>NC_079336.1:27056454-28519579 GCF_029582105.1 Oenanthe melanoleuca
TATCAAACACAATTAGAACATGATGCAACATGTGTGACTTTATTATCTCACTAGCTTCTCTCACTTAGTTTTTTTCCTGTTTCATCCTTTGTCAATTCAAACAGGGGAAACTCATTTAGTGACCTGCCCTGATGAGCAGAGAGATACCATACAAAGCCTTGTGGAAATGCCTATTCAGTGATTTACAGATTTATTGCTAGTATATATCCTGCTATCTGCTACAATTAAATACCTTTTCAAGTTTCATTCCAAAAATACCCATTTTCAGTCTTCCCCATTGAGAAAAGACCCATGTTTCCTGAAGACACATAGCTGCAGACTGTGGATAAGGCCACAGTCCTGGCAGAGGAAAAGCAGTTTGTCTGAGATAACCTGCCCCATAGAGCCTCCAGGGAAGAGGGAGCCTCTTCAAACCAAAGGCAGTAAGATTCCCAATTCTAGCACTAGACTACCTAGGAACACTTGCTTTTTAAAGCTACTGGCTAAATCTGCTGGTAAGTGAAGTCTTGAAACTCCTCCCTGTTATGCCTGTACCATTGGCAGTGTCTTGTTTTAAGGGAAGAATGCATAGCAAGCTACTGGTAGTCTATCAGCTACACTCAATTACACTCCAGCAACTGCTGGCAAATTTTTTTACAGCCACTCTCAATTTTCTCTTTGATCCACTGGCAAAGAAGACTTATTGCAACAAAAGCATATTGAGTCTTGCAGAGTAAACTGCATAGCAAATCTCTCTGAATGAACACCAGGCACTTCAAGACAATTTCTTGAAGACTTAAGGTTATTTTTTTCTTCAAAATTTATTATATATTATATATAGATTAATTATAAGATCCCACTATCAGCTTGGCTGTGTTTTTTTCATATACCAAACTCATCCTTTCCAAAGTAGAGGATAAGAGTTTATTTTCACATACTTACAGACTAATGACAGCCACTCAGAGAGAAACATCTGCCAATACTGGGAATATTGAGTTCTCTCTCATACCTACAAATCCCTGTTTATAACATTCTTTGTCCTTATCTTGACAATATTGTACAAGCTTTTCTGTTTCAAGATTCAGTTTTCTCTCTGCTTGCCCACACATGCTGTGCAAGTAATATCCTTTGTATCTCTGCCATTACAAAAATTCACATCACTCACATAAGTAACATATAAATAAAACCTCATCAACTCTTTTGAAAATTAAGACATAAAAAGATCTTCCAGGGTGGTCTTACTAGCTCAGGTTTCATCTGCTGAGGGAAAAATAAGCCTCATAGCTCACCATTTATAAAGACTAAAAAGTGAATGTGAGTTTTCTTGGAGGGAAGGAGGCAACAAAATTTTATTCTTTACATTTGCAAAAGATATAATCAGTTAATATTTTAATGACTTGATCATAGCTGCCCCTGAAATTTTGTAATGTTAAGTACTTCTTAGAGTCATCAGTTGAATGGCAGGACCACCTGAAGGACCTTACAGCACAAAACCCAAAATTTAACATGTAAAGTATAATTTATCCTTCTTGTACAAGTCTGAACACTATTCCCCCACCTTCTTTACAGAAAGTAAAACAAGAGGTTTCTACCTGTTCACATTTTTTTGGCTGAGTTGCTGTGAAGAGAGCATGATATGATGCATTACATTTTTTCATTTCTCATTTACCCATTTATCTGATAGAATATTATTTACATCATTTCCCGAAGACCTCATTACAAAATGTGGTATAGATTTTTGTATAAAAAAAACCCAACTCTGATCAATAAGGAAACTTTTTTTTAACATTTTAAAGGAATAAGCTATACTTTTATTACATTTTTAAGACCAAGAAGGTCTTTAAGTATTTCATTATAATTTCATATAATTAAAGAGTTCAACAAGGCCAGCTTTTGGGAAAACCATTAAAATCTGATTCTTGTATTTGTATAGATTTATCAATTAACTTGCACAAATAGAATAAGGAGGAACTTAACCTCAGAACTGTGTAATTAATTGATTAGACAAAAGTCGACTTCTATCTGTGAAGTTTTCTAATATCTTATGCAAGTTCTCTAACTGTGAAGCAATGTCAGGGCTCCATTATGCTTTTTTCCTGTTTTTTGATCAATGTCAGCACATAACATATATTAGCATTTAAGCCACCAGGTAAGCCAGACAACCAAAACCAGATTAATAGAAGTGGCCTAAATTCATACCTAAGTAGCTGAAAGAAGTTTAATATGGCACAATCCCAGAATGACAGAATCACAAAATACACTGAGTTGGAAGGGACACACAAGGATCAATGACTCCAACTTCTGGATCTGCACAGGACCACCCCCAGGAATCACACCATGTGCCAAGAGCAGTGTCCAGATGGATCTTGAACTGTGTCAGTCTTGGGGCTGTGATCACTTCCCTGGGGAGCCTGTTCAGTGCCCAAACATCCTCTGGGTGAAGAACCTTTCTCAAAAATCCAAACTAAACCTGCCCTGACACAACTTCAGGCCATTCCCTGGGTCCTGTCACTGTCCCTGTCCCCCCAGAGCAGAGATCAGTGCCTGCCCCTGCTCTTCCCCTCTCAGTGAAGCTGTAACTGCAGTGAGGTCTCCCCTCAGTCTCCTCCAGGCTGAACAGACCCAGTGCCCTCAGCTGCTCCTCACACCTTCCCCTCAAGGCCCTTCCCCATCCTTGTGCCCTCCTTTGGACACTCTCTAATGGTTTCATGTCTGTATTACATTGGGGCACCCAGAGCTGCCCCAGCACTGGAGGTGAGGCTGCCCCAGCTCAGAGCAGAGCAGGACAATCCCTCCCTTGCCCTGCTGGTGATGCTGTGCTGGTGCCCCCAGGACAGGGTTGGCTCTCCTGGCTGCCAGGGCACTGCTGATCCATGTTCAACTTGCCATCAACCAGGATCTCCAGGTCCCTTTCCCTGGCACTGCTTTCCAGCATCCCATTCCCCAGTCTGTCTGTACACCCAGGGCTGTCCATCCCTGGCACAGAATGCAGCACTTTCCCTTGTTGAACTTCATGTGGCTGGTGACTGCCCAGCCCTCTGATTGCTGAGGGGCTTGACAGCTTCTGTTCAGTGACACTGCAGGAGAGACACTCCAGCATTTCAAGTGAAAGTGGAGAAGACGATGTAAAGTACAGTGGGTGGACCATTAATAGAGAAAGAGTGCCAACACATTGACTGGCTGTCATGGCACCCAGTGCAATGATGTGTTATCCATCATTCATGAAATCTGGTTCCTGGAGAAAATACAATGACCCACATACAACAAGTAGGAGCTAGCAGCAGAATTTGCAAACCTTAGGCTTTTCTGGTCAGAATTCTGGAATGACTGGCTATTGTCCTTCTTTAATGATTACAAGACTTAATTGCTTGTAGTCACATCTATATGGTAAAATATAAGGGTTTTTATGTAGGGCATAAATTGCAAATTCATCTTTCCAGAATGATTTTTTTTTCTGTGTCCCTCTGATTAAGAATCTGAGATTTCCATAAGAAGTACTAAAGGGTTTTTTATGACAGAGAAATATGCCAGGGGCAAATGAGGCTAAAGGGACTATAGAAGATAGAAGGACTGAAGAGTCTGTTAAGAGGAGATTGATAGTTGTAACAGAAATAAAGGAAAGAATAGAACAATAATGGTTAAATAAAACCTAGAAAGATTAGAGAAAAAATAATGAAAAATATGGGAAGAAAAGTAAGTTCAATAAAAAAGTTAATATTGATGTAAAAGGCACATAGAATTATATTACTTTAAATTTTTGTTAAACCCCAGGGAATATACAAGTATCAAAATTGTCCAAAGCCAGACATCAATTTTTATTGTCTTCAAGGCAAACCTGTAGTTTTCTTTATGCAATGGAGAATAGAGAATATAAAATTCTAGACATAAGAGATACAAATATCAAGTGAAGCAGCAGTGAAACTGTGTTTGCATAAAATAGCAGTAGCAATAACAATAATAGCCAAGTGACTTTGACCAGTGTACCTTTTAGTGTCAAGTAAGCCAACTTGCCCCTTGTTTGTAATAATAGGATGCTTTCCATTACTGTACAGTAAACTTTTGTATCAATAGAGAACAGTACAATTTGAAATGTGAAGTCTCTAGACCAGCAAAACCAACTAATGTAGAAGAGGAAGAAACATTGTTCCTGCTTTATTCTGTAACAGCCATCTGACACAACCATCCTCCATCCACCAGAGTATGAGAAATGCATTTGCAGCAAACACAAACACCCCTACACAGACACACCCTCCCTCTAGAAAGAAGGGGATTTACATGTGTAATACAGGAGGGGTTTTCCAAAGGGAAGACCAAACTATTACAGGTGCTTAGCCATCTAGAGGTGCACCAGTGAGAAGTTTAGCCTCTAGATGCAGACTTGGTTTCTCATCTCTAACTTGCTTACTCTCTTGCTTTTTGTGAGCTGATACTGATGCTGGCCATCCATTTCAAAAACAGAGAACAGTTTTCAAACAAGGAGAATACTGCAGAATTCCAGACCGTTTTACACACAACACTTTACATAAGGCTTTAAGTTCTTCATTTTTCTGTTTGACACCATATTATCCATCATTTTGCACCTAGAATGACTTTACTAGTGTTGAATCATCACCTGTACAAGCAATGTTTAGTTTTGAATATTGATGCTTCTGTTATTGTCTTTGGAATGTAAATGCAAATACATTACTAAATGTTTTTTTCCATTTGATGAACAAATTTGTTCCTGCTTCCATATATTTTTTTGTTTCATCTACAATGACTAAAAAGAATAATTTATCCCTAATATTTTAATAGGAAAGGTGAAAGTGCTTTTGCATAATATTCCAGTTTAATTGCTCTAAACTAGTACTTTAGTACATCTTCCACAGCATCAGCAGTTAAGAGCAATAAACTGAAAGAATCTGAACTGTGAGGTTTGCTGTATTCTAAATCCCTATTTAATTCTGTAGTAATCTCACACAACAGTGCAAGGATGAAAGAAAGGTCATGTTTAAAAAATGGGGATGTGCCACATACATTGTGGACATCCAAAACATTTTTGTTGAAATGTTGAAAGTGCTACACTATGAAAAATTTGAGTTATTTAGAAGAATTAAATAAAAGGCTTGACTGTTTACTGCCAAAGACTCCACATAACCATATATTGCAGTTGGAAGTGGGTCTAAGTGCCACAAAATGAGAACAACAGTATTCCCACTTCTAGCTCATATTAAGCAAGATTTAAGATGGAGACAGATATATAGATATAGATATAGGTATATAAATACAGAGGCATTTATTGCTTATTCATAATGACATGCAATGGCTGGAGAAGTTCAAGTAGCAGAAATTTGAAAATATTACAGCTGTAGTTGAAACACACACAGGTAATACAAAGTCAAGGTAAGGGAAGAAGTACAAATTTACTATTGCTGAATCTGCAAACACTGAAAAGAATGTAAGTCTTTTACTATAAAAGCTATATATTAAATGTGTAAGTGAAATATAAATTATTTCCTGACAGCTTGTCAGGAAATGTCCTGGAAGAGCACAAAGCAAGCTGTCTGTTTTTATTAAGTTTTCCATAAAGATAGTAGTGATAATTAATAAAAGCATTAGTTTGGTCTTTGTCTTACAATTCCCTAAAATCCTCTGACATAAAGAAAAGTATGTAGTTCTCATAATTCATTGCCTAGGAGTTTCACATTCATCACTATATTTGTCCTTACATTACTTTTGGAGGGAAATATATTCTCACTTCACAAATGCATGGGGAGAAAGAGGCTATCAGTAATATTTCATATAATAAGTACCCAGTCATGTTTGAGCAAAAAGAAATGATAGGAAACTTACTGAAAATTTTGGCTTCTAAATTAAGTCTTGAGGCAGTAGGAGAAGCATTAATCAAATGTTTTCAGGAAGAGAAACTAAGATCCATGTTTTGTTACAAGGGTTTCAGAGACTTTGGCTTTGTCTATACATTTGCAATTAATTAAATGAGCCAGGAACTCTTCTCTGGCTCTGAGGGTAATCCATAAAAGCTCTTGCCTTCCAGAAGATGCAAGGTGTATCCATGCAGCCTTTTGGCCTGTGTGTCCAGTGGAGTGTGATGAGTATTCCTTGGCAGAGACCATGGAACCTGTAGCCTATCTGTCCTTAGCTTGTTAGTCTAGGCATGGTCTGCATTTTGGAAGTAATGGTTTGATTTGTGGGCATGTGATGAAGTCTTGAAACTGTAATCAAGTTGGTCTATCTAGCAAAGTCACTGCTACAGGACATTTCCTATGTTCTTAGGAAAAACAAACCAAAACAAACAAAACCCCAAACAAAAACACAAGTCCAAAAAGCAAAGTCTAAAATAACAACACTAAAAACTCTCCACACCCCTTGCCAAAGATTTTTCTAGAATCTGCTGAGGTATATTTTCTTTGCTTATTTCCATCACCTTATTCTCCTAAAGTCTGAACTCATTCAGAACAAGCTGCCATATAGGTTATTGTTCCTAGCATGCTGACTCTGCTTGTATGCTGGTGTCACTCAAATTCTGGAAGAGATCTCTTTCTGAAGTACAATATAGATTAGATAGTGCTGTCTCTTCAATATTTGGTCATCAGTTGTGTGCAATCAATTCAGTCTTTCCAAAACAATAATATGTTTGTTAAATGCTGACTTCACTAATACTTTCCTCTTTGGCAGAATTTGGCAGATTCCTGGCAAGTCTAGTCCATTAGTTATTCATCTCTTAATTTGCTGAAATTAACTGTCAGATACTGGGATTTTTTCCAAGACAAGGTCAATGTAGACCTGAAAATCTTACTTTAAAGCCTTTTCTTCTTGTGTTGGTAGCTGCTTCATTTAAGCAGTGGATAGTGGCCACTGTCATAAATCTTTTTGCCTTTGCATTCAGCGCTAAAAAAATTAAGTCAAAATCTTGAAGTCTCATATAGAATGTCATACAAAGTTTTGAACCAGAGAATTCCACTGAGTGATCATATTTTTTCCATTATAATGTGCTAGGAAAAGACAAAAAAAAAAAAAAAGGCTGCTAGTATCTTCTTTTCCACTTCAGCTTATCAATAATTTTCTCTAAAGACTTTTTACATGGCCATAACTCTTGACTGGTCTTCTTCCAATTACTCTGTCTATGTGTTTGTCTGTGGCATGCTGATTACCAGATGATATACCCAACATTGCTGTTGTTACAGAAAAACTCTGCAAAAAATACAATCTTATAATGTTTTTTTTATTTCATATTTTTCTGTAACTTTTTTAAGTCATGTGTGTGACTCTATAAATGTAAGAATTAAAAATAGTTTTTAAATGTTTCTCCCTTTATTCATCACAGCCAGGTATCATGTTATATTAGAAACACCCCGGTAGTAAAAGTTTATCTAAAATTGTTTGAAATTCCTATTTATTTATGAATTTCCTGGTTCATATTTCCAGTCAGAGAGATACTAATTTTCTGGACCTCAAATCTGTATTTATCAATATACTGTATTATTTTACATCTCTGCTGTAAAGGCACATATTCTGGTCATATACTTGGATATTTAAAGCTGTGTTTGAGCCACAACTGGTTCTGCTTATGGGCAGTGGACAAGCACCAGCAATTAGACAGATTGAGTGATGGTTCTAGAGGTGCTCAGGTGGTGGGGGTCTGTGACCAACAGCCATTAGAGACACAGCTTCGTGATGAGGGCTTTCCTGCAGGTGTACAGCAGTTCTTCGGCTGGGTGGGTTTGCCAGGATCCTGCACTAACATCTGACTGTGGGAACACTTTGGTCATTGACATTCAATTTAATGCCCAGTGAGCTACAGGCAGCAAATGGTTTTGTCTGCGTGTCCTTATAAATGCACAATTTCCCTGATGGGCTTCAGCTAATTCTTCACAGTTGTGACTTCCTCTTTTCCTCAATATTGCCTGATAAAATCCCTCTTTTGCTGCTAACATGTAAACTGTGTTGCTATTTTTTAAGGCTTCGTGAGACCTCACTTTTCCTGGTGTGAGATCTGGGTCTAAATAAAGCTGTGCTGGCAAGCTAGCATCTCTGATGCTATCAGCTATCTTGTCTTTTATTAGTGTCTGCTTTCAACATTCTGGTTTTGAAGGGTTCAGCAAGACTGAACTGCAGCAGCTAAATCCTGTTTCTTTTTTTTCTCTATCTTACTCCTGGAACCCTCCAAGAGATTTGGCATTACCAAATCTTTTTTTGCCTAGCCTATTAATAGGAAAAGTCCCCTGTATTGTGTCGCATCTTTTTCTTCCATTGGCTCTCTGGGAAGTGAGAGTCTTCAGCAATGTCACCTGTGTCATTAGAATGTTTGCCTGATATTGTCAATTATGTTACAAGCCCCTTTTGCTGCTGAAGTCTCTAGACAGAGCAAGGCTCTCACAGGAGCCTTTATGACACAGACATTTGTAATCTTGGCTTCATTACTGTAGGGAGTTGAGTTTCTTTCAGAAGTTTCCTCTTTTTCTGTTCATTCACCCTTGCTACCAGTGTTGCAAGGCTTCTTTTTCTTTATTTCTGCTTTGGACAGCATAGTTCTTTCCACTCCTTGTGTCACTGTGGGTGGCCACATTTAACAAAGATGCCTAATATTTGAGTTTCAGCTGAAAAAATTCTCAAATGTGGACATTCTGTCTGCCTACTGTCTTGATCCTTGGAGTCCTCTCCTCTAAAAAATTGCACAGACCAGTGCCCAGCCCATTGTTTCATCTGCTGATATAAAGACACAACTCCTTTCTAGTGGTCAAACTGAGATTTTTCCAACACCAGAACAGTCAAAACAAATCTCTTGAGCAGGCAGTATGGACAACAGCTATGTATGAGGGTGAGCTTTGCACTCAAACCCATCTGTACTTGGCAGGAGTTCTAGTCCAGGCCCAGCTGTGAGGGCCAGATGAGCCTTGCAAACCTCCCTTCACCAGACTTCAACCCCACAGGAAAAAGGGATGAAATATCTTCCAGTGTTATTGCTTTGGAATGTGAGCAATCCCCTTGCCAGTACAAAAAGGCACACAGAGTGCAAAGATCTGGCCCATTCAATCTCAGTTGCTGTGGAAAGATTGCTGCTTTGAAATTTATCACCATGTTTTGGCAGATATAATTCCATTAATTCTAGTGGCTTTGTTAACACATCACAGCACATTTCTCAGATCCCTCACCTCTGGAAAAAGTGATGTAAAAGTATGCCTGTCATATCAATTTCAAAACAGGGACTAGAAAACAAACTCAAACCTCCAAATAGCTTTGACTGGCTACAAATATGCAATAAGACTGTGAGAGATAAATACCACCAGCCCTCAATTTCAAGAATGCTATTAATATTTTCCACTCACAAAAAGTAAACCAAAGCCCAAAATATAAATGGGTGCGGTTTTCATTTTAAAAGAAGAGAATTTATAGATTTCAGGAAGCTCCCATAAAACAAAACAGCTATAAAAAGCCAGATTTCTTGGCCTGGCTTCCAGAAGGTATGTTATTAGGCTTTGAATCAAGTAATTAAACCCAAATTTTCAGATACCAATCCAAATTCAAAATAACCTTTGAGATCCTTCAGGGACTTCTTACTTTGCCTTTGATGACTCTGGGCATCTTCCTGATGCTGTGTACTTCAGTCAGATAGAATAGCAGAAGGCAAAAGGACAATATCAACAATACATGAAGCTATTTTTATAGTGTCTGAATCGGTTTCTGTGGCAACATTTTTTAACCTATTTAGATTTTTAAAAAAAACTTCTGTCTCTCTCTTCCCCTTCTTTCATTATTCTTTTGAGTGACAAATATTGATAGAAAGATAAACACAATGTCCACACACAAACACCTGTTGAGTTTGGAAGAATAGGCACTTGTTTGCTTTAAATTTGACCTTTTGCTTAAATAGATATTTCAAAGATATCCCACTAACTTCCCTGTTCTTTGGGAAAAAGTTACTAGGAAAAAAGATAGATACATTCAACATGCAATCCAATTACTCCAAATATGCATAGACATACAATTTTTTGAGTTTGTATTTAAAGAGGGTGGTGTATGTGTGTCATCATCACTGTTTTTTAGTTGAGGGAGACAAATACAAGCAGGAAAATAAAATAGTTTTCCAAGGTCATCCAGCTAGCTAGCAGTTTCACTTACTGTAGTAGCAGATTTACACATTCTTTGTACATTAACAAGTGGTTTCTGATGTTGCACTTTATACCTAAGCTCTCCTTATCTGGCAGGTTTACATATACTCAGTATATTCTTGCCTCTCCCTTCTGCTGTTGAATGAAAAATGCCCACAAACAAGCAGTAAATAGGACTATACCCCAAGAGCTGCCAAAATGACTCCCTCAAAATGCCAGTAAAGTCACAGAGAAAAAGAAATCTTTATGAAAGTAGAGGAAATTTGCTTTTGAAATTCCTATTTAGCTGTAATAAATCAAAGTTTCATGTAAGAATAGTAAGTCAAACATATGCTCTTTATTGGAGGGAAAAAAGCCAAAACTGAAGAATGATGGCTGTAGTGAAGTGGGGATGATAGTCCTGTGCAGCATTGGAGTGAAAGTGGCTGGTGCTGGTGTGGACTACCTGCAGAAGAGTTTTACTGAGGATCTGGACCTTGCTGTAACAGGCAGCAGAGGAATGCTTGTTTTCACTGTGTAGATGAAAGGGATTTTCTCCACACTGGAAGAATTCATATCCCGTATGAAGTGACCTGATTTTTAAAATTATCTGGTATTTTGCTACCTGCCAGCTTTAGAATATAAGAACAGCAGTATCAGCTCAGCTCAATGATCTGCCTTATTCTCTGTGCTACACTAACCAGACATACAGGAAAGACTACAGAAACAGGGAATGACTGATCCTATCTCTGATATCACTTCATGATTTTTTGCAGTCAGCAATTTAAAGATTTCCTGAGCCAGGACTCCATCCAAAGCTTCCATCAGTCAGGCTATTCTCTAACCCACTTTAAACTCATTTATTGCTTTGGCTACCTTCAAATCCTAAAGCAGCCATTCCACATTTCAATTTTTCTTGTATATCAATGACATAAAAATAAAATAATAGTTAGAGCATCCTAGTTCTAACACTTAAAATTTTATTTGAATGCAAATTACATTATTTGTATCCTGAGCAGAGTTGTTTGTCTTTACAGTCACTCACAATAACTGGAAGTAAATTTTAAAAAGCACCACAGATGAGACTGATTCATGTGTATCCAACACTCAGACAAAATTGCAGATGATAGGCTGCATCCTGTTGGCTGTTGTGCTTCGTGCAAAACCCAGAGTGCTGTGATACAAGCCAAAGTGTCATCATTTCAGCTTCATCAGAATGTGCTTATATTTTTAAGCACCAGCAATTTTCTTACAAATACTATAAACTCTGCAATTTATTTAATTGAAAATGTAATATTGGATAGTTTTTGATTTAGAATAAGAAACTCTAAGAGGAAGTTTTGAAATGTATTTGTATTACTGAGATCAACTGAGTAATTAAAATGGGTGTTCTCACCAGAAAAGTTTTTTTTTTAAAATAATGTCAATAATATCAACCAGTCCTTTTGTATCACATATAGCCAACAAGCTGTCTTACAATTGGCCAACTAAATGTAGAACAAAACAGTAAAAAAATAGCTTCAAGAATTTTAATGGCTAAAATTAGCAAAATTATTTACAGGAGCAATGAAAAAGAGTGCCACTAAATAGTCACTTCATCTGGATGAAGTTTATTCAACAGTAGTTTCAAGTAATTAGTAGCAAGCACTTACCATAAGACCATCACAGCATTGCCATCTTCAAGGGCTTAAAGCAATTTATCTTTAGAAACTACATTCCTAGCATGGATTGAGAAGGTAATATTAATGAAGGAAAGAATGAGGAAATAGCAGCACACTTAAAGCTGACTAGAACTAAAATCAATGATAAGAGGCAGCCAGACACACATGAGTAATTTATTAAGCAGTGATAGATTTGGGTAAGTAACACTGCAAAATCAGTCCTTCTTCAGATATGTGGGGTGAAGAGAAATTGGCAGTTTTGTAAACTGAGCAGTTCTGTTTGCTAATATGTAAAACTGGACTTCAAGAAATGCACTTGCTCTTTCCCACCTGACTTTCACTGATGTATTTATATGAAAGCTATGTTAAATCCCCTGGGGTAAAGACACTACTAGAATTAAACTTCTGTCAAGGCATTGCCCTGAGGGATTATGTTATTGGCAATCATGTTTATCAGGTGTCCTGGAGTGCTGGGCTCAGCAGCAGCACAGAGGGAGAGCACCAGGGCCTCCTCTCTCAAGGAGACTGCAACCTGGCTCAGGCACAGAGAATATACAGTTCACAGCACTGAGGTGAAAGAAATAAAAGTGTAGGGTTGTGTAAGTCCATCCTCTCTGGTAAAATACATGTTCATTCACACAGTGATCTCATACACATTATTAGAGACTACAAATCACCTTATAAAACATTAATATCTTCCTTGTGTGTATGTTTAAGTGGCCACTGTTCTGCTGTGAGTGGAGCAGCAGATTAAATAGCCCAAATAACTATGGGAATCTCAGGCCATCTTCTTTCATGTGATACAAGCATAAAATACCTTTTAAACAAATGATCATAATGGGGAATTTGTGCACTGCCTGCTTCCTCTTATCACTGCTTAGATGTCTGCTGCTCAGAGATATATATTGGATTTAATTTATATTAAATTGACCATGTTGACTTTCTGCTTTCCTGAAATACAGAGACACTATAAGTCTTTTATTGCTGTAGGCATCTTTAGTGGCAAGCTCTTCAAATTCCTTGGAAAGCATTATCTAAGAGCATAGATAATGCCCTCCTGAAGAAAGCTATCATGTTGCTAGGCACTAGTTCTCTGTAGATCATCTTGCTGAAATCTCTATGCGTTCTCTCCACAAAATTTTTCCTTCCTCATTTGGAAACCTCTTTTGTTCCCAGCAGGAAGCTCATGTTCTTAGACTCCCTGGGAGTCAGACAAAAGTGCAACCAGTAGGTATGAGGCCTTGCAGAGAGCTTTGGTCCTCACAAGGCTCCTTACAGTGACTTCCATAGGAAGAATGTATTCAGAACGTAGAGGAGGAAGAACCTTCTTCCTGCTGGTATCTGTGAGGTACCAGTGCTATCCTAAAAGTAATGATGTCCCAGATTCCTCCTTCAGATTGTGCTGACATGTTACATCATAAGTATGGACTAACTCAGCTAAACCCTGTCTGTGGCTCTATGAGAAGCAGAGGGAAGTGGAATACAGTCATGAAAGCCAGAACCAATAAAAACACTGCTTTTTCCCTCATTCAAGACACCTGGTTTGAAGTAATATGATAGAGGAGCTTTTATTAGTTACAGCTCCTTCTGATGCATATGAGTTCTACAAAACCATTTCATTCTTTGTTCCTTTAAAACAACCAGGTTGTCATAGTGTTCTTAATCACAACTTTACAATTTTTTAAATTGTGCTAAAGGAATCACTGTGAAAGTTTTCACACTGCTTTGTCATAAATATTAAACCTTTTATCCTACTGGTTTAACACAGCAGATAAAGATAATTGAATGAATGTGATACCACACAGATTTTCCTCCTTTCTGGAAGACAATGCAAAGTATTAACAGCATAAATGGTTTCACCTTTTCTAAGAAAAACAATTCTTGGCATTTTTTTTTCTTGTTCAAGCAATTAATAGAAACTAATGTCAAAATATTAGCTGACTTTTTAACCTATTGTTCTCCTTTCTGTTCTCAATCAAACTTCTGTATACATGTGTGATCACAGTCTCTTCTCTCTGGTTGTGGATACTATTGCTCTTCTCTTTCAACTTCAATGAATTATCTAATATTTTGTGATCTCAGTAGCCATGGTATAAAATGACAAGAAACTGCCTCCTTTGATTTCCTCAGTGTGCATAGCTCTACAATCTCCCATCTATGTGAAATCACTGAGATTTCATTAATATCATTAGAAACACATAATTATTCTTTTTTTCCCCTCTTCTGTATTTAGAGGGGCTCTAAATTTATAGCCTATTTTTTAGCTATGTTTTGTATTAAATAAAGCCCTCTATTAGGAATTTCTGTCTTCCAGATGCAATTTAATCCTGAGGATGAGGCAGCTTCATTGCCACTATGTGTATCTCTGCATGAACAAAAAATGGATGGCCTCTGAAACAATCCATGGCTAATGCATTAAAGGCATTAGAAATTAATAAAATTACCATAAGAGGAATTAATGTGATTTGTGATGCTATTGTATAATAAGTTTGCATTGACACTGCCAGTTGCCTAAAGTGGAGTTTATCTTTCTTTCTCCTCACTCTGCATTCACTCTCACGAACACAGGTTGACAAGATCTGATACAGAGCTGTAAAGCAGACTCCTCTGTCTTCTGTCTGCTGAAAATTTTGTTTTGCAGTGCATTATCCATCCAAAGGTCACTCTACCTCCACTCTATTCACACTTTTCTAGTGTGATAATGTGTTCTGATTTTAAGGCTACAGGAAAAGAATATGTATTTCTGAAAAAAAAAATTGGGTTTTCAACTAAAAGAAACAGTAAAAATTGCTGAACTACATATATGTATCCCAAAACACCTTTCAGAAACATTGGCATTAATTTTTTAAAAGTGCCTGTTTCTGTGTGTATGTCTACACATTCTATGAACACATTCTGTTCCCCTTTGTTCATAAGCATGTGTGGGGACACATGAACACACACACTGCATTTGGGTTCATTTTTAGGTTTCTGCCCTGGGTTTGGCTGAGATGGAGCTAATTTTCCTCACAGAATCCTGTGTGGTATTGTGGTTTGGATTTCTGAATAAAATGAGTATTGCTGAGCAGTGATTACACAGCATCAAGACCTTCACTGATTCTCAGCTGCCCTGGCAGTGAGTCGGCTGAGAAGGACAAGAAGCTGGGAGGGAACAGAGCCAGGACAGCTGACCCCAAATGACCAAGGGTTATCCCAGACTGTAAGGCAGCATGCTCAGCAATACAACCAGCCTTGGTCTTTTAAAGGTGCCTGTTGCTTGGAGACTGGCTGGGCAACAGTCTGCTGGTGGGAGGTGGTGAGTGACTGCTTTAGCGTCACTTGGTGCAGGCTTTTTTTCCCTTCACTTATTAAACCATCTTTATCTCGACCCACAGGTTTTTTCTCACTTTTGCTGTTCTGATTCTCTTCCCCATGTTGCTGGGGGAGTGATCAAGTGACTGGGTGGGTGCTTAGCTGCTGGCCCAGGTCAGCCCACCACATTTGCTCAAGCCCACTTTGTGTTTTACTGGGTAAGAGAACAAAGTCAGAATGTTCTACATGTCTCTGTAGGTGGGCATGACCCCAAGCATTGGCACAAAGTCATCTGTACTCTGGAATAATTAGCATGCCTCCTGGCATGATTTTGTCCCAGCTAGCATTATCCCAGTCAATTCCCCAAGCTCAGGATAGTTGGAACTGGCAAGGGATCAGTTTGGATATGGCCACCTGATTTTGGAATAGAAAGAAATTTACTAACATAGACATTTTCTGTACCATTCCAGCTGGCTGCAGGATGAGTGAGTGCTGCTCTTACCCATTTTGTTAGCAAGTACAAATAGATGTAACCATGGCATACCTTTAAAAAATCTGCTTTATCTGTTATTTTTGAGAAATAAACAGAACTTATGTGGTATGAGAAGACTTTGGATTGCCACAATAATGTAGATAATATCTCCCTTTCCTGGATTCTTTCTATTTTGGACTTAAACTACTTATTTTAAAAAGACCATTTCTTACTGTCTCCATACTGCTAATCCTAAAAGACATTGTCCTTGGAGGAAAACTGAGCATGCTTGAAATTGAAGATGCTCATAGGGGCAAAATCATCCTTTTCATGGTATTATTCTTACATAAATACTTTTAAGACATATGTATACACTATGATTAAAAAAATAATAATAAAAAAACTGAAAAAAGAATGAAGATAGTCAATCATGTAAAGGGATGCAACTCTTACAGATCTGCAGAGAAGGAATCTTTGCTGAAAGCAGTACCCCAGAGAAGAAGATGGACTGTTTTCATATGGCAGGATTATAATCATCACAGTCAGACTAACTGAAAGACAACTGCAGGCTTTGTTGTTGAACTTCTCATTCTAGGCATCATTTTGATTGCTGAGGAAACTCCCTAAAATTACAGTAATTTTATTGTTAGCAAATAACATCAAAATCTAAAATAGAGAAAACAGATGATCTGATTTAAGAGTAGACATATTCAAGTGATAACCACATTTTCTTGGAAGAAAAAGATTTTTTACAAGAATGTGTTGCACTGGGGGACAACACAAGGCAGTATTTTCTGTCTACCTAATGGCAGCTTTTCCTGGTAATTTGTTTCACCAGGAGATCAGTTTGCACTGGCTGCATTTGGATAGTCATGCAGGAATCTGAAGTCTCCATATCAGTATCCATTCTGCTACCCTCTTATGGTATGCCATTTTTCCAAGGAATCTCCTTCAATTCCTTGCCTTTGTGCCTGGACACCTCCTCCTCTTTTTCTCAGAACTCCATTGGGAGATCCCTCTCAACTGTGCTCTGAACCACTCTTTACTTTGCTGACATTGCTGACTCATGTGTAACCCTTGTGCTTAGCTCAGCCACCTCTTCATTACCAATCCTGGCTCTGTGCCCCTAGCTACTCACACAGCCCCCATCATGAACTTTTAAATAAATTAAAGTTAGGAAGACTTAGGACCTTTGGAGCATGGGTTGTTCATCCTGCTAATTGACTACTGGCTCTTGTATTCTTCATTCTTCTCCAAACAGGTGTAGCCATATATCTAATGCAAACAAGTGTTTCTTATTACTTAATATTACTTGCAACAGCCCAAAGAGAGATTTTAAAAGCTGTATATCTTTATCTAGTAAGCTGAAATTATTATACAGCACATCGTATGTTACAGCCAAACAGCTTTTTCTTCGCTGTTAATGTAGTTGTCTCATTATTATATCTCTTCAAATCTGCCAAAAGCATTTGTCTTCATTTAAGAGAGCACACTACACATTCCATATTTTAAAATTAAAACAATATGGAATTTTCAGAGCCTAAAAACATTTCCTGTGAAACAGCTGTCCTGAAAACCGAAGTGTAATAACATCAGTGAAGTTTTTTTATTACTGATCCATAATCTTTACATTAATTTACATAGTTCCCAAGTAAGTAGAAGTCTTTCTGACAGCCCAGTAGAATCATTCTGACAGCCAGCAGGCATTCTCTTTTCTCCTCTGAGTCACACCCAGTTGCAGAGACTTTTCAGGCCAAACTGTGCATGCACTGATATGAATCCAGTCCCTTCTGTTCACACTGCACCTTCAGTTCTGCTTCTAGATTGCTGTTGCCCACAATGATGTACAAGAACATAACTAATTTTTCAATGGTTTTCAGAGCCCAGGTTGATGTTCCTTGCTATCAATTCAAAAAACAAATCTATATTTTATCCACAGATTTACATTTTATCCTTCTTTAAAGAATAAATCATTCAGATTTGGTAATGCAAAACTTCATGAAGCTGTTTTCATAGAGCAATTTTTCAAGATATGATCAATTTCAATTTAATTAATTTCAATTTAATTTTTTAATTCTTATTCCTCAATTGCTCAGTAATGAAGTTGTTTTAAGAAAGCTTACCAGTGATTTTCACTTTTTTTACCTAAACTGAGCATGGTCACTTTGTGTTCAAAAGAGTTTTTAAAAGGAAGCAGAAACCCAAAAACAACGAAACCAAAAAAAAAAAAAAAAAAAAACAACCCACCACCAAGGGAAAGAAGACAATTAGAAAAGAAGCTTCATCCCTGGCACAGGGGAGCATCACCATTACAGCATTGTGATAACAATTGGAGACTAATTAAGCTAGAAAGGAATTGAAAAAAAAATTATATAAATGTATTTTATGCTTTAGAGTTTTAAAGGGCTTCTTATTTTCTTTTATCTCTGCCTGTAAACCTCTTGTTCTGAGCTTCATAAACTTCAAAACACACTTATTTGAGGTCACAGTTAAAATATTAAGTTATTTTGTTCTGACAGAGCTGATGTTTACCTTGTTTAAAGTGTTTAACATCAAAGTCAACACAATATATTCATGAAGTGAAGTAGGCCATATTCACTTACTAGAAAAAATGCTCATCCAATACTTTGTAAACATTTAAAGCACTTAAGATAAGAAGCAAGATCATGAGCCTCTGCTCATGCACATTTCATCCCTTATTCTAGAGGTGTAACATCCACTATAAAGTCCACTTTAATTAATGGGAGTCTTTCCACTTCTGAATTAATCCTGTAAACAAGCAGAGGATCCTATTCCTTCATTTCCTGCTTCCCAGGAAAATGCACATCCTCACAGCACAAAGGCAGAAGGGGAAGAGATTCTGTTGCCAGGTTTTGTAATCGAAGAAATGAAATTGCCTCTGAGTAACCTGTTCTGTGATGCTGCTTGTGCAGAGCTCATTTGCTTAAATATAACCTGGCAATAACAATCCAAACCAGGCAGAGGACTAAAATGAGTACGAGTGTAAAGAAATTGTATGAGAATTGTCTTCCCCCTGGCTTTCAATTTACTGTAGGCATGTCACCAAGAAAGCAATTTTGAGGTAAAGAATACAAACCTGAGCTTTGAACTGACAATCTCCAGAGAATGCTGCAAACAACGTCTCATATATTAGTCATACCTCAGCATAATATGAATTATCCAGCTAGGCTTCTTGCCCCTATCTTGCCTACTCACCAAAATGAGCTACAAATATTTCTATAGCCCCAAGGCAAATTAGCAAAACACAGCTTCCATCCCTTACACCCAAGCCCTCAAGGGCAGGAGGATGTTGAGTGCAAGCCAACCATCAGGAAGGGTTCCTGGCCCAGGCTCTCTTTCAGTCCCTGCGTGGGCTTGAGCTGGGAGAACCATTTTTGGCCCAGGTCAAAACTGTGCCAAAGAATTCACTGACAATTTATGCACATGCCAGTGCATAAAGGATACCTTTTCAGTTACTAGTGTAGACATTCTGCCACATGCCAGAGTGAGAAAGGTTTTCACATGCAGCTAGAAACTTTAATGAATTCTTTTCCACCCCAAAAGACAGGAAAGTATCCCTTCACATCTAGTTGATAGAATTATATTGTGCTGTGTGTATTATAAGATCTGGAGGAGAATAGTGGCTAGCAGAGGAATTATTTTGAATAAAACCCAGCAATTTCCATAGGCATAACTGATGCTGCAGTAAGATTTAAATGCAGAGGTTGTTGATTTGAGTGATAAAGGTGAAAGCTATCAAGAGGAGAACTTTGAAAAAAAGTAACTGCAAAGGGCAGAAGTTTAAAAGAAGGCTCCTTATACTTCTAGTGGATGACATATAAACAGCACTTCTATTGCTGAACTCTGCACCTGGGAAAAATGGGAGACATTCTGATTAGTCTTCATAAGCATGAAAAGAGATTGTAAATGCTTTACTCATATAGGGGTGACTTTAGAAAAATACCTTCAAGGTAAATCTTGGTAAAAGAGGAACAGGAATTGAATTTGTCATAAAATCTGAAGAAACTTCGGGAGAAAATAGTAAGAAGGATATTAAAAGTGTATGTGGAAAGCACAAATGCAAAGAAAAATTATGATTTAAAGTGTAAGTTTTCTTCCAGATACACTTGTACTGTTGCAGTAGGATCTCCGTGGCTATATCGTCAGATAAAAGGACAGATTCCAAAAGAGAAGAAACATCTTGAATCAAAGTGGCTGAACAAATTACATTGCATCCTGGGACTGGGCACATGAAACAGTCCCAAAATTAAGCAACTGTTGTGATAATTTGCATATGATACCAAAAAGAAAAGGGAAAAAATATTGGTACTGAAAAAACCACTTGCTGTGAAATTGCCATGCTGTTGATAAAGATGGGAGTGTAGCTGTAAACTAAATCAAAGGAATTGCAGAAAGAGCTGGGTCATTTACAGCAGCTTGTATGCTATTTATCAAACCTTGAAAGGCATCTTGCTTCTTGTGGGTAAACAAAATGATTGAGTAGAAGGACAAAAATTGTAGTGTCCTTAGTTATCACTCATTATCTTTGTAAGGCAGATCACCTAACTACACAAAGATTACTGCTGTTGTACTGCAAAAACAACTTGCTTTAAAAATCCAAGTAAAGGCTCCCATTCATATTGTCCTGTATTCATATAGAATCCTTCAGTATGATAATTAACTGTGCATATCTCATTATGCAAATACAAGTCAAGTGATAATTATTCTGGACTATCATGTCAGATATCAGAACAAAATGTAGTCTTGAGTCTTCAACTGCTAAGAATACCAGAAAAGACTTTTAGAAGGTCCCAAAGTTTTTCTTTGTGTTAATTAAAATAAATAATTTCATGGCTGTTGGTTGAAAACACAAATAACATTATTTTAGAACAATTATTTCTTTTGTATTGGTATTTTCAATATCAGTATCTGATTTCCTGAGTTCTTTGCTTGAACAAGTGGTGTTAGCAGCACTGGAGTCTGTCAAAGAAAGGAACATGGGATCTTTAAAATGGTGTCTTCAAGGCTTTATGGTGTCAGCAGCATTAATGATCCTGGAAGATAAAACTGGAAGACTTCAGCTATGATTTCTCAGACATTTAAGATCCTAAGACCTTCAAATATGATTGCAACTGAAGAGACAGCCTCCCTTGCTAGATTTTTTCTCATTGCAAATATGTCTCTTTTCCAGAAAATCACTCCTGAAAAGAAAGTTCTTACTTCTTTGTCCCACAGTCTCTGAATATGCCTCTCTTTTATGACACTTTATTCTATAAATCAGTATTTAATCTAATATTCAGTATTATCTGACTGATATACTGTGTCCCTGTATTGTGACAGTTTGCTACTCCTGAGGCAAAGATACTGTATTGCCCAAATCAGTTTAAAATTAGGTGATAATAAAAAATAAAATTCAGAATAATAAGCAGTATCTTCTTCTATGAATTTACATTTTTAATTTTAAAAAGAGAAAGTTACACTGTTTGAGAGCTGATGGCTTAAGAGTCTCTAAAAGAAAATCAAAAATACAAATTTTGTCATAGAATTACTTTTCTGCTTTTTACTGTGTCCTTTTCATTATCATTGTTTTGTTTGTTCTTTGTTTCATTTATTCATTTTTTTTGGTCTTTAGGTGTTCTTTGTGAACTCAGTGCATGATCAGAATATCATAAGAATAGCACCCATTTAATTTATCTCCTTAAGCTTATCTCCATAGAGATAAGTCAAAGGCAAGATTCCAATCTCTAAGAAATTTTATTATTTAAATGGTTTGCTACTGCCTCTTATTTCTGCTTCATTGAATCATCTGTGTGGATTTTAGCCCTGTTCATTTTGCTGCCACCAATACAGATTTCATTTTTCATTTTCAGCTTCAAACAGCTTTGATTTTCTTACTGTTTATCAGAATCCAGAGACAGTCAACAAGTTTGTAGAAGGAAAAAAAACCAGTTTCAGGGGAAGAACACAAATCAGGTGTTCTTACTTAAACCTCTTTGCATTTGTGTTGAAGATCTATATCAGAGGATACTACTATTAAAAACACATTTTTCTATTAAAAAAATACCATTTTTCCTTTAAAAAGACCAAAACACAACAGCCAAATGCTCAAAGAATATTGATAAATTCTTATTTTGAGGCTACATTTATGACCTACTTTTACAGGACCTACTTTTTTATTGTCTCCAGTACAATAAAAATTGACTTATTCTCTACTTCAATCATCATTATTATATAAAAAAAAATATTAATCACTAGAACATGTAGCTTTGAATTTCCATTGGGTTTTAGATTTTTCAGCTGTGCTTCAGTACACTCGTTGGAAGTAGGTGTCTTATAAGTATGAAACAATGAAATAATTTGATGCCCAGTATGTTTCTTGCTTTCAATAGTATATTGTTTATTAAAAAGTGATGAATGATCTTACTTAGGTAGCTTAACACCTGAGACTATATTGAAGTCCATAAAACTATGCATTCTGAGGACAGAAAAACTTCTTTTCCTCACTTATAAGTAAATATGGGGAGCCAAGAATAAGAGTAATGGGAAGAAGATTGGGTTAGAGTAAAAGTTTACTTAATTTCAGAAGAGGGAAGAAATAGTGAATAAATTAGGCAGTTAAAATTAATTTTGTTGCAGGTTGGCAGGTCCTCAGCACAGGTAATTAATTCAGTGAGTTTTAATAAACTAGAATTAGAATCAAATGAGAAATATCTCCTCCTAAAGCAGTGGGGAGGGTGTGTACCACTATTTCTTGGTGCAGGCAGGCTGACACACTGCAGCTTTCTGTGGGTGATGGGTGTTTAAGTGATGCTGCTGCATGTGCAGCAAGGTGAGGGGAGGTGGTGGTCCCTGGCCAAGGAAGAAGAGAGGAAGGAGTGGTTGGCCATAGTTCATAACCTGGTGAGAAAGAAAAAATGCTAACATACACTTTCTAAAATTAGAGGTATTCAGCTGGCTCATTTAATAACAACCTCTGGTGAAAAAGAATTTTTGTTTCTATTTGGAAATTGACTTCCCAGTGACAGTGCTTTTCCAGACAGAACAGCATTGTTTCCTTATTTATTTATCAAAGGGGAAGAACAGGGAAGTACATAAAAGCAGATTTCCAGTGGGGTATTGGACAACTGTGCTGAGCCCATGGCTATGCCTAGGAGGGAGCAGTTTTGTTTGCCAGGACTGCTGCTCGTGCCAGGAGGGAGGCTGAGTTCACTGCAAGCCCTGCCTGCACATGAACCTGTCATCACAATCCCACAGCGGTTGTTTGGTGATGTTGTGAGGCTGATTTGCATCTTTCTGATGGCATGTGATGCAAACACACTGTTAAATCAGTGATACAGGCTTACCACTGTTGTTCATTAAAGACCTCTGTCTGCTGCTCTGAAGAGTTAGATATAATCAGCAGTCAGATATTCCAGCTAGAGCACAGATCGTTTCTCATAAAACTTGCTTCTGTCTTCTCATTTTCTGCTCAACATGATCATTAACATTTTCATCACAGTGCTTTCTTCCACAGTAGCCGTGTCCACATTTGCCTCTTTTTTTCTATATAGAGGATAAATTATGAATTAAATCCTACTGTGTGCACTCTAGTCAACCATAAGAGTTAGCACTGTTTTCACCCAAAAGATCAGGATTTGTTTGTATTTGCATTATTTAAAAGGGAAATAGTATATTCACATTTTTTCAGGCTCTGTTTTAACCTATGCTGTTCCTCCCTTAAAGATTCTGTAGTGGTCCTCAAAAGAAATTTTGCTGTCAAATTCTTGCTCTGACAGAACTTTCTAGCTTTTGCAAGAACATTGATAGGAAAACAAATTAAAATTGCATAGTAGGAACTCATGACATATGAACCAACTAGTTAAAGAAAAGATATTTATTAATTTTCTTTTATATTTATTGTGTGTTTCACTGCAGAACTTTCATTTCAAATAAGTGGGGTTTTGGGTGGGGTTTCGGTTTCTTTTCATATACAGGAAACACTGCTATTAGGCTTTAACTGGATAGATTTTATGAATCTATATCCCTTAGGGACATCTAACCATAAGAATTAATGGCAAAGGCTAGGTTGGAATACCTAGTGGTTTTTCATGATCTGTTGTTTTTTTTCAGTTCACATTACTTGTTTCTGGTTTTTTTGTTTGTTCGTTTTTTAATTAACAACAATTTTCTTGTATATAATTCAACAGAACACCCTTTTCTCTCGATTTAAATAAACTGTTTTGACTCAGGGTTTGCAGACAAGGTGTCTGTCACATCTGTAAGTTCAAAGCAGGAGAGCATTACATTTTGACTCTTCAAGTGCATATATTTTTGCAAGTTCAGCGATTGATGTCAGCTAATGCTAATGTCAGCTGGTATCAGCTATCAGCTATTTATTTTAAATAACTATTGGAGTTAACCAGCACAACTGATTTCAGATAAGAATCTGGAAAATTAGCACCACAGAAAATTCAACCCAAAACATACTGGGAAGAAATTGAGAATGTAAAATGAACTAAAAAGCATGGATGGTGTAAGTCATGGATGTCATATATGTTGTATCCTTCCTATCAGCCTTGATTCAGCAATGTGTGCAAGCACCTATATATAAGTAGGAATGTGCATATTCTCTCTCTAAATAATTTTCTCAGCTGGGATTTTAGTAAAAACTCTTAACTAGCCTAAATAAAAGGCTAAGTGTAAGGTAGCTATTAGATGTATATGATGCATAAAGAAATAATCATAAAATAATACCTGCATTTTTCATTTTTTCATGAATTTGCCTCATTGATGTTGGAGATGGGAACAGTTTTTTTCTTTTGATCTTAGCATAATTTTGACACTTTAAATTGTGCTAAGGATAAATTGTGCTAATGATATTCCCAACATTACTGGTGTGGTCTTGGTTCTGGGGTACCATGCAGACTGCATTTTGTAGCCTGCTACTGGCATTTTAAGCAACACAGTGGAGCACAGATCATCATTTATGCCAAGAAGCTCATTGATGTAAGCTACAATGTCAAGTTTAATTAAGGGCTACAGTGACAAAAGAAAGCCAATTGCATGTGCTCAAAATACTTTTCAGTATTTCAGACAAATGACCGATACCCATAAAAACAATATCCAGGGCAGTTGTTAAGCTTATGATATTTAAGCCTGCCTAAAAATATCTAAGGCAGTATATTCCAAGAGGTTAACATTCTATAAAATTAAAAAAAAAAAATTTAAAAAAAAATAAAAAATAAAAAAAAAATTAAATTTTATAATCAAGTTCTTTCTTCACAGAGAGAAATAAAACGTAGCTGGCAATTAGGAGTGTTTATATCCACATATTTCCTCTGTTCAGCTCAGTGTGATTTTATAATCAGTAATTTTGTAACTGGCTTACCAAAATGACTTTATGATGGTCCCCGGTTGAAGTAAATGTTTAGAGAAAAATCTGCTGACATGATTTATTTTGTGTTTCTGTGTCTGCTCAGAACATTGAGTGTTTGGGAAAGCAAGTCAAAACCTCTTCTGCCTAATCCCCATCAACATTTCTCTTTCTCTTGCTTTCTGTGGCCACCACATCATAAAGGGAGAAATGGGAGAGTTGATGCTAAGGATAAAGGTCAAGATGATAGAATGTGACAACTCTTTGAATTGAAAACAGAAATGAGTGTCCCTAAGTATTCAGCATGAGCTTCTCTTTGCTCCCTGCAGGGCATCTGCACCACAACCACCGCATTTTTACACTTCTTCTTCTTAGCTTCATTCTGTTGGGTTTTGACAGAAGCGTGGCAGTCTTATATGGCTGTTACTGGAAAAATTAGGACACGGCTCATAAGGAAGCGTTTCCTGTGCCTTGGATGGGGTAAGTCAGTAAAATTAATTTCCTAAGAATCACTGGAATTAAACACTTAATGCAGTGGTAATTTTAAGAATATCATCATCTCCAGTAAAATTGAAAGATAGTAGACAGCATGTTACTAAAAGGAAAACTAGGTTAGAAGCCTTTCCACTGTATCTCAAGCTCAATGCTGGTGTATCATTCTTTTCTAAATATGTTTTAACAAAATTTTAGAAGATTTTCAGCAAAGTAGTGTAATATCAAGAAATCAAAATAAAACAAGAAAGAAACATTCTCTGAATATTCATGAAACCTCTTTCTAGTTAAGACCTGTCAAAAGTACCAGTAATTTAGCTACATCAAGAAGTACACCGTGGGCAGAAAACAGTGTCCTCCTCCCTACCAGTGCTTCAGAAAAACAATTCCTACAGTAGCAATGTGCTTCATTAAATAATTCATTCCATGTAAAATTGTCCATTTTGCATTAGCTTACCCTGTTATTTTTTGTCCAGGCAGAACAGCAATATTTTACTCAGCATCTGCTGATTATTACTGTTTTGGTTTTTTCCAGGACTGCCAGCATTAGTGGTTGCAATATCAATAGGCTTTACCAAGACAAAAGGATATGGAACAGCTCACTAGTAAGTCAATCTGAAATGATAAGCTATGTTTATAATTACCAAGATTGTCATACCCATCAGGAACTGCATAGCACACTCTAAAAATTCTACAGGTATGCATTCACATCTGAAATTGCCCTGAGAGTCACTGAGTGATCCACAAAAGAACAAAGAGAAAACAGCATGCCAGTCTTAGACTGAGCTCAGCAAAGCATCAGGAATCCTAGATTTGTTTGGGATTTTGAAATAGCAAGCTTTTAAGAAACACTGAGCATTAGGTCTGCTTAGACACCTAACATTTATATAGATTTACAAAAGAGAGTGTTAAATGTAATGGGTAGTCTCTGCCAACCTTTAAACATGTTCAAAACTGTACTGGCAAGCGTTTCTTTGGCACCCAGGTTTCTGCACACCAAGCAGGTACATCAACTTTAGTGCCCCTGAGCAGCTTGGAGCCAAAGTCCTTTAAACATCTCAAAACAGTTCTCTCATCCATCCCCTCTCCTGAACACCCTTATCCAGCCCATTCCCTGGACTGTGCTGCATTTGAGAGACAGAAAGGAGGAAATTTGTGTGCTTCATTTACATTCAACTAATACAGTTCCTGTTTAGCCAGCTGGCTGGTTCCAGTGTGTGTTTAGCACCTCGGAAAATTAACTCCTCAGAGAGGCTGCCCTTCGATCTTCTGATGAAGAAGGAGCTGCCAGTGGAGCACTCCAACCATTATGTATGCAAGAGTGTGCTTCCTTTGGTCAGCCTGTTTGGAGCTCTCCTCACATTGCCTGAGAAATTGAGTATGCATCTGGACAGAAAGAGGAAATATGACTCTGTAGACTGGTAATGAGGGCATTCATCAGAGATGTGGATGAGTTAGGTCAAGTCCTCACTTCAATGAATATTTAATTATTCTCCTTAGCATCATTACTGAGTGAGATCAGGATTCCCCCTCCCTTCCCTGTATGTCTCACTATCTTGTCACTCCAGCTCTGGATGGGTAAGAACACAAAACCAAATCTCCTGCTGAGCTCCAGCTCCAACCACTGAGCTGTGTAGTTATAAACTGTGACAACGTGCATCTTGAGTTTTTCAATGAGGAATGTCTTATGTAACTGAAATGCTTAATTGCACTTAGAGCTGGCAAGTGCAACAGTGCTCTTAACCCCCTTTTGAGCATTATATTGAGAACCTACTCTTGTGAATTCTTTTTTAACTATGTACTCGTCTTACTGGCTTTTTTTACTATTTAGTCCTTAAACCCCAACTGGAAAACCATTTAGGCTGTGAGAATTACAAATCACAAAATAAAGATGTCCAGACCCCCATTGGGGATGTAGCTCTGTGCCTTGCAGGATTACTCCTGTTACATTTGCTCTGCTGAAATCATTCATATGTGAGTACTTGCTTTAGTTAACATTGCTTCCTGCTTCCTTTCTGGGCTGAATACATTTTTAAAAGAGGATATTCTGAAATATTCAGACAAAGCAACAAATCATTCATTAAGAGTAATGTGGAAAGTAAAAAAGAGCAGGTCTCTGTACATGTAACAGCTCTTCTCCCAAGATCCAAATCCAGCTGACATGGTACTGTGGGAGAAAAGAACAAATGAAGGCGTACAAGGGACAAATAGAACCATAATTCAGCTTTCTCATCTTATTTGCTAATATATTTTCTTGGCATTTGACATCAGAATTACATAAGGAAAACAGTGAAGACAAGGAATGGAGATTGCTCCTCCATCACTAGCTGATGTGCTGTCCCACTCCAAAAGGCAGCAAAGGATTGTGTCTCATGACAACTGTTGGGCAGTGTAAAAGCAGAGCTCCTGTCCTGTTCCTCCTTCCATAACTAAAGCACTTGTGTATAAGTTTTTTGATTGCTTACACTATATTTTGCCTCTTTGCCTAATTGGCTGCGGTCAATTACACAAATGCTGCTATGAGAAACACATCCTGCTGCAGACTATTCATGTTAAGATGCTAATTTTGAAAATGAAGCAGTTAAATGGAGAGCATTAAAAGTGAAAATTAAGGAATTTATTCCAGTTACATACTCCCACACATGAAGAGATTGATGAAAAAGGAGAAAGTCCAAGAATCTTTGCAGCATCTCCCAGTTTGGTATGGTATATGTATAAGGGTGCTTGAATTGTGCCCACTGGAGCCATTTCTGTGATCACCAGTCTCTCGTTCTGTCTTTTTTTCTGAATCCTAATTATCAGACAGATATATTTCTGTATTTTTAAAACTACATAAGAAAAATACTTCACTCAGACACTTGTAGTGGTAGAGATACAGAGGCTGAAGGAATTTCCTAAGAATATTTTTAAAAACCACAGAGAAGTTTTTTAGATATTTCAGGTTATCTGGAAAAGATTAGTGTGTCTGAAAGCTTAATAACTTCTTCCAGACATGTCTCTAATAAATATCGTTGCTATCTTTTTCCAGACAATCAAAGTACGACTGCTTAAACTTATAGTTAATGAAGTGTGTGAACTGCTCATGTTAACATACAGTGCAGATAAATTCCAGGAATTTATTGCATCAGCGAAAATTAAAATTCTGTCATAGTCATACTCCTGCCATGCTCTCTTAAGAGAAGGAACCAATCTCCTGGAGAGTATGAAACATCTCAGAAAATGTACAGGACACAGAAGCAAGTGTACAGATGCTTCATCACTCAGCAGAATTTTATGACCATGTAACATGGTCCCATAAAGCCACTGGTGGCTGCTCTTAACACTAATCAATTTATATGGCTTTCTGCTATGTGCACATCAGGGAGAAAGAAGACAGAACAGGAGAACAAAATAAAAACAACCATAAAACAGAAAAAACCCAAACTATCAGAGCAAAGAAAGAGGAGAAGGAAAAAATTGTAAAAGATCTACAAGAATTGCTTTGTGGTATAGGAAGGCACCTGAAAATATATCTGCAGACAGTCTTCAACAGAAGAAGATGGAGGAAAATTTAATTTTAGTCATCAGCTAGGAAACATTGAATATATTGCAATAATGATGTCACACACTGGTGAAGATCCAGACTGTTGAAAATTCAGATTGTGTAAAAAAAGAGGTTAAGTGATAAAAGGACAACCTCTACATTTTTTATTCAGCTCTGCCTCTAAGTGGAAATCACTCTTTTGAGAAGCCATTTTGCTTGATAACATGGAAAGGGGATGGAAAATTTTTTCCTTGGTCTCAAAGGGTTTTATGGTAGAAACTGTTTTGTATTTTTTATTTACTAGACCCTTTTTTTGGCGTGGGTAACTGAAGTTATGTTCACACTACAATACATCAGCTACTTTTATGAACTGCTGCTACTGTCTTCCAAAACCATGAAAATTTTAATTGCAAGTCCTAACTACTCAAAGTAGTCATCTTCACTAAGTTTAAAAGTTCATGTTAGTAAGGAAGTGCACTATGCATTTCCCTCTCTCAGAAGTCTGTGTTCCCAGACTGAGAATATTAGCCTAGCTTTGAAAAAAAATATTAGGAAAAACTTCAGAAAATTTTGAAAGCGTTTTTTTTGATACTGCAAAAATACATTGAACATTAGTGTTGTAGGTGGTTTCTCAGGTAGGATGTACAATAGTTTGGCATATACTACCTTTTTAACTGTGAAGCAGATAGGAACTATCCAACATCCATTTATCATTCCAGAATTTAGCACACTGGTGTTCATGTGTTCATGTGACAGTTTTCACATGGCTTCATTCCAATGGAAATGCTTTTATTTTTGCAGTGAGAATACCAGCCCTAACAGACCATTAATATTATGGTGTGCTTACATTTATTTTACTTGGTTTTAAAAAGTACAAAAGCACTACTGGAAAATAAAGAAGATATGTGTGATTCTGATGTGAATGTTTCTGGATATGAAATCCAAGTAAATTATTTCAATCTATATACTGGAGAGTCCTTATATGTAGGTGTGATCATGCATTCAAATAAACATGCTGTTCTTTGAATGTGTAATCACTTGGAAAATAGCACAGCTGCATTTACTTCAGTGTGTGAAGCTCCTGTTCTTTTGCAGATATGAAAAGCTTTACATCATAGTATATCAAATATTTAGAATTTGATTCTGTAAGTGCTCTGTGTTTGGAAATCTGTTGGTTTTCAGTGAAAGCCCTGATGCAGAATGACAAACTCTCTGAGATTAGGAGGTCTCCAGAAAATACAGTTTTCAGATGCTTTAAAATATGCATTTAAATTGTTTGCAAAATATTAGAGACAATACAGAACAGATCATGTATCATATACAGTTTTTCTCTAATGGAAACATTGTCTTTAAGGTGTAGTTCTAATAGCAGTAATTAAATGACAGGATATGAAGAAACCTGTTTCATCACTTTTAAGTATAGAACTATCAGATATGATGGACTAGAAATGTTTCTAGATACCTACTTTGCAAGGCCAGTTCAGTTAACTCATCATACATGGTTAGAGGAGATTTAACAAGTATTTGCAAACTTACTTTCTATTGTGCTCTTTATACATTTTGGCGATATCAGTTTATGTATAACTCACATTAAAGATTTTGGAATGTTAACCATTGGTAATGGAACTATTTTCAGCTCTCTGCTTCATCATATCAAAAAAGCAATTATTTTTTTGTGTGTGCATGTGAATCTCATATGTCAGAAAAATATATGTAGTAATTATTAATGCTTTCTTGACAATGTATTATACTTATTTTTAATTTGTGTTAGTTCTTTTCTAATGTTCTTTCCAGCTGCTGGCTGTCTCTGGAAGGAGGACTACTTTATGCTTTCGTTGGACCTGCAGCTGCTGTTGTCTTGGTAAACATTAATATAATTCCCATTACTTTTGTATGAAATTATAGAAAGTTCTGCTTTCATTATAAAGGCTTAGATATAAAGCAACATTGCATTTTGCTGTAAATACTGAGATCACTGTTAACATACCTTCAGTATTTTGAATGCATGATTCATTTAATTATATCACTTCTTTATACCAATTATCTCTCCATGTTTACACGGTAAGCTGTGAAAGAATAATGTACTGATTAGTGGCACAGAAAACTTGTTACAGGCATCACTGAGTTATTATCAGCAGCATCTACGCAATTGTCACTGCCTTGTGAAACTCAGTGACAGTCTTGATAGAGTGCTGCTTGGCAGTGGATTGCTGTGCCAGCAAAAGCAACAGAAGGGCTGGAACCTGCCAGCAAGTTCTCCATGGCTACTGCTTTTGAAGGCAAAGAAAAAATTGTCATAGCTGGGAAATGTTACTCGTTTGTGTATTAATCTTCCACATCTCTGGGCACGTATTTAGGTGTAGGGTTCATTTCTGCCTAATGATAGCTATCTGCAATCTAGAGTTCTGCATCTAAGTTAGTTATCCCAGCCATATTTCATTGTCAGTGAAGAAAAATACATACTTTTAGAGATCAAACCATCAGAAGTATTTCAGATGTCTACTTCAGGGTAAGATGAATTACATCCTACCTGTGCCATCAGCTATCAGACATCTGTTTTGCAGTCTGTATGGATTTTTCACAAAAATTTATTTAGCATTTTTCCCTTACAGATTTTGAATCTAATTCCTCTTTCCACTCCAGAAATTTCATACTGTGATAACTCTATCAGCACTAGTTATTTCTGGTTTTCTCTTGTAAAAGAAAATCAGTCTTATTAGTCATCAAAAGTATAGCTATTCATCTACGTGAATTTTCCTGAAATGGATGTTTACTACTCCCATAGAGTTTGTCTCATCATTGCCTGGAGTCAAGCCAGGATCCTTTTGTACAACTCACAGTCCCTGTCATGGTAGAGGAGCCAAGGATGTTTACAAAAAGCCAGTCTTAATTTTCACATGGAAGTAACTGTATGTTCTCTATTTAATTGGCAAGTCTTTGTTCAGAGATGTTGGAAGTTCACAGTTGCAGATTGCCCTACCATTAGCTGGTAGCTGTGGAAAGGAATTGTTCCATGCAGCCACTTAAGCCTAAGTGTATAAAGCCAAAGAATTATGTAACATCAGCTGAAAAAATGTTAATGCTGAAAATAAAGTTGAAATAGAATTGGCAGGGCAGACTACTGACAATTAGGTATTTTGGTACAGGTTTTGAAAAAACAGTTGGAAAGGAAAAAAAGGATTGTCATTCTCTAATAAATAAAAAAAGGAACATTAATTTAATAGATTCCAAGACTGGTATTACCTATTTATAGGACCACACAGAGACAGGTTAATAGAGTTCAGTTCAATAATACAAATGGATAATAACAGTCATTAATTTGTCCATTGAATGCTATTAATATGTCTGTTAAGTGCTAAAGTCCAACAGTTGAAAGCCTTTAACTTTTTCAGATTAGTTTTTCCATCCAGGTATGTGATCATAACACCATTTGGCTTAATGGGGCTAAACAGACATCCCAGGAATTCATCTTGTCCACAAAAATAGTAAATTTCAGCCAAACAAGGCTCAAAACTGACATTTGGGTGAATGGCATAGACAGTGATTTATGTGCAGGAAGATCTGGAAAACCACAGGCTAGTTCTGCATAAGTGGGAACACCCACATGGGCCATGAATGTTTAAAAAGGAACTGTGCTCTGACTAGCTCTTCCCTGTGCAGAGAACTCAAATTGCAGTGGTTTGCCTGGAATAGGATATATATAAGGTTGCAATTAAAACTGACAGAATATTAAAGATATATTACTCAAGCTTCTGGCCATCAGACATGTACCCATATACAGCTTCATATCAGGCAGAATTCAAGGTCCCCAAACGAGCCTTTTGCAGGGTATGTGTATATTCTCTTTTTGAGAATTCAGCCTTTTGATGTGTTCAGGGATGTTGCTACACAGTTTTTGAAGGAATTCTCAGAAATGTAAGAGGAGGCATTTTGCAGGTCTGTAATACAATGCAGCCAGGATACAATATTTTTAGGCACTGAAAGATCAACTGTTTGTTTTCTGTTTGACAGGTCAACATGGTGATTGGCATTTTGGTATTTAATAAACTTGTTTCCAGGGATGGAATCCTAGATAAAAAACTCAAACACAGAGCGGGGTAAGCAACAACTGGGTTATTTTAAAGCATATTAAAATTTTGTCACCAATTTTCAATTACAGATATTCACCAAAAATGCTTTTGACTGTGCTGTGAACTTTTATATCAGAGTAACAGTATTTCTAACAGATTCCATTAATCTCAAAAGCTGCTGTTGCATTATCCTGAGGGAATGCAACTAAACAAACGAAATATAATAAAACACAAGTACAACAGTATTAAGTTAATAAGAATGAAGATTTAACAAATCTGAGCAGAGGTTTCACAAGATGGTTACATGTGTAAAGCTGTTGCAGTTAGGATAGTTTTATGAACTGTGTATTCTGAAGGAATTGATTATTTTTGTCTAGATGTCAAATTTAATTACTATGGCAAGAAATGTCATTCATGCTAATTGTTATAAAGTGTTAATTATGTTAATTATGTTTGTTATAAAATTTTACAGAAATATATCTCTTACTTGGGTCAATGATCTACCATTATCCCTTACTTAGGTCAACGTTATTCTGCCATTTTGACTACATTAAGAATTTGCCTTTGTTCTTAGATCCACATAACATCTACATAGGTATATTTTCTAAATTAGTGTAAAAGAACATTAAAGTTAAAAAAATCTCCATGGTTTAAGGGTTAAAAAAGAAAAAAAAAAAAGGTAAATTTGTCTTTTTGATTATTTACTTGCATTTACAATTTAATTCTCTTTATTATCATGAGAAGAAAAGATTTATCACAGTGGTGGTACCAGAAACTGTTCTACAGTGGATGACAGCTGCAGCAGCAAACCTAGATTCATTGCTTATTGGAGAAAAATGATTCACAACTGCATCACCTTCCTAATGCTTATGAAAGTGTATTTAAACTCTGAATAATGATTTTTTACAGTTGTATTTTCTAGTGTTGTATTTTGGGCCAGGTTGTAGTTTAACTCCACCAATATCTGCGTTTCTAACCATGATAAATGATGGTATCTTCATTTTTCTGTGTGTTACTGCTATAGACAAATTTATTGCAGATTCACTTTTAATTATTTTGCCATGTAACTAACAGTAGCATTCCTAATAAGTTTGATGAGTACACTTATAATAAATGCTTTAGCTGGTGTGATTTGCATCTCATATTAATTCAATCAAGTCTTTCTGGTTTTCAGTTCTTCTACCATCATTTTGACAACTCTTACCAAACTCTGTAATTCCATTTCATCTTTTTTCATTAGAAAGTATTAATTTCATAACCTTACTTTTGTCTACATTTCTCCATCAACATTCTGAACTCTGTAATAACACTAGTGAAATCTAGAATATTATAAAACTTCCCAAATTATTTCAAAAGTAGCAATGGCTTATTAGTCACCAATTCAGATTCACATATGCTCTAATTCCAGTGATATAAAAAGCCACAGGTTTGGCTTTGTCCATTTTGTAGGGATATTCAACTTAGTTTTAACTGCTTTTTTTCTCCAGCTACTCAGTTGTAGGCTATATAAATCTATTTGCTTATACTTTATTTTACTGATGAAACAAATAACTTGCTTTCTAATTGTGTGATTTAGTAAAGAAATATTTTATTTTAAGATTATCTTTGAAATAAATGGATAAAGAATGAGAGATTGTTCTGTTAGAAATAAACCAGCTATTTGGGGAAAAGACGTAGCTACCCTAATGAGAAACAATCTTAACTTGTGTGATAATAAGAGATGGTGGCTTGGCAACAGCATTCCTTGATACTACTTGGCAGGTGACATCTCTTGAGTCATTCTTTGGGGCATGGAAATTGGTTCATCATTTGATCTCCTCTAGAAAGGTGATTGTCACTTATTCCTCAAGTATCTTTTGCCAGCCATGCTCAGGAAGGCAGCTTCATTCTTCCTGGCAAACATTGAACTTGTGTTTGTCAAAACTTCAATCAAAAGTTCAGCCCTGGGATTTAAAACAAGTGAATGGGGCAAAATATATCAACTCCATATGACTTATCACCTTAATAAGCACATGGAGAATCAAGAAGTGAAGTATGTTGATGGATCTCAGTCATGATCTCAATCCTTTTCCTGTTAAAAGAGGAAGCATATGCAAATGCCCAGGCTGAAAATTTACATTTTGTTTATACAAACATTAAGTTCTATTTTTATTTGCAACATCCAGAGCAGTTTTGTAGAGGTAAAGAGAATAATTGAGTTAATAATGCTGAAACACTGCCAGGAAAAGACAGAAAGTACTTTCAACAGCCTAGTTTGCACTTACCCAAGGCATTTTTCTAGTTCATTCTTTAATCTATATTTTTAATTGGTGCCAACTGATGTGGATTCACTGAATTATTTTCTCACCCCAAAATCATCTTATAAAAGATCTCAGTATTCATTTTTTTAATGGAGGAAGCCACCTTTTTATGAGAAATCTACTTTGTAGTTTTTAGTGGAAAATCAATTTAGTGGATCATTTGGTTTATCAAAGTGAAAAACAGTGGAGTTCAATGTTGTTTTGGACAGCATGTTAAAAGTCTTGTGAGTGCTCGGTTTGGCAATAGCAAAGAGTTCAATTCATTGAAGTAGCTGGGAAAAAACCCAAAATGTTACTTATCTTCACCATGTTGACCACTTTCCAGCTGGAATAGATAAAACATCCTTCCTGTCAGCTATATCACACCTTATTCAGTTGTGGTTACACTTCTGATAGCAGAAAGAGAAGGAATAGGAAAAATATTAGTTGATTCAAGAAGCTGAGTGCATGCTGTATGGAAAACTTAAATTGCAGATTTTGTGCTTTAACTCTTCTGACAGGTGCAGAGGTACAATTGTCTGTACAAAATGCTTTGAGCTTAATGCTTGTGTACTGTGTTTTATTAAAAGGCAAAACAGCTCACCCTTTTTCTAGTACCAATTGATATTTATTTCATCTGATTCCATATGTTTCAAGCCCTCTATTCAGACCTTTATATGACATGAATAAAACCATTCCAGATATTAGTGGGCCATGCATGTCACTAGTACAATTCTGACTATACAGTATGCACATATTGATGTCATGCTTGAATAAATTTTGTAGGTTTCATTCCCTATTACTGCTCTGTAATGGTCCATACTTCACACTTCCCTTTGAAGTGGCCTGTGCTCCTTCTCAAGCATGTTCAGATGCAACAGTCTTTCATCAGGTCTGAATAGAGGGATTTCCCTTTGTGTGTCTACCTTAGCACGTGCTTATGTTTACTTCAGTGTACTGGGCAGTTTTTGATCACATTTGGGGCCTTTTTTAGGTTAAATGGACGAAAGAGAGTTTGTATGAAATTAAGCCCCATAGCATTAATATGTAAAGCTAACAATAATGTAAAATGAAAATACAGTTTTGCAAAAATATAGAGCATTCATCTTGAATAAGTCTACTTACTTTTTCTGCATGACGTCATATTTTAAAAAGCTAAATTTCAGTAGCAACGTTTTCTGGTGACAATTCAATATTTTGTTCTTTTTGTGGGTGTTCTGTTTGTTTGCAGTCAGATGAGTGAACCTCATAGCGGTTTGACGCTCAAATGTGCCAAGTGTGGAGTAGTTTCAACAACAGCTTTGTCAGCCACCACCGCCAGTAATGCCATGTTAGTCCTGATCATTTACATCTTCTTGTTACAAATCTTATACAGTGCATGTGAGACAATAGTTTGATGATGACAACTGTGTTTGCTAACACTGTATAAAGTGCTAAGCACATTTAAATACTTTTTTAAAAATTGCAAATGTGTTTATTAACTGAATACAGGATATTCTTTAGAACATAAAGTACAACTGTTACATTCTTGTCTATGATTTTCAAGTTAAATTGATAAAGTGGCATTTTAAAATATGGTTTGGTTTTTTAATAGTGAGCTTTTAATTTTTTTTTTTAATATTACAATGCTGCTTTTCTCTTTTTTTCAATAGGGCATCCCTTTGGAGCTCCTGTGTGGTGTTGCCACTTCTAGCACTGACTTGGATGTCTGCAGTTCTGGCCATGACAGACAAAAGATCTATATTATTTCAGATACTTTTTGCAGTATTTGATTCATTACAAGGCTTTGTTATTGTCATGGTCCATTGTATTCTTCGAAGGGAGGTGAGGAATGGCTTCCCAGTTTTCCAAAGGGCTGTGCTCCTGCTAATCTCTCAATTGCTCTTTAGTGTTATATACAGCTTGCTCTGCAGAAATATATTTCATGGAAAGAGAAATATAATTTATGGCAAGATGTGTAGGAACAAGTAAATGAGGAAAAGAGCAAAAGTGAAAGAGAGGGGGAATATCAGTTAATTCCAAGTGCAAAATATCAGTATAGAACTTAATTCAACTTAATTCAAGGTGTCTTTTACTCAATCCCAAGTATGGTTGATTTCTAAGTGTCAGTCTTTCCCAGGGAGTACAGGAAAAGGTGAACATGAATGCCCTTCTGAAGACCAAAAGCTATAGGTTTTTACACTCTGTAAAACGGATTCAAACGCAGCATCTTTTCATCTTATGCTGTCCCTGAAAGAGAACACAAGGAGATGATGTGTTCTGTTGGTGAAGATCTGCCATTTCAGATCTACAAACTTAGGTACATGCTGAAGTTATGGGGACAGCAAGGATGAAGACAGATGAGTGCTGTGAGAGCAGTGAGGACTAGCAGGACCCTGGCCTGCCCTTCACAGCTCAGTGCCACCTGCCACAGGATTCATCACCGCTGAAATCTGATGGCTCAGCTCCTGCACAAGTGCTCTTTAATCTGGCTCTGGTGACAGCTTCTCTAACCTGCCTAACCTGCTAACTAACCCCACATTCTACTGAGATGAGTTTGAGAGCAGTAGTGTAAAGCTTTGTTGGCAGATCTGTGGTAATGGGGCCCTCCATCAAAAATGAGCAGGTGGAGCTGACTGGAGAGTAGTTCCTGGTCCAGGGGCAGACCTGTGTGCTAGTCATTTATCAAATTCAGGATATTTACCACACCAGTAAACTAGGTTATAATGTCCAGCACATTTTCCTGGGATGGACAAGAGTTATTGGAAAACCTCAGGACTAAAAAAACCCACAGAAAACAAGGAAGATGTTTCAAAAAAGGTTTATTGTCAATGGTGAGTGAGGAATCTCACACAGGGGTTTTTCTTTTCACCACTGACACCCTTTAAACACTGAAATTCAGTATATTAATAAAAAATAATTAAGAGTGACATAATTTATTCAATTTTTCAGCATTGTACCACTTTGCATGAGGTTTATATCACAACCCTTCACAGTATGCATATGTGATTAACTTATCAAATGAAGTTTTTAATTTTTAAAGAACAAATCACTATCTTACAGAAATTAGCACCTTACATTGTGCTGATTCCTTCTCACTTTAATCACGCTGTTAGGGGCAATAAACTTTTGTATTTCTTGGTTTATCAGCTCTCATATTGGAGGGGGCTTACTCATTTAGTACCTTTTATTTTTTCTTCCTTTGACTTTTCCTTTTGTTCAGGATAAGAATATGTGCAAAATAAGAGATAATACTCAAGAAAAATCTCTTTTATGTACAACTGTCTTGCAATCCCCTTATTTTCTTCAGCAATTTCTTTCCCAATATGATTTACATTTGGGAAAGAGGATAGTCTTGTCTTGAAATATGAAAGCAATAGTTTCATATATTCTTTTAATGTAATGTTAAGACACTGCATCCATTTTCAGTATAAAGAGTTGTGGTTTCATACTGTGAAATTTTTGCATCCATTGGGATTTATTAATTAGCCTGGAAAGAGGATAGTACCTCCCACTTACTGTTCTAGGGAAGCATTTTTATTTTAAAATATGTACCTTTTGCTTTGAGGAAGCATTCAAAACTAAAACATTATGAACAAAATTATCTTTCACAGTGTCATCAGTAAGAAGAGACCCATAAGGATCATTGAGTCCTACTCCCTGCTCCTCACAAAACTACCTAAAACTAAACATATCACTATAATTGTCCAGACACTCCTTGAGCTCTGACCTTGGCTGGAGCCATGACCAAGTATGTTCCAGTGAACATCAGGGCAAAGAACCTTTTTCTAATGTCCAATCTGAATTCCCCTATCCATTGAATTTTCTCATGTTCTAATTCCATTTCCTTCTGTCCTAATTCCATTTTCTTGTGTCTTTTGTAAGGATGCAGAGAGGCTAAAACATATACCTGGTTATCAGACATTGATTTTGTCAAAAAAAAGACTAAAATCTATGAGAAATTCTTAATATAACTTAGCATAGCACAGTGTAAAATAAAATATAAGAAAATTATAAAGCAGCAGTTAAGTTTGCATCAGTGCAGTATTGCAGAAGCTTATTTGGAAAAAAATGTATTTTGACTGTTGATGAAACCTGAAAATCAACAGACATCTTCCAACAATGCACTAAGCCTTGAGTTAAAATGGATTTCCTATTCTAATGGCAGCTCTTTCCTGCAAATGCTCCATTCCCAGGGAATCTTTCAATAATGCTGAACATTTCATAGAAACATTCTTGTCTGACCATACTGGCAGGTGGGTCTGTGGTGACTGAGGTGGAATTAGTCTTTTCTATATGTAAACTCAATTTTCAAATTCGTAGGATACCTTGACTGGAACCACTTTTAGCTCACTGTTTCTAATGTAGGTAATGTGCAAAAATATTGCATTATAAGTATGTTTATACAGGAATCTTTTCTTTAGGTGTAGGAAAACAGCTATCTAGCTAGTTATGGTTTATTTTGTTCACTGCTTGTTTAGCAGAAAGCAGATATATATAGAGAGATATAGATGGATAGATGATAGATAGATAGATAGATAATCTGACTACAAAGAATCATTACTCTGTTTAATAACTAACAGAAGTCACTCCTGCAAGTCTGTCTCAGCAGTTACACATCACAGTTCTAACATGGAAATTCTAGAAGAAAGGCATTTTATAAAGCAGCTAAATAATCTATTTACATGGTATTTTTAAAAAATTACCTTATTAGAAGACTTCCCAGTGAGGCCCAAAAAGCACCAATGTTAGATAAGGTTCTGCCTTATCAAAATAGAGAGGATGTTTCTTCTTTCTTCTTCAGCCATGACAACTTAGGCAGAAGTAAATGTACAGAGACAACTTATTCACTAATCAGTAGATTATCTCCAGCCAAAACAATGATAGTGGTGTTGGTGAAAGACAAAGAAGCCTAAGTATATTGCTGATTGAACTCTATTTGTCAGAACACATTTAATTTTCCTTAGTCTTCCAGATTTAAATTAAAAACTGATCAAAACACTTGAGGAATTAAGGCAATATTTTTCATATGAGAAAAGATCATTCTTAGAAATTTCCTCAAGCACAAAAAAGCAAAAGTTGATGCACTTGAATCAATTTTAATTTCAAAAATGTGTATGGCCTATAATTATTTGATTCAGTTTTCAGAAGCAAAATTATAGCTGTCTACTAGACAGAAAAAGATGTAAGTCCAGTAAGCCAGTTTCAGTCTGAGTCTGGAGTCTGGCTTTCCAAATCCAGAGACCCTCAGGTGAGTACAGGCCAAGAGAGTGGCCCTCATGCAGAGTGGGCAGTGCCATCTGTGCTCTGCACATGGTGCCTCCCAGCTGAAACAATAGTCTGGGACTTCTGGTTGTCTGCAAAAGCATTTAGCTCTGCCAGTGCCTGTCAAGGAAATCCTGCCAGCATATTTGTCACTCTTGATGACGGCTAGAAAGCTATCTCAGTTATAGCCTATAAGATTGATCTATTATTTATAGCATGCCAGCACAGGCAAAACAATAATTCTGACTGTCAGGGGAAAGAAATCTGGGGAGGAATATATCTCCATAAAATTCAAACAAAGAGGACAGCCCTGCTTTACTATGCCTTTATTGTCATTACATCACAAAAAGAGACAGACTTCTACAATTATATATAAAAGCCCCTTTTTACTCTTTGTTGTATTGATATAAACATAAATGATGGAAATATTTGTTACTTTCTCTAACTCACTGTATTGAAGACCTTTTGTGACAGGGGCTGCATTAGGAAGCCAGGGATTTTCACCATCTAACTGGAAGAGAACTAAGTGATGTGTCATCTATTTCTGTCCACCATCAATTCAGTGTCTTTTGGAAAGACATTCAATCTTTCTATACTTCTATTTCCTAACCTCTAAAATGAATATGATATTTTTTAAGCGTAAGATGTTCCATAGACTGTTTGGAAACTTTGGAAGAAAAATGCAAGATAAATATTACAGATAGATATTATTGCTTTATTTTGCCTTTATTTTGCCCGGAGACCCTAGAGTTGTTCATTTTTTTTTCCTCACCTTGCTCTTTAAACACCTAATTGGGATTGAAGATGGTGATGAATTTGTCACAGAATAATACAAGGGTTCAGCATTGAAGCTTATGTATCTCAGCAAAACAGTTTGCCTGATCTGCTTGAACACAAGATGCTTTAGAGCTGATTTGAATCACACTTAGTAACTTATGTTAATGCTGGTGATGGGAGGAACCCACATGAAATAAATATTTTCTTTAGCTGTGCTCTGCGGAGTAGAGAGCATTTGGATTAAATTCATCGTTGGCGTCTAGAGCCCACATTTCAGAATGCAGGAGAATGCAGGAGAAAAATGAAAAGTACATGAGTAGGGCAAGGGTAAGTTATAAAAGCTTGGAGCTGGTTACTGTTGCTAAGGAAACTACTTGCCTGGTATCCGCACGTTCATCACATCTGTCTCTCCTTCTATGCCCAGCTCTAAGAAAATCTTGTAACGATGTTAAAAGGCAGGGGGAAAACAAGTTTATGTTTCAAAGAAAAATGTAAAGACAGCACAGTCTTTACATACTCAAAAAACAATTTTAAACAAGCAGTTTAGAAGAGTATGCTGGTATATGGAAAGTTCAACCATTTTGATTCTCACTTGAGTGAGGACATTTAGAAATTGCAACATATGTCAGTATCATGGATAACGCTATATTTGACATTCTGTTAACATGTTCAGATCATATGCTGCTTGCACTTCAGAAGCATTGTGAGAAACATGCACATTTAAGAGGATCCTAAAATCAAGGTTCACTGCTTTAATGTGGAAGGGACTGAAAGTATGACATGAGATTCTTGAGATCTTCTGGAGCAATTAGAACTGATTACAGAGCCTCAAAAATTAGGAGGCCACTGCACAGAGTGCAGTAAGAGAAACAGTATGTTCTGAAATAACAATTCTTTGGGGTCAAGCATCATATGCCTTGAGATGAGATTCAGCGCAGCTGGGCATGCTTTGAAGGAGACATTTTTTATTATATTTTTTGTCAAATCACTGTGCCAGTGCTTATCCAAGAGTATAAAACTCTGAAGTGTGACCTAACTTCAGCATTGATAAAGTGAGCGAAGACTTGGATTAAATTTGCAGCAACTGGGAGATGCCAAATTAAATTAACATCAAACACATGGAAAACCAAAGCAAGTGTAGTGACCTAAAATCAGAATCTGAGTTTTGATATAGCACACTTTAAATTACAACATGTGGTAAGTCTCGGTGTTTTGAAATCAAGTCAAACCTTCCCACCTTGCTTCATTCTTCTTTCTGCCCTATTTTTGGCTCCTTCCACCTTCAACAGTCACAGTAACTTACCAAGACTGCAGAGCACTCCTATTCATTTAAGGATTGAGCCCTTTAAAAAAATGCTTTCTAATTAGATTATTTTTAAATTTCATTTTTGCTTTTGTGATAGCTTCTAAACAACTCACATTAAAATATGATACATTTAAAGGGGGTAGCTTGTCATGAGCAACAATTGATGAATTATCCTCTTTTGCTGTTCTCAAAATATCCATGAGTAGAAGACAATTTTCTCCCTTTTAATTATTCTGAATAAGACATCAAGTATTTTTTATGGATAATAAATAGAATGTAGTTTTTTATAGGCATTTCATTCATAGTACTTTTATATTTGAACAAGAAATTGTATCACCCAAGTTCCTGTTTTCCAAGTTACATCTTGATTGAATATGATTATGCATTTAATATAGACGCTTGCATTTCTGGCACTAAAATTCACATTGTAAAACATTATATTCCAAAAGTTGCCTTGACATTCTTATTGTTGAGAGAAAGCAGTAAAATATGTTTGCATTCTACTGTTAGCAAACAGAAACTGCATTTTCCTTTTGAACGTGCCCCTCTGTTGAAGCACATTTCTAACAGAAGTGCTGAATAATACTATTTCTTTAGACATACACTCTGTCCAAAATGAATGTAAAAATAGCTTTCCCTATAAAAAATATTCCTCAAATATACTGTGTTTTAGGGAGAAGTCTTCAAATTTACTTTATGGATCATATAAATAAACAGTAAGTTCTGCTAACTTCCTTTTGTACTTTCGAGAAATCTATATGCAAAAAGATTTTCATGTGTGCTCACGCTGAAGATATTTGTCTCATCGGAAGAGTTTTACTCCTAGAAGAGATGAATTAGGTTTCCTGTCCATGGAGTTAAAGATTATTATTGGAATCAGTGTATCTTTCAAATAGACTTATTGTTTAAAGTATAATTAGGAAATTACAATAATTGTTAAGAACTGATTTCAGTAACTGTCCAATTACAATAACTGTAAATAACTGTCTTTCAAGAATCATACATTTATCAAGAAGGTACATTTATCTTGCAATGGTTAGCAGTATATCTACTAATCTTTTTATCAGACCTCTACCAAAGTGAATAAGACAAAGCCAAATACTATCACCAAGACAGAATTGGCTTAAATACAATATAATCACTGCCTAGTAGCTAATTCTGGCTGCACATAAAACTAATTCTGTGGTCTCGATGTGATAGACTGACAAATTTATTGCAGCCACAAAGTATAACAAATGTATGAAATGACAGAAATAGGCATTTATGTTTATTGCCTGTGATTTATGAAGTGGTCTAAAGAAAAGTCATGCACTGTATTCCATATGATTTAATTTAATCTCTAATAGAAGTTTATGATGTTACACAAGAATCAGTATAAGATATTTTTTTCACAGGTTCAAGATGCATTCAGATGTCGGCTAAGAAATTGCCAGGATCCAATCAATGCAGATTCTTCAAGTTCTTTTCCTAATGGACATGCTCAAATCATGGTTAGCTTTTATTTTCTTCTTTGACTATGAATTTAGTATTCCTAACAAAAAGAAAAACTTACTGTATTGTATGTGGCAAGTTTGCATAGCTGAAATATTAACACCTAAGCAAAAGACTGTTTAGGTTATCATCTTCTTGTTTAAATATCTTAGCTAGTTTTATATGATTGATGTGATTATTTAGTGGAGCACAGTGAATTACTATCTTCCAACAGTGTTCTTTAGGAGAAAAGATTCTTATATTAGAGAATAAAAAATAATTTAATAATGAATTGTGACTTTTTCTAGTGTTGGTGTAAAGAGTACTGATGTATATCCCTTCATGAGATCTTGAAAAATGGTCTCAAACAAGACAAAGAGAAAGTGCTAGGCATTTTGCAGGGGGAAATCTATTTAGTGTGTTAAATTAAGAGAGTGAATTTTGCTAATATTATTAGGTAATTTATTAAGACAACATATTGGTCTCTTCACTTTGAACAACAGTTTGTCATTGACTATAATGGGGTCAGAATCAGGCACTAAAGACATGCAAGGCTTAGCAAAAATGCAAGGAGATGCCCTTCAAAATCATGACTCAAAAAAAAGAATTTAATGTTTGGACTTTACAAGCAAGAAAGAGATCAGTTTTACTGAACATTTAGTATTGAATAAACTTCTTGTGAAAATAACAATAGAAAAGTAAATAAATTCTCTAACAGAATAGCTTTGTTTAACTAGGAAAGGTGTGCTTTGATTTCCAACTGTTAAAATTCTTTCTTAGTTATCACAATTAATTTTTGCACAATGAAATAAATAATATTTGATTTCAGGAAGTACAAAATTTTATATGACTACATTAGTAGCAAAAAATGACAGAATGTTTCGTAACAAATAAGGACTTCACAACAAATTAATGAAGTTTCAAAAAGGATGGACTATTTTCATTACACTTATTCACTTGTATTGCAGGCTGTTTTTCATACTTCTTTTCATAGCAGTACAATGAAAAGCTTCCTTAAAGAAGATCCTTTGATTAGATGTAGAAGTTATTCTTCCATATACATTAAAAACTATACACTGTATCATTTTATTAAAATTACATTATCTACTTCCACCTATTTTATTTTATTTTTTCTGGTCAGGCAGCATACTTTGAAAACCACCCAGTTATACTTTAGGAAATTTTGTACAGCTCTGCTGTTGTAAAACAATACACTTCACCTTCTCAGCAACAAGAAACCAGTTTTAAGAGACTATGACCCTGTAAGTAGGACATTTTGGAAGCCCTAGTTGGCAAAAAGGAATTGTAGTTTGTTGCTGAGTTAATAATGGCTGTTGTGTTTCACTGTTTCTTGTTACAGACTGATTTTGAGAAGGATGTGGACATTGCTTGTCGGTCAGGTAAGAACATTGACAGAGTATTTAGCAAACAAAATTTGTCTTGTACAAGTTCCTTGTGAAGTGAAAGCCAGAAAAAATATTGGAGTCTAGCTGTTTATCAGAAATATTTATTAATTTAAATAAAAGAAAATTATGTCACTGTATGAATACATTTATTTAATGTATTATGGCCATTAACTAGAATTCAATGTTTTGAAAGTAGTCAAAGGTGTGACTGTCTATTAGAAAGCAAATAGTTGTGGAAACAAGATAATTCTTAATACATTAAGCTTTCATTCCCCAGTACACAAGCAAAAAAAATTAAAAAAGTGTATCTTGACAGCTGTATATATGAAGGATGCATCAATTTGCATTCATTTTAAAGAGGGTATGATTTATAGGGCTCTAAGTGAAATCCACAATAGTTGAAGGAAATTAAGTTTTATTCAACTTTAATGAGAAAAATTGTGGGTTTTTTAAGGTATTTCAGTAGTGTGATCTTTAATCAGTTGGCTTTGTTTGTTTCCATATATTAAAGACAACACATTTTGAGCTTTTTATTTGCCAACCTTGTTTAAATAGTGCAGTGTAAAATAAATTACAATTTAAACTCTAGAAAATTTTTTTAATCTAGGAGATATTTCCAAAGGATGGTTTTTCCTAGGGAAACAACCTTGCCTAAACACAAACAGCAAAGGGAAAGAGAGAGTGTGTCCTCTCCACAGAGTGAGTCAGAGCAGAGCCCTGATTTAGCTGTTCTGCATCAGCCACCTGAAGGACACTCTCTCTTCACTGGCTGTATGTGGAGCCAAGAAAGCTGATCTCATTAAGGTGAAGTTTGAGTTTCCAGTCACCCACCTTTAACAAACTGCCAATTGATTTCCTTGCTATACAGACATAGTTCTTCCCTACAGATGAGTTTTAATATGCACATGTATTTTGGAGGAATCAGGATAGTGCATTGTAGCACAAATGCCTGTGTCACCATCCAATGCAGATAAAATCCAGCACTGACCCACGTGCTTCCCACTTCTTACCTTTGATAATAGAGTTCTGCAGTACAGAGGGCCTTGTCAGAGGTGTCCTAAAGGAGATTGACTCTGAATGCTGTTATGAACAGGCTTTACTAGATCAGCATTTGAACTCACTTTCTGATAATGAAAAATTTAAGGATAGATCACTGTTTGAAATGTCTGAACAAGTATCAATGGAAACAATGAAGCAACCATTGAATTCAGGTATTTGTGCACAGTTGTTTAGAAGCAAATTATTCTTTTCATAATGGAAAAAATGAGAGTTAGTTTAGTGTGAGGAAAGAGAGTCAGATGTCTTATGAGCTGCTTGCTGTGGAAAAAGACAGTGAACTGACAGGCGGCTACTGGGGGATCTGGGTCATCAGAGCCCTTGGGCAACCAGAAGAGATGTAAATGTAATACCAAAATACTTCAAGTTGTCTTTCTGTCTCAGCCCATGAGCTGGGTTTTGTTGTAAAAAATAACACTGGTGTGAATGAAAATATTTTCAGCTAGGACCAGAAAATTCCTGCAGCCAGCTGGAATAAGCCCAGGAATTGGTTACTTCAATTTTTTCTTTCTACCCTTTTTCTTTCATTACAGATGTTGGATTAGAGACTTGTTTTGTTGTTGTTGTTGTTGGTTTTTTTTGTTTGGTTTTTTTTTTAAGATGAATAATTGTGATTGAATAGATGCTTTGCTTTTGAAGCCATTCTTCAATGCTTCTGGAAATTTTGAATTTTATGACAGGATAAGTAACTTTTATGTGTAAACCTCACCCCAACGAAAATTGCTGGATGTTGCTACAAGTTTGACCAGGAAAAAAATTGGATTATCACTGCTATAAAGCATGTTTATATTTTTTATAAACTTTCCAGATGCAGTAAAGTATTATTTCTGATATCAGTGGACTTTCTTACCAATGTGGTAATTCTTTGTCACTTCTATTTAAAACAAAATTTAACAGAGAGGAGTTTTTAAAAGTCAGTGAAAGGGAACATCTAGAAGTTTATGAACACATGCTCATAGTTATAATCTTATGGTAGGTCATTACAATGGATTGACAAAATGATTCTGCTTTACAATCTGTTTGACATTTTCCAGGAGGTTATGTGGAGTTAATAACAGCAGTATAGATGTCATAGTGTATTTTTTTGGAAAACCCTTAATGAGTTCCACATGGCAGGCGTGTGCTTAAGCTCTCAGTCACCTAAAATCTATGTATAAAATCAGTAGGAATAAATGAAGTGTTTTTATTTCATATAGATGACTGAAGCTAGTTAGAGATCAATGTCAGTTATACACAGTAGATTAAGAGAACAGAAAACCCAAAAGCACAGAAAAGCTGTTCCAAAAACTATATTTATAAAACGAAAGTTAGTAAGTGGAAAGAAAATATTTTAGAAGATGTACTGGTAAAGAAAGCACTGCTAGATAAAGCCATAAGAAAAAGCAGTGTTAGGTTGATATGGTTTCATGCTGTAAGAATCCTGTCCTCTGACCCACAGTTCTGCATAAAGACATTGGGCCTTGCAGAGCAGCCACTATAACAGGAACCCTTTCTAGAATTTCACTAAATGATGAAGAGGAGGAAAAGGGACCAAACCCTGAAGGAATGAGCTATTCAACCTTGCCTGGAAACATCATCTCCAAAGTCATCATCCAGCAACCAACAGGTCTCCACATGCCCATGAGTATGAGTGAACTGGCCAACCAGTGCCTGAAAAAGGACAACAGTGAGCTGCGGAGGACCGTGTACTTGTGCACTGACGATAATTTGAGAGGCGCAGACATGGACATCGTCCATCCTCAGGAGCGCATGATAGACAGCGACTACATCGTCATGCCCCGGGGCTCCGTCAACACCCAGCCTTCGCTCAAGGATGAGAGCAAAATGAATATAGGCATGGATACCTTGCCTCACGAAAGGCTCTTGCACTACAAAGTTAATCCCGAGTTCAATATGAATCCCTCTGTGATGGACCAGTTTAATATCAATTTAGACCAGCATCTTCCCACCCAAGAACACATGCAGAGTTTGCCATTTGAGCCCCGCACAGCAGTGAAGAATTTCATTGCCTCAGAGCTGGATGACAATGCAGGATTATCGAGAAGCGAAACTGGATCCACAATATCATTGAGCTCTTTAGAGGTCAGTGGTGCATAAACAAATTGCATGCTCTGTTGTTCTAATTTTATGATAAGACAATAAATTGTGTCTTGTGTTTAAGGGGTGAAGCTAATGTTTTAATTCAGTATAAATTATTGTTTGGGATCATACACTGCTGTTCATATTTCTCTTATTATCAGAAGTGTTTATACCTAGAAAACAAGACTAAAGTTTCAGAGCCAGTCTGTATGAAAAAATATAGTTCTGGAGATTTAACATTCCACACGACTGCCGAGGATTTCGTGACCTACCAGGTAAAGTCCACTGGAAAATTCTGTGTTGCTATGAGAAGAAACATATTCCTGCAAGATACAAGTGCTAATCATTGGCCCTACCTGCAAGCACATGCAGTTGAAAATATTTGCCATTTTATTGCTGACAATCATATCTGTCTCAGATATGATAGGTCCGTTTCTGCTCTCGTTGGTGTAAATCTTGGATTCTTCCATCCAATAGTTCACTGTTTACTGATTTAGCTTTGTTTGCATGTGCATGCAGGCATTGGTACAACTGATGTGTGCAATAGGTACAGGTGGGCTTCGTGTGGAGTAGCACAGGCTTCAGCCAGATTGCAAAAGTGAACTGAAAAGCCTTTAAAAGGCTTTCAGTTATTACTACAATCTGTCTGTGGGATTTAAGCATTTTCAAAGTGAAAACTGTTGAAATAAATTGTTAAGACCTAAGCATCAAACACTGCCATTCTTATTTACCTTTTACCTTTGAAAGCCAGGAGTGAGCTGGAGTTAATTTCATACTTGGATCTTCTTAAGAACTGGGAATACATTTCACCAGCATGTCAAATGTTGTGAAACCTGTCATTTTGTGGGACAGAGAAAGACAAATGAGAAAAACATGGTACTCATTCTCTGAAAGAAGTTACACATGGCAAAAAAGTCTACTGTATGTGCAAACTTGAAGCCATTAGCTATTACTCTGCAATGTTTGGACCCGTCTGCTTAGGGAAACAGAGATTTGGCCTGATTTTTCAATTTTTAGTTGCAGCTGCAGCTGATACTTCATAAATGATGGATACTTATGGATATTTCCTTTAAAATGGAGTTGAGTTTTATGTAGGTGAAGTTTTATGAAGAATTTGGGCAGAAGATCAGAATTTAGTTTCTTTTCAAGAGATATCTTTTGAAAGCAAAATATTTTCCATGCTGTTTATATTGTGTGTGTACTACCATGAGTTTTTATAAGACTTGATTTAACTTAAAAATTAATAGAAAATGAAGTGTGAGGATCTGCGAGGAATCAAAAATTATCCATGTTTTGATTGTTGTTAAAGTGAATATTTATAATCTTGAACAAATTTTCAAGAAGATAGTTTAAGTGCTTGCCCTTTCAGTGTTCAGATAGATGGCTCTTTCAAAGCAAATCTGCTTTGTTAAAGAAATTACTGCCCTCAGTTCAGATATATTAGCTAATAGATCTTTGGTGATGCACAGAGTTCTCAAATTTAATGCAATCCCAGAAGCAGAACAGCTAAGGTCACCTTCCAGCAGTATCCTCTCCCACCTATCTACAATATCATCTTTCAGATCATTTTTGTCAGATATGGAGGCTTAAATCCAGTCCAGTTGTGGATATGTGGATATGTGAGGAATAGTCATAATTCTTTGAGAAGATGGGCATATATGCCACAATACAATCCAGTCTAAATTAATTTCTTGTGATGCCTCTTTCCCTTCATTGGTGACAAAGTTCATCTAGGACACCTTAAAAAAAATAAAAAAAATCTTAGTTACGTTGCAAAAATTGAGACAATAGGTACTTCATCATACACAAAATTTTAGTTCCTGATGCCACTTTGGAATATCTATCAGTATAATGTGCTGCTCCTTTAAAGTTGTTTTTCTAACTGCATTTGTATCATATTTTAACTTTACCTCTAAGATGGGATGTAGACACAGAATATCTGTTACCATTCTGTATATCATTTTTATGCTCAGAAGAGACTACTAAGTATGTAGTAGAAAATGCAGTAAAATACAGTAAGATAGTAAATATGTAGTGTCTTCTAACTTGGGAAATATACTAGATTTAGCAGGCTATATTTTGGTAAAGAAAGCCAGTTATGTTTGTAAACCTCATCAAACCCAGCACAATCCTGTGTGTTAGGGAAAAAACCACAGATATTAGGGCAGGTCAGAAATTAAAGAAACTGTTTTGGCTTTTGTGTCTGCCTTTATGATTCCCAACATTACTTCATGAGGATGTGCTGCACTGAATTGAAGATAAGGATGTGCTGCACTGAATTGAAGATAGGAACGTGAAAGTAAATTGTAAATAGAAGAAAATCAGTCTCAAGCAGATCCTGATAAGCAGATCCAGCCAGATAAAGAAGGTGATTGTGTTTTTGCATATGCAGTGTGTAAGAAGAAGGGATTCAGGTAAAACCCAAAATGTTATTGGCTGGAATTGACCAGCTGGATTAACCTTTTTGGCTCCCTTAAACAAATTAAAAATGGGAGGGCAAGAGATTTGGTTTTTAGAAGATTTTCAAAAGACGGGGCATTGTCAGACATTATGGAGCAGCAAAACCTGCAGCAGGACATTCAAGATCACCCTGTCCACCTTTATCCTGATAAAGCAGGGTAGACCAGCAGACCAGCTCTACAGGAGAAGATCCTGAGCAGCAGAAAGCTTTCTCCTCCTATCAGCTTTTAGTTGGAACAAAACTACTGAATCAGCACAAAAAAACTTATATCCTGACTTCTAACTCTGAAGGGAGGAACCACCACCCCTACCCTTAAATATCTAAATGTAGACATTTCCCTTCTGAAATGGAAAAAGAGCTCTTCACATTTGGTTCCCCTATAGAGTCAATTGAGACAAATAGCCATTTTTAGGCCACTTTTAGACATCTGCTCCAGGGTGAAGTAAATGCCATGCCTTAGTGCAGGTGACTCTTTTCAGATCCCATGGAGGAAGCCAGAATGAGTAGTTCAAACACAGGCATCAAAAATGTTGATGTCCTAAATTTAGTCAGATGAGTCCTACTGTGTGTTACAAACTTTCTTCTAAAACTTTTTTTTTTTTTTTTTCCTGAAGGAAATGCTTTGATATGAGCAATAAATGCTTTGTTATGTCTGGAAGAATTTTAGTTTTCAAAAAATAGTTTGAGAATGGCATAATATTTACATACAAGTATTGCCCAGCTAAGTATAAATTTAAGGGTGTGCAGATTCACAACGTGCAAATCAGTGATTTTTATTTTATTTGGTACTCACCCAATAGTACTTATGTGATTATAGGCAAGGCAGGCATTTTAGCACATCATGGAGTTTCTGAGGAGGACTAATCAAACATCTGGTTAATCTCCTGAACATCCCTTATATGCATGGATTAAAACTGGCTTTGCTACCTTGGCATCAAAGTGGCTTGGAGTGTGCTTCTTCAGTTCAAAGTGTTTTGATTTTAATGAAGAAAACACTCAATACAGTCTTTTGGAATGGTTTTTGTTTGGAAAATGTACACTGAGTGTTGTGCTCATTAAAATGAAATTACTTTGAAGTGAAGTATTGCATTCCCAGACATTTAGATGCAGAAGAAAGTTAGGAGGTTTGAATGTGGATGAAGAAGATAATCTGGGAAACATATCTCCAGGATGAATAATTCATCTCTTTTTGTGGGGCAAAAATTGTGGAAGGAGAATGAATGGTTGTTTGAAGGGAACTATGGTTAGTGTAGTGTGAGCAGAAATGGAAGAGTTGGAAGAAGACAAAGACTGTAAAAAAATATAAAATTAAGAACATTGAATGACAGGCAATAGAAACATTTATTGAAGGGGGGGAAATAATATCTGCTTTATAAGAACAGAAAGGAATGGACTTCACAAATTATTTGTCATTTAAAGAACTGAAATTCTCTTTCCAGCCTCATATTTTCTTCTTTTTTCTGTCTCAGATTCTGCTGTGAGATCTTTATGTGTAGTAAGTTGATTGTTGACTAAAATAATCCTTCTGTATTAGTTTATGAGAACTCTTAATACATTCAAAGACAGTCAACTCTGTAGGTCCTTGGCCAAATCACTGACAGGGGACTTAAGGAAGAAAATACTATTAGAGCTGAGAAAATAAGGGAATATGTTAAAGACAGTGGAGTGTAAAGTAAAGATAGGTAAAGGTAAAGAGGAGAAAAAAAGGCATAAAAACGGTAAAAAATATGGCAGAAATGGAGGGGGAAAATATATTAGGAAGAATGAGATAAAAACAGCAGAGAAGGAACAAGATCTCAAATTATAATAACAGTAATAATAATAATGCTAATCATCATAATAACAATAACAATAAATATCCTCAAACCAGGAAATGAGAGAAAAAATACAAACTTAAAATAGTCAATCCCATCAATAAAGTACCAGAGCATCAGGCAGAACAAAAGCAAAATGGTATGATGTTATTTTGATTTATGACATGAGAAGTAAAAAAAAAAAAAGAGAGAACAAAAATAGAGAGACGAGCACCACAAGAATTTCTTCTTTATTATGTTTCCACGTTGCATTTATTTTCAGGCATCCTGTATCTCAGATTTCTATCCCTCCCATTCCTCATTTCATTTTCAATAACCTGTCAGTAAAATCAAGTCTAGCCCTAAAACAACCCTCTCTTTCACTTGAGTGAGTAGGTCTCAGAGTCCTCTGACTTCAGAAATTGATGCTGCTTATTTTCAGCTTATCTTACAGAAGTGGGGGTAGAAGTGGTAGGCAGAGTTTATTGAAGATGTGGTGAACTGAAATTTTAGTCAGTCTTATAAAGTGCAGCATATGTTCCAGACTTCATATTATCATTGTCTATTTAACAAGTGCTACATTTTTCCCTCAGAGCATTCAGAAACACAAAGAAAGTTGTGTTAGTTGATTGAGTAAATAAATATTCAGGCTGCTCTATAAGAACAGGGAGCAGCAGGCCACAATAATTTGTCAGAGTACTTTTAAAGTGAGATCTTTGAAGTTATGTTTGTGTTGGTGTACTAAATTTGCTAGCACGTTTTAAAGACTTAAGATTTCCACATTAAATTCACTTTTTCATGAAAATTTTCTGGCTTTATGTCTAGCTCATGAATATCAACTGGTAGCCAACAATCTTCTATTCAAAAACTAGAGTGTTTTTCAGTTATATACTCACAAAAGGCATTTTAAATCAAAAACATCTATCCACATTCCATCTTTATATCTCTGAGGGCCAAAAAAGATTTTTCTTTACTTTTGTTCTGGGAAAAATCCTCCTCAGGCTAAGATCTTGTATGTCAAATCTCATCTCAGAGTGAATTATAAACTGCTGATAATGAGACTTTATAATAATGGAAGCATGGTTATAGCCCTCACTATAATATCCTATCTCTGGTTTCAATTATGCTTTGCACAATGCAATATATCTTTAGGAGTATCTGATGTAATTAATCAGATAGTGGTGTAATGCAGAATAGAATAAGGAGAAAAACAGGCATTTTTCATTTTACAGACATGGAGAGGGATTTTATTAGTCTTTTAGTAGGAGCAGCTCTTTCCTGGTGCCAGCAGATTAGTGTGTGCTGGTGTATGGAAATTATTCTTTGAAATTCTATTTTTGTCCTCAGCAGAGTTTAAAGTTGTTCTGGAATTGCACAGAGAAGCTATACATGATTAGCACAAAGCAAAATTGATTTAAAATAAATTACTACCACAAATCTCTTTTCACAGAGGTTTATTTTGGCTCTGACATGAAGGCTAGGGGTTTTTTTCTACATAAAATGGGTTTTATCCATTAAGATTAAAGAGCCATAGAAATCAGAGATGGAAAAATTCTTGTCAGGTCATCTTTTCTATCAATGCTAGAACACTTTCTACAATATATTTCTCTAAAACATAGTCAAACTTCATTGTAAAGACTAGGGTGAAGGGCTTTCACTGTTTCCCTTAGAAGTTATTGCATAGTTACATAAACTTACTTTTTCCAAATACAAATTCTGGTTTTTTCCATTTTTTTCCCCATACCAGTTTTGTTTATCAGTGTTTATATCCTTCTAAGGTTCCAGTGCAAGCTTCTGTGTTTGCTTCTTCCAGTGACAAACTCACACAAACCTGCATCACTCTTTTATCCTTTCCTCCTAAAAGTAATTTTTGCTGCTACTCCCCTCTGAAATTTCCCCAGTTTACAGGCATGATTTGGCTTCTTCCAGTATAGAGCAGCAATGCAGAACTGTCACTGGAGTTGATAAAGAGGTCTGTCACACCCTTGCCTGCTTAAATTGATCTCTTTTTTGTAGCATTTGTGATTCTACATGGGCTGGAGCCAGCCCATACCTCTCATTTTTTATACAGTCCCTTTATTACTTACCCTTGCAGTTCCCCAGCATTTGGGGATCTTCAGCTTGGAGAACAGATGAGTGAGGAGTGAATAAGAAACTATTACACCTATCTCCTATAATATCCAAAAGAGGAACATCAAATGAAATGTCAGAGAAATAAACAACATCATTTCCTTTGTCATGTTTTACATATTTAAATTGTGGAATTCACTACCTCAACACATTTTAGATTTCAGAAAAAATCTCCTCCCAAGGAAATTCTTAAACTACTGAAGACAGAAGGTATTGTAGTAGAAATGTCATTACCCTTCTCCATATCATTCCTGAAACATCATAACAGAACTTGGTCAAATACAAAATACTAAATGAGGCAACCATAGATAATATCCTTTACAGTTTTTTGTTACTTGTATTCTTTTAACATTATACTCAAGTGAATCTCCAACTGATCCTTGGGAAAAGCCCACCAGCTTCCAGTGTAATTTTCATGTTGCTAAAATAATTCTCAGTTTTACAGGTTCATAAAGGCAACAGCTTTTTGAGAAGAAACATTGGTGTGACCAGTTTAGCAGCTCCTTTGACACAAGGAAATTTCCCCCCATTATGCCACTCGGTTGCCTTTTGTCAGTTCATGTATAGAATGAGCTAGATGGTTGATTTCTGAAAGCATTTAGGTATGTGTGAAAAACTTGATTTTCCTCAGCTAAAAGAGACATAACAAACTTCATATAAGAAGAAAAGAATATAAGCAGTCGCAATTAAAGTAATTATTTTTATGGCTGTTATATATCATGCAGAAACTAGGACAGTGGAGTAAAAATTCTATTTCCAATTGAGACTGAAGGGAAACTCCTTCATCCTTCTAAGTTTCCCAATGACTACATGCTTCTGTTTATGTTTCCTCTCAAAAAATAACACTGCTGTCATTTCAGGACAATGATGTAGCAGCCAGGAGGACCTGATTGTGTCCCTAGTGGTGTCAGTGACAATATTGCAAATGACTTTCCATGGTTCCAGATGACATTCATAACCAGCATCCTATGATTTTCAAAACTTGCAGAACTTTGCTGCCCCTGTGGCAATTACACAGATTTTATGTTTTAGGAGAATGTGCTCAGGCAGCACTTGTACTGTATTTCATTGTATGCAGCCCTGCAAAAAGAAGTAAAGCACAAGCACAGAACAGATGTTCCTTACTATGTAAGTTTAAAATAAATGTTTTTGTGATAGGTTCCTGTTGAGTCCTAGAAAAATCCTCACTGAGGATTTGTATATACACCTGTGGTATATGACCTGTTGGGTCATAACTGGTGTGAACTAACAGCAAAACTGCAACACTTGCCACTCTTTGCCAGTAGCACAACTGAGTATTTTGCAGTCTGTTAGATATGTATTTTCATCATGTAAACAGTGATAGAGTTGTCTGGGTGCAAAACCTAATAATCCAGCTATGCCAGGAACATTTTCACTGCAGTCAAGCACACTTCAAGCAGTATACAAATGTTTCAATTTTACAAATCACAGTAACTAGCAAACTGCACATTTTTCCCCTACATTGGCTATACTTTTACTTAGGATTCAATGGTATCAGGTTTTTTACTGAACACTAACTTTTTCAAACATTTTTCAAAGTTACTCCCGTAAACTTCACCACGTTATCTGTTGTACATGTTTCTTATTTTGTAACCACTGAGACTTTTCAGTGGTGGGTGTGGTCTAATTTAACCTTAAAAGTTGATCATTCCTCATCACAAATGCATAGATTCTCTTTAAACCAGGCCTTGATGATTAAAGATAGCTTCTCCAAAGCTTGTTTTGTTGGTTAACTTAAGACTGTTGTTTTATAGAGCCTCAGGGCCCTGTAGGCATCAAAGTGTCGACAGTGTTGCAGTAATATTCCTTGTATTATTGTGGATTGGAGCATTAAGATTTTACTACAAAACCAGTCAATATGTCACAAAGTGGTATAATCAAGGGCTCAGAGACTAAACATCTTCTGCTTTTTACAGCTGGAAGACTTTTTAAATCATTCCTTTCAATTTCAGGAAAACAAAGCAGCTTACTAAAACCTGCAGGTTTGTTAAACCAAATAAAATCAAAATCAGAAACATTCTTCTTCTTGACTTAGTGAGTTTGATTCTTCTTCACTGAAGAAATTAAGTACAGTGTGAAAAAGTTCCTTCACCATGACTTAAAGCTGTCATATACTATCATAAAAATTAGGGCTAAACTTCAACAGCAAGCCTTTTTGGGTTTTGGAGTACTTTTTTCTTCTTTAACCCTCCTTCCTGAAGATGAATGTATTTTTTTTTTTTAAATTCTCAAGTTTTTTGCATTCTTTTCAGCTCTCACAACCTAGCTTCTTCTTTCTACATCTCTTTAATCTATTGCAAGCCATTTAATTTCCAACTTTAAAAGAAAAAAGATATTTTTATCCCTTCTTTATAATATTTCTGCTTCATTTTGATATAATTTGACTTTATAATTGGTTTCTTTTTGAATCTAAAAAATTCTGTGCTAAATTATTTGTAACATGTCTAAGCAATCATATTCTGTTGCATTTTATACAAGAGATTACTTCACTAGTAAATCATTCTTGCTTTGTATCAGATGCTTTGAATCAGATTTGTCATAAGTTTAAAACAAAGTCATTGCTTTCTCCATTCAGATTGTCATTGCAAACAAACAAGCTGAAGCTATGGCTTTGGCTTGATTTTGCTGTCATTTATTCCATTAAAATCAATGGAGTTGTACCAATGTAAGCCTGATATAGGAAAGAATCAAATTCTGTGAATCTATAAAAAGTCTAAATCATAGATATGTATAGGCATCTGTGTAAAAATGTATAAATATGACTATAATTCTCAAATACCACAAAAAGTATAGAAATATTTTATTCACCAACAGGTTCAATTGCATGCAATAAGATGCACATTGTGCATCCCAGTGAAATGCAGTCTGGTTTATTTCAGAGAAAATATGATGATACTGGTCTGATAAACTATGCAAAGTCTCACATTAATCTTAAATTACCAAGATAAAATCTCCATCTTCTTACAAAATACCTAATATATACCTAATAGGAAAACAAGAATGTTATTTAGACTCATTAATATGATTTCAATAGTCCCCTTGTTAATAAAACCTCTTTTTTCTTTTTTTTTACTGCTTAATAGAGAAGAAAATCACGTTATTCGGACCTTGACTTTGAAGTAAGTTTTACTGCATTATTCCTGAATATTAAAAGTATTTTCCTCAAAGTAAATGTGAAGTGTTCATTTTAGCAGATTTTAGCCTTCTGGCACAGTAGATGCAATAGGGTTGTTCAATTGGTACTGTACAGAAAATGATGAACAGTTAATTAAAACTACTTTGGTGCAACTTGTTTGCAAAATATTCTGAGATCAAACTGTCATATTGCAGTATTAACCATCATTATTTCAGTTTTTAAATTCTTTGCCTCTTCATTTTCATCTGGGTTTGGTTTTTTTGAATTTTTTTTTCCTTTTTTTTTTTTTCTGGCTATCTACTTCCTGAAAAAGTGTGACACTTTTATAGGACAGGCTAAATCACAGCAGAAGTTTGCTTTGTTCAAGAGATTTTCAATAATTTCTTTTTTCTTTCTTCAATACTACTTTACAGAAATACAACTTTCACATCCAAGTAGTGATTATGAATGTGTCAAATTTTGAATGATGTAGTGTTGCAGGTGTCAAAGCTTATGGATCACATGCTATATAAAAAATTAAGTTCATGTAAGGTTCTTTAGGTTGGATATGCATAATTTCCAACTTAGATCCTGTTCAGTGAGAAGGTTTAGTTGTGTTCCTTAATGACCATTTTCTTCTATCTCAGTCAATATGATTAAATCTCTAACAGATTTATTTGAATTTTTTTTCTCTGATTTCTACCAGAAGGAATACAGCACTTAGTTTTCAAGAGTCTGTTCATAATTTGAGGTCTTCTCAAATATGTTGCCTATTCATGCAAAGAAGTAGTTTGATATAATTTATTATGTGTGTCTCCAAAGAAGCTAAATAATTATATTTGTATGGAACCTATAGATCATGGGCTAAAATTTGAAAGCCTGTGATCAGCACATATCAACCACAGCATCAAAAACTCCCCTGTTTGCAATTGCCCTAAATATGCTTTAGGATAAATGCATAGAAAGGAAGTAGAAGAATATGAAACAATAATAAAATTCTGCTGAGAAAGCAACTCTAAAATTAAATTCAATCAGAAGTTTTATAACTGTAGTGATATAAAGAATTCTAAACTTTACTGGTTTTGTCATTGAAAAGTAGAAATATGACAGTGGGAGCATTCTCTGTGGCAACAGATACTAAAACATTCCTCCTGTCACTCAGGAACATAATCCAACACCAAATAAATACCAACAATGCAGTTCATGTTCTGCTCTCAAGAAACAGGATTCCCATTATATGTTTTCTCTTGACTCATGGTTTTTCAAAGTCCCAGAATGGGTCATGTTGGAAGGGACCACAGTGGGCCATGTGGTTCAATTCCCTGCTCAAGCAGGGTCATCCTAGAGCGCATGGCACAGGATTATGTCCAGATGGCTCTTGAATAGCTCCAGTGAGGGAGATTCCACACCCTCTCTGGGCAGTCTGTGCCTGTGCAAGGTCACCTGCACAGCAAAGAAATTCTTCCTCATATTCAGGTGGAACTTCCTGAGCATCAGTTTGTGCCCTTTGCCTCTTGTCCTGTTGCTTGGCACCAACAAGAAGAGCCTGGAAACATCAACACCACCTTTTAGATACTGATAGTGATAAGGTCCACTCTCAGTTGTCTGTTTTCAAGGCTGAACAGGCCCAATTCCTTCAATCTTTCCTCAAAAGATAAATGCTCCAGGAGCTCCATGTCTGTCTCATCCTGAGGAGCCCAGAGCTGACACAGCACTCCAGATGTGCCTCACCAGGGCTCAGTAGAGGGGCAGGACCACCTCCCTCAGCCTGCTGGCAATGTTCTTCCTAATGCACCCAGGACACCACTGGCCTTCTTGGCCACATGGCACTGCTGGCTCATGGAGAGCTTGTTGTCCACCAGGACACCCAGGGCCTTCTCTGCAGAGCTGCTTTCCAGCAGGAAAAGGTCAGCACCCAGCCTGTCCTGGTGCAGGGAATTATCCTTCCCCATGTGCAGTACCCTGCATTTTCCCCTGTTGAGTTTCAGACAGTTCCTCTCTGCCCATCTCTCCAGCCTGTCCTGGTCCTTCTCAAGGGCTGCACAGCCTCTGGGCTATCAGCCACTCCTCCCAGCTTTGTGTCATTGGTTATTCACACCTTTTTCTTAACTTGTTTGCAATATTTCTGTTCCATGGCCTAGTATTTTTAGAATGACCACTAAAATGCAGGGAAATATGTTTTTTGTAAAAAGGAAATGATGGGGCCATTGGGAGTGACTGGAACTGAGGAACTGAGAGCAGCAGCAATACTGTGCCAGTTGCTACTGTGTTTTACAAGTATTGATGCAGACTAACCCCATTCCACCCACCAACTTTATGATTCTTCTGATTAAGTCTGTGGGTTTTCCTGAATCCTTACACATAGCATGGCTGTCTAGGGTAAAATAAAATAAAAAAGTGAGAAAATGTTGAGGTGGTGTGGTGTGGCCAAAATGCTGCTCTTTGGATACCTCAAAGCAGCTTGACTGCAAAATGGAATACAGTCTGGAGGTAAGATGGAGCCAAAGGGATTGAACATACTACTTAAATGTTTACCACTTTCTCTGCTTTGCCTGTGACCAGTGCCAGCTGGCACTCTCTGAGACAATGCCCTTCCATATTCCTGAGAATGACATGGATGTAGTTCTGAAGATAACAAATGTTAAGTATGCAGTGTGGACAAGGGTGGGACAAGTTTGGCTACCTCTGTCCTTTTCCTTTTAACACTCTCTCTGCAGTCTCTACTCCCTCAACCTTTCACACATCTCTATATACATTCAAGACAAATACTCAGGCTATGTGTGTCTTAATAAATTAGACATTTGAGGGGATATTCCTGGGTGCCAAAAAATGCCACCAGCTTTTATATGGATTAATTTTTAGAAAGAACTTCACTATTTTAGTCTGAACCACCATTGTCTCTCCAAGAAGTTCTTGAGTGTCGTTAAGGGTCTCAGTTCAATCTGGGTACCATTCACAATACACATTTTAATTTTATACTTTTTATTTGGGAAGCTAAGAGAATTTAATAGAATTTAGTATTCATGGATAACATTCCATGTCAGATGTTGCCAGAGAGTAGTCTTGGACATGCTTGAATTATTACTATATACTCATGGTTTCATATTTTAAAAAGAAATAATTACTATTCTAGTGGCTTCCAATGGAACATTCACTTTAATATAAATAATTTGAAAGAAAAACAATAAAAATACATTAAAAAAACATTAGAAAGGCCATTTTTCTCCAAGAGCCACAGAAGAAATGCAAAGCCAGCTGCTATGCAGTGTGAACACAGCTAGACTAAGGCTACATACCACAAAATACTCTCAGTCTCTGTTATCCTCAATGCATACATAAATACAGATATAGTTTTAAGGGCCTTTGCAATGGATTGTAAATAATTAAAGTCCTGTGTCTGTGTGGGTTCTGTTATGGAAAACATGTCTCAGTCAAAAGAAAGGGAGAGAGAAAAGGATGCCATCAAAACTGGCAAGCACTTACCATAGATCTCAAGCTGATTAGAGAGGGGGTGTCCCAAACCTGGGGACCTATATCTTGTTTTCCCTTTTTAAATTGCTTACCAGTACAGTCTTAAATTATCCATTCATGTAGGGGGTTAAAAAAAAAAAAAGAGCATAACAAGCAGGTCTGTCAGCAGGAAGTATGTCTGCTACATAATATACAGTCCTCGGTTAGATTTTGTAAAACACCAACTAATCTAGTTGAACTTAAAAGTTTGCTAAATGGTCAACATAAAACAATTTTACAGCTCTTTTCTTGCTATTAATAAAGATAAGTTTGGACTCATTCATGCAGTTCAGTGTCCAAAACATGAGCAAAATTATTGGTCTGGACATTTTGGATCCTTGCTGCTGCAGGCTGTGCTAATCCCAGCTAAGCGCCCTCCAACTCCTGTCACTTTTTCTCTAGAGCTGGACAGGTAGCTTTTTCATTAAGTCTCAGCACTAACAGTTAGCTGTCAGATCAAATAAAATTCATTCTAATTATGTTGAACAGAAATACAGATGCTGTAGAAATTCCCTGGAGGGCTTTATAATGGGTGTATGCTGGCAATTACAAAATGTACAGGAGAGCTAAACTAAAGTACTAAATAATAGTACTAAATACTAAATAATAGTACTAAAGTACTATTGGCATGTGTTTTAGGATTCAAGATCACAGTAACCTTTAAATTCTATGAAAGAGTCTGACTTTAGGATTTCCCCAGTCACCCCACTCTCTCATTTCTATCAGCCATTCATTGGATCTACTCTGTTAAAAACATTTATGCCAAATAATTCAGAAAATGCCTTATTACACTCATCCCCAGGATTCAAGTCATCTCTTCTCTGAGGGAGGGCAAGGATCCACAGGACAAGTGTGAATACTAGACTGTCTTCTTTCCTTTCCACAGATCAGTAGACTTTCACCAGCAAAAATGCTAAATTGATCACTGATTGTTGGAGCTGCATTATTTCAGAATTTCATCTACCATAGCTATTTATTATAATACTGTTATAACTGATAAAAGTTTAAAGTCATTTGAAGGCAAAGGTAAAAAAAAAAATATGCCTGCATGGAAAAATTATTTCCCATTCCCAACTTTGGTAACTGATTATACCTATAACATTTTGAAAAAACATTTCCATTAGAGGGCTAGGAAGGCATTCCCCCATCTGTTCCTTTAACTTAGCTGCTTTGTACAAGATTTGAGAGAGAACGTTTTTAACTGTGACAATGTAGAAAATTTCCAAGGCAAATTAAATTACCTGGTAGTGGTGGTGATGATATTGTTATTTATGAGATTGACCAAAAATCATAATCACTGAATAGCCTTAGGCTGAAAGGGGCCTTAAAGATCATCTAGAGCAAGCCGCAGCCACTGGCAGAAACACCTTCCACTAGACCAGGTTGAGTCTCATCCAACCTGGCCTTTAGCACTTCCAGGAATGGAGCATCCACAGCTTCTCTGGCAACCTGTTCCAGTGTCTCATCACCTTCATCATAAAAGTCTTTTTTATATCTAATCTACCCTCTTTCAGCTTAAAGCCATCACCACTTGTCCTATCACTATATGTTCTTGTAAAAAGCCCTTTTCCAGCTTCCTCATAGGCCCCCCTTAGGTACTGCAAGGCTGCTGTAAGATCTCCCCAAAACCTCAACTCCAGCTCCAGTTCTCTCAATCTGAATTCATAGGAGAGATCCTCCAGCCCTCTGATCATCTTTGTCACCCTCCACTACACTCACTGCAACAGGACATGGACCTTATGCTAGGAACCCCAAAGCTGAATAAGCACTGCAGGTGGGGTGTCATGAAATATTCATGAGTGTATTTGTCTTGAGTTAGAGTTCAGCTAAAGACCTATCATAAATAAGAAAGGGAGCTGGGCAGTGTTATGTTTGAACTTCTCCCCGTTTTGCTGACAGTCATGCACACTGAATGCTTTTCTGTGAGTAGGTGAGCATCAGAGTAAGGCACAGTATCTTCAAAACACACACTCTATCTGACTTAAGAGTTGGGGTAGAAATATGGAAAGGGTGTTGATTCAGCTTGACCCCCTTTAGGGTGTGGGGCACAAGAGTTATGAAACCTTCAGGGGACACCACGAGATGTTTTCCTGCAGCCTGGTGCCTGACTGGTGCTTCTGGCAGGGATGCAGCATCAATGGGCAGCTGCAGGGCTGCACCTAAAGAAAAAAGGGCAGTGCAAGTTCAGTTTCCATCCTTTTCAGATCTTATTGCTACCACAGTCATCCTAGTGTCAGTGGTCAAGATCTCAAGCTTTATATTGTTATAATTTAGTATTTCTAATATTAATAAAGGTTGTTGTCCATATTGCCCATTTAATAGAGAAGACAGAACAACACCCTAAAAATACTTTGCAGGTTGTTTTCTCATAAAAGAGCAAGAGTTAGCCAACAGGGCAGATTTTCTAGAAAGGAGATAAGATGGTGCTTTCTAACCAGAAAATTTAAAACAAGTCTAGAAATTGAGAGTCAAAGTTGGAAATTTAAGTTGCTGCACCTTCAGTTCAGATTGTTCTTTATAAGCAGTAGGGAGGGAGTGGGTGTCAGTGGGTAGAAATTATGGAATGGAAGCCAGGAAAATACAAAGTAACCAAAAGATCCATGGGTACATGTTCATACCAGTCATGCTGCTATTAAGAATAAAATGTAAAGATTTTTTTTTCTGGCAGACTTTCCGGTGCAAGTATTTTATTTCTCCTCCCACCTGCTTCTCCTCAGGAATAATGTAATGAACTGAGTAAGACATTTGCATTATTCATATTTGCTATTTAATGACATCTTGGGTACACGATTAAGGAAAATATATCAGAAAGTAGCATTCTTTATATTCCCAGCTTTCTACTAAAAAGTTTCCAAGTGGAGATATTTGTTTCACAGCCTTATGTGATTTCCTGCTTTTTAGAGCTAGCTTTTTAACCCACCAAAACTGTTTTATTCCCATGGCCATGTCTCCTTATTTAAACCAATAATAATCTTTGAGGTAGAACCTTTTTTTTTTTTTAGTTTTATGTATATGCTATATACTGCTATATACTCCTGTCTACCAAAGCAGCAATATCTTAAAAGAATCCCCAGGAAGTCACTTAAGTGAAACTCCCCTCATAAATTTAGATAGCTATGTCTAGTTAAATTACCTTTTCCAAGAATTTTATTACCAAATATTGCAAAAGGTTTTCCCTTATTCACCTTACAACTCAAGTTAATAGATCTTTAATTGCTGATGTCTCATGTCTCTTTGTGAGACATATTGCCAAATTCCTTTTTTCAGAAGTGAACAAATTCTCAAGCTACTGTGTGGCTGTATTGAGGTTAATATGGGTATTACAGCAAAGCAGTAGAAATGCCTGGCCAAAAGATTTCATGAAATCTCTAAAGATGTGATGCAAATGAAAGATAAAGTTGGCATTGATATAGGAATATTGAGAGTCAGCTATTGCCAGTCCCTTTTAAAAGGTACTGACCTAGGCTTGGCAGGGTGTTACTTGATGGAAGGGGTCACACTCAGGCACCTCGTACATAAATTTGCAGGGTTTCACTCAGAGCTCCAGGGAAAATCAGGCTTTACACAAAATCAGGACTTGCACAAAGTCCTGTGTCTTGCACCTCATCTGTCAGCATTCCTGGCTGCTGCCCTGGCTGTAATTAAAGTTCAAGCAGTTACAAACTTCAGAAAAGCAAAGCTGAGCTTATCCACTGTTGGACTGAGGTGAAGTATCCCCAGACCATCCATATGTCAGAACCATGAGGCTGCTCAAACAGTAAGCAGCCTTCAGCTTGGCTCCAGAGACTGCTCTGGATCCATAAATGAGCATGAATTCCTTTGAAAACAGTCTGATGGGAATAGCTTGCAATCTAGGCTTGAAAACTGGCTTCATTCTCCAAGTGGCTGAGGCCCATGCACTGAGGTGTGAGAATTGTGGGGGCTCTTTGGGGTCTCCCCCTCTTCCACAGGAATGCCATATAATTAGTTGCTGTGGAAGAGTACCCTTGGCATGGGCTAGAGGGAGGGTGGTTCCCAATTTCTTTGTCCATGAAATAAGAAAGCAAGTAAAATTGAAAAAAAAAAGTGCCTAATTTTCTTAATATGAATGCAATTTCAACTGCATTTTATGATTATTTGAATGACAAGAAGATGTCTAATTAAAAAGACATAACATTTGGGGATTTTACATTTTGAGCCAAGATTTCTGACTTCATCATTCTCATAAAAATTATTCCAACAGGGACCATTAAAAAGTGCTGTTGCTTTCCTATAGAACTTAAAATATAAGCATCCATGCTGAAAACAGAAGTTCTTGAAAATATTCTTGATATGCAAGAGAAATATTCTTCTGAGAAATTGCCATTACTTTCAAGAGACTTCCAAGCTAGCATAAAAACAGTAGCCCCTAATTCTAGGAATTCAATAAACATAGGGTTAAAACAATCTCTTGTACACAGAAGGAACATTAAACACAGCAGAGAGAAGGGCCAGGCCAATTCACTTCCATTGGTCAAATCTATAGGGAAAAGATGGCCCTGCCAAATTCAATTTACTTTATTATGTTGGAAAAAGTAATGCTTCCCTTTCTTTTTTTTAAAAAAAAAAAAAAAAAAAAAAAAAGGAGAGATTCAATTATAAATATAAGCAAGTATATTCCATTTTGCAGAAGGTCATGCATACAAGAAAGAGGCATATGGAATTGTTTCAAGAGTTAAATCAGAAATTTCAGACTCTGGACAGATTTCGGGATGTACCAAAATCAGGCAGTATGGTAAGTGTCCTTCTATTATATTTTAAATATGGTGGATCTAAACAACAACAATGAAACAAGAGCCTTTTGGCTTCAGTACATTTGCCAAGACCTCACCTTTAGGTACCTCAGGAATGAGAACCAAAGCTATTTTCAGTAATCCAACCTATGACGAGACTCATTACATTCTACAATTAGACCATAACTAACTCACTAACATCATTATGGATGACAAGTAATCGAACTGGAGGGAATATATTTCAAATCTGTATGTGCCTGCTGTGTCTAAGGGCCTTTATACAGAGAAAGCAGCTCACTGACATAATTTCACCAGTAAGGCTTTTCCTCTAGCTAGGCAAGGAGATAATAAATTCAATACTACAAACAAGTAGATAAACCTATAGATGCAATTGTCCAGAAAAAAAACAAGATCTCTGTAATGCCATGTCTTTTCCATAATAGGTTTATAAATATTTACCATTGGAAAAGTAAAAATTAAATCATCCTAAGTTGAGGCTGCTATCATTATAATTCAAATTTATACACACACACACTCATACACACATGCATAACACCCTGACTATATCTGATAATGAGAGCAAGGAAATAGTTGATTCTGCCTAATTAAAACAGCTAATTTAGTCTGACATATTTCTATCAGTAATACTTTGATTGGTAATAATTTTTATATAATTTTATAATGTGAAAATTGTATGTTAAATGGAACTGAGCTAGAATTATTGTATTCTATAACTTTTTCAGAACAGCTGCTTTCAGACATGAAGAAGAGGTATTAAACAGATGTGATGCCAATGGATTTACATCATTTATATCATCTTAATCCAGCAGAAATTTAGCCCTGATTCTTTGATGAACCTTTATCTGTGATATGTGTTATTTTGTATCAAGCTCTCACTCACTCCCCCTTTTGAGATCAGCTGACAATGTAATGTTTTCATTTGTCTCCCTACTTGAGATTTGCTGTTCACATAAAGCTTGAATTAATTCAAAATCTCAAAGGGAATCTCTGTGGAAGAGCTGTGTTTACTCTGTTTCACATTGGTGCTGTGCTTTTGAAAGGTCTGCTAATAAAAGCTGCCTAGAGGAATGGTCTGTTTGTGAGACAGCCAGAGAGTCATCCAGGTACCTAAATATAGGCATCTCAGGCTATTTTAGACAGAGGTCTTGGTTTACAACACAGTGCAGGCAGCAATGATACAGGATGCAAAGGAGATCTGCATCTCTCGTGAAAGATAGTTGGAGATCAAGCAGAAAGTCCAAAGGCATCTTAGATGGTGCAAAAGTATTGGATTTTAGCAACTAAATCCCAATCATCATATTACAGCAGAAATCTCCAGTTAAATTGGTCCATGAAGTATTTTACCTTATAAAACCTAGCATTAAAAAAAAAAACCAAACCATAATTCAGTAGAAAATAACTACCTTTCAGTCTGTTAATCCTAATATACATGAGCTCATCAGCCTCTAAGGCAAGGTGGCTCTCACAGCATTTTCAAGGTTTCTGTCATTCTGCCATGTACCTGCCACAGTTTAAAATCCAGCCAGCTATCTCTGTTTCAAACCACTCCACATTTCAGGCAACAAACTCTTTTCAGTTACCTTCCTTTTTCTTCTCACTCTTTTCTGCATTCTTCTCCCACTTTTCTCCCAGTCTTAGAAAGATGTCTATTGGTACTGGATGTCTCAGGCCATTCCTCACACGTGGTTCTTGTGAAAGAAAGGGCTTAGCTGGCAGCTCAGGTGAGGAGCCTGCCCAAGTGTTGCCTGTTGACAGAGAGTCGCAGCAGTGCCAGCAGCCGCCAGCCTGGCTCCCTGCAAAGCCATTTCCCCTCTCCAGCTTCTGTCTCTCATGAGAGCACGTCAGCAACCAGCCTTATAGGTGGAAACTGCATTGTGTCATCCATGATTTTAATTCTTCTTTCTTTGGTCTTCAGGAGAACTCAGGACCGAGCAAGGCTCCATGGGACAGTTTCAAAACCACAGGTGACTACCAACACTATACAACGATAAATGTATTAGACACAGAGGCAAAAGATGCTTTAGAACTCAGACCAGCAGAATGGGAGAAGTGTCTGAACTTGCCTTTAGACGTGCAAGAAGGTGACTTTCAAACAGAAGTTTAACAAAAAGGAACTGAACAAAACAGAAACAAAGTTAAAATAATTAATTGCACTGACAATAAAAAGACTTTGGGAATCCTGACGCTCTTGTCTGAACATTGCAACTCCTTTATGTCAGGCTCTTCCTGTGCCAAATGTCAGTGGTTTTTTCGTACAGTATATTCCCACTAGTGCAGCTAGTGGAGAACCAGGTGTACAATTCTTACCATCGTGTGTTGTAAGTACCCGTGGAATGGATTTGTAAGGTAATCTTTATAGATAAACCTCAAGCAACGATTCATGTTGTAACAGCTTCATTTGGTTTAGTTTTCAAAAAACTTCACCATGAAGCACAATGTATATATTTATGCAGTTTTTAAAGTTTATAACAGTCTGTTTGGCCATTACTACACTTTTTACTTTATAATATAAAAGCAAAGTTTTTGTCATTAAATGAATGTCTGTTGAGCTACATTCTTCATTGCTTTAAATGCAATAAAGTAATAATCTCACTTTTATATGAATAATATATTTCACATCTTTATTATTGCAGTTTTCTCTGGAAAGCTCAGAACAGCTTTCTCTGCTGCAGCTGTGTATAAAATATTTAAAATGTTGTATGGTGTAAATAAACCTTTGTCTACATATCAGTTTCCTAGTGCATTTTATTCCATATTGTTTCTCTTAAATTTGAATATTTATAAAATTTTCTATAAAACAAAAATATTGAATATGTGTTTGCAGTTTTAATAGCATGTTGTATGTAGCTTCTGCAAAAAGTTTCTAAATCATATTAGTAGGCTTGTAGCCATTCTGCATTTTCTTGGGGGTTTTTTCCAACAATGTACCTCATAAATTGGATTTGTCAGAATACTATTACAATTTTTTCTGTTTTATAAGAATTTTTATCTAGTTGTAGAAAGACAAGTAATGGAAAATAAGTTAAGTTTCAATGCACAGAACCCAAAGAAAATGCTGACTTAGAAACATTATATCTTGTGCATGATCTTCTTGCTGAATAACGAAAAATAATCTCAAGATAAAAAGTTCCTAAGTATTTAAAAAAAATCAAACCAATTTATCAAATCCAAAAAACCTGAATTAGTTTCATCATAAATCACAAGCAAAGTATGATTATTCTTTGTACTGAAAGTACAGTTAAACAATTAGGAGTAGGAAGACTAAATCTCCTTTTCCATGCATAGAATCAAAACCAGATCTTCAAAAATCTCATCTACAGCATAGCTGTGGGGGACGTAGATGGAAGGATATCTCAAAACTTCAGATGTCATAGTTCTAGAAAAGTTTCAAAAACTATTTTAGTTCCTGCTGTACAAAAGTGAGTATGCTGCAGCCTACTAGCTGGAGAGATCTTAGAGAGGAAAAAAACATGACCACCAATCTGCTTAGGAAGAAAAAAGACAAGAATAGAGGCTTGTCAGTGAGAACTTAACCCAGAGAACTGGAAGAGGAAGATCATCATCCATCTGTTAAGAGAAAAGTACTTAGGATCAACCTTAGGACCAATCTTCAGAAAGTATTTCAGTTTGACAATCTTTTCTCCAGGCCATAAGGTATTTAAGTCACTAAATGGAGGCTGACTTTGCCTGCTTTGAGTGAGCATCTCATAGTGAGTGAAGACTTCTCTAATCTAATGCCTCAGGGTCTAAATCTTTAAACAAATAAGAAATAACTAGCCACCAGGTACCAGGTCCAGTAACTGGCTTAGGTGCCTGGAGGTTAGATGATGCAGTGCTATCATCCCCAGTAAGTTTGCAGACAACACTGAATTGGGAGTGTTGATCTGCTGGAGGGCAGGAAAGCTCTGCAGAGGGACCTGGACAGTCTGGATCAATGTCAGAGGCCAATGGTGTGAGGTTCAACACGGCCAAGTTCCAAATCCTGAATTTGGGTCACAGCAATGCCCTGCAGTGCTACAGACTGGGGGCAGAGTGTCTGGAAAGCAACCCAGGAAAAAGGACCTGGGGGTGCTGGTCGAAGCAGCTGAATGTGAGCCAGTGTGTGCCCAGGTAGCCAAGAAGGACAATGACATCCTGGCTTGTGTCAGCGATAGTGGACAGCAGGAGCAGACAGTGATTGTGCTCCTGTGCTGGACACTGGTGAGGCCACAGCTCGAATCCTGTGTCCAGTTCTGGGACCCTCAATTTAGGAATTTCGGAAATTTAGGAATTGAGGTGCTGGAGTGAGTCCAGGGAAGGGCAATGGAGCTGGTGAAGGGTCTGGAGCACAAGTCCTGTGAGGAGCAGCTGAGGGAGCTGGGGTTGTTTAGCCTGGAGAAAAGGAGGCTCAGGGGGGACTTTATCCCTCTCTACAGCTCCCTGAAAGAAAGCTGTAGCCAGGTGGGGATTGGTCTCTTCTCCCAGGCCACCAGCAATAGGACAAGGAAGTGACCTCCCTTGCATCTGGGGAGGTTTAGGTTGGACATCAAGAAGAATTTCTTCACAGAAAAGGTGGTTAAGCATTGGACTGAGCTTGCCATGGATACAGTGGAGTCTCCATCTCTGGTGTGTTCAAGGAATGACTGGGCATGTCACATAGTGCTGTGGTTTAATTGACAAGGTGGTGTTCAGGTGGTGTTGGACTTGATCTTGGAGGTCTTTTCCAACCTTAATGCTTTTATGATTCCATCAGTCTATACTGTGATACCTCAGTCAAACAGAGCTGGCTGTTTTTTAAGAGGCTGATGCAGAAGGAGGCAGATGGCAAGGCTGGCTGTGCAGCCTCCTAACTTTTCAGATCAGATAGTGCACCAAAAACCTCTCACTACATACAACAAAAACTGCACATTTTTTAAGGATTTCATTCCATATGGTAACAAGTCTCAGAGCATGTTTTACAAAATTTCTACTTTTTGAGCCCAAATGAGGAAGCTTAGACCCCTGAACCCAGATTTAAGCCTTAACATCCTCCTTGACTGATCTAAACATAATACATATTTGAACACCTTGGTATTTCAGTAACTGTAATGCAGAAATTATTTATATAAGCTTTATATCACCTAACTTCTGTTCAATAGTGGTCTAGTTACACCTGTAGAAAGCTTAGGGTAGGCTGCAAACTTACCCAGGAAACATGATAAATCAGTTCACACTCACTGTGCTGCTGACCCAGTTGTGCTGTTATTAATAACCCAGTGGATTCAGGTTTAGCATTAGCCTGGAAATTTGGTATCACACAGCAGTCACAGATGTGCTTTCAGTGTATGAGCAGCAACATTCAGTGCCTCTTTAATTAGAGTTTATGCTGCTCTGAGCAGAAAATGCTAGACATTTTTATTTTCTTGTGTATTTCATATTCAGAAACTAAAAGCATGCTGAAACCCAGTATATTTACCTACTGATTTGACTGATTCCTATTAAAAAATCAGTTTGGTTCCATAAGTAAGATGCCACTCATACTTGCAGTTTCTGCTCAATATCTCTGAATTGATGCATGTCAGACTGAGCCCAGCAGGAGAGTGCAAACTTTTATGCACTGGCTTAAATGTTGATAAAGCACTGAGCAGATGTCTGGCATTCTGTTATATGCAAATAAAAATTAAGTCAGGACTCCCTAAATCATACTAGACACAGAAGGCATGACAGGGATCCCTGCATCTGCCTGCCATCTAGTGCCACTCTGCATGGCCTGGCTCCCTCAGCTGGGGTCCAGCTGCAGCTACAGAAAGGTTCAGGTGCTTGAGGGTGGTTCAGGTGTGAGGGCTCAGCCAATGTTGCTGTCACTAGCACTGGAGGAGACTGAGGCAGCTGAACTCAGCCCAGAATTTACCCAGAAGCAACTCAAAATACATATTTCCTAGATGTGTATACAAGAGGCAAAAATCTTTTTTATTAAAGGCTTCATTTTCTCAACAGTTTAAATACACATTAGCAGTTGTATAAAACCCTATGCAGTTCCTCTGTCTCCTTCTTACATGCATATTCAGGGATTATTTTTTTTTTCTGGCAAGTTAATGTTAAACAAAATGTGGCCTGGATTTTTCAGTATAAGGAAGCAGTGCATACAGGAAATCTATCTGAGCAGCCAAAGATCACTCAGACAATAAGGCTGTGTAAAGAGGTTTTTTGTTGCTACAAAAATTATTTGCTACATTGGCCTTTGCCAAAGTGATATTATTTAACCCAGAAACTTGGAGGTAAGCTATGAATTAGTCACTATTAAACTTCAGCTCATACTCTAGAATATCTTTTGGAAATAAGGAGGCAAGAGAGTGTAAATGGTACCACAAGGGATGAGAGGTAGGATAACAATGCTGCCATTCTTTGCACCTTTGGAGTTCCAGTGATTTAATGTTGGCATACATGTAATGCAAACAGCTCTTTGTGATGAAGATTTAGGACAAATACACAAAGAGCTAGAGGTCTTTTCAATTTATTTGACTACTGAGGCTGAATTTCTTCTCATCCAATGTATCAGTGGTTATGGAAGTGTTGTCCTGACACTCCTCCTTTGAGATCATCATTTTTTTCCATGATGATAAGACATGAATCATCTAATATTGTTTTACACAGGATTAAACTGGGATAATCTCTTTTAAAAACAAAGACCAAACGATGAAACAAGAGACATCCAAGCCCCAAGCTGCATCAGGAGAAATGCTCTCTAATGCCCTGGCTTGTCTGCTTCCCATAGTTGCCAGACCAGGTTGAACAGAAGGCCTGTTCCTGGAAGCAGGCATCCATCACAGCATCAGGACATGCTCTCCATTGGGTTATACAAGGGATGTGGAAATCTCTGTTGGCAATCAGCAGATGGAGACATGTACTGATAGCAGACTCAGCTCCTCAGGCATCAGCTCAAGGCTGTGCTGCACCTTGAATTCAGCACCAGGAGCAGTTTGGATGAGCAAACTTTATTTCTCTCTCTCAAAAAAGTGTCATGGGGCTCACTTGTGCAACCAAACCCCCTCTCATGTGCTGAGGGAGGAATCCAGAGAGGTACCCAGCTGAATATGTGCTTGGGGAGCTGTGATTAATTTCCAGCTAGGTCTCAAACAGTGCAATGCTGTATTTTTTCCTATTTACTTTTTAAGAAACATCTTTCTTTGCAAGGAAAGCAGAGATGTTCTCAGTAAGAGAAATTCAATTACTGATAAGATAGGCATGGCTACCAACCCTAGCACTCCCACTGAAATGTTCTGTCCATTAATGACAATTGTAAGATAAAGTAAGAGCCATTTATCTGGTTTTGACAAAATTGCCTCTTAAGCTGCAGTGGACCATCCTGTAGCACTGAGTTCCTCCAATTAACTCTGCTACAGTACTGATCCTCTTGTTTGTTCTTCACTGGTGTCATTTTATACCTCATTACTTCTTATGAGGAACAGTTAATAACTTTAACCAATTCAGCCTCCTCCCTCGACTATACAAGTTACTGCTCTTGGCCCCACAGTTAACTCTTTTTTCAGGATTACAAACTCATGCTCAGTTAGTTCCCATGCAGAAGTCCTTCCCTAGTTTCAACTGTTTCTGTGTCCTTTACAGCTTTTTCAAGTCTGCTAAAGTTCTTAGATGAGTTCAGTAAATCCATAACTCATTAGAGTATTCTGTTTGTTTCATGTAGAGAAAGGAAAAAGTCGATAAGGAAGCTTCTAAAATTCCTTTTTATTCAGCAGGAGAAAACAAAAACTCACAAATACTTAAACTTTCACTTTTTTGTCTAACCATTTAATGGAAAAGGCACCACCATTGCTTTGAACAAGAAATGGGCACCAATAGCTTCTCTTAAATAATTCTCTTGATGAGTACACTGAATTTTTTTCTGCTTCTGCTTCTCCCTGGTGATGTGAAGACTGACTTCTTTCTGAAGTTGCACTGTTGCACCAAGACTGACAGAGAGATCTCTAGAGCCCAGTGAGTAGGTTTTACAGTCCAAAAGTGAGCAAGGACTGTGTGAATCCTTTCAGATGGAGTAGTAGCTGTTTCCCACACCCTGGAAGTATGCTGAATTCTGAGCTTTTATTTCAGTTTTGGTAAACCTCCTTCCTCTAGCTGTGTGTTCAGAGTGATGCCTGCCACTTCCTGACTCTCTTCTTGAAAACATAGAATGAGCATCTGAGATGGGAAGGGGTCTGCTTGGGATCTGCTGCTCGTGTTTGCTCATCTCTGTGACTGAGAGTTAAGGTCCTCAGTAGAGGTGGGATTTAAGGAACAGCTCTGGTCTCAGTGTTTGTTTTCTTGTTGATTATCTTGGGCACTACTGGGAAGCCCAGCTGGAGATGTTTACTTTGTATGCACTGTACAGGCAGATAATGTGCCTTGTTCAACATACGGAGGCAAGCATAGGAAACAGGCACCTAGACTTTACATAATGCAGTGCTGACCATCAAAAAACCCAAGTCCTTCTGTGGATCAAATCCTTAAGAACTGAAATACTTTTAAAATCTGGTTATCAGAACCCAGTTTTAATAACAGCAAAAAACTATTGTTTATCCCTATTATCAGTTGAATGTTTTTTTTATTATGTCCCTAAATTATTGATTCAGGAAATTGCAAAAGGTGGTGCCTGAAGAACCTCATAGTATAAAAAAAAACAAACTGGAATTGATTGGTATGTATGTGCATTTTCTTATTTGGTGTCTCCCTGGACCAAACCACTTTATTTCCTGCTCTTCTCAAGGACTATGTATTAGGAAAAGATTTTCAGAGCTCTTTTTAGTAATTAGGTTCTTAAATCAAGCAAGAATTATCTATGGTTTTTAAAGACAGATGGTAAAATCCTTTCTATCTAGTTTAGAATTCTAACCAAAAAATAGTCCTGTCAGTATTTCAAGCACAGAACTCTGCAGGGCAATCTAACTCTGTCTATCTTACTGTCTAGGTTATTTTTCCAACCTAAAGAAAAAGGGAAGCACCTCTGAAGCCCAGCTAGACCCAGCCAGCTCTCTAAGTACAGATTGATTGCACAAAGAATTTAAAAGCCTCATGAGGGCAATAAAATTCTTCTAAATTAAGCACCAGATTTCATAGGATTTAGACATGAACTTGTGAGCTAAAGTCTGAACTCCCATTGTCATCACTGAAGAGCAGTTTATACAGTCATTGGAGTCTAAAAGCTACTTCAGCTTTTCCTTTGCTGGAAGGATGCAGTTAATATGAGATGGTCTACATCTTGTGAAACATGTAACTGGGCACTGCACACTGACATGAAAACTGCACACCACACCTGAAATAATGCTAGTTTGAACATGGGAATCCTGCTTCAGGGAAGATTTTCTCAGATGCTCCAGGATATCTTGCCTCCAGCTATTACTCCAGAGTGGGATGGGATTATGGGTGCCAGGTCAGATTTCCCAACTTCTCTACCCTCACTATCACACAGTGCTACTATTTAATCAGAATCTACCTTGCCTGCCCCTCTTTTGAACATTTATGTCAGTTCAAAAACAGGATTCGCTTTCCCTAAAATTTTATTGTTACACCTCTCAATCCTGGATGTGGATTTTCCAGATTCTCATCCTCCTGAGAGGCAAAGGACCACAGCCCAGGACAATTTAGGCTGCCAAGTATCAGTAGACTGTAAAAAAAGCACATTCTGGAAGATTAACTATGGGTCAGGCAGGCATGACAGAGTTATGGAGCCAGAAAAATTACAGTGTGATGCTTTGAGCTATGTTAGATTTCAGCCACAAATGGTCTGCTGGAATATGAATGCTTGCCTGGCACTGCAGTCTTGATTTTTCATTCCCTGAGGATCTCCTAACAATTGGGCAACAATCAAGCTACTTTTTTTGGACCCTAGCTCTCCAATGTTCTTATTTCTGTTTACACAGAGGCCAGACTTGAGGAGATGGCAAGTATGTTTTGCAGGGATAATGTGATGCCATCCTGGAACTCAGGAGGTGGTGGTTCAAACTTTTCTCAGATGACTAGGAGAGGGAAGCTTTCCATCCTCCTCATGCTTTCTTCTGGCCAGCAAATAATTATGCAAAGAAGGGAAGACAACCCCCCCTAAGAGCAGATAAAGCCAGCAGCAGCTAGTGGATAGACTCAGGCCATGCCATCTGAGAAAAAATTACACTCTATAATTGATGCAAAACATGAAGAAGGTTTCTCAGTGGCTCCCTTAACAAATTAATTTAAAATCAACCAATTCTCAAGGGAGATTACACAGAAGTATAAAGGATAATCTCTTACACCAGAAAACCCCTCCAAATATTATTGCAGAAAGGAGGGAATAGTGTTTTGTATTACAGTCAAACCCTAATCTGTGCCACAAATGGTGACTTTCAGGTTCTATGTGGAAAATATGACAAAAAAAAATCATTACCTCTCAACTAAGAAAATAAGGGACTATTATAAACTTTCAAAACACACATGCTTAATTCTTGGTCTGAAATAGCTATACATAATTTCAGCGTACATAATTTAAAAAAGAAAAAGGTTCAAAACCATCTGTCTCAGCACTATGTTATAAAATGATGGCTGTGTTTTGAGCCTGTGTTTTGGGGTTGTGCTGCTTTTGGTTGGGATAGAGTTAATTTTCTTCCAGTGGCTGGCATGAGGTTGTGTTTTGGATTTGTGCTGAACATGGGGTTGATTAATTATAGAGATGTTTTGCTACTGCTGAGCAGGGCTTGCACAGAGCCAAGGCCTTTTCTGCTTCTGGTGAGGAAGCTGGGGGTGCACAGAAAGTTGGGAGGAGACACAGGCCAGACAGGTGACCCAAACTGACCAAAGGGATACTCCAGAATATATGACATCATGCTCAGTATGTAAAGTGTGGGGAAGAAGGAGGAAGGGGGATATTTAGAGGATGGAGATTGTCTTCCCAAGTCACTGTGACCTGTGATGGGCCCTGCTCTCCTGGAATGGCTGAACACCTGCCTGCCCTTAAATTAATTCCTGGTTTTGTTTCTCTTGTGTGCATGGCTTTTACTTTCCCTGTTAAATTGTCTTTATCTCAACCCATGATTTTTGTAGCTTTACCCTTCCAACTCTCTCTTGGATTCTGCTGGTGGAGGAGTGAATGAGCAGCTGTGCAGTGCTTGGCTGCTGGCTGGTGTAAAACCACAACAGGGACAATTATCCAGGCAATTAAAAGGTATTATAACATGTAGATATATTCAAAGTGAAAAGATACTAACTTTGACCTGAAATTTTTATTTTTTTAAAAAGCTCACTACAAAGACATGTATTAAATTAAAAGAGTAATTTAAGTAATTTTTTTGTTTACTTTACAATGGTCACTTAACACCTTATGTTCCTCAAAAACTGTGATGACAGTAAATAAATTGATTTTTTTTTTTTTTAAGGAAAAGAAAGGTCATTCTTTTCCCAGCAATTATTTTTTGCATAGCAAGAGGTCCCCTATTATAATAAAGAACCCTCTTTGAGGGTGACAATCTTCAAGGTATGCATCAGAACTTCTTAAAAACTCAATGCAAAAAGTCTCCAAAAGTTAGAAAGCAAACATCCTTTATTCATCTTGTTTGGAATGAGTTCCTAAGGCAGGATCCAGTTTTTACATTTAAATAGGAGGTTGAAACCTTTGTTAGACAACCATTTCTTCCATTTTCAATACACCTAAAATCACAGAGCACTTGAGAACTTTGGAAAGTTTGGAAAGACACCACAGAGTTTACTACAGGTGTGGAAATCAATAGCACATTTTGTATGGGTTATTAGCTGGTAAGTATTTGACTACAAAACCCTGGGTTCCCAGGTCATTTTTTATGTGTTTACCATTTTGAAATTTTGTGTTCAGAACACTTTCTTCCAGTCTTGGCTAGCTCTGTGGCATTGTATCATCAAGCAAAGACATAAGCAGATAACTTTTTGGAAAGGGGTATCTTTCTAAAGCTAGTGCTTAGAGATTTTTTTCTCAAGGTATGATGTCTGATTTTGAATAATTTGTAATAAAATGCATCAACCAAAAGTATTTATTAAAAAAAAAAAAAAAAAAAAAAGAAACAAAAAAATCCCAGGATGGTGGTGTACATTTCTTCTTCACAGTGCTTTTGGCCATCCCTCCCATCTCTCTGCATGGACAGATGAACTGCTTGCCCCAGTCTGGTGTCATCTGCCACCCTGGTAAGAATGCTTTATCTTGCATCTTTGACAAAGGGGTTGATCTGGACAGGTCTCCAAAGAAACCCCTGCAGTCCTGCACTTGTAATTTGCCTCTAAAGCCACAAACTCTCTGAGTTCAGCAATTTTTTTACCCACCTGGCTTCCCATCCATCTACTGCCATCCCTCTTGGCATCTTAACTTGGGCACAATTATGGAATCATAGAATTTCCTGGTCTGGAAGGGACCATAATATCATCTGTTCCAACACCCCTGCCTTGGGCAGGGTCACCTTCCACCAGACCAGATTGCTCAAATCTAATCACTACCAAAAATGAGACCAAAATGATCAGCTCCTGCAGCTGTCACATCTTCAAACTGCAATTTCACTTCTGCAAGGATGGATCTCCTGAGATAATATTTGGAATTTAACAGGCTGCAGCTCACACATTGCTTGAAGACCCACTTCTTCAGGTAAAAATATTGAGCAAGTGAGATTATTTGAGGAAATCTGTCTGATTGCAAATATCTATTTCAGGTAATTAAATAGTTGCTGCCATACCAGCTGCTCTATCAGGAAATGCTTGTCAGCTTTGAGTCCACATTCAATTTTATCACACAGACCAAAGAAAACATGATGTATTTGTCTCTCTTTAATCACCATGTTTTGACTACTTGTGACCTGTACTGTGACTTAGATATTGATTCTAGTCTTTTATAGGGTAAATATTGATACAGTTATAACTTTTATCAAATTTCCAGATTGCATTTCCACCCAAGATAGATGACTGGGTTTGACATTCCTTACACTATTGACTAAGAAAGATATGCTTTTTATATTTTTGAAAATGAATACTAATATAGTCTCCATTCTTCCAAAATATATCTTTCAAAATATGCTAACCACTTATTAAAAGATAATGATATAAAGGCCCTGTATGACTAATATTTCAGGATGGTAATATATTCATTTTCAAATATGAGTGATGAATATTTTTGAATCTTATTTTACACAGTAACTGTGTTATACCATGTTGTTGTTAGCAGTTACCCTGCTGGGAAATGCCAAGGCTGGGCAGGGAAGGTTTTTGCTCAAGGTCCCCAGAGGCTGTTCAGGATGGAGCAGGTGATGCTCTGTCCAGCACTCCCATCAAACCTCTGCAGGTGTTAGGCAGAGGAACATGCTGCCTGCTCAACCTTCCTTTCCCCTGTCTGACAGCAGAGGACAGCTCACAGTGTGGTTTTGTGCCCAGCAGGAGCAGTGTCACAGGAAGGATGGCAGCACCTACAGCCCTGTCAGGCACCAGGAGCTTGTTTGTTCATTCTTCCAGAAACTGGTTCTTTCTCCCAGCTCCTGACAAGCCACTGCCACCCTTCCACACTGAAACTCCACTGGGAGCACAGCCAGATATCTGCCCAGGGGCTCCTGGTCAACATGCCCTTCTCCACCTGTGCTGAAGTTCTTTCACCACCAGCACTAAATTCCTGCCCTTAGTGTGGGGACAGGTCTAAATCCATCTCCTTCTGCTTACCCTGTAGAAGTGAGGAAATTAGCAACATCTGGATGAGGAGGAGAGAGAGGAGAGGAGAGGAGAGGAGAGGAGAGGAGAGGAGAGGAGAGGAGAGGAGAGGAGAGGAGAGGAGAGGAGAGGAGAGGAGAGGAGAGGAGAGGAGAGGAGAGGAGAGGAGAGGAGAGGAGAGGAGAGGAGAGGAGAGGAGAGGAGAGGAGAGGAGAGGAGAGGAGAGGAGAGGAGAGGAGAGGAGAGGAGAGGAGAGGAGAGGAGAGGAGAGGAGAGGAGAGGAGAGGAGAGGAGAGGAGAGGAGAGGAGAGGAGAGGAGAGGAGAGGAGAGGAGAGGAGAGGAGAGGAGAGGAGAGGAGAGGAGAGGAGAATATCAGCACCAGCATATCCTACCATTGTGCACTCTCATTCTCCTGACCCTGAGGGAGATGACTGGATACCTTGCTGCACTCCAGCATGAAGATCCTGTGCTAGTCCTTATTATAAAGCACAGGAGAAGTTAAGGCTCTAATCCTTCATCCTTCTCTCAGGCCTAAAACTGGTGAAGGGTTCACATTACCCTGTGCCTGGCACCATTTGGGATGTGCAGCACACATCTGGGATGTCCAGATGCAAATTGATGGTTCTACCTCTGCCACTGACCTTCCTGCCATACCTTCTTGACAGCAGTACTGATTGTCTGATGTAAAAAGAATGGGAAAACAAAGTGAACTGTCTCAGCCATTTAGTGGAAAAAGGAAGTCAAATATCCCGTCCTTCTTTTCAAAGAATTAAGAGCAATAGAACCACTAAGAGCTTTGTTGTGGACTTTTATCTGCTGGCCTGATGCCTGAAGAAAAGTATTGAAAAGATTAAGGGGTCTACAAGAGAAAAAGGAGAGTCTAAAATAGCTTGAAGGCAGGAGGACTTAAGTAAGGCTGTTTAAATGGCATTTTTGTGTCAAGAACCTCTCCAAAAAACCTTTAGCAACTCAGGTCATGAAAGGAATTTCACAATGATCAGAAACCAAATTATTACAATTCACCGATTTCCTGGTTCAAGAAGTGACTATTGCAAAGCATTTCAAAGGGATGCCTCATCTCAGCAGCTGTTTTTTGTGTCCCAGATGTCTACCTGCCCTCTCTGTGAACTGACACACAGTGGTGTGCTAGTTAGTTCCACTTCTACATCAAAGCTCATAAAATCACCCCCCAGTTCTCTCCAGGATGTGAATGTTTATAAAACACCAGTCAGCAACTCTGGCTGTGACCAGCAGCACCTATTTTTGAAGCCAGCAGTTTTTTAGTTTCATGCTACATCCACAGCATCAGAGTCAAATGTCATGAAAACTGAATTAACCTGCATGAGAAAAGGAAGGCAGTGAGTGCTTCTTGCCAGGGAATGCTTCAGTTTTACTGCACCCACGTTGTCATCTGTGTCACCATAGATGGGCACAAACAAGAAAACAAGGAAAATGTATGCCCTGTTGCCTAAGGCGTTCTGGACAGGCAGGAAGGCTGGTGAAGGACTTGTTTTGGTGACAGCTGGAGGGGCCTAGAGGGCTGTCAGCTCTAATTCAGTCAGATTGAGGATTAATTCCCACATGCAAGATGCAGGTATAAGCATCAAAATTTGGAACCCACTCAATCAGGGGAGCAGCAGTGTCTGCTCTGGTCAGCAGGGGATGTGTCATTTGCTGTGGTACTCTCTGAAATACAAAGATTCAAGGTTTTCACTTCAGCAGAGAATTCTTGTAGATGCATAAGCTGACTGTTCCTGGAAAAATCTTTCTCTTTTACAGAAGAACTATAAAAATTTTGCCTACCCAAAAAAAGAAAGATTGCAAATGAAATTACTTGAACTGCAGGTAAATCACCTTACCTAAAGAGATAAGCAAATTAGGACAGGTTTTTTTCTCCATAATACCAGATAAATCTGGAATAAATCCACAAGTCTCATCAGAGGTGTCTCTTATTTGTACCAGTGTCAGCAAAGCAAGAAAATTCTAGTTAGTTCTTTTCCCATGTAGTGTAAACAGAGATTTGCACATTTGATGTCTATGTAAAGTGATTTATTTATTTATTTATTTATTCTATCAATCTCTCTTTATGTGTATAGCACTCTCACATAAATCAGAAAAATACATCTATACATCTGGGTTTTTTTTCCTGTTTTATAAGAAGACTCTGGCAAGGACAACCCATTGGCAAGAGGCAGAAGTTGAACTCCAGCTATTGTTATTGATGTCCCAAATACCATAAGAAACTTTCCCGAAACATTGAGAATTTCAGTTTTGTTTGGAACTTTTCTAATAGCTTCCCTTTCAGGCAACATAAAAAAAATAATTATATTACCTGCAGTTAGGGTTCTGACAATTTTAACAACTAGGCATTACATTTTCATAATTGCAGCGTTTCCTAGATACATTATGCCACAGATACACATTTGTGTAATCTTTTATTGTGTGCATTCAGTCTGTCTTTAAAATCCAGAAGCTGAAAAATAGCACTGCCTGCCTAGCAAAGCTATTACTTTAAGTGTCAAACATTAGGCTTTTCAAGACCTGTGAACCTGTAGTGAGTATGAACAATTTTATGTGCAGAGTCTGATCCTGAATACAGTCACTCAGACCTCAACTGGTTAGATTTTCAAGAGCAGAGCAAAGGGAGACAAAACCCAGCTTTTCACCTGAAGTCTACATTTGAGACATCTTCCTTTGAATCAAACTTCCTATATGCCAATATGGTAATTTTGTGGATCAGTGCATGTGTAATCTGAAAAGCTGGAAGGGAATATACAATGGGCTCCTCTTGTTCTGCAGAAGAATCACAGAGCAGAAGTTGACCCAACAAGCCTCCAGTACACTGATAATGCAGATTTGAGATGTTTTGAGGAGGGGAAAATCTCACTAGCATCCTCTTCCTTGCTTCATACTAATTTTGGCAGATTCTTTAATTTCCCAGGATGGGTCTGACCAACTTGAAACAATGCCATCCTAACAGATTGGTACAAGCATGAGGGCAGGAGACAATGTACAATAGGTGTGTGAAATGTGCCAAGCTATGAAATTATTTTCTGCCTAAAGCTTCCATACTTTTTACAGACAGGGCAAGTGCTCAGGAATTGAAGTAAACTTTAAAAATTTCCTTAAAAAAATTAAAAATAGAATGAAACAAAATTAACTTCCACAGCTGCTAGAGGCTTTCCCTGACCTTTATATGTATTTGTGAGCATATGTCTTTGCAGAAGGACATTAGGGAAGATGCTAAAATGTGCTTTCCTACCTCTTCCATATCTGGCAACAATTTCATTATTTTCTTCATTATTCCATACCCTCATGAATAAAGAACAGATACTGGTTATCAATGGCTAAGAAATGCATCATTTTTCGTCTCTAAAATAAAAATTCAACTTTGTCTTTACTAAGTCATTTGGTCTTTTGAAAGAAATTCATTAGTGCATGACCAATGGAATTAAAAAAGGAAATACATCTGTGCAGGAACAATTTTGCTCCACAAATAACTCCAGAAAGTCAGATTCTTGTACACTGACATCAGGGCTCTTCATTTGGCTCTTCACCAAATCAAGTTATAAAAAAGAGCATGAGGCATCCCACAACCAGCTCCTCCTAGCCTGCTGCAAGCAAAACTGTGAACACAGGCAAGACACAGTCCTCACTGCTGCCATGCAAGATACTACTCCTGAAATTTGCCTGCATCTTTGTTTGCCATGCTAGTAAAAATGCTTGGGGTTTTTAGCAATAAATACATCTACTCTACCTTTAAAAAATCACAATTTTGCACTCCTGCAATAAATTTCACTTAGATATATGCAAAATAAAATATTTACTTTCAATATCATCCTCAAAAGATATTTTTGATTTGTCTGCTTGGCTTTGGATGTTGTTGTGGTTTTTTCAATAAAAGTGGACCTAGATAAAATTGAAGACTTCAAGAAATCCGAATCATATAATGAAAAGCAATTTACCATTCTGCCTGGAGAGAGAGGTTTTCAATCAGTGTGTCCTTCCTGCAATGACTTATGGATTACAAGCATAGAGGTTCTTGGAAAAGAGAAAAAAGAAAAAAAAAAAAAAAAAAAAAAGAAGTGAAGATGAATATAATAAGGTGTAGGCTGAGAATAGAACATACAGACAAGAAAACAAATGAATGGTTCTGCCAGAGAGACAATAGAAAGTAAAAAGAAAGTGGTCTTGGGCCAGGCACTCTGCAAGATAACATGATAAAAGTTATAGAAGAGGAGGTACACAGCAGAGCAAGATGTGGATGCAAAGAGAGGGAGGGGTGAGGTAGAAGTACAGACATTGCCAGTCACAGGTAGAGCTGAAAAGGACGAGGGTACAGCATAACCAACACTGCTTGCTTCCACTGGTTGCTGTTGTAACTTATACCTGAAACGCCCATAACACGTATTTCTCCACATCTTAAAATTATTGAAAGCAGATGTTACTTCAAGAAAACCATGACTTTTTACAAAATACTTCATTAAAGTAAAATAAAGTAAAATAAAATAAAATAAAATAAAATAAAATTTTATATAGATGTATTACATAAATCACAAAACTTGCTATGAAATTACATGGCTGCTAATGGGGAAAGAGACAACCTAATGTTTGCACTGAGGGATCCACAGCCTATAACTCAAAATGTCAGGGTAGAGAGGAACTATCTGGTCATTCAGCATTCAATTACTATAAATGCATGCACTGCCCACAGCCTGAGCATATACAGAAATTTCTTCCTACTTCTACACTGGGCACTTACCTTGGATAAGCTAATATTAAAACACTGACTGCATCCTGTGGGGCTGCTGCAATGTTGTGAGTTCATACTGTGTTCAGTTGCTCCCTGTATAAAGACTTATAAACTTTCAGATGGGCAATAGAAGACCTTGGTTCCTAAAATCTCTGCAGGCTTATCTGCTAGCTCCTGGTAGCTGTGAGCAGACTCTTTAGTGACAAGCAGTCATGTCCTTTTCAATATCCAGCCCTTGTCCCAGGCGATGCTCAGGCACAGGGCACCTGCAATAACAGCAGCCTGTCCCCTAGAGCTGAATAAAGTAACTCACATTCTGCTGGCTTGATCCAGAAATAACTTGCTGCCATGCAAATAAGGCAACTGGAAGCAAAACAGGCAGCAAAAAAAGCTCAAAGTGAGATTTCACAAATCCATGTAAAGCCATTTCCTCCAGCCTCTCATACCAAAAGCATTCCTGTTTGCTGAGGGCTGTTCTTGACCTGCCTCCCAAACTCACAGCAATAGCAATATATTGCCATGAGGCCACAGAAATACTGGTCTAGTTAAAAACTTTTCAGAAGCAAGTCTGTAGTAGTCATGGGGATGAAGATAATGAAAGATAAGAATGGTTATGAAGATAAGAAAAATCATTCACAACCTTGAAGAACATTTCTATCACCCTCTGGACCTCAGAGCTGTGAATAATCCATGTGGAGTGTGCACATTAACTGCAGGTTTAGGGGAATAACTTGCCTCACAATTGTTTTGCAGCATGCCTCTTGAACCAGAGGGCACCAAAACTAGGCACTTGAAGCTAGAACAATACAGCACAGTTCAATACAATATAATAATTAGTCCCTTTCAGCAGAACAGATACCCAAGCTCCCTTAGAGCTAATACTCATGACACATGAATTCTTGTTAAATTGACTTATTTTGGATGACCCCAGCTATCCTCCAATACCAAGGGGTTTAGAAGACTTAGCCTGCTGTTCACCTATCTGAATAGCATTTTTCAGTCCCATTTTTTCCAGGTCCAAGCCTGCAGAAAAAGGCACTTTTGGTAAGCTTAAAGCAAGACAATACTGCTTAACAAATCTGCTGGGGCTGGTTTGTTTAACAGCACTCACTTTAGATGGATCTGCTGAATGTACACACAATTTGTGAGTGATGTGATTTCTGACAGCTCTGACTATTAGTGTCCTTGAATGCTTTGGGAACACAAGTGAAGCTAACAAGTTGATATTTCTGAAGACAGCCTTTTAAAAATGTGCCTTGCTGCTGAGACATGCACATTAAGAAAGTAACCTACATGAAATTAAGGAAAAGAAATCCCGACCTTTGGTGTAGCAAGAGTTTACGTACACAGAGCAGAGAAAAAGGCATCATTTCAAATTAACTATATTTTCTACAAATTTTCCACATCCCACAAGAGAAAGAAGGCTGACTCCTTGGGTAGAGATCCATCATTTAATATTCCAAATCAGTTTCTCATGTGTTTGCTTTTTCTCTTCTGAGTGCAAAAACTGAGAAGACTGTATTTTGCAAACCTTTGCAAAGGTGAGGTGAGAGGGGGCACGAAGGTGAAAAGCATGTTCTCCCATGATGGAGCAGTTCATATTGCAGGTTACATTTGCAGGAGCCTGGCTTGTAAGGGAAACTATATTCCATCTCCTCAGCAGTGGGGAAATGCCTCTGAAATAGTTTCTAGTGCCTGGTTGTGGTCCCCTGCAGTTCTAGAGGGATGTGGAGAAAGTAGAGAGGGTTTCAAAGACATTCAGAAGTCTAGGAGAATGTGGAGAAAGTCTCCAAGCCATTCAGAGTTCTAGGGCACATGATCTACCCCTGTGGAAGAAGATGACCTCCAGAAATCCTATCCTACCAACATTCCCATCAATCTCACAAAAGTATAATCCATGATGCTTCTGAATTGAAAGAGATTCTTGAGAAAACTGTGGCAGTGTAGGACAAGGGAGATAGTTTCGTATTTTTGACAGATAAACAAGGATTTATAAAGATGAGAGTGTAATAAATGTTCAGTAGAATCAAAGGATGCTTTGAAAAGCATTTGGGATTAAAGCTTTAAGTCCTAGGTGTTTAAAAAACGGTAAGGAATTCTATAAAGTCAAAAGTAAAACATATTCTATGAGCAAGAAAAATGCAAAGGTGTCATCAAAAAGCTGGAAATCATCTCAGGAAAAATCAAAATGTACTCCAAGAAACTCAAAGAGAGAGAGAAGTTTATTACAAAGAAGCACAAAAAATAACACAGCTGTGTTCTGTAAATATGAAAGTTAATGAAGAGTTGAAGCTGGAAATGGAAAGAAGCAGTACTAGAAAGAGTGACTTCTTCACAATGTTCATCTTTGCATTTCTTTGTAAAGGAATCCTTGACCAAAATTCAAATAGGTAATGAAAGGGCTCTTTGTTTCACACGGGTTTGAAGCTTCTGACCTTTTAGTCAAAATGTTAAATCAAACCCTCTGGGTGAAAGTAGAAGTCCCTCTGGCCAATTATGCAATATTTTTCTGGAGACTAATTTTAAAGCCAAACTTGCAATTATATTATGGTTTTAGGTGCCTCTCTACGTCTGGGTTAAACAAATGACCAAGGGCTGAACAAAGTACTATGATTTGCACTACATTCCCCTGAGTTTTTAAATCTTTTCAGAAATTATAGAAGACAACTGTAGTTCATGAAGGGAGATAGGTCATACTACAGAATGATTTGCTGCAGAAAATATGCTAAAAAAATTCTGAATACATTTGTAAGAGACTTGAGCCTTTGACAAAACCTGGTACCTTAACTATTGTGGTGTATATAGCACAAAATTTAAGGACATAGGAGAATCCATATTTCCAATTTATACCTGAAGTCACTAACATTCAGAAAACACTTCCATTTTTTGCAAATCAGAGAATTTTCATAGATCTAACATAATTTTAAAAGTATTTTACTTGTTTTAATTTTCTACTGAATTGGAATTAAATTTTTTTAGTAGCACATCTTCAACAGAACTGTTGTAATTTATTTAAGACTGATGGAAAAATAATTCAAAGTTTAATGAACATGAATTAAGTTTCCCACTAATTTATCTGTTAATAAAAAGTTAGTTATTTTGCTTTGGGCAAAGAGAATATCTTCAATAATATTAATAATAATATTTTACAAGCCATAAATTATATAGTTTCACTGTCAGCTTCACCTGTCATAAAATCATCACTACATAAAAGAAATTTACATTTTTGGTAAGGGAAGTACTTGGTTTTAGCTGAAACATTTTCCTCAATTTTTCATATGTCAACATCCAGAATCTTCTCAGAAGACTCCTAAAATCTCTACAGTCCATTCCTTGTTTGTTTGTTTGTTTGCTTGTTTAAAAGAAAAATAATGGCTGGTTCTCTTACACAGAACAGAAATGGAACATCCAGTTAGTATGACTGGTTTTGATTCTCATTTCTCTTCCCCTGTCAAGAGGTGAAACCATTAGGTAGTGACCTCCCCAAAATACATTTAGAAAAAGCTATTGAAAATTTGCCTTCTAACTACCTAACTGAATTTTATGCTAGTCATGTCTCCAAAGGCTTATTTAGTCAATCTGTCAAAATGAGAAGACCAACTTGATCTCTTCAAAAACAAGAACATTGTCACAGAGGGGAAAGTGTAGTTGGGAGCACAGACAACTGCTATCTCCTTAAGAAGACACTGAACTGGCAAAGTAAAAAGAGAAATATCACCATGAGTGATATTCTCTTCCATTTCAGGTAACATGAATTACCTTTGAAAATGTTATCTTGCCATTCAATCTTGAGTCTCTTGAAATAAGTTCAATTTGTTTGCTGCAAAATGGAATGCAGGTCTTTTATGTATCCTTTTCAGGATCTCTAGGAGGATGTGCAGATATTGCAATGGAACAAATGCTACACTATTCTTTAAACTCTCATGGTAGAAGGAACTGGTACCTGAGTCCATTTTTAAAAACAGCAGTTAAATCAGGCAGTGCTAGTTTCAACCAGCAAGACAAAAACCTCTGTTGCTATGGACTCCGGTAAATATGAATACATGTGAATCATCACAATGCAGGTTTGTTTGAAGCTGTTTTCCACACTATAATGTCCCAGGAAAATTATTTCTATTCAAAATGTTTTAGTCTCAGCATGCATTTTCTCATCAAATTAAATTAAGTATGGGGAAATGGTGAATATCTGATTCACTCTACTACAGCACAAGTCAGTTGTGAACTATTAGCCAGATAATCACTTTTTCAGGAAATTTTATGAAAACTAGCAGACTTTTAAAGTGTCTCTGGATGAAGAAGGTGTAGCACTCCTGCTATTGAATGATAGGGGAAGTTTGGGAAGCTAGTTATGAGTATCATTAATGCTGGGCAAGAATGACTGGCAGTTAAGGCTCACTTAAATGAGTGTCTGGAGGAGCTAATGGTCTGAGGCAATGTTCACTCTCAGACAGTCATTAACTGTAAGAATCTACCTGACCTGGAGGTCATTACTGCTTACATTAATTACTGCAATGACGAATACTCCATGCCACTCTACCACATCTCCCTAAAGTCATTTCTGCATCAAAACCTCCCTCAGGTTTCAGATCTATGGTGACATCTGGCAGCCAGGAACAGCATGTATAAACACATTTATCTGAATGAAGATAAAACACCAAATGTTTCAACTGATCAGAACCACCAACTAGCTGGCAGACTCAGCCTGTAATTTTGTAATGACCCTAAGCATCCCTTTCCACATAGTCACTTATTATTAGCTATAGATTTCCTATACTTGCATTGTTCAAGAATTACTCTGTGTGCATAAGCCTTCATACTTGCCCAGCCTAAACAGCTTTTTAACCAGATATAGATCTGCTAGGAGCTACATTAAGGTGAAAATGAAGCATATCAGGAATAATTTGAATTATGATTGCTTATCTGACAGTGGAAACTGTGAATAAATCTCCAGTTCATGTGTCTACAATACCTGCACCTCATATGAGGTCTCTGCTGTGAAAAGATTTGAGTTCTCATAGATGTACAAGCAAAGGATGGCAATAAAAAAAAGTCAGCATTTAAAAATTTGACCTAAAGAGATATGCTCAGTGCAAGGTCTAAGGTAAGAGAGACCTGAAACCCCTGCAACCTCCAGGGTCTTACTCAATATCTCACACTGCTCTTGGACTCAGAGCAGAACACCACTCAAAACCTGTTTATGAAACACCACGGTCATGGTCAGGAGACTTTCTGATTTGCACTGTGTTGTGAGTTGTTTACAATATTTCACTCCTCAGGCAAAAGTTCATGTCCTTGGTTCAAGTCCTCATGTCCTTAGTCACTTGTTATTTGCTTGCTAGCACCACTGGCTGAAGTCAGAGAGACAAGTGCAGTGAGCTTGCACAGGAGGGCTGGCAGCCTGGGTCTGCAGGGTGCATCTCCCAGCCCTTTGCAGCACCTCACTTCTTTATGATGCAGAGCATGGCAGCAACACCAAGCAAAACAAAAATAAGGTCTGCTTTCCTTCAGATTAGTTTAAACCATCTGTGTTTTTGGATTCTGACACAGCAAAACTAGAGGGTATAAAGATAACCATTATCAATACATTCATTTCAAGAGCTCCCATTTGTCTGTTACCAAGACTGTAGCTGTCAATGCAAACAAGGTCTCTTTATTGGATATAATAGATCAAGTGGACAGTTTCTACCAGAAAATACATGAAAGAATGTAAAAGCCTCTTCAAAGGATCATTAATAAAAGGATGAATATTCTTTCAATATATCCATGCTTTTATAGCAGCCTTATGCACTGCTGGCTGCATGTAAGCAAATGCAAAAATTGTAATGCAAGGTCTGCCTGTTTTTGACATGTTGTATTATAAATGATTATAAACATTTCCAGAGCTGTTGGTAACAGTGTGAGCTGCTTTCCTGAGGTATTACTGTAGACTTTCAAAAGTGCAACATGGCTTAAGGGTATGACTTTTATGGCCATGGTGACTTTTAAAGGAATATAACAAAGTGTTTTATTAGTGCACTTTTGAATGTTTAGTAATTCAACAACAGTTTGCAGTGATTTTTGTACAGCTCTAGCAAACAACTGAGGTTTTAAAAGACACAGAGGGGAACAGTATTTGATAAAAAAGCATAAAAAGAATTGTGTCTCTGCATCAGTACTAATAGCATCTAATACTTTGCAGGGAAGATGGCCTGGCTGGACCATTAATTATTTTTTTTTGTCTGATTTCATACAAATATAAAAACAACACCTTCTAGTCAGTCTAATTTTTCATACTTTGCCCAGAAACAAACAATAGTTTCAATAAAGAACAGCTTCAGCTCCTTGAAGATTTTCAGACCTGTCATTCTTAGACAAGATGGGAAGATAAAGACTTTTAACTTGACCTTTCTGCTTTAAAATATGAATGTAAATGACAAATGTGCCATTACATTTTAAATTAGGGAGGAACTAGGACACACTTGAGAAATATATGCTCCTAAATTTTAATACTGGACTACTCCTTATATACTTTTTTGTTGATATAAGAAACTCTTGTCAGATAAACAATATGTAGCTTTAGTACACAGGGGTCTTTTTTTTAAAAAAGGTAGAAAATTAGGATATGCTAATATAAGCCTCTAGTAGGTAAGTCCAAGTGTAAGAATAGAGGATTTCAGGCACAGAAAGAAGAAATTAGGCAAAGTAAGGTGAAACAAAATGACAGAGCAATGCATCTAAAACTGCACATTGGTTCTAGGGACTTGAAAGAATGTCATGTCTGATAGTATCAGAAGTCAGACAAAATGCCTGGAGGATGAGAATAAAATAGTCAGGGTCAGACAAGCAAAGATTATCCCTATCAAGTTATGTACGAGCAGTAGGAGAGCCTGAGCCTGGCTAGAAACCAAAGGCTGAGCTGGAGCAGGGATTACATGTGCAAACCTGACACTTCTTGAGTTTGTGCTGGATGCCTGGGTGAGAGGCATGACATAGAAGGGAAAAACAAAAGGCTGTCTAGAAAGAAATTTCTGAAAGACAAACTTCAGGAAAAAAAATCTTAAGAACTTCTGATAAGGTTAATAAATAAATATAAGTGTGTTTCAGAGCTTTGTCACATAGTTCTGCCTCAAACTCAGCAACACAATTGAGACAAATCCAATAAGAATGCCCTTTTTTTGTTTCACAAAGTTATTTGAAATATCACACACCTTGGAAAACTAGTTGGCTTTCAATATGAAAATCTCCATCTGCTATAACCTTTCAAAACATTAACTATTCAGCTGTAAAAACATTCCAGGTGACCTGACCTGTCCATTAATGCTTGTCTTATTCTGGAGTTATGTGAGTTCAACAAAACCTGTAAGAATAACATATTCATATGTATATTCTTTTCAGATCTTTTACATCCTATTCAAGATCAAAGACTTTATCACCATAAACATTTCATGTCATTTTAAAATGAAAATTATTTTAAAATAATATAAGCAAACTGTAAGTATTTTTTCTTTAATTTTTTACCATCCACATTTATTTACAAAATGTAGAGGTTATGCAAAGAGGATTCTGGCATGTTAGAAGGATCTTGCAGGTAAATGTTGTTTCACAGTTATGGCAACTAATACCTTTTTCTTAATTTTTGTAATATGTTTCTATGTCATTCTTTTGCACAGAAATGAATATTAGCTGTGCCTGAACTTAGCAGTAGTGATTTCTGAACTGTCAGGCAAAAGGCTCTGAGAAGACAAAAAAGTTCAGTCTTATTTGTGAGCATCTGAGCAAGAACATCAAGAACATCTATAACTCAGGAAAAGTGTGAAATCTCAGGAAAAAAGGGCTTGCAAAAGTAGTGAAAGCCAGCAGAAAGGCAAAGAGCAGATATACAAACAAAACTCAGAGGGGACTGTCATTTAGGATGTCATTGAAAGACTCTTGTCCTCAGAGAATGCCCAAATATCTCACCCTGTTTTCCTGTGGGTCTTTCTACTATGCCCCTTTATTTCTGCTCTTTCTCACACTACATTTTCTCTAGTATACACATTCTGATAAAACTTAGTTTCAGAGATTCAAATGCTATTGGTGTTCCCAGAGGAAACATATTAAGAAGTAAATCTCCCTAGCTAGTAGCTAGCACAGGGTCCACACTCACAGGTGTGGTTTAAATTCTTCAGTTATACTTGAATTTCTACAGGAATAATTTTCAAACATAGCCTGCCCAGATAAGGAAGACATATTTAATTTTCTAGGTGCATCTCACAGGGTTTCAGAAGGAAGTTTAGAATTTGGAACAAATCCTTTTTACCTTATTTCTGGGTTTATTGTGTTAGATTAATCTACATGCTTCCATTGTCTCACAGTGGTTCAGTCAACAAAGATACTTTATACAGGCAAACCAGGACCAGCTGGAACCTGACTATCTGCTATTTGATATCAAAAGAAACAATGATTTTTTAGTGTCTGACAGAGGCATTAATCAGTGTGGATAACTCTTACCCTCTTGTACAGCCACCACTCTTCCACTAGACCTGTTCTCTGGTTTCCCACTTCCTTCCCCTCACTTTTAGCATAACTCCTTGTGCCATTCATTATATAGTAAGAGCCTCTCTGTTTTTTTCTACATTTCATGTCTTACATACTCCATCTCTTAACTCCTAACAAAGTTGATAGTAAGGAGAGTGAGAGCAGTAAGAGCAGAGCTCTTCTCTCACAAGTCAGGAAGGTATGGCAGATGGTGCACTAATGTGTTAATTAAATGGCTGCTTTGCTGTGATTTTCCTGTTGCTCGCCTCCTGATGTTAAGAGCTGAGAAATAATGGAAGGGGTTAATGAGACAGAAACTTACTCAGGTGGTCAAAACTTCACTGCAGGCCCTGAACACTAGTGCCATCCCAGCAGTCAGCAGCAAAAGGGATGAAAATGACTGCCATCCTTGCATGCCAGCAGCACTACAGAGACTGCAGCCTGCTGCAGGACTCATGTCCCTGCAAAATGCGCACAGCTGAGGCAGCCTGTGTCAGCACATGGGGAAAAAGCAGAGGTACTTAGTGTCTTCTTAGCCTCAGTCCCAACCAAAAACCAGTTATCCCCATGATACTCAGCTCCCAAAGCTGGCAGCTAGTGATGGGCTGGAGTGAAGGCCCCATATTCCAGTGGAAAATGCCTGCTATGGCAACTGGACACCCACAGGTCTATGGGTCCAGATGGGATTCCCCTGAGAGCAGTGAGCAAGCTGGCAAAAGAGCCAAGCCACTTTCAAGCATTTAGCAGCAGACCTGGTTAGCCAGAGAAATCCCAGTAACCTGGAAATTAGTGAAGGTAACACCATCCACAAGGAAGGCTGGAAACACCCAGAGTATGTCAGCCTGCCCTCAGTGCCATGGAAGGCCATGGAGCAGTTCATCCTGAGTGCCACCACAGATTGGCAGGACAAGCAGGGCATCATGCCCAGCCTCTCACTTCAAAAAGGACACCCAGGTGCTGGAGCAAACCCAGAGAAAACCAACAAAGCTGGTGAAAGGTCTGCAACACGAGTCCATGAGGAGCAGCTGAGAGAGCTGGAGGTGTTTAACCTGGAGAAGAGAGAGCTCAGGGGAACCTCATTCCTTTCTACTACTACCTGTTGTGGTGAGGTGGGGATCTGTCTCTTCTGCCATGTCTCAAGTGAAAGAATGAGGAAAAATGGCCTAAAGTTGTGCCAGAAGAACTTCAGGCTTGATATTATAAAAAATAATTGTCACTGAAAGAGTGATTTGGCATTGGAATAAGTTGCTAATGGAGGTGGTGGAATCATCACCTCAGGAGGTGTTCAAGAGGTGTCTGGATGTGGCACTTGGAGATTTGGTTTAGGAGTGATTATGGTTGTGCTGGTTGGTGGTTGAACTGGATGATATTGAAGGTCTCTCTCAGTATTGATGATTGCCATGATTCTGTGGTTCTGTTATGTTGAAGGAGAAATGTCAAGCTGATATAGCCAAACACACCAAAGGGGAGAAATTATAGTAGTGCCACACCTTAAAGAAGAGGGACAAACCCAGTATTCTGAGTTATCCCCACTGCTTTCCTCTTTTTCCTAGGGTAAAAAAACCTGCCCTAGATTAATTGCTCACACACCTAGGTCTTTGCTGTCTGTCAGTTTTAATACATTCACTTTTTCAGAGATTGCAGTTTTCCACAGGTAGCCTCAGCTTCCACCTTTCCAAGCAGAAGTACTTGCACCTCCAGCAGCTGTTTACACCAGCCAACAAGGAAACATAAGAGATAATTTTATCTTCTTTACTGTGTCCTTACTAAAACCTTACACTGTCACATAGGAGTCCTGTGGTGGGTGCTCTATCATCAGTTTATGTTTGACTTGTGTGATGCAAAGCTGTTCTTTCTTCTCAGACTTTACTCCAATCCCATTTTTCTCTCACAAATGAGAACCCCACTCCTTTTCCAATACTGCAATACAAAAATTCATAGTATCCTCTGGTACCCTGACAGTCCTGCTTTTCCTTCTGACCAATGCCATCTTCCTTCTTTTGTATTTATACCCATCTGCTTCTTATTTCCTCGTGCTTACACTGAATATGGGCTGGACAAGGGATTATTACTTTGTTCTGCATTTAAACAGTGCATGGAGTTGAAGTAGATCCTCTGGTTAATGATTAGAGCTCCTAGAGGCAATGGCAATATAAACAATGTTAATAACCTTAGTCATTTCATCCTAGAGATTGAAGGATATGCAAAGATCATACAGTACCTCTGTTTTATTTCTGAGGATATTTACAGGGATAAAGATGCAGAATGTTGAAAGCCTGTGTGCAAATCAACAAATACCCAGACTGAAACAATATTTGCAAGCATGGTTAAGTGAATCTCTGGTGGATTCAATAAGAATCCAATCTTTGGGGGCTCTTCAATAAGAATCCAATCTTTGGGGGCTCATCAATCATTGTAAACCATTCCAAACAAACCTTTATTCATATCCTTTCTCCACAAACACCCTGATCTTGATTTTAATCTATATCCACCCATTTTTTCTTTCCTATGCAGTTACACTGGGGCCAGTAAGGGAAAGTCTGCCTGAGAGTCAGTAGGAAGCAGGCCAAGATTATTCTAGATACTTACAGAAGCTGATGGATATCTGGGTAATTTTGAAAATATCTCTAATATCATATCTATCTCTTTTGGCTCCCAAATTTCTCAGAAAATACTACTAATAATTATCTTGGTTGGCTTTGAGAAAATTAGGCATTATTTGTATTTGGAATGATATTTTAAAGACATTAGGGTACAGAAAGGGCATAAATCCAATATTAAGAAACTGGAGAGGGTCCAGTATAGAGCTACTGAGATAGGAAAAGGTTGAGAGCATATGGCCTGCAAGGACAAGTGGAAGAAGTTGGGTTGATTTAATCCAAAAGAAAAGTGGGCAAGAGGGTATTTAGCTACCTGCCTATGACTACATTAAACAATTACAGAAGTTCTGGCTAAAGTGATATAAAGCTTGGCAACCACCATAAGTTGTGGTTTAGGAAGTTCAAATTAAGTAATAGAGGGGGGGAAAAACCATGAGAAGGTCAATTCAGTGTTGACTCCTATTCTCTGGAGAGGTTATAGACTCTGTGCTTGCAGGTTTTCAGGATGATTGGACAAAGCTGTGGCAAACCTGTTCTGTTTTGGGTAGGTGCAGAAACTCAAGGTTTTTGAGGTCATTTCCAAACAATATTTCTATGGTTCTGAAGTACGGTGATGAAAATTTTTTACAGCATCAAGGCAGTGGAATTTTTAGAAATGACAGTGTCTTTAAAAAGTATCACTTTGTTCCTTAGTTGATCATCTGTAAAATGAATACCATACCTCCCTACTTTCCAAAGGGACTAGGCAGGGGATAATTCCCAAGGGAACTATCTGGATGAATGACTTGTATCTGTGAAGCTTCTCTCTACTACAGTTAAGAATGCCAGAGTAAATGAAAAAAAATTCTAAATAAAAATGTGTGACAAAAGCCTATGCTGGTCTAAACTGCTGTAACTCTAGTGACTGAAGCAATATTACACTAATTTACTCCACCTGAGCTACTATCTCATTTGTTTATTCAGCCAAATGAGCAACTGTTAAGTTGTTCAGTATAAAAAAAAATAAAGTCAGGAAGTTTGCACACAAAGTATTGGCTGTCTGAAAACTAGGTTTGCCTCAATTTAGGATCACCACTGGGGAAACTTTAGAGAGCTGTGAAGGACTCCAGAAGAACTATGTTTAAAGGACTATTCAAACTGAAGACTAGTTATGGTAACAGGCTGCTAAGGACTAAATGTTTTCAGGAAGAGAGACCATTTCTCACTGGAAGTACAGTAAAAATTAGTACCTAAAAATTCTAAGCTGTTATATTCCTTCATTTCTATTTCAAAACTGCAATCTCTTATGCAAATCTGAAGGACAAATAAAGGGCCCTCACTGTACTTAATTTGCCTCTGTGTTTGTCAGAAAAAGCCTTGCACCATAAAGGCACCATAAATTGAAACAATTTTCAAACACACTTTCCAGAAGATGGAGGAAAAGTTCATACAAAGGTCAAGACTGCAGTCATCAAAGTAGTGGAATCAGTGCTTGAGGAGAGAACTACCATTTGCAAGGAATGGAAGTGTGCCAGATAAAGAAGCTGCTGCCCAGACTCCTGCAGCCCTTCCACAAGAAGAGGGCTAATTTCTTAAAGAGCCATTAGAGAATTATGCTGTCTCCTTGAAAACAGGGCATCACTCAAGAAATCCCTTACAAGGAAAGAGGAAATCTTTTCTGAGAAGCCAGGTCAACTTCACAGATACTCTGGTAGAGAGATTGAATGTGATAAGCACTGGAAAAGGGCTTAGATTAAATTAAGTAACTCTTTATTTCTATAGAATGCAAGATGAGCTTTGAAGAAAGAGCAGGTGATTAATTTAATAGGGCAAAAGATACTGCTAGGACTGGTCAGTAATTAATTAAATTGGAGACCAGTGTTCAGGTAAAAGAGTGAGCAAAATCCAATAGATTTAAGAGCATGTACCAGTGAATTAGCCACTGGCAGTTTGAACAAATGTCCATGCTGTCACAAATAAGCCCCATTTACTAGATGATCTTTGAATGTTGGTACAGCCCAAGAAGCAGGAGGTGACAGTACTTCTATCCATAAGTAACTGTCATTTGGAAACCTCTGAGAAAAAATACTAGAAATAGAGCCTCTTCTATAAACTGCAGCCAGTCCTTGTGGTGTTCCCCAGGGATCTGTGTTGTCCCCAGTCCTGTTTAATGCCTTTATTGATCATCTGCATGAGGGGATTGAGTCTACCATTAGCAAATTTGCAGATGACACCTAGCTGGGGGGGAGTGTTGATCTGCTGGAGGATAGGAGGGCTCTGCAGAGGGACCTGGACAGGCTGGATCAATGGGCCCAATCCAAGGATATGAGGTTTTACAACATCAAGTTCCAGGTCCTGCACTTTGGCCACAACAAACCCCTGCAGAGCTACAGGCTGGGGGCAGAGTGACTGGACAGGGGCCAGGCAGAAAGGGCCCTGGGGGAGCTGATGGACAGCCAGCTGGACACGAGCAGCGTGTGCCCAGGTGGCCAAGAAGGTCAATGGCCCCTGGCCTGTGTCAGCAATGGTGTGGCCAGCAGGAGCAGGGCAGGGATTGTCCCTCTGTGCTCAGCACTGCTGAGGCTGCACTTTGAGTGCTGTGTCCAGTTCTGGGCCCTCAATCTAGGAGGGATGTTGAGGTGCTGGAGCAAGTCTGGGGAAAGGAAACAAGGCTGGTGAAAGGTCTGGAACACAAGTCCTGTGAGGAGCAGCTGAGGGAGCTGGGGTTGTTTAGCCTGGAGAAAGGAGGCTCAGTGGGGACTTTATCCCTCTCTACATCTCCCTGAAAGAAGGCTGTAGCCAGGAGGGGGTTGGTCTCTTCTCCCAGGCCACCAGTGGCAGGACAAGAGGACATCATCTTAAACTGCCACAGGGGAAGTTTAGGTTGGACATAAGGAAGAATTCTTCATAGAACAGGTGACTGGGCATTGGAAAAGGTGAAGTCACCATCCCTGGAGGTGTTTAAGAATAGACTGGATGTAGCACTCAAAGCCATGGCCTAATTGAGAAGCTGATGTTGGGCCATAGGTTGGGTTCAGTGATCTCAAAGGTCTTTTCCAACCTAGTTGATTCTGTGATTCTGATATATTTATTATAATAACAAAATATTTTCATAGCTTAGGGAATACATAATAATAGTAACATTAACAAAGAAAAAAGAATGAACAAATAAAAACTTCTGTGTTAGCTACAACTCTTCTTCATAGCAGACTGTCTAAGGAAAGACAGCCTGGCTCTTTGCAGGCTACACAACTCTGTCCTGTTAGCAGCCCAGCAACAAGGAGGGAGAAACAGGGGAGCACAAGCAGAGCATGGCTGTGCTGCTGAATTGACAAGCTCACACTGACAGCTTCCCCCAGAGCACTGTGAATGTTCACAGCCACAACCACCCTCACATTCACATTGCCCTTGTAAGTCTGTGCTGATACCAAAGCTCAGCTACTTTGGGTTTACTGTCCAGTGAACACTCCTGAATCCAGCTGGCCTTGCTGCTTCCAGCTCATGTGTGACCCAGCTGAACCACACTGACCACAGCAGTGTCTACCATCCTTATGAATATACTCAGTGTAACTCTGATTGCTTTCTTCTCTTGATATATAACCTCTTCCTCTGTTTGAGTTTTCATAATTTTCCCTACCAAAAAACCAACAAAATTACATCCTCAGATGGTTTTCATGACAGTCAGCAAAAAAACCTAATGTAGCTGGACCATAATAAAAGCCCTTTAATAGGAGATACCATGATTTAAAACACCAAGGCTATCTACTGTATGCACTGAGGGAGGAAAATGTCCTGAGAAAAGCAGTGTGCATTTATGTGGTTGAAGGCTATCTTAACATATATCCATCAAAGGTAATTTGGTATTTCCAAATTTTTTCAAAGGTTGATTTTGCAGCCTTGAAAATACTCTTCTAACATATTTTTTTTTTAATCTTTCCTTGGGAAGCCTTTTCTGTCATATAAGTCAAAAGGAAAACTATTATGTAATACAAAAACCATATGCAGCCTGAAGTGGACAACTGATTGCAGTAGCCAGTTAGCATCATTTCAGATTTTGTCTGTACTAGTAAGTAGAATAGACATTCATCCTAAGAGTACTTCATACCCATAAATTGTCAGGACTGTCTCTGACATAGTTTCTTTTGGGGCCAGGTAGCCTTGCCACCAACTTGTTCAACAATATAGGAGAAGCCAATTAGCTCTTCCTTCACAAGAAACATTTTTCCTCACATTTCTCCCTTTTACTCCCTGTCCACTGGGTTTCCCAATCCAGTCTCCCAGCTCAGTCTGAAATTTCACTGTCACCTCCAAGCTCATCCCCACTTTCCCCAGTGTCAGTGTCCCAGCTGCTGACAGCTGACACGATGCAAGGCTGGAGGGGCTGCTGATTGTGTTGAGTGCTGCAAACTCTTGAAGCCCAGTCAGGAATGCTGCCCACAGCTGACAATGCAGCCTTCTTCATAAACCAGCCCACAGCATTTTCATACAACAGATATCAGCACTGCAAGCAGCTCCTTTGGAAACTGCATCAAGCTACCCCATAAAACCAGGAATAAAGAAACATTTACAAACCTGAGCATTCTCAGCTCTTGACATCACTAGCTTTCAAATGAAAATGAGGAAAACTCCAGACTGCATAGCAAAGTTTTCATTCAGGCCAGCTGTCATATTGAGAATATCCCCATCATTTTCACTGCAGATGCTTTCATTAGCAAATTAACAGTAAGGGGGGTGAAAGGTGCACAGAGCTGTACGTGCTCTGCTCACATGTGTTCACGTGTAAGTATTATTATATTATTATATTGTATTATTATAGTTGTACACAGGCTGATGGTTATTCAGTATAATCTGAAAGTAATGTAAAAATACAAGAACATTCAATTGTGTCTCTCCATTTTTAACCCAGAGAAGAAAAGAGAGAAATGTCCCTATCTACCTGTTTCACAATGAATTAAAGAATTATAATCTGGTTTTTTTATTAATGTTACTTAATTTATGTAAGCTTAGAAAGCTTAGGAAATGGATGGACAGTAAAATCAAAATTATGTTTAATGAGAAATTCAGTTCAACCATTTTAAGCTATTGGGATACCACCATCATTTATTGAACAGAATTCTTTTCAGTTCAGTTTTCAGGTGATCAGAAGCTCTGGTAATAGATGCAACATTTCTCTGAGTACAGAAGGCAGTAGAGAAACATCTCTATCTATCCTACAGGAGACTGATATGGCAAGGAGAGGTTGATTGTCAAAGTGGGAACAAAACTGAATTGCTACATAAAACCATGTATCTATAAATCTATAAACCATATATCTATAATTTCCAATAAGGACTAGGGTTATGTGGAGTCTGCATCTCAGGGGGATTCATAGGAATAAGTAAGATACCAGCATTGTAAATGCCTCTTCCAGCAACTGCAATACCTACTGTAGCTCTGGCTGTAACTCACATGAAGTTTTTAACTTAAAAGTCACTTTTATTGGCTAATGGAGTGCAGGCAGAAAAGCTACATTTTCTTTCTCTTCAGAAAGCACTGAGGGATCTTTAAATTTCCCCTTGAATAACCACCAGAAATGGGCACAAGCCTGGTTTTGGCTTTTTTCTCATGTCTTTTTTAAATAGGTCATTTTCTCATAGGTCTTTTGAAAACTGTTATCTGAAGCATGTCCTGATAACACAGTTGATGCCAATTATGCACTCCCTGCCCTCTCCTCAGCAATTCTGTTATTCTACTAATTTGTTCTGAGGTGGCTAATGCAGTGTGCCCTTAATGCCTGAGAGACACAGCAGTGGTCTGTACACTGCTGAGTATTATATTCCACTCCATTCAAGACCTCCTTCTTCAGCTGAGGCACCATCTGGGCCACCCACCATATCTGGATTTAAGAGCTCCCTCAAGACCAAGAACAGAACATTTCTAACAAGGAGGTGACAGCTGAGCTTAAAAAAAGCCCAACAACCTAATAAAAAAATAAATAAACAACAAAACACCCACACAAATTCTTTCATTTATTTATCTTAAATTCAGTGTATGCAACAGGCAGAGATGACAGTTCTTGGCACTGACACAGACCAAAGAGGTAGAGAGTGTCAGACCTACACACATAGCAACCCCAGGCTGCAGTAGATTTAGACTGGCATTCTAAGAGAAGGGCATGGTATTTGCCACTTAAATTAGCATAGCAAGGGGGAGAGAAAATAGAGGACCAGAAACAGAAAGGACATTCTATTCTCTCATCTCTTCAAATCGAAAAGCAGTAAACTCTGAAGTAAACCATTTTAGCTAGCATGAGATGACAGCTGCCACCCTTTAAAAACTGGTACCTGCTAGGTGAAATGACCATAGACATTATGTCACACAAGCTGTTTTTATGCAAGAGAACAGAAGTCATGCCACAGTACATCATCAGTCTCAATGATACCAGTAGTGAAACCAACCCCAGCATACACAAGCAGGCACCAGCCAGGCTTGACACAGCTGAGCTGCCTGCAAGCTTGGTTCCACATTCTTGCCATCCCAGAATTTAGTACCAGCCACCAGTACACAGGGTAACAAAAGTTATGTTGGTCAAGGTTGAAGTTTCTACTCCCTTGATTTCTCTGAAGATGGAGACAGGAAACACAGACTCCCAGACTGCCAGATTTTGGAAGTTGTTTTGTTGAGAAAAATATACATGCCATGTAGTTTATCTGGAGAACTGACAGCACTAAAGCAATTGATATAAAGGTGATTCCTTGTTCCTAACAGATTTTGTTCAAAGCAACCTCTAAGAAGCCTCTATCCACTGAACAGAGGGGTTACTGGGTTCACTTGTACCTGAGTGAGGGTACTAATAAGCTGGTCTTTACAGACTGGCAGGAGATGTTTTAGACCATCTGAGCAAAGCAGTGAAGTCTCCCTGCAGGAGCTCATATGCATCCATGGCAGTACAAGCACCTCTGCTGCTGTCCTGAAGCCCTGGACATACTGCCCTAGGACCACATCTATCTTCCAGCCCTCTGCTAGGTGCTGTGGTGCAAGCTGTGGGACCACAGCACTGAGCTCTGCTATGCAATGCTGACATAACCTTAGAAACTGAGCTCACAACAAGAAGGGCAAGCAGGGATCAGGACACTGAACTTGATTTAGCATTAGGAGAAGTCTGATAATGTGCATTACTGAACACACAGTGCTCTGTATCAATGAGAAATTCCTGAACACTGATGTCAAATACACTATATTACCACAGGTGACATTTAGTAAAAAACACAGGATGGTTTTAGAAGGTCTGCTGACCCCAGCCCATAGGATTCCAACCACCTAGGCACAGCTGAAAGCCTTCATCACTGACAGAAACATCATGACCAAAGCCTACCAGGAGAGAATACTCAGAGGAGGAAACAAATGGGCTATGACATCCAAATATTATACCCAACACACCACAGAAGAGACAGGAAACTTCGTTAGGGATCCACTGTTTAAGAGATCTCAGTTTGATTAACCAGCATAGCAATTGGTAAGATTATCTACTCCTCCTGTTTCTCAAGACAGGCACTGCATGTATTTTCACTACATTCAATGTAAAAGTATTCAATAAAATCTGTTCATATTTTAAAAAAATTCTTTAGAAAGCATTGCTAAGCCCCACATTTACTGAGATAACTAATGGAACATGGCATTGGCCTAGAGGTATTTGGTGGCTTTGTATGGAAAGTCCCTTTTTTTTCACTTTCACATATTTATGCAGTAGTTAAAAACACAGGAATATAAAGGCACCTGGTATTCTCTCTCAAATAGAAAAAAACCTTGTAAATTTGTATCAGTACCTAAATAATGAATCATGTCAAAATACTAAATCAATTTCAGTTTTAGAAATTATAAAAAATGTGATTTAAGATGTCTCTGCATTGTAGTACAAAATGGATTGCTATAATTAATCATCTCAAATCAAATACATAATTTGTACACTTCTTGAGGTCATACAACCCACTGTACAGTGTTTTTGATCGTTTCCCAAAAGATTATTAATGCCTTTTGAATAGCTGCCTTGCTTTTGTTAGAGTTGCCACACTGAGGTGATAATCTTTCAGGGGAAAAGAGAGAAGCCATTGCTATGTTGTGTTCTTGCATATCCAAAGCTATTGGTGCAGGCACAGCAACTTGCATCCTGTGTTCAGGTGCAGTGGTGTAAATCTGGCACCACCATTAAAGCACACACAGCTAGGAATTGACATTACAGTAAGCAGAATTTGGGCACATGCATATTCCTTTTCATTAAAGCTCTAAAGCATTTTGAAAGCCCTCAGGTAAGAAGTACTAAAAGAAATGTAAAGTATATGAACAGTTATCAATGTGCACACTTCCACAAATAGAAAGTCTGAGTATAAAGTGCAAAAAGGACTATGGAAAGGGAATGCTGGATCCTGTGCAAATAGCAAAATCCAGTTCAAACGCTGGGGAATGAGAACATGCTTTGTACTCCCACACCTGCACTGACACACACCTAGTGTATGTACTCCCACACCTTCACTAACATACACCTCAGTGGCTGTAAACATCTAAACTGGAGCTGAAATCTGCTAGTCACATATCAATTTAAAGCATGTGATGACTGACTTGTGATCTCAAAGGTGCACACACTGACAATGACTGATATGGTTTCTATTTTGTGTTTATTCAAATAGTGTGAATATTCAAGCACATCAAATTTACAGAGCACAGAGGAACAGTCCCTACACAGTCTTACTCCTGCTGTGCTCTTCCCATCCTAAGCAGTGGAGCTGGGATACAGGTCACTAAAGCACACCCACCCAGCTCCCAGCTCCCTCTCAAGCCCACACAAGTGTGTGAGTGAGCAAGTGCAGGGATCACTGCACTTTGGGTTCTGCAAATGCACGTACCCAAATCTTCCTATTCATGTCACTTCACACTCACCATATGGAGTTATTTCCTGTAATTGTTTACAGATGAACATTAATCATATTTTCTGGCCAGAGCAACTGCTTGAATGGAGTCCTAATATTTTTTCCTTACGTTCTGCTATTTGTTTTCTTTTGTTGTATTACATTATCCCTCTCATCCTGAAATTCATCCCATCCTCTCCTATCAGTAATTTTGGGGTTTTGTCATCCATTTTTTCCAGCTGCTTCCCAGAGCTGCTGGCTAGGGTGGCTCCATCACTCATCTGCAGATCCCTTGTCAATTCCATTGGACTCCAGCAGTCCATTTGCAATATTCAACCATTTTAAACACACTTTCATTACATAATTCACTTCAGTTCAAAATACAGGAAAATGTTGCTCAGGGGAGTGAGGGAGCAAAGCAAATGAATCTCGCTGTGGTACAGAGATAATGTGAAGTTGGTCTGCATAGGTACTGCTATAAAAAAAAAATAAAAATGACAGATATAACAACACAGCCTTATGTTTTGTCCCTTGGAAAGCCCTGCACAAAGAACTTCACCCTGATACTCTCAGCACATTCCTCACCAGGTGACTGGAGGGGGAAGAATTAACATTGGCCTTAGAAGCGAAGGAAATAGTGGGAATATTAATGTTCTAACTAAAAGAAAGGAATCTTGCATGCCAGTGAAGCCTCTCTGTAGACCAGGTCCTTGAAAGGAAGTTGCAACAGACAGGTACTAAAGAGATTTCATTATTTAGTATCCCAATATGAGTAGATCAAAGAAGTTAACTCCATTTAAACAAAGGTAATTTTAATATAAGCAGTTATTTATATTCAGAAAAGCTAACAGGACCAAGACTTGTAAACCTGGTTTTTAATCTTGGTCCATCACAGGCTTTCTGTGTAACATTAGCTAAGTGATTTATGGTCTTTTCTTGATTCTCCTGATTTGAACTTTAGGTGTTTTCTTCCTAGTTCTTAGGATTCACCACAGCAGAGTCAACCAGCACTTCCAAAAATATGGAGTTCTTTTAGTGGAAAGTGCAATATAAATATAAATTGGTATTTTAAAGGAATAGTAGTTCCTACAAAAATATTTTCTGACTCATACATGGCACTTTTGCTCTCCACTTGAAAGATTATTTTTGGTACTGTTTCAGCCCTCCCCCAGGTGTACGGCTGAAATAATCAAAGTATGTACATGGATTTTACATTTATGAGAGGTGCTAATTTGAAAGGTACAAAGATGGAAGCAATCCACAGAGAGAGATCCACAGTGAGTGTTAAAAAGGCACAAAGCCAGTGATTATGCCTAACAGACAATGCTGCTCCTAATCTCAGCAAGGTGGCTTCCCCCCCCGTTTGTATAATTATCTCTCTTAATCCAGACATTTAGACACTTGCCTTGTTCTAAGGTTTTAGGCATCTCTAAGGGACTGTTTCTCTGCTTAGATTTAGGCATGTAAGAAGGAGGAAGGATGAAGAAGATTACAGTCTGTCAAACAGGATTTATTTCTTCTATGAGAAAAATACATTTCAACAAATATTAAAGGAATCCCCTTGCTCTAAAAAAGCTAAAGGACCAGGAAAAAAATACAATAATAAGTGATGCAGAAAATGTTTATTATCTGGGCTTCAGTCCTCCCAAAATTAGTCTGTTGAGGCTTAACAAAATTAAATTTAACAATCACCAGGAAAGTAAGCCAAAAAAAGAGGTTCAATATTTAGTAAATAAATGTATTCAATTCAGCAGGGTCTTATGATATTCGCCACAAGCACTAAGGAAAAATAATCAGGAAAAACCGTTTTTATCCCTTTGGTTTTAAGAACATTATCAGAAGTCTACCTAGTTTTAATCACAGAAGTTCCAAAGGAGTAGAAGTGGGAATCTTTGAAAATGGGAAGGTGTGGGGTGTGTGGGCAGAGGGAGTAAGGGAAGGATCCAGAGAATTACAGAGTATTTGACTTCAATTCCCAGAAAGGTTCTGGAACAAACTCTTAAACAATCAATTCAAAAGCAGCAGGAGACAGTAGGATAATAAAAGACAGCTCACTTGAGTGCGTTAAGAAGTGATGATGTCAAACCTATCTAACATCCTTGTCTGCCAATATAATTGGCATAATGGATTAAAGGGAAGCAGTAGATATAATGTATCTTGCTTTAGAAACTGTCTTGAGACACATTGTTCTGGAAAGGCTGAAGAAATATTACCTGGATCGATGGTTCTTACACCACAAATACAAACAGCAGTGCCACATGGGCCACTTCAAGCAATGCTCAGCTGCTGGGGCAGCAACAGCAGCAGGTGTGAGATGTGGCACTTCAGGCTTAGCTGCAAGAGCAGGGGGAGAAAGATGTAGCTGCAGAGGTCAGAGGGGTTTAAGTGAGTGAAAGAAAGGGAAATGGGAAGTGAAGAGTGATAAAAGGAAACAGGGGCAGTGAAAATATGGGCAGGATCTCGATTTAAATACTCACCTGGAGGAGCAGGCCAGGTAGGGAACACCAAGCTGCAGAGGCAGAGATGGTCAGTGGATTCTAGGTTAGAAATCTGCACAGGGCAGATGGAATATGCACTGGTAAATCAGAGTGTACATAAATGCATGTTTGGGCAGCAGGAGTGAACTGCAAATCCATTGTAACATTTTCCTGTGCCTAAGTTTTCAAGATGTTTGGAATTTGGCAATTGATCTGTGCTGGAGCACTATTGCTCTGTCAGAGCTGCCCACAGTCCAGCAAACCTGGACAAATACACAAAAAATACATTTCAAAGGCAAAAAAATATCCTGAACTGTTATAGTAAACTCTTAAATGGACACAGAGAATGAAATGCCACATGGGAAAGTTCTAGAAATGCTGTCAAAGCTCTGAAATGCCTCTGATACTCATCTCTGAATGAATCTTTATCCTGCTTCAGAAGAGAGGATTATGCTGGATAATCCTGTGAGGTCTTCTTCAGTCCTGAATTTCCATGGGGACATCCTTTTATTGGCAGTTTAAAGAAGGGGCACTGCACTCTCTGGATAAGGTCCAATGAGACAATCCTGCCACTAAAGCCCAGACTTGCAGGAGATATGCAAGCTGAAATTGTGGACCTCTGTTCCTCAGAGCCCCACCTGAAAAATATGTTAGCAGGAAGTCTGCTATTATCTGCTCCCCTTTGCTGTTCTCAAAAATTTAAAGAGCAAAAGGAAAAAACCCTATATTTGAGGAGTTAAAAATGTACTGCTAAGTTGGTGAGTGCTTTAACAGTCAAATAAATATGTAGCAGTTACCATTAGCCCAGTTTCAGGAATACCAACACTTATTGTCCAAATTGACATTTTAAAAGCCCATTTAATACCATTTAATTGCTATGCAGGAAAGCCTACAAATACAGAACCCTTTTCCTGGATGCTTGTCCTTCCAACACAGTTTGGTGAATGCAGACTGGCAGCCTCCAGCCCCTGGAGCAGTAGAGGCAGGAGACATGACAAACCATCCTCAGTGGCAGGAGCATGCTGCTCATGGTGGGGCTTTTTCCCCTTAGTGCTGGGCTTGCATAGAGTGACAGAGTAAAGTTCCTTTAATAATCTGGAGTTTATATTTTTTTCTCTCTCTTTTTTTTTTATATATTCTACTGCTACAGTCAACACTGTGAATTCTTTCTTCAAATATTGTGGATATTTGGCATGGCATTTTTAATTACTCAGTCTTTATAGACTGAGCAGAACTACCACTTGAAACTGGCACAGAATAGCTTATTTTTTTTTTTTAAAGCCTGCTAATAATGCCCATATACATTATTTAAAAGAAAATTAATCCTTTAGAATAGTAAAAGTCTGTATAATTAGGAGAAATTGAATCCAATTAGGTGGGAAAAAAATTAAGGAATCAGCAAATATCTCTGACACTCACATCTGCTTGGCTGGGAAATGGCATCCCAAGGAAAATGGTGTGCACTCCATCTTTATTCACTTTGAATTTAAATGACCAAAACTTCAATGACTGTTCAATATAAAGCAGCCCTGCAACCCTGTGAGTTACAGCCTTACTTCATCTAACTTGTGTTTGTATATCATATTTCTTGAGCTCAGAAAAGAGAGGTTCTCACATAAAGCATAAAAGCCATTATTTATATTCTCAATACAGATTAGACTGCAGTCAGAAAGAAATAGTTATAGATATCTACAGCAATTTAGGGCCTTTTTTGCATTGATTTATTGATGGCTACTAAGATTTCAGCTGCATTAAAGATGCAAATTTTCACCCAAGATTGCAGTTATTGCTTTCAAATCACCAGATATGTTCCATCAATGTTTATGGATATTGCCTTCATTAGAATAAAAAAAAAAAAATCACAATGTGGGCATTGAATCCAAAGCTATGCTTGAGAATACCTTCCTTATGGCATACACTGAAGTGATCATTTGTTGCTTCTATAAATTAAAGCTGTGTCAGTCAATCATTTTTTCTAATGACTGCCTCCAACCTGCTGGCAATTCTTTAGAAATGGGTGGCTCCAGCCACTCACAAGGGACAATCTGTGCTCACTATCTCACCAGTTTATTCTGACCCACAGCCAATGAGGCAAATGATTTTCCTGCTGGGTTAATGACCTCTGATTGTGCTGTTCCTACAGTTTCACTGGCCTGGCTTCACAATAGGCAGTGGTCTGATGCAGATGCTGTCAAGATAAGGAATCCAGGTTAGAGTCAGCATTTGTTTTGAAAAAAAACCCCAAGGATATTTAAAAGTGGAATAATATGGAACAAACGCACAGTTTCTAAAGTGTTGCTGAAGAACAGAGGGTAATTTTAAAATTATTTTAATAGACAATATAGTCTTCAAGGGTCAATTCCTTCTCTGCTAACACAAGCAGGATGGAGCACAGCATCACAGAACAGGGTCTGTTGTCTCTGCAGGCTGGTGGTGGCTTCCCTCTCCTTGCTCCTGCTTTGTTTCTGTTCAAATCTATGGGAAGGGAAGGGAAGTTGCAGGGAAGGGAAGTTTCACGGAAGTTTCAGGGAAGTTTCAGGGAAGGGAAGTTTCAGGGAAGGGAAGTTTCAGGGAAGTTTCAGGGAAGATTCAGGGAAGTTTCAGGGAAGTTTCAGGGAAGGGAAGTTTCAGGGAAGTTTCAGGGAAGTTTCAGGGAAGGGAAGTTTCAGGGAAGGGAAGTTTCAGGGAAGTTTCAGGGAAGTTTCAGGGAAGGGAAGTTTCAGGGAAGTTTCAGGGAAGGGAAGTTTCAGGGAAGGGAAGTTTCAGGGAAGGGAAGGGAAGTTTCAGGGAAGGGAAGGGAAGGGAAGTTTCAGGGAAGGGAAGTTTCAGGGAAGTTTCAGGGAAGTTTCAGGGAAGTTTCAGGGAAGTTTCAGGGAAGGGAAGTTTCAGGGAAGGGAAGGGAAGTTTCAGGGAAGTTTCAGGGAAGTTTCAGGGAAGTTTCAGGGAAGTTTCAGGGAAGGGAAGTTTCAGGGAAGTTTCAGGGAAGTTTCAGGGAAGTTTCAGGGAAGTTTCAGGGAAGTTTCAGGGAAGTTTCAGGGAAGGGAAGTTTCAGGGAAGGGAAGTTTCAGGGAAGGGAAGGGAAGGGAAGTTTCAGGGAAGGGAAGTTTCAGGGAAGGGAAGGGAAGTTTCAGGGAAGTTTCAGGGAAGTTTCAGGGAAGGGAAGTTTCAGGGAAGTTTCAGGGAAGTTTCAGGGAAGTTTCAGGGAAGTTTCAGGGAAGTTTCAGGGAAGTTTCAGGGAAGGGAAGGGAAGGGAAGGGAAGGGAAGGGAAGGGAAGGGAAGGGAAGGGAAGGGAAGGGAAGGGAAGGGAAGGGAAGGGAAGGGAAGGGAAGGGAAGGGAAGGGAAGGGAAGGGAAGGGAAGGGAAGGGAAGGGAAGGGAAGGGAAGGGAAGGGAAGGGAAGGGAAGGGAAGGGAAGGGAAGGGAAGGGAAGGGAAGGGAAGGGAAGTTTCAGGGAAGTTTCAGGGAAGTTTCAGGGAAGTTTCAGGGAAGTTTCAGGGAAGGGAAGGGAAGGGAAGGGAAGGGAAGGGAAGTTTCAGGGAAGGGAAGGGAAGGGAAGGGAAGGGAAGGGAAGGGAAGGGAAGGGAAGGGAAGGGAAGGGAAGGGAAGGGAAGGGAAGGGAAGGGAAGGGAAGGGAAGGGAAGGGAAGGGAAGGGAAGGGAAGGGAAGGGAAGGGAAGGGAAGGGAATCTATATCATGAATCAATTAGTCTGGTAAAACTGAATGCTCAACATCAGAGTTTACAGCCATTTTATATTTCCCATAGCCTCATCTGAGCAGAGGAAGGATATTTTGGTTAAAAGCTCATGGAGAAAAACAAAGTTATTTGAAAGACATTACCAGCAGTAAAATCCCTTCTTGGTCTGAAAATTAGAATTTATTTCCACTAAGAATACCTTAATGTTATATAGAGATCATTGTGCAGAATCTGGGTTAAATGTAACATACTTCTGCAAGAAAGACCTTGAAATCTAAAGACACACATATAAGTTAACAGACTGCAGTTAGAAATTCTTTATAATTAAGAGCTGGTTGAGGAAGACAGTTCATGTTTATAGGCTGAGACTTATCTTGAAACACCTTGGAAAATATGCCATATGCATCAAATAGCAGTAGAAATAATGGTATGTTTACTTACAAAAAGTCCCTGGTACTCAGGGACTTATTGGGCATTTCAGAAAAACAGAGCAGAACGTTTCTGTATAACCACAGTAAATTATCATCTTTATTGTTCCACCTGCATTTTTCCCTCCTTTACCTGGTCTTAGTCCACACTTTGCATTAATTAATCACCATTATATAAAACTTAAATCTTAAATCACATTGCAGAGTACTTAGGATTCAGCCCATTGGTTAGTAATTAACCTACCTTGCCTTTAGCCATAAACCTTTACATGGCAGCCCTGCTTTTGATATATGAATCAACAAGTCTGAAAGTCTTAAACTCTGTTCAGATTAATAGCTGACCAACTCTAAGATGGATTTTTCCATTTAAAGATGCCTCTTACTCTTTGAAACTTATTACTTTCTCAAAGGTAGGTTAATGTGACACGTAACTGTGGCTTAAGGTACCATGAAATTTAAGATTTCACACACGAATGACAGTGATAGGATTCCTATTGATTTGCCACCACTTGCAAGTTGGTATATTCTGTATATTCCTGCCAGGAAAGCTCTGCAGGTTTCTGCTGATCTGTTAGGGGAGCTCAAGGCAACCATCTGCATCTCCTATTTGCCTCTGTGGGTACAACTTGTCAGTGTAAGAAGGAACAAGGCACCAGCATGTGCATTATATCCTTTCATGTAAGCAGGACTCATGTGCTCACTCACAGCAGGTCTGAGCCATCCCTCTGGACCCTGAACACCTCTGGGAGCACCTTTGGGCCTGCAGGGTGTGGGTGCTGCTGAGGCCAAGTCAGGTTCAGGGGGGACCACTTCCATCTGCCTTGCACAAATCTGGCATTTGCACTGCTCCTCCTTTAACTGCGACAGAGCTCCCACCAGGCTCTTGCTTCTTACTTCCTTTCCAAAAACCCCTCACTTCTGGTAACACAAAAAGAAGTTCTTCCTTGCTTCCTTCCTTTTCAACATGGGGCTGACCTTCCCTGAGAGAGGCTGAGCCATTTTTGCTGCTCACTCATACTCTGTGGAGTGGGCAGTGTGCATTTAACACTGACTGATTTTCGTAAGGCAGTTATGTTGGAAGCAGACAATGCTGCACAGGGAACTACTGGCAGCTGATTTCAGGAATAATCATACCTGTTTATACAGTAGGGGCCAGAACTGAAATGGAATCAATATTTTCTCTAGGCCACTTTATTTTGTCCCCTCCCTTTGTTGCAAAATAGGATTCTGGTCTTTGGAAGCACTGGCTTTGCAAAAGAGGGTGAGGAAGAAAAGAGAGGGAAGGAGAGAGGAAGAGAGGGAGAGGAAAAAGGAGAGATGGAGGGAAAGGATTAGGGAAAAGAAGTAGAACTTCAGCTCAAGGCATTAGTAACATCCCTAAACAAAGGAAAATCAAAGCATAATCACCAATCTTATCATTATATTTCCGAAACAAGAAAGTTCTGGGACCTAACTGGATGTGGATGAAACACTCCTCTCATTCTTTATTAGCCAAACTTCAGAAAGAGAGACACTTAAATTACTAAAATTTGAATTACATTTAATTCCCAGTTGATTACAAGCAATTGATTTGGATTCATCATAAGAAAATTACTAAGATTAATTGGGGGGGAAGTGTATGGAAAGACTTCTTGGTTCCTGTACAAATACTGGGGGGAAATAAGGACATAACAGCCTATAAGCAGTTACTATCTTATCAAATTTCTCCTAAAGTAAAATATTTTAGGAACAAAATAACTGCTTGCGTAACTAGGGACATTTCCACAAAATCAGAATGACCTTAAAACAAGATTGTGCCTAAGATTATTTATTTGACTGTGTCCCTTTAAAAGAAAAAATCTCATGCTATGAACTAGGAGCTCATTAGATCATTGCTTAGATCAGCTCTTTTGGACTCTTTATTGATATTTTTTACCTCCTACAGCCTCATTAAGAGACTGGCAAGGTTCTTGCTTATTTTTCTCATTCCTTGTGGAATACATAGATTTCAGACCATTTTTATTCCTAACTTATTTTCTATGCTAGAATTAATTTTTTTTTCACAAACCTGAAAAGCTAGAAAAATGCACCACCTCAGATTTCATTTGAAATAATTACCTACAGTATGATTAATAAAAGAGTACATGTGGAGGTGGTTTTATTTATTTGATATTCTTTGTCTGACCAGCAGTAGCATAATAGCAAGAATATTAAGAAGCAGCAGGGAACTGACATCATCCTACTTTTACAGGGCAAGTATTCTTATGGAAAAAGAGGAAACTTTCCCTAAAGGGAAAGCATGTTCTTGGCAAGGTCTTGAGCTGTGACTCAGGGTATCAAAAGTAATTTTCCTGTTCCACCACAGATTTTCTCCGTTGTCTTGCACAAGATTGCTTGAGCTGTGTGCCTGAGCAAAAGTTAAAAATATCCTCCTCCCTTTGACTGCTGTCATGACTATTTATCACATGCTCCTCAAGGGAAAAGCTGTTTCATCTCTCTGTGCATGCCTCTGCAGGGAGGGACCAAGCTGCCATGGGGCAGACACAGCTTGTAGTGCTCCCTCTGCCCATCACAAGGGGAACACAATGTCCAGAATGCTCACTACAGTGTGTTTTGGTAGATTTTGAGGCTGACTCCATAAAGGTTCCTGACAGTTGGAGCACTTAACCAACAAACTGATGAGACTCATAGAGAAATTATTGTTCTCTGTATTGTGACAAGTCAGTCTAAGATATTTTTCCAAAATACCACTTGGAAAAAATAACAATGATTAGTTATTAGGAAGTTATGTCTAATTATATAAAGATATAGATTTAGCTATGCATACATTTGTGCTTCTCAAATGCAGTCTTATTTTTTCTGTTAATTTCACAAGTTGAAATGAATGATTGCTTGCTCTAATAGTTAAGCTTAAATTCAGAATTTTCCAATTTAAGATAAAGAATAGAAACATACACAGTTAAACAATTAGTCAGAAATACTACTTTTCTTGGTTTTCTTATGATGCCCACTAAAGGGGATGTCTTTACAAAACATGGAATTTCATGGGACACAGGATATTCTAAATCTAAAACTGAAAAATAAGCTTAGGAAAAATAGTTCTGGCTTAAAAGCTTGTTTTTTCAGTTAAAGTTTATCTGTACTCTAAAAGCAAAGTGTGATTAGACATCAGAGTATAGCACCTACATTTACATGTGTACACAAGTGTCTGCAGGTACACAACATGCCCAAATTCCTACTATGGTCAAGGAAAATCTATCCAGTAGAATCAGTGATGACTCAGGATTAGTTCAAATCACGTAGACTGAATTTGGTTCAATAAATTGCATTTTAAACTTTGTAAGCTGTACTGATGAGGTTTCCAAAAATCTGGGCTGAATCCTGCCTTTCTAATTTCCAGCTGACTACTCACACACAGTGTGTGTTCTGTTAGTGAAAACTGATCTCTTGCAATCATCTGGAAGCCACCAAACAGTTTGGGCAGCCTTGTAATAAGCAGCACTGCAAGGCTCTACTTCATGGGTGAGCTGCACCTGTCACAGCTGTTTATGTTTTGAAAAAGTTAAACTTGTAGTTACACCTCCAGGGCTAGTGAAGCTCTGAAATGGTTGATTCAATGTTTGATGGCTCAGGGGCAAGGTCTACACACAGAAAACAGAATAGTGCCCATAAAATCCTACCCTGGGTGCTGCAAAATGATTATCCAAGAGAAAATAAGGATTCAGTGTTGCAGCCACATGCAACATGAAATCACAAGTTGTGTCCAAGAGGTGTCAGAAGTATCATCTCAGCCTCTCCTCTCTGGCCAATGCTTTATCCAAGCTGCTGGCATGAGCACAGTGTGGTCCCTGCCTGGCTGGCTGTCAAATGTGCCTCCATCACCCCTGGGTGATGGCCTCAGTGTTTAGTCTCTTAGGCTGGCATGGTGATAGAAAGCTGAGTGTCAGCAGAACATCAAAATCTCTGCAGTTTTTTCCACATTGTTACCCATTCTTGTGGCCCAATAGAGAGATGGGATGTTCAGCACACAGCTTGGTAGGAATGTGCAAATTATAAATGAAACTGCTGGGGACATTCATAAACTGTGCTGTGAGGAAAGTATCACCAGCCATGTAAATTGATTTTAACATTGTCAGTAATAAACTGTCCATACACTCTGCAACTTCCTCATGAAATGTCCTCAGCCAACCTCCAGACAAGACAACACAAGCTGACATTCTTAAAGGTTGTAGGAAACTGAGAGGCATTTCTCATTCTGGTGTGAGCTTTGCCACTGCTTTTCATAAGGAAAGATCATGAAGGCCCAATAATCAGGTGGACACAAAGCATTGAATATCAAGTTTAAGGATGAAGGAGCCTACAAGCCCACAAATCTAATAATTGTTTCTTACAGCTTGATGTTTTCCTTGGCATGCTTACAGGATTACTGTGGTCTCCTACTGAACATTCAAAGCTTGAGCACTCCCCATCTGTTGCTGATAGCTGGGGTCCCAACTGTTCTCATTTTCAGCAGTGTGCCAAGGCACTGAGTCACTATTTTATTATCTCCAGCACAGTGTTTTCAAAAGTGTTTAGGACACTCAGTCTCACAAAGTCATTGGCGAAGCAAATTCTTGATACTGGTGAAGATTTTAAAAGGGAAGTTTGTGGAGGGCTCTTTTGTGGTTATTTATCTTTGTAAGAAGAGATAGGGCTTTGTGAAAGTCAGGCTGATACAAGTTGTGTTTCCATTCTTTATAGTTGATTTATTTAATCTTGCCAAGCAACTAGTCATGAACTTACTTCTCATTTTACTCATTTGTCCTACCATTTGGATATGGTCTCTTAGGACTACCATGGAATATTATGAATTGCAATTTATATTAATTATATGTTTATGATTCCAACAACTGTTTGTTCTTCAGTACATTACTCAATCCCCTACAGCATTTTTTGTATCTCTTTATTATTGTACTCCTTAAAATCTTCTTTCTTTCAAACTGGCACTTTGTAACAGGTCCCTCACCTAAAGTGTATCTGCAAGATCCATTATCCAATACAGAGACATATTATCCACGGAAAAATATAAACTTTTGAAAATATTCAGTATCATCCATCTCATCATACCTCATTAATACCTCAAAATAATATGAATTAAAGTCAGATATGTATGATGGGTTAAAACTGGAAGCATCTTTCAGGAAATCTTTCTTCATTTTAAAAGAGATTGGAATCTATTCCCTTGTAATCCAGGTCAGGCTAACACTACTCAATGCACAGACATTTCCCTTTCTGTGAAGGGTGATGCAGAGATCCCTACACCAAGGAAGAAAAAGAATGTCATCCTATATGGTACAATTTAAATATAATATGGACATCCAACCAGGAGCTGAGGACAGAATAAGCCATGTGACACTCTATCCAAACCAACAGGCAGTCTCAGCTTGGATGTGCCTTGTGCAAAAGAGAGATACAGGGTTTCTAGATCCCAGCTGGCTCTGGCAGTGCCAATTTGGATTTGCCTTTACTGCACTTCAGAAGGTTACTCTACACATGTAACCTTGAATAGTGGGGTGGGAATACCTGATTTTAAGAATATTTATGTCTCATTCCCATAGTATGTACAAACTTCAATCTTTAATTAAGCAAATACATTTGTGCTTTTTTGTAACTGAGGAGCTGAGACAGTAGTACAGCAGGTCTGAAGTTAGTGCATAACTCCAGCCACTGGCCTATCACAGGGTGCTTCTCCTCACCATATATCTTTACAAGAAAAATTCAGTGCTTCTCCTCACCATATATCTTTACAATAAAAATTCAATTTTACATGACATTATGAAGCACTCTAGGTAGTCAAGTATGATTTCTTTTGACTATGAAGCTTTCCCAATCATTATAGTGAGAGCAACTGTTTCACCCATGTAACATGGCCCTGGGAGCTTGAAGTACTTACAGATCTGTTATTTTATGAGAGTAACAGCATTGTAGCCAAGAATGTTATCAGAAATACGCCATTATGCACATCTCTAGGATTTCTCACAAACTCTGCAAGCAATCCTACTCTTCTCCAAAAGATTCTATTGCCATCAAAATTGATTTATGTCAGAGGCCTGCCTCAGTACAAGGTATCTGTCTGAAAGGACATGATTGTGGCCTTCCTGTCTCCCATTTGCATCAAGATACATCCAGCCCATACCATCCACCAGAACTCATGTGACAGAAAAAAATAATTTAAAAAAAAACAAACCATCAGTCAAAAACATACAGGACAAGAATGGTGGAGGTGCAACAATGTTGGAACACAGTAGGCATGTACTACAAAGCAGTTACTGTCACAGCATGAAGTGAGGAGCATGTGGAACAGGCAAGATTTTAAAATTAACACCTATCCATCCCCTCAAGTGTAGGACTTGGGAGGTCAAAGGCTGCTTCCATATATTGCAGGGAAAAGAATATTTTAACTTCTCAACATTATCATATTTCTTTCACATCTCTACCCCATCAACTAAAGTTGAGTGAAAACTAATGACGAGGCTGCACAAATAGAGCATTACCCTGAATAACACACCCTAATTTTTTACTGTCTGCCACTGCCCAAAGCAAAAAAAAAAAAAAAAAGTTTATCTGTTACCTTAGTTACTTTAATTGATTTAGTTTTCTAAATCAAGTACTAAAGAACTTCCTTCTGCAGATTCTTCTTTGTTTCTCAGCAGTGATGCCAAAATTATTTTTGCTTTTATAGTTCCTTCATACATATTCATAGCACTGTAGATTTCTGTTGTATAGCTATGTAGTTCCTAGCTAACTCCAGTAGTTTTCCTACCCTGACAGGCAGAGAGACAAAACACATTCCAAAGGCTCCTCTCCTGTCTTGCCTCCTCTGAGACCCAAGGTTAAAACCAGCTTCTGGAGATATTTTGTCATAAACAAGGAACAGCTGGTAGCAAGAAAGGAGGGATTCCAGAAGAGGTGGAATTACCTCATTATTTGTTCTTCTAATTGAGAATTCCTGTCAATTGTGCTAATTTACTAAATCTATAAAACTGTATTCACCCTATGTGGGGCAGGCACTTTTCATATCGGGCCCTAGAGGCCTCCAATTAATGAACAGATTTTATATTACCTCCTTTACCAATATTGTCTTGGAAGTGTGTTGTTTTATTTCTAGGTCTTTAAGGTCTTTAGGGCATATTTCTATGCATGATTCAAAATTACATGGCAGGAATTTTCTAGGACCTTGCACTAAAATGCTGTTGGTCTTGACTCTTTGACCAAACAGGGACACAGCCTAAATCTTCAGGGTGAGATGCCCTCCCAAGCAAAGAGTGGGCACAGGAGAATGGGAAACAGGGAAGTCTGCCATCCAGAAATGAGAGAGGAGGGCTCCCAACCAACAGGAGTCTCTGTTCCATACCACAGAAGATCCACCATCCTGCATCTTAGGTAATCAGATACTTAAAATTGCTCATAATCCATCAAGACCTTCAGCTGGTATGTGAACACAACACCACTGGATTCAGAGATTAGGCAATTTATCCAGCTAAGGATCTGGCTCAAATTCAACCAAAAGGGGACTTTAAACTTGTTCTCTGATGATATAAATGGACAGCACATAACCAGAAGAGCCAATTTCTTTGCTTTAAATTGAAATTGTGCTTCTGCATAGCTGAGAGAGAACATTGCCTTTGTTCCAGGACAAATACAGACCTGGATGCAGCATTCTAATTCTAACCGGTTTCTTACAAATTTCTGGGTTTGGAGGTCATGTCTAATTACCAGCCTCATGTGCATGTAAGGGAGAGATATTTTAGTTATAATTAGTAAAAATAATTGCAAGTACACAAAAAGGCAAAACACAGAAATGTGTCATAAGAAAGCATTCTTTTTGTCATGTGTTTCTGTGTACCAAATTGATTTTCAGTCCACATAACCTCTTTCATTTTTCCAATTATGAACCTCAGCCTAATTTGGAGCAAACATAAACAGCAGGTGAAGATGCAAAAAGGGCACTTGCTTCTGACAAACGTCGTGAATCTCCCTTTTATTTTTAATACTGAACCATAATCTGCACAGATGATAAGGTAATTAAAGCATAATAGATGTAGGGTAAATTATAATGACTTATATGGCTTAGGAGAAAGATGCTTCAGGGTAATGAATTAATGCCTGAGAACAGAAAATAGTCATTATGCATTAGCAGGCCACTGACAGATGGCTACAAATTATAAACTGTTAAGGAATTTTTAAACTGAATTGAACATAGTGATCCTCATAAAAGAACCAACAAGAGACTTCTTTATCATAATTAAAACAAGGGCAAACTTGTGACTTAAACTGCAAGATGTGATTGTCTAAGTGTGGGGAAAAAAAATCACTTTCTGTCAAAACACTGAATTCCTTCTTTAACATGATCCTCTGTGTACTCAAGAATATACTGGTTGCTGTAGGTTAAACCCTGTCATGGTGGCCATTACATTTCAAATGAGTTTTAAGCAGCCATCCATTCCTTAAACTCCACAGTGACTCAGAGCAAGCAGCCTGTGAGGAGCCAGCAGTGCCAGGACAAAGCACGGGGACAGCCCGAGTGTGTCAGGCACTGCTGCTGCTGTCCAAACCCTTGTGCAGACTGAGAGGTGCCCTTATCCAGCTCTGAACCCATTCTCCAAGAGGAAGCTTGCAGAATAAGCACAGATTTCAGTTTAGCAAACCTAATGGTGGGATAAAGGTTGGGAAGTGGACAAGGGAGTTAATGCATCTGTTTGATCTTACTCATTTAAAAGCTATGGCTAAGTGAGGAGCTCTACAAGATGGTATCAGATATGCATAATTGAGCTTAATAAATGTTTTAGTGTTTTATTAGTAATTCTTAGAGTAGAATTCCACTGTAATATAATATTACAGTCTTCATTATATAATCTTGTCTAGCAAAATTTAGTTGACAATTCTATTTCATTTTTTCCTTTGGCACCTTGTTTAGATTTCCATCTTAAGTAGGACTTTAAGATACACTTTGGCAGAAATCTTCCTCACACAGAACATCCCATTTAAAAATTAATACCTTGCTGGCTCTGCTAATCAAACCTGGAAGAGTTTACATTAGTGTTTTAAAACCAGAGTGCATGGTTCATTAAAACCCAGCTTCACTGAGCTTAAAGGAGAGGTGAATGCAAATGGGGCAAGGGAGACTGAGATGCTATTACATTGATTTCTTCTCTACTCCTACAGAATCTGATTCATTTATACTGCAGCCTTTAAACCTGACCTTTCCATTTTGGCCTGCTACATGTAATAACAAAGTTATCTCTGCTGTTGTGTACGCTCCCATGCTGAAGGAGAATACAAGAGACTTAAGGACCATTCTTTAAATTAATGCTATTCTGCTTTGATTGTCTCACACCATCCTGCTAGACTCCACAAGTAAATTCTAAAACTCTAGTGCAAGTAGTGATCCAATTTAAAAAATGGTATAAAACAAGATTGCAATATACCTATCCTAAGAGATACAGATCATATACTAGAGAATATTAAGAAGATATAAATCCCCCCACTTAAAACTCCAGCAGATCATTTCTGAATTTGGCTCATAAGTCCAGAAATATTATTCCTGATGTATATATCTATGATACTACTTTCCCCACTGCAGATTATCGTGTTTCTTCCACGTATTTCTAACTCACTACATGAAACTCCAGCCTACATGTGTTAAAGCTGTAATAACTTTGCAGGCATCCTGTTGACATCAACAAAATCTCGAGCTAAACTACCTCGAGATTGCCTCTGAAAACAAAACCAACACAAACCATGACTATGTAGGACTTTAATTTACCTTTGTCAGTGGAGTTAATACACAGTCCTTGTCCATCCTGCATTCCACCCCTTTAAGGCAGCATTCAATTTCCTAAACAAGGAGCTTGATTGGATCAAGTCACCTCTACACTGTTCAGCCTCCACATCCAATCTGTCAAAACCCTGTAGCTGCTTTCGCTGGGCAGATTTACTTACAAGACCTAGGATGCTCCTTCAGATTAGGAGGAGACTTCCTCTGCTGTGCTCCAACTAGAATGGGGTTAGACAGGGCTCACACAACATCAATTACACCAGATGGATTTGTCACTGACAGTGCAGAATAAAGTTATTCCAAACACTGCAGGAATCAAGAACCTAATTTACTGCTCAGTGTCTAGATCTGACTCTCTATTTTATCCTAACATGTTCTAGCAGAAAGCATTTACAATGTCCAGGAGCACTAATGACAGAAAAACTCTTAAAAACCACTTTATTTTGCACAGTTTTTCATTTTAATTTGTCTACCAAATGTGTTAATTTAAGAATTATATGATTAATTATGGAAATTGTCTTCACCAAGCTGGTGTCAACACATTAATTTGTTGCCATGTCAATATTCCTTTTGCAATTTCCCATATGCAAACAATTCTTACAAAATCAAACAGAAATACCTTGGTTTTATTTATCTTTAACTAAAGTTGCCAGCTTATTCTAGAAGGCAAGGTGACTTATGTTTCAGCATACTTAGTATGCAACTCACACCAGGTGTGGTTCAGGTCTACATTTTTCCTGGTTGCATTTCTGAAAAGTTAAGGCTTGTGTTTCTCATTTAGCTCCCTGACTCAATTGGGCAAATTGTGATATAGATCTTTTGCCAGATGAACATTTTATTCTTTTGATAACCAGCATGAACAGAAACTACTTTATTACTCCAAAGGCAAAACAAATTCCTAACAAAACTTTCTAAACCTTACCTAACTGAACTTCAAATGGGATTTGTGCCATCTGTGGCTAGTGCAGAGTTCCCTCTCCAGTGAAAACTGCCTACTTTGAATCCTCCAACAGCTTTGATTCTCTTTCTTTCCCTAAAAGAAGTGCCAAAGGTTTGTGCTGCCATCCAGAAGGACCTAAACAGGCAGGAGAAATGGGCTGACAGAGCTCACCACATGAAAAACAAAGGGAAATACAAAATCCTCCAGCTGGAAAAAATCAATCCCAGGTACTAGTGTATGCTGGGGACCCACCAGCAGGAAAACCACCCTGCAGAAAAGGCTCTGGAGAGCAGGGTGGACACCTTACTGAGGACAAGCCAGCAATGCACCCTTGTGGCAAAGAAGGCTGGTGGCATCTGGGAGGCATTAGGAGGAGTGCTACCAGCAGGTCCTTGGAGGCAATCCTTCCAGTCCACCCAGCACAGGTGGCACAACACCTGAGATGCTGTGTCCAGCTGCGGGCTGCCCTTCATGTGAGAGAGACAGTGAAAAGTCTAGAAAAGGGTTGTTAAGATGATGAAGGGACTGGAGCATCTCCTCTGTGAGGAAAAGCACAGAGCTGTGCCTGCTCAGCCTGGAGAAGAGCAGCCTCAGCAGGGAATCTCATCAATGAGTAAGAATGCCTGAAGGGGGAGTGTACAGAGGATGAGCCAGGCTCTTTTCTGTGGTGCCCAGAGACAGGGACAAAGGCAACAGGCACAAACTGAAACACAGGAGGTACTGACTGTCTGGACATAAGGAAAAAATTCTCCTGTGAGAGTGACCAAGCAGGTTGCCCAGTGAGATTGTGGCATCTCCTCATACTTGGAAATATTCAAAAGTTGTCTGCATACAATTCTGGGCAAGCAGCTCTAGGGGCAGCTGCTTGAGCAGAGATGTTGGACCAGATGACCTCCAAAGGTCCCTTCCAACCTCAGCCATGCTATGATTCTGTGAAAAAAAGTCTCAGTAACCTCTTCCCTCGCTGCTCAGAATTCAAACTGGATTTTCACATGTGGTCATGATAAACTGATGGAGAGGTAAAATTAATAGATCTCCAGTACTCAAGGTAAGAAGGTATTGTTAAAGAAGGTATGAGACTAATCTGTGTGGTGGATTAGCCTTGGCTAAGCCAAACCTGCACACAGCTTCTCACCCTCCTTCTTCCCCTCCAGTCAGCAGGGCAGGGGAAGAAACAAGGAGATAAAAAAGCACCCTTCCCCTACCCCCCTGCCCCTCATTCCCAGGCTGACTCCACATCTACAGTTACCTCCTTCCCTCTCTGATTTTCCACCTTTCCTTCACCCTGAGCCACATAGGAAGATAGGGAATGATGTTTGGGGTCAGACCCTCTTAGCTACTCCTTCCTCATCACTCTTTCCTCTGCTCCAGTGTGGGCTTGGAATGGGCTGCACCTGCTTTAGGCCATATCCACCTGCTTTGGAAGGGGCTGCAGCCTGGATAACTGCTCTGCCATGGAGCATCTCCTCTTCCTCTGACCTCGTGTTCCCTCCTCCTTTCCCCGGGGCACTTTTTGCCCTTTCTTAAATATCTATTCTTCAAGGCATCAGCACCTCAGCTGCAGGCTTAGTCATGGCCAGCAGCTCCTCACAGGGGCCCCAACACAGACCCTATTGCTGCCTAATCTACATAATTTTAGATTTTACCCCTTTTCACCTCCAACTTTTCAATTGTTGTTTTAATCAGAATTACTCTTAAAGTGTGGCACACTGTTGAATCCAGACATCAGGGTTTGTAGTTGTCTGGTTCATTTGTTTCTCCTATCTTTAACAATAGAGGTTAAAAAACACAGAAGATATAGTTATGGAATAGCTGTAAGCAGCAAGGGACAGAAATAGCACTTACAAGGGGACAGTCAGAGAGCTCAGACATCTGTCATGGTACTATCTTAAGAAGCAAGGACAGACCATCAGAGTGTGAGCCCAGAGCATCAGCACTGTGAACAGAACAGACAGGATGCTTTGGGTGGGAAGGGACCTTACAGACTGTCTAGTCTCAACCCCTCTGCCATGGCCAGGGACACTTCCACTAGACCAGGCTGCTCAGAGCCCCATCCAACCCAGCCTTGGACACTTTTGGGGATGAGGCATCCACAACTTCTTTGGGCAACCTGTTCTAGTGCCCCACCCTCCACCCAGTAAAGAATTTCTTCCTAATATCTCACCTAAACCTACCCTAATCATTATAATACTCTTCTAAGTGTACAAATAAGTCAGACACAATCCTTTGCAGAAAAAACAACCCATTAGAAATGGATGTTATTTAACTTTATAACACAGAAGGAGAAAGGACAGTTCTCTGTTGCAGGAAGAGATTAATCCTTTAGAAATTGACAGCTATAATTACTAGTTTCACTTCGTAGCAGTCTTGCAAAAGTCAATAGAACTATTTGTACAGGAAAATGAGCAAGTTTTATTATTAAACCTCATTTTATTGTTCGGGTTTCACTCATTTTTTTTACCTGGAGCACGTTTTTTTCCACCCAAAATGCAGAATTCCAGGGCTCAGAACATTCTACCACTCATCAGTGATTAATCTCCTCTAGCAAGATTAAAAATGAAGAGATATCAATAAATAAAATTATCTCTTTTCAGCTTAATAATATCTTTGTATCTGGTCACATAAAACTGTTGATTGAAGACTATACCAAAATACATGCACTTTATGAATTTAATGTCATGTAGAGCAAGAAAAATGGATGGAGGTTCTTTTATATACCATATATATATATCCCTGTGACTGATTTCCATTGATTCAAGTTTGTGATTCCTGATGTTTATTATGTGTCTCCAAAAAACATGCAAAAAATAAAGATGCCTATATGTGCCTATAGGTCTCTCTATTAAACTAATGATGAATGATCTATACATATATTATCCACCCAGGTGCAGAAGTCAAAGTAAGGCCCATTCCCACATAGAGGGAGCTGTGAAAACCAGGTAGGATACACAGCTATGCCACACTTGGAGGCACAAGGATTCAAGAACTTATGTCAGTGACAGACCTTCTAGGGCAGAGAATTGAATTCCCATTCTCAGCCCCTAACAGTCCAGTGGTGAGGCATTCTTCAAGGGGGTGGGACTGAGAAGAGGTGGAATTGAAATCCTTTTCCTTGAGAAAGTAGAACCAAGTGTTCTGCATCCTGGATGAGTGCCTTACATGCAACATGGAATATACAAAGGAGGAAACCTAGCTAGGTCTTTCTCTGCCATGAAACAGATAAATCTTAAAATAATTTGTTTTTCATTATTTGGGAGCAGCTAATCAAACACTTCTCTTCAGAACACAGTTTCCACATCAGTGAAGTTTTCAGGAGAGTCAATTTAAGATGCATATAGTTACACTGAAAATCTTGAGAATAGAAGAAAACACCCTATATATGAAACTAAGGGGTTTTTTTTCCTAAGATAGAAGGGGCAAAGGAGATAATTTTGAATGTTAACATGATATAAAGGTCTGTGTCAATCCTATTGTAGAAACAGAAGGCTAAGCTCAGGTGCTAACTCTTGTTGTCAGGAGCATCTGATCGTGTCCCTAGAGTCACCCTAGGACAGACCTCAGGGGCAGCAGAGCCCAGGGCTTCTCATCAGGGCCAGTGACCTCAGCAGCATCTTGATATCTCACCTGCTGTCCTGTGACAAAGATCAAAGGTGACCAGGGCCTTTCCTTGTGTGACCTGCCAGCACAGGTGAGGCTTCTACAGCTATTTCAGGGGCCTCCTGTCCAGCCTGACTCCCTACAATGCACCCAGCTGTCAAATGAAAACTTCCTGATGAGTTTTGGATTCCACTGAAGTTTTCCCCAGAGGGAGGACATAATCACTACCTGTAAGCAACTTTTATTTTGAGGTGACAGGAGCTGAACTGTTCATGCTAGAAACATGATCTTTAATTTTTATGTTGTGGATATCACTCGTCATATATTTTGAACTACCTAAGCAGTGCTTGTGCTTTTCAAGCAAGTCTTGACAGTATTTAAATCAGACAGTGAAATAAACACTTCTGCTGCCAAACAAGAGACTGGCCAGAAGTATAAGCTTAGATCAGCAAAACCTGAACTAATCACAAATCTGTGGCTCAGTTCCAAATCTACTAGTGAAAACTAACTAAAGAATAACCTAAAATAAAGGAGGAGAAGCAGATCAGTGTTGCTGGTTTAAGCCCTGGGCTGGGGTCAGGGACTACTCCCCCCCAGCTCCAGCTCTGGCCCTGCTGGGGAGGAGGGGACACACACACAGCCCCTGTCCCCCAGCACTGCTGGCAAACCACAGCCACTGTGTGTGGCTGGGGGCCACTGCCAGGCTGCAGTTGGCAGCTCAGGAGAAGGAAACCACTGAGGAGAAGCAAGCCCCACCATGACCATCCCTCTGCTCCTGCTGCGGACAGCGGGACGCTGGCGTGTTGTCACAACCCGTTCTGCCCCTCTGCTCCAGGAGGCAGGAAGCTGTCAGCCTGCATTGGCCAAGCTGCACTGCAAGGATAAGCATGATACTCAAGGAAAAAGATCTGTATTTGTAAGCTTTTCTTATGTAAGTGTGTTAAAGAAGCTTTTATAAAATTTTTTTCCATCAGTGTGGACAATGAAACTGGACTAATGATAAAAGTTTGGTGTTTTTTGGTTTGACTTTTAAAGTATTCACCAGAACAACAGTAATTTTTAGTTCCATATACATATATATGCATACATAATGTCTTCCCTTTTGGCAAACAAGAAAAATAAATTTGAGTGCATCATCTGCTGCTTCTTGCTTGGGGGAGTTTTCTGTTAGCTTTTTGGCTTTTCCAAGGGATCCTATTTCATCTTCCTGACTGCTTCTGTGAAGAACACCTTCATGAGGGCAGTGGTCTAATACAGGGACCAGACACAAAGACCTGAGTCTAAATAAATTACCTGGAACTACTTGGGAAGGGTCCAAAAGAAGCAGGAATTGAACTGAGATCATGTCTGCGTTCAACATAAATTCACCCCAACTGTCAGAGTTGTTCTTCTCCATGGTACTTTTCATCCCTGGGGTTTCTGAGGCACCTCACCTATGAAATCTGTGTGTTAATTATTCATTAAATTCTGGATTCATTTTCTTGATCTTTGATACACAGTAGTTATTCTACAGGACACAGCAACAGTCTGGGTACAAAACTGGGGTAGAGAAGTAAATTTTTAATTGCACTATAAGTGAATCATAAGGCAGAACATAGTTACATGGCTGAATGTATTTTCCACCTTAAAACAGCACCTTCAGCAGCATAATGCCTGTGAAATTGTTCCATATATCAATTTATTAATAAAAAACTGTCCAAAAGAATCTCTGGGGCTTTTTACAGTACATTGTACTTGATAGCCATAAAGCTCTTAAGGGCTGTGACCTACCAGTAAAACTCCACAATGAAAACAATCTTTCCCTTAGATTAATTCATAATGAAACTCTTCTATTGTGACATTTTGAAGTAATTTTGATACCTGGAATTGGGAACTAACTGCAACTTTCTTAGAGGCTACAAATTTCCATTACAGAGACAAATTTTCAAGAACAGTAATGAGTCCTTGGCATTTAGTACAAATGCATTTTAGTATGATTGGACATGCTCTGGAAGAAGAAAAGTATCATTTTCCTCCTCTCAGTTGGAAGAAAAATGACAAAGGAGAAAGCTGCAGAAGAAGCCCACAATGCCAGCTTTGTCAGGGAAAATTTACATCTCTACAGTTTTAAAGGAAAAGGCTTTCTGCATTCTTCCATTTCTGACTTTCATGTCTGAGCTGGCAATTTGCCTGAAGGACTGACTGATCCTCTGACAGAATTATTGTCAGGGAGGTCAGCTGTAAATTTCAATCAGTCAGTAGAGGGCACAAGGAAAACATTGTCAGGACTATTTTCCTGCAACTTGGCATCAGATATAAACACTGAATATGCTCTAAGCATAAATCTTCAAAAAATAATTCACCCTGCTAATCAATAATTCAAAATTTTAACTACAGTCTGCTACTTATGTACAAAATCTCCACTGATAGAGCTTTTTTTCTGTGCTGTTGAGAAAACTTTGGCCATGCTTATTGGAGTCAATGAATATCTCAGAAAAGAGAAAGCAAACATTATTTTATTACACATATTAAAGCCCAGTAATTAATAGGATAATCACTTGCTAAGTAGTAAATTAAGAAGAACCATGATTATAGACATAAGAATTACAGTGGACGTCCAAATAAATGATATCTAAAATTAGGCTAAATCACAATATTTGTATCCAATTTTTAGTGTAGCCAGTTCACAGGTTTTAATAACGGGGCTTTATCTTAAACCTTTAGATTTGTTACTGTCTGAAGACACCAGAACATTACTACCAATTTAAATTAGGCTTTAAAAGCAAAGCCAGGGGAAAAACAAAACTAAACAAAACAGCCAAACAAAAAAAAATCCACAAACAACCAAACAAAACAAAACAAACAACCCCTCCCCCTGCCAAAAAAAAAAAAAAAACCCAACAAAAAAATAAAAGAAAAAACCAACACTTTATATTCATGACCCTTCTGCTTACAGGGAGAAGATTGAAAATGGGCCACAATGGCAGAAGGGTGAGAAGGATATTGTCAGAGGGCGTGTAGTCTGACACATCTAAATGCATCATCATAAGTAACTCAATACCAACCTCATGGCATAATTTTCTGAGACCTGACAGGATATTAATCAGGTGAGTCCTATTCTGCTTTCTGCAAGTTTCCAGACACCTTCAGTGCCAAACTGTGTGTCCTGGCTGAGCTGGGACCTTGGTTCAACCATGGAGGGACATTTTATGTCCCTTTGAGATGACACAGCCTCAACAGGAGAAGTGGAATTGACAATTCTGGTTTAAGTTGGGTGAGAAACTGTTACCAAACTTTCCAGCACAAGTCCCCATTACAGGCAGCAGTATATCCCTCTGACCCTTGTAACCTTGAGGGTACAGCCATCATCTTTTAGCTGCTTATGCACATCTCACTCAAAGACTGAAAGGGCAAGCAGCTCAGGCAGAAAGCCAAAGGCTGTGCATGTACATCCTCACAGGATCAAACACAGCCCTCCCAGTGCAAAGGAGCTCAGAATCAGGTTCACACAAGGTCTGGATGTGTTTGAAAGTTCTCATAGTTTTCATATGGGTTCCCATGGTACTGTACAGTGAACTTCAGTCCTGCTCTGCTGACACAGACTCAAGGCTTTTGTTAGCAGGATAAGCAAAGTGTTTTCACTTCTACTTACCACTTAAGACAAAAATAACTTCTGTGGTTCATTCTGTCCTCTGGCTACAAAAGTCTTGTCTTACTTGGTGGTTTGGGGATTCAGAAAACACAAATTGAAATGGAAAAACTGTTACTATTGCAATAAAAGGTCTTCTACATCCTCTGCTGTTTTCTAAGAAATAATCAGCTATTACTGGATGTGTACTAGAGCTAGGACAAAAGCTCAAAACCTAAGTTTCTCTATACCAAGAAAAAGTGTGCAGACAGGATGGAAAAAAGGAGACACCATCTTCCTCCTTCAGGTTTGGGGACATAGAGGAGACTTTGCAATACTGGGGAAGTGTCTTCAACAGGCCAAAGACTTGAAATGAAATTATGCTCTTTCTTCCACCCCTGTAGACACAAAACCTTATTAGCACACAATTAAAATATATTATATAACTATTAGTAATAACAATTCATCTAGAGAAGGAAAAAAATATTTTATTAAGTCTATTAACAAGTGTATTCCTGCCAACAACACATTCCTATGGGGAGCACAGAAATGCAGGGTGGGTTCTCCCAGCCCATCCTGCCCTACACTCCAAGAGTGTTCCCTGAGTGCATGGCCCAAGCCGTTCAGGAGAAAGACACATATTATCCCTTCCCTTCTTAGGGTTCCCATTTGAAACTGGCTGCAGCAGCAAAATACCTTTTTTTCCCCAGGTACATCAAGGAGAGGTTGGGCTGTGGTTTTTGTTTATTTTGTTTATTTATTTTTTTTCCTTTAAGAAGAATAAAAAAGAGTTTTGGCCATTACCAGAAAACACAAAGAAAGGGGAAGAGCTGGTACCAGGAGGAGCTAGTGGGGGTTCACAGAGGTCCCAAATAATTACAGTCTCATGCTGGGTCCCATCCTCAGGACATCTTTTAAGTGGAACAGGAGTCAATTTTTTACAGCAGGGTGCTATGGATTGCTACTGACAATATTGCTATATGCAGTACTTAAATTAAGAACTAGAAACAAATTAAACTGCTTCAACCTTTGTGTGACAGTTCATGAAAAATCACTGGAAAAGCTATCACAAAGCAGGCAAATTTTTCTGAAGAATGCTTTCCCTGTGCTTGCAAAGCAAAAGCAAGCTCAGTAACAAAATAATACTTCTATTGTTTCCTTGTTGCTAAGGGACTCAATAATTAAAGTTGTGCCAATAAAGTCCATTTAAAACATCTGATTAGTGTCCTAATAAATCCATTAAGGGACTAATTTATCACAGTAACATTTTACCGCTTGGCCAAGTGGCAACAGGAGACAAATTTCCACTGAATAACAGGAAAAATTTGCAGCACTTTTTGTTTCCTTTGCATCACTATAAAGATGACTTCATGTATTTTGAATGAGGTTAATTTTAAACAATTTTCTCTCTTCTTCTTACCTTAAGTGCTAAGTGTTTGTGGCCAGGTGAAATCCTAAAGGGTGAGATGAGGTTTTGCTGGTAAACTTCTACTGCAGTTTTCAGGCAGTCAGGGCTGCACAGGCTGTGATTTACTATTAATGGGACACCTGAAAATTGAATAGTTCTAATTAAACAGGGCTTGGAGGAAGGAGTCATGCCTACTGTGTTCATTCCTCCTTTAACAATAAGCAAAGAGATCATACAGAAACAGAGATTTGGCAGGATATATCTACATTGAAAAGAAAAAAACAGATCAGCTTTCATTTCTACCTGAAATACATTTTTTCTGCACCAAAGTCCAGGCCTCAGCATTCAGTGACAGATTATTTAAACCACAAAAATTCAATTAAATATTTTTACTTCTGCAATTTAACATTGCCTGTCATTTCCTATTTCTGTCCACACCACTCACCTCCTACATGCTGCACATCCTGCTTTTGAATCCTCCTGAAAAGCTCCAATTAATTTATTCATAGTTGGTAGTACTGTATATGTCTTCAGTTTAAAATGCATGAAGATTCAACATTTAATTTGAATTTGCCTTAATCTTGTCATCTTTGCATCTTATAATCAAGCTATGGAGTAAAAATATAATCAATTTTTCTCTAGCTTCACTAGAGCCTTTTCTATAGGAGTGTTGTCTTACAGAGAATAGTACTTCTCTCTGAGAGAAGACTTCTACCCTTGTGTCCATCAGCAATACCCTTCTTCCTTTCCCTTCTCCCTAACACCATCAACAAAGGGTTGGTGTCTCTGAGAACCTCTTTTCATGCACAGTTGCTACAGAAGTTGGGTTATATATATCACAGGATTTGTTGCAGAAATGTACAATCAGTTTGGCTTCCCTGACATGCTGCAAAGATAAAGAGTATAAATCTGAGGTTACCACATTTAAATTTCAAGCATTTTCATGTACTTCATCCATTTGTTTTTATCCACAAGATAAGTGGAGTTTTGGCTACAGGTCATCAAGGATGAAAAAAGGAAACATCTCTAGGAAATTATCCCACTGACCCTTGAAGCAGAAGATAGATACCCCTCAAGTTTTCTTCCAGCAAACATTCTGTGGTCATTGCAGTTTTGCACTGAACACTCAGTTCTGGAAGAATTGCCTTTATTGTGATTTTATCAATACATGTCCATGGGAAGTTTAATTATTAGTGAATTATGATTCTATGATTCAATAATCAACAACTTGTGTCCTTAGCAGTTGGAGAAGGATAGGTCAGAATTTCTTTTCTTCTTTAGAAGGTATTTCAAAGAGGAAGTCAAAATCACCACATTTTATTGAATTGCCTATTTTGGCACTTTTTTAGAGATATATTGCCTAGATCAATAGCTTAAAAAGGGTGTACTTACAAATATGAAAAAAGATACATCTGCAAATATTTCTTCCTGACTTCAATTATACAGTACTTCATTTTGAATTTATGAACATTTTATACATCCAATTTTTGTTCATGTGAAGGCTAAAGAAAAGTCTCAAATCTTACATTTGCTTATTAAAAGAATAAAAGGGTAAAAGAACAAAGCTATATTAAAAAAATCTTATCACCATGGTAACTAAACACAAGCTAATTTTGTAATGAAATTTTACTGGGAGGACAGAATAGATCATCACCTATATATCACTTAATCAGAGATTAAGAAAACCCCCAATAAATTATTTCTCAATAAATAATAATTACCTGAATACAGAATTCTAGAAAGAGTAATGAAAAGACATAGATTCAACCATGTTTATATGATATCATCAAACATTTTCCAATAAGCGTCTTTGCTTTAAAACTTTCAGAGGCTATTGGCAAAGCAGAAAACATGTGAAGTTAATGGTTGCTTAACTTCCAAAGAAGAATGTAATGTCTAAAGGCTAACTACCTGTGCTACTGAAAATATTCCCCCAAAGTTTTTCAGAGAGGATCAAAATTGTACCCAGTGTTTTGCACTGAGAAAAAAAAGATGTGTTTGACTGGCAGAGGTGCACAATGAGCTGCTCACCTCTCCTACACACCACCTACCCTGCTCCCAGCATATGAGGATGTACAGGGGATGTGCATTTTCTAACATGCCACAGAGTGCAAACACCTCAGATCAGTGAAGGGGCAAAAAAGATCCATCAGACTAATTATTATCAGCAGGCAAGGAAGAAACTGCAGATTAATTTCCTTGTCCATTTAGGATTGACCTTTCAGCTGGAGCTACCAGCAAAGGTTTCCATCTAATGGCAGTTTGTGGTGGCAGTGTCTGTGACATGCCCATACATCTACAGCCTTCTACCACTTGCATCTTCCCAACAACTGAATACCCACTCCAGTATTAGGACCTGGATTGCACTGAGCAGCACATTTTTATGAGTTAACATCCATGCAGCCTTCACAGAAAGCCTGGACCTCTCTACTTCACTGTAATATATTGCCTGCTGTCCTGTATTTTATGGAGCAAAATATTAATGTGCAGTATAACAAATTCCCCACCAAAATAAATTAGTTTAGTGATCATCACTTCATGGCACATTGCAAATGCCACTATCTTTTTTTGAAGATTTAATCTGCTATTTAAAATGCAGAGTCTTTTTTTTAGTTCTGGTACTGATCAAGCTATTCTGAATGAAAATGGGAGGAGAAGGTTTTGTTTGGTTTTTGTTTGTTTGATTTTGTTTTTAATAATTTTTTGTATGGTCCCAGCAGACCTAATAGAACAGAAATAAGTTACATATGTTATAACAAATATGCATTACTTTCAACTCCTGATAAAAGCATTTCTTGATAGCAATGTCAGCAAGTTTTCCTTCAATACTTCCTAACATTATTATACACTATACACTAAGTAATTATACACTGTCAGATACTGGACCTTTTTTTCCTCAGGCTCATTGTAGGATTGCCTTCAGTTTAACTTCACATCACTTCTCATGTGGTCAGATACCATTTCCACTCACCAATGAATATTTCAGTATTTTATATTAAGTATTCATTGGAGCAGGAAATCAAATGATGCTGTTTTGCTTCCCTAGCAGGTATTCTAACTACTGGCCTGTTCAGCCCCAGCCTTTTCTGCTTTCTGTCTTTCATTTAATGAATTTTTAAGTAGTGTGTACAAAGTGGATTTATTACAAGACAATAAAACTTAAGGACTGGTGGGAAAACTTCATAGTCCTTGATTCTGAAATCAATGGTCTCTAAAAGAAGAAGGGGGGCTGGGGGGGTGGGGGAGATATATACTTAATCACAATAAATGACATCTAAATGTGTATTGGGTTTTCTATGTTCCAAAAGCAAATGTCTAACTTATCAATTCTGCCAGTGCTGCTATATGATAGAAACTAAATGATTTGAAGGTACCAGAGTTTAGGCACTGATGAGTAAAATTTAGTTGCAGAGTCAGGTTCAGTGGCTGCAAGCCTAATGGATATTCTGTGAACATTAGTGGGATCTAAGTGCAACACTGAAGCACTTGGAGGAGCATGCAAGTACATCATCTTTTTGATGTATCCACAACAGGGAATCCGGACTCAACAGGATTTATCTGATTGCTACAGAGACAGCAAATAGTTTTCTGTTTCTTAAACAACCTCAGCATGAAAGTCATCCTTAGGAGCTCTATGGAATTAATTTTCCACATTTCACTCATTTTTAATGGGTGGTTTCCAACTCTAGATGAAGTGCAAGTGAGTGAGGACTAAAGAAATATACTGAGCTCTTGAATGAAAAATAATTTTCTCTGGGTTTAATTATTTCTAATTTTGATGCCAAAAATAACATCAAGTGAAGCACACGAAGAATTCAAAAGCGTTTACTGAGAATGTGCTGTCATAATTCAAATCCATGCTCTCCATGAAACAATGCCAGCATCATCTCACTTTACAATAGCAAGTCATTTTAGCACAGCATTTCACAGATTCTATTACAATCTTCAGAAAGCAATAAACATCTTGAAGCAAATTTCGTTCTGAAAAAAGTGCAACATTAAATAAAGCTCTGAGAAGACAGGCTCACTGAGGCATTAATGACATTAAGAAAAGGAAGATGTGAATTTGTTCACTCACTGCAGCCTCACCTCAGTGGATAAGGGTGAAACAACACAGGCAGGATAGGAAACACTCCAATTTTCCCTACTGCACAACTGAAACACAGGGTTAGGAGAGAGAGACACTACCCAGAATCAGACCTACCCTGCATGTTATAAGGGACTGTATGATAAGAAGACAGTACGATGAGTAAACAAGGTTGGTTTTACAAACAGAAGAGGAAACACCCATGGATTCACCACACAAATCTACTGAGAGCAAACACAGGACTGAGTAACTGTGTTATACCAAAACCCTACTTGGTTGCCTAATTTCCATAAGGATAACAACTATGGAGAGCTAAAACTCCATGGACAGATGATTCTGGAAAAGCCTTCACATGTTTGAAACAACAGATCTGCAGGAAGTCAGTCCAGCTATACACTGTTTACTGCCAAGAGGCAAGCCTCTTAGAAGTGGAAGACAATGAACACCTCATTCTCTACCTCTGCACAAATCCAGTCACTCAGGGAGCATCTTTGCATCAACAGAAAAGATAGCACTAGCAATGAAAGAGGCAAAAGAGCTCCTACAGAGCCCACTCACTGAGAAAACCAGTTCAATAAAAAAATTGACCCTTTCCTAACTGAACAGAGAGAGCAAGAACATGCATCCCAAATGCAGATATATGGCATTTAATGCCATTTGTCTTTAAGAGGGAAAGGAAAAAGAAAGACCATCTCACATACCATTTGTCCCTAGAAATCAAAAAGTGTTGGGTCTGGTAAGAAAGTTGGAGGTCTAAGCAAGTGTAGGGGAAGTGGAGAGAGATGTCCATCAGGCAGCTTCAGTTCTCTGCTGCTGTATGAAAAGGATTAAATGTGTCTCATCAGCTTAGAGCAGCCATGCCTGGAGCACCTGATTAGCCTGGCTGGGACAAAGAGCATCCAGAAAGAGAAGTGATAAAGAAGAAGTCTTGCAGAAAGGAACACAGTGCATGCTCTATTGTTTCTTTTCTTGGGTGCAGATGCAAACTTGCCCTGTGAGAAACTTGACAAAATACAGAGGACAACCTCTCCATGCTCAGGTAAAAGAAAAACATTAACTATACCATGAGTTCCTCTACTTCTGGCAGTCAAGGACTGGATAGGTTATCCTGGATCAATACCAGACTTCTGCTGCACATTGTGAGTAGCTCTAAGAATATGGCTCTTCTTTTAGAACACCATACATTTTAATTTTAAAAATTCCACTTGTGGATTATATCTGCTGTTTTAGGCTGAAGACATTAATGGATTCATAAAGTTAACACTGTAGTTAATCTATTCCTACAAATCATTTAAAAAATGGTACAGCCATCTTCTAAAATGCTCATCCAAGTAAGGTCTTTATTTATTGCTATTAAGGTTAAGTTCTATAGTTGCTAAATTATTAAGTCCTATAGTTTTAAATTATTCTTTTGTCTAACTCACAGCCTGAAAGCCATTTTAATATTCTCACAGAAGTTTTAAGTGACTGAAAGACCTTTCTCATTCACTTTCCTATTCAGGTCTAGTAGAGCAACCAAAAAAGTAAGCAAATAACCCTTGTAGAAAAAGGTATTTATTACAGATTTTTTATATTTCTATACAGATAGGAAAGAATTCTATTTTAATTTAAAAATATATACTTAATTGAAAGGAATTTTCTTTCTGGCACCTTCTTTGTCTAGACTATCCTGGTATTCCTAAAAGTTTACACACATGCAGACAAGCAATGAATTTTTTTTTATGTCATTTAACAAAACATTAAGACAGAAAAGGGATATGAAGGAGAACTTATGGCACAACAGGATGTGCAAACACTTTAGATCTTTCTGGTTTTGCACTTGTGAGTAGCAATGACTCCCACAAGTGCTGCAGTTAATACTGGACTTTATATAGATGAGATTAGGGGACAAAGAGGAAGCATTCAAAGGTTGATAGCTTATAGGGATGGCATTACCTTTCTTCCTCAGGAAAGCTGGAGTTGTGTGCCAGGGCTTGAATCTTCCCTCTAATTACTTCCTGACCCAGTGAACAAAACACATTGGTCACACATCCAAATCTTTCATGCTGTGATTTACTCTTCTTTGCAGCACTATGCTGGGCCATTAGACAAATCATCCATAGCACTTTCTAAGACCATGAGTCAACGAGTTGGATTACTGCCAATTCAGAAAAGTCCTGCTAAAGCTAGCTGTTAAAAGTTATTCAGCAGAGGTCCTGAATTTCTAAAATTATCAGGACTGGAATTTAAAGGTTCCACGTAATTTGCAACAGCCTTTGGTACCCTTTTGGGAAAAAAAAAAAAAAAAAAAATTACTTTTAAAATAACCCTTAAAAGAAATGTTTGCTACATATTAGGTATCTCCCTTTCCATGGGCCCTCCTGGCAGCCAGGAGAGCCAGCCCTGTCCTGGGGGCACCAGCACAGCATCACCAGCAGAGCAAGGGAGGGATTGTCCTGCTCTGCTCTGAGCTGGGGCAGCCTCACCTCCAGTGCTGGGGCAGCTCTGGGTGCCCCAATGTAATACAGACATGAAACCATTAGAGTGTCCAAAGGAGGGCACAAGGATGGGGAAGGGCCTTGAGGGGAAGGTGTGAGGAGCAGCTGAGGGCACTGGGTCTGTTCAGCCTGGAGGAGACTGAGGGGAGACCTCACTGCAGTTACAGCTTCACTGAGAGGGGAAGAGCAGGGGCAGGCACTGATCTCTGCTCTGGGGGGACACTGACAGGACCCAGGGAATGGCCTGAAGCTGTGTCAGGGGAGGTTTAGGTTGGATATTAGGAAAAGGTTCTTCACCCAGAGGGTGTTTGGGCACTGAACAGGTTCCCAAGGGCAGTGATCACAGCACCAGCCTGAGAGAGTTCAAGAAGTGTTTGAAGAATGCTCTTGGCACATGGTGTGACTCCTGGGGATGGGTCTGTGCAGATCCAGAATTTGGAGTCAATGATCCTTGTGGGTCTCTTCCAACTCAGCACATTCTGTGATTCACGACAAAAGTTGCCATTTTTACTTGCAAACAAGACCATCTGCAACTCTAGATATAGCTAATCTTCACTTTTTTTGGCCTGTTTCATTGCCATTGGGGCAGGGAAGGAGACATGCCTGCATAAACTATCAAGGCTATAAAAGGAAATCTTGGTTCATTTAGTGTGGCTTGATCCTTGCAAGTGCTCAAATAGTCTCTTGAAAAGAGAACTGATGAATTTATGATATACATACCACTTATTGCAATCAAATAAAAACAAAAAATCCAGGCCTCCTAAAGTCTCATGTGGTATTCAGTAAAAAGAAGGATTAGTTCTCCAAAGTCAACATTATTCTCAACACTCAGAAGTTCTCTGTAATGATGGAGATAGGAAGTATGGCTGTAGGCACAAAGAGCAAAGCTACGCTATTCTTTTTTTTTTTTTTTTTTTTTTTTTCTTTTTTTTTTTTTTTTTAATCTAAGCAGTAGTTTAGACTGAAATGATACTCTCAATAGAAAAGGAAGTGCTGGGGAGAATTTTTAGATCAGTATTCAGGTGGAGTTCTTCAGCATGACAATAGTGCTCTCACACATGGCTTCTAAGGAGCTGTTACAAATAGATTTTTGCAAGGTATCACATTTTTACATTTTTGTATCACTTCTTCTGAATACTTTAAAACCCAGTTGTATCATTAATACCTGAATCTAAAGCCTAGGATAATCTTTAAAAATGAAGGATACGAAGAAGGGAAGAAAAAAGCATTTAAATAACAAATGTGTCATTTAGTAATAAGCAAATATATGGGGATTTCTGCTTAATTTCTACTTGAAAATACAAGTCCCCACGGTGTGAGACTGAGCAATATTGCAGGAGAAACCATCTGTCTGTGCTACAGGAATCCCAAGAGATGTAGATCATGATTGAACTCCATTATTGCTGACATTTAACAAAGCCATGAAAAGAGAGTACTCTCATTCCTACAACTTACAGTCAACTATTGAGTAAATCTAGTTAAGGTGAGGAGTAGAAATTTGGAACAAGATGAGGACAGGAGGGTTGTAGGAGCATTTGGGCCAACATGAAGCATTTGTAGTGGCTAACAGAAACAGGAATACATATATATATATATATATACATACATATATATATATACACACACACACATATATATATAATCTGTATGTGTAAATGCTATTATAGGCACACACAAGCATAAAGGGACTTGCCATGATCACTCAACAGAAAGCCATGAGTTCCTCACTTATTTCATCAAGGTCAGTAAGGGAAGATTGGCTCTGAGCATGAAGACATTAGTACCAAAGGAGAGCATGTATCTCAGGTGATAAAACATGAAACTGAACAAATGATGAATCAAGACAAAATAAGCACTGACAGAGAATGTGAGCAGACAAAAGAAAGTAGTTTTCAAGAGCCTTACTGCTATGTAGAAAAGGGTGGGATACATTAAAAACATTCCAGTTTCTGCCCATTGTCTCTGGTCTTGCCATTGGCACCACTGGAAAGAGGCTCCCTCCTCTCCTCTTTTTCAGCCTCCCTTCAGGTATTTCTATACATCCTCCTGAGCCTTCTCCAGACTGGACAGTCCCAGCTCTGTCAGTCCTTTCTCATATGAAAAATGACTTACACATTTCTGTGGGCCTTCAGCCACATGTCTACTTCAATCATCAGTGTTTCAATTTTCCTGTACTCTTTTGCAAATACTGGGATCTTGGTCTCTCTACCTTTTTGAACACTGAAGTTTTCAGCCAGTGAAATTGCTATGCTATTTTCCTGTTAGAAGATCAAGGAAAATTACTTTCCAATTACAAATGTTCTGATGATTTCTGGTCTTGTGATGTACAACATCCCTTCCCCAACAGATTTGAAATTAGCCAGAGAATACAATTATTCCACACTCTTCATAATTCAAAGCTTTGTCCAAAGCCCAGCATACACATATGAGCTGAAGCACATGTGATATCATAGTTCTATGAGAAGGAGCTGGGGTTGACTTTTGCATCTAGAAACTAGAGCAGAAACAGCTGCTGGGAGTTGCATTTCATTTGCAGCTCATTCCTGCACAAACTATGTGTAGAATAATGCTGGATGACATTTTAAGATCAATCTGAATCTTTGAATCAGAGCACAGCCTTCAGGAAAAGAACTGACACTCAGGAGACACAAAAGCCAGGCTTATTTTCTCTTTTCATAGTGATAATTTTGTATTGTCGTTTCACTTCTTAAGAGAAATGAAGCTGGCCTGTTTTCTTGACCCTTCAGATAGCATTTTCTGGAGTCAAAACACTAGCTTGCTTCATCTTTAAATAAAATGGGATTACAAAAAGAAATGAAAGGTTTTTAGAATTATAAAATAGTCTTCTGCTGCTCATGAATTCCTACAGTAACAGGAACTGAGCATATTTGACAGCTTTTCAGTATAATGTATTTCATTTGAGAGCAAAAATTTTAGTTATAACTTCCCTTGAAACAAAGCAACTAATACTAGCCTTCAGAGTGAATCTTCATAGGGCAATAAGGAAAATTTAATGAGAATATTATTAGTCATCCTGCACAAATACCTTCAAATGGCTCAAGGAAGAAAAATTATACAGAAAGTGCTGTGTATATGCCATGGCTTTGAAAGGAATATTGGATCTTCATTTGCAGTGATAAAATTCTGTACAAATAGAAGAAAGTATGACAAGTACTGGTTTTCATCCATCACTTTAGCAACTCAGAACAGAGTTAAATTGCTCTGCAGCATTGAGCAGAACCTGAGACACAGGAAAGGTCAGGCTGCTGGCAAAACAGGCTTCATTTTGTATGGTACTTAATTTCTGCATTGCTGGTCCTGACCCTTCAGTAAATGATGCTCTAAAATTAGTGCTGGGAGCTGCAACAACAGGATGCGGCCACTCATCTGTTACTTCACAAACTAGCAAAATCCTTAATGGTGCAGTCCAGAGAATTAAGACATAATATTCAAGCATTCCATCACCCAGTACCAGTGTGGATTTGCACAGGTTTGACTTACATACCTTAGATCCTTGTAAAGTGAATAGGGGCAGTACATTAAGAATGGGACACACAGCTGGCTTGCTTTCTAATTAGGATCAAGGCAGGTATCCATAAGTAGTGCCAAAGGCAGTCATATTCAACACATCATTTCTTCCTGAAATCTTAGGGGGCCTGTGGGAAACAGTTTCAGAACCTGACACACATTAAGACATATAAAAAGATTTTAGCCACAGCAACCTAGGGCAAAAGAGAAAGTATTTGTGTCAGCATCATAGGGTAATAAATCAATAATAATAAATCAATAAATCAATTCAGGCAGCAGACATGGTGTCAGATCTTTCCTCAGACTTCTCCTACTTCCTCAGCAGTTCTCTAAGCACAGCACAGCTGTGTAACTGCTGTTAAGGGTAAGGGGAGAAGCACTTTTTGTCCATCCTGTTAGTAGTAAGACACTGTGCTGCAAAAAGTTACAATACAATATGCTAAAAAAACAGCTAAAAGGCTGACAGATTCTTGGAGCCTGGCCCCAGAGAAGCTCAGAACAGCTCAAACTGTCTTACCCCACATGTGAAATGGCCAAGCACAAGTTTTATCAGTCATTGCTCAGTACATTCTATTGACAGCCAGGTAAATATGCTTGCACCAACACCAGCCCCTTTAAGTCCTTCACAGGCATCAGACCTCTCAGAAATGATCACATCACTTTATCATTAATTGCAGAAATAAATGATGCAAACAGACTGCTTTTCCAGTTTGGACATGAAGTAATGATCATTTGGATTTGTGACTAGCAGAGCACAGATTTCTCCCCTGTGCTGTGCCATACTTGCAGAGCACCAAGGCTATCCCTGCTCCTCATGCTGCTCCCCACTGAGCAGGCTGGGGGTGAGGCAGGAATCTGGAGGAGACAGACAGGACAACTGACTCCAGCTAGCCAAAGGGATATTCCATACTATATGACATTGTGATTAACAATAAAACTTGGGCAAAGAGGAGGAGGTAACAGGAATCAGGATACTCCGGTTATGGATTTTGTCTTTCCTTGTAACCATTACACACGATGGAGCTCTGCTGTCCAGGAAGAGCCTGAACATCTACCTGCTTATAGGAAACAGTGAATAAATTGCTTATTTTGTTTGCTTGGGTGCATATATTAAACTGTCTTTATCTCAAGCCACAAGTTTTCCTGGTTTTGCTTTCCTGATTCTCTCCTCCATCCTGCTGTGGGGAGGGAGGGGAGAGGGGGATGAAAATGAGCAGCAACTGTGTGGGTGCTCAGCTGCTGGCCCTGCTCAGCCCACTGAGGCTAGGCCAGCAAGACTGGTATTCACCATCAGTGGCCATGGGCACTACTGAAACACCTCTCCTTCAACAGCTACTGGCTTTGATACTGTTGAGTAACTTCAGCTAGCAGAGGCTGAAACGCTGGCTAAGACTGCCACCAGCCTGAAAGAGAGCAAACTGGGGGAGCTGAGGACAAGGCTACAGGGAAAGTAAGACCAAAAGGAATGCCAAACCCAAATCTTCCAGGTAAGGTCTTCACCTACAGTCAACCCAATCGATACCACTGTGCATCTTTCTCCAATTACTATTACTCATGTCTAAAAAATAGATGAATCTGTCTAAGCTCTAAATCAATTAAGTATCAAACAGCTACATCAGATTGCCATTATGTCCAAACAAATAAAGCTAGAGGACATGAAGGGAAGGAAAAGAAAAATAAAAAAACCTGAGCCCTTCATCATGATATAGGGACTACCTTAGAGCACCAAAACAGTACTACCAGACAAGTCAAGGTTTTGGGTATTTTTAATACCTATTGAAAAATTCTGAAGTGCTCAGCATAGTGATACTTCAGTATCTAGATCTCCACTTGTGGAAACAAGTACAACACAATAAGGATTCTTCATCAATGTCTTAGAGTAAAAAACAATGGACTACCTCTTCCAAGCTGAAGAAAAATATTTTCCCATAGTTCATCCATATAAAGTAGAAAAGTTAGTTGAAAAGACAACAGTAAGAGGCAAACTTGCACACAAGTGGCTCTGGAATGACAATAATGCATCTTTACTTAGGAAACAAAGGAAGAGCATAGATTTTAAAACATAGCTTTCAAAACAAACTTGCTGGCTAGGAGAGCTAGGAGACAAGGATATGGTGGGGTGTGGGGACATTTTTCCAGTTATTTCAGAATGATAGCAAAAGCAGAGGAAGAAAAAAAGTAATCCTTTAGCAGACAAAGGATAAGAATTCATGAGCTGTTCAGCAGCCCTGAAACTTGAAAAAAAATCAGCACATGAAATAAAAATGCGTTCAAATTACCAAGTGTAAAAGACTCAAATGAGAAAGTTTAGGATAAAGTAAGACATGCTGTTTCTTGATCACAAAAAAATTTCAGTACATGAGAGTCACAAGAGGAAGTGCAAAGAATGTGAAAAGAGAAGGCAAAAATTCTGTGTGGAAAAGGAGAGAAAAGGCAAGACCCAGCTGAATCAGGGGATATTGAGATGTTTTAGAAAGTATCACACCACATTATTATCATCATCCTCGAATTTCCAGAATTCTGGCCTAGAGAAATGTTTGGTGTGACCCGCACTACAACTTTCACTGTGCTCTTCACACATTCTTCTGCATTAAAACTGATGAAAATCAGGGGCCAGAAGAGAAGAAATTCCAGGAAAGATGGAAAATGTCATTATCTGCCTTTCACAGAGGTACAACAAGGGGTCAAAAAAAAAAAATCATAAAATATCCTGAACTCAATTCCAAAGAGAAGATGGGAACATATAATCAAGCCTATTTTCAAGCAATGCACAGACAGTGAAGACAAATGTCTAACCTGTCAAGAGTAAGTCATTAAATCAGTTACATTCTCTTCCACAGCATTTTTCTAAACTTTTCATGTACACTTGGTTCTATGGATAATATATTTTTGTTATCTTGATTGAATAGCTCTTACTAATAGTGTTCTAATGTAAAAGCAGGAACATTAGTGCTGTTTAACAGGGAGATGGGGAGGGAGGGGGGATGGTACACAACCTAAGTGCAGCACATTATCACATTTTGATTTGCTCTGCATTATTTGCTTAACTTTAAGAAATTCTGTCACAAAACAGCCTGTTTCTATGAGTGATTTTTTTTGTCACTGAAATTGATTTACAGTTTTCAAAGATTTATTTTTGCCCCAATTTTTCTTGGCAGTCACCCACAGTGGATATTCAGCCTTGCTTTTCCTTCTTAAAGAGAAATCAGTGGAAGTTGCAATCTTTTCTTCATCTGCTCCTTGACAATATTTGAAAAAATGATAAATTTCTTGTTGAATAAACCAGCAAAATGAGGAATTAGTGTCAGATAGGCCACTTCTTTCTATACTGCAAATTCAACCTCTGAGACACACATAACCTATACACCTACAAATGCCTTAAATCCCCATGAAAATACCACTGTGGTATAAATCATAGTCCAACATTCCAGCCTCCAATCTCCTTTTGTGGTAGTTTGACACTGGCCCAGCCCCAGGCACCCACAAGAGTTGCTTGCTCACCCTTCCCTGCCACAGATGGGCAAAGGAGGGAAAAAAAAAAAAAAAAAAAAAAAAAAAAAAAGTTAACAAAGGCTTCATGAGTGAGATAAGGACCAGGAGAAATATTTCAAAAAATAAACAGGCTCAGCTTAAGATTACAAAGTGAATTTATTACTAACAGAGTCAGAGGAGGATAATGAGAAGTAAAGTAAGCCCTTAAAGCACCTTTTCTTACCCCAACCTCCTCCCTCCTTCCAGCAGCTTCTCACAGAGCCATCTTTGTGGCCCCCTGCTATCTAAAACCAGGCTGTGCCAAACCAATACACCTTTATACTTTCACCTGTAAAGAGTAACAGAGATTTACCAGAAAATCAGGTGCAGCAGGTTAGAAGCAATGGTCATGAAAAAGAGACATCCATAAGACAGATATTAATTAGAGATATGGGCTCTAATGTGTGCTGGTTAGCATTGTTTTCAAGGCTGTCTTTAATAGCATAAGCATTTGAAAGCATAATGCAGGATGTTGCTGTGCCTTGAGACAGGCACCTTCCTTTTAAAAAAAAGCATTAACAGGTTAGACATAGGTCATCTATGACAGACTTCATAACTTTCCTAAACAACAAGCTCCAAAAGTTCACAGTTCTTGCTATTAGAACAGTTATTCTAGAAGTTCATCCAGCCTGTGCCTCTAAGTCATATGTTGACACCTAATCACTCCTGTTACCCTCCCAGGAATCTTATCTGATTTGTTCTCAGGCTTCTTTAAAGGCCGTACCCAGGGCAGCAGGATGTATTCCTCCTGGTCAAGTCTGAACATTTTTAAGTGGAAAAACGATTTCACAGTTCTTGAAGGTCAGCTACCAATTTATGTATTCCCATAAATTTGTTGAGGGGCAAAAAAACCCGTAGCCACAAACTGCACTTTCTCATCTTGTAATGCACAGTAATTTTCAGAGAAATTTCTAAGCTAGACCCAGAAGCCATTTATTCTTTATTTTAGCTCTGTTTGGTCACATCAACCATTCCTGTAATTTCTCAGATCTCTTAAAAATTCATTCTTTTATTCTACAGTGCTTGCATTCCTCCTCAGGCTTAAACTATTTGCAGGTTTATTAAATCTATTCTACATTTAATCATCCTGGCTCAATCATAATGCTAGTATAGTATAACACTGAATACAGGGAAGATGGAAATACACAATCTAACACATTTTTCTGGATTTATTCATGACCAGTTAACACCTTTTGAGTGTAGTTCTCCAATCACTTCTGCATTTAGGCTCTAGGAGGTTTCCCTATCAAAACACTTATCAAAACACTATCAGTACTGTGAAAATGCCTTTCCCTGTCCACAATGCCCATACCTTTCTCAGGGTAGAAAACTGATTTCAGGGTGGGGGGTAGAGAGGTGGGACAGGTTTTAGGAAGGCAGCAGCAGCAGAGGAATCTGGTGGATTTTAGGACAAAGTCTAACAGGCTTAACCCAACTGGTAGTATCTTATTGAAGTACCTCTTAGTACGTCCCATCTTTATACAAAGCTAAATTTTACCTTTTCATCACTGGGTTAAATCTTTCAGCCACCAGCACACAAGAAGCAATGAACTAACTCATTCAGTGAAGACTGTCCAAACAAAAATGTAGTAAATCCTCTGATGGCCTTAGGCAATGCATGTTGAGATCCCTGAGTCACAGAGGAGTCTTTCCCTGTTTTCTGGTGTTCACAGGATTATCTTTTACTGTAATTAAAGCCTTTCCCTTATAGTTTTATCTCAAAGATGATTCTGAGCTGCCCCTTTGGGCATGTAATTGAGCCTGACTTACTCCATAATGAGTTCTGAGCCCACCTGCTCAAGCAGTGCAAACACACTTGCATTCTAAGGAACTGGCAGGCAATGACAAGTCAGTCAGTTCCTCTATCTCATCAATTCCTTGTGAACCCTCAAGGATCAAGTGAGCACTGCAATGCTTCAAACAACTCAAAAACCCCTTTGTGGTCACCTGTCAAAAAAACTTGGCTTCTCTCTCTGCAGGTGACAGCTGCTCCCCAGACCATGAAAGTCTGCTGCTCTCTGGATACCTGAACAACATAGAAGGGATTTGGGCATAGCCAAGGCATTGCAGAGATCTGCTGCATCTTTGGGTGAAAAATGTCATGCTATCAACTTGCCATTTAGACCACTTTTATTTCAACCCATGATATGACAAAACATTCAAAAAATATAAAAATTAAAAAAAAATAAAAAAAAAAAGGAAGAAGCAGCCAAAAAGACACCATAGATTAGCAGCAGAGAAGTACAAATTATATAAGATGACAACATGACAACAGGCAGAGGTAGAGAAAGAGAAGAGGCAAGAAAAGAAGCCCTTGGCAACCAGACTTGCCTAGGACATAGGACTCCTTTAGCCAGACAAATGACCTCCAGTTAAGAGAGCATCACATCCACCTAATATCCAAGTCTGCATTCCTGACATAGACATTTCTCTTTCTTTGGTAAGAGTACCTTAGTTCTTACAGCTGTCTTTCTGGAGTCTTACACAGATGGAAAATCTTTCTTCAAGAGCCTTACAATGTGATCACTTGGTGGCTGTCCTGAGGTCAGACACCATCCTTCCCCTGATCATCACCCCACTCCACTCATGCTGTAGTTCTCGCTCCTTTCTACTCCCTAGCTGCTGCTTATTTTTGCTATTAGAGTAGCAAACTGAGTGAGCTCACAAGCAGATTAAGCAAGCACTGCATGCTGCAGGAATATGTAGAGAGAGTCCCTTTTGGCAGCAAGCTACTAAAGCAGTTCAGCATGACTCAGTTTGATACTCATCCTATTGCTCCCCTTACCTACGGGACAGCATATGATCATTCTTAATACAAATCAGCACTGTTTCACTTCTGCATATATACTTTTGTATTTCATTAGTTTAAAAAGTGATCCAAGAGTGTGAACTCCCTCTGTTTGTTATAACTCACTTCTGAGAATTCTGTATAAATACAATGTAATTTACACTAAACTTTATATGCTTCACCAAGCTACACATTTTATTAATGTTACAGAAGTGTCCACATTATGAAAATTATGCTTCACATTCCCATCTCTGGGGCAAGATGAGACATAACAAAAGTCATTTGAATAATATGGCACAACCATTTCCACCCTAGGAACTTTTTAAAATAAACTCCATTGCTGGGGAAGAGCATTTTCATAACTAAGAACTAACCTCATGAACACATAAGATGCAAACAATATGACTCATTACTTGCTCTTGGAAGAGAATAACTCTACAGCAAAGAACTAGAAGTGCTTTAAGGATAGTCAAAAACTGGCTATGGCTTGCTGGAACTGGGCAACTTCAGAGAAACTGACAAACTCCTGAGTAGAGCACATTAGGGAGTTTTTATTTTTTCCTTCGTATTGATGACTGCCACTCTAGGTGACTACAGAGCAGGATCCTCTCCAGCACAGCGGGAACAAGAGCAGCTAGCTGCATCTATTACAGTATGGGGAACAGCTCTCAGCCATGCAATTCAACAGTCAAGGCCAACACGTAAAGTTTTACAACTGCAATGTTATAAAACTCATGCAGGAGCACTACAGATTTAGGAGTACTGGCATATTTCAAAAAATAACAATGCTGTATGAGCTGTGATGAAATGTAAGGGTAATTTTAAAAAGTACATCTGTCAAATAGCAGCATAATCTTTGCAGTTAAAGAGCTCAGGATCTGCAAAAGTCTCACCAGGAATGATTTTGGAAAGAGTCCAAACAATACAAAGAGAGCAACAATAGGGCACCAGGTACAGCCAGAACATATAGTTTCTTTTATTTATGAGAGGATCATGACTTAGGAAAATTCAACTACACAACCAGATCATTTAAATGGAGCTCCAACACTACTTAGTTGAGGATAAATTTTGCAATGTTATTACATAAAATGAGTGGATTCCTCAAGGCATTTAAAGATCATTTGCCCACAGGACTGGATTAGAATCCTGAAAAAGCATTTTAAAATATAGGCTAAAAAACAAATGAAAAATCTTAAATGGAAAAGCTTAAAAAATTTTTATTGGAGAATAGTGAATTAATAGTGAAATGGAATAGGTAAATCTAAATAAGGCCCTTCAGAAACACATGGAATAAGATTAAAAGTAACACTATCAGGAGTGATATGCTACTTTTTTTACGACACAATCTCTAAAATCCAAAACATTCCCATCGTATCAGACAGCTCAGTTGCTGCTACAAAGATTTTTTTTTCAGGCACTGGCCTAAACCAGAACACTAATATGAAAACATTTCTATTTCAGTACATTCCTTAAGACAGAAATTCACATGTGTGAAGAACAGCCCCTCTCCACATTATTCATCCAGCCCAATGATAGATTTGCCAAATGTGATGACGTACTTATCACTGTGTCTTTGGCATGAGACCTGGGAGCCTTACTGGGAACTGTGAACACACATCCAGCAAGCCTGTCAAAACAGGGCCTGTTCACACATAGCTAAGAGGATGAGACAGAACCATCCTCACATGATTTCTACAGTGGCACCGGAAATCTGTGGAGACAGTTGAAAGGCATTCAAACAGCTCCTTGCTCTACTGTAGGAGGATGCCAACTTGTCAGGATGCTGATCTTGAGCTTTTTCTGAAACAAAAAATAGACATGCTGCATCTCCAGAAGACAGGACTCCTGTTGGTAGGATGTGGATTCCTACTGTGACCACCTGGAACTGGCACCATTTGTCTTCTCAGCAAGCCTTGCACATCAGTGCTGGTTGCACACACATCACATGGTAGCACTGATTGCACAGCATGAAAAACCTTTTGTTCAGCAGGACAACATAGCTGGATGAGCAGTGAATTAGGTTAGCAACTTTTAGGTTGGACTATGTTACAACTCAGCTTTTTTCAAGCCTGGAGGACCAAACTAGCTATTCTTGGAATGCCTCCAAGACCAGAAAATTTATAGTTTGCTGGTAGCCAGGAGCACCACTCTGGTCAGACCACCATCACCATCCTTGCCTTGTGGACACACCACAGAGCAATTGGTTATAGAAGCTGCTGCTTCTACTTTCCCTTTTGATGTCAAGAGATGTGTAGAAGTCTGCAATACATCCAATTCAACAGCAGCTCCCTCAGAGCATTGTGATGAGGACTCTCTTCCAGGTGTGAAAACAAAACTTTGTTTCACCCAGTTGAAGACAGTGTCATGATCTAGCAGTACTGGGTAGGTACAGCAGCCAGCCTGCATGAAGTAGAGTATACTGTCTGTATGTCAAACATCAGATATTAAGCACATCTGCAGAGGACATCTCTGAATATTCAAGAGACCTTAACTACAGATTATGTAAAAAGTTTGGTAACCCAAACCATGAACTAAGTTTTAAAAATACCTGGAGTAAGTTTATTCAAATTAAAAGGCTCATTTTTCGGATAGGACTTGCTCAGACTGAATTCTGCCCACGCTTCAACGCACCTTTGCTACGAATGCAAAAGAACTAAAGTGGAAGGTCTAATCATCTAGGATCAGCACCCACTCAGCTTCTACCAAATGTTCTTCTGTGCCACATTCCAAAATAGGTAATACAGCTCTTGAGATCCAACTCATCAAGAATATGATTCTATGATTCCATGAAGAGAATCACAGAATGGTTTGGGTTGGAGGGGAACTTAAAGGACATCTAAACTAACCTGCTTTGCAATGAGCAGGGACAACTTCCACTAAATCACCTGTCCAGTGATGGACTAGAGAAATCTAATTCTCTGTCAGCAATGAAAGCTTCTTTTATACAGCAAAATTTAGAAACCTACAGATCAGGTTTAGATCCTGCACACCTGTAACCAGCAAGCTACTTTCTCAGCACTCAGCTTTGCTTACACCACCCTGCAGCATTAAGACTCCCCACAAAGCAAATTTAGAGAGCAAAGCAGCAGTGAGTTGTTAGATACCAGAGTGTCTCAAGTGTGGACCTCTGTCATGCATGTTTTAAGTTCTGTGGATCTAGGACATGTAAGAGTCTTTTCTCTCAGATATTTGTCTTTTCTAAGAATAATTGCTTTCTAGAGCTGTCAGCCCCTTCCAGAATATTGTCAGGTACCATTTAGACAAGCTCTGAAAAAGACCCATTCTCCACAAACAAACCCATTCTCTATAATTAAGTCTCTTAAATCTATGATCAAAGTTCAGAAAAGATGACAACTGATCTACAATCAGTTTGAACAGTACCCTTCTGCTGCCTCTCAGAACCAGGGACAAGACCTGTTCTACAATGATTGAATTAGTCAAGTTTAAATTTTCAGGAATGTAATTTCAAATACCTAAAACTGATAGCATTTTCAACTCCATTCATTAAAAGCATGATTTCAATATATTTAATTCCTTCATTAACAGAAAGGAAAACAGTTGGGTCTATATTTTCCCTAAGTACTTCAAACACAAAGCAGCAAGTTCCAAATCCCCCAGGATCGAAACCCTTGAGGTTTTCAGTAGGAACTCCACTCAGCATTTTTGAAAATCACACCCTAAAATAACCCTAATATCAGTCTCTGCACAACTTAAATGGCATTATCTTTCTAGACAAGGAAATTAATAAAAATATAATTTCTTTGATAGATATTTCTGAAAAAGAAAGCAGCTGCCTTATAGCTGGGAAAATGAGGATTCCTCTGGAGTTCATGTTTTTCCAGTTATGATTTATTTTTTTCTGTATGCACTAAAAAGATATGTCCATTGTTAAGAAACTAACTCGCAAGTTAAAAAAAAAAAGAAAAAAAGCTGTTCTGTATTCAGGACTTTACAGCTCACAATAGAACAAACCACTTTTCTTTACAATAATCTAAAGTTTTCTTCATTAGCCCATTCCAAAAGAACATCCCATGCAAATCAGATGTACATCTCAACAGCATCTTACCACTTTTATTTGGAAAGACTGTAAAGGTAGTAAGGATTTAGACTTGCAATTTTCTAAATTAAAAGTTTAAAGAAAATTAAGTAAAACTCAGACAATTCAAACACATGTAGATGTGGTGCTTAGGGACATGGTTTACTGGTGGATTTGGCAGCATTAGGTTCACTGTTGGACCTGATAATCTTAAAAGTCTACTCCAAGTCTTCTAAGTGATTCTATAATTCTGAACTTAAGAGGTAAATGGTACCTTTAAATTATATATTAAGTGTCAGAATCATATTTTTGTCCCAGTACACTCCTTCAAAAGCCTAGTACAGTGTTAAGTCCATAGGCTGTAGGGCTGTAAGTTTGGGACAGGGCTTATGTATGTGAGAAATATCATGGACATTCACACCAAGTCCTTGCTGTCCTGACTCTGAAATACTCTTGGTTGAAGAAATACACTTACCACAAGTGGTAATGTCATGATTAATATTCAGGCAGAAGCAGAGGTATTAACACAATCTTTATTTTACTGCCCTGCAGGAAGTTCTACACATTCTGGTGAAAAATCACCGTATCCAGACTGGAATTTCAGTAAGAATTACACATTTGTTCAGTTTCACTTTTACTTTGAATGTCTCAATCTCTATTTTTATGCAAGACTTTTGGATTCTTGTGACAAGGATTTTGAAGCTGTCCTGTAAAAATGCTTAAAAAAAATTAAGCTGTTTTGTTTTACAGGCAACCTGCATTATTTTCTTTGTGAAAAAACACAGATGTTTATAACATACAAAATAAGGACCCAACACCAGCACAGGAGGATCACGAAACTTACCACATCTGTGGCTTACCACTATCACCAGCCTCTACAAACCAAAGTCCTTCTGTCTGACCCCTCAAATACATCACACTTCTAGAGGTAAATCTGGAAGAAACCTAAAAATATGGGTTGTTAAATGTGCTTAAACTGTCTGTTTATTTAAAAGAAATAACCCCCTTCATAGCTATAAATTTGACTGAAGTGCTATCACTCATGCAACCTCTCTGAATAGAAGGAAGTTAAAAATAGGCCAACCTCTAGATAATTTTTGTAACAACCACATCTCACTAAAGCTGAAGAATTTCTGATCCATTTAATTATCCAGAATTGGCATGTATCTTAATTTAGAAGCAGAATTTGGTTTAGAGTATTAATAGAAAATTGTATCTTGCCACAATCAAAACAAGGCTTTTATTTCTTTTGAGATGTACACTCAAAATACACATTTGCAGGAGAAGAGAGTGATTCTCAATTTCATTTCTTTGCTTTATCTGCAAGAAAAATGACCTTGCAGAAGGTTACAAGAGAACAGATCTACACTAATGTAAAGAAGCATTTTCTATGTGAACTATAATCTTTAACCTAAGATCTTGAAAAAGGTTACAGCCCGAGTACTTAAAATAATTTTAGAAAGAGATAAATGCTTTTTCCTCTGCTTTATCTCAAAAGCTTTATTTCTCTGTCCATGGCCAGAACTGTGTGCACCCATAAGGGCTGAACATCTGCCTACTTACTGGGAAAAAATTACCTTCTACACTTCACCAGTTACCTTAAACACTTCAACTGTACCTCTGCTATGCATAATAGTACTTAGCATTATTTTAGGATAAACCACGTAATAGTGGGAGCAATGTTTTTAAGAACTCTCTTGTAGGCCAACTCAAACTGTCCAACTCAGACTTGTGTTGACAAAGCCAAATAGCTGAAAACTCAAGAAATACAGTTTCAAAGCAGTAGAAGATCTCAAAGAAACTGCATAGTTATGTCTACACTGATTATTCAGAGGCAAATCATAAGCATTGAAAAGGTTCATTAGCTTTCAGCTTAAATAGTCACATTTTCTGAGCATGCAATTACCATCCTTTGCAGCATTGGCTCTTGTACAGGTACACTCCACCCAGAAGTAGATTAAAATTTTCAGTGCAAAAATCGCAAGCCTACCCTGCAATCATTTTCCTGAAATTAAAGCAGAAAATACAAAAACATTGGCAGATATTTCTTTTCAACTTTATCAGGAAAGGCTTTTCACTTGTTTCTGACAATCAGCAGGAAATCTGCGGCACAATCAGCTTCAGATAGGGAACAAGCAAACAATTAACAGGCTTTATCGTACTTAAGACCTGGAACTCTGGATAAACTACCACCGCAGTCCAAGTAGCAAAATGAGAACCTATTTGGCACATTGCTGAATTTCATCCAACATATTTCAAGTGATCTTGGTTTATTTCACATGTCAGCAAGATTAAAGCTCTCTAGTTTCTAAATGTTCACAAGCCTCCAACATGGCAGAAGCTAACTGACTTAAGGTAGGTCTGACAACAGCATTACAGAAGTTCAGGAAGCTTACACTTCAGAGATAGATTTGAAATATCACTCATGTAAAGAAAGCAGTGAAACAATTCTGAATCCTTTTAGTGACTTTTGTCCAGAAAACAGATCTCTGAAGACTCAATTGAAGATATTAAATGTTTGCTTGAAAGGTAGAATACTGTTATAACACGACTGCAAAGTTCAAATTTCTTCTCAAAACTGGACTATCATTTCATGTTTAACAGCTAAATGAGTGAGATGTGGTGTTACAGAAGCACTGTAACTTTGTGGATGAAAAGTAATTAATAGTTCTAACTATTTAAGACCACACAAGAGGCAACTACAACAAAAATATACTGGATGTTCTGTTTCTTGGAAGTTCCTGCAAGTATTGATCACAGCCAAGTACTTTAAGTCATGGCTCTCTTAAACTTCACTGCTAGGTTTCTTGACTGGGTGACAATGGGTGTAGAAAAACAGTCTAAAACCAAGTTCACACACTACATTTCAAAAACACCTCTAGTTCATTTTAAAGGCACAGTACAGCTAAAAAAGGTCAAATTTCCATCACTTGAAGTATTTAGAGATGAATTCATGAGTGTATACTCATTACAATTGCATTAGTGAGTGGAAAATCTTTTAAAACCTTGTCAGTCAAATGGTTCGTTGAACTCCTGAAAAGTTTTAGTGAGGATGTGGCAGGCGACAAATAATTCTGATTATGAATGCTGGCAGTTATTTACTGCTTCTATGACAGAGGGTGACAGCAGATGTCTGAAGTAACTCTTGAACTTTCCACAGAAGTCTGCTTTTTGATAGCTGCAATTAACAATGGTCTGCTTATAAATCTGATTAATACCTGGATTAAAAAACCTGGTACTTACTGAATCCCCCAATTAAAAAGACAAAGTCACCATTTCAAAGGCAGATTGCTATATTACTGCATATAGACTATTTAGACAGGAAACATAACTGGATTGGGAAGAAATTCCTGGAAATTAAGGAAATGCTAGAAATATTGAATGCTAGAACAGAGACCTTGAACAAAATGTACCTAGCCACTGGATAAGCATCTTGGCCAGTGATCCCCCCAGGCCTGCACACGGCATGAAGCAGCTACATGGCACAAAACCAAAAATTTTCCCAAAACTTTCCCAACAATCTTGCCCAGACCAGCAGTCATCTCCCCAAGGCAAAGGTAGGGCAGAAAGGATATAACTATTTAGAAAAGCTGCGTTACAAACAAACCTGTAAGAAGAAAGTGACAATTTTTGGTTAAAACTGAAGATGACAAATGAATAAAACCCACAAAGAAAGGAGGACATCTGAGCAGTTAACTTTATTTAAATTAGCTCATATAAGTTTTCCACCAGGGCATCTACAAATAAGTAAACTCCAGGTTCTTCCTATGCTCTGGATGCAGCTTCCAGAGAGTCAACACCACATTCCACCTTCTGTTGGAATTACTTGGACTTGTTATAACTTATTCCTTGCAAGTTTCCCCAGTTGTCATGTTTAAATAATATTCAGCTAATTCTATTCAGACAGCTTAGATTGCCTAGTCAAATATTCTCAGTGTTTGAATACATTTCTGTCCTTTCAAATGTCACATTGGTAGCAAACAGATTGATATTAGTTGAGCATATTTTCAGCTTATGATCCACCTACAACACTAGGAGATGGACTCTATGATCCATGTGGGTCCTTTCCAACTCAGCTTATTCTGTGTGTGATTCTTCCACATTGCCACATCACATCAACATTTATATTACTGGAGCAGTTGGCACAGACAGCTTGTTAAAAGACATCAGTTTTTTTTGTTCCTATAGTCCAAACATCAGTTCCCTGTGTTCCTGCACTAACTACACAACTCACTTAAGACCTCCTACACTACTGAAGCTAAATTAGAATTCAGAAGTTCCTGAGAGCCTGCTGTTCTGAAATGCTTCACAAAGAGGCAGATTGTTCTTGAAATAACTTTAGTGTTTGCAAACATGAAAGCAGGACATATTAATAACTATCCTACGTTCTAATAGCTATTTAACAATTAGTCTTATTTAAAAAGACTACCTAATCACCTTTACATGTGCTTGCATAGACTATAATGTCCTTAGGTAGCATTAGAACTTTAAAAACCTGTCCCTGTAAACATTTTCTCTTTCAGAATCTGTCAAAGAATATATGAAGATTTTTTTCATCCTTAGAAATAAAGCTCAGTAACTATATAGCTAAAATAGGATTCATTTACAAAGACAACACGAATGACAAAAATATTTCTCAACTGTGTTTATATAAACATATTGGTTTGTAAACAAATTGACAACATTAAATATTGACATAACTTCAAACAAGACAATTTGCATTAAAGAGAAAAATAAGTTAAAAATAATCACATCTTAATTATTCCATTGGTTATCACTAGATCAGGCACCTGGAAGTTTCAGAACCAAACCATACTAAAACACTGCAACAGTGCTGACTATTGGAATTTACACTATGATTTCCTTTGAGAGGGCAAAAGCCACCTCATAGTTACCTGAGGATTTCTGTGGTAACTCAGTGGAGATCACAGTATTAAAATAACTTGCTTTTCACAGACTGGAAATTCACCATTTAAATAATATTTTTGGCATACTTTAATTGTTGGCTATAGTTTTATATAGTAATTCCAGCAAAACTAATGCAAAAGTTAAGTCAAGCCCTTCAGAGAGTGTAAACTTCATCCAAATCTTTCCTGCAATATTTGCACTGTTCTGCAGGATTTTAGTTAGTTGTATTTATGAATAAAAAAGCCCAACAAGTTAAGCATGAAAGTATTTAAGAAAACCTTAGTTAACATAAAAGCATTGTGAATTATGAAATTGTTACAACAATTCATCAAATTATACATCAGGTTACATACATGTTTAATCATAAAACAATATTTTCTATATATTATTCAAAGCCAGCTTCAACATTTGTTCTCATTTAACAGTGATACTCAAAGTGATAACCAGTTCTTTTATCCCTTTAAGTGAGTACACTAATTTCTTTTATTTTTACAGGTGCAAAGATACTTATTGGGATATGAGTTCCATGTGGGCATGACTCAAAATAATTTTACATTTCCATCTTGAAAGCAAAAGACTGTCAATGGTAATAAACAGATAGTTCATCATCACTCATATCAGAATCATCATCATCTACTTCACCTTCAATGACTGATTTCTTGCCTTTGCAGCATGAAACAATTAATCCAATTAAAAAGACCTGCAAATTTAAAGTAGAAAGTGTTACTGTTATTCAGTTCAGGGGTATGTAAGGGCAAGATAAGTAAAACAAACTGTCGTGTGGTGATGCAAATGATGCAATGACAATTACTGTAAATTATCCAATTTGATTCAGGAGTTTCCAAAAATCAAAGTACTTACTGCAATGAATGCCCAGTTCCCAAAGTAATAGGCTGCGCTGAAGAACCAGAATTTATGAAGAAAGAGGTATGTCCGAGTGACAATACACTGATCTAAATTGAAAGGAAATAGTACTGATTAGCACAGGTCACCAACAGAAAAATCAGCTAAATACCATATAGTAGGATAATATTTAGCAAGTACAGAGAGTATTTAGCTCTGCAGAGCAATTACACTCTATTGCATTTAATTTATACCCCTGTACCAAAAAACGTATACAAAAGGGACACTTGTTATGGGAGAGTGACTGTGAGAAGTAACCCCATCATTGCTGGGAACAATTTCTCATGCAGATGTGTCAATCATTAACTAGAATCTGTCCAAAAGGGAACTCACTTCCCATTTTACATAAACCATAGCCATACAAAGCAGATTCTGAATTAAAACACACATTTCAGGACTATGAAAAGTTGTGTCTCTACCAGGATTACATAAGCTTTGTAAAAAATAAAAAGTCAATTGCATGTACACAAAAAAAACCCTCCAACATATAATGGCCCTTTTGCAACCCAGATAACAGAAGCCTTGTTTGTACATAAGGCCTGAAAGCATCGATTAAACCTTACTCCTCTAACAACATGGATATTGAAGTAGTATTTTCTGATGTGGCTGTATTTTCTTTCACTCTAACTGGTATATTTTTAAAATTAAGAATGGAATTGCCAAGGAATTCCCAACACACAGACAGATTACAACTGCTTGTATAGGACACCAAACCTGTGACATTCAAGGGGTCACATGCTAGAGGATGGCCAGCAGGACACGTGAGCCAGTTCATGAATCTCTCAAATGGAAGGAGGAGCACACACTCAGTTGAAGCTAAGGTATAATAGAATTTCTTGGTTGTTTTTTTTTTTTTTTTGTTTTATACTATGCTTACTATGTTTCAAACCCTGCCTAAAGCCCATTTCAGAGCAGGAGTTGGTGTGCAAACATGTCAAATGCTAGAGAAAGTAATGAACCCAGAAACTGCCTGTTTGTCCCTCAGTTCAGACCCCAGGTTTGGAAATATTCCCCAGGTACAGCTGAAGAAAAGACTTCCTGCCTTCTAAAGTTGTGAGTGTTACACTAGCTAAATAGCTACATAGCTCACTTTCAGCAGCCATCTAAGTAAGAAATGCCAGTGAAGTGAAGATGCTTCATAACTGCAGATAATATTGTCAATACCATCTGCAGCTCTCCAGCTGGTTACTTAAATTAAAAAACAATGAAAAGACTTTCAGATGGCTCTTTATATTAATTGGATTAATCAGTGATAAATATTTTGGAATAGTTTGACCTTGCAAGAATATTTCTATGCAATGTTACAAGAGCAGGTAACTAAATTTTAGCTACTGTTTCTGAATTAATGTTACTTAATAGGCTGACATGACATTTTTCATCAACTGATTCCTCCACATGACTCAATTTAGAATAAGTTATGATTAATAGCCTAAATTAAGATAGCTACTTGTTATCCAGAATGATCAATGTGAATATTAGGTGTATCTTGATCATGCAGAACAAAAGTACACATGGAAAGCTACCAAGCCTCCAATAGATACCTTCCACCTTTTAAAAAATACAACTTATTCCATGAACACATGTAGTGCTGACCAAGGAACAAAGCCAAACAGCCAGGATTCAAGACAAAACAATTTTTAAAATAAAGAATGACAAGTACTAATAGTCATTACTACCAGAAGAGTCAACTACTTTTTAAGTACACTGGTGATGTTTTTCATTACCAGTTACATGTTACACTGAATGTACTATTTTCAAATTAAGGCTTCTTCCAGGAAGTGAATTAGCTAGTTTATGATGAATCACAATGATAATTCTGTTCAAAGTCAAGTATTAAAGCCTAAAACGTGATTTTGTACACTGAAAACTCAAATTATGAGAAGTTACTGATGAAGTCTGTCTTGTATGAATCTCAAAACAGTGAGCTTTCAAAAAAAGCATGTGGAAGGAAACAGTTTCTTAGTTACAAATTGTTGTGAACAATGTAATTTATAAACACTGGCATTATTTGAAAGTCAATACTGTACATGTGTTTTACCTTTTCATTAATCAACTAGACAAAGAAACAGATTAGACCCTCTATACATCCATAGATCAAACTAGGGAGAAGAACAGAGGTCCAACATGCTACATGGTTAGATTTAGGAAAGGGTTGTTTTTCAAGCCCCTTGAAACAGTCCTCAAAGTTCAAGGGAGACAGAAGCCCTGCACCTGGAACAAAGTGGCACCATGCAATAGTGCAGGCTGAGGGTTGACCAGACTTAATGCAAATGTGCAAAAAGCAACCTCATCTCCCAGCGGACAAACAGAACATGTAGTTACTGCAGTTCATCTGTAACTCAGAACTGTAACTGAGTATCAGACCATCTAGAATGCAGCAGGAGCCCACAAAACTGATCAGTTCTTGCACTGTGACACCCACAATGGTGCCATTTTGGGCTGCCCAGTACGAAAGCAGCATTGACTTACTGAAGCAAATCTAGTGGAGAACCGCTGAAACAGCTTAGAGCACACAGCAGACAATGCAGATGTGTTCTTGCAGCTTGAAGTAAAGGTGTTTGCAGGTGTGCCTTACTGCTGCCTCTGCTATCTAGTGGCAGCTTACAAAGTATTAAATGAGCTTCCTCTTAGACCTGCATAATAACAGGACACCAGATGACAGAGTGGGAGCAAGAAATACATCTATTAAATAGTAGGAGAGGCAATGGGCATAGGTAAACCCTGAAGTAGGCTGTCCCTCAGACATTGATAGCTGAATGGGTGTGAGCAACCTGCCCTACTTGCCCCCTGCTGGGGATTTGGACCAGACTACCTCTTAGGTCCTGTGTGTGCTCAAAATCATTACCTGAACATAGACAGAGACAACACCAATCTAAATGACAATGTTATTTTTAGATGGAAAACCCAAAGTGAGAATGTTATCCAAAGATACAGTTTCAAATGGAAACCTATTTTTACTTAAAATACACTCAAAACTACTCCCAAAGGAAAAGCTGCATCCTTACTGTGCTTGAACATCTAAGCACTGCAAAATTTCAGACCCTAAAAGTATTGAAGGCATAGCTTCAGGTATCCAAGAATACTTATTTCATACAGCCTTGATACCAATAAATCAAAAGCTGTGTTGCAAAAATCAGCTGCTGCTTAAAGGTTCTAGGTATGGCTTTGGTCATAGATCAAATTGTTGAGAACAAAGCAAGCTTCAGGAGTCTCTATAGGAGGATATTAACAGGTATATTAAAAATTTCCCTGTTTTGAATCTATCTTCTCAACCTAACATCTTCATCATAGTGTTAAGGTCACTCAAGTGCTTCCAAAGTCCACAGAAATTTATGTTAAAGACTGGATTTCACATATTACTTCCACCTTTCTCTGAAAACAGGTTCATGGAATGGCAGCAACAGCTGTCCCAGCCACAAATACAGGATTTCTTTCTTTTCTTGTTGCCTAAACAGCAAAAAAATGACTAGGTTCTTAAATGCTCCTTACTCATTAGTTTCTACAAGTGTTTTTTTCATATACTATTTGAGCATATCCCCACTTATTCTATATTCTTCTCTGCTGTGATATATATACATGCAGAATTAATAGTAGCCTCATTCAGCTGTTGAGCCTGTCTGCACTTGACAATCCAGCCCCTCCACTGCTGCTACTTCTCTGCTTTCACAAGCTAAAAATAATCTCCTAAACAAAGCTTTTAGAACTTCTGTGTTGTGGTATCCCATACCAGTTATCTTTCTCTCAGCTAACTTCTCCCAGAAACTGCTTAAATTTCAATTCATTGCTCATTCAGCTTTCACAGTAAGGCAAGCATTAAACAGCATCAGCACCGCTTGCTTCAAGGTTAACTTTGCAATAAAATTACACCTTTGATCCCTTATCAGAGTGAAAAGCATATTGGAACACATACTACTCATAGATAGCAGTGATCTGAAAATATTTCCCAACTGGTTGTAAGTAGCTACAATAACTCCTCACTTAGAGATATGAATCACTAAGCTTCCAACATTTCAAGCTGACAGCACATTAAAGTACTACAGAAGCATGAGTATCAAATCACTCAGATGTTAAACAACAGTTTGCAGCTGTCTAAAATCTTTTAACATCTAGGTCTAACATACAAAGTAAAAAAAGCTGCCTGCTGTTTCATCCCAGTTGTCTGGCTTTGGTGCATGTTTTTATTTTTTTTTTTCTTAACTGGTAATGAGATGGCATCTATATTAGACCTGTAGAGACCAAAAGTCTAGCCAGATAAAGCCTAATCCAAAAATCTGCCTTATTCAACAGAAACTGCTCAGTAGGCTTAGAATCAAATCCTGACATAGGAAAAGATTTAGCAGGCTAAGGAGAAGCCTGAAACCTGGAAACCAAGAACCAATGAGGAATCTGGGAAAGCTACTTGGGACAAGTTACTTAGAAAGCAAACTTTGTTTTTTCAGTGCTTCAAGCTACACGTAAGTTGTGTATGATACTTCTCATGGTCTATCTGCAAATCAAACAACCTGATATAAAACTAGGCAGACAGCAAAAAGATGTAATCGATGTGAATCAGTCTGGTTTTATAACAAATAGTCAGATCTGATTTTGTAACAAAAGCTACAAGTCTAGATAACCAATAGCTATTTGCAGTTATTTTACAGTACATGAACAACTGCAGCAGTCACAAAACTTCTTGATGATAATTACACATTATGAATGTTTACATTAAATGGCTTGAGAATTTCCAAGTCCCATCAGTGCTAGCAGGGCTTTATTGCATAAGGAAGGAGGCTTCCAGTAAGATCCTCCAAGATTCTGTGCCAAAAGAAGAAAAAAGACACTAATCATAATTTCTAAAGGCTAAATAATAATGTCCTATTGAGTGATCTGGGTGTCACATTTTTTCCTCAATAGTCAAATTTAAATGAAGTGACATGTACGAACAGGATTTGCATTTATGTATGAATATAGGATTTAGCTGTAGAAAGAAGGTTCTGGATCTTATAACCAAACACAAACTTCATGTAAACACAGCAAGAGTTGTCACTACTTCCCTCTACACGTTCAGAGAGCCTGTCAGTCATTTTCTGGCTGTTTTAGACTTGGAGTTCATTCTAGCACAGTTATGACATTATAATGCAAAATTTCACCCAGCAATAAGGTTTCTATTTCACTTTGGTTACAGAGAATCTGTGAAGGTGCCAAGATTTGCATGTATTAACAGACTAAGGGAAAAACATTTAATGAGATTTGCAGAGCTAAACCTGGTAATCTCGTTTTTTGTAAGTTTAAAGGATGACTTGATTTTAATGTTTATTAAGTACCTTCAAGTGAGAAAAATACTAATGCTACAAGTCCATGTATAAAGTGAATAGCATTACCCAAAAGCTAAATCTGAAACCATTTTAATTCCAAAGAGGTAATGCCCAGGTTCTACAGGGAAGCAAACCATTGGATCAGCCTGCTGATGGAAAAAGTGTTCTCAGTGCTTTTGTTGAAAGTAGAGATCCTTTAAAACATTGTGTATAATTCAGGTTAATTATAAGCACTTGCCACATGGGTTTAAAGACAAGCCATAATTGTTATTTTATGCCTTTGAATTACCACTTGATGTTCTTAAAGAGACATTATCTGAGTCTCCCTTGAAAACCTTATTTTTAAGTAAGTAGAGGCAAACAATTCTTATTATAAAGATATAGCCAGTGATAAACAAAGGCAATACTCTAGGGATAAACACAGATGCAAAAACTCTACAAAGGAAGCAGCAAACAGCATAACCTATTATTTTCATTCTTACAAAATCTCCTCCTTTAGGAAAAATAATTGTGGGAATTGATGGATCTACACCTGCACGTCAGTGACCAATGCACTGCAAAAAGATATTTACAGCACTCTTAGCTGCTCATATTGTTAACAAGTGCCAAACAGGGCTTTCTGTGCTCAGACATGCACCACTGTTCTTATCCATATGGAGTCATCCTGCTTATGGAGGGCTGTCAAAGTGTTAGGTATAAGTATACATTCAGGGTAAAGTACTAGTAAGGTCATTTACAAAGCAACATGAAAATGGAAAGTTCTCATTAAAATTCTTTATGTGAAGCATTTTGTAACTCTTAAAAGTAATTAATTTAGAACAACAGTTTGGAAGTGATAACCTACAGTCACACAACTCTTCATATAAAATTACTAATATTGAGGTTCTGGATCAACTTGCTAGTGGTTTCCCTTTGCATGTCTCCTGCATTTCTCTAGAAAAGAAACAGAATATGTTTCTGTTTTGGCATTTGTATTTGGGCCTCCATTCCAGCATGAGTAATGTTTATATCTAGTCTTTATTCAGGCAAAAAAAAAACTTGAGGTCATGAACTTTTTGACTTCTAGCTAATAAGTGTCTTAGAAGGCAGCACTGATCAAATTAGCACAGTAAGACTTCATTTCAAAGCCTTAGAAATGAGATTATTTTTTCCTTTCTCACTCCACATATGCAGTTCCAAGTCAGCACAGGTCTATGAAAAATGCCTAGCAGATAGACTGCACCCAGCATGTAACAGGCCTTGGGCAAGGCAGATTCAGAGCAAGTTCTGCATTTTAAGCAAGTGATGCTTAAAAACTAGATCTTTTAATCTAGAAAGAGGCAGATACTGTTTTTCAGATCTCATAGTTCAGGCTTGCAGCTGAGTCAAAGCTCATTTACATTAAATCCCATTAACCTGTTAAGATAAACCTATACCAAGTTTTCAACACGAGTCCTGCTGCAAGAGTCTTAATCACATAATTCAACTTCTTCGCCTTACCTTATACTCAACTGAATTGTGGACCCAACATTTCAGCTGTCATTAGCTCTTGAAAAGAGCCATCAAATGATATTTTTGCCCAACTGTATTGAACACTGAAAACTAAAGCTTGTTTTCCCTACAACGAATATAATAAACTTCCTGCCCCTGAAAGGCTACATAAAAGGCTAAGTTAACCAGAACAGAAACCTTTTGTGCAAGATGCTTAATTAAAAAAAGGTACTTTGACTTATAAGTTGTACCCTGCTCTATTTTTGGCCTTCTATTCTGTTTCATGTAGTTACACTATTATGGTCCTTATCTGAGTATACAACAGATTTACCTCCTGCATATCAGGAGTAAACAGAGACAAGCTTTGCTGAATGAAACCAAATAATGCTAAATCAAATTATATATCTAACTATAAATACTCAAGAATGCGTTTTTTAAGATTGCATTTTAACTGCCTTGTGTTTCTCCAGGAAGGGAAACTGTCGTTTGGACCAAACCAAACATTAGTTTGAAACAAATCTACAGGAAACACTGCCCAATAAAGCCTGAAGTATTAGCTGTTACAACATGATCAGGTCTCTTCTATCTCAGAAAGAAAATATAATTTACCTATACCAGTAAGTAGAGATCATATCTCCAACATCTGAGCATTTCATAAGACAGAATATTGCTATAAGCTTATCTGTCAATAGTCATTAGAAGGTCATTGCTTGTTTTATGTTTAAGAAAAAACACTGTTAGAATTAAATCAATTTAAATGGAATTAAATTAATTGAGGAGATAAATCAATGTTTGCAATTAGTCACTGGTTTACATAAAATCCTAGTACCAAAGATGACAATTCAAACTGCAAGTGCTTGATCAACCTTTATCTTAAAGCTATTTGCATCTATTTTTGCCCATGCCTAATATCCTTAAAAACAAGAGAAATTGTATTTAGAAGTTTAGTTCCTACCTCTGAAATAAATCTGACTTGTCAAGATGCTCTCTCTGGTCACAGAAGAGAGTAGCACCTACTTTTCATTAGTTTTGTTACCAGATATTAAAAACGACAGGTATTCCAAAGTAAGGATTACATACCCAGTTTCTAAAACTGACTGAATGAAACAACCATTACAGTGTTTTCACTAATGTAAATTTTATTTAAAGTTGATTATTAAAAAATAAACTTTTCTTTCACTTATAAAAACACATGAATGGCCTGAATGTATCATCTACAGTTAACACAACTCCACTCAAGTCTTTTGATCACATTGATATTCACATTTAGGAAATATCCATTTATCTTCTACTTAGTTTAGCAGAGGACAGCATATCAACATTTCCTCTTTTCTATTAAGAAAGGAGACCATGACTCAGATAGTCACTGCAACAACAGGATGATGACAAACCAAAGCCATCATTTACAAAGACCAACTTGTGTTCAGTACATCAGAAGACTAGTTTTAAGCATCAGCATATTGTTTCCATTGAGGCAAAGTAAGCTAAGAAAGAAAATAATGTAAAGTATTAAACAAAAATTTAAGCATGGGTGGAACTGAGTAAATTTATTCAACTGCAATCCCAGTTTTTATTATTAGGCAAAGTATGAGAAAATCAGATTATTTTAATTTGTCTCACAAAGGTCAAGACTAACAAGCTTATCAATGCCAGTGAATATATTCTGCTTTTGGTAGATACTGGCCAAGTCAAGAAGTTGTTTACAAGAAACAAAGATCTCTTCAACTCTGACAAAAATTAATCTCATTTTGAAAGGCAACACATCCGTTCTTCTATATTTTGCTGGAGTTTCTATTTTTAATCACAAAACCGGGACAGCTTAAACATGAATTGAACAATTTTAATTGTCAAAATATCTAAACACTTGAAACTGCGTTAAATCTAAAAATAGCAAAAAAAAAAAATTAACTAATGATTTGAAGTATGGAGGAAAACTGCAGGGAGGAAAAAAAAAAAAATCTATCATCCTTGAGAAATACTATGAACCACCAGGAATGAGACTAACACATATACTACACTTGAAAATAAGCATAAATATAAGGGAATCACCCTGCAAGAGACCTGGTGTGACAGACTAGGAACAAAGAACTGATGGTCCAGCTACCTTCACTAGTACAAAAATAAATCAAGCTTTATATTTTCCAGTAACAAAAGTAGAGAAAAACTGAGTGGCTGTTAAGAACTGCTAGAGGCAGTCAAAAAAACAGGAGTTACAGAATATTAATAAGAGGAGAATATGGGACAAATATTTATCTTTTCTATCAATTAACTAATACTGTCAAGCATTTTCATAAGGATAGAAATGCACACACAATACAACTGCTATTTATACAGAGGAGCTGAAAGTTGGCCAGGGTAAGAACAACTGAAGGCTTAGGTTCGAAAAAAATCTGGACCATTCTGAAGGCCATAAACCTTATGCTGAGATCAGTGTTAGCAATCAATATATCACTGTGACCTTAAAGAGCTATCAGTATTGCAGTGGTTTCTTCAATTCAAACTGTGAAAAAAAACTGTTTATATGCAGAGAGAAAGGAAGTGTTAAGTAAGACTGCAAAAAATAAAACCAGCATGATTTCAATTAGCTCAGTTTTTTAATGAAACCAGGCTGAAACTCATTCACAGCCTCATTCAGGTTTCATAGAGGAATAAGCACTAAAATAAAATGTTACCAGTCTCTCTCAAAAAAAGAAAATCAACACTCAGGCCTGCATAGATGGAAAGTCAAGGAACATTCCAGCATTATCCATCTGCTGGCTAGTCACTACTTAACTCCAGAATATCCATAATTCATCTTCTGCTCAAAAAGGGGACATTTAGTAATGCAGATGAGAAAATTCATCATTCTCTATAATTTCCAGCATAACTCTAACAGAATTAGAGAAAAATAGTCTAAGATTTCTAGTCCTACTGTTATTGTTGCTCATGGAAGACCCCATGTTTACATCTCATTAAAAATTACATAATTCTCTTATATGTAAGTTCCCACTGGGAATCTCAAGATGCACTGAGAAGCTCAGACCTTAGTTTTCCTGAGACCAAACAGAACACTTGTCTGCATGTTTGTATGATAAATATACACAGTGAAGTGCACTTTCAATGCTAAACTATTCACCAGCTGGGGTTTATTTTTAAGATCGTCTACATACACATTAAAGCAAATGTGAGATTTTAAAGTTAACTGGAATGCTTTGTTATCCATGGTTTCTACTAAAAATAGTAATTCCTTCAAATGAATAAAGTCAGCTTTAACTATACATCAAAGCTTCATTTTAGGCAAATGAAAGCCGTGAAGACAGATTAAGGTGCTTATTACAGCTAAGCATGCACTTATCACATTGGAAACACAAGAAACAAACTTATCTTACCTTCAGGTGCATCTGCATCACAGTCTTTAGACACAAGTGTCATATTCCATGGCTGACCATCAATTGTCTTGTTACTCTGCATTATAAATATGGAAAATTAGTACACTAGTTTACCAGCAGTGGTCTTCCATAGACACTGATTGTGCATTAACCAAATATATTTGCCATTAATTATATTTGAATTAATTTAGAAAAAAAAACTTAAACAAATTTCTTAGAATATTCAAAAGTATTACTTTAGAACAGCATATGCAGCATAAGCTGCGAGCAGTAAAACATTTCTAAGTATGATTTCATTTCTGAAAAAATTAATAGCTTGTGTTCTTTTTGAAGACTTGTGAAAAATACACTTGAGCTCTGAAATTAAATCTTTTAACTGTGCATAGAATTAATTTGAAAATCAACTTTCGGAATGAAGACACCACTGAAGTTTTAGGATGGATAATGTTAATGAATATAGTTTACTTCTGGTCTGAAAGCCAGATGGTAACATGCAACATACTTGGACCACCAGAGTGGAAGAAGAGAAATTATGCATATGTAAACTAGTGAAAACCCAGATGTATCTGCTTAAATGTCCCAAATCTTTGGAAAACTAACCCTTTCAAGGAACATTAACTCTGTGCTCCACATTTTTGAACAACCAGTAAATAATTTTAGCAGAGTCCAGTATAAATCCTTTGCACTACACTGATTTTTTTTTATACCCTGATTCACTTTAAAATGGTACATACTTACACCCTCATGATTTCCTAAACAGAAAACCCTCTAAAGAAATCAGTAAGTCAACACCTTCAGACTGAAAAGCGTTCCTTAAAACATACCAGCAAAATGTACAAGCTGGCACATTAAACTAAGCTCTAACAACTTCATTCACTTGAACACATTAACAGCATTTTAAATAGAACAATAGCTAGACCTATGGGCTTTCTTTAACAATACCTATACGTTCTTCCAGGATTTAGAGCACTGTTCTTCATGAACATTCCTATAATTTAAGACATTTTTAGTACAAGTATTGCCAGAGTAAAACTTTAGTGTTCTGTTATCCCATCTACTCCCAGGCTGAAAGGAGGGATGCATCAAGACCAAGCATGAGACAACTATGGAGAGTAACTCAGTATGTGTGCTTCAAGAGCTTCATTTTGGACACCTCAGAAAAAAGCAATCTATTATGTGAAGGGCTAAGATACAGCCCGTTCACCGACATGATTAGTTTCTGCTTGTGTTAGAGATCAAGAATTTGAAAATATCTGTTCCCACACTTAGCTAAGGGATGACACTTCTGGATTCCTGCTGCTGGCAATGGACACACTGGGTCCTGTAATTTAGCTCCACTCCTCCAAACAACCCACATGATGACTGAAGAAAGAAAGCAATCATTGCTGTTCTGGTCCCCAACCACAGAAAAGTATCTGTTGCTTATGGCAGGTACTGGCTTTTTAATTCCTGTCTCAGGCAATCAAATCTTAAAGGTCCACTGGGTACAAATATCAGCAAGCCTTCTTTCAGATAAAGGCAAAATAACCCTTTGCCTTATTAAACAGAAATAGGAATTGTACCTCAAGTATGGGCAAAGTTATGCTTTTGCTAGAAAGCTAAGAAGGTGGCCTGGATGTGGATACAATTCTGTCTTTGTGGAAGGTTATGAAAAGACTCATTGCTGATTAACAGATAGAAGAAAGTGCTTCAAGAGGTGAAACAAAGCTCAGTTGGTACGAGCAAAATATCCAGAAGAAATTTTCAAAGGCTTCCTACAGACACCACAGCTGAAGACTCTTTTGATGAATTGGGGTCACATACTTTGAACACACCAGTGCTCAGAGTTAATAAAGCAAGTAGCCCAGGTCTAGTTAATGTTAATTGCCTCACAAAAGCTCCACTTTTATACACATATTCAGTTAAAAGGAAAAACCACCAGCACTTGTAAATTAAAAGTTCCTGCAAAGAACAACAACCTCCAAAGGAAACAGTTCAAGATTCAAACAGAAAACTAACCTACCCCATGTATTACTATAGATTGTGATAATTTAGTTTGACACATTACTAGACTTGGAATTACTGTAGAGCAAAGCAAAGAGGGAATTATTTCTTTTACACAGTCTATGAGCCACCAGATTGTCATACACATGTTTATCAGCCCACCCATCCACTAAGCTTTCCTAGAATAATGCTCATTTATTGCTTGGTTCTTGCACACTGTTGGTTACCAACAGTGTTATTCTAAATGATGAAATCAACTATAGTGTGAGCACACAATGAAAACCTGGACTGTCAAAGTGAGCTGGTGCATAGGGTTCTCATCTGGAAGTTTGCTATGTCTAGGTCGCTTGCCCTGCTCCTGGTTATGTTCCTGGAGACTCCTAAATCCATAATCATAAATTCATAACTCTTGAGAACCTCTTCATTGCTACATCCACAGAAAAATACCCTGCTTCTCTTCATTCCCAGACTCTATCTCTCCTCACTTAAAAATACCAAAACTTAACATCCAGTTACCAAGGTAATCAGACACAGAAAATATTTCTGGTACATTCTGAAATACTCTTGGAGAGGATGTTTTCAGAAAACCTTGTATCTATTTGGTATGCCAGAGAAGCCCCAATGCAATTTACCAGCATATTCTTTATGTCTCATGTTATTTTCACAATAACACCAGTTTCTACTCCAATTAGATTATGTGCTTTAAACACAGCTCTTTGAAATGAGACATAAGCTGAAGACCCAAGATAGCCATCTCAACCAGGACATTTTTTAATCCTTTAAACAGAAAGTTACAGCTCTACTCAACCATTCCAGCTAATCCTTCTTGCAGTGCTGACCAGGATTATATTGTAATAGCTGCAAGAATTACAAGAGCCTTCCTACTGCTGTGCTATTCTCTTGACTTTTTTTTCCCCTCAGAAATTATGTACTTATCTTCAGATACTTCTTGTGATAAACAGCTAACACGCAAGTTTGTTAAGTCTCAATCCTTCTGCCTCCCTTAATATACACACATTTTATTTTATTAATAAAGCAAAACTGCTAGCTACAGCCTTTATTATTTGTTTCTTTTCAAATCTTCCATGGTATCTACAAACTTTATCAGAAAGGATCCCCTACTCAGGTCACTGCAGAGCTTAGATTATTTCACTAGGACCCTTAATGCAATTGTTCTTCCCACTCTTACACCCACATTGGTTCCTCATTGTAATTGGAGTAACAAAAAAACCCAAACTGTCTTTTGCAGGGACATGAGCTCAAAACTAATTCAGATACAGCTATATGATGTTCTAGGCTACATAAACAGTAAGCAACCATGCCTGAAGTTCTATGTAAATGCACCTAAACTGACTTTCATCTAAGTTTCATGCTGCTACTACTCTAATTCTGACAAGCTGAGCCATTTTATACACACCTAAGCATGTTTGTTTTATGTTAGTTATATTTAGTATAAAATCTAATAAAATGCATTACACTTCCTAAATACCAAATATTCAAATCCCATACAGTGATTCTATCACTGTGCTTGGATTGATATCAAGATGACCAACTGCCCATTATCAGATAATTCAAATGTTAAGACAGCAGTAAAGCAGCATTTACTGAGACCTCCACTTCCTGCAGTGACAATCCTACCACACCAACACATGAGCAAGCCTTCTCCAGCCTATTTAACAGTACTCCAATTTCAATTTCTCCTTGTAATCCTTTTGCCTTGTAATCCTTTTGCCCCAAGTATTCTGTATCCACTGCTTAAACTAAGAGAATGCATAGTAATAAGTTACAAAATTTACTAAATAGTTGCAGCCGAAGGAAGTCAGCTGGGGTTTCATTTGTGAAGCAGGTGTGTTCTCCCACAAGAATATCCTCCTAGAGAATTAGGAATATTCTAGTAGCTCAAAGCAGCATCCAATCACATCAATCTCATTTAAATCCTCTCTTTTGACCACTCTAGCTCAACTCTTTCGTCTTTGTGAAACTTAAACATCAAACAGCACACCAAAAGGTCTTGACTTCACTGTGCCTGAATAAGCAACTAGTTCACAACCTGGTTAGCTGTCTACACTTGCAAGACCAGATCTAATGAAGTCTACCCCTGTAAGAAGATATCAGGCCTTAATAAACAGCTGTCCATGAAACCTCTCAGGATGTTTCTAATATGTAACTTTGAACTTTTCACAAACATGCAGGCTGCCACTCAAACTAAGATATAATACAATAATTTAATTCTTCAGGTAGAGAAGATGAAAGACTCAAAACCCAAAACCTTGAAATATGCAAAAGTGCAAAAACAAAACCAGAGATTAAATTTTTACTGTTTAATTCTGTAGAAGAATTTACAGAGGAAGAACTGCATGGAGTTTTGTGAAGTTGGAAAGTCCAAAGTACCTGGAATGAGACAAATCTGCACACACTTAGCTCCACTCAGATTATTATTTTCTACTGTACCAAGCTATCTTTGTCAATCTTCATAAATATGCACATAAAAATCATAAACTGTGGAACAGTACTGATTTCATTCTGTACACAGCCTTACACACTCAAAACAATCCTCCTAGCAGTCACTCAGCAACCTAAGCAGACCAGTACAAAAATCTAGTGGAAGCTAACAACTGTCTTATCAGAAGGACTAAAACAAACCTCAGTCTGACAAAGTCTTGAGATGACCCAGAAATTAAGTTGTGTAATATATAGTACAATCGGCTTGTGTATTACCAAGAGACCTACTAGTATTTAAAAAACTGCCTACCAAAGTCTCTTCAAAAACTGAAAATGTGTCCGACTTTGAAAATCTCTGTAAAATGTACATTTTAATGCAGAAAACAAAATTTAAATAAAAACGCATCTCACCTGTACCAGGTATTTCTGGCTTCCATACATTACATACTGTGGTGCAAGACTGTAAATCATGTAGCTTGTATGAAGAACTATCAACAGAAGTATCATACAGAGAAATAAGAGTGCTTGAGGTCGAGTCTTTCCTCGTCTGATTTTATAAAGCTAAAACCAGAAAAACAAATATTAACACAATGAAGTATCTTTTTTTTCTGAAGGCATTCAAAAACCTCTTTAGCTCAAGTAAATTTTAATTCTACTGCCAGAAGTGGGAGGTTGCTAAAATTACCTTCTAGCAACTTAATTCCAGTGGTTCAAAGCAGGCTTTCAGGGGTATTTACCTAAATTTCAAAGCACAGCTATTTAACCAAATTAAGTTCTATTTGCATTAATGGCCCAAAACATTTTACCCTGGCATTTAGTAGCAAGATTTAAACTGCATGTCACCTATAACAAACTGTGCATTGATTTATCCAAGAATACTGTGTCCTTTGGTCAAAGTGAGGTGTCATCTATCACTATACCCCTAACCATATCTAGAAACAGAGTCTGGAGCTATGAGAGCATTCCCAGGGTCTGAGTAAAATGGCACACCATATGGTGGCATCTTGTCCCTTTAACACTGCCAGGAACAACATAATTCCTACTTGCTGCCCTGCAGACACCACTCAACTAATTCCCAAGGGCTCAACCTGAGTATCATGTTAGGGTAAAGAAGCTGGCAGCTGAGGGGGAAATGGCGGCGCCAAAACCAACAGCTAATCTTAACTTATTGCAAAGACTGATTGTCACTGTTCACAATTTTGGAGTGTCACCACATAAAAAAGTGACAATTTTAAAGGGAAAGTAGGCACATTAGCAGGGAAATATTTAACCAAGTACTAGAGGCATGAATGCCATGCCATGGGATACAAAGCTGCTTGTATACGGTAATGTATTATTTGCAGAATATTTAGATAGCCCTATCACAATTAGACTGTTTTCTCTCTTGTGAAGCTAAACACATTTGTCACACAGATGGTAATTCAAGAACCTCTGACTGCAAGTCAAAGTTGACCAATACTTCAAATATACCAATCATATGGCTTTACTTAGAGAAGTCAGAAGCCAAAGGGACACTTAAACACCTGAAGGAGTCAGGCTGACTCTGTTGCTCAAATTAAAACATCGATTTTGATGACTTGGCAAAGTCTGATAGCTTGGCAAAATGAAACACCTTCCAAAAGCAGTGCAAATTGTACAACAGGCTTTTAATGCTCATTAGGCATACATACAATGCTATAGGCAACATCCCATATTTATGAAGCAATACAAAAATACTGAATATATTCAAGAGCACATATTTGTTAAATATCTGAGTATTTGAAACTAAACTCTTGTTATATTTACCCTTGTCCAGAAGAACCATATTCCCATATTTCGAATCCCTGCCATTGAAGTGAAGATAAAGTACATAACAATGGTTGTGATAAGAATATAATCAAGTGGAAAAACCTAAAACAAAACCACAAACAGTTAGAAAGGAAAAAAGGTCTTCTCCCACTCTGAGTAAGCAGCTTCTACTTCTGTAGCTTATATCTGAGGTAGTCAGTCCTGTTCAAAAGTTTTACATAGCTGACTCCAAATACAGCAAACATAGCTTGCTGCTAATAGAGCTTAGACAATTAGTTTGGGAAAGCACTAAGCATCTTTATTAATTTAAGACATGCCTTAATTTTGAAGTGCTATACATTTTTAGACCAAGAAATACTTAATTATTTTAAATATGCCCACAGAAGGACAAGTCCACAGTGGCTAGAGTTATTTTAGGACTGCATGCATGTGACTATTTTTCAAATCATATTTACATACAAAATATGATTTTTATATTTACATTATTAAAAGCTTGAGATAATATTGCTGCTGAACAGTACTTCTCAGTGAACTACAAGCTTAGATATTCAATAGTTTTAAAAGCCATGGGGCAGCAGTGAATTGTGCTGACCCATTATACAAGGAACATAGGAATAACTCAGCTGGGGAGGAATAAAATGCTAGCTTAACATTAAAGCTTTTCTTTTTCTCAGTTTGCTCATGACAAACTCAAATTTGTATGTCTACTTGCTGACTTCCAACTCTACTAAAGTTAACTGATGTATGTTTCTATGTTGGGTTTGCTTCCAAGACTAATGCCTTACTATAACATATCCAATGTAGCCTATTTTTCAATGTGCAATATACTAAAAAGTGAAAAATTGTATTTACTTCACTAAAAAGGCCTAAGTTATCCAGTACACCAACTAGAATATATGTAGAACAAGGGATAAAGTTGCTTTTATTCTGTTCATAGTAAATATAACTGCTGTCATTCTCTGTTGGCACTGTATTCACATCAATATCAGTTTCAAGCACCACCTTTCTTCCTCAAACTAGATTCCATTCACCCAAGTTTTTCATACCAGTAACTAATAACTAAAATTTAATAAGGAAGTTGCCTTGCTTTTACTGAACACACATTTAGACAATGTTGTTTTAATTAATTACTTGGGGAGAAGTTTAAAAGAAAACAGAAGAGCATCCTTACATATGTATATCACCACTTCTTTACTTACTCTTTGAAGAACTGGTAACAGCATATTCAATGGATTGGTCAGATTAGTTCCTAGAATTATAAATCCTGAGTCGAAGCCAGCCGAATGCAGAGCTTTGTCCAAACTGAAGTAATTAGAAAGTGTGGTAAGTACTGTGGTTTTCCCAGACCTTTAGCTTCAGTTTAATTTAAAAGGGCAGCTCAGAAGAAAAAAAACAAACTAACTGAACTAATCTCAGAGAGTGACAGCTGTCTAGCATCTTTACAGACACATGCTTTGCTTTACCACACCCACTGCACTTGTTCTGTGAAAGATATATGATCTTTGCATCTCCTCACCATTTTTGCTTTTCCCTAGTTTGGGTTATAAAGCTTGTTTTCCCAGTCTGAAAGATCAAAAACGCCAACATTTGAGACCTCTGGTTAGTGTGGATTCACATTGAAATCTACGAGATTTGCAGCTGGCTATGTAGCTTCTGACACCATGAAACCATTCCAATGTAATGCACATCAAAATGGATTAAACATGTCATCCACTGCAAGACTTTAAGCACCTGTTACCCAGTCAAAGAAGTAGCTGCAATAAGATTCATTCAAGCAAGCAGAATACTTCTGTAATCTGAATTAAACTTCCTGAACATATACGTCTAACTTCTCTGCTGAATCAGAACTGTTTTCCACCTGAAACATGTTCTTTCTTCAGGCTTTTTTGGTACATTTTGCTTCATTTTAATATATAGTATAACGAAAAGTGCAGCTCTATTGACAGAAATGTAACATGGAAAAGAAGGGGGCTGAGACAAACCACCCAAACTTTTATATTAGAGCAGAAACCAAGTAGTTTAAATGGTCAAGGAAAATGCTGAAATGTACTTACTTTGACAAGAACAGAGAGACAGTGAAGAGTAATGCCACGATGATGAAGAACACACCCCACACAATCTACAAGTAAAAATTTGAAACAATTTAACTCTGTTGCAGTTGATGCAAGAAGTGAACACTTGCCTTGGTTTCAACAACAAAGTAATGATCTTGGAGCACTTCTGAGCTTAAATACACTTGAAAAAGTAACTTTTTGGTAAATACTTGAGATCAGTGCTCACAAAATTTTTAACCTTTTAAACATAGTTTGTCAAGTACATCACATGCTCTAGTGTAATACACAAATCTATCCCAATGTCAAAAGTGACATTAAGAAAAGAGATGAGGTTACATTTAATGAACATAGTATTCAGCAGAATTCACAACTTGTATTCTCAATATTATGTGGAAAACCTTAACTATGTACATGCATTTAGGTTTAGTTAAAGAAATTAGAGATTGGTACCTTGAACACCCCTGTGTGTACCTGGGTGCTCACCTTCCAACAGGAGACAACCTGTGCATCGGTTACAAGGAACATCTCACCCTACCTGAGTAAAAGCTTCCTCCTGTAGCTCAATTCTGAAATACAGTGACTGAGTCACTTGGGAGTGATGAAAAACTCAACTAAGTCCAAATGTCATGTCTTCATTAAAACACAAAAAAAGTATTTTTATTATGGCCTTCCAAATACAGCACTGGAGCCAGGAACTGATTCTCCAAGCTGTCTCAACCAGAAAACCTCCTGCAGTTCTTCCTGGGTTATCAGCTAGTTATTCTCCCTCCTTCTGACAGGTTTTCTCCCTCACCATCTTTTTCCTGGGGAGCTTAGGGGACAATACACAGAAGAGAGCCCAGACAGGAAACCTATCCAGTTAGAGTTCCAACAGTTTCACTATAATTTCCTGGAAACCCTAGTCATGGAATACCATCAGACAAGTGCACCAAACTTCCCAAAACAACTTCCCAAATTTTCAGATTGCTAGACCTGAGACCTAGACAGAGTTATTTCAAAATTCTATATGCAAGAACACAATGCATGGTCTTCCACGTGAATGTGGGAGTTTCACAGTATTTTTACTAGCCTCAGAACTTGGCACACAACCATCACGAAAAGGTTAAGAACCTTATTACAGCTGCTCATTAGACACTCAGAGATATAATACTATTACTGTTCATTACATTCTGAAGATAAACTTCCATCTGCAAACTCTAGCCCAATATTAGAACACCACTTATAGAACAACTCAAATTATGTAGGCCTTACTAGATATAGGCTTAGATATCAATACCAAGGTAAGTACTAAGTTTTGCATTTCCACATAATTAAATGTACTAAGACTATCTCACCACAGCAAATTCCTACTAGGTAGGTATTAGCTGTATGAGAAACAGATATTCAAAATCAATTGAGGCCACGAGTCTGAATCTCATTAATTCTTCACTATCTTCACCCAGCTGTGGCCACTAGACAGGTATTTGTATCTCCTCTGGAATATGCCTGTCTTCTGAAGTGACATCTAAAATTGAGAAATGTCAGGGTTAGGGGTTTGCCTCCAATGCCAGTTACCAGATCAGTCAAACTAACCTATTTCATGGAAAATTCTGAAGTGTTACTAAGATAACACTTGGAATTCTGGAATTTCAGACTTAATTTACTCTGAGCAGAAATGATCCACAAACAGTTGGTACTTGTTGCCTCAAAAGTAGCTTCCAAAAATTGTTAATATTCACCCTGTAGACAGATGCCAAGCTCAGCAAAAGAGGTACTGCTCCAGAGCATGGAGCAGACATTTCTATCCCAGCCTGTTAAGAGGACTGGAACAGATAACCACACTTAGCTCACGGGGAATCCCACATCAGAATAATAGGATATTTTCTAAAGGAAGCTGCAGCCTACAGAGATGCCACATGTGCTTCTGATAGGAACTACAGCTCATGGGAGTCCACTCACACTGGAACAGAAACAAAGTGTGAAGAGGAAGCAACAGCAGCATAGAGATGTTATGGATGGTTGACAACTCCCTATTCCTTTTTGTTCCACTCCAGAGTCAGGACAAAAGGAGTTGAGCCTTGGAAAGAAAGTGAGGATCTCTGTTCATGCAGATCTCAAAACAGAGCATTTAATTTTCCTATCTTCAGTATCTCCAGTTTGTTACCAACAGCTGTGAAGTACATCATGAAAATACAGATGCAATACTGCCAATTTATTATTGTTGAGAAGACTTCCACATTTCATATCCTATAGTTTTGTTCACATATTGAACAAACATGGCTACGTTTACTCTGGCGTTGGCTTTCCCTAAATTCTTTTTTTAAAAACTCATAGTATACCACATTTCTCTTGTTGCTGAGAATATCAGCTAGAAGTATAAGAAACCATAAAAAGGAGGCTATGTTACATTTCGTAGAAAGAAAATAGACTAATTCAACATTACTCAACAACCCCATGTTGGCCAATACTCAATTCCCTGGGATCTTAAGATATGCAGCTTTTGACTGAATTGAAAAACTAACAGCTTCATCTTTGATTTAGCTTTGAGTAAAAAAAAAAAAAAATAAAAAAAAAAATCATAAAATGAGGCTATCTACTCCAATAAAAAAGTTTTGCCTTTGTTTAACAACAAATCACATGCTAATAGATACTTAGCAGTAACAAAACAATTACAGCAAGAACACTTGGACACTATACAAAGAGAATATGATAAGTTTGAATGTAGACACTAAGCTAACACTGTAAGAGACCAAAAGACTTAAAGTACAATTCCGAACACATTCTGTTCTGTTAGTCTCAATAAGAGCCTCCCAAAAACTCACCATCCCAAATATAAAGCAGAAAAAGGATTCTCTATCTAGTACTTGCTTCACAAGAAATGGAATTTCTCTTGAAGTCTGAGAAGCAGACATATTTGAACAGTAATATCCAAATTGAAGGCGCTGAAGGTAAATGTTGTAAAACAGTAAGCAAAGCTGCAAGATACTTTCTGCACTTCTATTGAACAGAAGTACTACATATGGATATTGAACAGATTTTCACCTTTTCTTAAAGCCCAGTTGAACAATTGACAAGTTATATATCTGCAGAGACATCCCAAATTCTCTTCAAGCACGAGTAAAACAGTTCTGCAAGAGTTACCATGTAATTAAGTAATAGACATTACCACTTCACTAGTCAAATCAAACAAGTTGTCTGACATGCTTCATAGCACAACCATAGTCTAAGAAAAATCTGTCAGGAAAAATTATCCACCTGCAACTCTGCTTTAGCCTGTGATTCATGAGTCAACAACTCACAGTGACGGTCACAGTTACTGAGAGAATACAAAGCTTTCACACCAAAAAAAAAAAAAAAAAAAAAAAAAAGGAAGACACTGGAATACCATCCAGATTGTAGGTGATAAGCTGTGAGTAACTAATGCACAACCAGAGAAGAGAAGTGGCAAAGTCCCAGAGACAAAATATATGGCCAACATATTTCTCAAATTTGAGCTTTATGTAAAAGTTACAGAAGGTTAATACTATTACACAAATTGTATTATGTATTTTTTAGATGAAAAAGAAAACTCCAAACTGTTAACATGAATAGCCAGGGGTATTCATCCTTTCAGTGAAAGGGCTCAGTACATTTGTAATGTATCATAGCAAGACAACTCCACTAAGAATTGCACACTGAAAGCTTTTGTTCAGCTGCAATTTCAGCCCATCACCTTCAGCACTCAGCATTAATAGCAATGACAGAAGAAATTGTTTACAACCCACCTGCCTCTCCCCAGCTTTCCCAAAAGCAGCCTACAGTTGAAAAAAATGCTGAATTTTCTTCCTACATCTAGCTGGGCAAGAAATACTTTATATGGCAATACTGTTCATAGAAGTACTAGCTTTCAAAGCCAGGTGAAAATCAAAGTCCTAAGATCAAAGAGATCAAGATAAAAGCTTTGCCCCAGTAACTATCTCCTTTGCATTGGTTAAGTATCATGACATTAAGTTCTATTCAGCTAGCTTACTATTTATCAAGTAATTCCTTGGCAAGATGCTTGTTCCAAATGCATATATTATCAAAATGTCTCTCATTTCTGCTAGATACATGTAATTTAGATTAACCTAAGCTGACAGCTATAGAATTCTTCCTTCCTCTCATTTTCATATGTTGGATAAAAAAACAAGATATTCAGATTTTCTATGGTAGAAGCATTAAAGTAGATCAGCTACAATTTGTTCATTTTTAATCTTAGTCAGGGTTGAGGCAAAGTAAAAGGTTTTCCAACAGCTCAGAATTCACTATAGGGCTATCACTGTGTAGTACTGGAGTAAATAAAAAAAAACAAAACAGTTGATATTCAGAGAGGTAATCAATAAACTTGACCTATAATTTATGTGGGAAAAAGGAAGTTGGAAGTTATTCCAATTTAAGTATCAAAAAGTGCTAAGTTTCACCTTTAGAGGTCGAATAGCTTCACAAGCTTTTGTCCACCAGCTTTTCTCAATAGACTCCAGATGCCTCTCTCTCCTTCGAAGTGTCCTTAATCTCTCTTCTAGCTGGTGTAAAGTCCGCCTATCCCTCGATGACAGAGGACGACCATCTCTGCACTGGTTACAAAGAGTGCAAAAGATCAAGAGTCATCAAATCAAGGAAACAGACTTGACAGATACTTAAATTATTTACAACAACTCTAATGGATTTGTAGTATATAATTCACACATGTATAATTCCTATGAATATCAAGAGGACGAAGCACAGAAGTCATAAGCTGCAGAGGAATTCCTATTACGTAGCCAAAACCACTTTTCACAACGAAAATGTCCAAAAAATCTATGGCTAAAATGGTTTAAAAGCACAGCCATGATCTGAAAAGCATGATCTATCCTGAAAGAAGTCCATATTTTGTGTGGAGGGTTGAACACTCTGATTTTCAGGTCACTTCCCATTAAATTTCATGAATAAGCCTATGTATCCAGCTCAGCATTTATTTTCTTTCCAACATTCCCCTAGTTAATCAGCTATGAGTAAGCTATGTTTCTTGAGCAAGAAACATAGCTCAGATAAGAGGTAGCATCACCCCAAGAATTAGTTGAGTGTACTAGATTGATTATGTTTAAGAATGTATTTTAATTTTGAGCCTCTAAATACTGAGCAGGAACCACTACACTCTGCTGTAAAGTGAGTAGCGCATCCATACAGCTCAGTTATTTGCTATAAGCAAAAGCAACAAAATGGGCATTAGGTAGCTGAACCAAAATTGTTTCTAACATTGATGCTAGTGTATTACAAAGTCATACTTGGATAAAGACTCTTTTACAGAAGGAAATGCAGTAAAACTATATTTTAAGGTTCTGAAATTCCTTAATTTTCTCTTGTTTTAAAGGATCCTTCCGGCAAACAATATAACACTTCATAACAGTGAAGCCAAAAAAAAAATTAAATACATTTGTTAACAAGACTAAGACCACAATATAGGCATACATAACACTTAAATTGGAGATTACAATGTACTTTTAATAGGAACACATGTACTATACCCTATATAGCACCTCTGTGACTTAAAAAGGACTTTCTGACAACAGCTCAAGCTCCCAATCTGAAAGTTCAAGCTTCAATTATTTAAGACTAATAAAATAAACCTACCAAATGTACTAATAATATAAGAACATACTATATATCTGAGTAGTATACCTTCATACTTCTAGTTTTAACTGTTTAGTACTCTCAGTTACACTCTTCACAACTTAATGCACATATAACTGAAGAACTATAACTTCCATTACAGAATGAGGCAGAATCCTGACAATTATTCACCAGCTGCACCAAATTATCACAATCCAACAAGGTTTTCTGTATTAAGTAATGATCCATCTGTCACAAATTTCCCATTTTTTTCTCATCTTGATTTCAGTAAGGAATGACTTCAGTGCTGTAATACTTCAGGCAAATTCAAAACATGATAATTTAAAACAGACTACTTTTTCAGTTCCTTTATTCAACAAAATATCTAGAACACTGAAGGTTCCCACACTGTGTAGAGGTAAGCCAAGTATCAAGGGAAGACTGTTGGAACTGCTTCAACATCTCTGAGGTCTACTATCACAGAGTGCACAACAGCACAGATGGACTGCCAGGATGGAAGCAAGACACCTCAATGTCACTTCTCAATCAAGACTCTGAAAACACTGGTCAAGCCATTACCTGAAATGGGTTGAAAAGAGAGGTGGGAGAGCTCCCCTATCATCTTATTTGTAAAGATATCTTACCCTCCTTTGGCTTGCACTCATAGATTGTTACAAGTGTCTTGCTATTATGAGGCACAGCATTCCCATCAGCTGCAAAACCATCATGGGTTTACAAATGGTGTTCGCATCTTAGGGATATTTAAGACTCAGAACACTCTCCATATGTATGTTTTTCAAAGAAATTATTTATAACAGCAAGGTGCATTAACTGGGAAGCAAGAATATCTGGAGCTGTTATTTATTCATCAAGATGATTAATAGTTTGATGAATCTAAATCATGACAGCTCTATGTGGCAAGTATCCAGTTTTAACTACACTGCATTGAATAAACCAACAAACTGGATGCCGTTTCTGGTAGCAGACTGAGGTTAATATCTACAAAGCATCTCTTCCATCCAAGCAGGCCTAGAGAAGTTTGAGGTCAATTTGTTAACACTTATTAGCTAGACACAAGTAACTACTGCAGGACTGACAAAGAATTTAATCATTTCTACACAAGTGACCACATGTGTTTCAAAGTAACTCAAATAACTGCAAGCTACTCATTTCTGGCTTGCTATTCTTTCTGGAACAGAGACTCTTCAGCATGACCGTGAACTAGTAAGCAAGAGAAACAAAAATCATTAACAAAGTGAGAACAGTGAAGATCATACCTTTGATTTAATCCTCAATAAATGTTGCTCCACTTCTTCAATATCTTCAGTGTTCTCTAAACGCTCATAAGATGCACTGGTAGTTCCCTTAATCAAGTTTAGAGGCAGAGCTGACATACCATAAGCCTTAAATAAAAAGGAAACACACATACTCAATTTTTCTGCCATATATTTTCATCTGATAAGGCTGCTTTATGTTGTAGCAATGAGGTATCACTACTAGGTGTTTTTTTCACCCTATCTGCATACTCTTCTTAAAGCAACCAATTCCTTTCCCCTTTTGAGCAAAGCATAAACATATTATGCAAATTGCAGCATCCCACATCATTCCAGTGGTACTTGTCTCATGACCAATCAAACAGGTATTAAGACTTCACATAAGCACAGCACACTGATGATTTATCAAACTAGCCCTTGTTTTTTGTAAAACACATAGCTTCCAGAAACCTTAATTTCCCCACTTTAGATCAAAATCAACATTTTATGCAATATAGAAATTTCTAGATATTGAACATTAGTAGTTTCAGAAGCAAAGCATACACAATTTCTTTGCAGCCAGTAGTTTTTAAGATGCTTTTAAAACAAAAATTGAGTTGAAAGTACCTAATTTACTAAAACCAAAATTCTGCAGTAAAAAGGGAGCAAAAGTTACATAAACAACTGAACTCAGTCACATTCCAAGACTGCCTAGATACCCATTCACATTCATAAATTTTGTTGGAATTTATTCCTCATTATAAATTCTAAGTCATTCAAAGTGTTTTGCCAGCTTCTACATCAAATCTACACACAGATTTTTCTAATGCAAGGGCCAAAAGCTTTCCACTAACATAAAAGAAAGATTTTTGAGGCAAGGTGAGCAACAAGAAAACGGCATTACTTTCTCTCTATTAAGCTATGATTCTTATGGATCAAGGCCAAGATCAGAAGTATCTCCAGGAAGTTTGGCCATTTATGGCCATTAGCCATAAGCCTCCAGTCTGTTTATTGTGGATCATATGTTGTTTTCTTGGTGCAGAGCTCAGCAGGAAGGTTCTTTTCTCCCTCAGCAATAAACACACAATTTTACTTTGATGTCTGAGCACTTGCTACCTTCAAAGAATTGTTTAGATTGAAAAAAGACCTCTAAGATTACCCAGCTCAACCAGTAACCTAACACTGCAAAGTCCACCAGTTAACCATGTCCCTAAGGGCAATGTCTACAAATCTTAATTATTTACAGAAATTTGAAGAGCAGTTTTCTAGATAGTTACAGAAATATCACTCCCTCCTTCAAGCACAGCTTTACATTTCCTAGTGAGAATACAATTAACACAAAGCTAGTGTGTTAAAAATGTCACCATACATGCTGTCATATCATGACTTTTCTGTACACAAGAGACAATTTGACCTGCTTAGACACCTACTTCGACATATTAAATCTCATGCACATAATCTAGAGCAAGGCACTATCTATTTTTTTGATTGTATTTTTTAATATGGCATAACTTAGCCTGGACTTGACAACTGCCTAACAATTTATGTCAGATCTCTCTCTAGACTATCTCCTTTGAGACTACTGAGCTGCTTTGTCATCTACATGAGGCTGCAGATATTGTCTATCTGAACTTCAGGAAAGCCTTCAACACCATATCCTATAGTATTCTCTTGGAAAAGCCAGCAACCTGTGGCTTGGACAGGAGCACTCTTTGCTGGGTTAAGAACTGGACGGATGGCCAGGCCCAGAGAGTGGTGGTGAACAGTGCTGCGTCCAGTTGGCAGCCAATCACTTGTGGTGTTCCCCAGGGATCTGTGTTGTCCCCAGTCCTGTTTAATGCCTTTATTGATCATCTGCATGAGGGGATTGAGTCTACCATTAGCAAATTTGCAGATGACACCAAGCTGGGGGGGAGTGTGGATCTGCTGGAGGATAGGAGGGCTCTGCAGAGGGACCTGGACAGGCTGGATCAATGGGCCCAATCCAAGGATATGAGGTTTTACAACATCAAGTTCCAGGTCCTGCACTTTGGCCACAACAAACCCCTGCAGAGCTACAGGCTGGGGGCAGAGTGACTGGACAGGGGCCAGGCAGAAAGGGCCCTGGGGGAGCTGATGGACAGCCAGCTGGACACGAGCAGCGTGTGCCCAGGTAGCCAAGAAGGTCAATGGCCCCTGGCCTGTGTCAGCAATGGTGTGGCCAGCAGGAGCAGGGCAGGGATTGTCCCTCTGTGCTCAGCACTGCTGAGGCTGCACCTTGAGTGCTGTGTCCAGTTCTGGGCCCCCAATCTAGGAGGGATGTTGAGGTGCTGGAGCAAGTCTGGGGAAAGGAAACAAGGCTGGTGAAAGGTCTGGAACACAAGTCCTGTGAGGAGCAGCTGAGGGAGCTGGGGTTGTTTAGTCTGGAGAAAGGAGGCTCAGGGGGGACTTTATCCCTCTCTACATCTCCCTGAAAGAAGGCTGTAGCCAGGAGGGGGTTGGTCTCTTCTCCCAGGCCACCAGTGGCAGGACAAGAGGACATCATCTTAAACTTCTTAAACTGCCACAGGGGAGGTTTAGGTTGGACATAAGGAAGAAGTTCTTCAGAGAAAGGGTAATGAGTCCTTGGAATGGGCTGCCAGGGGAAGTGGCAGAGTGACCGTCCCTGGAGGTGTTTAAGGAAAGACTGGATGTGGTACTTGGTGCTATGGTCTCGTTGACACGGCAGTGTTAGGGCATAGGCTGGACTTGATCTTGATGGACTTTTCCAACCTAGCTGATTCTGTAAAAAGCACTACCCCACAATTCTCTTCTCTAGGCCAAACAGAAAATTCCTTTAGCTTTTATTTATGGGTTGTTCTCTACAACTTGGTAATCTTGTCCACAAGCCTTCATTGGAGCCTCTGCTTATAAACAAAGGGACCAAAACCAGACACAGAATTTCCAGGCTTTGGCTTTGGAAGGGCCAAGTACAATGAAAATGCCTGCACTCTTGCCAGGCAAGCCCTAGACATCCTGCTGCAAAGCACACTGCTGGATCATGCTCAGCTTACTGCCCACCAGGACTTCCAGGTCATTTCCAGCAGAACCATCTCCCAGCTGATCAGACCCAAGCACTAATTGTTGCTTGGAATTAACCCATTGCAAGAAACTACCTTAATATCCTCTAAACCTGATGTCATTCTTGTTGGCCCAGTCTTCCCATCTGTCAATGCTTGTACGGTGGCTCTTTGTTCTGTTTTATCTACTTCTCCCAGCTTGGTATTTTTCAAACTATATGATTACTCAACCCCATCACCCAAATCAATTATGAGGACTAAATAATATTTGGCCCGTACTGATGCCAAAGAGCTTACTCAGGTCAGCTAGTAGCATAAATACAGAATTTAAAGATTTAAGGGACATATGAACACCATACAAGATTGTAAACTAGAAAGCAGGCTGCAATTTATCTGAAGTCCATCTCTGGAACCCAAAAAATTTCTAGCCAGTGCCAGTATGCAGAAGCACATAAGAGATTACCATGACAATGTGCCCAAACAATTTCACAAACCTGAGCTTAGAAATAGATTTCAACATCTGAGGTTCCCACCTGTTTTTCAAACAGCTAATAACACATCAATTAACATATCAAGTATTCACTCTATGAAATAGTTAAGAAATAAAATCCAGATCTTTAAAGCTTAGACTAAGTTTCTACAAAGAAAAATACAACTCTCAAAGTGATGTATCGTTTTGCTGTTTTTCAAAATGTGAACTACATACTTGAACATCAAGATTGCTCTAGTGAAAAAGGCTGCCTAAGGTCCTTCCCTGAATACAGAAGATGCTAATAGTAAGATGATTATGCAAGTAAGGCCCACATCAGTGTGGGAAAAGGACACCTTGGTCCTTCAAGATAACAATATATAGAATAAAGGACATAAAGATGAGTCATCTCATGTGATGTGTCACAGGTCTGAACAGAAGCTGTATTAGCTCATTTTCAGGGCTGCATTTCCCTTCAGGCTGATGAAGTTCAAGGCTGTCCTGGACAAAATTTTAATCCCCTGGGTTAGTACAAGTGTTAAATTATTCAAGGGCTATTATTTTAGGTATCTGCAACTTAACAAGCAAACAATGTATTGAGGATAGCAAAGGAAAACAAATCAAAGACATACACTACAGCCAAGAGAGGGCTTAGTCCTGAAATAAACTGTGGGTTCAAAGTTTGCAATATGAATCAACACATATCAAAAGAACCTTTAAAGCACTTAACATAATTTATGTACATGAATTAAAATTAAACAATTAATTAATTCTTGACATGCTTATACCACTGAAACAACTGATTACAAGACTTATTTTTAGGCAATAATTTTTTGTCTAGAAGTGTTGAGTCAAATAAGAGACGCTGTACCAAAGAGTAAAACCAGACATCTAAACATAATAGTCAATTACAGTATACAAGCAGTTTTGTAACATAGGTTCTTCAAAATTAACTGAATCTGGTACTAAACACTAACTGTTCAGGCTTGCAACACATGTTGCAAGGATAGGTCCCTGAGGCCTCAGGCTCTATCTCTGCTCTTACTTGGATGCTGGATCAGCTTCACTGAAATCACATTTTTGAGTAGGAAAAAAACAACTTATTTTAGAGACATCTCCCCTCTCTTGAATCACCACAAGTGCTCAACACAAGAGATCACCACTATCATTTAGCTTAAGGGCTGGAAGTCAAATCCTAAGAGCTCACTACCTATTACCTCCACGTTAGATGCATCATCCATGAGCAGCTGTCTTGATCTCATTTGAGTTTCTGTCCTTTGGCATCTCTAGATGGATGAAGTTTGTACTTACAGACTTTTTAAAGTATAAGGCCTTCTACTCTAAAGGATATGGGGGAAAACACAGAACAACATACTGCAGCAGAAAACCCAGCTTCCCAACCCTATTAGTACAGTCTCAAGAAAGCTTTTGAGACTCCCATCTTATTTGTTACTCATGGAAGTGGTAGATCAGTCTGAGACAGTAATTTGAAAATACATCCATCTAAAGCAGGAGCCTGTAATTCCCATGAATGCAACAAAGAGATCAATCCATACCTTTATGCAGTGTCAGTTGGCACTGAAAAGCAGGGAGAAGCATGCTCTACCTCTTCTCTGAGCATACCACTGAACCCAAATAAACTCCATGCTCCAAGCAGAGCACTAAATACCTTATGAGAAATTACATGAGCATTGCGTCCAATTTACTTAATCTCCACTTACTCCCAGGTCCCTTCCCTTCTCATCCTGCAGCAGATTGAGTCACTCTTGTCATTCACAGGGAAGATTTAGAACAAAAAGTTACTGCTCTGATTCTTAGTCTCTTGCAGACTCAGTAACACTTGAGACCTGCCAAACTGACATAACTCATGGCCAGATAAGGGAAGTCTCTTATTAGTTGCCTGCTATGGTAATGATAGTCACTTAAACAGAAAGAAGAACAGAAGTTGCAACAAGTTGTAAAATCACGTTTTACTGAAATTGTTGCATCAAGCAAATACTTCAGGGATAAACTCTTGAGTATTAAAAAGATCCAGAAAGGTTTTCCACTGGAAACCATAACCTCTAGTGTAAGATTTCTAAATTGCACAAACTATGAAAGAGTTCACCAAAAGGGAATATTAAGGTGGGAACACCTAATCATCAACCACATCAGCCAAAAACACATATCAGTTAAGAGGAAGACAGCAAATCACACTAAAAATAATATAACAAATTACTTAAAAATAGTTAAATGACTTAAAGCTGAACACCTACTGCAAAAAGCCTGAAGCCATCAGGCATTATAATTTAACTGCAAATTGATTATGCTTCATTTTCTAATCTGCTATGTTCAGCTAATATGATACGGTCAAATGATTAACCTGTGGCCCAAACAGGATAACCTCTCCTTGTTAGAGATCAAACAGAACAAGTAATTTTTCTCATTAGCTTGGTGCACAACCAGAACTAAAAATGAAGATAGCTTAAGAACTTTTTCTGGTTTAAGATATTAAAGAAATAAACTTGTGATTTCAATAAATTATCAAGAAGTAGCATATCAGAATGACTTCCTACTCCATTTATTATTAAGGGTCTACATATCATGCAAGTGGGCTTTAAAGTGGTAACACTGAAAAAGATGTAGATCTAGTCTTGTGCAAGAAGCACAAGCATTTCTTGCACAGCAGTGCCCTCTAGCGAAATCACAAAGCCAAATTAAAAAGAAAATTCTTATAACCACTATATAAAAGACATCAGAAATGCTCTCAGCTTTAAAGACACAAATATTCAAAGCCCTATTTTCTTACAACAGCTTATTTCAATACTTCACCTCAAGGTGTGACCATGAAAGACAAAATGCTCAGTTCTACCAACTAGACTGACAAAAAGGCATCTATTCAAGTTAGAAAGAGCTAAACTATTTTTAATATATGCAGGATTTAAAAAATACAGTCAAGTATAAGCTAATTTTCTTCAATACAAATGTCCCAGTTAAAAAACCTCTCCATATAAAAAATTATTTTGGTATAGAAGATGCTTTTACATACTAGTAGCCTAATTAGCTTTTTATTTGAATTATGCTAACCATGAGGGAAGTCACAGGATACCTTTTACCCTTCATGACAATTGACACAGTTCAGTTGCTTATATTGAACAGTTTCATATGGATACAAATCATCCTTACCAGCATTGCACACTGGTCAGTCCAATTAAATAGCCTCAAGGGAGGTGCCCTTTCAGGTGTCACACCAACACAAGAAACACTGAGTTTGTATAAGAGGAACTGGGACTCCACCTAGATTGAAACTGTACCTTCTCTGTGCAGCTGAACTGCACAGTTCTCCTGAAAAGTAATCTGAATTTACAAGGACTCATAATCTGCTTTCTTCTAAAGCCACATCTCCATCTCTGACTACCTACTCATACTACCATTCAAAAATAATTTGAATTCAAGAATCTTATTTGCAGAATATCATCAAGCATAGCAAATAGTGACAGCAGTTCATATATATTCTCTTAAATTATGAGGGGTAAAGGAGAAAGCCTACTAAATGCACCTGAAGATGGCAAACTCCCTCATGAACAGCTGACCATATGCTTCTTCTAAAAATCTCATGGCATACAGCTTCAAAAATCATTCAACGTGTTATCTGGAAAAACTTCAGTTTTTCATGGGAAATTTTAGCATCCAATCTTCAGTTGCCATGAGAGCACAAAACTTTTTGAATAACATTGTTATAACAAAAGCTCAAAGCATGGAACAGATTGAGCAAACAGAACAGGTAGCTTACTATGGCAACTCTTGTATGATCTGCAGGACACAACATGAATTTTGCACTGACCACTGTTTCTCCATTTCTATAGTCTAAATCCCTACAGTATAATGCTATACATCCACTTTCATTCCTCATTATGTTTTCTCTTTACCATACAGACTCATTATTTGTCAATGTTTAAGTGGACAAAATAGCTGTGAAAGAGAACCCTTATTGTAACTCAGTTACAATATTGACCATAATTATTTTGCTTAGCTGTCACCTTCTATACTGCTCCATCAGGCTTAGAAAACCATTAAGAACCAAAAGATTAAAATTTTAGAACTGGAAAGTAGACTAAAGTACAAAACTATCATTCATCCACCAGTTTAATATCTACAGATGTAGGAATCAGGCTCTTAAAATAATCAAACTAGTTTGTTATTTTGGTTATTTATTGCTTCATAGAGAGGTGAACATAATGAAAATTACATTTCTATATCAGAATTGGCACTGAAGCGATTAAATAGCAATAATGATGAATGCTACTAACATCTCAATTTCTCAATAGCTGTTTGAGGTCTGCTTAAAAGAATATCACTAGTGAATGAGTGCTTTTAAGGGTAGACAGATTCTAAAAGGTTTTAAGCTCTTTGATTGTTAACACCAACTGGAAAGGTAAAACAATCTGGACAAAAATTAGGTGTGAAAAGGTCATCACACTTCTGAGTAGACAAGCTAAGCTTTCTAACATTTCCTCTTTCAGGACAAAGAAAAAATGAGCATTTTATAGTTGCATAAGAAATTAAATAATGCTTATTAAATGTTTGGAAAAATTACAAAGCTAATTATAATCATCCTTCAAGGACATGCTAAATGAGATGCACAAGACCACTCAAAAATTAATCTGCCAGTCGTTGTATGAGTACTCATTATTCTGTCTTGAATTCAAATAGCAATCTGGAGCTGACAACAACTATTGTTCTAATACCTAAGGCCACATAAAACCATTTCAATGCAAAACACATTAATGAAAGAATAGATGCAAACTACATCATCTGTGAAACTGTTTAAAACTCTCCCCGAGCCAAAACTAGCATAGCACTGCAGGCCTAATTTATCATTTTCTTGTTACTATTCCATATTTATAGACATAGAAAGCTGTCAGTATAAATCATCAAGGTCATGGATTTGCAGAGCCCCCTGAAGATCACATGTGCACATGTCTTACAAATCAATTTTAAGCATCAAGTATTGTACTTCAGTACAATATATCAGGTAATGCCAAAAAAGTAGACTCTGTGATAAAGCATAAAAACAGAAAAGCAACCACCAGTTAGGGATTATGTTGAAAATTGTGACATATCAAGATATAGGTCTAAATAATGTTGGTCATTTAAACACTGCACATACTTGAGAAAATAAAATCTATGTTTATGCTCTTGCCAGTAACATTAACGTATCAAGTGAATATTTGTAGACTTCATCTACACTATTTTATCATTTCCCTTTAAAAGTTAAAAATTCAGCATACACATCTTTCCTAGTTGCATTTTTCTTGTCCTTTCCTGGTATTCAGGAAGAAAATGCAACATGAAATTTTAGTATTATATTGTAAAAAAACATGCTAAAAAGTATCAGCTCAAAGTCAGTCAAAAGAAACTTAACTGCAGCTTTTATACTTTTGCATCCATTTACAGAAGGAAGCAACTTTGCTTTTTGTCCAACCAAGTTGCAAAGTTATGAAATTATAGAAAAATAAATTTGTAGATTAAGAATAGGTATTAAATTTGCCAATTCGTACTAGGGGAACAACCAATCTTCCTTTTACTTACCCAGCTTCTGAAAATTGCCACCTACCAAAGTACTTGAAAGTTCTTACTATCTTCTGACACACACTAGTCCTGCACGAGCTAGCAGTTATTGAATCATAACTGATTTTCTGAAATTGCATAATTTTTCAACAAAGTGCCCACTGCACTCTTCAAAACACTAATTGTACTGAGGTGAATAAATAATAGTAAGAACCTCAAATATTGTCTTCTTTTTTTTCCCCACAAACCAACAGCTCTGATGGAATAAATAGCTGTCCAACACAATCTAAATAAGGTCATAACAGTAAAATCAGTATTGTGCAAAAAATTATTCCAACAAAGAACCAATCTTATTGTCACCTCAACCATTTCATATGCTAGACCCAAGCTTTAAGAGAAGACACCTCACACCATGAGATACAACACAGTGTGACCCATTGGTACCACTGTAAACTCTGCAGATCCACACAGCAGAACACCTGAGGTTTGGAAGGACTCTGGAGGTCATCTGGTCCAACACCTCTGCCCAAGCAGGGTCTCCTAGAGCTGCTTGTCCCATACCACACAGATATGGCTTCTGAGTATCTGCAAGGAAGAGACTCCACAATCTCTAAGCAACCTGTGCCAGTGGTCAGTCACCCTTACAGTGTTTCAAATTTGTGCCCTCTGCCTCTGGTCCCATTCCTAGATACCAGTGAACACAGCCCATCTCCATACTCCTTGTACTCTTCCTTCAGGTATTCATACATTTTGGTAAGACTTCCCTTAAGTCGTCTTTTTGTCCTGGCTGACAGCCCTGACTCCCAGCCCTTCTCATAAGAGGCAAGTGCCTTGATTTATCTTTGTAGCCCTTCACCAGCCTCCCCTCTACAGCTCCATCTTTCTTGTACTGAGAAGCCCAGCACTCCAGGTGTGGTCTCTCCAAGGCTGAGAATAAGGACAGTCATTAACAGCCTGCTGGGAATATTGCTAGTGCACTTCAGAATAATATTGCTCTTCTCTGCAGCATAAGTGCATTCCTGGCTCATGGTTAACCTGGTGTCCAACTCCCAGGTCCTTCTCAGAGCTGCTTTCCTCCTGAGTGGTCCCCCTGCACATGCACACATTCATTCCTCCTCAGCTTTGCATGTTCCCTTGCTGAATTGGATTATGTTCCTGTCAGCCCAGCCCCAGTCTCCAGTCTAGCAAGGTCCTTCTGGATTGCTCCAATATAAACTCCAGAGGGTATTCTCCCAGTTCTGTGCCATCTGCAAGTTGGCTGAGAGCTCTCTCCCATCATCCTGATCAATGAAAAAGTTGAACAGGAACCAGTATCAATCCCTGGTATACACAAGTGACTGCCCTCCAACTAGTCTCATGCCACTGATGACCATCCAGTGGGCCTAGATAGGCAAACAATTTTCAATTCACTTCACTATCTGCTCATCCAGCCCGTATTTCACAAGCTTCTCTACAAGGATCTTATGGGAGAGGCTCAATGTGAGCTGGTCATCCATTTTTAAAACATGGTGAAGCCACATCAACAAGAAATGCTGTTAGCATGTTTTAACAGTAAAGTAGTGTAAAGAGCTGAAAGCTGACATGGGAAATATTACTCTGAGAACAGCTTAGCTCTAAAGTGTTCATTAAAAAAAAATTTGAAGCTTCAGAATTAAGTGGTATGCAGATCTGTCCATAAACTTGCTTCCAGAACTTCGAATTATGTTTAAAAATGGTACTGTAGCAATATGAATAAGATCTAGAAAAAACTCAAACTATTATACACACTTAGAAAGAAGTCATGCTCTTGAAAAGAATTCTGCTTGACCACACATCTGATGGATTTTTGGTTTCCTTGGTCCTAACCTATATGCTTGCTACAGTCCAAGCTTTCGGGAAATTTAGACAATCCAGTTGTACCCACATCTTAAAGTGCCTTAGGAAGAATAACTGTCCACAACTCAAAAGTGAAACTCTGCATTTTCTCTCAAACGGCGAGAAAAGCTCTTCTCTATACATATCACTAGATCAAGTTTACTGTGATTTTGATGTTTGAAGCCATAGAAAATAGCACCCAGCAACCCACTGAACTGTAGCATTATCTACATATGTATCAGTCAGTGACAAGTGCTCAGTTATCCACAACTCCAGTCCAGCACGATGCTTCTATTTGTGCTGTCCCTCAACTGTCACCTTCACCCCATAATGCCAACATATCAAATGCTACAACACAGTATCATCTGATAAGATTTCTGTTCTTCATTGCATTAACAGCTCACCATGTATTTCAGAGTAATATATTAACCCAGCCGGGGCCTTGAGAGGTCCGAACATTGGATTGATCCTTAAAAAAATAGGTTTTAACTAGATTAGTCCTTGGGACAAATTTGTTAGTTCCATAATTTAAACTGCAGCAATTTACTATCTCAATAACACCACCCTGTTGTATCCCTCCTCCTGTAGAAGCAGGAGGGTTTGCTTTCATAAAGAAAGCCTAAGAGCACACACATGCTGAAGTGAGCTTCTGCTCTCTATTTCTATTCAAATTCAAGGCTACCTGCTGGCAGCAGCAAAGCCTTTCCCCTCCCAAACTTCTCACAGTACTGTATATTATCACAACACAGAAATTCAATTATAGAGCAGCCATAATCTAATTCTTCATGCTGAAGGCCACACAAAGCAGTACTGTTAACATACATTTAACTAATTGTAGAATGGATATACTGAAATGCCAGGGACTTTAATAAAATCACTTCATTCATCTCTTTCATGGTTTCTTCCATAAATAACATCTTAAGATGAAATTGGTCAACTGCAGTCACAGTATTCCTATTTATTTTTAGTGTTTTGTGTTATAGTAAGTATTTAATGTAAAGCAATTTTTAATTAAGTATGAAGGGATTTGCTATCATATTACTTATTACAATACAACTTTTATTAGATAAGCATTTAGCATAGATTTTTTTCTTTACTGTGAATGAGTACATACAAGACCAGATATACCTGTTCTCAGCTTCCCCTTAACAATGCAACAAACTCTGGCACTGAAACCAGCTGAGGATATTCAAAAGTCAGGGAAAAATAAAAAAATTTCACTTATGTCTATACTACAAATCCTCAACTTCACTATGTAAACCACAGTTCTCAGATCACCTCCATCCAGAGACACAGGAACTCAGGTGTCCCCACATGGTGCTCCCAACTACTCTTTTTTCCATCATCTACTAAGCATTTCCAGAAAATTGAGATTTTCTTTGTTTTTATGTTTACTCTTACATACCAATGCCCTCTTTCTGTGCTTAAAAACAACAACTAACACCAGTGATCAAAGAGTTGTTTGATGACTAAGCACAAAGATCTCCCACCTTTGAAAATGGGGATAACAATTTGATAGGCAGCAGAAGGCTGCCTGAAAAATCATAGGAGCCTAACTACTTACTTGTGAGATATCCAAAATCAGCACTAAGCATTACAAACAATGCCCTACAGACTTGTCTGTGCACTCAAGTCTGTCTCATCTAGACGTGTTTTTTTGCTAAACACAAGGCTAATACAGCAAAAGAAAAACCACAAAAAAAACCAAAACACTGCACAACACAAACATGGGTAACTACCAAGAGAAAGTCTCCTTCCAGAATTGTATTCTCCTCCTCTGAAGCAGAGGAAGTGGAGTAATCCAAGCTGGTAAAGACAGACTACATTCTGAGCCAACCTCTCCCTGAGTTTAGGGAAGGACAACAAGCCAGAAACTTTTCATTACTGAAGCAATTTTTGCTTTATGTCATACCATTGGTAAGCCCAGCCCACACTGCTGCAAGTAAAAATAGCTTAAATATGGAGCCCTGACCTTCACTGCTGGTGGAAAAGGTGTTATGAAAGCTGTAGAGCATAAAGAAAACACTCCAACTTAGAGAACAGAACTTCTAATGGGTGTTTTTCACTGTCGGTGACACATTTGTACCTCAGTCCATTCATATATCAAAGCCAGCTCACTGTTTCAGCATAAGATTCTACAACTGCCTGCAAACAATGATAAAAAACTCACATCACAGGTAGGTGACAACCCACTCCTGTGTGAGCTCATGCCCAAAACTAGTGTAAAACAGCTCTTCCATTTCTCCCACTCTCCCTTAACACCTACTGTAAAACAGAACAGATAGTTCCAGCAGGATGAAATACAGCAGTTAAAAATAAAGGAAATCAATTTCACACTCCAGGCATTTGCATAGACAGCTCAGTGGAAGTTTACAAAGCAACAAATTAGCCCAAAAATCTTAGTAATTAAGGGATTCAGATAAGAGTTAGTTTTCATGCTTGATGTTTCACCTCGTTTATCACTCAGTACTTGTGTAAGTTGCAAATACATTGACACTAAAGCAACAATATTGAAGATATAGGTATTATCTTCATCTGAGAAAACAGACAATACAAAACACTGAAGTTTTGAACATGGATTTCCAGATTCCACGTATTTCCAGGTTCAGCTAAGTGTTGAGGACAGAAGCATACTGTGATACTCAACTGAATGGTGCCTACGATCAATCTGGGTTCAAAAATAAGTAGGCAATAAATAACACTGGATGTAAGAAATATTAGCAGCAAATTGAAAAAACTCCAAGAATCATATAAACATTAAGGTTGGAAAAGACCTCCAAATTCATCAAGTCCAACTTTTAACATAATTCCACCATGCCCACTAAATCGCATCACAAAGCACCTGATCCGCTAAGGCTTTTGTTGCAGAATGCTTACATTTCAATCAGGAATAAAGTCGCTTTATTTTCACAATCTCACATTTCAGATGTTTGCTAACAGTTATAAAAACCATACAGAGCAAAACACTGATGATATTCTCCCAGCTAATGAGTTTTTTTTTTTGTTAGTCTCATGGCTAAAAAAGCATTATATGTGCTCTTAAGCAATGTAATGTAGTTGAACAAGAAATTAATCTTTTCTTCTATAATTAAGGGAAACTAATTAAAATCTGGCATGATATTACAGGCTAAGTGGAGGTCTAGATCTTTTTTTGACCATTACATGATCTAGATGTCAGCAAAACAGCCTGAATAATTTAATGACCCATGTCACTTTAAGAAAAGGTTTAAAGTAATAAAATTTATCATCTTGGTCAGGTTAAAGCACTTAGCCAATGGAGCTGAGAGCAATTCAGCTCACCTAGGATACCCACTAGCTGATCCACCCAATTGCTCTCCAACCTACTGCACAAACCCTGATGGCCACTGAGCTGTCAGGGTCCTGACACATCTGCAAACCAGTACTGAACTGCCTTCCATAATTCTGCTGTAACTTACACCAGCTGGAGAGACAGAAAACCATTAGCTATATTTGTTACTCATTAAGGAGTCTCAAAGTAGTATTTCATAAGCATCTTACCCCCTTCCCACTTTCTTAAATCCTTCTTCATTTGGAGTTTGCCCGAAACTGACACCTCCTTGGGTACCAATGCTTCAAAAATAATTTACTGCATAAGCTATTGCTACAGAGGCACTTAGAATTCACTAGCAAAGCTACATGGGAACAATTATGTTAAAGCCAGCTCTAATAGAAAAAACATTATATTAGCAAGGACTTAAATATTAAAACCTGTCAGAAAAACAGTAACTTCCGAGAAACTTTAAAGCTTTATCTGTTATCAGTCAGTTATCTTGAGCTTTTAAGCAGCTTGTTGTAAAATTTTACTTTGATTACAAATTAAAACATGTAGCATTACAAATACTGATTATTCACTGAATGAAGAAACAGAACTGACTGGGAAAGCAAATGACAACATAAACATTAAATGTTGGCCAAAGCTAGTAGGATTAAAACAGCTTCTTTTCTTTCAAGGCAAAAGAAAAAAAAGAGTCAAGCAGTTGAACTAACATAACCTTAACCATACTGTTTTAGTATTGGTTATAGAATGAACCCCTCCAAATCCCTCTCAGAAAGAGCTGCAGTACTTTACCTCCATATCAACCCTAGGCCACAGTTCAATGAATAATAAAAGTGCAACATTTAATTCTCTACATCAGGGTAGAGAAACAAAGGCTTAAGAGAAAGAAAAGTCAGTGACTGTGTTACAAATCATAATGTGACATCCCCTTGCACAAACACATCAAAATTAAGCCTGATCTGTGCTCAGTACTGAAACAGTGGTCCTTAAACTTGCAGAAAGAAGTTAGAACTTAGAATGAGTGTTTCAAACCATGAAAATCTGGAGTTAAAGACACTGCTGAATCTTTTTAGGATGACAAGTTTTCCATACAGATGGAGCCAGTGATAACTACAAGTGTCACAAAGGTAAAAATCTGAAGACTTTGCATAACAACTTACTGTGTAAGTGATAGCTGCCAACATTCCAATCACAGTCAAGGAACTAATGGAAAATGAAAGTGCAGTCAAGCCGTCTGCAAAAAAAAAAAAAAAAGCAAAGAACTTGTTGAAAATACAGTAGATGTATCAGAACACTTATTCCCAAATTAGTTTCCAGAAGAGATTTAAATTCATGAGAAAGAAGAAAAAGATAAAGACATAGTTACCAGTCACAACTCATATGGAAAATTTACCTAGAAGAGCTTTTTGACAACAGTAGATTCTTTACCCAAAATTGCAGGATCCAGGACAGATTCTTGTCTTTCTTACAAGCTCACAGAACTTGCATTCACCCAAATGGTTGAAAAGCCACAAAGGAACTTGCTCCCAGAGCTCTATAATACTTCTTAAAGACTTATTTCTGGCCTGTCCAGCATGCTGTCATCACTTGCACAACTCACATGTGCATTCTGGATGGCTCATCTTAGTTTTGTTTGCTGTCACCTGATTTTTCCTACTAAAAGCACTATCCAGAATCGTACAAGCATGGATCCTTCAACCTACCAAAAAAAATCATCAGCTTCACTCAATGTTTATACAGACCAACAAACTGGAAAAAGTTCAGGGGACTATAGAGCTATTATAGCCTTAGAACTCTAGTAATTAAAAGAGATAGACAAGAGTGACCAAATAAAATGGCATTTAACTCCCTAAAACTTCCTGCATAATTCTTCAAAACAGGTCTGGCCCTGATCTCACCATACAGGACATCACAGTGGTTTTGGATACTTAGTAACATTGAAACTTACAGTAAATTACAGAAACTAACCTTCAGCAAACAATTTCATGTTTGTGCTCAGTCACAGCCACTATGTCCTCCTCTCTATTCCCACAGATATACTAACCTGTTTCCTTTCTTATTTATTGAACACAGCACTAAGCAGTCACAAACTGAGAAATCATAACCTTCCTCTTTGAGAAACTGAACCCTTGTTCTGACCAACCCTACAGGCCTCCTTCCAAAACCACCAAAAACTAACAGAATAGCACAACCAAATCCAACTTCGCTGCCTAAATCTCTCCTTCACTATTTTTGCTAGATAATACCAAACAACCTCCCCAGAGCTAAACGCCGTATGTTGCTCTTTCAAATACTACAGCTATGTTTAAAACTTCTTTAAAAAAAAAAATCAAATAAAACTTAAAAACCCACAGAAATAAGCCTAGCACTATTTCTCCTTCAGTAGCTATGAAAATTTGAGTTGTTTCTCAAGTTTAGTGGAAAAAAGCCCACATGAGTGACCTCTATTTGTAACATATCACACAAGGTACTTGCATGCCATATTTGATAATGCTCCTGTAAAAGTATTTGAAACCAACATTTAAGATCCATTTTAAAAGTCTGAACTGCGCTCAATGGAACATTAAGAAACTAACTGGCTGAAAAATTGATAATTGTATACCAGAAGTATATTGTCAGGTTTTGCCTCAGTGGATGAGATCACATTCCTTTCATAATCCCACAACCAACTACCTAAGTGATGATTGGATGTTTGTTCTGTGTCTCAAGATCTTTGCATTTCTTTGGCCACTACAGACAGGCAAAGGAAAAGGGTAAATTAATATAAAAACAGGACAACAGGTACAATTAAATAAAACAGTCAAGCATTTTGTCCTTATTTCTCCAGCACTTGGAACACAAAAGAACCTTTTGCAGAGAGCTGCTGTCTGTGCAGTAGCTCTATGAAAATACAAGGGCCCCACTGTGTGGGGGTCATGGGAGACAGCAATCCAAAGATAAGGCAGCAGCATGCCCTGCCAGCATGGAAGTCCCATGGCATTCCAAACTGCATCAACAGCAGCATGTCCACCTATTAAAGGAAGGGACCATAAAGTGCAACCAGTTCTGATACAGGTAAAGACATAAACCTGAATAAGTTAAGGGAAGAATTATGTTGGCTGGCAGCTGGAGCACATGCTGCACAGAGTAGCTGAGGGAGTCAGGCTTGTTTGGCCTGGACAGACAGGTCTGGAGACACCCAATACTGCCTGTCTGCTTAGCAAAGAGGTAGAGGCCAGGCTCTTCAGTGGTAAGTAGTTGTCAAGTCTGAGACAATGGGTGACAGCAAGTATATCCACAACAGGTAAGAGATTTTTCCACAATGAGTTCAGTCTCCAAATGCAGAGGTTTTGAAGAGCTAGGTGATAAAGTCCTGAGCAACCTAGTCTGATCTAGTCTTCCTTCTTGGTGCAGATTTGAATAGATGACCTGTGATCTCTTCAATCTGAATTATCCTATGAAATTACAAGTCACAAGAGCGTGCTGCTAGAAAACAAAATCAGACTTTGACATCCCAAACCAAAATCTTAATCATTTTACCTTCCTAGAAATAAACATTGGCTATACTGTATTTCACAGCAAAGACAAAGCCAAAGACCTTGTTACAGTCATATCAAAGTCACCTGGAAAAATCAGCTCACATGTCAGCTCAACCATTATCACAACCTCTATAAACAGTTCAAGAGGGAGTTTTTCCTGTACTGCTATAATCTTTGCAAAGTGAAACACAAACAAGCAGACAGCCAAAACATTCAATAATCTATAGATATGTCCACCCCATCTCCTGTGCTTACAGACACAGATTACAGCACAGAGCATACTGTGATTAAAGACACTGCACGGGTGTCAAAGCAAACAAGAAGGGCTTTGAGTATTTAAGTGGTAAGAGGGAAAAGAGGCAAAATAGGGGCTCATTCCTGAGTTGGGCAAGGGACCTGGTGAGACATGACTTTTGCATGACAGGCCTGAGGTACAGAATGCCTTCTTTGCCTCAGTCTTTTACTAGCAAGACCAGACTTCAGGATATCCAGGCCAGGGAGCTCAGTGAAAAAAGCTGGAAGGAATATGCATCCTTGGAAGAGGATCAGGCTAGAGAACACTTAAGTAAACTGTACATATGTAGTTGATGGGCCGTGAAGGGATTAGCCAGTTTTGTCAGTGTTTGGTGTATGTCAATGCAGGGAACTTTTAGTCAGTACAAAATTCCCAGAATAATACAGAATATGACTTGACAAGGGCTTGTATGACTATATCCTAAAACATTCATACAGAAGCCAATACTCTGCACATCAAGAATGAAGCACAAAATAATGGTGTACTTATGCACTGGAATGAATGTTTGTTAGACAACTTTTAGTTACCCTTTTTAAATACATTTGAAAAGTGGCATCAAGTCTGCCTTAGCTCACCTATAAATCACTTCCTTCTTCACCCTGAAAATATATCCTGGCTAAGCACATGAACTACATCACCTAGGTGTTAAATACTATTCCATGGAGTTTGGCCTTGTCAACAGTTCTTTACAGCCCTAGTGTGAAGTGTAACAAATGCAAACAACAATTTTAGAAGAGGTCAGTACTGTAAGAGCAAAGGGAAGAAGTTGTAACACCCACAGGACTTTACTGTCCAAATAGATGGAACAACTTGTCTCATTTTTACAGTGAACAGCAGTACAGCATTTCATTAAGTTAATGAATGAAGACTGTCACAATGTGATACACACTCACCATTACCCTGAAACTTCAGTATCCAAGTAACATTTAAGAGCTGAGTTAAGTGAAGACTATGGAAGAAAGGTTCTCTTCTCCCCACCATAAGTATCAGCAGACACAACACTGGAGTCCTTGCTGTCAAATGGCAACTTGTATTTAAAGCACAGAGAGGAGATGCTAGCAGTGTCTGCTTTCAGGACAGTTCTAATTTTTGTTCTTCTCTGAACAGGAAGAACAGTCTTATTGTAAAGATTCACTGTACATAAGCAGTCAGAGAAAAGTTAGAAAATTGCCACCAAGGAATTTAATTATCTTGTTCAGTCAATGAACAAGTGGCAGAGGTTAGTAGAGTATCAACTCATGAAAAGCTCAGAAGAAATCTCAAACTTACGACTACTTCCAAATTCTTCAAACAGGAGCTTCACTTTCTCCCACTCTGTGGAATTCTTCTTGTTGGGAATATCCAAAGGAACAAAAGCCCTATAATACAGGGGAAAAAAAAAAAAAAAGTCTTTCTTACCCTAATCAGTGAAATACAAGAATTCTACTTCCAAATTAAGAAAATAGAAATGCATTCATTCCAGAAGAAAAGGCAGTGTTTCACTTTATTCACATCCTCCTCAAATCCTGCACTTAGATCAGCAGAGTACATGTATGTGTGTGTACAGTCAGGTCTGAGGTCAATGAACAAGTGATTGTCTATTTACCAGTCCTAAAAGTGGTAAAGACCCTACACTCAAGTATCACTAAAAGACATATTAATATGATTTACTATCTTGATTTTATACATATGCAGAGGAGTAAATAAACCTTAAGAATCAATTGAGACAAATTCTCATATAAATATACCCTTCCAAAAGCTAAAATAAAATAATTAATGATTTCTCAAACAAGCATTAAAATATAAAGGGACATGTTCACCTTCCATCATTGCAACTAAGCACATCTGTTCCATTCCATTCTTTGTTCTGTAGTTGGAGACAAGTGAGCTGCAGAGAAGTTAATTAAGTTTTTTTTGTTCCTCCAATAAGCAGACTAGCAAAGAATGCTCAGAGAACAATGTCAGGTAAAAGTCACCTAGCTGAAATCTCCCTGTTGTCAGGTTCACCATCTAAACTCAACTAATAATAAAAACTCTACAGTACTTCTACAGACAAAACAGCTGAGGTTGCAATACCTCAAAAAATAGTACCTCCATACCAAAAAAACACTGAAAACCAGAGCTTTGAGACATGAAATAGAATGTCTACAAGTCACAAGGAAGACAGATTTGAAGGGAAACACTTTAGGCAAAGAATGAAAGAACTCAAACCTAAGTCCATAAAGAATGTTCACAAGCATCATTTGGACTTGAATGACAAAGACTACATAATTAGACTCTTGCTTGAAGTCCCAAACAAATACATACATTCCCGGAGTAGTCTCAAACCTAAAGTACAAAATATATGCTTTTGTTTCAAAGGTTAGGGCTAAACCAACTGTGTGCACATATAATCATCACATCAAAATCAAACTGATAGTCTGCCAAAAAAACAAGCTGACACTTTAAAAGTCAAGATTTTAATTTCTAAAAAAAGCTTCTTGACTGTGCAAGAGGCAGATTGAGGGCTATAGAATTTGCTCAAGTTGACTCATGCTTGTTGACTTAGGATTTAGTTCTTGTATCTGCCTCCAGTAGCAATTCTTCCTGTAAAACAGCATCCAGACAAAATGAAGACACAGGTATTAAAACCAAGTTGGCAATATTTCTACGAACAAATGATAGAAAGAAATAACTGCAGGTTTATTTGCTAAAAATGGTTAATAAAGGAGACTCTGCGAACATAACTAAGGTCAAGTCCTTTTTATTTTAGCACAACTATGGATTTGCTATTTGTAGACCACATAGAGGGAGCAAACAAGATGGAAGTACGCTTTAGGTTATTTATACCTTGCTTGCTTTCTTCCCCCTGAGAACAAAAGTATCCTTTTTGTCTTGTTTTTTGCTGAAACTACCTACAACCAGCATGTCAAAGGACAATCAGTGCAGGGCTCCTGAATACATTATACTCTTAAATTACTACTCAGATAAACCTTGACTGATGGAGATGGACATCTGATTCTGCTCAAGTTCCATGCACCAAGTCCCCAGAAAAGAACACAGGAGTTATAAATTTAGGAAATGTAAGCAAACAAAACAGCTGAGCTGTGATGTCTGACACTTGGAGTTCTGGACACAAATCAAATTATTAAACTGTGGTAATTTTAAGAATAGAAGCAAATTGCTATGCTGCTCAAAACACATCCTGGGTAAATTGTGATTAAAACCTAGATCAATATCTAGGTTGCAGAACAAGGAAAGTAAATGCAAGACAAGCAGTTTAAAACGATTCACTTTTGGCAAGGCTGATACAAAAGTGTAGATGGGTCAAGTTTGATCCTTAAATCAGAGTGTCATTAACTGTCATACTTAGGAAATTATTTTCCAACACACCAGATGTAGACTCATTTCCTTAAGTGAGTTCTGCTGTGATATAATTTGCATAACTATTTATAGGATAATTAGATATATTCATAGCTTTTTAAGAGCTAATGGTTCTAGAAAATTTAAGGTAACCAGTTTAATTCAAAACACTGACAGTCAGGGAAGCATGCATTTTGGAATCAAACATCCATTAACCTAAAAAACAACCTTTTATTTCATACTAGACTGCTTGAGAGTGCCTTAATGTAGATTGCAGTATCTCAAGCACCTTAACAAGCACATAACATTTGGAGAAAGTACAAGTACATAGCTTATTGGAAGGGAAAGGTATGACAAGTAAAAACTAGTTCCGAGCATCCCAGTATAAATCTGCCCTACACTTTGCTTTTAATGGCATCAAGTTACCTGCGTGCAGAGGATTTAAGTGTTACAGACACTTAAATGCACATTTCTTGCCAGACAACTGTTTTGTAACAGACAAGTAAAGTAAGAGGTACAAACACTACTCCTGATAACAAGTTGGACAGTAACATCCTCCTCACTGAGCTGTGTTATCAAGTCAGAAAAACCTCCAAGACTATGTAGCACAAAACAGATTTGTTCCCAAAATATAGTGGAGCAAGGGCAACATCCTGGCAAGAATAAGACACTCGAACTTTGAGCTTAATATAGCTTTAATAAATCATTTGAGGACTGCTGACCAGAGAAGAGGCAAAAAACCCTTCTTATATAGACCTTTAAAACTATTGATTGACCTGTTTTCATCATACAGATTACTTCCTAAACCAATCAGAACAGAGGTTGTCCAGCTATAAGACATGTAAGCACAGGAAGAAAGACTATTTGTTAGGCATTTAACAGGAAATATTCCAACCCCTCCCACTCTCAACCTATGTGGAAGAGCACTCTAGTCCATTAAGCCTAGACACCTAGAGTCAAACCCAGTACATAAGAGTCCAGTTTTAACATTACTGTGATCCTAACCACCAGTGAGAGAATCCCCTGCTAGTGCAAGACTAGTTTTCACTACCACATTCAGTCAAACCACTCATCTAGAAACTTCAGCTCCAACATATTAATCTCTTTCTGATCACACTGGACTTCTGTGGCCACACCCTATCCTTGCTATGATAACAGCTGACTGAGACAGGTAACTTCTTCAGAAAAAGCATATACATAAACTCTTGATGCTACTTAATCTATATATATAACTATATTAGAAATAGAGTTGACATTTTTCTTCAGCACAGTCACCTCAATTGCCTCCACAACTCAGCCTTTTCCCTTGAACATTTTCCCCTTGAAGGGAATCCTGCATTTTCACTTAAAGGGGAAATACAAGAATTACCTTTTTCTATATTACTCCAAGCGAGGAATGGACATGCTTACAGCTACTGAGGATTCAGCTGACACCTACTAGAGACACTACAAACAGTTCTAAACTGGATGTGTTATACAATGCATCTATCTATACCTTTGATGTGGGTCAAACATCTTTTGCCAGAAATTTTAGAAATATTTCTAGACAATGATTAAGGTAATAAACTCCTACCATCTCTTATAAGAGCAAATACCTTACTTTCACTTAAAAGGACAAGATACATACAGAAATGTACCTTTAACTTTTATCAAAACTAAAACAATATTCCAGTAAAATGGTACACAACTAGAAGCAATAATTTCACTCTAGTTTCTACTTCATGCTCCAATACTTTGTTATGGATCATTTTAGCATACATTTTGCAGTTTTCACCAACTTTATTGCTGCAGTCAAAATGCTAAAAAGATTATGACACAGCAGACATTATAAAGATTCAGAATTGGTGTGCATGTCATGCTAAATGGTGATGTGAAATCAATTTTCTGCTACTACTTGGAGTTTGATAACAACAGTACTTGCTGCAAACAGGTTACTCACTCCAGAAACATTTGCATTTTAAATAAATGCCAGCAAAAGGTCTATCATACAAGGCACAATTAAGTCAAGTATAACCCCACACTACACTTATATTCTTCAGACAGCACTTCCATTTAGGAAAGTATAAGCCCATAACATCTAATCATTTTCTCAGAAAGCTATTTTGCAATTGCCATTTCAGAAAAAGCACTTGAGAAAGGCAAAATCTATTTGAAGAACATGGATGAGGACAAATTTTTCTACTCCCTGTTATACACTGAAGCATTAAGGTAGTTGTGTCAAAGCCACCATGTCCTTGATATCGATTCACACTGCATCAGCTTGGAAGCAAAAGTACCTCCACAATTAAGCAAGCCATTTTATCTTCCAGTTAAACTCTTACTTTCAGGTACATAACTCTTAGGATACTTAAGCCCTATTAGTGATTAAGCTAATGTTGATTATAGAGATTGCGTGCATCATAACTTACCTCTTAGAATCACAGAACAGAACTCTGATAAATAAAAATCTCGCATGGAACAGTGCTCAATACAAATACTTACCCAATTAACAGAAGAACTGCACAAATCGTGATGAATCCCAGAGTGTATTTGAGTGCAGTTTTAACCTGCTGAATATTAAAGAGAAAGTTAATATATTGACAAAATTAATATAAAGGGATTTGTGCAAACTATGGAAAAGTATTCTTAGCATAATATGTATTCTACAAAAAGCCTCCATAAAAAATATGAGTAGTTTTATATGTAAGTAACAAGCAGGCATTCTTGAAGAGTCTCAGCTTGAGAACTGTGAGCAATGACATGGAATTCTGCTTCCACCATAAGCTATGCATTTGAGCAGGTGTGGCTGGAAGCCTGGATATATTCAGTGCAAATACACTCAAAGAAAATTCTACTAATACTTTATATTACAGCTATTATTAAAAGTCTTATGTTAAGGTTACAACTAAACTGAAGGGAAACAAGTCATGATTAATTGATTAGAAGATTCTTTAGAGAAGTATTTTCATTTGAAACATAGCACCTTACTAGGATGCAGTTACTGTGTTCTCTGGGAAGTCTCAAGTCAGTGCATTACAAAAGTAAACATGTTAGCTTCAGGTAAATTACTACTGCCTACTTCAAGAAAAAACGCAAACACTACAGCAGAAAGACATTAAATTTGAGTCCTATTTCAGAATCAGAACAATCTTCCTCTTCTCTACTTTAAATGCTGTCACTATATATGGTTGTTATTCTATGGAAAGTCTCACATAAGAAGTTTTAACTTCCTGTGTAAGAAACCTTGCTCAAAACAATTTTAGAAAGTTGAAATAATTAATGAAAAAATTAATTACTTATCCCACTAAAGTTTCATTTCATGTGAGACTACAGTGCTTAGACTAGACAATGTCAGACTGTGACTTACTAAGAGCTGCTCCAGGATTTCTATGGAACTATGTATTTCTATATGGACCTATTATATTTCTATTTAATAATATACTTAAATATAACAATGCTAATACCATTTCTAAGTTAAAAAACTCTTGATTTCATATTTTGGCTATAGTCATTTGCCTTTTCATTGCTTGCTGCATTTGCTAGAGTAAACTTACTGAGCATGTGTTGCCATCATCTTCTTCCTTCTCCTCGTAATAGAAATAGACAAAGGGAATCCACAGAAAGACACAGAACAGAATGATCGAGTACAGTGCTAGGAGGAAGAATAAATGGCGATACAGTCACATTGGCACTTCATTTACTACATAGTAATTCAAATGAAAGACTAAGACAGTCATTTCCTCTCATTCTAGCTCTTAATCTCAAACATTGAAAAGTTAGTAAAATTCACTAGCCAGCACACAAACTATTACTGCTTCATGAACTCCAAAGGACTTTAAAATGAACCCTTTTAGGCTAAGAATTTCAGATCCACCTTCAACTCAGCAAAAACAAAAGACTATATGCAAGTGATATACAATACTAGCACACTAGCTTAAAGCATAGTGAATGAAAGCAAACTAAGCCATCCAATAACTGTTGTTCAAAAAATGCATATCAAATTAAACTCATTTAAAGCTACTTTTGATCACTGGAATCAGTATCAGATTCTACTATTAACATAAGTACATAATGGATGAAAGACATGATTGCTACTATTATCACTCTATGCTCCCTTTTTAGAAAAAGGACTAATTAGAGATTGCAACACATATTTAACTGAATAGCCACTAAAACAAAAGTCATACTGTCATGTCACTTTGATACATAGGTGATCATAAGAAACTAAAAGGTTTAACACAGGTCTTTACAAATACTGTCAAGTTTTGAAGATAATAAGACACTTGGTCAAAATCAATGGAATGATTAGGCAGTGGTATGAAAAAAATAATTTCAGGTAGAGAATTTAGAGTTTAAATGTTCAGCTTTTGGTATTATAAGTTGAACATGCTTTAGAACATGATTATTTAGGAAAATCTTTTAATATTCCATATTATCTTATACTATGAACATTGTAGAAGTCCATTAGGAAAATTAAAACTGCGAAGCAGTATGTTACAGTATTTGCACCTCACAAAAAAAGTATCCTGGAATAGTTTACCAAGCCTTCAAAATGTCAGAAGTGCTACAAAACTACTGCTTTTGCCAGCACACAATTGCACCTTTGAAGGAATAAGTAAAAGTACTCAGGACCACATAAGTCCTGTTATCTTTGGCTATTTTTCATCTCTGTCCCATTTTGCATGACTAATTTCCATACACACATATATATGTAATTAACACTTTTCCATTAATAGATTCATTCTCAGTTTAAGTTTGTGACCTCTTATCTTGGCTAGAGCACTCCTCACAGTGCCCACAAGCTCCAAAGAAATCTACCTCAGCATTTTTTCCTGAAGTTGGTATAGAAGCCAAATAAAGTATCAACACCTAGAATCTAAATATCAATCACTAATTATATATAAATTGAAGTATTTTTCTAAAGAAAGAATTCTAAGTTTTAAAGGTATCTACTGTTTATTGTGTTGAGTTAGTATGGCAATGCAAGAGAAACAAGTTCTCAGCTCATGAACCCACATTTGCCAAAAGCAAAACATTCAGAGCTGTAAAACACCTTGAAACCTCAAACTTTAAAAAAAAACCTCCCTACACCCTCTAGAGCAGTAGTCATACTACTTAAATATTGTGAATGCTTTCAGAAATCAAGCCTATCTATAATCTATTTTCTTAGACTAGTCCTAAATCCATATCACAATGGGCCAGTAAATTAGGCAAGTTACACACATCATTAGTCCAAGATCAGAATAATCAGCCCATAGAGGTCACCACAAGCACAGAAAATCCTCACTTCCAAGTTGTACTACATTGAATTCAGCATACTTCACTCATGAGGTATGCCCTTAGCTCATTACATAATGAGACTGTGATCCATGTTTCTTCCAAGGGCATAAAGACAAAAACATTGATTAAAGAGACTCTGAACTGTAGGGTAACTTTATTTACAAAGAATCATTCAGGTTGGAAAAAAACTGCAAGATCCAACCTTTAAGTATCTTATCTGCTGTCAAACTGCTAGAGAAACACATATTAACAGATCTTCAAGTATTGCACACAGTGTTAGAAACATGCAGTAGTATAAACTCCAATCTACACTTAAAATTGCAAAACCTGTGCAATTTGCTCTGTTGAAAAACTTGAAAAACTACCTTGCAGTAATTTTACACAACTAGCACAGAAAAAAGGCAGCTTTGGATTTGCTTTTCCCAAGAAAATAATTCTAAGACAGATCTTTTTGTTTACATGACCAGTGGTTTTAAACTGCCTGTGAGGATTTTTTTACTAAGAATTGAAAATGAAATTTATAACTCACATAGTTGAAGCAAAAGATCGCGCTTGCTATTTTACTACAGAAGCCAGATGAGGAGTGGCTGAGCTCACTTGGTCTGTTCAGCCTAAAGGCAACTGAAGGGAGACCTCACCGTGGTGTTCAACAGTCTCATGAGGAGAAGTGGAAGGGAAGGTCCTGATCTCTTTACTCTGGTGACCAGTGACAGGATCCAAGGGAATGGCCTGAAGCGCTGTCAGGGGAGGTTTAGGTTGAATATCAAAAAAGGTTCTTCACCCAGAGGATGGCTGGGCACTGGAACAAGCTCCCTAGGGAAGTGGTCACAGCACCATGCCTGACAGATTTCAAGAAGTGTTCTTAGGACAATTCCTTCAGGTGTGTGATTCTTTACATTTACATGGTATGATTATTTGGGTGTTCTGCACAGGGACAGAACTTGGATTTCAGGATCTTGACAGGTCCTTTCTAATGGTTCTATGTAACTTTAACAGATTTGCCCAAGTGCCTATCAAAAAGACAGGGAAATGACCATCTGCCTTTTGAATTGTAATTTTCAGAAATCATGAAAAGGGCAATGCAGCATATTTCATCAGACCATACACTCTACTTACCTGAGCGCAAGCTTCTAATTGCCTGCTGTTCTACCCAATAAAAGGGCTGTTTATTCCACGAAAAGTTAACCTTCAAAAGCAAAGGTCTTACAGCAGCAGTCAATCAACAGAGTGACAAAGATACTCCCTCCTAACTCCCCTGTGACCTTGTGGCATAACACATGTCTCAGCCTCCAGGGCCTGTTCTTTGTTTTAGTTCAGAGGTTCAACTTTGTTTCAAAACATTTTTCTGGGTTGTATCAGAACCTTGAAGCACTACCATTGGAAGTATGGTTCACTATATGGCCAGTACAAAAGTGTTTCCTGCCATAGTCTAGGGAATCTTCAGCATGAACTCCTCTGTAAAGTTTGTCTGCTGCAAAGTTGTTCCTTAGAGACAACTCTTATCTCAAGGTACTCCTGCTGATTTGCACCACATAAATACAAAAACACTAAGTATGAGAAAGTTACACCTCGTAGTCTCCAAGTAATAACATGTTATTACTTGAAGACTACTATGTTATGTTTTGACTTGTTGGGTTTTTTTTTCCCCTCTAGAAAGGTTTCCAACTAGAAAGGTTTCTAGGTGACAGTCAAGGATCAGTATTGCCACAAATCCTTTTAAGACACTATAACGGGCTCAAGAACATTCTATCATCAGAAGTTTTACATGACAAAATTTGCTTTTCCAGATGGCATAATATACTAAGGCATTACCTAACATTAAAATTACCAAGTTGCTTTAAACAATGATTTGTTATATACTCCCTCACTTTTTCTGCTAAGAAGTCACTAGCTAGTTCCAGAAACTTATGATCAGTCTTTCTTCCCAAATATGTTATTCCTATAAACCATGAAAAATGTTTCAAAATAAGGCTTCTTCAAGGCTGGAAGAAGAAATCTTTTGTATTCCCAAGTGGAAGTTACGGAACACAAAACAGTAGAGAAATTCAAGTCAGATACTTGTTTGAAGCAATTCACAGTAAGTTTAAATGCTGACAGACTTTCAATTTATGTCCTAGCACATTGCTGCCAGAAAAATTACACTAATTAGGAGAGTTTCTGTAGATGTAACTCCACAGTGTTTGTCAAGTACAGCTATGGATCTCTCACAGTACTTAGAATGGCTTCTCCCAGAACCAGACTACAAAAACATTAAGTATATGACTTGCGCTTAGATCCTAGAAACCCAAAATCTTGCGTCGATGACTCAATGTCACTGACTTACCAAACATTCTGCATTGTCTGCAGTACTTACCAAACATTGTCTGCAGTAAGCAGACAAAACTCCATGTAAAAATCATCCAAATAATATCACTTACGCTTTTGGATAAATTCTTACTCAAAAAAAACTTTTCCTTAGGAATCACCATACTACTGCTGACTTAAAAAGCAATTGGAAAATCTAAAGTTTAGCATGGACTTCAAAGCACATGTGAAGAGATCCCATAAAATATAGCAGACAGTCCTTTCCATACTGTAGCTGGGAGTCATCCAAGTGATTCCCATGCAAGTAAAAATCTTGGTCTATTTCACAAGACTGGAATCTACCAATAATAAATATCCTTTCACCATTCACAAAACTTCATCAAAGGACACTGAACATCAAGGTGACTCCACAAGGTAGATTTACTTACTAGAGGAAGAGCTACACAACACCTCTAGCTTACTGTCAATTGTTTCAGCCTCTTTCTTTGTGATATAAAGAAAACCACGTTGGACAGTTTTCAATTATAACACTTTCTGAAAAGAGTTTTCCTTCCAAACAAACTGACATGCTTTTTCAGAGCATTTGCCAACCATTGATCATTGTTCACTCAAGTACTGTGAGGTATGTTCTATTACAGTTGGGTTTAGAAATAGTAGCACACTAAGCTGCTATGGCTTCAAAGCAATTATTAGATTGGTTTCCTAAGAAAAGCTTTTAGGCTGCTGAAATCCCACTTCAAGATACAGCTATTTCAAGCTTCACTCTGAGAGGTACCTTATTTACCATTCTACTACTACAAACTCCTTCTACTTTTGTATCATTCTAGCCAAGAAACCAGGTGGGTATGAGAAACAGAACATTTTTCATGGGGGCTAGCAACTATGCAAAAATAAAAAAAAGCTTTTCTATATTCAGTTACAGCTTTATCAGTAAAAGTTTATCAGCAAAGTAATGATTAATATCCTAAAATATTAGTTAAACCATAGACTCAACATTCTTGCTACAATTACAAGTGGCTTGGATTGAAGGACAATGACCTAAGTGCACATTATTAATACCATAAATCATCAATACAACTAGGGGAGTCAAGTAGGATCTATATAGTTATCTCTCAGTTTCCTAAAGACACAAGTAAATACTGGCATTCATGTTCTTAAGTACAAAAGGGTACCTCACTTCTGCTCATCTTGCCTGTAAAAAAAAGCCTTGACCAAATACTTTCTTAGGGAGATAGAAAAAAAAAAAGCTGAGTAGTATTACAATGCAAGAGTTGCTTAACTTTCTTGTTCTCAGCTATTGTGTCACTGTGCTGGGCAACAGCAGAAGGGGGCTAGATGATGTAAGGGAGGCATTGTGGTTTTATATATGATTTTTGGAGCCTTCTGAAAAATGAGTTGCTATTATTGTTCACTTCAATGTAGCTCTAGTTATAAAACTAGTTATGAAAAATTTACTTACTCAAATTAAGATGACAAGACAAAAGTATTTTAAAACCATATTTAAATCTCTACCACCATCTGGAGGATATGCTATGAAACAAGACATTTGTCCTACAGTGTTACAAGAAGACCTGTCCAGAAATGCCAAAAACAAAAGCAGTTTTCCCAATTTAAATCTAAATCCTTTTCAAAAAATTAGTTCAAGATTTATCAAAACACTCTTCCTGCCAAAACACCTTATAGAAATTCTTTCATCAATCAAATCTCACAAATCGATAACTAACAGTGTTTAAGCTTTTCCATGGAAGAGCTTGAAGATTATTCCACCTTATGAGCTGTGAAAGATTTAGCTTGTTAAACAAGACTTTGGCAAACTACAAAGAATAGAAAGCCAATACAAATCAATTCCACTATTATAAAGTGAAGGTTAAAAGATCCTTTCTGAAAGCAGAGAAGTCTTCTTACTACTTTTGACTATTCGTTTTTATGCTGAGTGAAGCCTATTCTAGTTTATCATTATTAATGGCAGTCAATAATTAATCTGCAATTCAGCAAAATAAATCCACTATTTGAAATCAATTCCTGATCTAAAGAAGAATCACAATCTAAGAGAAAGAACTCAAATTCTTCAGAAATGTGACCAAAAGCAGGCAACCATCTCTGAGTTTGCACATTAACTGAAAGACACATTTCACTCAGACTGTGCTGAGCACACATCTAAACCCATTACATAGACCCATCAGTCAAAAAACTCATAAGTTTTGTAAGGACCACTAAAAAACTGCTATAAGACTATGCAGAGTTTTGGTGAACAGTTATTTCAGTCACTTTTTAAAATTTCAGTTTTATGTAGGAGTACCACTTTTGAATCAACTCCTTTATGCTCCTCCACAGTAACTGTTACTTGGAACAGGGTAAGTTGCTGAATCTGAACACTTAAAAGTGTTGCACTCATGGTTGCATGAACTTTATAGGGTTTTTTTTTTCATATGGTAGACAAGTTTCACACTGCTGCATATGTTAAGTGCCATAAAAGTTACAGCAAAATCATGTGTTTCCCTTAAGGGACCACTAACACACACAGGAAACATGTGAACCACAGACTACATAACAGAAACCATGAGCCTTTTCATGAACTGGCTTCGGTATATTTGCATTTTAGGGGGCTCTTGAAGATAAAAAATATTCTCTGAAGGGCACCAAGTATAAAACTCTTATTTAACCAAAAAGGGATAACCCAGTATGACCTCTAAAAATTTCATTATTTCACTTAAAGATCATATTACTTGAAAACGAAAAAAAAGCTAAAATACTTACTGTAATATCCATAAAGTACAGTATCTTCAATTTGCCTTGAAACATTAGCATCAGCCCAGACCTAGCAATAAAGGATAGAAGCATTTACTATCAAATGTAGTAAGACTACATGAGAATCAACTATTAAAGGACACAAACAGAGGGAGAAAGAAAAACGCTACTTCTAAAGATTTCCATGCTAGAGTGCTAGCAATAGTGAAAATCACCAGGCAAACAGGAATAAGTATAGGACAAAAGGAAGATTTTAGACCCAAAGGACCATTAACTAGTTTTGGCAGCTTCCACTTTTGTTTTGCTAATTCCCATGATATCTTTATAAGAGTCTCTGAAGATAATCATAGAATGGTCCGAATTGAAAGGGACCTTCAAAGATCACCTAGTCCATCCCTCCTGCCATGAGCAGAAACACCTTTCATGAGGTCAGACTGCTCAAAACCTCTTTCAACCTGACCTTGGAATGCTTCAGGTGATGGGCATCCACAACTCCTCTGGGAACCCCTTTCCAGAGAACCATCAACTTCACTATAAATTTCTTCTTCATGGCTAAATCTACACTCAATTTAAAGCTGTTACATTTTCTTCTATGTCTGCAGGCCCCGTCAAAATTGTTTCCACATCATTCTTATTAGCTCTCTCTATATTGAAAGGCTGCAACAACATTTCCCCAGAACTTTCTCTCTCCATGCTAAACAATCCCAACTCTTTCAGACTGTCTTCACACAAGACATGTTCCAGATCTCTGACCACTTTCATAGCCTTGTTTTAACAGCTCCCTTGTGCCATGGGCCACTACAAAATGTACACAATTATTTACATCACAGAAAAGCTTTGTGTAAAATTTGCACATACAGACACAACAATACTTAGTCATAAGAATAAGAAAACTTTTTACTCTGCTCAGTTTTATATAATTCATTAACTTCTGTTTTTGTTAGTTAATACATTCAATTTAAGCTATCATCATCTTTATGAGAAGTATGGGACTTCACTTTTTGCTTGACCAAGATTTGAATTACATTAACACTCAACTTAGCAGGATCTGATTTTACAAGTCAAATTCCAAGAGCATGTATATCCCTTATTTGAACAAGAGCAAAAGCAGCTGAACTATTCAGTCCTGGGGAATGGCCCAGAAAATAGAAGCAATGAAAGTGAAAATACAACTCTTAACTATGTTAGAAACTACAGTCAGCCAGATGGCTGAAGGGAAGTTCTTGTGCCCACTCCCTTTCCTCCAAGGGAGGAACTATTCATTTAAGGAAGTTGAATATTTTATGACATCATGGATGGCAGACACTCAGGGATTGAATACAATGGCCCAATGCTGCCAGTACAGCTTAAGCATATTTCAAAATTGTTTTAATTTTGTGGGATCTAACCTCTATGTGGTCAAGATCAAGCATGTAGTTATCCAGAAGCAGAATTCTTTAGAAGTTAGACAACACCAACATAACTGAATTGGTTAAAAAAGAAAAAAAAAAGGAAAAAAAGAAAATATCCAGTATGGTCAAAGTTCTTTTTCCCTTCTGTATGCAGGCTTTCTTCAAACCAATAAGATCAATCCCTTTTTAGTTGTAGAGATGCACAAACTAATAGGGAGATATGAAAATTAAAATAAACACACTACTTAAACACTGCTCCCATTAAGACTTCATGACACTTTGCACTTAGTTTTATCATTTCTCTCAGAATTGCATAAAGTCTTCTGGAATATGGGCTTGATGACATAGCATGAACAACTTTTCTATTGTTATCTCAGAAAATCAGCACCCCCTTCCTTTTTCTTGCTATATTAAGACTTCCAGGTCAGTTTACATTAAGCTTTTAAAATTCACTATATGAACTGAATTAGATTAACCAGCTGGAATTTGAGTAGAAAAATACACATTCATTTTGACATCTAATCAGCAAAAAGAAAGGATGAAAAATATTTTAGCAGATGGGGCAGAAACAACACCTGAAGTATCTGTCAGGCACACAATAAGCTCAGTCTTTGAAGACTACCAGGCTCACACCCAACAGCATTTTAACTAAGAATTTTCTAGGCATTTGTATTAAATACATACCACAAAAGAATCTGATTACAATAAGTAAAGAACACATACAGACCATTTAAATTGCCTCATGTTAAATATTAAGAAAATGCTTACTTTAATTAAGCCTAAGGGAAAACCAAGACTGAATTGGACTGTTTGCATTGCTTGATTCCAAGTAGCTTTTGGAAAAAAAGGTCCCTCCTATGAACAATGGAGGTATTTAAAATGCACAAAAACCAACAAGCAAGAAAAGCAACAGCAAGACTCAAAGTTTAAGAGGCATAGCCACTGTACAGAAGAAGTATCTAGTAAGAGAAATATAACATGGCTTAGCTGCCCAAGTACTGCTTCTCCTTCAGCTACAGAAAAGCATTTTTAATACAGATGTAGAACTTGAAATATTGCAATTGCTTTTCATTTTGTTTTTCAAATTAAGTTGCATACAAGACCAGAGTAGTATACTAGGACACCATTTTAAAATGGTGAGCTGCTATATTGCACTAGAACTCAAATTGCACGTGTGCATTTCACCATTACTTACATCTGCCTCAGTATACAAACCCTGCATTACTCTGCATAAGAATACGTAATGCAAGCCAAATTAATAGCATATCATAATTAGTTCATCTACTTTCATTCACTGCTGAAGCCCCACATTCAAACTAAAAAGCAAAATACTTAATTCTAACTGGCAAATTATCCATATGCAGACACCATCAGCAACTCAAAGGCAGTAACCAGTTCATCTGAGCTGTTTCAAAGGCTACTGACAGCAGCATTGTCTTGTAAAACACAATGAGTATCAGAGCTCTGACAGTCTTAACATCTCTGCTGAATACTGAGCTGCTAGGTATAGTTTACTCAACTAGCACTCAGTTTACTCAACCAGGACTCAGCTGAGAACTCATTTGGACAGCCTCTAGATCTAGTCTATTTATTTTCCATCCATTACAACCCAAGCTTACAGTATACACAGCGAATGGTTTAGAAGAACAATAGGTTAGGGAGGTGAAAATTCACACTGCCTTCAACAAACAGTTTAAGGTGATCAAAATGTTACCACAAATTCTCTTAGAACCTGCAGAATTCAGGCATTCACACTGTTGTGTTGTACTTCATCTTGTTCCATGCAGTTTAGTAAGCATGTATCACCTTTAAAATACCGGTACCAATGCATTAAAAGACAAGGGAAACCACAAATCGCAAGAATTTGTGCAATGAGCATGATCTATATCTAAACTCTCATGCTTAAGTATTTAATATTTAATAAATCATGTTAAAAACAAGTGCAAAAAGTACATATTCTAGTAAAATGTTGCTATGTAAGTAAAGATGTAAAAAAGCAGCCTAAGACAATTTACGTTTATCTAGACACTAAATCCAAAGCAAAGCTCCCTTAGAAGATTAATTTATAATATTAATGGAAAATTAGTTTTGAAGATTTGCTCCTGCATTAATCATTGAGCAGAGTCTTTCTTCTCTCAGCAACTCTGTCCAGTTAGTGACTCATTAACATACTTTAAGAGAACAGTACTATTCAAACTGTACAGAAAACTTCCCCAAATCAAACCAATGCAAGTTAATCTGACTTTCCACCCTTTTTGATGAGGGAACATCCAGGAATTTAATTCTTTTGTCTCCATTAAATTTGACATTTCCGCTGTCACTGCTAGACCCTGCAAGACATTCATGAGTACCCAGGAAAGCTAGCTCCCATTCTCTGCAAATGTCCCTTAACAGAGATTAAAGTTATGCAACATTACAGGTTCCAGTATCTGTGATGTTTCATCAAATGTAGATGAAGCACTCATTCTTCTCATTAGCCTCTCCCAAAGTTTAGGCAACAAAAGGAAGATGCAGTATGAAAGACTGGAGACTGAGTCATAACATCGTTAGATATGAAAAATTTAATATCTAGATATCAGATCTTCCAAGCTGTTACCTTCAAAATGGGACAGTGCTGGGATTTTGACTTCCAGATAGAAAGCAGCATCCAGAAACATGCAGATCTCAGCTCCATCTGCCTAGTAACAATGTTTTGGCCAAGTATTATTGCTTCATAATTAGTAATTCTTACTCAGGAAGGAGGCATGATCACAATCAATAATGACTGCTCAGTTAACACCTTCCTAAAAATAAAACCTCTGGACTTTTCTAGTGGTTTTGTATTCTGAGCATCTACATAATGAGTTGTTCCCCTCTCACCCTCCGAAGATGCAAGAAACCTTAAACGGTCTGCAAAAAGTATCTCCCATTAAGCAGATGCTACTCTTTGAATCATTAAGAGGATAACTTCTAACACCTCATGCAGATACCCAAGGCCTGCAACACATTCAGTCTTAATCAGACTGAAAGAAATGCCACTGGCTTTTAACTTCATATAGTAGCAAGAATTCATACATTTCAAAAAGGAAAGGAAATATTTCATCACCTTTTCTGCTGTCTGCTAGAACAGTAGGGAAAAAAAGACAGTACAATGATGTGAGTGAGTATCCTTGTTTCAAGCAGTCTGCCTGCTCCAAGACAGCATCAACTATGCTTTGAATATTTATGAACTTGTAGGTCAGACCCAGAGATCCTGGGATCCAGCAGCAATATTACGTTTTTAAGATATGGTGAGGTTTTCTGTTCCTGTGTGCCTGTTGCAAGTCCAAGTTTTCAGATCAAACAGATCAGATGCAACTGGATGTACTTGAAGACCTTTGAAACAAACCAAAGCACTGACAGTGCTCACAGCCAAAACTCTTGAGCTGAAGTGGTGCTGTTGAACATTATCAGGACTACACTTACAGGGTAATACTCAAGTTTTTATTAGTATTAAACCAAAAGCCGCCTTTCCTACTTAACAGTACCATGAGTAATCTCACCTTCCAGAAGAGGTGTTGCAGTGAATTCTGCTGTGTAACTACTGTGCAAAACTTGCCAATACCAAACCTGCTCAGTTCACTCAGTATAAAAACTTTAAGGTAATATTTGATAAGTTGCAAATGGTGAGATACACCACTATGTGCTAAATGCTACAAGCCACTTTTTGACCATAAACAATTTTTAGTAATTGAAAGATGTTTAAACAGTATCTTAACAGTCCAGTTGAAATGAACAAAACCTCAGGTTAACAAAGGTTGACCAAGGCACAGCATACAGCCCTTGTCAAGGAAGGTACTTGAGAACACATGATGGAAAACGGCTACATAACACTTTAAAGTGAATTCCTCCAGAAAGCAGCATAATACTCACAGCCTTCAGAGAAAGATAACCTGCTTGGGTATTACAGTTCAGCCAAGCCTTGCAGCTAGAACATACCACTTTTCCTTGTCACAGAATACACACAATTCACAATGAGAACTTTGCACCACCAAAGCCTTCAATTTAACCTCCACTGTTAGTATAATATTTTGCTACAAGTTTGCTACAAGCTTATTCATCTTGTAAACCCTCAGCTACATCTACAAGCTGACAGTAGGGCCAGATACTTTATAAGTGAACTGAAAGCCCACATGTACTACCTCTTTCAATATGAGCACACTTGTTTCTCATCACTTTTAACACTGATACCAGGAATTACAGGAGGTAGAGGAAAAGCATACATACAAAAGAAAAACCTTCTTACTTAGAATCTGGATAAAAGCCACTACTCTTTTGGCATCAGCTCTGAAATCATCCGGTTGGAAGGCTTTTTGATGGAGCTACTAATTTGTCTACAGAGACTATTATCGACATCTGCTACCTGGATCTCCCCCAAAAAGTCACTGAGAAGACTAAAGACTTAACTCACTCTGCCCATCCAAAGCAACAGAGTTGCTCTTCTTGCCCAAATCATAGTCCTTCAGACCCCAGCAGCAGTTATAAGGTCTTAGAAGTCTTGGGTTTGAAAGAATGGTCCAGAGAAAGGCCAGAAAATTTTCAGGAAATATTCTAAACACAATTCAGTCTATCCTACTTGCAAAGCAGGACAGAAGCGCATGTTACCGAGGACAGTTTAAAAGCTTTAATTAATGAAGAATCATAGAAAATGCCGAGTTGGAAGGGACCATCAGTATCACCACTCCCAGTCCTGTGAAAGACAGCATTTAAGATGCTGTCAGCCTCCTACCTCAACATTATCCCTAAACTGAAAATACTGAATCAATAAAGCTGTGTTTACCTATAGGTTTGTAGGTTCTGACTGATTTCAGATTCACTCAACTTAGGCCACATTAATATTTCTCTGCCATAATTCCAACACCTGTGTTTGGATCAAATTAATGTCAACAGATCTCATGTTATTCCTGCAAAGCTAGAAATTCAATTCAGCTGAGACTTACAAGACAAAGAAGAATGCTTCAAGGCAGTAGGGAGCAATTGTGTTTCAACAAACCATGAGAAGTCTACACACATTAGGAAGTAAGCAGGACAAAGAAGCTGCCAAAGCATAGGCAAAAAGGTACTTCACAAAAAAAGCCTTTACCACAAGCATGAAAGCTTGCTCTCAGGACAACTTTTAAACAGAATCTACCCACCTCACCATACCACAGAATATGTCCATTAACAAGGAATTCTAGCCCATGAAAAATAGTATTGTTTTTACTTCTTGTATTTCCTTAATTAAAAATTTGTAGTGACTGCATAACCACCTTTGATGACCTGTTCTCATAGGTTTGTTTCTAATCAGGCAAAGTATACATTAGCTACAAAGGATTCCTTGTAACAGGGAATTCTGCTTAGTACCCACTGAATGTGCATTTTTTAGCTGGACCTAGCTCCATCATGGTTATTTTAGATAGTCAGACTCAATGTATTTAAGATTATTATTTTCACTGAATTGTGAGAACCCTGACATATGAAAATCTCTTCCATCTTCTATAATGACTTTAATTCCAAACAAGCAAGGTCTGAAAACACAAACTTTTCCAAGTCACATTGAGTAACAGCTTAATTCATTCTGTATTAACCCTGAGCAATACAGATGACAAAAAACACATTACAGCTCAATTCTAAAAGCTTCTCATAACTTGAATTTATATAAGCACCAGCCAAAAAGCTGTATTAGCTGCAAGCTAGTTTTGAATCATTACACAGATCTGGTAAGACTGATATCTTTGTTTGGAAGTAGGACTGGAAAGGAATACAGTCTGGTTTGCAGGCATTTACCTTTCTCCCACTCTATCACTTGTTTCAGGATCATAACTTTTACTATCAATCCAGCTAGGCTCCAAATCCAAGTAAGTTGTTATTCAAATTAGCTACATGCTCCAGTTTGACCTCTTGTTACTCACAATATCCTCACAAAGACATCAGGCCAACACCTTCAAGAACTCTTCTTGAAAATTAAACTAATATTTGAAGCATTAAGAAGATCTCTTACAGAAATGCTTAGAGCAGATGACAGCATCTCATTAGGAACTCATTTTGCACAGCAACCCCCTACAGTTTATAAATGCAGTAGCTCAGTTAAGGCTTTATCAGCCAAGAAGTGATACTACTGCATTCCTTTCCACTAAGTTTCTGCAGCTTTCAAAATGCTTATCAATTCAGGCTTTAAGTTATAGGTAGATTAGCACAGTAAAACTCGATAAATCCTTACATGTTCACGTACCAATTTTTTTTCTGACAAAAAAGACAATTAAAATAATCCTAAGTTACAAAAGGGAAACACAGTCTATTTTTGAACAAAAAATAGACAACAAATTTTATTCTACAATGCCCCATCATGACACACTTAAAAGCAACACTTAAGCAATTTGTTTATATCTTCAAGACAGTGAATTCACTCTTACATACAACAGAAGAACAAGCATTTGGATATGAGTAGAACATCTGAGAAAGAAGTCAAAACTGAAATCCAGTTCAAGTATCAGATATGAGTGTTTCATGCACAGTACTAGGACCCAGATTTAAGAAAAGTAAAACAGGTATTAGCACTGGTTTCAAACACTTTGACAACCCAAGAGCACCCTTTTGAAACATACGTGCTTGTTTTGAAGAGGCAATTACCATTTCTGAAAATCCATACCTTAAATGTACCATTTGGATTTTTCATGTATGAGACCAAAAATATGTCCACTGGCAGGAGTGCTGATGTGATAAGAGCAACGGCCAATGCAAAAATTGCTGTTATGGTAGAAATCACTTCACTTTCCCGCCGACTCTGATACTTGCGCACATAAACCCAGCAGAAAATCAGAATGGCCTGAAATACACAGGGAAAAATACTTATGAGTCGTATAATAACAATGTCAGCAAATAGGTACTGATGTTAGACTCTGTACTGGCATAGCATCAACACACCTTTAACCTGAACACTCAGCACCGGCGCTACACTGACCACACTAAAGTCACTCGTCCTGAAGAACAGCTTGAGCAACACCACCAGCGCTCACACGCGGAACACGCAAACACAAACAGCGCGGCTCGCCGGGCAGGAGGGCAAGGCAGCCCCCCGTTCCCAGCCCCGGGCTGGGCTCTGCCCTGCGGCACCACCGCCGAGGCACCCGCAGGGAAGCGCTCGCAGCCGGGGCAGGCTCAGGGGCACGGGCGGGATGCCCAGCACCGGAGCAGCGAGCGGCCCAAGAGGGATCAGCAGGCAGCCCAGGGAAAGGAAGGGGAGGGGAAGGGATGTGTGAGGGGGCCGCCGCAGGCCCGGAGAGCCGCCTCTCACCAGCAGCGCCAGGCCGAAGAGGCACCATCCCGTCAGCAGGTCAGACGCCGCCGCCGCCATCTTCGCTTCCGTCACGGCAGTGTGGCCACCCCGCCGAGGCGGCGCTTAAAGCGGGGCGGGCTCGCGTCTCCACGGCAACCGCCCCACGCCCGTGACGTCACTGCCACCGCCCGCGGGCACGGGTGAGGGCGGCGGGAGCCCCGGCCCGGCCCGGCCGAGTGAGGGCGGCGGGAGCCCCGGCCCGGCCCGGCCCCGCCGCGGCGGAGCGCAGCCGTCGGGGGCAGGGAGGGGCAGTCGGAGTCATGAGGACCTGTCCTCACCCCCTGCTCCCAGGAAGGGTTTGCCGGTCCTTCCCACCCGGGCCCTAGAGGCTGAGACAGGGCAGCGCTCGCTCCGCAGGGACTCCTGCCTTAGAGACAGCGGGAGGGGAGGAAGGGGGTTTGAGGGAAGGTAAAAGGTGCGCTAAGAAGTATCAAGCACTTGAAATCCTTTTGTTGTTGCTTCTTGCTGTAAAAGTACGTGAACCATCTATCTCCCTGCGTGGCCCGCAGCGCCCGGAGGCGCCGGAGGGGCGCGGGCCGTGCGGGCGGGCGGGGCCGCTCCCGGTCCCGGTCCCGGTCCCGCAGGGATGTGCGGGGAGGGGAGCGGGACCCCCGCAGCGCCGCGCCTCTGCCCCGGGCTCGGCTAAACCGCGATCGTGACACATCTCGGGCACCTTAACCTCGCTTCGGGACGCCGTGCCCGCTGTGAGGGCAGCCGGGGGCCGGGAGGGGTGTGGGGTCAGGAGGAGCTTGGGGAGCTCGTGTTCCTGGGGGTGTGGATTTAGTGGCACAGGGAGCGGGAGACTCTCATCTGCAAGGTCCTGCCGCGTCTCTACTTTGCTCTAAGTGCTGCATGGATACAATCATGGAATCATGAAGGTTGGAAGAGACCTTTTAAAATCGTCCGTTCCGACCGTCCACCAGCACTTGCCACCTAAACCACTAAACTGCATCACCCAGCATCACCCAGCACCAGGCTCGGACATCCCTTGCTGCACCTCCAGGGATGGGGACTCCACCCTCTCCCTGGGCAGCTATTCCAATACCTGACAGTGAAATCTATCCCGATATCTAATCTGAACCTTCGCTGTCTCAGCTAAAGGCCGTAAGGCTGGGGTCTGCCTGGGATAGCCCGGAGCCCTGCCCGGAGCCTGGTCTGCCGTGCCGGGTTCTGCTGGGTGCCCAGGCAGCTCAGGGCTGGAAATGCCCATGAGCCTTGCGGGTTCCTCAGCCTTGGTACGAGGAACTAAGCAGCCAGTGCCAAATTCATGTCCTGAAACAATAGATATGCTTTCTATGTTTCCATTTTCTATGAGAACAAACATACTAATGCCAACAGGAGATTAAAATTCAGACTTCTTTTTTGTTTTTTGTTTTTTGTTTTTGTTTAGCCTTGTGAGAAGAGACTGATTTGAGCAGAGGGAGCTCAGCCTGGGAGGGATAAAATAACTCCCGGCGCTGTGAGGCCAGTGGGGGTGATGGGAGCTCCTGGTATCGACAGCACTCACAAGCTATGCATGGGGTGGTTGGGGCAGCAGGAGTTCACGTAGGCTTGCAGCTTTGCAAGAAAGGGACCTGTGTTTGGGAGGACAGGAGAATTGGAAGCTTTGCCAGTGCAAAAGTGCAGAAGCAGTGGATCAATGCTGTGTTTCTCAGTTTGTTGTCAGGGCACTGTGGAAGGCACTGGCATGTGGCAGCATTCATGAAACGAGTGATAATGGAGCTGAGGAGGGCTCTGGAGAGCTTGCAGGGGCTGTGTTGATTCATGGAGGGAAATGTTGCTTGCAGGGGCAAATACCTGTGCCATATATTAAGTTGCTGTGAGAACAGTGCAGGTGGAAGCAAAATGAATATTCACAAGGTGCTTGGATGGTTGGTTGCTTTTAGGTGAGCTTGTAGCATTGCAAGGAAGGGTTCTGCTGGTGGAGAAGGGTATTGTTTGGGAGGCTCATTCCGGAGGGACAGGTGTTTGTGCTGTGTCTTGTTTGGTGTAAGGGCAGGGGCAGCAAGCAGGTGGCTGTGCAGCTCATGAGCTAAGTGGATATTTCATCACAATCCAGGTGAGCTTGTAGTCTGATAAGAAAAGCAGCAGATACTGTATAACTATAATTAGTTACAGGTCAGTAAGCATTGTGTATGCTTTTTTTGTTGTTGGAGGTTTAGGGTTTTTTCTTTGTATATTTTACTATTAATGTGTATGTATTATCTCCACCACAGAAAGTATTTCCCTGGATGTCATTACTATTAAATATGTATGTTGTAATTCAAAATTGACTAAGAACCCATGAAGAATTAAAGCCCTCAAAGAACTACATTAAATATAAACTATTCCCAAGAGAGAAGGGAAGTAATTTGCCCTTGGAGTATATAAAGTTTTTATGTTTTGTACAGCACACCTTTACCAATAAAATATTGATATGCCAAACATCAGAAACCTGTAACTGTTTAAGAATTAAGGCTGCTGTTAAAATAAAAAAAAAAAAAAGCTATAGCTCTATGCTACCACAATTCTTTTTGTTTTGACTCAAATGGTAACATGACTATTTAACTTGCTATAGTAAATAAGCTGTAAGTGTACTTCAGCATGATCAAAAAATCTATTTCATTCAACCAGCTGAGTTCATATAGTTTAACAAAGATTAAAAAAAATCAACTGCCCAAAATTATATAATTTCCACTAACAGAAAAATCCAACCTTTGAATCTTTTGCTAGAATCTTTCTATATTTTTGCAGTAAATGGTAATATTAAATAAATTCCCAACATTCTGTAAGATCTATTCTTTTTTTGTCAGTATAGTTTTATTTCAGTAGTGGGAGAAGCTTTCAAGATTTCAGTAAAAAATGTCATGTCCCTGTGTTAAAATGATTACTGGAATTCAGTGTTAAAAGGAAGAACTTTAGTTTTTGTTGGAATGGAAATAATGCTTTTAAGTGCAGTGCAGGCAAAATGGAAGTTTTCTTATGTTACCACTATGGTATCTGAATGTGTTTGTCACCACTAGCATTCTGAATGTTTTATCTTATTCCCTAAAATTCAGAGTTCATAAATTAAAATAATTTTATTCCTTATTTTAATAAAATCAGCAAATCTTTATCTGAGGAGTTATTAAAAAAAATTCAGATGATCAATTTAATTTCTTTTTTTTTTACCATTGGGTAAAAATTGGGGCACTGTGATATCAAACACAGATATCAACTGCACCAAAGAGTGACAGTGGACAGAAGTACTTGCACAGGGCATCCTGTACGGAGTCAAGAGTGAGAAGAGTACAAAAGTGATTTCTGTAAAGGTTTTCTGGGCATCTTTGTAGCAGGAGTTGATAACTGCAAGATAATAATTAACTGTCTTTTTAAAAACTTTTACTGTACCTAGAAAAATGAGGTGGATTTTTGCGAGTCATTGAGATAATGTGTGAATGAAAATAGAATGAGCAAGTCTGAAGAAAATTCTGCTACTGTATTCTACAACAAAACCTGATAGGCATGGTGGTGGTAGCAGCAATAGCGTGAAAAAATAAATAATTATCAGTTATATCAGTTATATATATATATATCAGTTACCATTCTCGTTTCCCGTGCAAGACGGTTGCACAATGACAAAACAAAAGGGTTACAAAAAGTTTGTGTTATAAAGAAAATACATAATTTAAAAATAAACTTTAATTATATCGTTTACAAAATAAAATCGTTGTCTAAAAACAACCATTATAGTAATTCTTATGTATATAGGGAATAAATCCAAACTACAGAAGATGTCTTAGATGCTACTTAATAACTTGTGGAATTTGCTTTTACTAAAGTATTCATGTGGTAAAAAGACAGAGAAAGAAGATGATTGGTATTATAGAAATTAAAGTATATGAAATAAGACACCATCTTCATTTTGAGCAGGACAGGGGATTAGAATCATACTTGAACTAGAGAGTGTACATTCCAGCAGGGAGCAGGTGCTCCTTCTGCTTGGCTGAGCTGCTCGTGTCACCACTTGATAATCCCCCAAGTTTCAAGGGGGCTGAAAGCCTGTGGGCTAGTAGTAATGCCATATTTTAAAATTCCTTTATTAATTCTACTTGTTCTACTTTTTTTTTCTTATGTTAGAAGATAAGACTGTGAAACAGGGTTTAGCAATATTTGACAAAACAGGTCACGGTCTTATACTTGAAGGTGTAATTATTCTTTATGTTGTGTGGCTGAACTGTAAACCAGATGGCACAGAACACATTAGACCTAGTACTCTAAAGTGCTAGGGAATAATAACTTTACTTTTATGTATTTTTATGTATTTTGGAACAGAGGACATCCTTCTAAAGGTTGCAATATGCAAATAAAAATAAGAAGTTGAATTAATTTGGAAAGAAATTTAGAATTAATCTATGGAAGAATTTAGAATGGCTTTCTTTGCGTGAATTACTAACAACTGTATGGTAATGTTTATGGAGGTTCTTTTTTATTCTTGGTTCTTTGGTTTGTTTATTTGAACAAAAGCAGAATTTTAAAAAAGGAGTCTGAGGGCAGAAGAGGTGATTAATTTCTCCAGGACACAAAGAGTGTAGGTTATCTTCTTTAAGAAGGGCTTAAACTAATTGTAAAAACAATTAGAGCCTTCAAGGCTCTCAATTTTTTTTCTGAAGTCAATAATTAAAAGCTTTTCTGAATGTAAATTATAGTTCTGCATGAAGTGTTAAGAAGAAAAGTAATGCAAACTTCCACAACAGAAGTGTGTGAACACTCCCACAACAAAAATGAGTGTGAATGTTGTTTTCCCATTAAACTTTCATCCTGCAATTTTCAGAAGAAAAAGGAGAATTCCACAGTGCTTTTATCATGGCACTAATCAAACAATGAATTGACTCCTTCATCCTATTAGAACATGTAAAGTACTGTTTTCTGCATGTTTGTCTGAAATTATTAAAGATACTGCTAGTCTTTTGTACATGCAACCAAGGCATAAACTTTGAAGGAAAATGTTTGGGGCTCTTCCCAGGATGCACTGCAAAAAACAAGATAGAAAGTAAGCAACCAATAGATTAAATTCTGATCCCCTGAATTTAATGGAAAAGCTGCCATTAAGTTTAGCTAAGTATTGATACTACTGGGAAGGGCATAATGTAATCATCATTATGCTCCATGGCCAGAGAGCTGCTTTGATGTCCATGTCAAAAAGTTACACAGAATTTTTGACAGTTTAGAGGATGACAAGTGTGAGCAAAGTGAGGAGTACCTTCCTGTGCACAGAAAAAAGTAGGTAATTTGGAATCATCATCTTGGAAAAGATGCTGCTCAAGGAGAAGTAATAGAATTTTAAAGGTTCTGACTGGCATAAGGAATAAAGACTAGAAAGCAATTAGTAATGCTCATATCAGAAGAAAATGGGCACAAAATAAATCAACAAGCAGCAGAGTTAGAAAGAGAATGCTTCATAAAACTTAAACAAAAAGATATTCTTAACATAGGATTGTTTGAATACCAAGTATGCATATGTTAAAAATTAATAGAGAAATTCATGGATGAGAGGTCTGTCAAGCAATATTAAGCACTAGTACAGAAAAGCAGCCTCCAGCTCAGAAGGCCCCTGAGCAAGGGAGTGCCAGAATGGACAATATTTGCAAGGGAAGATTGTTAGGATTTCCATGATATTAAAGGGTTTGCTGTTGGCACTAAAAGTTCAGTATAGGAAGCCATACAGTGTTTCAGTCATTTCACTTACTGTCTTTCAGATAGTTCAGCTCAGTATGCCTGTTCTAGGACATCAACAAAGGCTGGTGTTAGTCAATTTGATGGTGTTAGAGGGTAATCTTCATGATAAAGGTAAATTTCTTCTAGCTCAGAAGACTGATTCAAAGCCATCTACATTATTTAAACCCAACATATGGACTGCATAAAGAATTCTGGGCATCAAGGGTTGTCTAGCAGCATAGAAGAGGTTATTTTTATATTATAATGAACAGTATAAACAGGTGAGCCTCATCTCTCAAAATAGGCCTTAATCCCATACCCAGGAGCACAAGAAGTTGCCTGTTTTTTCTAAGCAGGGAAAAAGTAGGCTTAATGTTTCCATGTGTAAAGAGAGAGTTGATGGATCTACTTTTCTCAGTTCAAGAAACAGACTCATAAACTGGAGTGGGTTCAGGGGAGGGTCACCAGAGTGTTGGACTGTGTAGTACTTGTTTTGTGTGGAGAGGGGAGGAAGCTGGGCTTGTTCAGCCCCCAGAAGAGATGACTGTGGGGACATCAGGCCAGCAGGCTGGCAGGGAGGTTGGCCAGACAATGGAGTCAGTGGGGCACAGTAGGACAATGACAGTAGACATACATTAAAATTAGAGGATCTGATTGAATATATGGTGGGGATAAATTGTAAGGATAATTAACTGGTGGAGCAAATGCCCCAGATAGAATTTGCAACATCTGTTGTTGAAGGCTTACAAAATTTAATTCATAAAATCTTGAACAAGCTGGTCTGGATTCATTGAGATCCTGTTTTGAGCATGAGATAAGAAAGGTGCCAAGAGTCACTTCCAATTTGAACATGTCGGTGATTAATGACACTGACACAGCAACTGTATTTAGATAGAAGATAATATTTTGGAGAATGCAAAGGAAATCATTATTCTCAGCAATTGTACCAGGAATTGGATAGTGTGGCAGTAGGACAAAGCAATATCCTAGAGAGGGAGAAGGGCATGAGATTACGGCTGCTGACTGAAGTTTTATCATTAAGATTTTCTGATCAATAATGGCATAGCAATAGTTACCTCAGTAGTTTTGACTTCAAGAGAAAATTATTCTACTTTCTGCCATTTCTGTCCTATCTAAAATGTATGCTCTGTAACAATGTGGATCATTTTATCAGTTAGTTTTCAGTGAATGTGAATGCAAAAAAACACTGCTCTGTATATGCCTCTAACCTCAGAGAAAAACTTTAAACATGTGGAGTCAAAAGAACTGATTCTGACACTGGAATAGGTTTCCTAGAGAAGTTGTGGATGCCACAATGCTGGCAGTGTTCAAGACCAGGTTGGATGAAGCTTTGAGCAACATGGTCTAGTGCAAGGGGTCCCTGTCTAATGGCAGGATGATGGGAGCTAGATGACCTTTAAAGTCTCTTCACACCCAAACCATTCTATGATTCTAAACCAACTGTGCAGAGCCAGGCATGTGTATGCACATAGTGATGAGCAATCTCAGAGTCTTGATTCAATATTGAAAGTTCTGGCTTGTACAATATTTATTCTACACAACCCAAAGGAATGCTAGGGCTTCAAGCTACCACTAAGAATTAATGTTCCTGTAAAGGAAACAGCACAGATGGGTGCATGTTACAGTAATACTTTTTCTTCTATGTTTTTGACAAGGATTTAGCTTAAGAAACTCTCCCTGTTTCATTATATCCTGCAGGCGAACTGCTTTCCTCTTTGGGTTGCGGTTGAATAATCATTGAAGGAGGTAAGAGAAACAGATGATATGAACAGAGGCAGAGTGATATCGAAACCCACCATTTTTTACTCGGTGATTCAAATAAATAATTTTAAATCAATGTATTCATACAAACCGCTGCCGTTGCAGGTGTAAGGACCCTCTCCGGGGCAGGAGCCGCGCCGGGCGGTGCGGGGCATTCTCCGCTCTCGCCCAGCAGAGGGCTCCCGCGGCGCGGGTCTCCGCAGCCGCTCCCGGGCGGGAGCTTTGCCAGGATCAGGAGAGCCAAGTCCCTCTCAAATCACTCGCAGAAATTTCGCATTTCCGCGGACGTTTTAGCATGGCAAGAACTTCGGGAGTTGGTGTGTAATGAATTATTTATCTTTTTAAAGTTAAGTATATACCAGTTTTAAATCCAGTTTTTCAAAACTAAAATGGATTGTTCCAAATCTTGCTCTTTTTTTTTTGTCATGCTCTGTCACTATTGATGGCACTGTTGCTTTCCAAAGCATTCAAGCCTATGATTCAGTGCCATGATAAAAATTTCCATTTCTGTAGATATGCACTGTTAGAGCTTACCTAAACTCTGCTATTTCTTCACTATATATTCAAGAAAGAATTCTTTTCTATTAACATATGACTAACTTACCTAAAATATTCTTTCCAATATTTGCAACCACAGCATTTCCATTTTGAACTCTGATGAACTTGGTAATTCAAGTACAGATAAAAAATCATCATAAATATGGCCATGTTGATCTTTTCACCTTCATCTTCCAGTCTGTTGGTCTCTTATTTGTTACATGACAGACACACTAAGAGTTTGTACATCCTGTGTCTCTTCTATGTATTGACAGATCTCGGTGACTGTTCTCCTTCCATTATTCCAGCAACAATTTTGCTTTGCCATGGAAGTGCTCAGTTCATTTACCACATTCTGTCCCCATTTCTTTGGCACCAAAACAAAACAAAACAAAACAAATCTGCAGAGATGTAGTCTCCCTCCTCAGAGTCCTTCAAGCCCTGACTTGCTTCTCTACCTGCTGCTGATTACTATTTTTGTAGCACTTCACACCAGTATTCTTACACTGGTAAAGTCATTCTTTTGTAGATATTGCTTAAATTTCTCCCTGCCTTACCTGATGTATTGAGTTAATTTTCAGATTATTTGTTACGTTAGGTATCAGTTAAACTTTGCCATATTTGTGTCAGTCTCCATTGTGTAAACTCCATAATGTTACCTATAATGTTGCAATATAAATGTCATCTAGCAGGTATGTATCTTTTGCCTGTTTTCTACACACAACTTACACCTGTTGGTCCTTCATAAATTAGTTCATTTGTATTTTTGTGCTCTTTTAAGTAGCATACTCAGAGTGTGATATTTTCTAGCATTATACAGGTTGATTTAAAATATTTTCCAATGTGTAAGCATTTGTATTATGACTGTTACTACATTCACCATCATCTTTGCTCATGTGTGGTTTCATGTTGATCACCTTTGAAATCCTAGCCATTTTAGGTGCTATCAGGTTTTATTCCATTTGGATTTTAGTTGCATTGACTTCTGGCATCATTGAAACAAATAATACCATATACCACTGTATTGAAAATATGAGCACTTTATTTAAACACACCTGACATCCAAAGGATAGATTTCTAAATAAATGTAAAGCATTCATTTTTGTGGTTACTAGCTATTTTCTCCCTCACAGTGGAGTTCTCTAGATATATCTATACTGTTTTTTGAGAGTATTCATATGCCTGCCATTCAAATTGGAATGGTTTCATAAGTAAAGCAGGCCTTCAAGCAAGGTCTCAGTATACATTTTTGTATGAGAGAAAGTAACTCTGAATGATAGTAGCATTCTATCCTACTTGATAGTAGTGACTAATCAAATAGTTTTGAAAAATAAGCAGTTACAAGTTAGATGAGACATTGCTAAGCAACTTCAAAATTTGTTTCAATCCTACTTTTCCTATTCCAGTTTTCCAGTTGTCAGAAAAATAATGTTCTCACATGTACTTCGAACATTACCTTAAAATTTGGAGATTGCTCAGCTGGCTTGCTCCAAAACTGTCACATTACTGCTAGATAAACATCATTAAATTGAGTGCAAGGCTTTGCTTTCCTCAGCTGGGAAACACTGTGAACAGCTTGCTGTAGATACAAAAATGATTGAGTAGAAAATAATGATATGTGCATTTCTGTAGGGTGATTAAGATCGCCCAGGAAAAAGGTGATGCAGTGAAATCAAATACGAGGTTTTATTTGTGGGAGCAAATACTGCAGGGCTAACCTTATTGAGCAGCATACAGCATTTTGGAAAGTTGAAACTTTTTAAAGGAGGTAACAATAGCTTCAGACTCATTGGGATGGTTTAAAAAAAGTTAGGATTTAACAGAAAGAAATGTTAAGTGGCAGTAGTGTAGCTGCATTACTACTTTATATGGTATTGATTGTGTAACTCTGTGTCAGCTTCCACCATCCCAGCATTCTGCTTGCTAATTGATGTCAATGAGCAGGAATGGTTCCAGAAAAAGACTCCAACCAACCAAACAAAAAACCCACCTACCACAAAACCACAGTGCTTTGTTGCAAGAAAACCAGATTAAAAAAAACAGAAGCTCGTCAATCCATCTTTGTTATTCAGAAAGAGTTTAGAATGGCCTAAGTTTGTACATAGAAATAAGACTTCTGATACCATAAGGCTATTAAACAGAAAAAAAGCATATCATACTCAAGCAAGCAGTCTCTTTCTGGTATATTAATTTCCTAATTGTGCTCTCTCTGAGGATGACAGGAAGCATTGGTCATACTTCTGTTTAGAGTGAAATCCTGGCTTCAGTGAGGTCTCCAACACTCTTGACTCACAGCAACAGCCACTAAGGGGAGTCATAGAAAACAGGTATGACATTCTGGCCCAAATGAAGTTTAATGCCAAATAATATACTGACTTAGTGTATTCCAAATTTCACTCTAAATAAAAAAGCTTACCAAACTTCCCATGCTCAGCAGAAAACCAGAGGTGTTTTACTTGCACTGGCTTTCTAGTTCTCTTTTGGTCATTCTTTCCAGTGAGATCCTAGAGTGGAGCTATATAGCAGTGGCATCCTGCAGGCAGCACAGCAGAGAATAACCATGTGCTATATAAGCAAATCTCACAGCAGAAGGCAAGGTCATTAATGGAACTGGGATCAGTCCTGTGGGAGAAAGTTTATTTCAGGAAAAACAGTAAGAAAAGGAATGACAAAAATTTATTTCTAGATAAGGATTTTTTTAATATGTTTTAAAATATTTCAGGTTTTAAATGAACCATACTGACTTTGGTTTTTTTCACACTGAAAAAGCAGAAATTAAGTTGATGAAGCTCTTTTAAGGGGGTTTCTCATGGTGCTATTTTAATAGTAAGGGATGTTTCTTATATTTTCATTTTTTCCTGACTTGTGGTGTTCTTGTTCTTAATGCTGATAGGTTTTCTGTAAATCATTGTCAAATGCACTTCTCAACTGTCAAAGTTATGAAGACATTTTAATACATATTTTAACTTCAGAGAAAAGAAGCTGAAATAGCATGGAAGATGGGGAAACTATGGCTCCCCATAATTATGGCTCAATTATGGATTAAATATTTCTTAAGGCATCAAAAGCATACCCCTTGGCTACATCAGAAAAGTGAGATCCAGTCCTTAAATCTGATTTATAGGGGTGTTTTTTTTGTCCATGCCCACTTACACATCTGGAGTGAACCATATAATGCTCCTTCACTCTTTCTCCATTTACTGATAAACAGAAAAAACTTACAGGACTCTAAAATTTTTGACATCTTACAAAATAATGGCCTTGCATAGTATTCTATACTGAAAGATGTTGAATGATCTGATTGCATCAACATTAGTTTGTGCTTCATTAACAAAGAGATGAAAAGGAATCTAGCTCAACCCATTTAGCTACCCTATATCAAAGGATACCCTAGTATCTTAATTTTCATTTCTGTTTCTTTACTTTTGTCTTATGGTCTCAGCTCCTGACTCTCATACTGGTAAATAATTCAAAGATAGAGTAGGAAATCACTTAATTAATCATTGTTTTGTATTTTAGATATCTTAGTTTACATAGGTGAGCCTGCCATGTGCTAAGTGTCATCCTTGTCTTGCCTTGTCTCTCCAGTCTAGAGACAGCTGCCATCCTGCAGGCAAGGCAAGGCAGAGGTTTGGGGAGTTTGATGGGACAGGTTTCAAACGGAAAGTGATGGCAATAGCATAGACTGAGAAGTATTTAAGACTTCTGAGTTAACTTCTGACATGAGAAATTTTAGTAAGGTGGGGATGTGAGCAGTTATGACTACCTCTCAGTATTGCCTGGGACCATCTAAAATACAAGTGGAGGATGCTCTTTTACAAATTTTTATGTTTAAATTTAATACTCTGATAAAACCACAGGAGTGGAAGTCCTCCACTGAAAATACTACCAAAATTTTTATCATCTCTTAGATAATAAAGTTAGATTATATTTAAAATTAGATTATAGTTGCTATAGGCCAAGGTAAGTTTCTGTTAATGAAACTCTTGAGGAGACCTGCTCTGAATGTAAATGGAAGGCCTTTATGTAGATGTAACTGAAAGTTCTTATTTAATCATGTCTGCTGCAGGCAATATTCTTTCAAACTTAAATATTCATTTAAGTTCTCTGTACATAGAATTTGACTCAGTTTATTAGTATCAGTCCAATTTACTTTGTGAACAATTTACATAATTATAAAATGTATTGTAGTAGTCTAGGTCATTTTAGCCATAAAAGGAGTATAAATATTTCTAAGTACATAAGACTACCTTATCTAGAGATATCTAAAAGCTGTCCTGGTCTTAAAGCTTATTTAAACTGGTTGAAAGTTCACAGATTCTATAAAACCTTTAACCATGCCCAGATTCAGTTCAGAAACCAATGTGTCATTTTTTAAGAACACTGCCACTCTAAAATTAAGAGAGACACTTATAAAGAAGAGTTAACCTCAAATCTGTATATTCCAAGGGAAATTACACCTTTAGTTTCTGACATCTCAGGTGCCTCACTTGACATGCATTCAGGTTTCACCCCACTTGCTGTTTGCTTACACATATAGACAGAAGCATAACTCACTTCCACAGTCCCCTGGGCCTGAACTAACTTATAATACTTAAAGCTGGATTTAAACTTGTGATTAAACTACTTTTGGTTTATTAGCTCTGTGGTTTTTGCACCACAGGAACACAGAAAATCAAGTGGATGTGTGTAATCCTTTGTGTTGCTGTAATTGCAGAAGTGTGCTTGGATGTAGACAGCTTCTTTCCCTGTGCACTGGTAACACTTCTCCAGTGGTTTGCTGTGATGTACCACAGGCAGCCGTGGGATACACTCAGACTCCCACTGATTTATGTAGAAAAGCTCTGCACTAGGGAGGACTCTGAAGCAGGCTTGCCAGATTTGTCATTTGGAACTAGGCTAGTCTAATTTGGCAGTCAAACCCAGGTTCTGATTGCAAGAAATAATTCAGTGGGAATGATAAACCCAGTGTAAGAACAAATGTGTGCCTCATGAAAGCTCTTGTTTTTGGTTATGTATTCTTCTTACAGGCCTTCTGTGGTTAGGGTTTTTTGGATTTTGTTTGTTTGATTTGTTGGCTGGTTTTTTTTTCACTCCTGCCAACAGGCTAAGTGTATTCTGTTTTAGCCTATTTTTTTTCTAATTTAATTCTCCAGGCATCAAGTCCTCTCTTGAAGTAAATTTTAAAGACCAACGAAGTATCTGTAAATTATTAACAGTTCCTTAAAGAAGTAACATCTATTCTAAGTCCTGGGAAATAGAATGATATTGAAATAGAGACAAGCTCAATGTCACTGATGAATCTTTGAGGAACTCAGTCCTAGAACAGTTTGTGAGTTCTTATTTTTTAACAAATCTTTTCGTTTTAACACATGAACCAGAATTACTTCTTCACAAATAGGTTTGAAAGCATGTCAAGCTATGATTATTCATACTAAAAAAATTTGGACATACACAGTTTTGTTATAAAAAGACTTGCTTTTTTGTGAAATTGTCTTCCCCTTGTAGATGCCCAGAAAATAAAGAGCTCATGTGTGTCTCATGCACTGATAGGGGTGCAGCCAACCAAGGATTGTTGGAAATAATACACTGTGAGAAAGAATAAGATGTGGCTGGAGAAGAGGGGGGAGGCATATGGAGATGAGACAGCATTTTTCTGGGAAAAATATCTTGGCTTCTGGAGATATGTACAATGCAGTACAGCATTGGCACTGGAATGAGGTGAAGAAGCAGGCATGGACTGTAAGAGAGGATTAAAACCACCCAAGATCCCTGAAGCCCTTCAACCCATTTTCAGATTGTCTAGAACAAATTGATTTACTTAGAAAGAAAGAAACTTAACTCTAGGGCTACAAGGGCAACAGAAAAGTATCTCCATGAAGTCTGGACCAGTGGGGTTTCCCTTCCCTTCCCTTCCCTTCCCTTCCCTTCCCTTCCCTTCCCTTCCCTTCCCTTCCCTTCCCTTCCCTTCCCTTCCCTTCCCTTCCCTTCCCTTCCCTTCCCTTCCCTTCCCTTCCCTTCCCTTCCCTTCCCTTCCCTTCCCTTCCCTTCCCTTCATCGTGCCTTCCCTTCCCTTCCCTTCCCTTCCCTTCCCTTCCCTTCCCTTCCCTTCCCTTCCCTTCCCTTCCCTTCCCTTCCCTTCCCTTCCCTTCCCTGAAACTTCCCTGAAACTTCCCTGAAACTTCCCTGAAACTTCCCTTCCCTGAAACTTCCCTTCCCTGAAACTTCCCTTCCCTTCCCTGAAACTTCCCTTCCCTGAAACTTCCCTTCCCTGAAACTTCCCTTCCCTGAAACTTCCCTTCCCTGAAACTTCCCTTCCCTTCCCTGAAACTTCCCTTCCCTGAAACTTCCCTTCCCTGAAACTTCCCTGAAACTTCCCTGAAACTTCCCTGAAACTTCCCTGAAACTTCCCTGAAACTTCCCTGAAACTTCCCTGAAACTTCCCTTCCCTTCCCTGAAACTTCCCTTCCCTTCCCTTCCCTGAAACTTCCCTTCCCTTCCCTTCCCTTCCCTTCCCTTCCCTTCCCTTCCCTTCCCTTCCCTTCCCTTCCCTTCCCTTCCCTTCCCTTCCCTTCCCTTCCCTTCCCTTCCCTTCCCTTCCCTTCCCTTCCCTTCCCTTCCCTTCCCTTCCCTTCCCTTCCCTTCCCTTCCCTTCCCTTCCCTTCCCTTCCCTTCCCTTCCCTTCCCTGAAACTTCCCTGAAACTTCCCTGAAACTTCCCTGAAACTTCCCTGAAACTTCCCTGAAACTTCCCTGAAACTTCCCTGAAACTTCCCTGAAACTTCCCTGAAACTTCCCTTCCCTGAAACTTCCCTTCCCTGAAACTTCCCTTCCCTGAAACTTCCCTGAAACTTCCCTTCCCTTCCCTGAAACTTCCCTTCCCTGAAACTTCCCTTCCCTGAAACTTCCCTTCCCTGAAACTTCCCTGAAACTTCCCTGAAACTTCCCTGAAACTTCCCTGAAACTTCCCTTCCCTGAAACTTCCCTTCCCTTCCCTTCCCTGAAACTTCCCTTCCCTTCCCTTCCCTGAAACTTCCCTTCCCTGAAACTTCCCTTCCCTGAAACTTCCCTGAAACTTCCCTGAAACTTCCCTGAAACTTCCCTGAAACTTCCCTTCCCTGAAACTTCCCTTCCCTGAAACTTCCCTTCCCTGAAACTTCCCTTCCCTTCCCTGAAACTTCCCTTCCCTGAAACTTCCCTTCCCTGAAACTTCCCTGAAACTTCCCTGAAACTTCCCTGAAACTTCCCTGAAACTTCCCTTCCCTGAAACTTCCCTTCCCTGAAACTTCCCTGAAACTTCCCTTCCCTGAAACTTCCCTTCCCTGAAACTTCCCTTCCCTGAAACTTCCCTGAAACTTCCCTGAAACTTCCCTTCCCTGAAACTTCCCTGAAACTTCCCTGAAACTTCCCTTCCCTGAAACTTCCCTTCCCTGAAACTTCCCTTCCCTTCCCTGAAACTTCCCTTCCCTGAAACTTCCCTTCCCTTCCCTTCCCTGAAACTTCCCTTCCCTTCCCTGAAACTTCCCTTCCCTTCCCTGAAACTTCCCTTCCCTGAAACTTCCCTTCCCTGAAACTTCCCTGAAACTTCCCTTCCCTTCCCTGAAACTTCCCTGAAACTTCCCTGAAACTTCCCTGAAACTTCCCTGAAACTTCCCTTCCCTGAAACTTCCCTTCCCTGAAACTTCCCTGAAACTTCCCTGAAACTTCCCTTCCCTGAAACTTCCCTTCCCTGAAACTTCCCTTCCCTGAAACTTCCCTGAAACTTCCCTTCTCCATTCCCTTCCCTGAAACTTCCCTGAAACTTCCCTTCCCTGAAACTTCCCTGAAACTTCCCTTCCCTGAAACTTCCCTGAAACTTCCCTGAAACTTCCCTGAAACTTCCCTGAAACTTCCCTTCCCTGAAACTTCCCCTCATGTGCTTACCCTAGGAGGTCAGGATGTGAAAACGTTTCTCAAGTAAAAATATAACCTCACTAAACAGTTGCAGGATGCCAATCTAAGCTGTTTGAACATAGTTGGTTCCAGCTTTAATAATTGGTTCCAACACAATTAGTCAATGGTTAATTGGCAATATTAAGTACACAGTTTGCTAACAAGATTTATCTGGATTCCACTTACCAGGAAAGGGGAGAAACCAAAGCAGTTTGTAACAATTTGGGGCTTCATCAAAATGGCATGTTCATGCTAAATCACTTGGTCTTGGTCCAAAATTAAATTTCTCCATTGTGTAGAAACCCGTTTTGACATGCGAAAAAAAAAAACAATTTAGAAATTGAGGCAAATGTTACTCTTGATACATTACATAGCTACATTTGTTTTTAAACCTTCAATTTATTTAAATAGTGGCCTTCCTAGGAGGTAGCACTGGAGCTTGCATTCCTAATAAACAGGAAAATTTATTTGAATCTCAGTGCATAAACACACAAACAGTCATGCTAACACGGTCTGATAGGTTCTCCCTTTGGACTGCCATCTTCTATTAGTGCTGAAACCCTCAGGTCCCAAAAATACATAAATACACAGGGTGATACAGGATGTTGACTTGCAGTATGTATAGGTCAGCAGGCTGGTTCAGAGGCATGTGACAGCCAGATCTCTTTTTTTCTTTTTGCAAGTACTTCAGTCTTACTTCTAGCTGCAGTCTTTTAAATACTATTGAATTTAGGGTTCTTTTACAACAGAGACCACAACTAGATAGCTCTAGGCTTACACATCAAGCTTGCATAAATCTACAAAACTACTTTCTTAAAAGCATATTGGTTAAACCCTGAGAATATTACTCCTAGATGAGAGGCAAATAAAGTATGTGAATGCAGAGATACGTATTAAATATGCATTTATTATGACTTTCTAGATTACTGTGCCTTCTTATTCTGCAATAAATATAAATAAAATACTTGTAATTTTAATATTTCCTTTTTATGTTGCTTGACAGTACTGAAATTGAGCACTGAAATAGCATAATAGTAAATAGCTTTGCATGAACTCAGAATCCTGGATGTGTTAACATAATTGAAGATACTATCAGTTGAAGATACTATACAGTTGATAAAACTGATGGTCACTATATATCAGTTAGTGTGGTGTATGCAAATTTAAAGAAATTACTTTCTGAAAACTTAAAATTCTTTATAACTGGACCTAAAAAGGGCATTATTTATCACAGTAGTATTCAATTTTTAAATACTATTTGGGCAAATTAGCTGGCTAGAAAGGACCCAACAGTAGCAGACACCAGCTAATACTAAGACTTGAGAACTCTTAGACAAATTTGTTACAGTTTAAAAATCTATGCTTCATCTTGCTGAAGTTAAAAGAAAACAAGCACAGAGTATTCTCTGAGCTGAAACAATGCTGCCCATTAAACCTGCGGGTCTTATACAGCCTAGTCTATTTGTAGGATCTTAAATTTTGCTGATACCTTTTTTCCTTGCTCTTCACATTCCTTTTCCTGATATTTGCATTATATATATTTTAAATTAACACATTTACAGATTTAGAGATGCTTTCAGATGTCGGTAGGATTTTACTGTATTCAGACAGAAATATTGGGCAAACACCTGTACTTCCCAGCAAAGCTGCCTAAAACCTGGCTATGACTTTCTCATTGTGTATAATTACTTTTAAAGATACATGGATACTTCAATCTAAAACAAGCCAGAAGATGTGCTTTGACTTGGAAAATCACCTTTCTTCTTCTCTTCCTCAGTCAGCCGTTTCACCACTTACTTCTTCTTGTGCAATACAAAAGCCTCCAAAAGGCATCTGCTTTACAGGTAGGCATATTCCATATGAAGGCAAGAAGAGGAAGAACTGTGATAAACTTAAATTTTTTTTTATTGTGTATTTTTTTATTGTATCTTTGGCTTGTGAAACAATAGAACTTGTGGCAAGCTGTTTAGGGTATGGCTATATATATATATATATATATATATATATATATATATATTCATAGGAAGAAAAAGGAAAGTATGCCTTTTACTATAATTTATTAATGCTATTAATCTTAGTGTTGTTTCTCTAAGCCTGGACTGATGCTTTACTGAATTCTACAAATCCAGAAGTATTTCAGGTTTGAATAACTTAGCTTTTGAATTTTTGAACTAACACTTTAAAGAGTAGTATATACTGAGAAATGTATTTTTCTGGAATATTAATGAATACTGTTCAAAGCACATGATACAGCTTTTGGCCTGTTTGCAACTGGTAAATATAAGCAATACATCATGACATTGATTTATTTCCTTTGAAATGTATATATTTTGAATTAAAATGTCACTATTAAAAATCTGAAACATATTAGGACTTTAGATAACACTAAATATTATGAATGATTATTTTTTTGAGATTGGGTTTATCAGTAGCATTGGAATTCAAGATAAAGGATGTAATGTTTTTGTTTTTTTTTTCTTTTGGTTGCCAAACCTTTATACTTACTAGCAATTGGTTATTTTAAGACATGTCATAAAGTGTCAAAGAGTGGAGAAAATTCCGGAGCTAAGACAACAAATTCCACGAAACTATAATGATAAGTATTCTGTCTGCATATTTTGAGTTATTTTGGCCCCTCTTCTGAAAATCTGAGTGCTCTTTCAGTATGCAGTAGAAGAAGTAGAAGTTGGGTTTTTTCCTTTTTGTCTCCTATGGCAGAAAAAAAGGGACATCCAGCTTTTCTGTTGGCTTTGTTGCTTAGGAGTGTTTAGTATGTGTGCACATGCATATAAATAATTCCCTTTTTATGTAGTTTTTGCCAAAGTGCCCTCATTTGAGTGACATTTTTGCTCCGTTTACATCAATGTTAAAATTTCCATTAACTTCCCCAGGGCTGGGATTCCACCTGTTTCGTCTAAGTTCACCATAGTTCAGTCTCATGTATTTAAAAGCATTTATATTTTAATTGCTTCAGTGGAATGCAGTTGTTGTGACCAGCAAATCTTGCAGAGGGCAGAAAGGATCATCTGGCAAGGAACAATGCCACATAAGGGCTTACACAACAGGACAGAAATACACTGAGCACTACATTCAGTGGGAAGGGGCGTTTCTAATTAATCTCCTTTTACAAGACTTTTTTCAAGTAGGATACTGCTACTTTTAAAGAGTTTTGTTCAAGTTTACAGCTTCATTCCTGCATGTGTGTTGTTGTAAGCAACGGTTTAACACGTGGGTCTAACGAGATGGAGACAAATCTGTTAACACTGCACAGACAGAGTGAATTATGCAACTTGGCTGGTTTGGATATCTAACCATGACAAAAAAAGAAACAAAGGGTGAAAGTGACTGTTAGCAATAAAGAAAAGTTTTCTACAAAAATAAGTCAGTGCTCTAGCCCCCCGATTCTCTCACCTTTTCCCCCTGCATCTTGCCTGCAACTGCAGTTGTAGTAAAAGCTGTTCAGTGGAGCAGTTTTGCCTTGGCACAGGAGATGGAACATTCTCTGTTCATGTCTGTGCTAAGTATGGCTTCAAACCTAAATTTCTCTACTTTCTGTTTCTTGATGTATTTGCCTTGACTCTTTCCAGGATCTGGGTCTAATTCTGTCTTCTGTGTGCTTTAGCTAAACTCTGAGATAGCTGGAAAAATGTGTTGCTGCAAAGACAAGATGGGATATCATCTACTTGCTGCTGCTGCTTCAGCTTAGATTATCAGTATTTCCAGTACTTCCCAGATTCAAAGCAGATAAGACAATCTATAGACATTTTCTCTGGAGTGCATCAGTAACTACAGGTGAGGAAGTGTTTGGGGTTTCTAAGCTGTTACTGGCAACAACAGATGTGTCACCAGTTGTGGCTTTGCTTCTTATACTATGGGAGGCAGAGAGAAGCCATTTTTTGGAGGTCATGACAGAGGTTTTTAAACAGTAATGTTTTTCTTGTTCCCAATTTTCATATCACTAGTAATTTGAACTGTTTTTAATAATATGAACAGCGTTGTCCATAAATACATATGATGGCAGTCTCTAAGGTGGTGCTCCTCTACTATAAATCACTGTAATTCCTTTGGTTTATGAGAGCTGTAATAATCCTGTTCAGCTGAAGATCTGGCCCAGAGTACAGGAAGTGTATGTGTTAGTCAGGAAAGGTTGTAGCAGATTCTAATTCTTCTACTTACTACTTTCATTAAGATGTGTTTTTTAGAGTTGACATGGTCCAAATAAGGTATGTAATTTTCTATTTGCAGTGTCAGTATTTTCCAAGAGAAGCAAAATCCTTGGTTTAGGAATTGTTTTTTATTGCTTCACAGGAAATGAAGACCATATTTGGGTTTGGACCTTGAAGCATTACTGAAATTTTAAGAGGCAGAAATATTTATTTAAAGGGTAAACTGATTGTATGTGCAAACTCTTATGCAATTAAAATGCTCAGCTGCTTCAGAGCTTATATTTGATTGAAATTAATGAGACTGTTTATATTCATGCAAGGTAGATAAATCCAGGTATTTAGGACATGTAAAATGTAGTAAAAAAAATTAGAATTTAGTAGCTTGAAAGAGCAATAGGAAATGCAGTTATTCTCAAATAAAGAAATATGATGCTTTTTACTACAGGCAGAGCTTTTACAAAGGATCTCTCAACAGAGGATGTCACAACTCTGAAACACAGAATTAGGGCTCAACATTGAAGCCTTTATCAAATAAACAGTCTGAAGGAGAAGAAGAGTGCTCCAATGATTTGTCAGCTGTGGGTTTGGGCTCTTGCACCTCACCCTGAGAGGTAAGACAGCTTTACTTTCTATAATTTACAGAATGAGCTAGCAAGAAGTGTGACTTGCCTAAAGTTACACCACAAGTCTGTGGCAAAGCTGTGGAATAAAACACCCCAGCAGATGTGTACATAAGCTGCAATTTCATCTTTCTCTCATGATTCTAAGTTGGGAAGAACAACAACTGTTTTGAAATTCAAACCAGGAAGATAATCATGTCTTTCCATGCGATTTGTTGGCTATCCTGGCTAGTTATCTTGATTGAAATGAGGAAACACATTCCAAAATTTGCTGAGTGGGTGGGAGGATTTGGGGTATGGGGGCTGAGGGTAAAGCAAGTTTGCCCTATATGTTTTCTGATCTGAAGACCAATTGCTAAATTGATGTTAAGCTGATGTATTTTCATACTATCACCTTATTTTTTTTTTTCCTCCCATTAGAATGATTCAATTAGGAAAATGTAAAATATGTCTTGGATAAATAAATAAATATATACATTATATATGTAAGCCCTACTCTCTGTCTTCTGTGTATCTGTTTCTGGCTGTTTTACTTCTCTCTGTCCTTCTATCTGGTCCACATCTTAAAAGTGCAATACAGAAAACTGCCACAAGCACACTTGGAGAACCTGCCAAAAGTGCAGTTTGACACATTCCGATAAGAGCCAGTGGCAGTGCTCAGTCTCACCATTTCATCACAGACAGATGATATTACAAGTGCAAGAACATTCAGGTTTGTAAATGATAGATTTTAAAAGACAAAACAAATTTCTGTAACTCACTGTGCACTACAGCATTAGTGTCATAAACAGGTGTACTCTCTTGATATCTTGCACGGCTGATTTTTAAATTTGTGATGAAGTATATAAAAGTATATAAAATTAAAGTACGATTACACTTAAAAGATAAAAGCTACTTTCTGCCAGTGTAATAATGTATATAATTGGTTCTTCACAGCTAGAAACCAGATACTCTTTCATTCATGCATTCATACCATGGCTGTCTAATTTATGGAACTGTTCAGAAGGTGCTTTTTAGAGAGGTGGGGGAGGGAGAAAATAACCCCAAACATTTCTTACACTGTTACCTGACTTGGGATGTACACATATGATTATGTAAAATCTGTATCTGGGCGGCTGTTTGTTCTTTCTTGCAGAGTATTCTGTGCTCACTGAGTGGGAGGGTCACACTGTGAGACTAATAAGGACAGAGCTGCATCCCCCTCTACACTCTTTGGAGACTCACTCCAGCAACTCCTCAGCCCTACAGCAGCTCTGTACAGGCATTTTCAGTGCTTCTGGGGGACACACCAATAAAAAAATTAAAGGTAAGCCACTCGTTATTTGTAGTCAGTTATCTAAACATCTTACATGTGCACACTCACACACACTACACTATTCCTGACTTGTTTTGTTTTTGTTCATGGGCTTTGATTTCCAAAATTGTCATTTAAGTTTACCATTGCTAATATTAACTATATCTTATATAAACATGACGTATACCGTAAGTTTTTAAGGTACTGCAATCAGCCTGTGCTATAGTATTCTGCTCATGATTGTGTAAATACATTGTATAAGCTAGCGGGCGACTATAGGTATATGCTAAGATATGCAAATAAAAACAGCCCTGCTAAATGAGCAGCAATTCACAAAACTGATTAAACTGTTGCGAGTTGCCACAATGCTGATTGTGCATATATTTACATTTAGAAACCTACCTTGTAATTAGCACGCGTGGCGGGCGGGCTGCGCGCAGTTGGTGGGAGCTGGTGCGCTGGTGAGTGAGCGCGGCTCGGGCGGGCACTGCCCGCGGGGAGGGGGCACCGCAGCTCCGGGGCAGCGCCCGGGGATGCCGCGGGCCGAGCCCGAGCCCCGTGGGGCCGCTCGCCCTCACCTGCTGGCCCGGCGCAGGTGCCGCCGCACGCTCCGGGCCCGGGGCTGCCCCGCTCGCAGCGCCGCCGGCCCGGGCGGGCTCCGGGCCCCGCTCCGCCCCGGGGCTGCGGAGGCAGCGGCACGGGGCGCCTGCCCTCGCCGGCTCTCCGGGCTCCCCGGGCTGCCCTCGCCGGCTCCCCGGGCTCCCCGGGCTGCCCTCGCAGGCTCCCCGGGCTGCCGGCGCTGCAGGCAGGGGCCGGGGGACGGGGCGGGCGCGGCGGAGGGAGCCCGGGGCGGGGGCCGGGGCCGAGGCGCGGAGCCCGGGGCTGGAGAGCTGCTCGGCGGCGGGGCGGGGGCGCTGCCCGGCGGAGCTGCCCGGCGGAGCTGCCCGCTGCCTTCCCGCGGAGCGCTCCCTGCCTCCTCCGGCAAAGGCGGCTCCATCCGAGGGAAGCCGGGCTGCCGGCGCTGCCCAGCTGCAGTCCGCGGAGCTCCCGGAGCGGCCGGCGGGAGGGGACCCATGCCCGGGGGTGGCGGTGCTGGTGATCAGAGCCCTGCGGAGAGCCAGACCTCCGGAGCGGCAGCTCTCCTCAATTCCCGATGCCTGCTTGTAAAGCAGGTGCAGGAAATTATATGATAATTTATTGGAACATGAATTCGCTTTGCTGCTGGTGGGAAGGCTAGAAAAGTTAATCGTGATGTAGTTGCTGTCAGTGCATGGCAGAATAGCTTTGATGATGAATAAGGTGCCTTGCGAAAATAATTATAAAAATTGCATCTTCTATGTGATTTGCTTTTCTTGCAGAAAATGTGATTAGAAAAATATTAGACATTTTCTGTGTTTCATTAAATTTATGTGTATTTTTGTATGTCGCTATTGGCTTAGAAGGAAGCTTTTGTCCTCTAATGACAGTACCAGTTCGTGCTGTTGAAGCCTGTACTTTTGTGAGATTTAAACGGGAAATTCAATATTGGCTGCTCTAGACACTTTGCAAGGTGGAGAAATACCATATTGTGACTTCCTTTGTGGTTAAACTCAAATAATTGCACGTTGCCTTTGTTCCACTTGAGGGCTACTTCAGCAGTCACTCTAAGTGTTGTGACAGCAAACAGTTTAGCTAATATATTGAAAATTGATAAATAATTTGGGGATAAATATAAAAGAAAACTAATAATTACTAATGAAATGAACATTCAGTACCTTTACAATTAATATCTCCAAGTTAGTATCTCTAAGGTGCTACTTCTGAGTTTATTAATAAAGAAATAAAAAGTATATTTATCATTTATTTCCAAACTGGCATAAATCTTTTTTGTAGCTCCTTAAACAGATGAATTATGCACTTGTATGTGACTGGCAACTTCCTCTTCACAGTTAAGAAGTCCTTGTTTATAGTTTTCTGACAAGGTGAGGTGAGAAGAATGAGATTGTTCTAAGGTTTTTTTTTGTTTCAGATTTGTAGCTGTTTGTTCACATGTGTCCAGGGGGAGATGAAGTACACTGGATCCTGCATAGTTTGGCTTTGTATGGCAGTCTTCCTCCTTCCTGGTTCTACTTCTGTGGCTGTCAGTGACCACACAGGTACTTCCACTTTTCTTGCCCATCACAGGCCAAAGGCATAAATCTCAGTACTGAAAAAAAATTTAGCAAATAACAAGACCATATAGAAAATAAACAATATGAACAGATAAAATTATACAAGGTTCTTTTAAATCTATTTTCTGAAACAAACTAAGTTTGAAGCAGTTCCAAAGCAGCTTTTCTGCTTCCTGTGCTTGGAAGATACATGTTTGGGGGTAATTGTAGTTCCTAGGAGTTTTGTTTTGTGCTTTTCTTGTGTGTGTTTTTCTTTTCTTACCATACAAAACAAGATTATAAATCAGAGTTTTTCAAAACTTTTGTGAACAAAATCATGTGGCTTTATTAGAACAGACCAGTTATCACAGTCTAACAATCTAATGCACACCTATACTTAATCCCTAGACTGGGTCATATGTTTCACACAGAGTAAAAAAAACTCCTTTCTTCCTAAGAAGATGGGGGAAAGGAATAGAAAGATATTGTTTAACTTAAAAGCTGTTGCCTGTCTTCTGCAAATTTTCTCACACTTCTCTGTTTTCTTCTTTCTCTTACTTTCTATATGTTATCTAGTGTTATCACTTAAACTCTACATTAGCTCTCCAGAGTGTGGTAAATTGTGTCTTACAGACACATCATATATGCTTGTCAAATATGGAACATCAGTTTTCTAGAGTTACTCAGCCTCAGGAAGTACTTGAACTTACTATAATTTCCCTACAATTATTAACAAGGAGAACATGTTTATTGCTGTTCAAATTGAGTTGGGCTTTTCCTCAAAAAATAAATTAACTCTTAGTAATGCTGTTCCTTTCTGGAAGGAAAGAGAATAGAATAGAATAGAATAGAATAGAATAGAATAGAATAGAATAGAATAGAATAGAATAGAATAGAATAGAATGATAATAGAAACTACACATACACAACAACTTTGAATCTCAATAACCTGTTTCTAACTCAGGCCCAAGAAATTTAAAGTCCACGGGAAGGAAAATAATCCTTTTAACTACCCCTGCAAACTATAAGTAGTAATAATGAATAAATAATTGGTGTAATGTGTGGGCTCTGAGATAATAATAATGCATTGTGAAGAGACTGAATTTAAGTCAAAGTCTTTTTCTTTTTATATTTTTAGGGCAGTGAGGCTAAGTGCTCTGCTGATGAATTATTCTTAACCTCTCTGAGAGAGTAAGCCTGCATCATAGCTGTGAAATCATTCTGTCTGAATGAAGAAAAATAGGGTTATTCTGTCATTGCTAGGTGATGGTTTGCATAAGGGAAGTTTTTTAAAGTGCTAAAATGGTACAGAAAGTACCCTAGCAACATAGATTGAAAAATGTTAAAACAAAATTCCAGGAAGCATTGTCTTTCTTTTTATATTTTATTTTTCCTCATTAAATGATTCCTTAGTAAAAGTTTGGCCAGCCACAGAAGATGTGGCAGATACAGTAAACTGTGAATAAACAGGATATCTGAACTGTGTGTTAGACATTTGGAGCTAAGCAGCCAGCCGTGAAGTTGGTCAAATATGGGTCCAACTGAACCACTAGGAAGAAAAGGAGAGGTTGAACCTCTCCTGTGAATAACTGAGGGTGTGGACTTGAAAGAGGCTTTTTCAGTTTGTGGTGGTACAGGCAGATGGTGAGGAATAACAAGCCAATAGCTGGCAGCTTGAGCAGCTCTGCCAACAGCAGGTGTGTGAGTAAAGCCCAGAGTTAAACTCCAGCAGATAACAGGAAACAGACTCTAGTAGAGTTTTCAGGGATGGTTTCCGTCCAAAAAAGAAATGCAAGTTATAGACCAGAAAGCAGGAGTTGGGAAAGAATCGACCCAATAGTGGAGCAGCAGTAAAAGTGGTACAAATCTTTCTGCCAACCCTTTGTTAATCTGCTCTGTTCAGCTGAACTGAGTCCTCTTGCTCCAGTTTGATTATTTGTATGCAGATGAATCTGTTATAAATTTGACATGTACTTTCTTCATGAAAAGAGTAATATCTAAAGAGTTTTTTTTGTTTGTTAGTTTTTCTATCTTCCATTCAGTCTCTCTTTCTTGGGCCTTTGTTCCCTCCCATATAAAAGTTCTGTTTAAATCAGCATCTGTCCTTCAATATCTGCCTAGACAATCTTTTTGGTTTTCTTCCTTCAACAACATATGCATAGCATTTATTTCTCTGGGCTAATATGGAAGCTTTTCCAGCAAAGCACATTTAGGTAAGATCTGAGATAATTATATTTACATCTTGAAATTTCTCGCCTGATCTACTTGAATCTAAAGGAATGGCTTCAAATACACAGGAGAAAGGTAGACTAGAGTTAATTTGAGGGTGATGAGAGAAACAAGTGTGTTAGGGGAAGGACTGACTTGTGTGCATATGCAGGGGAGAGTGTTCTGAGCAGGCATGCTGAATATACTTTGTGACTTATTCATCGGGCCAATATTGTAATAAATAAACACCAGTATTGAAAAACAAGTCAGAGGCTAAGAGAGCATGTTGGATCTTCTTGGAGCAGTCCTCTTTAGGCTCTGAGGGTGCCAGTAAGCATTAGATTCACATAGAGGATTCATTTTTGTGCTCATGTTTTGATATGCTTAGTGTTCATTAGAAGGAAGCACTCGCTTCTCATGATGGAGTATAGCAAATCTGAGGGGAGGGACTTCAGGAGTTTTCTACAGGCATATTTTTGATTTGACTGCAAGAATACTTTCTTCATGTTGTCAGCTTATTATTATTGAAATATTTGGGGTTCGAGTGTGGATGTAAACTCTTTCTATAGTGGCACATGAAGTTCTAATTTGAATGCTTTATATTAAGAATATTAGTATTCTGTCTCATTCCCAGATCATTGCTTCATTTTCAACTTTCTTTTACAATTACTGTTTTTTAAAGTCACTTGCTAATCCATGAAAAATGTAGCATAAACAAAGTTCTGGGACTGTCAGGCATAGTGGATTTTCCTTGCCTTCTGACATGGAATGTGTTGTGAAAAGTATTGGCTATGGGTCATGATTTTAGATAAGGACTTTAACCCAAATACAGTTAGTGATTTCTAGTATGCAAATCAGTTCAGCTTTTTGGTTTTAATGTTTTAGTACAGCTAGATACTTGTCCAAATCAATATAATGACTCTACAGTAACTCTCATATACAATGTATTCATATTCCTGATATTCCAATCCAACCTGGCCTTGAATGTTTCCAGGGTCGGGGCATCTACAACCTCTCTGGGCAACCTGTTCCAGTGTTTCACCACTAAGTGGAGTCTAAGTCTAACTGCTTTTATTTAAATCCAATACCCCTTGTTCTGTCACAACAGGTCCTGATAAAAAGTCTGTACCCATCTTTCTTACAGGCCCACTGGCTGGAAGGCTGGAGTCAGTTCTCCCTGGAGCCTTTTCTTCTCCAGGCTGAAAATCCTAGCTCTCAGGAGAGATGCCCCAGCTCTGATCATTTTTGTGACTTTCCTTTACACCTGTTCCATCAGGTCCACGTCTTTCTTGTGTTGGAGCCCTGGAGCTGGATGCAGTAGTCAAGCTGAGAACTGATGTGCAGAATCACCGCTCTTGACCTGCTGGCCATAATTCATAATTCATGTAGCCCAGGATATGATTGGTTTTCTGGGCTGTAGGCACACATTGTCAGCTGATCTCTAGCTTTTCATCTATCAGTATTCTCAAAGCCTTCTTATCAGGGCTGCTCTCAAATCCTTCAAGCCCCCGCCTGTTTTGATAGTGAGCGTTGCTCTGACCCAGGTGCAGCACCTCATGAGGTTGTTGAACCTCACAAGATTCCCATGAGCCCAGTTCTCGAGCTTGTCCAGGTCCCTCTGGATGCCATCCCATCCTTCAGGTGTATCAACTGACACTCAGCTTGGTGTCATCTGCAAATGTGTTGAGTGTGCACTCAATCCCTTCGTCTATGCCATTAATTAATTAAATAGCATTGGTCCCAAACAGGACACCACTTGTCAATGATTTCCATTTGAATGTTGAGGAGTTGACCACTCCCCTCTGGATGTGACTGTCCAACCAATTCTTCATCCTCCAAGCAGTCCACACATCAAACCCCAACCCCTACAATTCAGAGATATTGTGGGGACCATATTGCAGAAGTCCAGATGACATCCATAGCTCTTCCCTTGTCCACTGATGTATTCACCCCATTGTACAAGGCCACCAAGTTAGCCATGCAACACTTACCTTGGTGGTGATGGTTGATGGTTGCCTCAAATAATATGAAGTACTGCCTTTATTACTCACTCTTCTTCATGGGAGAATATAGTTCTCCAGGGGTCGAGCATGAGTCTCCTAATCCTTGAACTCCATTGCTTGGATTTCTTACTTCTGCCTGCCAGTGCTGTCACTTCATAACTGTCTAAATAGTCACCAGACTTGAAGTTGATTTCTTTAACTGTATCATGTTCCCTTCATTCTTCCCATCCTTGTTTTAATTAACATATACATAGTAATGTAACATAATCTTTACAGAGCAAAAGAACAGAATACAAAACAAAAAATCGTATCTTATTTCCTGGTGCCTGTACACTTGAGGTTACAGTCATGTAGGAAATCTGAATTCTTGACCTTATTTGAAAGCAAGCCAGCTGGGTCTGCTTATCTTCAGTATGAATACATTTGAAGTGTACCCACTGGATATCAATGCTGATATTTGCAAGTGTGTGGCTAGCTCTCAAGAGGTTGCCTGTGTCTGTGTGTTTATGAAGCCTGATCCAGTAAGAGTATGAGAAAAATCTTGGGTAATATGTGTTTCTGCCTGAAGCTTGAGTTGACTCAGGATGTGGGGTAAATTAGGTTGGGCTTTGCTGTTTGGCTACATTCATTGGGCTGGCCATGGTTGCTGGTGAAAGCTTCAGTGCCTTTGCAGCCTGCATGTCAGTAGTGGTAGATGGCAGCTAAAAACTTCATCTGAAGGTGAAGTTTAATTATAAAGTAGCACATGGGTATTTGTGAAGTGAATCTAGCCATTACAGGTTACACTAATCTGGACAAGCCAAGACTGCCCATTGGAAGTTCCAGTTCCCACTCAGGAGCTGCACACAAGAGATATTTGTAAGAGGGTGACTAAAGCACACACCAGTCTCTTCTGTCCCCGTTCACATGGAATGGAAAGCTGAGCATGGTGCCTAGATGGAAGTTGCAGTGTGCTTCAACAGGTGTCCTGATCATTCCAGGAATTTGGAATGTGCCATTGCATGTTGCAACAGATATGTCTAGATGCAATGCCTTTTTTTTCATAATGATATTAGAAAACTTTTTTTAATAAGTTTTTAAAATAAAAAAAATTCTTACTAAACTTAGTGATAAGTGAGAAGACAATGATCCGTGATGTACCTACTTGGTCTGCATAAATTAATATTTTCAAGATTATTGGATTGATTTTATATTAGTTATCTCATAGCTCCTTGATATATAAAGATCCAGGCCAAATTTTTTGTATGGGTAGATAAAGTCATTAATTTAAAGGTAAGTTAACTTGACCTTTGATATCACTGGTTTAATATGAATTTTTAAATTCAGTCCACATAAATGAAGTTTTATCATGTGCAGAGCAATCTAGTGTATAAATGTGAGCTTGTTCTTCTTACTATTTAATGAATTTTATAGTAATGTATTTTTACAGGCCAGGTAGGTTCATGGTTTCCCGCTGGATTAGCAGTAAGGGTTTATCTTGTACTTTTTCCTTCCTGAATATCTTAGTGTAGACCTTGTCATTCAGCTGCCCACATATTGAAAGGGCAAATTGCCTGTTTTGTCTCAGACTAAATAAAATTTAAGGATCTGCTAGCACTACTAAAAATCGTGGAAGAGGTTAACTATACAAGCTGTAACTGCAGAAAGAATTTTCATCACTCCATAGTAATGAAAGTTGTCAGTCATGGTATGGAGAGGATTTGGTCTTGTTATTTGAGAGTTTTGCCTTGGCTCTCTGGTGAAAGCAATAGCACTGAACTAAAGGAGGGCAACAGCAGCGTGCAGTAGAAGATTCACCGTAACTCTTTCAGTTCTTTGGGGGGGATGTGGAATAAAAACAAGTAACTAACACTTAAATGGCCTGTCTGTGCTGTGACTATTATGCCACTGATAAAAATAGGTCCATGGTCCAGTCTGTGGCATGTGAGGAATCATTGCTATCATCTGGATAACACAAAAATTAAGGCTTGAGTCTTTATTTGGACTTGGAAGAAAGTGGCTGTGGGGAATAGGCTCGAACTTTCTAGTTTTTCACTGCTCAACACTCATGCCAGTTAATGCTGAAAAAAAAATAGCACCCTTGTGTCCCAGGTTCTCTAAAGCTTGCATTAGTTTAGGGTAAAATCAACAATAAGTACACTTTGTCTGCTCTTATAAGTACTGCCAAGTCCGTAACCAAAAAGAAAATCTGAGTTGAAATTTATTGAATATTTTTGAAAAAAGTCTTTAGGAAACACGTAGTTTTAAGAAATCTTCTGTCCACATATGTCTGACATTCTTTTGTGACTTCAGCCAAAAATGGCTTTCTTTACACCAGGTTATTTCTTAGAGCTATAGTTATGTAAATGTACCCTAACAACATTCATTGTTTTAGAGTGGCTGTATGTAGAATTCTATAGCTCAATAATCTGTATTTGATTGAAGGTTGAGGTTTGTAAACTGAAGGGTACCTAAGGTGAACCTGTTTCTGTCCAATGCTGTGTGTGTATATGTTAACTGGTGTATTGAAATTGCTATGTTGATGTGTAATTCCAGCAAATGCTTCTCACTGTATAAAACTTCCTGCTAAACAAGAATGGTGAAAGATTTCACTTCAGAGTTTTCAACATGAATATTCTTTATAGCTCGGTGTCTTTTCTGGGGAAAGGGAATTTACAGAGTTTTTCATACATATGTTTCATCTCATTTATCATGAAACTCTATCTGTACAGAGAAAAACATGCATATCCATGTATTTATGGATCTATATGAGGGAAAGAAAAAATTTACTCCCTTAGAGCCTTGGAAGTAAATTAATTTATTTGTGATGTATCTGTAGTAGTCAATTGTTAGTTGTAACTGTAATTTTACATGTGAAGCACATGGAACTTAATGAATCTTACAAAAAAACCCCAAAAACCAAGTGTTTTGCCCTGTCTATTCTTTAAAGAACTGACATAACTTTCATTGACCATATTATCAGGAGGTGTCTTTATGTCTGTATTTTATTATATACTTTCAATTTTACTAGTTATTTCCAATTAGCCATTCTTAATCCAGATCAAACACTGAAATATATTTAATAGCATTTAAGAGTTTTGAAGGATAATATGCTTTCTACATAACAACTAGAATTAATGACAAATTTCACATGCTTTAAGATTAAAAATATAGCTATTTTTCATACCAGTGTTTGGTCTGAATGCTCTTTTGAAACATTTAAATATAGATGATTTCCAGGCTAATGGTACGACATTCCTTACTTTTTTAATTGAACTATTGCTCAGAAAGCACCTTGACCTTCACTGTTCAACAGCTTCAGATACACCTTGGGCATTTCTAAATTGCATCAGCTCATAAAGCTCTGTGCTTGATAAGTTGACAGGCCAAATATAATAACTTGTCATCTTTGATTTGCTAGTTTTTTAGGATTTAGAAGGGCTATTTGCAATACCTGTTAAATATCGAGCCTTATTTCTGACTCCTGCACAAAAGTGACATTTTTCTGTATTTCCTTCTTAAAAGTGGACATTCCTATATATCTATTAAAAAAGGAGCATGAAGGACTTAATGCAAGTAAAAAGTAATAATAACTAATATTGCACATTAATAATACAGTGCCTTATCTAAGGGTTCAGTTAGATTTAACCTCAGTTTACCATATTCCATATTTTAGAACCTTCTGTTTGCTTACTAAAATACTTTGGTTCAGACTTACTCCCCTACTTAATTTTGAAGCTTTTTTTCCCAAAATATAATTTTATTTCATATTCATGAATGGGGGAAATTAGTTTCTAGTGATACAGTAAGAAATTTAAAAAAACTTGGAACAGACATTATTGCTTTGTAGAGTGTTGTAAATGGAAACAGCATGGTAAGAATTTAATAGTTTTCTTCTGGCTATATTGTTAATATGAACTTTAACCACAGACAGCTGAATTAAAATGTGATACAAATTCTATCTGCTTATATTGTTGGAAGTGTAGTATAAAATCTGCTCTTGTTTAGGTTTTGAAAGTTGATTTATTTCTGCTTTTCATATCCTAAAGAAACAAAAGAAACATTTCTGTCAATATTACCATAACTGCCATGATAGTTTGTTCAATTCCTGTTAGTTTGATAACATTTTATGATAGATATTAAACTCTGTTCCCTTAAAGGTGCTGTGTGTCCTTTAATGAAAACAGTTGCCCGTCATCTCAAACAAATCCACAGAGACGGTCGTGGTGTATCAGGTAAATGACCAAGCTAATATGGATATCTATATTAATTAGCTGCTAATGATTACTGGATGTAATCATTAGCAATCTGACTGAAGTTGGCTTTAAAATTGAAAGGTTAGGACAGAATGCTACCCCCAGCACCAAAAGCTGCTGCTGCTCTCAGGAAGGTGACATTAAAATCAGAACATGCTTTTCCTCAAAAGTATTGGTTCAAGTTCAGCAGCTACACTAATTTCCATGTTTTTTTCTCAATCATCCTGCATTCTTATCAATTCAGACAATAAAAGGAACTAGCAAATTCATTTTTCAGGTTTTAAAGACATCTACCAAGTGAATTTTGCATGAATAGTTTTAATAAAAGGAATATTGAAAATTTCTCTGACTTCAAGTTCTACTTTTCAAAATAGCTTGTCAGTCTGTATTCTAGAAATGCTAATATGGTTGTATTCAAGCATGCCAAAAATTATTATTTACTTATGGTTTTTAAATTCCATTAAATTGTATATTGTGTTCTATTTACAGGGTTTGATCTGGCAGAAAGCTTTTCTTTAAGGCAAACATCTTGTAGTGGGGAAAAGATCTGTTTTAAATTGGGAAGTGCACCTCTCATTAGAGATACGAGGTAAGATACTACTTTTAGGCTTAACTTTTAAAAAATAAATCTCAGACTCAATGCTACTAATTAACTGAATCACTGAAAATGGATCCAAAAAATGCCACAGAAAGCAATGTGACTGTTTTCTCAGTTTTCTTCTGTGGGAAGCATTTTGATTTTGATGTGCTTTCCTTCTAGAATCTGTGATTATGTAGGTTGTAACTTAATTGTGAATAGCACTTTCTCAAAACATGATTCTAATACTGAAAATTCTTGTGTTAATACATTAATATTTATAAAACAAAGGAAAAAAATAACTTTCATGGTATGACAGGAAGCATTATACTGATCTCTCATCAGTGAAGTTGTCTGTCCTCTCTCTCACTACTGCTGGCAAGATTAAAAAGAGAGAGAGTATCACAGCTTCCTTGAATACTATTTTTTATTTTCCTGGTATTCACATTTTGCCTTTGAGCAGTAACAGAATAGTAGGCACTTAGTGTAGAGGAGAAAGTAGGCAAAATCCTATTCTGGTACAGGGTAGGATGAAAAGCAGAGACTGCATGAAAAATCAAAAGGACAGTGAAAGAGAGTAAGGCACAATTGGATTGGACTTAAGCTTGCATAGGGAGAAGGAAATGCCAAGAAGCAGTTAGGAATGTAGTTTCAAGTTCCCTGTGCTCAGTGGAGAGAGAGAGGATCATCTCAGAGCTTCTTGGTTGAGATGTGCTCTGAGTCATGGGACTGTGGTTTCTGTACAGCGTGTTCCTGTGGTGACGAGGGAAGCAGCTGTATTCCCATGTCTCCAGGTTGGGTATTTTCTATTATTGCAAGAGGTCTGGCTCCAGCTTGCCTAGTAAAAAACACACCTGGTCCTTGAACTTCCCCTTTGCTTGGATCCTGGGCATAGCACAGAGGGGCTGAGTAGCATGAGGCCAGGGGGAAGGGAGAAGAGAGCTGGAATCACCCAGACACAAAACAAAGTGATCTTTGTGAGAGGAGGGTGACTATGGGAAGAATGTATCTGGCAATATAGAATACTTAATTTCTCTAGGTTTTTCTGGTATATTAGATATTGCAAGTGCAAATTTTTTATGCTTGTGTGATTCTGGAAGTTAAACTAATCAGTATATATTTTTCAAATACATGGGATGGTAGCTATTGAAGGAGAATTCACTAGACAAAATTACTTGACACAAAGAGTGCTCTTCTTTTATTAGGACCTTCCCAATACTATCCAGATTATCTTTAGAAGAGGAACAGGAGATAGTAGGTAGCACCCATAAACGTCTTTACTAAAAATATTTTGAGGGATTTTTAGTAAGAAAACTTTCCTTTAATTTTTTTTTTTTTTTGGCAAGTTTTTATTCATATTTATGGGAATTTGGGAAAAAACATGAGACTATAGAGGGCAGAAAATCAAGGCAATAACAAAAAATGTGGAGCAATTTTCATTTAGGAATAATAAACTAAGTAGTGCTAAGAAATGAGATCTTGTGTGTTGGCTTTATTTTGAAACAGTAAGAAAATCAGTGCCAAAAAATGGAGCAGAGAGGAGATACAAATTATAAAAAGGTTAAATATTTAAAATTTGAATTACTTTGCAGTAAAATTCTTGATTCAAAGTATTGATTTCTAAGAATTTCTGAGTAGTTTAAGAAGTGGTCTGAGAGGTCATGTTGAGGTTAAAAAAATTAAGGTTTTTTTCTTGACTTTATTTAGTAGGCCTGAGCACCAATGTCTATTTTTTTCTTCTTTTGAGAAGTTTAGTGAATGCAATGAAAATGAGGAATTCACACAATGGCTGATAGCTGTGACCTAACAAAGCCTTAGATATTAGCTATTGCAAGGAAAGTCACAGTAGTTGTGTTGTTTGGCTTTTTTTTGTGCTATATATATTTTTTTTTGCTTATATTTTATCTCATCAGCTTTTTGAAGGGAGAGAAAAATGGCTAATTTTTCTTCATTGTCAGTGTAACTTGGGCAGGGGCTAAAGAATTTCACTTAGGGGTAAATCTGGAAGGGAGGTGGCTTGGCTTTCATGGTCTCTTGGTTCTCACATTCCTTGCCATTCCTGTTATTTTCTTCTGTGTGTCCTCATTAAAGAAAAAACAAAAGATAGAATCTTTCTATTTCTCCTAAAAATATGCATCTCTAATGGATGAAAAATTTAGCTGGATGAAGCAACGGAGATGATGATTAATAAAATGCATATCAGTGCTAATACATGAATAAAGATAGGCAGAAAAATGAATATAGTTAGGCAGAAAACAAATATCATGTTACTGATGATAATAAGTGCAAGTAAGTAGTATCTCATACATATATCTTCCAGAATAATAAAAGGGTTAATAGTATTTTCAATAACATTCAAGCATTTCAGAAATTCTGTTAAATCCTTGTTCTTCATGGCAATAATCTTGCTCATCCTTTATTAACCTTTCTTCACAGAAATGCATGTCATTAAAGGATGAATTCTATTCTTAATTATTTCAGTCTGTTGAAAATAAAATGGCTTTGTGATATTGAAGTAACACTTCAGAAAAATAGTTTTTAGAAATTTTGTTTAAAGTGTGTTACTTTTTTAGCTCTTCTGAAGTTTTAGGATTTTTTATTTTTTTAATAAGGGCAGGTGGCAGTGAGGAGCATGAAGTCAGGTTTTGGGTTTTTGCATGGTAGGGTTACAATGAAGGATAGTCAGAAACTTGTGTATCTGTCATCATAACCTTATAATTTACTATCTCAGTTACCCATGTGATGCCTTGAACATATCTTTTAATTAATTATTTTTATTTAGACCTACTTCTCTTACATTATGTCAGGTTGTATGGTTCCAGACCCCTTGTGTTATTAGATGGCTTTAGGGATCATTCTACCTCAGAAAATATTTTAGCAGACGTGGTGTGCAGTAAGCAGCAGAACAGTGTTCGTTATCCATCCTGCAGGAAATTGAGAGTATCTGATTAAGCTGACTAGCAAGTATCAAGTAACTTGGCACATCTCCTCTTGCATTTCATTCATTCAGTTGTAGTGTGGGTAATAGAAAGCTATGCTGGGCAATTTTTCTTCTGTGATGCCATTTTGGTTTTTTTCAATGGACCTGGAGTAGTGTTTCACCTATTTATATGTTGTAAATAATTTACAATGCACTGTCAGCTTGGGAAATTGATTACGTTTATTTATGTTTGGCTTCAGCTGTAGGTCTTTTTCTGTGATGCAGTTCTGTATATATTTTGTCTTGTGATAGCAGATGGACAGCTTTTCTTATGCTTTATGTAAATGATTGTAAAATATTAATGTAATGCCAGTAATACTTTCCTGATTAAAACTGTGAATTGCTTACTGAAGTTCTTCATGGACTTTAACAAAAGTTATTCCTGAGGAAAGTAGTGCAACTGAGCTTTTGAGTCATAAAGAAACTAGAAAGTAGTAAAGTATTGTTAGGCAGACAGTCTAATTATGCAGTCATAATCACACCACAGAATCACAAAATAATAGGAACTGTATAATTGTTTAGTTTTACCTCATCAAATACCTACAGATTCCTATTTCTTCTCCACACACTAACATGTACTGCCCATGCAGTGCATTCCCGTGTGGCACAGAGTCTGCTGACAAAGGAGAACAGGGCTTTGTGCTGGTAGCATTCCCTTAGACCTGCCAGCAGTATCCAGTATTTCTGGACATGAAGCTTTTTAGGCTAATCTTTGTTCTTCAGTTGCCTTAGAGTAAATAGCTCTATGATGAATTAATTTCACTGTCTTTCTCAGAAGATGCGTCAGACATCAGTTGTTTCTCTTTCTCACTTTCCTGAGTTGCTGATGGGCCATTTTTTTCCTCTTCTGAAAGCACCAATAAAGGAGATAATAAGCTGGTTTCGGCTGAGTTTCAGAATGTTCTTGAAATGGATGTTCATGATTAGTAAATCTTCATGGCACAGTCACAGCTTTCTTATTTTGTAGTTTGTTTGGCTTGACAAACCATATTAATTTACTGAGGAGATTATCATAGCTGGCTGCTAAGTGATCTGAGTTACAGCAGTTGGGATTACTCTCACGACTCTTTTAGGAATTCCTCCCCTTTCATTGTAAGATACTACAAAAGAGCTTGGATTTTGACTGTATTTGGAATATGAGCTGCACCAGCAAAGTTGTTACTCACTGCTGCCAGAGGAGCTGTGGCTTGGGCCATATTTCAGTGAAAGTGTTTCACCTTCTTGGGATGTCTAGTTACTGGAGGAAGAAATACCACTCCCACTTGCCTCAGTAAATTCCAGGCAGGAGGATTCTATCTGCTAAGAACAGAAGTTGGTAATGGATAATATTTATGTGGGGGTTTCTGTTTGATTTTAGTGCTAACCTTTTTAATCTCAAAAAAATGCTGAGCAATTCCGTTTTCCTAGAGCACAGCTGGCATCAAGTGAGGGTGTTTCTGTGCTCACTGGTAGAAGCCTTTTCATAGCCAGCAATCTGCTTTCCCAAAGCCACCTATCTCTACATGACTTTGCAACCATTTACTTTGCTGTCTGTTCTCTGGCTCTATCTGTTGAGACCACTCTCTTCACCAAACTGAAAAGTTCTGAGTTCCTTTCTTAAACTTCAGCCCTCCACCAAGGTCCTCATGGGCATGATTTTTAAATTATTTTTGTACTCAGTATTTGTTTTGAGCAGCAGAATTAGTTTTAACAGTCTTAAAAATACATTAAGGCATATTTTAGGAAGTTTTATACCTATTTCTTAAAAATGGTTTAGGATAGATGTAATAATCATTGGTTTCCAAAAAAATTAATTGAAAACTTTTACAGTGTGACTGAAAATGGCAATGAGGTATTACCCCAATTTTAAGGCAGCAGTTACAGTTATTCAAACCAGCTTTTATCTGTGCTCATACAAAGCCCTGCTAGTGTTTGGTCTGTTAAAATATTAGATGGTTACACAAGAAAACACCTCTCCTTTACTACATCACATATTTATTTGAGATCATTTGGGTAGTTGGAGCCAACAATGCTAAGACTGAAATGTCTGGTATTTTGGTTGCAGGGTATTTTCAAGAAAAAGGCCTTGCCTTTGGAATTTGCTTCCTGAGTGTGGGAGCCTGAATGTAGTACAAATTCTGATTTTTCTTCAGGTCTTCTAAAGTAGTGGATCAGAAGCTGTAGTGATTCTTTTATCAAAAGATGGAAAACACAATGATTACTGTTGGAAGAACAAATTGGTGTTGTCCCCACCTTGTAAATACCAATTATTTTATTTCATAACTGAGGAGAAAAATAGGGCTTCTCACCATGTAAAATGACAGACCAACGCTTCTTTTAAAGTATAATCACCTGTGAATGTCTTTCTGCATTTTTGGGCTTGTTTCTACCTTAAAATTTACAAGAAATCTGGTGATTTTTATAAAATTCAAAATTCAGGTGTTAGTGGGTTTAGATATCCATATTGAGTTTGAATCATCCTACAATTTAACACATAATTTATTATGCAGAAAGAATTGGGGAAGCAAAGGTAAAGACAGAGGCAACAGGGGAAAGAGTACATTTTTAAATGTACAGCACTTACATTAAGAACACACTGTGAGGGAACAGAGAGTTAGAAAAATCTTTTTAAATTAAGCTATTGACTGTATCAAATTGGAATTCTTTGATCTGTGGTGTATTCCCCTGACAGTGGAGCACTTATGGAGCAGTGTCATACCAGCTGAATTGGTAAAACACTGCTGGATGAAGCAGACTCTTTCTATTCTGTTTTTTTTTTTTTTTTCCCCAGTGATGATGTTCTTGCTGTAAAGCACTCAAAAATAAAGGGAAGAGTGTTTTGTGAGGTGTATACTTTAAGGGCATTGCTCCACAACAAGAGTGTGCAGGAGACCAGCTGTGTTCATGTTCATGTGGAATCCCAGGTGCCTCATGGCAGGCAATAAACAAATCCAAATAAACAAAGCCAAAATTAATATTTGGAAGAAAATAAAATTAGGAGCTTGCTTTCACAGCACCCATCTCCATCTCTCAGCCTCATCTCACTTCCTTCACATCAGCATCAGCCTCTCTGTTCAGCAGGGCGGGTGGCTGATCCCTGTGGCTGTGTGATCTCAGCAGTCACACTGGGGAAGGAGCAAAATAGGCTGCCCCCAAACCTGGCAGCACTGCCTTCAGCTAAAACAAACCCTGAAGTTGTACCTTCAGTTTGGGAAGGTTTAACCTGCCCTGTGCTAAACAGTCCCAGGGTTCCCATTAAAACAACGGCATCTGCAATTTCACTTTTGCTATATATTCCTGTAGGGAATTCCTTTCTATTTTCATCTGATATGGATGCCAAAACTATTTTTCAGTTTTCTTGTTTAAGATAGCAAAATCTAAAACATAGATTTTCATAGATACTGCAGTTGCAAGACAAAGTTGTGTTATTAGATTTCTACATTCATCAGGATAAGTTTACCTAGATGCTCCTCAAAGAACCTTGTCCAAAAACTTGGACACAAATTCTGAAGAAAGCTGTTCAATTTACAAGTATGTTAACTGAAGGAGCCTTAAGTGATGCCAGAGTGTGGGGAACTTTCAGAAAAGTTTACATTCCTCGTACTCTCTGCCAAATGTGCTGATTTTTAAAATCTTTGCAGTGTTTTCTTGGTTTTTCTTGGCCACCTTTTTTGAAGCAAAATCTGTCAAAAATGAGTACAAGGAGGATGCAGATCCAAGTCTTTAACAAGACTTTGCATCTTTATAATCTTAGAACAAAAGTGCAGTTGCAAAATCAGTACAGATGAAGTTTTTTGGGAAACCAGAATATCTGTGGGTATCTACAGCCATGCTATGTGCAACCACATGGAATTCAATGATATGTACTGGGCATAATGCACGCAGCTGAGGATAGACTGTAGCCCCATTATGTTGTATATAGGCTGAAAGATCATTTATCAGTTTTGCTGATTGAGCTGAGAGGATTCAAGTGTCTTTATAAAATGCATATAATTTTTCTAGCTGAAGCAATAGTGCCACATGCTTCAAAAATAATTTATCAGCAGACTGGAAAAAAAACATAACAAAACAACAAACAACCCTGTAATAAATCAGATCTTTCTTTTTCTGGCTTTTGTGATTTAACTCTGTGTAATCTAGTTTGCTTTAGCTATGCTGTGAGGAGTTTCTTCTCTTAACTAAAGTTACACCTACAAAAAGGTGTTTGTGCTGATATATCTGCATTTATACTGGGGCTTTTTGTTTAAACATATTGTAGAGATATCATACCCTTCCCCCACCTTGCCTCAGAGTTTTTAGGTTTTATATCTAAAAATAGTTCATGGTCTGTCTCACAGTGAAACTGCCTGGTGTTTTTTTCATTACTCTGATTTTCATTTATTTTCATTTAGTTCTGAAAGATTTTTGGCCTCTAGCATTTCTATGTCGTTAGCTTTTTGCTGTTTTTATCATGCTGTGAAGTGTTTTTTTGTTTATGGAGATAAACTGACAAAATTTTTAAAATGATTCTTTGATTTTGAATGGACAGTGTAGTCCATACTCTGGGTTTTTCACTTAGAGTTCTGGGTATCAATTTGAGTTCAGTCCTAAGAATACAGAGTTTGCTGATTGCAGTCTTGCCTGTCTCAAGCGAATATTTGTCATGCCACAAACTCATTTCAAAACTTGGAATGATTTAATAAACTTCAACTTGAAAAATGATCTGTGATCTATAGAAACAAGATGTGCAGATATTGGTATATTAACAGAACCACATGCAAGAGATCATGTTATTTTTGGATTTAGTCAGTGTGACTAGATGCAGTATCTCAAAATTCTATTTAAAAAAAAATAAATCCTAAAAGTACTCTGGGATTCAGCATGAAAATTTAGGCTTTGAATAACTTATTGATAGTTCCTAATATGTGCTTCTAGTTTTCATAGGAAAAATTATGTATTTTTATTTTAGGGATTAGACTACTAATTATTGATATACATATATTAACAGTAGTAATGTTGAAGTTCTTGATAAACTTCTATTTGCCTCTTTTACTTAGTTTTCTTTGTGAATTCTGCTGAGAGTTATGCTTGGATTAGATGTTTGGATTTTTTTTTTTTCACTGAAAGTTTTATAAAGCATTGAAACAGACTGCCCAGGGATGTGGTGAAGTCCCTATCCCTGGAAGTGTACAAAAGTGTCATATGGGTATGGTACTTGAGAACATGGTTTATCATGGACATGGTGGTGGTGCTAGGTTGGACTTGATGATCTTGAAGGTCTTTTCCAGCCTCAACAATTCTGTGAGTCTATGATTCTGCAAGAGTTTTTTAAGAAATGTGTATGCTCATAATCTATGGTGAAGAGTCTTGATTTACTCAAGTACTTTTGAATGCATATCCCAAAAATATCCATTGGTTAAGGCTCATGGGGTTTGCTTTGGACCAAGACGTGACAACACAAATAACATCATCTAGGGGCCATGACAGCACACACCTTTTTTTCCTGTTACTGGATCTCTCTCTTACATGAGTGGCTCTAGAATGCTAGATGACTGCCACTTCAAATTAATCTATGGAACTAAACAAAAAGTATAACAGTATTCACCAGGAGTGTGTACAATAGCAGGAACTGATTGCCAAGGCTTGCAGGGAAGAAGTATAATTCCAGTCCAGTTCTTGCACTGAGGACCCTCCATGGTGGATGCACTTACTTTGAAGTATGGCATGTGCAATTGCAGCATTAAATTATTGCTCTTGCTCCAATTTGACATCTAGCAGTGACTTGTACAGAATTAGTAGGTAATGCTCACTCAGAGGTAGAAGTGGTATTTGGAAACAGGGAGTTTTGGGATATGAATCTTCTATTGCAGTAGTTTCTTTGACTTTTTTAATATCTCGTGTGAGTTGCTGAGAATTAGAATGTTTAGTATATGACATTGTATTCTAATATGAACTGTGGACAACATATGATAAGGACAGTAACTAATAAGAATAATCATATGGACAAAGGCACTGGCAGAAAATGTATTAAAAAACAACTAAATATAAAATGTAAGTTCTAGCAGTACTTGAGTAATGAGGCTGAATATGATTACTTGAATGTCTAAAAAGGAAATGCCATCAGATTTCTAAGTTAAAAAGGAGCACAGACTTAGAAATTATTTCTTTTTCAATAGGCTATTTTTTTTTCCACAGAACTTTTTTAAATTTAGAAAGCGATAATAATTGCATTACTGTTATTATGTGGAGACAGATACGCTACGCTACCAGGAAATTGCATAAGCTTAAGATTGGTTTGTTGTGAAAGTGTTAGGAGCACTAAAAAAACACTTCGTGATTCAAGATAGCTGATATGATTTCATGGAAAGGAAAGTCATGACTCAGTAACCAATTAGAGTTCTTGAAAGATCAAAGAGTTATAACATAGCCTTGCTTTTTTTTCTTCCTTAAAAATAAGTTAGAAATACTCATATGAATTCATGTTGTGCCTAAGAGTAGATTTCTTACAGCATCCTAACATTTTTTTTGTCACGACTAGGTTTAAGTGTCATATCTTTAAAAAGCTTTTGCTGATTTTGTTCTAACACACAAGTAAATGTGTACTCCTACCCAGCTGGCTCTAGCTGATCCTGTGTGAGCAGGGGCCTTGGAACAGATGACCTGAAGAGGTTCCTTCCAGCCTCAGCCATTCTGGGGTTCTATGATTGCATTATCAACAATTTTGTTAATATTTTCTCTTCCTTAAGTATATAGTTTCCCATAATATTGGGTATGTAATTCTGTTGTCAACCATGCAAACCATTCTAGGGTAAGAGTGAATTCATCAAAATGCAGGCTTTGTAATGGGGTGATGAGGGAACTAAGTACTTCCTTTGTAAAACTTCCAAAATATTTTTTTCATCTCACTGCATGCTTAAATATTATAATTTTATTTAATGCAAAATATTGATGATGATAATAGTGATATTTTCCTTACTGTTGTAACTTTTCTATTTTTTATCTACTAGTCTGATATATACACTGGGTCATATAATGTTCTTAGAATTTTCATCAGCAGTACAGATTCAAATCTCAGTCTTACTGTTGGAAAAGATGATCATTGTTCATTCCCTTTCTTTTATTTTGCATGAAAATTACTCAGATGATTTAACCTCAAGTTGCTATAGCTGATGCATTGGTTTAATGCAAAGCTTTTCTCCTGAGGCACCTTCACTGTTTTGAGGAAAGTTTGTGAATTCCTACCATATCAAATTTCCTTTCTTGGATATAAGACACCTAGCCTGATTCCTCAGTCCAAGAAGGGCTCCCAGTCGTATTCAGAGTACTTTCAAGTTGTGTTTGGTGTGTTCTTTTGACGTGAAGCTTAGAATTCACCTGAATAAAATGTTTATTGACTAATCCATGTCACTGCTTGAGGTATCCTCTCAACACATCTGTCTTGAGCCAGATGCAAGATCCCATCTCTTTTTATAACCTTTGGTTTATAACACTTTAAAAGGAATACCTGGACACTCCCCTGCTGGATGTGATAGTAACAGGGTTAGCAAGTCACAGGTCTTTGGTTCATCCTGTTAAATATAGTTATGACTCAGCAGATAGCAATGTGGGTATTTTTAAGCTGCATTTATTTTTAACTCCATTTAATCTGTGACTAAAAAAATCTCATTATTAGAGAAATTGTGAGAGTTGCAGGCTAAGCTGTACATACTCTTGTTGTTTTTGTTTTTGTATTTTTTTAACTGGACATTAATTAGACAGTCTAAGTTCCGAGACTTAAAATAATCTCCAGTTTCTGAAAATGCTAGTAAGTCCTCTGATATGATGCAAATAAGGTTTTTGATAATTTCCATACTCACTTAAATTTTGTGAATGCTAACAGTTTATATATACTGTAAAAGAGCATATTATTTATCTAATTATCCTTCTAAATATAAGTAGAATACCAGGCTTAAATATGCATAGACTAGTCATGCTGTGTGTAGGGGGTGTTAAAGCAAAAGCATGCTCTCTCTGTAGCTCCACTCTTGCAGCTGACAGCTACTTTTTCGGGTCTGACCCTGATATCTGGTGTCATTAACCTTCTTTCTTACTCAGATCATATCTCTTCTGTTGGCAACTCAATCTTCACTACTTACACCTTCTTTTTTGGGGAGATCAGCTGGAACTGAGATGGGTAGATACACCCATTTATAACAGAGTTGTAGGCTTTAGTACCTTTGGTCTTGCCTGTGCCATTTTTCTCAAGCACTTCTCAGCACGGCCTGCTTGCAACTTTAGCCAGGCATGAGTTTGTTTATTTATAGGCAGTCCTGCATGCTGGAGAGGAGGAGGCTAGTTTTCCAGACAATTATTTGGGGTTAGCAAAAAAAGCAGCCCTTATTTTGGTGCAGCTGCACTCCAAGCAGCAGTCCTAGCTCTCCCTTTCCAGTGCTCTTAGGCTCACTGTGAGTGCTCTGCGTTTTCATAAGAGGGACGCTGGCCTGTGAGATGGTTTGCCCTTTACCATCAGCCAGGGCTGTCTAGGACTTGGCAGAATGAACCCAGGAAGGAAAGGGAGAACCTGTTCCAAGTGTAATCAGCAGCTCACTTCACTGGTACTTGTTCCACGGGTCATTGTAAAAAGCTACCAGAAGTTTGGGATGGGGATGAGGGGAGACTAAACAGGAAGAGCTCGAGTGTTCTATGGAAACAACGTTTTTAGGTTGGGTAGCATGATGTCATGCAGAAACACACAAGGTGCCTTCCAAAACCCCAGCGTGAGAAGTAAAAGGGTGTGAGTCTCTCAGCATGAAGCTCTGCTGGAGCTGAGTCAACCTCCTCTCCACCAAACTAAAGAGAGCAGTGTGCAATCAGTTCGTGTCTCTGGGTATCTGTACAAATGTCTGAGGAGAAATGGATGCTTAGATTTCTTCCTCCTACAGGGAAGATTATATGGATATATAAGCCAAATAATTCCTGATGTCATCCCTCCTTTCCACAACATGAAGTGCTTTTGCTCTCTGTCTTCATGGTCGCCAATAGACAAATTGTCTGTTGTAGCTTGAATTTTCTTTACTTTTCCAGACAACAGCAACCACTTAAATATACAAATATTTAATACTGTACAATAGGTCTTGCTTCAGGGTAGGAAGCATATAAAAATGTGTGCAGAGCAATTTTCTGTCAGTTGCCTGCCAGAGATTAAGATAATTTTTTTGCCTTAATATCATCAGAAGGTTTCTTGATCAGCTGAATAATTTCATTCTACTGTACATAATCATATTTAGCATAAGAACTTAATATCTCATTGACTTCAGAGTCTGACAAATAACAGACTATTAACTAGACCTGTTGTGTTTCTTCCATTTCTGGGAGCTAACTAGAAGGACCATGTGAGATATAAAACAGCTCCTAATATGTCAAAATTAAAAGCTGGGTAGATGTTGAAAGAAATAGCCAAAGATCATCTTAAAGTATTTAAGTTCTCATCCTCTTTTCTTGATGGTTGCCATTCACAATTTGATTTTAAGATATTTAGGACAGAAAAGTGGCATTTTTGCATAATCCCTAAAGACCAAAAATCTTGATGCAATTCTTGAATGAGCTGAAGTTAATTTAAATCTCTGCCATTCTCTTAAGTGCATTTCAGTTTTAAATTTTTACCAAAGACTGTATCTTTGGAGAGAATCACAAATCCACTGAAGAAAAGGACAGATCATCACACTTCTCTGGATTCTGCCATTAATTTCCAAATAGAAAATTTTGTTTGTTTTTTTGTGTGTGTGGCTTGTGAGAAATGTCAGACTCCAGGTAAATTTTTCTATAGGGGCAATTGATTTACTAGTGTGGTTCTGAGTAAGGAAAAGCCCTGAAGGTTTCTGGGATGTTCATGCTGAACATTAAGAGCACGTTTTCATGTGTGCAGGGTGGTTTCAGTGAATCACAGATGTAGACACCTATTACGAAACTGGGGATGGGAGATGCAGTTGATTGAAGTTCTACATTGCAACACATCTACAGTACTAAAGGGAAAGTGGAACGAGGTATATATCTAGGAAGAGCATAATTCTCAACAGGAAATTATTGGAGTTCTAACCAGATGATTTTGTCTTGTTTTTTTTTATATTTTCAGTGTAGATGGATGTTGCTGCTACTTACCTTGAACACAGATCTTGCATTCAGAGCGTTTCTTTAGATGATCAGAGAACAAAAAAACAGAGAGGTGGGGAACAATGAAAGAAGAACATGGGTGTCTAGCTCTTTCACACAGGGGAAAACATTTCCTGTCCATCTGCTTTCCCTGAATCATGGAATAGAACAACACATTATGCTAATCCTCTGCCCCATGCTGCTTGAATCAGCACTTTCATCAAAAGTGCTGAAAGTTGCCTTCCACAACATAAGACTCCAAAATTTTTGTTGACGTGAAATTTCTAAAAACTTCATCAAAATTCAGCAGAATTCTTCTTAGGAAAAAGAGAAGAAAAACTGTTGTATTTCCAATATCCATTATTATATATTACTGCTTTTAATTGTATTGTTCTTATTACTGCTGATTTTTCTTTTTTTCAGAAAACTTAAAATACACAGAAATAATAGGCTAAACATGGAAAGCAGGCAGATAGTTTGACATCTTTAAAATCAAAGGAAGGTTGGCCTTTGACTTCCTTAGGGCCAGGAATTCACCAATAATTCCTGTAGATAAGGATTCAGAATACTGCTGGAAACCTTTGAGTAAAAGTTCTTTGCACAGGCATAATGGTTATGGTATATCTCTACCTCTTTCAAATCAATACTTTTTTCAAAAAATTTTGATATCAATACAATTGACTTTCACTCCAAAAAATTCCTGAACAACCTGTGTATTAAAAGAATCAGCTAATCTATGCCTGTTCTGTAAATGAAAGTAGAGGGGTGCCGAAGTATGTGAAATATTAAGTAAATCCCTCTTCTCAATGTTAGAATAATCTGCAGCTTTGCTTTCAGTAGTACATTTCATGAGTGGGTTGAGCTCTCCCTAAGTAATTAATAACTCTTAAGCTGTCTGAATAGTTTCCCTTGAGTTGCATCATATAATGTGTCATATGAAAACAACTTGAGGCCTAATGTAACATGAAACTATATAGGGCATCTTAATGTGATTTGAGGAAGATGGATGGGAAGGAAATTATTTCTTATTCTGACAGAAAAGACAGCTGTTCTTAGCTCTTATTTGAAAAGAATTTGAAATACACTTTCTAGGCAGAGGTTGGTAAATTGTTCTAGTTAGTTAATTCCTGTTCTCCTGTTGTACCAGTCAAGTTAGGTAAAAACTGAGAATCAAAAATACAGCAATTTGTTGTGGAGATGTTGATAGTAAAATGGAGACTTTTGTATTTGGACTACCTGATCTTTACTTTTTTATCCATACCAGATCTGAATTTAAATCCCCCTTTGCAAACATGAAAAATTTAACATTTCAGTGTCTCCATCAATGAAGTACAAAATAAATCCAACACAAGAAAGTTGTTTTAAACTAGCTCCTTGAGCTTTGGTCACCAAATCATTGTAAGATTGTCATGTTACAAGTGACATATACCAGGTAATGGTATATGTCAGCTGGAAAAGATATGTCTTGCCATAAACTCTAAACATCTCTCACTTCACTCTCAGGAAATGCAAGTTGGCTCATCTTTCTCTTCTTGGAAGATATACAGCAAGCTAGAGGCTTCATTGATACTTGTAAATACGGAAGTTTATCATATACTGTAGTGTATTCTCATTCGATATGGAACAATTAGAGTCCATAAGATTTAAAAATAGATGCTGTTTTTCCATTAGTGCTTTTTTTTAAAAATAAAAACAAAAGGTAAATAAAGGATTGCCTTACTAAATTTGATATGGGTAACTCAATGCTGCTTTACAAAGATAGAACTAAAACTGTTTATAGCACAGTGAATACAGTTAATTCATTCATAATTACTTCTTTTAGTATGCTAGCTCTTGCAGTTCCAGCTGGTATCTGCATTTAAGAACTTTTGAGGAAACAAATGAATAAAGAAAATATTTAGCCAAAAATTGCTCTATACTTCCTTAATCTTTATAAACAGTGGAAGGTATGCAGAAATACAGTGGTAATGTTCATGCAACATTTTTGTAACTGTTCTTCTGGTAACCTCTTAATGTGCAGTCACCTGTTTTGAGGAAAAAGTTATGGCTTCATTTGAACCAGTAAAAAAAGGGGAGAATGCAGCAAAAGTCTTTGCAAAAGTCTTTGCAACTTTGTGTATATATATGCTTTGATGGAGTGGCACACAGGTGTTGCAAGAGCTGGCATGTTTGTTATCATTCTGGCTGCATCTGCCTCATGTTTCAACCAGTGAAACATCAAGAAATGCTTGAATGTATGGATTTGTAACCTATCTATGTGCAATCTCAAACCTGTATTGTTGGGAATCTTCCTGCTGGCTATTGATGGTCTCCTCAATTTGCCACCTGAGGCCTCTGTAGTTTGCAGTACATCTCAGTCCAGCAGACCAGGGTGGTGTAAATTCAAACCTCTGTATTCAGTTCATGTATTTCAATTCCTGCTATTGTTTTCAGCAGTTTCCACCAAGGGTGTGCTTTGCTTTGAGAACACAGTGCTCCATTCATTTTAATTTTTTATTATATACTACTGACAATATGGACAGAGGGAGAGAATCAAGCTGTCGAAATTCCACCTAAAGTATAATTTAATCAGTCTCTGGGCGCCTGAGTCTGAGAATAATTCAAATTGCCCACTCTCAAGCACCACCCAACCCCTAGTGGCACCGAAAATGAATAATTTTGGACAACTGATTTCCCCTGGCGTCTGGGCATAAATTCCAGTCATGCTTAGGAGCACCATGGCTTAAGCAGACAGGCGTGTAACTCCCACCCAAGTTTCATTGTGACTCTAAGACTTGTGTAGAGATGCCAGAATGTTGCCCATGTCCCTAGAGGTGCTTAAGCCATTGACAGTGCTTCAGTCACACATAGTAAGCTTGGACAGCATTGGATTCAACACAAACTACAGCAGTCATGAGTGTTCTGAGTGCAGAAGAGCAAGAGAGCACTTTTTTAATAGCCTTAAAGGTTTGAGCAGTCATCTGGGAAGGATGTCTGGTTTGGTAAAGAAATTAAACAGGAATGGGAGAACTTAACTGTTGTTCCACCGAAAAGGATATTTTCTTTTTGTGAAGACCTCAGATATTTTCCTCCCTAGGCTGGTGATTTTGTTCAGACACTGTTGTCCAAAAAGGCATCTGGTTGAGAGATCAGATGCCAAAGATATCCTCATCTGCTTGTCTGTGTTAATTTGTAAGTCCTTAGTCTTGTCTTTATAGATAAATACGCACACTTAGCAGTTGGTACCCATATTTCTGTAACATTATAACTTGCTTAAAACCTGTCATCTCTCTTACTGCTTTTGGTGTATACACTATGATTTACTACCTTAAGCTCATGTTCTCTGTGCTGTGTGTACATCTGTAGACTTTGAGGTGAGCTCACTGTAGATTTTCTTCACCCTTTTTTGTCTCTCCTTTTCTTGCTTTTTTTATACTGTGCCATGTGGAAAGGTTAAAAACTGTGTTAGAGTACATTTGGGCTTGTGGACACGTAGAACCACTTGCTTTTGAATTTTTTATTAAGGTTTAATGCAGTTCCTTTATTGTTTTTATATTGTACATAATATCTCATAAGTTTTCTCAGGTTTTAAATGTTTGTAGATGTGATCAGGTGAAACACTACAGTAAACAATCAAAGAAATTCTGAATTTTAAATTCAGTATTCTGTGAAATTTTGGGTTGACTTTTCTCATGTTCCAACATGAGGTTTTATGTTCATTTTTCTGTTTGGTCTTTTAGTTCTCTCATTAAATGTCATTATATATTTATTGTTTAAAACATGTACATACTTTGCCTATTTTTGAGGATTTTAAACTGATTTTACAGGGTAGAAATGTACAGAGTACATGGTAATAGTACTTAAATATCACTGAAGTATCTTACTAATCTGTACCTAAGTCAATGCTCAATGCATGCTTATTTTATTCTATTGAAGTATTGAAGCTATTCAGGGAGGAAGAGCATAGGGGAAATTGTATATGGTAGCAGACAGCCTGCTGGTTTTCTGGGTATTTCATCCTATTATTTTGTTCCTTTTCATGTTCACCATCTAGCTAGAAGGGTTGACTGTGAAGTGTATACTTTAAAGCATATGCCAATGATTTTTTGATCACCAAGGAATCTTCATATAGGCACCAATGATAACTCTTCTCAAAATAAAGATACTTTTTCTTGTTAAATTATATCTCTGGTATATGGTAGTTGTATATTAAATTGTGCAGTTTGTTGACCATATACTGGAACAGATTTCCCCAAGAGTTGTGGAATAATTTCCATTCTAGATACTTCCAAAACTCAGCAGGATAGGACTTACAGTAACCTGATATAATTTGCAGGTTGTCCCTACTTTAAGCCCAAGGCTAAATCCATTGACCTCCAGAAGTACTTTCCTACCTAAGTTATTTTGTGAATGCAACTGAATTTATCGTTGGTCCAATTCCGTATAAATCTTGCCTCTTTAATTGACTTCACTGAAATCAGTAATGTCCTTAGGAATTAGTTCAATCTTGCTTGCTTTTCTTGTTTCTCTCAATACCGTTTTCTTTGTCAGCTCTAAGGTAAGGGAAGTTAGTTAGAGTGAACTCCTGCTGGTTTTCATAATGCTGGCCGTACCTTAGCTCTTCTTTTGTTTCCTGAATGGTTAAGGAAGGTAAATTTATGTCACGTGCACTCATACAACCAAACTTATTTGAGAATATTCTGAAAAAAACACAATTTTAGAAGACTTAATACTGTCATACTGTCTAGATGGCTGTGAAAGTGTTAGGAAGGCATGTAGTAAAAAGCAATGGAGTGGTGGGTGGGTATGAGTGTGTAGAAAACAGTGCCACCTTGCCCAAATACTGCTTCTGTCTGTCTTCCAGACCTTCCTGAGCATGGTTTCCCCTTCTTTTATTTCATGAAGACTTCTGATCATTTATGTTCCACAGTTGTCTGTCCTTTGTCCATTAATGTGAATTCCCCAGTGTCTCCAATATGGAACTTAGCTGGGAAAGTTAATTGATTTTGGAGAGCTAATCAGATGCTCCCACAGCCAGATATCCTGTCTAGCTTACAGCTGTAAACCTGAGATACCATCTCCTTAGCCTGCCTGGGGTGCAGGAAACCATAGGGCTGATCCCATGTCTAGATAATTTATTGTTCTTCAGTCATGCCTGGTGAAGGTATTTTTTAATAAATTAAGAAACATATTCTTTATGCTATATTTGAAATACAAAGGTTGAAATCTAGGTCTAAGTACAGCCAAGCCTATTCTCTTTTGCCTTGCCTTTTGACATTTCAATGTCTATAGCTGTACAACAGCATATGGGTCCACTAACAATGTGGGACAGCAGCCAATTTGGTCCTAGGATAAAACAGGAATCAGCTGTGGGAAATAAGCCAAAGAAGTGTGATTCCCACATAAGGGACTTAAATAGGTGCTAGTCCTTAAAGAAGCTCTTTGGCAGGATTTATACCAGTCCTTTGCACAGGAGACATTTTTCCTGAGATTCTAAGTACAAAAATTTCCAGGAGGGTTGTGGGGCTATTGTTTCATCAGCTATAGTGCTTTGCTCTTTCTCTGCCCCCACCTTTGTTGTTTATTTTGTTTTGTTTTTAAGAAAAGCTTTATAGCACATTGCTGTATAATTGTTATCCCATCAGTATTTTTTTAGAATGAAGACATTTAATTCATATGATTGTGGGAAATAAAACGGAGGAAATTTTTCTGCTGTGTAGGGAGTCGTCAGGTTTCCTGCACTCTGATCCAGGGAATTATTTTTGCACCATTGATAACTGATCTCAAACAGCAACGTGAACACTTTTGCTACTCCTGTGTTGTGTAGAGATCTGTGGGTTTTGTTTTCTCATCGGTCTTAGAAAAGAAAAACTTCAAAATGTAGAATCTTCAAATTAAATTAGTTGACTGTACCATCCTAATTTATTTAGAATTGGAATTAGTGTATATTTAATGGCTGCCAAAGTCTGTAGGGTTGAAGTACAGATTTAATTTTTTGTGAAATGCAAACTTTTCAAAGAGTTCATGGAAGTGGTGTTGCGGTGCATTCTATGATATAGGTCAGACTTTTTTTGAGACATTGGCGTGTCTTAGGTAAGAAAATAAAGCAACAGTAAATAATTTTTTCTAAAATACATTCCTTATTTTTCCTCAAGCTTGCTAAAGTCCAGCTGTTCTGATGCTCGAGGTGTCCGAGTCATTGCCCATGGAGGTCACTGGATCAAATCCCTGCTCAAAGCAGGACCAACTTGAAAGATAGATCAGGTTATTATGAGCCCTGTCCAGCTGTGTTTTGAAAGTCTCCAAGGATGGGGATTAGTTCACAAATCCTTTACAAAACTTATTCAAGTATCCCAAGCAATAAACTGGGAAAAGATGTATTTTAAAATACTTTCATGTGGGACATTCGCTTTGCATCATTTCTTTTTCAACTCCTGTTTATATTAATCACAGATGCTAAAAAATTTAGAACAAAAATTAATTCCAAAACTTTCAGTCATTTATTCTTATAAAGAGATGCAATTGTACTTTTGAGAAGAAGCATTTCTGAATGCTGTGGCCTGTGAATGTGTATGAGTGGGAGCAAGTGATTGGCTTATTGTTTTCACCAGGTATTATTTCTGTTCATTCCTTTTAAGCAGTGCTTGTTTGCTTAATAACAAGAAATCTTTTTCCTCCGTCCTGTTCCAGGCAAGTATTTCCAAATGGGCTTCCTGAGGAATACTCTCTAGTTGCTACATTCCGCATACGGCGAAACACCAAGAAAGAGCGTTGGTATATATGGCAAGTTTTAAATCAGTATGACACACCTGAGGTTAGAGTCATCTTTGATTCATTTCTCCAAAAAGCTGCTGCTTCTTTTTTTCCCCCATGTAATATGGCACATGTAACAATGGTTGTTTCATTAATGGATTTAGCTAAATTTTATATGAAATAGACAGACTGCTCTGAAAAAATTATTAATTTGTTATAGGAATGACAGAAATTTAGCAACATCTATTCGGTTTAGACTGATAGAATAAATGCATGTTATGATTTTCAGCTGATATATATTTACCAAGTTACATAGAAAAATGCTTCATAACATAATTCTTGCCCAGTGTTTGTAGTTCAAATATTTTTCTTATATATGGTTTACGTATGTGCTTTTTTCTCATAACTTTTAAATAACCACTTCTTTTATTTTGTCTTGCTTTCAGATCTCTGTCCTCCTGGATGGTACAAAAAAGGTGGTGGAGTATATGACCAAATCCTCTCAGGGAAATATACTGCACTACACTTTTAAGAGTCGAGAAATTTATCCATTGTTTGATCGGCAGTGGCATAAGCTTGGTATTAGCGTGCAGTCAGGGATCATTTCCCTCTATTTGGATTGTAATTTAATTGAGAGAAAGCAGACTGATGAAAAATTCACCATTGACTTGCAGGGAAGGACACTGATTGCTTCTCGTGCTGCGGATGATAAGCCTGTAGATGTGAGTAGTATGAAAGGACATACAGCTAACTTGAAATAATGTTTTAGCCATGCTTTTATTAACACAGTTGTAAAGAATCACATAGATAAAATGTTCAAACCCAGTCATTATTTTTGAGTGTGTATTCTTAACTTGAAGTCCTTAAGTGTCTTTCTCTAAACATTATTCAATGCTGCTAAGACAAAGCTGTTGCCAGAGTAACTGCATAAAACTCAGTCCTGGTTTAAGGAGTCTGTTTTTCTGTACTTCTGGAGAAAGAGCCACCTAATTACCACAGATATATTATTACTATGTATAAAGATAACTTGCAGTACTGATTTTTTTTTTCATTTTTAGTAAGGCTTATTTATAGGTTTATGTCAGTTGTCTGTTACACTTTGTCTGTCTTTGATAAGGGGGGGACACAAAATAATTAAGGATTGCCTCTGTATTGAGGTCTTCTAGAGTAATTCAACAATGTAGAAACAGGGGCACATTGTTCACACTTGTCTCTCCCTTATCCAGAAGGGAGAGATTAGGAAGTGGCTGGTGGTGTGTTTCCTGTAGCTTATGGTGCAAGAATTACCCAAGAAAACCCCATCATATTCTGGGCTATTTTCTGTCCCAGGGATGCTTTCTTCTGTTTCCTCATGCAGAGAGGAAAGTAATTTGAAAGCCAGTAATTTGAAAGCTTAGCAACTAATTTGAAATCTTCAGGAAATAACAGTTTGTTTTAAGTACACTGACATGGAGCTACCAGGTTTAAAGCCTTGGAGTTTGTAGTGACCATCAGAAAGCTTCTCAGAGGAAGATAGCACATTGTAACTGCAAGGTAACATTGCAGGAGGAATCATTCTTGTGGGACGCTAACTACTTTGGCCTGGACTCTGAGCTCTCATTTCTCGGAGCCAAGCTCACATTTTGTTTGGTTTTCTAAGACTTGAGTTAATCGTTATTTGAAATGCGTGTACAGTCTCCTTTTTTCCAAATAGCATGCAGGAGAAAGAGCAGGTTTTTCTGCTAGTTGCATGGTATGATCTGGATAATTCTGAGTGCAAGTTGTCAATTGGGATTTTCACGTTTGCAGGGAAACATTATGGGCTTAAAGCTGGTGAAGGCAGCACAGTGGATCTTGTACCAATGGTCACTTTTCTCAATACCAAGTGCAAAAGGGAGATTAGGAGGATGTGAAACTGATGCAGAAAAAGCATATGAGGACAAGAATGACTAGTTAGAATTTTGCTTGCTTCTCATCTCACCAATCCACCCAAAGTCTCTGAAACACAAGTTTTATGTACAGAATTTGTGAATCCTGTTCTTCTGTGATTTAATGGTAATGTCCAGGCAAAGGTCTGTCCAAAACAATAGATGTATATGATAGAGAGTTTATCAAACCTTTATTTTAGTTTCCTGCAGAGGAAAACTACATTCCTGAACAGAAGTTTTTCAGAGGATGTCTACAAGGCTAAAATACCTGTGTAATATAGCAAACCAATACAGATGGATGCAACTTACATGAAAAGAAATGAAATCTAAAATCTGATTTGCATCAAAGTAATAGACTGCCTAATTTTTTGCTTTAAATGAGGAACTGTGTAATTCTTTTGGATTTGTCCTTTTCTAGCATTTCAGAAATATGCAGTGTTTCAAAGAGAAAGTTTACTATGCCAAGATAAGAAAAACTATGCAGTAGCACATTATTTTTTACACCTCCTATTAATTTCTTTTGTATTTCTTAATAGATTGAACTTCACCACATAGCAGTTTATTGTAATTCACAACTTGCAACAGAAGATACGTGTTGTGAAATATCTGCAGACTTGGTAAGTTGTCTGTTAAAATTCAAATGTTAATACAAAAGAAATTGCTTTATTGTTTCTTGCTAAAGAGTTGTATAAAAAGTCCAATAGAGGTGATAGTTTAATTATCTTCTAAAAATTAATTCCATATCTGGAGTCATGGTACATAGTTTTTTGCTGCCTAAATAAATGGTACAGTGGAACATCGGCAAAAGGCACTAGGTGCTGCTAGTGCTTTTTAAATGCATTTCTTAATATTGATTAATGTCTAATTAGTAACTGAAGAAGCCTTGGAGAGTGGGAAACAAATCACAGTGATGGCTTGAGAATGGTTTCAAACCATAGGCTGTTGCAGTAACAGCTTCATCTTGTGAAGCTTTAGAGATGATGTAAGCAAAGCCCATGAAAGAGTCTGCATAACAGTGGAAGAGAAGGAAAATAGGATGGTGTTGAGTTTTCTGTATTTTAATACACTCAAGTGGAGGAATGGGTCTGTCATAATTGGCAAGTTGTAGTGGTAGGCTGGTGTTGGACGTGATCCTACAGGTGTTTTCCAACCTTGATGATTCTATGAAATACCTTCTTCTTTAGAATGCACATGCTGACATGTCTAGACTGTTTTACATAAGGGAAAACATTTAGTTTAATGTGTTCACTTTTCTCTCTTGTTTTGATAGACAAGTAGAACCATAGCTTGAAGTTAAAGATGTAATTATTTTGCTCAATCTAGCCCATTAGAAAAAACAGCAAACCACAAATAGACTCAGAAAGACATTGTGTTAAATTATTGGCCTGCTAGTCATAAGTAGTCTGTAAGATCAGGCTCCTCTGAGACAGTGGACAGTGCCATCACCACCAAGGTTGTGGTCAGCTAAAAAAGCCCAGAGCATGTAGAAGGATTGATTGATTACATCCACAAAGAGATAGGGGAGAGTGTACCTGGATGGGAGAGAGAAATCTGCCCAAGAACAGAGGAGCAGAAGACTGCTTGGTGCTCAGAAGCATGAAAGAAACATGATCTAATTTCAGTTTTAAACAATGATTAATATATTCTTGATAATAACGCAGACTTTCTCTTGAATGTATAAGCTTATGAAAAAGTGGAATGAATGAGATTTCTCTCATTCAAGCTATGATGCTTGGAAATACAATTTATTGAGCTGCTATGACACAATAGCAAAAAAAGCAAGAACAAAACAAACCCTAATTATATATGAACACAAAAAGCTCAACAATAGACTTTATTAATAACACTTAAATATTCGTTCATTTATGTAGCTAAAAACGGTGGACTACTTACTAATGACATTCATATTAAAACTAGCATTATATTTTCTGATTTATTTTTTCACAACTTTCTTACCCATTGTACTAGCTACATTTCCAGTAATTTAAGGGAAGGAATTTATACTTGGATGCAAATTTCTATGCTACAGCAGTAAATTCCGTGGGAATTTCTCTGACAGAAGGCTAGAAAAAAAGAAGAAACCTCATTGCATCTTAATGAGGCTTGATGAAATTTAGCAGGTTCTGTTGGTTTGTCCTGTAGTATTTCTTCAGGTTGGCTCAGTTCTCAGGAGTCACAGACAGGTAAATCTTGGCTTCAGGGCTTTTTTGTTTGTTTCCAAACTATGTATGTCAGAAGTATTTAGCTTCAAAAAAGAACAAGTTTCCCGTAGCACTCACTTTTGTATTTTGTACTTAGGGGCAGGACAGAGGACAGAATGAAACTGAGAAGTACTATCTCTTCTTTTTCTCCCCATGGACATTTTCTGTTTCACTGCTTCTAATTTTGGGAGACTTTATTCCTCTTTATTCCTCTGTCTTTTAGAAGAAAGAAGTGGGACAGTCATATAAGTTTTAACTGGCATGAATCTTAGAACAGAAGTCTCTCAATATCTAAAATTCTTTTTTTTACACCTTTTTTTCTCTGTTTGGAAATTGTTGACACTTTCCATGTATGGTTTGTACAGGAGCATTAAAACAGAAGATAACTTAAAACTAGTGGTTGGATGGTATTTATCTATTCATGAAAGTGGATCAAAAACCAGAAAATCTTTTTGTTTTAGTGCCCACAGGAGGAGAGGTTACTGGCTACAACTTCATCACCAGTGACAGTTCATGCCAGCAAAATATACATGCTTCCAGGGATGCAGCAAGAATCTACACAGAGATGCTACTGCTTTCCAAATAAAGTATAAAGTTTCCCTCTTACTTTTTAATGCATCATGCTGTTTAATCCTGTTAGATATAAAAACAGTTGGGTTTGGTTTTTTTGCAGTCATGAAAAAATCTTCCTGGTTTGTAGTATTGTAACATACTTACATTGTATTTCCCAGCTGAGAAACAGTACATTTTGGATTTAGTTAATGTAAAGTTAGAGGTGCCAGTAAGGTTTAATTGTTTGAATATACACCCCAAAAATACCATGGTAAAACTGAGAATTATATTTAGTGTAAATGTTTTTACAGTGAATGAATTATATTCTACATAATGTTTGTTTTCTTTTAATACTTCTCCTGGGTGTTGCATGATATTTATTGAGTCATTGGCTTTGTTAGGCATTTGTAACAAAGACAGGAAACCTAAGCAAATATATTTTAAATCTGCTTTGTTGACTTTTTTTATTTTTTTTTTTAAATCAGGGAGAAGCAGGACTGCCAGGAGTAGCTGGTTTGCCAGGCCAGAAAGGAGAGAAAGGTGAAAAGGTAAAATATCACTTGAATTCTCCCTTTCAAGCCTTGTCATTGGCTTATCTTTCTTAAATAGGAACTATATAGATTTGGTTATTCCTTAAAGGAACCTGCCTGAACACAGGTTGGATCCTTTACCAGTCAGTGTCTGGCTCTGCATGCCAGATGCTCCCAGCCAGCATCTCAGAGCTGCCACACTTTGGGGCCACTTCATCAACTCTGTGGAGAACTGTTTGCCTGTCTGGGAAGCACATCCCTCCCCAGCCCAGTCACCATGCCTGCAAAGAAGACATTTATACATTCTGACAGGAATTTTTCCATATCCGCTGTCTACATCCCTGCTGATGGGCAGAAACCCATGTGGCAGAATCATGCTTGCAATGATCCCTCCTTGTAGGAGGTAGGGTATGGAATATGACCTCAGTATATTCTTGGACAACACTCACAGCTGAAACTGTTAATTGTGAAGAGGGAAGCAAGTCTCTAGGACAGGCCAGTAGGTCCTTTCCTTGGGCCTCTTCTGAATTTCCCTGTAGTGCTTACCATGACATTCTTATGCTCTGTAGCTTGGAATTTCCTAATAATATTGGTCAAGATATCAGATGTTTTCCCTTTGCACTCCATTCCTTAAATTTTGTTGGAGGATGCTGAATGGGATGATACATGTCTGGGAATGTGTTTTCTGTGTGCAAGTAGAGGGGACAAATTGAACAAACTATTGCAAATCTGCCACAGAGACAGTGAAATAGGAATTGAGTACAGGAAATGCAGTGTGAGAGGGAGATGCCTAGAATGTCCTACTCCAGAGGTTAGGATGGAGGTATCCTGATCCAACATCCTACCTTGTAGCACACCATTTAATGTGTGATCTGAAGTAGTTTGTGGAGACAGCCAGGGCTTTTCCTACAGCTGTAGTATCTGGCTGGAAAGGGTTCAGGTCTGAGAAGGCTTATCTACGCAGTTGAAATTAAGAACATTCCTTGATAGTATATTGCCACCCCCCACTACAATTCCTCCCCTCCAGTATATATTTCACCTTTGAAACAAGCTGTATTTTTAGGTGAGAAGAAGTTCAGTCATGTTAGTTTCTATAGTCCTGATGAACCTAGAGTGTCAGTTTTCAGATTTAATAATGAAGTTTTCATCCTGAGTATATTAAACAATTGTCAGTTTTTAGTTTTAGCCTATGCCACCAGCATAGGGAGTTTTCTAGCATTTGTTTGGGAAACTGCTCTTCTGCTCCTGACCTGATCTGTTTAGAACATTATTGCTGCTAAGTTGAGAAAGCAGACTTCACAAGTCTGATTTTTTTATCATTTAATCTCCCAGTCAATGAGTAGTATTTACCATGTTAAGCATAGTGCCTCCAAATAAAGCGTGTGAGTGTCTGTGGTCACTTCTGGTTCTGTTCTCCCACTTGTTTTGCAAAAAGAGCCTCATTGCATGGACTCTCTATGCATGGAGCTAAGAGTCAGTGAATGCTGCTGCATCCAGCAATTTAACCTAAAGGACATTTATGAATGTCCTTCCACAAAATTGAATGCATCAGCAGGCTAAAGTCAGGGGCACTACACCAAGCAGGTGGAAAGCTACTTAATTTGAACTTTTCTTAGTGCTTGTTACCTCCTAGCTTTGCAGTTGGTGGGGGTTTTCCTTTTTTGGGGTGGGGGGATGGGAAAGGGAGGTTGGATGGAGGGCACAGTATGACTGTGATCAGGGTTGGCTCACTGACCTCTGGGAGCAAACAAATCTTGTGTTAAATAGTGCCTGCCATGATTAATCTGAAAGCCACATTCTCTGAGATTTTAATGCCATTTTCCTCATTGACTCGGCATTTACGCAAGTTTTGAGTAACACTCATTCTCAAAGACGGCCTTGTTACATCAATAATTAGACCTGAAGAGGCAGAAAGGCTCCAGAACATTCCAGACATGTAGGATACATGACTTATTGTCAGATTATGTAAAGAAAACTAAGAGACTGTGGCTGAGAGTCTTGTAGTATGTTATATACAAAATAGGCAGATTCTTGATAACTTTGCTGGCAAGTTACAAAAAACCAGATCTTCTCTAAGTTGTGTGTGGTTCCTAGGCATATGTTTCCCCTTTTGCTTGTGCTCATCTTCTCATTTTATTGTTTCTTATGCTTCTAAATCATATTATTATAGGCAACCAACTAACTATATTTAAACGTCCTTGCCCTTGCAGCATCAAAGTGGACGTATTGATTATTTTATCTTCTTTCATGCAAAGTTTCTAATTCTGTTGATATTATCTCATTTTCAGCACAACAGTTCTTATCCTTTTATTTTACTTTATCTCATTCCAATTTCCCATTCACTTTCATTAATTGTATGATTGAATTTATGTCTTCTTTTGTTGCTATGGGATTGACAAGGATGTCTCTACCTACACAGATTGATATTAGGCTATATTCAAGCCCTTCAAAATTGCCCTTCTCTTCAGTCTAACATGATTGTTCCCTAAGGTCTGACTGTTCAGGAACTTCTAAGCTATCACCTGTATAAAGTATGATAGCTTATAAAACCATTTTAGGCATTTTTAATTTAATTATTAGCCTGTGTCCTCTTCATTCCTGTGCTCTTGGCTCATCTTAGTACCTCTGAAAAGGTCTGAGCCAAAATTCAAAGTATATTGCAGGCCCAAAGGACTGTAATGCCATATTTTCACTGGAACAAGCATTCATGCAGATATTTATATATCTCTGGCAAGATGTGAATCTGAATGCACAGGAGCATCACTGGTCAAAATTATGCTAATTATGCTAATTATTCACACAAAATTATTTGTGTGAATGACCTTCCTGATTGTATACCTGGCCTTCCATTATGACTTCATGAGGACATTCTTCACTCAAAACTCTTATCTCTGATAACTTGGGCATGAAATAGTTGGTTTGCTCTGCAGGATATTTTTTTGCTGGGAGATCGGCTTCTGCAGCAAGGGACCACCTCCAGTTCTTTAATTTCTCAGTAATTAAAACTGAAAAAATTGCTGGGACCAATCAACTTTGTTTGCTACTTACTAAGTGTACAATTTGAACTATCCCTAAATAATATGTTCTGTTTTTCTCATGGCAGCTTGATTCTTAGCATAGTGTATTTCACAATTTGCAAGTAGACACAAGTCAGGTGGAAGTCTCCTGAGATTTTAACACATTTTGATATGTGCTGTGGAGTTTTTTTTCTCTTCTGCAGATCTGAGTGAGATATTTACTGTGTTTTCTATTTGGTTGCAATTTGTACTACTTCAGCATCGTATTTAGCTACTCAGAATCTTACAAACATATTTCATGTTAGCAAATGACTTTGATAATGCTGTAAAGATCCTGTTTTGTCCTCAGTATGTAGAAATTCTTCAGAAAGATGGAATATGGATGACTGGAATTGGAATTATTACATATATGCTGAGTATTTAAACCAATTTTCTCTCTGAAAGAGGTTAAAAAATAACTGTGTTTTCTACTTTTACTTCTTTTAAGCAGACTTAGTGCCCATGGAATATTTTAAATTGAGATCTAAACAGATTTAAATATTTTGATATAACATTAAACCAATCCTAGATCTGTTAATAGGTCATTGGTTAATGCTGTAAGTGAAGCAGGGACCAAAAAGCCAGAGGCAGATTGCTTTCAAATATTAAAATGCCTGTTGATGCACACCATGGAGAAATTTATTGCTATTCAACTTCATTAATTTAAATTTTACTTAAGGAAAAAGACATTTAAAAGGCTATTTTGGGATTGCTAGAGATAGGTTTATGCAACAGATTATTGCATTAGGAAAATATTTGTAATAGAATGATATGTAAAAAGATCTCCTGGAGAAGTCTGAACTGTTCTTTCTGCCTATTTTACTTGTTAGTCTTTCCTGTTACTCTGACTTTCCTCTTAAAGTCCAGTAGACTTGATTCCAACTAAAGCATATCTATTGTACTATGCAGCCCTGAGAATGGTTCCTTTCTGGCCCAGTCTTTGTTGCTGAGCTTTTTGATAGGGACCTAGAAGCTGGAATTCAAGAAAAAGAATAAAATTGAGCAAAATATGGCTGGCTGTCAGTTATGACAAGATCAGGAATTTCCAGTATACTTAGTAGAATAAAATCTTACAGTAAGCAGAAGGAAACGCTTCATGCTTACCAACCTAAGAATTTATGGGTAGTCCTACTTCTGTTTTACCATCTAATCATCCAATTAAAATGGGAAAATATCATTAGCAATGCAACAATTTTTTTCTTATAAAAAATTCTGAAATGTGACTTATTATCTTTGTTGCCATAATTGCCATTCCAGCATCCATCTCAGTCCTGAGTTTTAGCCTTCCTGAGGAGTGGAGATGGTGGCAGGGAGTCCTCACCAGTCAGAGGTGCTCAGAGGTGTGGGGGAATGTCACACTTCTCCAGTGGGGCCATTCCAGAGCTGAAAAAGGAGCAGAGGAGCCAGGGTCACTGGCACTGGTGCAGGAGTTAAACCAGGGACACCCAGCTCAGCCTTTGGTGAAACTGAGCTCCTGCACTTATGGGGCAGAACACAGCTGGAGTCTTCTGCTGGGAGTAACAGGGATGTTGCTCCCTTGTCTGTATACTCCCTGCTGTTCCCTCAGTACCAGGGAAACCTTAGAATGATGCTGTCTTTGTAATAAGTTTTCTTTCTCCTAACATATTCTCCGAACGTGAATTCATTTTTTCCTTTTTGCTAATAGACTTTTTTTTTTTTTTTTTTTTTTTTAAACCAGAATATTTTTGGTTATGTTGTGTCCTGGTTTTAGTTGGGACAAAGTTTATTTTATTCACAGTAGCCAGTATGAGGATATGTTCTGGATTTGTGCTGGAAACAAGGTTGATGACACAGGGATGTTTTCATCAAGCAGAGCTTGCACAGTGTCAAAGACTTTTCTGACCCCACTCCACCAGTGAGGAGACTGGGGGTGCACAAAGAGTTGGGAGAGAACACAACCAGGACAGGTGACCCCAACTACTAAAGGGGTATTCCATACCCTACACATGGTGCCATTCTCAGTATATAAAGCAGTGGGAAGAAGGAGGAAGCAGGGGGACATCTGGAGTGTCGCTGTTTGTCTTCCCAAGTCAGCACTATATGAGATGGAGACCTGCTTTCCTGGGGATGGCTGAACACCTGCCCACCCATGAGAAGCTCAGCTGAAAAGGATTTTCACTGTCACCCTTAGTGAATCCTGACAGTAGACTTACAGCTCATGGTTCTACCTTTGGCTGTTGTTACACTGTGTGCGTAACATAACCTATAAATACCAGCCTTGAGCTCCTACTGTTCACCACCTCACAAAGCTGTTTTCCTGGTAACTTTTCCTTCATTTTGTGAAGGACTTTAAGGCCTGCAGAAGGAAAAGGCCATTAAGAAAAAAATAAATATATTAAAGATGCATTTCCTATATTTTTGGGTTTAGTCTGTGATACTGTTCGTATGAATGCTACCAGATCCCTATAGTATCTGATATTTGTATTCATAAAGGCATGAAAAACCACCACCTTTCAGCCTGTGGGTGTTATAATCACAACTAGAAGGTAGAAGCATAACTTGCAGACCTAATTTGCAGTGGAAAATAATTGTCTTCAAGATGGGGAGTCTGTCTGCAGTTAGCGGAACAGAAGTGTAAACATACCTTGGTTAATTGGCTAGTAAGTCATACAGGCTAAAGGCTTCCTGGCGTGTAGCAGGCTGTGTAATTTTAGACTACACAGTGTATAAAAATACACCACTGAAGGTAACAAAGTGGTACTGGTCTATTAAAATACTGGCAAGTGGCAGAAGGGAACAGAGGATGCACAGATAAGAGAGTCACTCTGTGGGTGATTAGATAAGGTAACCTTTACCTCTCATAGTGCCAGTGGATTCATGCTATTCACACATACAGGATTTTGGTCTATTTTTGAGACAGAGCTGTTTTATATCTTTATTGATGGTCTGGGTGAGGGGATTGAGTGCATGCTCACTAAGAACAATCCTTTGAGGACTGGCTGAGGGAGCTGGGGGTATTTAGGCTAGAGAAAAGAAGTCTCAGGGGTGACCTTATTGTTCTCTACAAGGGCCTGAAAAGAGGTTGTATGCAGGGGGAGGTCAACTAGGAGCTAATGACAGGACAAGAAGAAATGGCCTCAAGCTGTGTGACAGAAGTTTCAAGTTGAGCATCAGGAAGAATTTCTTCATTAAAAAGCTGATCAGTCCTTGGAATGAGTTGCCCAGGGAAGTGGTGGAGTCACTCTCAAGAAACAACTGGACATGGCACTCAGTGCTATGGTCTGATTGACATGGTTGTGCTCAGTCAAAGGTTGGACTTGATGATCTTGGAGGGTTTTTTAACCTTTATGATTCTGATACATCTCTTTTTGTGTACTTCTGGCCAATCTTACTGCTCCTTTCTCAACTTCAGAAAGGTTAATAACTTCATTTCAGACCAGAGTTATGATGTTATTCTTGCAGAGAATATTCTTTTCTTGGTAGAAGTAGACATATTAATGTTTTTGGAGTGTTTTGTTTTGTTTTGTTTTGTTTTGTTTTTAAATGAACACTGTATTGTTTCAGTTCTTTTGTTGTATTCTTCTGGCATCCAAATGATTTTTATTTTAAATTTTTTAAACTTAACATTATTTAGCAAAATTTCTGGGTTTGATGTTTTCTTATGTAATTTTTAAGAATTATGGTCCAATTTACAGCTGCTAGGATCTTCCATAACTCTCCTGATCAGTCAGTCATTTGTCTCTCAAAACTAAAATTTTCTTATAGGTTGCTTATGGTTTGGGGTTTGGTTTCTCCGAGGGAATAAAAGGGAGGGAGGGAGGAATTTAAATAGTGTCTTTCAAAAATATTGCAGGCACATGACTTTATACAAATCTGTACCACATGTTGATCTTCCTCAGTTTAAAAAGGGACCCTATTGGTTTCAGTCTTCTGTTGCAATGAATTCCTTCAAAATTATTGAGCTTGCTTTTATGGAAATCTGGATATGCAAGTATTTGTCTGATGAAGGATTTAATTGATGTTATAAGTGTTTGAAATGTGTTTATTTTGCTGATTGTAGTGTTACATGTAAGGCATCCTCCTCCACAGTGGTTGTGTTATTAAAAAGTCAGGTAGAAGATGTTTTCTGTTGAGTCTGACCTGGGTAGTTGTTGTTAACCTCAAAAGTCTGTAGAGCTTCTAATTGAGGAATTTGTTTTGTAGGGTGAGATGGGCGTGAAAGGACCGGACGGTGCTGCGGGTCTGCCTGGTGAAAAGGTATGTTTGTGTTTGTTCATGGGTGATTTAACTCAAGGGAAGTGTTCATTGTGTCAGTGGCTTCTCTGTAATTGTGTGCAGAAATGGGAGGATAGAACAATTCTGTTAGAACATTATTGTCTTACCTGCACTTCCCTGTTTTTGTAGCACCCTGAAAAAGCTGTTCAGATCAGTAGCATTTCTGCAGATGTGCATGTTTGCTGGGGTTTTTTTCCCAAGAAGTGGGGAGTATATACAGAGCTAAAGGAAGCTACTTATTCCACTTGCCCAGTTTGTGGTCTGCAAGCTTAGATAAGAGCTCTTGTGCACTCAACAGTCTGCTTGGTAGAGCTTGAGATAAACACCACTGACTTCTTAATCAAAGATTTGGGATAGCCATGGCTAAGAAGGCATGCCAGCCTACTGGTGTATTCAAGGATAAGTTTCACTTCATTTCAGAATGTTAGTGTGCAAAATAAGGCAGTTGTATGCACTTACTGGGTTTGGTGCCACTTACCTGTATTAGAGGAAGTCTGTAAGTCTAGTATCTAGCATCTTCAGTCTAGAGACAGCCTTCATAACACTGAAGAAACAGCTTTTTGCTGTCAGCCTTAAAATCTGTGGGTTTACTGGACATCAAATTATGAAATTGTCTTTTATTTTTACTTGCCTTTTCTGTCTCAAATTTTTATTTTTTAAAAACTGGAGGTAGATGTATATTAGCAAAGTTAAGAGGAAAAATCAAGGTATTTGTTGCTGATGTTATTGTATTGGTAGAAAAATGGAGAACAGGCTGCAAAGATTTTCAAAGGAATTTGCAACATTCTGGAACTGAATTGTAAAGTGGTATGTAAAACTCAGAGAAGGCAATAGGCAAGTGATGCAGATGAAGAGGAAAACAAAGGGAGCATTATGCATTTTATGCCAGCCTGGACTAGATATTGCTATTCAGGAAATTGATCTTGGAATTACAGATCAAGGTAAACATGGACTCACTGTTTGCCACTATAAACAAACAATAGCCAAATAAACAAACAATATTTGGGAATTACTAGGAAGAGAATAAGGAACAAAGCAAAAACATTTTAATGTCACTATTTTTAATGAATCTCTCTGTATTATGCTGCAATGTAAATGATGTATACAGCTCTGGTTCTCACATCTCAGTGTGACTCTAATAATACCAGAAAGATTCAGAGGTGTCAAGAGTGATCAAGAGCACCAGACATCTTCCAATTAAAGTGTGACAATGTGGACTTCATTCTGAAAAAGGCACAATTAAGAAAAAACGTGTCATGTTCTGTTCTCTGTACAGTCCTGAATGGAGCAGAAGAGATTAATAGGGATTTATTTATTTATTTTATTTTTCAGTGTGTGAATTACAGCATCAGACCTTTCTGATAGCAGGTTCAAAAAGGATAGAAAGGGCTCATTCCTGTTATAATATTACAGTGTGAACACTGCCACAGAACCTGAGAAGTCTGAAAATTTATTAGAAAAATAATGTAGTAAAATTCCATTGAGTGTGTCAGTCTGCTTGTACTTCAAGAGGCTGGAATCTGGGAAAGCCACAGGAGAAGTCTTTATGGCTGCCCTGTTGTTATATTTTTCTGTAGACATCTGTTGTTGCCACGGCTGTAGTCCTGTAATTGACTGGAGAAACCTTTGTTTTGATCCAGATAGACAATGTTTTACTTTACTGTGCTCCTAGATGTGAATTAATGGAAAGAGTTATTGTAAAGCATTGTAGATTGAGATTGATCTAGAATGAAGCTGTGTTTTCCCTTGGCTCTTTCTGCAGCTCCTACTCTGATGTTATCTTGTTTTAAATTTACCAGGCTACGTTGCTTTTCCAGTCCAAGTTATTATTATTACAGTTTCCATGGTTAATATTGTTTGGGTTTTTTTGCTAAGCGCCTTGCAAATTCATTGTCAGGCCAAATCCCAAAGCTCCTGTTAGTTTACATGAAGCTCAACAGTCAGATCTTATTTAATATCCAGACAGTGTACTTTTTCTGAACATTACAACTCTTTTAATTCAGCCTATAGAAAATACCATTTCTGCAAATTAAAAATGAACTGCCGTTAAATACGAAGCTTAAAATTTCTAAAATAAAAATAGAAAGCCGAGTATTTTGTATGTGCATAGCTAGATGAAGAAACTGAGATCAGCTATCCAGCTTCTGCCAGCTGGGGTGGTCATGTCTGTGTGGAGTAGTGCAGTGCTGTGTGTGTTAGCTCCTTCCTGGAGCTAGAATGAATATTTTCCTCATCTTGTGAAAGGTGCTAACGTGCTCTCTCCCAGGTGATGCATCAAGAACTAGATACATTTGTAGAATCTTTTATTTTTGTGGTCCCTTAAGTGTGGTTCTCTGGATGCTAACATTGTACAAAGAGTTAAAGACAGTCAAGTGGAGGAGCAGCACCAAACCTGTCTGAGTTGAGGATGCAATTGGACAACACCCTCATGGCACAGGGTGGGATTCTTGGGGTGTTCTGTGCAGAGTCAGGAATTGGACTTGAAGATTCTGAAGTCTCCTGCAACTCAACATATTCTATGATAAAAATACTCTAAGCACCATTGTTTGCAAAGGCATCTCCTACATTTCAGGATGTTGACTGGGGTGCAGACTGTTCAGTGCTGGGAGAGCATTCTGAGAAGTTACTGCTGTTTGTGTGTCCTTTTAAAGGCCTTCAGCACATTACCTATTGTTGGAGATGTTAAATTGCTTAGTGTGTATTTCTGAGCTTTGTGCAGATGTGCCCCGATTCACTAGTTAGAAACAGGAAGAAGGAAAAAGAAATTACACTTTTTTAAAAAAATTAACTGAAGTTTGAGACTTCAAAGAGCAGAGGTGCTCTTGATAATACTCCCAAAACCTATCCACAGCAGTACTGCTTTGCTTATACTTCATTCTCTGGGAAAAGGCTCAGAGAATAAATAAGCAATAGATTTTACTCATGTTGTTATGCACAAGAAACAATATCAATTCATTTGACCCATTTTAGATGTTTGCCTTAGAATGAGATAAACTTGGCTGTTGGAAATCCTGTTTCTTTAGATTGATTATCTCAGACATATCTCATGTAATGAAAAACTAAACTTAGAGTAATACTATTGTGGACTAATACTAAATGTGTAATACTATGCAGTGGACTTTATTACTTGAGAGAATCTTAACTGGAGAATCTCCCAGAACAGTGCTCGATGCTCATATATTTAATTTTCAAGATGTGGGTAAATGGTGAGACATCTGTGAGTCTTCATATAGGGCCTTTCAAGGATCTTAAGTGTGAAAATTGTTCAGTCTGTCTTCAAATGTGACACTTTGCCTTCTGTCACTTTCAAGACATACTGTCACTGCAACATAATTTCCCAGTCACCAAATGCTGCAGTGGTTTTGCCACAGTCTGCAGGCTAATAGGTGCACAAGTATGTGGTGTAGACTTCTAGGAGGCTCTTGCCAATTAAGAGGTCCAATCAGTTGAAGGCTAATACAGAGAACAGATTTTAAGGCTTGATGACTCTAGTGTAACATAAAAATGGCCTTGACACCCTAAAGAAAACAGAGGAATGTTCTGGCCATAATTTAGCTGTTTTGTGGATTTTTCTGATGCAGTTCTCATGAGCTGCCAAAGTAAAAAATGAAGTTTTCATTGACTGGCACACCACAAGGTGCCTGTTGTCTCATCTGGGTTAAAAGAAGTCAGTGCTGTGATGCTTATGAACAATCTAGAGAGTCAAGAATCTAATGCAGACCCTCTGGAGCCCTACCTCAGTCCCCCAAAGTCACAACACAATAGATGGTTAGCACCATTATATATGTGACTGTCTATTTGATGTCCACCTATATAGTTCCTTCAAGCTCATTGCTTTTCAGGAAACTGTCTTAAGAGATTTTTTTTTTTTTATGGGAAAACCTACTTGAGGCAATAGGACAAACTCTTGAGATTATCAGAGGAGATAGTTCTGAGGTACTTGTTCGTAATTCTAAAATAAGACTGTAGTAGCCTTCCCTTGGAGGGAAATTTGCTTCCTTTGCAGTCTATCAGAAGAGATGGGATACAGTGGCATGATCCCTTTCCTACAATCAGGACTGATCTGTAGCTCAGCCTTCTGGGCACACTTCTTCAAGGTATCTGTCAAACCATGATACAAGAACTGGAAGTTGTGGTAATCAGAATCCCTGTGTGTGTGAGACCTTAGGCTCTGTCCTGGCAATGTTCAGCAAAGGCTGTGAGAACAGAAGAAATGTGTTGAAGAAAGCACTGTGTTAGCCTACTTTTTGGTGATTAGCAAGTGAAATTGCCTCTGGATATACTTCTAAAGCCATTTAGTATCACTGTATTGTAGCCAGAGTGCTGGTTATGGCATGGGGAATTAAATCTGTCCCTGAAGTGGAGGTTTGAGGTGACTGGGCTGCTTTAAGATATATTATGATAGTCTGCTCCAGAAATTAACAAATCCTGATCTAGCAGTTAGACTCATTATGGCAACAAAAACTGATTGCTCAGCCATTAAGAATGATCCTCACCTATAACTGCTGTGTACAGGGTCTCATCACTGGCATGACCTGAGCACTGTCAATATATCACTGTAAAATATTTCTATTTTAAAAAGTTTAATTATTTCCTGGTGTTACTGTACTACTGAAATGGAGAGACAATGTTCCTGTTGGTGTGACCCACAGGCTTCTCCCTAACTGATATCATAACATCATCTTACTTCCATGCAGATTGAGTGTGTGCAGGTCCTTTCCATGGCACCCACTGGTGCTATGATTGTTACAGACTCCCTGGCATGTGTTTTGTGTTTGGTCTCTGCACAAAGCATATCATGTGATGGATCCTTCCACTACTTACAGGGGCTTATAAAAAAAAGAAAGAGCTACCTTTACACGGGCTGATAATGATAGGACAAGGAGGAATGGTTTTAAACTGAAATATGAGAGCTCTAGATAACGTGTCAGCAAGAAATTCTTTACCTGGAGGGTGGTGAGGCACTGGAACAGGTTGCCCAGAGAAGCTGGAAATGCCCCATTCCTGGAAGTGTTTAAGGTCAGCTTGCATGGGGTCCTGAACAACCTAATGGGTGGCATCCCTGCCCATGGCAGAGAGGTGGGAACTAGATGATTTTCAGGATTTGTTTCAACCCAAGCCTTTCTATTATTCTATGATCCCCCCCTTTATTATGTATTTCCAGGCTTTCCAAACAGTTTGACAGAACTTAGAACTGTGATTAGAAGATCAAGTCCTCAAGCTTAAAAATGTGTTAGATATTTTCTGAGAAGAGAGGGAAAAAAATTCCACCAACCACCTGATCTCAGTGTTCTCACAGGGAGCTAATTTTTTACTTTCCTTCATGACCTTTTTGTAAATTTGAATAAGCTGGGTTTAATTTTCCTCTGTATAGTTGAGATTTTTCTTTTTTCTGCACTTCTGGTGTCACTCATCCAAATAAGTCCTTTCCTTCTCCTTGCTTCTGGCTCTATAATGCCATGGCAACAAAACTCCAAATTGAAAGTTTATTTAAGTTCTGGATGCTAAGTGATGGAGTCCTGTTTGGGTTATGGGGTTATTTTTTGCTGGTCTGTGATGCCTTGACAGTCAAGGTGAATTTCTGAACCATTTTGGCATGCACATTTTAGGGGGTAGACAATCTCTGTGTACTTGAGAAGTTTAGCAGGTGAGTTCCTGATTCTGAGAGGTAAGCTGCCACCTGTGGCAGGTATTTTGATACAAAGTATTACTCCTCTTGGGGAGCTGGGGACCTTATGACTCCTTCCAAGTACCTGAGAAGAGATTGTAGTGAGTACCTCAAGTCACACCAGGGGAAGTTTAGATTGCGTATTAGGGAAACTTCTTCACCAAAGGGATCATCAGGCATTGGATAGGCTGTCCAGGGAAATGGTTTGAGTCAACATCCCTTTAAGTGCTCCAAAAATGTGACATTTGGTGACATGGTTTAGTGGTGGAGATATCAGTGTTAGATTAATGGCTGCACTCAATCCTAGAGGTCTCCAATCTTAATGATTCTATGGCTTGTGTGTGTTATGAGTCCTGCTAGCCAGAAAGCCCTTATGCTTCTGAGGATGTGCTGATGGCAGTAAAGCTCAAAGGACTCGAGCTAAGGAAGGTGAATTATTTACTCTGTTCCTGGCCTTTCCATATTTTTCTAATTTTTCTATTATGGAAATTTTTTTTCTTCTTTATCAGTGACTACATTCTGAAAAATTACATTGAGGTAGGCAGCAAGATAATTCAGAAAATTCAGATTTACTGAATTAAACTGTATTTGTCCATTCCTCTTTATCCAAACCTCTAAAATAACTGCTTTCTCATTATACAATTCATAGTGATGGAGATTATATATCTGTGTTTCTTAAACTACATTTTGTGAAATATTTGTGGCAACATTCACTTTGAATATTTGACTTTCAAATGGCTTAACTTTATTGGTTTAGGTTTTTTTGCATTGACTTTTTGCAATCTAGATTATGAATACTATTCTTAAAATATTAAATATATTGAGTAAGCTTTTTAAAATAGCTGGTCTTGCATGTAAGCTTGAAGCAGTGAAATATTCAATGTGCTGTGCATTTGCTACTACACTCTATAGATCTTCCTGCAGTATATTAATAAAATAATTTAGACTAAAAGATAAATAAATACTTACGTGAATCAGAAAGTGTTTATTTCTACACAACTTAGATTTATATTCAGAAAATTTACTGAATTAAACTGGGTTTGTACATTCCCCTTTATCCAAAACTCTAGAGTAGTTGCTTTATTCTGATTCATAGTATACGATTCACAGTGATGGTACAATTCATAGTGATGGGGGTCATGTAAAATCACATGTAAAATGTGATGGAGATCAAAGAAAAAGCTAAGTGTACATTTCCAGAGCTCTACCAACTGTATGAGTACTACTTTTACTTCAAGTATTGAAAATGAGTTTTACATGCAACTGTTCAGCAGGTATCTGTAAAAGAATCAGTCCTTTTTTTTCCAAGCACATGTATTTGTGATGATGGTCCAACAAAATGTACATGAACTCACTTATTTTGTGAGCCAGAAGATAATATTACTGGAATAAATAATGCTGCTTGTAGTGTTGTTTTTGTTAATTTAACTGTGTCCTATGTTTATCTGGAACTTCAGTTTTCTCAAGTCCAATGTCACTGTGCTGTCTCCAGTTTTAACTGACTTTTAAAGCAAACACTGATGGTTTCAGTTTTGATAAATTTGATTATCCTTTTGGAATAGGGTTCTCTATATATTTGGAACAGGCAAGGAAATAATTAGTAAAAGTCTTCTCAAAATGTGATATAGATACCATTTGTGGTATGAATGCTATCAAGACAGCTTCCTGAACATTGCCTGGTGGGAAGAGCTCTCCTTTCCCTTAGTGCTACTTGAGAAAATGATTTGGAAAATGGCTGCATTATAAGGTTATTTTTCAATATAAAATATGGTTAGAAATGTCCAGTGCTTTGTTTTCCAACATGATTTAATTTATATACATAAATTTAATATGATGAAAAAAAATTGCATGCTAGTATAGCATGTGACTTCAAATTTCTTTCAGAAATGTTTTTAATATCCATCTCCATACTGAGTTACTACAGGGTCAGGGCTTCAGGGCCAGCTGTGTCATGAAATCCACAACTGGAAACTTGTTAAATGTGCATCCAAATCAAAATGTCATCGTGACCATCCTTGTGACCATTGATCTGCTTTCCCCATTGCTCCAGCCAGACCATGCACTAATATATTCCAGGGCATATTTAACTTTGCAAAAGAGCCATAGATATTCAGCATTGCTTCTGGAGCATTAATCACTCATGTAAACATACAAATCTGAGGAGACATTGGTGTTGAGTTTTCAGTAATGCAGTCTTTTCCTTGCAGCTGTCTTGAAAGATCTCTGGACATATTGCCTTCCACATTTCATGTCCTGTACAGATACTTGTTCCGAAGTAACTCATCAGCATCTTTGAGAAAACTTCCAAAATGAATGTGGAGCACTGGATAGGTACTTACTCAGGTCTTACTCAGTTTATCTGTCTTTTATTCAGTGCCATCCAATTTAGGAGCTCCCATCACGGCTAATCAGTTATATTTCAATATTCTTAGATCATACATGGACATAAACTGTGGTAGTTATACAACTTTTGAAAAATCTTTGTGCTGCTTTGCTCTGGAGTCTCTAATAGAAACAAAATATCATAATCAGTAACATAGGAAAAAAATAATTGACATCAGAAATCTTTCAAAGTAAGAGAGTTGTGAGCTGTAAGAATGTGGTCCAATTGGAAATTTTATTACCACTAAGTATAAAGCCTTGATCTTGAGAATTGCTGGTGATGGTAAATCAGGCAGTTGGATGCCATCTATTGCAGCAACAAATTTTCTACAAGTTTTGTATTATTTTTGTATTTTCAGTGATATCTTAGTGTAAAATTAATCTACATCTGATTTTAAGAGATGGACTCTTATGAGAATAGTAGGTCTCAATAGATTTGTGATACATAGATATGCTTAAAAATAAAATAAATTATCTTACTTGGAAAATACACTTTAGGTCACTATGATTTCCAAAACTTGTTTCATTGCTTCAGCATGTATGGTTCTTGCCTGCTTGCTCTTGCTCTCTCCTTAGCATTACAAGAAAGTGTTTTGAATAGCCTTTGATCATAAATTTGATTCCAGAGAGCTGTCTGCTGTGCTGACTTATTTTTGCCTTATTAGGTGATTTTTGCAGTTCACAACTCCAGGAACTGTTGAGCTCCCTGTTTTTTCAATTCCTAAAGCTAAACGACAGCAGTTCAGTTCAGTTCTCGAGAGAGCTCTGTGGAATCAAATTACCTGGCCTGCAGTGACACTGCTTGGGTGCTATTTCCATTCTGAAGGGAATGGTGCTGGTGACTGCTGTAGTTGTTGGTGAGCAAAGACTTCATTATTTAATTAAAAAATCATTGCTTTTGGGGGAAAGGAATTATGCTTCAGTCCCATCTGAGGAAAGTTACAGCATTGTCTTCTGTGCTCTCATGGGTTCCCTCAAAATCAGATTAGTATGTTTCAGTAGAACAAAAGTACAAATGTGATTTTGGAGCCAGGCGTTACTTCTTGTATTGCTTGGCATCAAAGCTGTGGTCTCCTGCATCAAGTGACACTGATGAGATAAGAGTGGGAGGTATGTACAGCCTCTGGTGTTTGCAGTGGAGCTGCAATAACCAGCAGAAAGGACCTGCCCTGGGGGCTGGAGCCCAGCAGCGCCTTTGTGATGGGATGTGAGGTGTGGCCAAAGCAACCAAAGGTCACCATTCATTCTGGAGGGGTCTGGGATGCAGGGAGCAAAGCAGAGCGTGGCACAGTGCCATGCAGGGCAGGCCTTTGTTGGTCTGTTATGTAATGTGGAAGTAAAACATAATGCAGTTGTTAAATAATGCAGTCATTAAATACAGCCCTTTGTTCCTTAATCAGAGAGTCATGAATACTCTAGCTGTGAGTCTGCCTGGCTCTGGGGCTCTTAACTGTGTTTGAAAAGCCTCAGCCAGGACCTTACAGAGCTTGAAAGGGCAAAGGGAGGCTTGAGGATCCTTCCTCAATTGTTCGTAAATTGTATTTATTGGATTCTTTCTGGAAGGTTTCTGTGGCACATAGATTTTATTCTTGTGTGGTTTTTCCCGTCATTTTTGAGGGCTAGGTTTTGAAACTGGTATTCTGAACTTTCCATATCTCATCAGCATGCAGAGCTTTAAGAAAAGTGCCCATTATTGCACTGTAAATGTTGGCAGCAGTGTGTTGCAGGAAATGGACTAATTGGGGAGGAAGGAACTTTCTCACTGTACTGCCACATTGTACATCTTGTCTGACACATTTTGCTTGGTTTGTTTGTCTTCTTTTAAGGCACTAGGTATTGAACTTCACAGAATACTAGATTTTTTTTTTTATCTGATGAATCATTCATTTATATTAGGATAATTATGGATAACTTGTGTTATTGTGTTTCATTTAAATTATAGATAAGAGTATTTTCTGCTGGGATAATAGCTCTTATTTTGAATAGCACACTAGATTTATGTAAAAAATTCATAGTTTCATGCAGTAGAAAATTTATACATAGTGCAAATTATCCAGAGGTGTAGATAATCCCGTTGGCTGCTGTGACTTGCTAACTCACCTTTACCCTTTTTTTAGTGGGTGAGTTATATTATTAAAATTTAAATAAATGCAACTCATATGTGCATTTTTAATGTCAGTGAATAAATTTCTTGCTCCCAAACCCACTAAAATTGTAGCACGGGTTTTATATACCAAATCCAATGTTAACTGCTTTTTAAAATTCACTGATACCAAATCGTTGGAAATTAAAACTCCATTTTATTAGTATAGTAAAATCATTCATAAGTATTGCAAACCAGAATGCATTTTTATTTTTTTAGTTCTCACTGCTAGCCTGTATTTATAAACACCTAGGATCCATACTGTGTGTTTCAAGTCTGAACCGATTAAATCAATGTGACACACTGAGGCTGGGCCAAGTCCTGTCTAATCAGCAGTCAGCACTGCTGCTCTGGCATGAGGCTCCCAAAAATAGAAACACAAGTCAAACAAGTAAGTGGAAGGGCACTAAAAGAAAAAGTGCTGCTAATTCCACTGTTGACTTTTTGTCTAATGGATTCTTGTTCCCAGGCTGCACTAAGTAAAGCAACTGGCTCGGGTGTGTTCCTGCAGCTGGCTCAGCAGTGACACATGTGACCCAGCTGAGTGACAGGTGTCTGATTTGCCTTTTACAAGTACCTCACACAAGGCAGATTTTTTTTTTTACAGATACCAAGAAGCTAGTCAGCTAATGCTTTTTGTTCAGAATTAACACCCCTTTCATTGTGCTCCCTTTCTACTGTCAGTGAGAGTTCTGATTGTCCCATGCACATGAAAATAACATGATGTTACTTTGAAATAAGACTCTAAATAGGAGAAATTAATTAATAATTAACTTCATTTAATAGTTGTAACCTGTTACCTTTACACAAGGAAGATACACAGCTTATTATTTGTAGCTATTGACAACAAGATCTCAAGACATAATTATTTAGCTGTCCACCTCACAGAATGAAAATTCACTTTAAAAGTATGAATAGAAGGAGAATGCCAGACTTCTAGGCTGTGGCCATTATACTCTGTGTTAATCCCATAACATGACAAGGTTTTGGGACTTTCGTACACAGAATAGCACAAACCTGGAGTAAAAGAAATTACCTGTCCAGTGGAGCATACAGTACTGATAGAGGTGCACTCAAGGCCATGAGGGAAGAGCAAAGGTGGGAAACTGTTTAATGGATGGGAGTTCTGTACAATGTGTACAATGCTATTCCTTAATGAATTTTTGAAGCTTTGTTGTAAACTGCATTACAGCACACTGCATAATTTGAGAGTGAGAGGGGATTGGTTTTGTTTTGAAGAGAAGGCATCTGTTAGACAGTGCCATGATAGCAGCTCTGCTAGCAAAGGCAGCAATGAAAATAGAAAAGAAGGAGGATGATTTTGCTGATAATCCTTGATTAATGGGAACCTAAACAAGGTAGGATGTGTAATGTAGAGTGGCTGTGACCAGTTTGTCTTCCCCACTCCATTTCTCCATACTTTGGTCTGAACATTTTTGTCTTCTGGTATCAAGTCCATGAGTTGGAAAAAGGTAAGACTTCAGGAAAAATTAGGAAAAATGCATGGCTCTCTGTAGTGACAGGGTTATCCTGCCAGTGTAGACAAATAGCCAGAAGAAATACCACCCTCTGAAATACACTGTACTGGCAGTATTTCTGCTGAACCGTAGAAGAATGAGAAAGGAATGCAGCTGGAGAAATGGGTGTCAGAGTATTGTTGATTCACTAAATAAACACTAGGTTTTAATGAGTGGGTGGTTACAAACTCACACAAAAACCTCGTGTCCCTCAGATAGTGGACAGGCTGCTTTCTGTCAGGCATCCCAGATGTAGTATGCAGAGTAGGCTAGTAAGCCTCAAAGAGCCTAAGAAAAGATCTGAAAGGGAAAATTACAACCCTACTAGGCCAAGGAGTCATCATTACCCACAGAGGTGCTCAGAATTTATGGAAATGGAGATTTACCTTTAGGGAGCAGCTCCAGGGCTCCTGTGCTGACAGTAGATCTGCTGATCCCAGATTCCCAGGTTAGTCTAGGTGAGTTGGAGTACTAGATATGTGGTTGATATGTCCTCTTAATCTATCTGCAAAACACAGTAAATGTCAAAAACCACTGCTTTGAAAATGAGGAGAGACGTTTCTTGGAAAATCCTTAAAAGTCTATGTGAAAGAGGAGACCTGGAAACTGTTCCTTGAACTGATTTATTTATCAGTGGTTGAAAAGAGGCTTGTGGCTACAAGCACACCAACAAGATGGCATTTCAGGAAAAGTACTGATATGACTTATTTCTTAAATTAGAAATTTCTGTCTATATGTAATTCCATTTATTTCTGATTCACCCTAAATGACTACTTTTCCTACTACTTTTTTGTATTTCCTATCTGTGTGGCTAAACACTGAAGTTAGTATTTAATGGTCTGTGGGACTGACTTTTTGTAGTGTGAACTTACATTTGTACCAGCTGAGAATCTGCCTCCTGGATCTCCAGATTATAGAACTGGATACTGATAATTATTATGATGATGATAATAATAATAGCTCTCTTATAAAGAATAGCTTCTGAGGGGTAAGAGGTTGACCAATGCTGTTTACATTCCTGATACAAAACCTGGGAGTCCAACTATTGTGTTGAGTATAATAGTCATAATGTATTATATTATTTTTGAAAGACCTCAGCAATATGTTCATATTGAATAATGATTTTTAAGATACATTTAGCATTATTGCATTTCAAATATTACTTGATCAAGACCAATTAGATTACTTTCCAGTTCTATTGAAACTTTAATAGGATTTGGATTTGCTTTAACACTGTGTTATGGTTGGATTAGCAATAAATTAATAGATGTTATGTAGGTCAGGCAATTTTCCTTTTGACAGATCTGCTGTAACAGAAAAAATAGTTGCAATAAACTATCCATTGTCCATGAGTATAAGATCACTTCAAAATTTTTTCAACTGCGTTGCTTCAGATAATGGAAATATTCAAGTGGTTAGACTTAATTTTTTAAACTGTTCATCTATAAGAACTTATAAATATTTGAAATTTTTTTTCAGGCAGAAGCCTATTTGCATATTATCACTACTCCATGGGAAAAGTTCTTGTGAATTTTATTTGCATTTTTTTAATGTTCTCTGTATGATGCTGTAGGTCAAATGAACTGGATTGTTATCCAGCCCATGTTTAATTTGTGTCTGCACTGCATTTTTAAGTTGTCACTTCTTCAAGGACATGCAATAGCAGTGAATATTACTTGTAATTGCCAAAGGCAGAAAGAAGATCTACTGATAGCAGAGGCTCTGCTTCTGCTGGTACTTTTTTGATGGCACAGAAACCAGTCCTTGGCACATGTCCCAAAGACTTCAGTCAGTTTATTACCAAAGGAAAAAAAAAATTTAAAAGGCAGTATACCTGGCTGTAGTTGTGCATGACAATAAATGGAGTAATGCTTTCATCTTTGGTTTTTCAGAACGACTTCTCTGACTTCATCTGTTGAGTAGAAATAAATTGTAGGATGAAAATTAGGAACAAACTTTTAACTGATGTGCTTTATGTTTGAAAATATGTTTTATGCACTTGAATATATATATGCTTTATGTATTTGAATATATATATATAGTGTGAGTTGCATGGATTTTGAGACATGCTCATAGCAAAAAGAAGGAAACAATGCCAATTAAAGAGTAAGGAGCCCTGTGGCCGTGTTCTCTGATGCTCTGAGCTGCCTCCAACTGCTGATTCTTTAGTCTAAATACAAAGCACCAAAACCTAGATTTACAAGCGTCGTTTAATTTGGAGGATATTTACATCCAATTGCCTGAATGTATAGGCAAGTCAGTCTTGTCCCAAAGATGGGTAACAGGAAGTGATGGGGATGAGGAATAATTGGTGCCTTCTGAACTCAGTCTATGTTATAATGTGCAAATAGCATTAGTAGGGTTATTGCCTTTGCCTTTCTCTTTAGCAGTTACTTGAGATGAGCCCTCTAACCTGCCCTGACCCCCTTGGCCAAACCATGATGTGTTTGCTCCACTGGGGTTGCTGTGGAAGCAGGACAGAGCAAAGGAAATGAACTATTTACCTGTCACAAGCCCTTCTTCATCAGGTTATTTTAAGGCAGGATCTTATTCTTGCTCACATGGATCAAGTTTGCAAGAAGGATAGAACTGAGCAAGAACTCAGGAAGTGCTGGTAGCTCAGCAGTAACCAAGAGGGAATGAAAGTCTTGGTAGATGCAGTGAAGCCAAAATGTCATAATGTTCAGCAGAAACTTCTTGACACAACTAATCCAGAAAATTCAAGGAGCAAATTTTAATAGATATATTTTTACATAACTAATATTCTATCAGGTGATCCTAACCATTAACATGAGCCTGTTTAAATAAACAAGGAAATATTCCAGTAGGCTAAGAAAGGTGTCATGTAATGGACTGTAATTGGTGTGGGATTTTTATCTGTTCAAGGCAGCCCTGTTGGTGGCTCTGCACTGGCTGGGTACGTGCTCCATGGGGGAGGATGCTGCTCAAGCCCACTGACAGTACATTGTTGAACATTCCGCTCCATTTCTGCAATGCTAAAAATAGTTGTCCTCATTTTAAAACACCAGGCTATTAGATTATTCCAAGGGTCTGGCATACTTAGACTAATGGAAGGCACATATCCATAAATTATCGAAACACTAAGTAGTGTTTGACCGTGCTGATTTTGCTTCTATTAAGATGAGTTTCCTTGCTAGTAACCGTGGAGTATCAAGCCTATTTTGTAAATCAAGCTACTGGCAAGTGCCCCAGTAAATTTAAAAATAAAAATGTTTGGTTTTCATATTGAAAATGGAGTAGCATCTGACTGATTCTTGGTGGCTTGATTTTTTGGAGGTTTTTTTGGTTTGGTTTTTTTTTTTTTTTAGTTTCACAGAACCATGTCCGAAAAATGCTTAAAATATTTTACAGTAATTGTTTCTCTTTCCCACCCTTGAAGAGAATCCCATGAAGTTTCAGCATGTTTGCCATTATAAATCTTGTTAGTGCCTAAAATACTCCAAATAGCAAAATGCATTCCAAGTGATTGATAAAAGTTTCTTTCAACACTTGTTTTTTTGTTTCCTTTTCTTTTCTTTGTTTCTTTTTCTTTTTTTATGTATTTAGATAATGTGATTCCTAATTCATTTTTTGTTACCATATTGTTTCACAGTACAAGTAACAAGGTTTATGATAAAGTTCATACACTTGTATGTTAAGATAGCCTCTCCTTTTATATTTTTTATTTTTTTTAATGTGAAAATCCTTTATTTGGGCAGGGGAAATAGCTAAATGTGGAAATCAAGGTATAAAAACGGATGTAAATTCATTCTAAGAATATTGTTATATATGCATATACAAAGCGTCTTACTCTACCGTCAAAATTTTTCTCTAATTTTATAAGGTGTTGCAGTGCAATTATAAACCAAAAAATCAATAAATTGTATTAAGGACCATGTATATAAATGCATTGTACATTTCCACAACAGCAATTAGATTTAGTAAGAATCAATACTGATAGTATTGATGTAAGAAGATATTTTTGCATTGTTCTGTTGAAGAAATAATAATTTGCAGAACACTGATTAAGCAAGGCGAGGCAAAAGACCTATGGCTTATCCTCATTAAAAAAACCCTGCTATTGTGGTTTTGGGTGTGTTTTTCTAGTTTACAGTGATCCAGTATAGCAGGGAAGATGAAATTTTATTATCTGGTAGCAGATTATGAAGAATTTTTCCCAATCCATCCTGTAAACCTAGAGAAAATGAAGGGATGAGTACTTGTAGTGATTAATTTGAATTTTTCCCCAGTGGGTTACCATGTATTGTTACAGGCAGGAGCTGGAAAGATGATGTTGAAAACTGTGCCCTGAGTGGAGTTACAAAAATGCCATTTTAGCAAGTTATTTTAAGATTTATTTTAATTGTTGTATGTCATGAGGGCTTTGTATGTATTTGCTTAATTATTTTTATCATTCTGATGAATAATTGTTCTTTTATTGGCTCTTTCTGTTTTTAAGAGAGACTGGAGTTTTTCCTTTGTGTCTGTTCTTTTTGTGTCTGTGAGGCATTTGTCTCCTGCTTGGCTTGGAATCAAACAAGTGAACTTTCAAAACTTTCTTTTGTTGCTGAATTTTGGCATGGACAGAAAACTCGATTGGGTGGTGTGCAAGTTACTAGGGCCGACTTCTGTCAAGGACATCAGATCCATGAATGGAATGGTGAAAGCATTTCATTTTAGATTCTTTTAATAAGACTTCTCAGTTTCTGTTAGAAGTCATATCAGCACAGATTAATTCTACCAGAATTTAGCTTAGTAACTATAGTTTAATTATCACAAAAACTAATGTATTCATGGTGGCCTGTTTCATGAATCTGTTAATGAAATGGAGGGTGGCTCTTAGCTTTGAGTGGCAGAGCCAGGTTTTCACTAGGTCTGTAATTATTTCGTTCACTTTGCTTAGAAGGAATGGAAAAGGAAATTACTGCACTATTTTTTATTTTAATTCTAAATTAGATATTACTAGGTTTTTAACTGTACCTTTTCCTTGTAAAGCTGTATATTAAATGCAGAATTGAATTGTCTGTAGCTCTCAACTCAAAGTTCTTGATTTATGGTTTTCTTTTGTTCAAATTCTCCTTATTCAAATATTGAAGAGGAAGTTTACTATGTTACTCAGCTTAAATAATTACCTTTTAAAAGTATTTTTGATTAACAATGTGTTAAGATTTTACTTAGTTTCTGTGCTTAACTTTTAAGCATCTGGTTCCCTGAATGGAATTTGCAAACTCAAATCAGATCTTTAATTTTCCTGAGCAGTATAAGGAGAAAGTCATTTGGGAGCCAGGGGTGACAGTCAATTGTACAGATGACTGACTTAGCTCTTTTTTTAAAATGTGGGTTAGAGGACACAGTAAGTTAACAGCCTATATAGGACATTCACTTGGGAAGTAGGGCAAGCCTGCCTGGCTGCAGAAGATCAAGACTTGCATTTCTTCCTGCTGAGTAAGTTGGGCACGTGGAGATGAAGGAAAAATCTGAAACGTCTCTTTGAGCAGAGGCTAGAAACCAGCAGTCAGCCTTGTGCACACAGCTCCCTGTTGGACCTAATGGTTTAAGGGCAGATCCCTGTGTGCTCAAGTGCCTGATAGGTACTGGGGAGGCAGTGGAAGCTGTGGTTCACTTGTTGGGGTTTTAGGCACTTGGGTAGCATGCGGGTGTCTTCTGGGCTGTCTTCTTAGCAGTAGGGCCTGAAATAAAGCTTGAGAAAGTTTTCATGTGGTCAAATTCTCTCAATTTTGTTGTCCAGTTGTCTGAAGCAATCATGGCTATACCTGCTACAGAATTAGATAACCTGTAATTGTTAATGATGTATTATTTTGAATGTGTTTAAAACATATTAACCAAATACAAGGTAGCAGACATAAATAACTCTAGAAATTAATTCAGCTATTCCATAGAAAAGGAATGAGAAGCAATACATGTCGAGATGCCTTTTTCTCTTAATTTAACCCAGTCATGAGTTAGGTCTGTAAAATGGTGGGAGGGTACACTTTGTTTCAGAGGGAAGCTGGCTTAGTAGGTGCTCCTGGCAAGCCTCGTCTTACTGACTCTAAAGTAGAAGAGAAACCAAACAAAGACACAAACAAACAAAAAAAGAGTTTAATTCTAACCATTTGCAGACTCAACATCCTTTTTGCCAGCTGTCCAGTATCTGCATAAATGGTACTTGAATTACTTATCCAGTTTCAAGTTATTTAATGTGACAGAGGAACTTTACTATTGATTTCTCCTTCAAAAGAAAAAGGACATGTGGTGCTGGGGTACAAACATGCTCAGCAGTATTGTTTTGCATTAAGACCAGTTGCCTAAGTCTTCAAACTGTACTGGTCTTTTCAAGTACAAGATTGCAGATTCAAAAATTTGAAATTTGAGAGTCTTGAGATCTTCACAAAATGAGATGAGGAGCAGCACTTTTTTCCACTCTTCCATTTTAATATTTTGCTCCTTTCCAGTAGTGGAATATTGTAGGAAGGCCAGAAGTTGCAAAAAGAGATGTATTTATTATAGAACTGGCTGGTAATACTTGTTAAAATTTCCTCTTTTCATGGTCAGATTTTTTTTGTTGATTGCAGAAGCTTTTAATGGTGAATATTTAGAATTAATTTTAATGTCTGTCCAGCTAATAACTTTTAGAAAATTGTAGGGGAAATAGTTCTGCTGCTTCAACAAATTAAGAGACCACACAAAAAAAAATCCTCATTATTTTGTTGTTATTAAAATTTCAAGAAAATGTTCTGCAACATGACCTTGATGCAATTTGTGTATCTTTAGGGTAGACACTTCCTGTAATATAGCACAAGGGGAAGGAAGGAAGGAACTTATTTTCTGCAGATGAGGTAGCCAGAATTTTTTTCAGCAACAAGATTACCACAGTCTATCAATTTCTACATTCAAAGCCAGGATCTCACTGACTTGTACTGCAGGCACATTTAAAAGACTGAAAATCAGATCAGCAATCCTGCAGTGATTGTCAGGACAAGCAGTCAATGATTGTCCATGAAAGATCTGTGTGAAATGTTTTGCCTAACTTAATATGAGAATTTTGCCTCACAAAGGATAATTTAAGTCGGTCATACTTGTGGTACGTTTTTAATTTCACTTTTTTATTTCTGCAGCATTTGAATTCTTTAAAGTAAGTTACAAGTAGCTAACACTGTTATATTTTTTATACTGTCAAGTGGAAATTTCCTAAACTTCTTTACCCACATTTTGTTGACTATATGTCTTATTTTATCTAATTTGAAATATATATTTTTTTTTTTTTGGAAATCAAATATGTGCGAAATAATCTGGACTATTTCTGAATCATAATGCATTGTTAATCACTAACATTGGTACAGGCAAGAACTGACTTGTTGAAAATAATGGGGAGGTGGACAAGAAAATAATGGGGAGGTGGACAAGAGACTGAAGTATGAGCTAACAGCATTCTCCTACTGGAATAAAATAAACCACATATTGGACTATATAATTAAAACTGCTCCTAGCAGCTCAGGGGAGATATTTTGCTTCTCCACTTGGTGGTGCTGCCCTTGGTGTGCTGTATCATGTTTGGGGGAGTCCTCCACACTCACTTCCACAAGAGATGTGGAGAAACCAGAGAGTCTAGCAGGGAACTAGTTTATGTTCAGGGGGCCTGGAAAACAATACATCTGAGGAGAGTTTCAAGGAGAAAAATTTTCTGAGTCTGGGAAAAAGAAAGCCAAAGAATGATTGAAACTCTCCCATATATCTGAGGAGCCCAACTGGTTAATCCTCAAGGACAGCTTCCTAAAACCCCAAGAACACTCCATGCTGTTATGCAGGGAGTTGAGTGAGTATGGCAGAAGGCCAGCATGGATGAACAAGATGCTTCTGACTGACCTCAGACAGAAAATAAAGTAAACAGTGGAAACACGGGTGAGCTACCCAGTGGGAACATAGAAACACTGCCAGAGCATGTGGTGATGGAGTTAGGAAACCAGAAACTCATCTGGAATTGAAACAAGTAATAGAGTTTTAAGGGCAGTGTGAAGGGCTTCTGTTAAGTGCATCTGTAGCAAAAACAAAGCTGAAGAAAACATTGACCTGCTGCTTAATGGGGTGGGGAATGTGGAATAGGCTGAGAGTATCCAATTTTTTTTTCACCTTGTTTTTTTCCCTAATAAGTTTTGCCTCCCAGTTTACTTAAGCATGTTAGCAGAGAGTGTGATGATGAGCCACTGGCCACAGAAGGGAGCGTTAAGGAGCACTTACTCTACTTGGATGCTTTCAAGATACCAAACATTATTCAGCCAGGGGTGCTGGGGCAGCTGGCTGATGTCACTGCAGGGCTGCCCTCTGCCATTATCAAAAATTAGGATTACTAGGGAAGGTCACTGATGACTGGAAACAAGCAAACATCATGTCCATCTTCAAGAAGGATCCATTGAACTGCAGGCCGGTCACCCCCACCTCTGTCCCTGGAAAGATTATGTAGCAAATCCTGGAAGGCATGTCTGAGCAGAGGAAGGACTAGAAGGTCATTGTGAACAGCCAGTGTGGATTTACCAAAGACTGATCACACTGACCAACCTGATTGCCTGCTCTGATAAAGTGACTGTCAGTGTGGATTAGGGGGGAGCAGTGGATGTTGTGTACCTTGATTTCAGCCAGGCTTTTGGCATAGTCTTCAGACATATAATTACACTGGAATCCTTGAGGCTCTGACTGGATAAATGAACAACAGAATGGGTGGAAGACTGGGGTCAAAGGTGGAAGGATGCTGTGCAGTCTGATTGCTACAAGTGTCACACCCCACGAGGCAATACTGGATATTATTTAATGTCCTTATTAATAGCAGGGATGATGGGGTTCTGGATGTTATCAAATGCAGGGAAGTAGTCAGTGCCCTGGAAGGTAGGGCAGGAACGATATTCTCAACGTGCTGAACTCTTACAGTTGAGCAAAGGCAAACACGAGGGCCTGTCTCTGAGAGGAGCACCCTCATGCCATAGTACAAGCCAGGTGCCAAATTTCTAGAAAGCATACACTTTTTCAGTCATGCTATAGAAGGGTAAACCAATGTTTTTGTTGCAGTTATAAGACTATCATATAAGTGTCATTCTCTATGTAGCACAGAGAAAACAGAATATACAGAAAGGGAGTTGGGAGTTCTGTTGGATGCCCTTTGTTTGAATAAGGCCAAAGGCATCTTGGGCTGCCTGAGCAGGGGCGTGACCAGCAGACCAGGAGGAGTGATTAGTGAGTGCTTGTGAGACTGCACTTGGAGGTCTGTGTCCACTTTGGAGCTCCCTGGAGAGATAAAGAGCAGCTCCTTGGGGTGAGTCCAGCAGAGACCCACCAAGATGTCCAGGGCTTGAAGCCCATGATGGGAGAGGGGAGGCTGAGGGAGCTGGGCTTGTTCAGCCTTAAGGTGAGATGATTTGGAAAGTGGGGAGTGGTGCAGATTCATGGCTGTCTGTAAATACTAGGTAGGTGTGGAAAAGCCAGAGTCACACTCCTACCAGAGATGTACAATGAAAGGATGAAAGGCAATGAATACAAGCTAAAATTAGAGAAATGTTGACTCTATCTCACAATAATTTTCATATTATGAATTTGGGATTGATTAAAAACATAAATGGGAATGCTTAATGAAGACAACATTTTCATTAATTTTTTTAGTGTAAGTCTTAGCTGTGTTGTGTGTTCAGCTGTTCAGGAAGAATGGGAATCATAGAACAACCCAGGTTGGAAGGGGCTTCAAAAGAATGTCTGACACGACAAAAAAAAAAGGAAACTAGATGAACTGAACAGAAATTGCATGCATTTGTAAACTATTTCAGGAATTAGCCTCCCATTTGTAGGTGAGGACATGCAGAATATTATTTTACTAAATACCACTTTGCATGCTTGGTCTTGGGCTTGCTTCTAAAACTGACCTGTTGATTGTAAAAGCCACCGCCCACCAAAAGTAAAAAGGCAGCTACTGTAGAAAGTGATGAAAATTCCAGAACTATTTGATAATTTATACTCCTGCTCACCTCCGAAGCTTTGAATTTAATTCCCAGATGTGTAGTACATGATGAGTACATGAATCATTATTTGAAAGATTTGACAAAAAGCTGCTAGACATTTTGCAAGTTATAGCCAGCTGTTCTAGTTAACCTCACTTAAACCTTGGACTCCTACTTAAGGAAATTGCACTCTCTGAAGGGTGAAAGAACATTTAGACATTGCTCTCTCTAATTTTTTTAAAAAACACCATAAGCTTTCCTTTGGATATTTTCCACTCTTTTCATCTACAGATGTATAAAAAAATCATGTGTGTTGTACTGAGGCCATGAGGCTGAATTTTGGAGACTGGACATGTAAAGACATGTAAACCATCTCCTGCTAGATGATTCGAAGGAGAAAGAAAAAGTTTGCATTTTTAAATTAGGTCGTTTTTGTGCTGTCTGTATATAATTAAGCCTGTCTGTCTTCTATATGTCTCACAAAACATGCAAGTATACATTAATAAAATGTAGAACAGGTGTTATTTTTGTATAATATCAACAGACTGGCAGATTGCATTTGATGAAGTTGTTAACATAGTAAGATTGTACACTATGATCCTTTTCTGAGCTAAATGTTAGGAAATTAGAGCTGGAAATAGCATTTTAATAGGCCTTTTTATTGAAATGCCATCAAACAAAGAATACAATCTTCTAAAATAACCTGAGCTCAAGTTAATAGTTTAAAACTTACCCCTTCTGTGTTTCCTGTGTTTTGGTTTGTTTTTATTACTTGGGTAATTGGATATGGTTTTCAAAGTGAAAGAAATTAGTTTTCATAAATTGTATCTGTATATTTTTTCAGTTGATGTGGGTTGGAAACCTTCACAGTTGGCTAATTCCTATTTAAAAATTAAGATTAAGGTATTAATAGGAATAAATGTATTAAAATTGGTTCTGCAGAAGAATAGAAGTGCTTTAGTAAGCAGATCTAGAGTCAATAAATAGTTGAGAATTTTTAAAGCTGAGAAAATCCCTTAGGATGAAAGGAAAAATTAGTCCTATTGGCTGACAAAACTATGGAAAGCCATATGATTTTTTTGGTAGACATTTCACACCTTTTTGAATGAGAGACAATCAGCATCCAAATTATTTCATTTTTGCCTCATAATAAAAGTTCAGTGCAGTAAATTTTTTTAAAGAATAGAATTACTTGAACAATGTTTGTTTGAGATTTGTATTTTATCCTTTTGTGTTCCAGGGTGAACGTGGCTTTCCAGGTAGTAAAGGTGATGAAGGTGAAAAGGTAAATTATTCTATCCATGCAATTTATTGTTTTAACAATATGATATATGGCCTGCCAAGTAGAACTTTGTTCTGAGTGTCTACCTTAATCCTTTAATTAATAAAATTCTTAAAATTTTGGCATGTAAATTCTTAAGAATGAGTAGTTCTTTATGTATTTACTGAGTGCCATCAGGGCTTCCTTTGAATTTTTTTCCTATAAGAAAAAGTTTAATGAGGAACCAAGAGAACATCTGCAGTGGCAGGAAATAGTTTAATAGCTTGTATTAAAATGAGAGCTAAACTGGCCTTGTGGAAGGGTCTCCTGGCTGATAGAATGCCAGCATTGAGTGGCATTAGATGATTGTGTTACTTCTGAGAGGTAAAGTCTTCCCAGGTTCCCAACCAAAGGCAAGTAAACGTGTTGAGGGACAAGTGGAAGAAAGAGCCAAATACTAGCTTGTCTAATAGGAATTAAAGTAACAATGGTGATAGTTTGTGGTTGTATCTTCAGTTCTTAACCATGTTCATGCCTGTGTACTGGTTTCTCACTAGTTTTGGCTGGTTTGGATTAAATAAGAGCCTTTTCTTGAAACAGGTAGTTTCTCTGTGCTTCAGCCCACTGTCTAAAAATGCATTTCTACTGAATTTATATATCATAAAGATGAAGAATGACAGAAGCTGCTATTCTGGCAATATTCAGACTGATGAAAATAGAGAGTAGGTGGCAGCTTCTGAATTTAAAGAAGTGTAATATATTTTTGAGTTAGGCTGCTTTGGACATGGATATATTCACTCACCCACCATACCTCTTCAGAAGTGTCAGACAGCTTTCCAGTGTTCATATTTTAAAGAAAGCATGCTATGGATTAACAGAAGTGAATCAGATTTAAAATGTGGAGGTTTTTTTAGGAGGAAGTATTCCATGTAGTCAAAAAGGAAGAAGTATCAGAAGTAAAAACCAGCATCCATAGCAACTGACATTTATTATGTGAGGATTCAGCCTCCAAAAAAACCCACTTGTTAAGCTTGAGTGTTTCTAGCTCCAATGAAAGATCTTATTTCCTTGGTAGTATCATTATTCAACAGTTCTGAAGGGCCTGTGGATTTTTTTCTTTTTTTTTCCTCCCCATAATTGCTCTGCAGCTGTGCTGTGCTCTCCTCGAGTTTTATGAATAAATTGTGTTTGAGCACAGGCACATGGTTCCAGCTGTTGCTGCCACTCTCTTTGCTTGATTTCCCTTATTTCTAAGCAGAGATAAAATGACCCAACCACTGGTAGTCATATTTTTCTTATGTAGAAGCTAAACCAGCATGCTTAGACCACTTTTTTTTTCTCTCCTAAATTCAGATGAAAATTAAAATGTGCCATTTAAAAATACTTCCAGTGTTATTAATTTACTTTATTTAAGGAAATATAAGAGTGGAAGGATCTTTATTTATCGGTGATCACTCAAAAATAATTTGGGCTAGTCTCATCAGAAGTTACATATGATATTTGTGTGGGAAGCCTGTGTTTTAAGGCTATGGGACGTAGGTCTTTAGCAGTTCAGCTTAAATTCAAATAATTTTTGTTTAAGAATAACAGTATAGAGTTTCAATGCTAAACTCCAGTATAAAAAATTATCAACACATTTGCATTTTAACATAGCAGCATAAAATGAAATAGTTATAATACTTTTTGTGTAACAAATACGATTACAAAGTCTGAAATGGAAAAAATTCTGCCTAATATTGCATGTTAAGGAACAAAATTTTTGTACGCACTTTGCATATCACCTAGGGTGGGACTCAGCTACTCAATGTGGGATATTTGCCATTCCAGACTCCCTGCAGAAGTACACAGAAATGAACCATCCTCTACTTTTGTTTAAGTGACCCAATCATTTTGTAGGATTGAGCACTTGAAACCAGCTCAGTCTTATTCCTTGTTTCATCAAATTAAAATAGTTGTTTTCTGTATTAGGTTCTGCTTTGGCAGAGCAAGCCTTAGGGACATCAGAGAGAGACAAATGAGGTGACAGAGCATGATCATTTGTACATTACAGTTATGGGAAACATCTATAATGTAAATTATCAAGGGAGATTCATTTATGCTGTTTAAGGGTTTCTCTGCCACACTTGGTTCTTCTTGAGGAATCCAAAAGTTTTTTCTGCTTTTGGTCATGGCTGGAATTGGTTCACTCTTACAGAATCCCATAGTGGTAGGGGAAGTACAGACTGTGCAGGTGTTATGTTGCAAGTTTTCCCTCCAAGGGAAATATACCCTCACTATGAATTTATTTTAATTCTCCTTTATATTCTGTTTACTTTGTGTTACATAGAGAATGACACTCTTATATTATAGTCTTAAAACTGCAACAAAAACATTGGTTTACCCTTTCATAGCATGACTGGAAAAGTATATGCTGAGAGCAGTTTTAATTGGTTTGCTGCCAAGCAGGCAGATTCTATCATGGGGATCTGTTTTCCTTCTAATACTGCTTAGAATTTTAATTTTACAGTATGGGATAGAAAATATGACTATCACATTTCATGCTTATAGGAGGTCAGAAGGTACTGATAATAACTGGAAGAAAGCTTTAAAATACAGAATGTTCTTGGTAAATCAGAGATGTAGCCTGAAAAGAAAAATGAAATTGTGACTGAAAGACTAAGATGTTTCAAAGTGTTGTCTGCAACACTAATTAAAAAGTCCTATTTCAAAGTGCTGTTTGGTGTTGATACATCTTAGATTTTACAAATTTTGAAAGGCAAGCACTGAAAATGACTGGCACTCAGGAATACAGAACCTTTCAGAAGGATCGCATGATTGACTCAGTGTAGAGTCAGCTGAAAATATGTGAAGAGTCTTCAAATACATAACATTTCTGCAAAGAGGAAAGAAATGGTTTGTTTGTGTGTCTGTAGTGCATGCAGAGCAGTGGGCTGGAAATGCAGCAAGATGCTATGTAGCCATTAGGAAAGGGTTTTCACTTTTAACACTGCTGTTTATTACGGAAGTAATTTCCTCTTCCAGTGGTCTGCAGTTTTTATCCTGGCAACACAAAAGGGAACAAACTAAAGACTTGTTTCATGAAAACACAGGAGATGAGATTATCTTAAATGACTGCCATTTTCTGTTAACAGCATCCAAATTATGCAAAGTATCTCTTACACTTATTTCTAATTCAATAAGTACAGAGAACAGCAAGACAGTTTCTTTTTGAACACACATACTTGTTTGTTTTTAACTTGTTCAGTTAATAGTCTCATGTGATCGGACTGTAAAGCTCTGGAAAAAGTCACCCTAAGTCACCCTAAGTGGTTTTCCAGCAGCAATTATTCCTTGAGGTTTTCAAGGCAAGCCCTGAGCAATCTGGCCTGATTAATAGGTTTGGGTCTGGATTTCAACCTTTGTAGGTTTCAAGATCTCAGACCTATCTTGAAACTTGTAGAGGTTGAAATCTTATTTATTCTTACTTATTTTGATACTAGAAGTATGTGCATCACTTGGGGGTTGGAACAGGCCCAGTGCCTGTTATCTAGGTTGGAAAAGCCCTTTGAGACCATCGAGTCCAATCTATGACCTAACACTACCCTATTAACTAGACCATGGCAGTAAATACCACATCCAGTCTTTTTTAAACACTTCCAGGGACAGTGACTCCATCACCTCTATAGACAGCCCATTCCAGTACTCAGTCCCTCCTTCTGTGAAGAACTTGTCTAATGTCTACCCTAAATACCCAAATTAGACAAATAACCTCTAAGACACGTTTTTCCTTTGTTTAATCTGTAATTAATGCTCTTTCCTCCTGGTTATTGCTTCCCTTGGTCACTCCTGTTAATACTCTTTAACCAGCTCCATCACTTTTTCTGTCATCTTGTCTACCTTTTTGGTTAGAACATGTATTTTCTTTAGTACACTTTACAGATATGATTCTTTCTGTAAATGAGATAGAACACTGAGAATTCTTTTTCATGGGACACATGGAACATGAATGCCATATAGATTTCATTAACATTTAGGAGTATATGTGGAACAAATCTAAATTTTATTTGAAATAGTGGTAATAGAAAAGCCAACACATTTACATGTTAATTATAGCTGAGCAAACATGAATTGCTTGTCACTAATAGATAATAGTAATTTCATAGAGCTGGGAATCCTACATTTCTTGCCTTGCTTAGCTATTTCAAAATGCTAGTAAAAAATCCTAGTTTTTATTTTAAGCCAGAGATGTGTGCTGTTACATAATGAAATCACAGGACTAGTTGATATCTCAGAAGACTTGGAAGTTGTGGCAGTAGGAGGATTGCTGTGCTCTGGAGAGGGACTCTGCAGTTTCACTGGACTGGTGCCTTTCCTTCATAAAGCATATTCTCTTTTTTCTCACACTTGAAGTAGAGGATTTTAAAACTGGAGGCTATTGGACGTGAGCTATGTAGCAGTTTATGTGCTGTCATATGCACTTTTAAACACTTGATCTCTGGTAAAGTTATTATTTTAGTATAATTCTGTGATTAATATTTCTCAGTAAAATGATATTCATTAAGTTACATGTATTTCAATAAGGGAAACTTTTAGAATAAAACCATAATGATACTCATTTATTGTTTCCAGAGTTTAATCCTTTTTACATTACATATTGCATATCTTAATTGGGCTTTTGCCTGTGTATACATATGAGAAGAGAGGAGGAGTCTGGGGCTTGTCCAGCCTAAATGTAGAAAAAATTTCGTCTGCCTAATTTTCTTCTAGGCACAGGATGTTCTTTGTATATATTTACTATTTTCTGAAGTACAATTTGAATTATACCAGGAAATAGGGCTTCATCTATTTCCTTTAGAAGACAATTCCTAATAGATCTTAATGTCAAGAAGATTTCCTGGAGGTTCAGCATTTTCTACTTCATCCTATCACACCTAATAAAATACTCTTTTGTCTATCTTCTATCCATCCAGAACATACAAGGCTATAAACTTCCAGGTTGTCCCCAGGTGTTGTCTTTTGTTTCAGTCAATATGCTTTTCTTAAATAAGCATAAGGAAAGGAAGGAAGAATCACCTTTCCTAGGTCTAACATGCTAGTCATTATTTAGTGTTTCTGCTATTTTAACATCTGTATCATAAATTTAAGTGGTAAAACCAGACAGCTCAAGTACTGGGGAAGCTTCCAATTTACTTGAAAAATAGAAGCTATTGCACATAGATAGAAGACAAAGATCTACAAACAAAAATACTTTTAAAACTACAATTAAGAGAAGCAGTTAGTAACACTGTATATTAGTAGAGTGCTTCTATTTATGAGCTGTAGATACAGTTAGAAATGCTTCAGTCTGAGAAAAAGATTAGAAAAGTAAATTCCATAAGCTGCAAATCTTGGTGTAACCATGGACACTACCTGGTCTCAATGTTTTTGGGGTAATGGAAGAAGGTGCAATTTGCATTATTTGCATTATTCCCTAGTTTGGATGTGAGTGGAGTTGGTGCCACTCTGCTTAAAATTAGTCTCTAACCTGTGCTAACCATCATTGCTGATAGTTTATCAGGGCAGGGAGAGGAATATTTGAAATCCTTGGAATCCTTTTTCAGGCTGGTGAGACTGAGTGCTTTACCAGCTGCATATAAATATTAACAGAGATTTTTTCATTCTTGTCTCCTAATGCTGTATAGGGAAGTATACAAGTTTTCTCTTTCTCATCTTGTAACACTTAAGTCACCTCTTTGCACCTCCTTTTATTTCTGTCCCTGAAATAAATGCTGTCACTTTGGCATCCTAGTAAGCTAAACATTACCAGGGCTTATCAGGTAGTTCTGTGGTGTTTGGCTTGATCTGGTCATCTTCCTGTTGTTTAATGCTCTTGCCCTTTGAAACAGGCTTAATCAGAAGTGTCTGTTGGGAATAGTCCTTAGCCTATGCTAACTTTTTAACTGTGCCTGGGAATTATATAAGGAAATGCTAATTGGACTCATTGAAATGTCTGCAAAAACCCTTCACAGCTGGGGTCTATCAATTAAATCATATAGATGACCAAGTCCCAGGTCCCAAGCTCTATCACTGTTTAATTTACTTACACATACCCATTTGGGCAGATTAAATGTTCATCAGGCTCAGCATCCTGCTTCTAATGATAGCCTGAAGTGGTGCCCTGGGGACAAGCATAAGGACAAGGTAAGCAAGTATAATGCTCCTCCAGCCTTCAATTATTTGAGACTGCATCTCAGCAGATGTGTTTTCAGTGAATTTAGTAGTGTTCAATGGGCTTTTCTCCTGCTAGAAAGTACAGTTTTCCCCTGGATTTGTGTAAACTTTGAGCATCTGCAATATCCTGTGGTAAGGAACTACACTTTGTATTTGAAGAAATACTTCCTTTTATTTATTTGAAACCTACTTCCTCTTAATTTGATTTGGTGTCCCCTACTTCTTTCAGAAGGTTCCTGTTCTCCTTTTCAGTATCAATTGAGAATCAATAAGCTTCTATTACACATTCCTGAGCTGTCTCTTTCAAATTGAATAATATCAGTTTGCTTAGTGTCTACCACTAGGAAAAATGTTCTGTATTGGATCATTCTTACTACTTTCTTCTGAATATTACTGAGTTCTGTCCTAGTGTTCAAAGACGGAAAAGACAAGAACTTCAGTCTGTGTAACACCACAGCGAAATTCTTTGTCTCATTCTCTGCTTTCTTGTCTCCCCACAGGAATTTTCTAACCTCTCTTTAGCTTTGAGTGGGGCCTCAAGATCTCACTCTTGATCCTTTTGAACTGGTCATTAACAGTCACTGCATTTAGGAGGTTGTGTTCATATTCACAGGTGCTATGGCTACATAGGGGATATAAGGATTTTACAAACTTCATCATTTGATGTATCTACACTGAACTTCATTTGTCCTTTTTCTATATAATTTCATTTTATATCGACTGTATTGAGTTTTTCACAGTTTATCCTCATTTGTTTTATCCTTTATAATTTTGTATTTTCACCAGATTGTTGTGTACTTCAAAATGGTTTTCTTTGACATTTGAGTGTAAATGCTCCAAGTCGTGCTGAGAACAAGATTAGTGGAAAACTGATTTTTGTAAAATGTAAATTCTGTTGTGGACTCTCAACCTCTTTCTGCCTTGGATTAGAAATGTAATATTTGACAGGTGTGGAGGGTCTTTGGCATTAGACAGGTATCTTTGTCTTAAGCTCTGAAAATGGCCCTTTGCACATATTGAGTACAATTGTTCAAAAGCATCTTGAGCCTGACAGAGTTCAGAACTCTGATGATCCCAGTGGGTCCTTTCCAACTCAGAGTATTCTGTAATTCTGTAATTTACTTTAGTCCACAAAACTCTCCAAATTCCAATTGCTCCCAGAACGCAGGAAGCTTCTCGCCCAGATATGGATCTCTGGACAAGAAAGCTCAAACAGTGCTCTGCAGAAACAGCCATATCTGTTCTGATGAGTTATCTGGGGTATCAGAAGCATTGCAGCTTCCTTTTGGGGGCATTCTGGTGAGATATGAGGTTTAATAGTGTGAGATATGAGGTTTAATGGTGTAAGCAGAGTGCTGAGTCCTTTGGATGTACTGCTTCCAGTAATGGTGCCTTCTGTGCCACTTTGGAGATTTCTGTGAAGACATATCCTGAGATGGATGACTGGATGTCATTACAGCTATAAGGCCTAGAGAAAGCATTGCTAGTTTGGAAACAAGGCTGTAAGCTTTTTGAATGGTAGCTAATAAATGGTAAATAATTTTAAATTAATGTAAAAATTTTTACCTGTAACACATGACACACATTTAGCAACTGAGAACTGTTGCAGAGGATTATTCTTTATGAAAAAGGCTCTCCTGACAGGTATCTAATGAGAAGAAGCAATAGGATAATCTAATAAGCAGTATTGATGCTGCAATATTTGAAAATAACATTTAGAATAAATTGCATAAAAGCTTATGGAGCCTTGTGGTTCCTATAGTTTAGCCTCACTCAGAGACCTCTTTAAAAATTATTTTATTTAATATTTATAAAATAGGTATGAATGCAAGGATGTAAATTTGTAGAGGAACTCACAGAATGGAATGCTTTGATTTGGAAAGAACCTTAAAGCTCATTTAGTTCTAATCCTCCTGCCATGGAGGGGCAGAACATCTACTATACCAGGTTGCTCAAAGCCCCGTTCAAACTGGCCTTGAGCACTTGCAGGAATTGGGCAACTTCTCTGGGAGGCCTCTTCCAGTCCCTCCCTACCCTGAGAACAAACAATTTCTTTCTTTTATGTAATCTAAGTTAATCCTCTTTTTCTTAAACAAGTTTAAGTCAATGGGCTCTGTATGTGAGCTTTTGCACTTCTGAATGAGAGTTGTTTTCAATGAGGAAAATAATTAGAATTCATGAACAATTTGATTAAAGAGGAAACAACAAATTGGTTACAGACATTGGTCACTGTAGAAGAGATGACAGAAGAGTTTTCATTAATATATTAAAAATAGAGCTCATTGTGTGCATATGAGCAGGGGAATCTTTCTACAACCTGCAAAGACAGATGTGGATGTTACTACTGAAGCGTCAGCAGATACATTTTAACGTATATTTAAGTTCCAAAGCACTTTTTCTTTCTCCACTTAGCAGTAGTTTGTGTTTATTAACGTAATACTGTCAGTGATAAAAATGGTCTTCCTCCCAGTCTCCTCCTTCCCAGTTGCTTCTTCCTATCCCCAGTGTCCCTGTGCACTGCTATTGCAACTGTTTGTGTAATTCCTAGTAGAATAAACAAGTCAGGGAATGGTTTAGACCAAAAAAGTGTCTCTGTTTACTGGGTTTATATCCCAGCACATTCTGTTTCTCCAGACTGGTATGTGGCTATTCTTCAGCAACCAGTGTAATTCAGAAGAATAGGCATATTTAAATGACTAAAAGGTGCTGCAGACCTATACAGAGGACTTTTGGGGTTAGAGAAGAACAGTATGAGTCTTTTGGTTTGAAGCTACACTGAATGATTTACTTTGGGAACAAGCATAAGGTGATGCAATTTCTAATGGCTCTTGTATTCATGAAACCACACTAGAGCTACTTCAGTGTAGGTTTGGAATAATTCCAGCAAAATATGGTGTTAACATCTAGTACTCTCTGCCATTTTCTCCTTAAATTGTTTCTTTTGTGCCACACTCTGTACTCATATGGACATGAATAAAAAATACTTTGAAGAAGACTTGACATAGCATGGCATGGAAGTCAAGGATATTAAGGCTGTTACAAAGGATCTGCACAAAAGTTCAAGAGTGGTAAATTGTACAGAAGGATGTGCTAATGTAGCTAACCCAGTCAGCAGCTTTATGATGCTTCCTTTTACAGTATGCAAATTCAGCATCTTTGTGTATTTTTAAATTTTAGTTTAAGAAGCCAAAGAAGCTGGATTAGTAGAGCAGCTAATTTGCAATAGCTGCTGAGAGTTTCTGTGACAGTAGGTGAAAAGTAGGTGAAGACTGAGTTGTCTTTGTTTCCTGGTGTATGAGGCCAGTATATATTGTGCACAGTTAAAGAAAAAGTCTTTATCCTGGTACCCTTTTAAGTTTTATGCACTTATTGAAGGCCAGCAGTAAGTTAAACTCCTGTTGTTTGTATCTGGCCAGCAGATACTGCTCAGATTTCTCAGGATGACCTTTCAAAAGATAATTCCTCCCATTCAGTAGGCTGCAGAATATTGTCCTGCCTATTTATTCTAGACCCACTGATTTTTCACCCTTCACTGCACAGTGGTTCAGCTAGATGAGAAATGTAATTGTAATGGATGGTACCCATAGAACCTACATGGGCTGATTGTATGGACATTTGCCAGGAAAGTGGGAGCTGTTAATTTTGGTCCTCTCAAAAGGAGAGAAAACTTCCTGAAATAAATCTCTATTTACTAAGTTTTAAGGCAGAAATTTCCTACTTTTTAAATTATATTTTGAACCGACCTTAGTGAAGTCTGACTGAGCAAGGTTGGGTGTATTTTGAACAGAGATCAAGTCTCCACCTCAGATAAATATCCATAAGGAGACTGAACATACCACGTCTTTAAACCTTACCAGGGTTTGTCTCGAAACACCAGTTTCCTGGTATAAAGTATGCATTTCTATGACTTTAATAAACTACTTATTGTAGTCAAAGAAAATAGAGAGAACTGATACTGCTGTCTGTGTGGGCCTGATGAACATGGCTAAAAGTCACAACTACAGAAAAGGCTTTTATTCTGGTTGTCATGTGACAGAAATAAAGCTAGAGGTGCAGTCTTTGGCAGAAAAGACATAGCAGTCCGTCAGCTTCTGCAAACACTTGACGTGGCTTTAACCATCTGCAGCACATCTTTTGGAGTATAAATAACAATAGCAATGCACTGCCAAAACCATGAAAGCATGTGTGTCTAAAAAATACTACGTTCTGTGAAAGCAATACTATTTGTCAACTGATGTCAAGAACAGATTGGCTTTCGGTTGCCTTAGGAGACGAGTCCTGAAAAGAAACTAGTTTATTCCTCCTACGGAAAAATCTTCATTCAACACTAACACCAACCCAGTATAAACAGAAAGCTCCCCACTAAAAGGCAGATAGAATTTTAAACAATTGTAGCTGCAAGTCAAATCCATTTCTAGTATTTACTTAAGAAATGGAAAAATAATCTGCTCATTAAATGAGACAGTTTTTTTCTTTTGAGGTTTTAATCTATTGATAGATACACAAGATACTTCAGTTTAAAATTACTGGGAAGATCAGTGAGGGGAAACTTAGAGCCAAATTCAGTTATTAGTTTTGTTCTTGAGTGATGTAAGAACAAAACTGTGTAATAGCTCAGGGATTTGTGCAAGCTGAGACAAGTATTATGATTCCCTTGTGTTAGGCAATGTGCAAAGACAGAGTGGACCATTTATTTAATCCAAGGGTTATTATAAATAAAATGTAAGAATTAAGACAGAAGATGGAGACCTGCAGAACAACCAGATCTGATTGGCTAATTAAAAAATAAATAATACAAAAAATGATACTACACTTATTGTGCAGATATTGTGTTCATAACACTAGAGAAAAATTGGGTTAAAGGAGTGGTTATTGTATGGAAATAAATGGAATGACCTTGTGTAAGCCTTGCAATGCCAAGCTGTGCACTGAGTTTTACACTTAGATGTCCTGGTATTTAAGTGTGTGTGCATGAGAATCATCAAAGGAGAAGAAAAATGATGACCAGAGTTTTAATGAAAATCCTAATGGGAAGGGGAGAGCAGGATGAGAGAGTATTTGTGAAAATAGCCTGGATGAAAGTGGAAGTTGTGTAGAGGGATGAAAAACATTTTGTCTGTGGTCTGGATGTGGATTGTATCTGAAAGACTCGCTTCAAGATAATACCAGTTCTTGCTGATCAACAGAATCAGTGTTTTTTACAGTAAAAAAAAAAAAAAAGAAAAAAAAAAAAAAAAGAGGAAGCTTTCTCAAGTTAAAAATGTTGAAAGAAATATTTAAAACAATTCAAACATAGATTAGATATGAGGTACTGGAAAGTTAAGACGTGCTCTTGGCGAGGAGTCAAGTCTGGATGTAACTGATGACTCACAGAAACGATTGTTGATTTTATATTTGCAGATGAGATTAGCCAGAGACACTGTAGAAGGAGAGGAAGACTGGACCATGAGTGTTCCCTCTATGGCCTCTGCATGGAAAGATGCATGTATGAGTTGTCTGACTGAATTCAGGAGTCTTTATAGTTTGGAAAGCCTTTTGCTTTTGGATTATGAGGAAAGGTGTAGCACAATAAATTATATGCAGTACACCAATTTTTAACCTGGAATGGTATTCTGTGTGTAGAATTTATTGTAGAACTCAGCCAGATGGAGTGAGTAAAGAATAGAATATCCATTACTATTCCAAATGATGGCTGAGTCTTTAAAATATGTTCTGGGACATTATATTAGACAGCTCTTTGCACCCACTAAAGTTTTTGCACACAAATACCAAGTAGGATTTGAAAATGAAGATCACCATGAAAAAGCTTAGTGACTCTTCCTTATAAACACATTTTGCTTGACTGATGATACTTTCTGAAGAGACTATTAATATATTCAAGTGAATGTTAAGAATACATATTATCTAGATGACTGAGACTTTGTTTTCAGAGAGTGCATGCTTTAGGTTGTACTATTTTTCTTATTTCAATTAATAAAACTTTAATATTGGGTTAAGAATTTTCTTTCAAGTTAGGTCTGGAAATAGATGATCACATAATTATCATAAAGAATGGAGGTTTAATTGTTGATTTTGTTTCTATTTTTCTCCTTGATATTGAAAAGTTTAAAGGAAAATAAAAAGAAATTTAAATGGTCATGACAGCATGAGCCATGGCAGGATAGCATGCAAAGGAAAGTTTCCAAAATACAAAGTCTAAATTTCATCTGGTAGAAAGAAAATTCAGTGTGAGCATCTTAGGCATGATTAGGACATTAATTATTTTTGTTGGGATGTTTATTATTGAAAAACAAATTAAATGTGAGATTGTGATTAGAGTTGCATGCATTGTAGCAAGCATTGTAGCAAGCAAGAATTAGACAAAATAGTATTTTTTCAGTATTTTTTCTTCTTCTGCTGGCTAAAATCTATTACCCAGAAGGATGTGGTTGTGTCTTAAGATTGTGTTTTAGTTTAACAGGTCTCTTAGATGACAAGGTGTTCAGTGTATGTTATCTTTTCCCACATACCACAGTACAACTTAATCCCTTTTAGTATTCATTTCATTAATGATTTTTAATGGCTCTGGTCAGCACTAGGGAATGTTAGGCAATCTCTTAGATTTCTACATAGGATAGGGATTAGAATGTTAAGCAACCTCTTAGATTTCCACAGGATAGGGTTACACTGAAAATAAGAATCAACATGAGATTCAGTAAGGAACACATTAAAAGATCATAGGACTCTTCACTTGTGTTTTCAATAAGGCTTTTTTGTTGCCTTGCTATGGCATTTTCTAGATGTGAAATGATAGAATTTTATGATAGAAGTAATTTCTCAATCATAGTTGTGTAGGCTATGTTATAAAAGTTTTCAATAAGACTGTGACTGAGGACACTTTATTGCCTGTCAGGGTGCCATGGAATTAATAGTCTGATTTAGAAATCAGTGTTTGTGGATGCTGTGATGGAGAGTTGAACTTTCATAAAGAATGTGTGAGAAAGAAATGTATGCCTAAGATACTTGAATGAATGTGGATACAGTCCTTCAATCCAGAGATTGCTAGCTCTTCAGAGTAGTATGTTTATTCTGTTTTGCCTGTGTTGTTTGGTTTAATTTTTTATTTTGCTTCTCTGTCTTTGAGCTCATTATTCAATCATTGTGCTTGGCAATAGTGGCACGTGGTCAGAGGAAACATCTCAGTCATATTGTTATTCTGTATATTGTTGGCATTTGTATTTATGCTTGTGTCTCATTCAACACCTTCATGAAAAAAGGAGTCTTTGTTAAATGAGAGAGTTTTGACTCCTTAAGACACATACCTGCAAACACTGTAATCTTCACTCAGCAAAGACATCATCCTAAGAAAAACTGAAAGTATTTTGACGTGTGACTTTGACACATTTTTCGAGAGAGAGCGACCATAGCAGAACCCAGGAGCAGCTGGGAGGAAATGTTATCCTGGAAGAGTATTCAGGGCTAGATCTGCCTCACCCACAGGAAGACACGCACACAATGGAGTATCCTCAAGTCTGCTTAGAGCATTCTCAAGCAAAATCTGCATTCAAGAAAAATTCGTTCTAATCTTAGACCATTACAGTTCTTCTCTGCCTTTTTAACACAAATTCCACCCTCCACGCCCCATTTGGCTACAAAAGAAATCTATTATTTGTATTATCAGTACAATGATGTCCCATTTATAGCATTTTTTCTCATGTTTGAGATCCATCAGTATATCCTATGTTCATTCTTTCCTCCTAACTATTTTTCACAATTTCTATCATTCTAGCTTAGATAAGGGCAGAAAAATATGATGCCTTGAACTAGCTGTTATTTTTCACTTTTCTCATCAGTGGCAAGTAATGCAGAATAATTGGGGTTTTGTCAGCTTGCATTTGACAAATGAAGGATAGAATTTAGCCTTTTAAAAATGTCTTTGTATTACAGATTTCTGTGCACTGTGTGATCCATGACAATAACCAGATACTTTTCTGCAGTAGTGCTTTGTTGTTTGTGCATTGGATTTCTCAATTTGGAGAGAAATACACTGAAAATTTTATTGGATTTGGGGTTTGAGTTGGGTTTTGGAATTTTTTTGTTTGTTTTTTTGTTTGTCTGGGATTTTTTTTTTTTTTTTTTTTGGTTCTTTGGTTGCTGTTCTAATTAATCCAAATAGTTTCACATTTTAAGATTTTTCTACTAAGAGTAAAAATGGATGGCTGCCTTATTCCTGCTGATGGAATGAGGCAGTTCATTGGTGCAGCTTTGGAGCCTTGGGCTGGCCTAGATGCTGATTGTTCTGTGCCTAAGGTTTTGCCTTTAGCTGAGGTGGTGATTTGCCTATATATGGCCTCTCTGTTTACAAATGCTTAGAGCTTGCTTAGGAATGTGACATGTGACTACAACCAGTGATTAGCTATTGTGAATATTTTCAGTATTGCTCAGTCTGTGTAAAAAAAGCAGGAAGGAAAGATCTTTCTCTTGACATGGTATCCAGTGTGTTCAGGTGCAACACCTGTTTAGGGCTCTGTCACAAGACAGCAATGGCACAGTTTGGAATCAGTGAGGTTTTGGTCATTGTTTCTTAATAAGTGTATTTACTGAACTGTCTGATCTCTGTAAAGCTTTGTGATCAGCTGATTTACTTGTCTGAGTATCCTAAATATCTGGGCTTGGGAGGACACAGGTTCTAAGGTGACATCCTTCCTGACCATCTCTGTTGATTTTTGTTTTCTATAATAGAAATGTATTTCTGCAATGCATTATGCTGTCTCTTTCTGACCCTACTTAGGAGATACTCTTGTGTGATACATGGTTACAGCCTGTTTGGAAATGAGCATAGTACTTCCCAGTCTGAACTGAGTCAAAATCATTAGTTTTGCCTTGCTTTCCAATCCATTCAAGTGGTACAGTCTCCCACCAGTCCTGAGGTGCTTCACCCTGTGTATTGCCACTTTCCTAAAGCATACTATCCCATATTCTGTGGAAGGTTTACAGGTCAGGCAGTAGGAATATTATTGGGGTGAAGCTCTTCATAACCCCAGCTCTTCAGACATCTATCAGAAAATCAGAAAGAAACAAAAGTTGGGGTTTTTTTACTGAAGATGTAGATTTTTTAAATTCATAATTTACTCAAGAAAAATCAATAAGCATTATTATGAGCCATGATCAGTTTAAAAGAAGCTATGTGGCCTCAAGAAAATAAAATTCATGTAGAGCATTCTGCTGAGACAGAGATGTAGCATAATGGAAAGAAATATTAAAAAAAAGACCAAGTCATAACTGTCTTAAAAATATGTAGGTAAAATCATAGAGTTTTAGAGGTTAAAAATTATAAGATGTCCACAATACTTAGTGTTGTTACATAGGTTTTGTACTTAGGACAGTAATTCAGCAAGTGTTAACAATGACACTTTAAAATTATTCCAAAAAATGATACCAGGAATTCCTCATTTGTATCATTAGCAGGGCAGTGTTGCAGAAAAATCTTTATTTTTTCAGTTCAATTCTTAGGTATTAATGTATTGTATTTCCAAATATATTACTTTGCAATTCTAACATAAGGGAAATAGTGTGCAAGGAAAATGAGGCAATCCTAAAATGGACAAGTGAGTTGGAGGCTGGTACTCTCATCTGCAGAGGCTGTGGATGCACCCCTGGCCCTAATTAAAGGATGCTATCACTGAATTCAGGGCATCCACTATTACACACAGCAGACTGAATCCCTCCCAGCAGTTATTCTGGAACAACCCCATCAGCTGGTTCCATCAGGGTAATTGAATGCAGATTTCACCCAAAGAAATACAAATAATTCAGTGTTACATCAGGTCAGTTTTAGTTAACTAATAAAAAAGGCTTAACACTTTCAGAGTTTTGTCATCCTGTTTTTGCAATAAATAGTCTTTAATATTCTCATCTGATGTAGTGTAAGCAGGCAGGAGCGCTCCATATAAAGTGAAATTAATGCATTTTTCTCTTTTTTTGTTAATCTATAAGGTACACTGCCACAAAGCCACAATGTTGATTATTAACAGCCTCCCCTACACTGCAGAGTGCTTCAGTGACTGTAAATTGGCTAGATTTGAAGCTGTTAATTATGCAGTATAGTGTGCTTCACAAAGACAGAAATGAGCATGACTTGGCTCAGTTCTTGTGAGAATAAATTGTAAAAATTGGACCTCTGTTTGGTTTGAATTCTGGCTTCACAGAGAACATGGACATTTGACATGCTTGGCAAGTACAAACCACATACTCCATTAAAAAGTGGGAACATGTTCATAGTGAAGTTGCACACCTGGCAGAGAGCCAGGGGCTCTGCAGAGGTCCAAGGCTCATTAACAGGGGGTGCTCTTTATCATTTTGTTAAAGAAACTGAGAAACCTCTCAAACCCAAATATTGTGTAAATCATGAGGAATGGGGGGTTTCTCTCTTCTCTGCATTCACCAGCCACACTTGTACGTGTCTAGAGCTGCCTGGTGGCATTTGGAAGTCACTGTCTGCCTGCTGGAAAAGGCACAATCACCAGCACCTACTGCTCATCTCACAGCCAGGCAAATGATCAGAGAGGCTGAGGGGACAGGCATCTTTTAGTTAGGCTCTCTGTGTAGCTTTTTATGGCAATGTAGATGTTGCATAACAAATTATGGCAAGATACTTTTACCTTAGGTTTCTGGCTATGCATCAAGGCATTTTTACAGGGTGCTACTACTTCTGGAGCAAATCTGTACATATTTGCATCATTTTTCTTAAAGTGTGAAAGCAAATACACAAGCCATAGAAGAAAAAAACAGCTCCATAAATTGGAATGATTTGTAAATCTTCTAGAAATATGTTCAGATAAGGAGGTATTATGTCAAATATATGAATGTACCTTTATAACTGTTGCAAAATTGTAGGAGTGTAACTGATACTAGTTGAAATGTCCTGAAAGCAGTATTAAATGTTCAGTATGTCACAGTGATGGAAAGTAAAATGTCATTTTTTCAGTTCTAAAAGTTTAAGTGAGCTATTTAAAAAGAACAGTATGCCTGAAATTTCAGCTGGGTTATTTTTTAAACTGACAGTGAAAGAAAATTACTATCTCAACCAGTGTCTTAATCCATAGAACAAAGAGGACTCTGTAGTTTAAACATGCTAAAATAGGTTAAACATATTAAAATAATAAGTGTTAAATTCTTATAACTCTTTGGTGTCATTTAAACATTGCAGTAAATTCACAGATTTACCTGGTGGGTTTTTTTTTCACCAGTAAGAAAGGGAATACTTGAGGGAAAATCTTAACTGTGTGATTCAAGCTAATGTGTAGCATTAAGTTTCTTATCAACAAGATGTATTAAAATGGAAAAAATAAACCAGCAAAACCATCTTGGGAATGGGATTATTAAACTCACAGTTTGCTGCTGCTAATATGTTAGTAGGCTTCAGTTGTTTGAAAAGCTCATACAAACTCATTTTGCAAAACTGATTATTAGATGAAATGCCCCCTGTCATTGCCATGGGAGAAATGGCTCTGAATCAGGGCTGTGTCACAAAGGGAATTAGCTGAATGATCTCAGCTCAATACATTTACCTAACAGAATTATGAAGATGATGCTGATATAATGAATAGGTTCTGCTCAGACAAATGCAGTCCCCTGGAGATAATGGAAAATCGGTGAAGAGCTCTTCATTTTCTTTGGTTTATATGAAGAGTTTGGACTCTAATTAAGGCAGTCCTCACACTTCTCTCAGAATTATGTTACTTTATGATTACTTATTTTGATTTGACAAACTTCATTTGAGGGACAGAGATGCAATTATAGAGCCCTTTAGGCTTGTTGCTTCTGGAAGGCATTTTTTCTTAAATTATGCTTGTTTAGCAGGTGTATTTTATTAAGATGAAATATGTCTTAACATGGTTATTAGAGTTCATATGAAACTGAATTCTTTCATGTATTCTACAAAGATTATTGTGCTTTGTAATCAATGTTTCATGAACAAATTCAGGAACCAGCTATAGTCAATTCTGAAGGAACCTTCCCACCATTTTTTTTTCTTTTGATTAACAATGCTGTTCATATTCATACCTGCAAGAAAACTTTCAGAGCAAAAGTTGTTTTCATTTTTCAAATGCAAATAGTGAACCACATACCAGTATGGGTGAAAAACAAATTATACAAACACTTACTTTAAATATCTGATAACAAATCTGAATCTCAGAACGAAAAAAAAATATTGTAATATTAAGATTAGGATTTTCAGAAACTAAACTGTTCCCTGGTGTAAATTTCTGTTTCACCATAATGTTCTTGAAAAACAGCAAGAAACAAGAATGTTCTGTGGTGAGTCTTTATGAATGTTCAATAACACTAAGAAGTACAGAAAACGGTACCTATCAGAGTGCTAGACATTTTTCAAGGACATTTACTTGGAAAGAATTTCTGTTGGAATGTAAGAAATAGTTTTGCTTGTGCATTCTGCATTGTACATGTAGAACAGACCAGAATGGTAATATATTTTTCCTGCTAAAAAGCATTGTGGGTTAGTATTTGCCACAGTATGTATAGTATGTATAATAAAATCAATATTAATTCTTTTAGGGTGAAAAAGGAGATAAAGGAGAACCAGGACCAGAAGGCCTTCCTGGAACAGAGGTAAATGGAACAATAATGAAACAGTCAAGTTACAAACGTCTGGGTTGATGGTTAAGAAATGTAATTCAGACTTTATGTAAGAAGAGTGATGGATTTAGAATTTGTGCATGCCTGGAGACTTAACATCCACAAAACAATAGGGGAAGAAGAGATGCATTCATATGACATAGGAGTTCTTAGGGCTTCATCTAAGGAGGGCTGTGGATAAGGGTCTGGTAGGTTCTGTGATGTTTCTGCTCATCACTCACAGGATAAACAGAAACAAGCATGGGGATTGAACATAATATGGATGAGAATCATTCCCTGTTAGATAATCTGTTGGAGGAGAAGGTATTTTTGGAGGCAGGGTAAAGCTATGGTTTGGTAGCTTTGGTTTCTAAAAGAGAGAATAAAAAAGTTGTTAGCCATTCCCGGGTGTGTCACTTGCTGTGCCATGTGTCTCTTGTGATAGAATCAAAACTTAAGGGTTTTTTTCCACTGCCAGATTTCACTGCCTACTTTTCTAATATTTAAGGTAGCATAAATCTGTATCTAAAAACACTGGATAATCCTGATGACTGGCTTCACATTCAAGTTTGAACTTGAGCCTACACTATAGGCATGACTGTAAAGTAAACCATACTTTTGCCTATTTTAAAATTTTTATTTATTTTTGTATATGTGAAACCAAGATGAGAGGGCAAAAAATCAGATGGTCTTTTTTTCAGTGAAATACCAAAATAGATAACCAGCATGATTTCAAAAAGCAAGATTTGAAAAATCATTATAATAAAGTCAAGCAAGCTGTTTGCTTTATTCCCATCCCTCTCCCTCTTGACCTTGCTGGGAGTTACCCTGGAGTTTAATGCTGGATACTCTTGGCTCTCCAGTGCAAAGCATTGCTGTTGAAGGCAGAGAGTATCTCCCAGATGGAGAGTGACTGACATTAGGACTAGAATCCAGATACAGGACTTGGAAAAAACATTCAGCAATACTTTTTTAAGCACCTTTTCTGAAAGGGTCAGCATTTAACACAAATATCCTATGGCAGTCTAGCTGGGACTACTGAAAATGCAATAACACAGGCTACAAAATTATGACACTTTTTTACATCACCTGGCTTTCTATGCACACTGTAACCATAAAAATATTTTTTGTGTTTTAGGTGATTATAATTTAATACTGGGTAAATAAGGCTATTTTTAAGTAATAGTGGATATCCTTCATGTGAGAGCATACACTATGTACTAAGCTGGAACTACATTTAGGTATTTGAAGAGGTATTCTCTTGTAGCCTGTCTGTCTGCAAAGGTGAACTGTATACTTCTCCCATGCATACATATATGCTGACAGCATGGAAAAAACACATCTGTGTTTCTTTCCTTAGCTCTGGTGACATTTCTGTGTTGGTCTTACATGATCTTCTTTACTACATGAGATCTTGTTCCATCAGCCTTTTAGGAACAGTAAGGTATACCAAGTATCTGATTAACTCTAGGACATATTTAACATAGTGGCACTGTGGAAGTGTAAAATACTGAACATTTATATTTTTAAATATTTACTGAACTGTTGCAATGTGTCAGTAAATGGTAGATTATTATTATTGTTATGGGAACTGTCATCAAAACAGAAGTGAAAACTGCACGTGGCAGTATAACATTGTATTGTTTGAATCCACACATAATTCCTTTCTAACAACACTTACATAAAGTGCTTTTAACTCATTTATCATTCTGCATGGAGAAATCAGTCCTTAAATTTACATGACTGTTTATCATTGACTCTTGGTTTCTATCAGTGTCTCTCTAACTTGTTCTGCAAGCAGAAATGTAACATCTGATATTTCTCCAATGATCAAGTTAATCTACTTACATTGGTGTAATCTACAGTGCTGTATAAAAACAGCCTGAAAACACTTACAGCTAGTGTCATTGCCTTCTGGCAGGTGTTGTCTCTGCCTGGGGGAGTGAGGGTTTCCATCCTCACAAGAACTTGAAGAAGATGACTGAACATTTTATCTTGAACAAATGGTAGAAACATATTTGAATGTATTTAAATAAGAATCAGAAAAGTAGGTGTCACAAAAAACTTTTGCTTGCTGTTGCTAAGTTGTGTTTTCTTAGCTGCACAGAACGTTCTTGCTAGAAAGAAGTAGCATGACAGAGGGGAAGGCAGACCTGGTTTGGAGACTAGGCTGTAGTGGTGATAGAGCTAGAAAGGTTTAATTTCCTCTTGTCTCCCTCGTTGTGCTAAGTGGCTCAGTTAATCTCGTTGAGAGGCAGGTTTCAAGGCAGGAGCTGTGAATGTGTCTCACTGTTCTGCACATCTCCCAGTTGATCTCTCCAGTAATCTGAGCCAAGATCTACAATGCCATTTCCCAGCCTGGGATATTATTCAAAATCTATCTGACAACATGAATACTTGCTATAAATAGTGCTAATGTGGTTGCCATTGTTTTTAGTTTCTTAAGGAGTAGTTATAAATAACTTAATATATTACTAATATAGCCCTGTAGTACATGTCTGTGTCTCTAAGCAGGTATTAGGTTTTTTTAGGATGAACAGCCAGTTTGCTTGAAAGTATCTCTTTCATCCCTTGCGACTGCTTTAGCCACTTGACATTAAACTGAGGTGCCACATTGCTGCCCCTAAAATCCTGTAATTTTTTTAAGATGTTGTTTCCCTTCACCATTCTTTTGGATATTTTATTTTACAGTTGGGTGTGAGACCTGTCTGCTTTTGTAACTGAGGAGTTATGTCTGGTCTAGTTGACAAGGTGGTTATTAGTGAAAGATTGGACTTGATGATCTTGGAAGTCTTTTCCAACCCTAATGATTCAATGACAATGCTATCATTTGTATCACTGCAACAAATAGATCTTTGTAGGCACACTATCTGAAAAACACTGATAAAAACACTCATAGTCTATGTGGGCAAATTTGCAATAAAAATATCCATGAAACTATCTGTGGAATATGTCCTCTGTTATATCCATATGTCTGCTTGTTGATCTGAAGTGAAAAGAAAATCTTTATCACCGAAACTTTTAGACTCTTTTGAGTCATGTTGTTTTCTTGATCACTGGTGCAGGTAGGAATGAATGCCATGGGATACTGCCAATTACTATTTTCTGACATAAATTAAATCCTTCAACAAAAGTAAGTCAAAACAGCAAATTTTATCATATTTGTCAGCATGTGTCATGCATAGCTGGTAGAGGAATAATGTCTTTCTTCTAAGTGGGAAAAAAAAAAGTAAAACAAATCTGAAATTAAAATCTAGTTTATATCTATTAAGCCAAGTGTTTAATGTGTTATTTTTATTTGTCTTGCTGGGGGAGATAATATCATAAGTGACTTTTCTAAAACTTTTCTACAAAAAATTTAATTCTTTACCTAACTGATGTCAAAGGATGGACCTCTTAAGCAAAAAAGGAATCCCAGGTTTTCAATGGAAAGATAGAGAACATATTAGACCTTTTTATTTTGGTACTTGTGGGAAAAGGTAATCAGAAGTAAGACCACTTTTAAAGGGATCCTGCATCTTAATATAATATCAATTGTTGTTTACCTTCACAAACCTCAGGGCCTGTCTGTTTAATCTTGAACTCTCTTTGTATTAGCATTGCAAGGAAATATCTGAATAGGAAGGGAATAATCCTATTGCTTGAAAAAGTGGAGTTGATGGTGCTGTTTGTTTATAGAGTCTGAGAATTCTGTTAGGAACAAAAGTATTAGTAAACAGTAAATTTAATTTAGGGTCCAGTAAATTCTAATAACATATCAGTTTGAAGTTTAGGAATTCCATTCAGGAGAAAAGAGCAGTGGCAGTATATAAAAGTGCCTAAGACATAAACTGAAAAAAGTATGTTTTTTAGAGCTCTGAAAACACTTTGCTAATTTAGAAGTTCTCCCAACATATCCAGGTTGGCATTGTAGAGCTGGCTTTGAAACTGTTGTTAACTTAGATTTTAAGGCTGCTCTATAAATAAAATGTAGTATTGTTTTTAGCAGTTAGAGTATTTCCAAGCTCTGTTACTCAGCAGAGATAATTGATCTGACCTATAATAATGTGGTTGCACATTGTTAGAATGTTGGGCTGTGTACTGTATGTCCAGTACATTAGATAATATGTAATGTTCTAGGAGATTTCAACCTGATGTGACATTGACCAGATTACTCTGATGAAGGCCACAGAATTGCAAATAAACAATTATGTATTCCCCAAAAGGTATCTTTTAGAGTCGAAATCATGTTCTCCTGGAAATTTTATTGCAGTCTGACTGCATTTTCCATTGCCACATGTGTGCACCATAGTTTATGCTGTACAAATAGATGCAATTCCAGTAGGCAACATTTGGCTCCTGCAAGGAGCTGCTGGAGTCTTCTGGTTGGTGTCCAGCTGATCTTGGCAATTTTTCATTCAGAAAAGTACCTGGTATCAGCTGGTGGTACATTTTACCTGTTTTATCTGTTTTTCATTCACTCCACCAGAAGAAATGCCATTGTCATCCCCCTCCAAACAAAAACACTGCCTCTAATTTAATCTTTCCTTCATTGACCCCAGATCACACCCTTACTGATATTTGTGATGTATTCTTCCAGTAATTTCTCTGTTGGTTGGAAATTGTATTACAGTTATCAGTCTTATTTTATATATGCACATAGAACATTTCTCATTTCTGCTGTTTCCAGTATTGTTATCTTGTTAGCTTTGAATTGGCCTTGTACATACATATTCTAATGTTTACTTTACATTTTTGTTTCCATAGAGGAACCATAATGTAAATTTATCATGACCTGTTAGAAGACCAAGCTGTATTCTTTTTAGAGGAAGAAAGTGCATCAGCTGAAGACTGTTCATGAACTCATAAATGTGCTTTTTTATATTGGTCCCAAAAAGCTAGAATTAGACTGGGATAGAATTCAATACCCAATTAATTTACTCTCTGTTAAAAGAGCTGCTGGAATTTTTAATCTGTTCTTGAATTTCTGGCAAATCTGGTAACAGACTCCTTAGATCAATAGAAATGTGTTTGTTTTCAAAGCTGACCTTGTTCTCCTAAAACTTTGCAGAAAATGAGCTTTTCTAACTTAAGGCTCAGTCTAAAATCATCCAAATTATATCTGTTTGGATAACCACATTCATTTTCTGAAGCATCCTGTTCTGGTCTCTGCCAGAGACAGGATACCCTACTGTACTGTGCTAAAAGGGGCTACAGATTAGACTTGGGGCAGGAATTCTTACTTCTTATGGCATTTCAGAGACAGTGGGCCAGCAGCTAAACCTCTCAGCAGCTTCAAAAGGATGACTGTAGGGAAGAATAGGCATGGTGCTTTCCCAGATGTGTTTTTTGCAAGCATTCACTATGTCTGGAACTTATTAAGTTTATGATATTTTTATTTTTTATGATATTTTAAATGCATATATAATGTGTAGGTGAACCAGAAATGCTTCTGATGGGATTATAACATCAGGTCCTTAAAAATCCTCCTTCAAACACTGTAAAGTTTCTTGTAAAACATGTAACTTCCCCTTGTCCTTTTTATACGAGGTCAATTGCTGTGGTCATCATCTCTGCAGTAGCTGTCAGACTGCACACCTCACTGAGGTGCTCTTGCAGGAACACTTCCAAAAGCTTTAAACACAGCAATTAGGGAAAAATAAGGTTCATAGTTTGAAAGTGCATGGCTCAGGCTCAGCATCTTTCATCTGCAGTTGCATTTTCTATTCAGTAGAGACACACAGATATATGTCACCATCTGTGAATTGCAGATTTTTTTTTTTAGCCTTATCTTTTGTCTACTGTAAACATACGCCCTAAGACCTAATTCCTAAACTCATAACAATTGTTCCACGGCTGATTTGCTAGTATTGATTATGAACTAAATCCATACAGTTTGCATACCTGAAAAATCCCTAAAACGGCTTTAGGAATATGGATTGTTTGTTTTATGCAGTCTTTCAGAAGGAGGTTGAAAGTAAAATGTAGCAAATGGAGACAATATTAAAGCTATGTCATAAATATGCAGATTGTAAAAAGAAAGCAATTTTTTGGCTTGGTTTTTGAACCCATCTGCCTATTACATTTTTTAAGTTCAAACAGCAAAACTACTTCTGATTTAACTATTACATATTTGGCAAGCTTAATAAAGAACAAATCAAAGCTAAATCAGGGGTATTTACAACAACCACAAATTTAATCCAAAGTGGGTACTTAAATGCTCATATAGTTCTAAATGATGTTCCTTCCAGATGGTGAATTAATGTAATTTTAGCAGGAAGTGAAGTTGCACAAATACGCAGTATTTAGAACACTCACTGATTTCATGTTTCTGTACCCACCAAGGCACAGATGTTAGTTACCATTTTCGTGCCAGTTGTCTCTATCTTCCTAATAATTGCAAACTGAGGAAGGGAGTTTGCAAGGACAAAAAGGGAGCTGGGAAGAACTTTAGTTTGTAAACCCAAATTCAGATGTAAATGAATATTTTCTATCCTTGACCTATTTAACCTCCAGAATATCAATGGTGGCTACTTGTGGAGCATCTCATTATGACTGAGTTTTGTATTGCCTGTCTTTTTGCCATTTCATTTCTATGTAAAATCTTTGAACTTGTAGAGGTGTCTCTGACTTTCAATATTCACAGTCCCTCATGCCACTGAAGTAGTGGTCAGAGGGAAGGCATAAGACAAATATCTCAGCTCAAATAAAAATGAATTCCTGATAGATTGGTCCAGCATGAAAATTAAGTTCATTCATTGTTGTAAAATGGCTTGAATTTGGTGGGGATATTTTGATATTTTTTAATTTGTTGTGCAGCAAGGAGGAAACAACAAAGATTGTGTACTGGGTACTAAAGATACTTTATGGGGTTTTTTTGGGTGCTTCTGGTGAGAACTTCTTAGTGGAAAGGTTGTATAAGAGATATTGTGGAGGAAAGATTTAGACTAGGTGAAAGTAAGAAATACTTTAAATGGAAATAGTGAATACTGGAAAAGGTTTCTCAGAGAGGCTGTAGATGCCTGGAAACATAAATGAATGGGTTGGGTTCTGAGCAACCTGATCCAGTTGGTAATGTCCCTGTTTGCTGCAAGGGAGGTTGAACCAGATGATCATCAGAAATCCTTTCTAACCCAAACCACTCTGAGCCTGCAAGTGTGAAATGGCTGTGTTGTCAAGGAGAAGGCTAGGCAGTACTACTTGCTTCTCCTGTTGAAGGCAGAAATAAAGAAGGAGTTGTGAAGGAAATCAATTCTTTCTCTAACTGCCTTTGTGAGCACAGGTGAAAATGAGTGTTGAAAGATATGGAGCAGCTCTGAGCTGTACCTCCCTGGAGCTCACCAGTTCAGCACTGCAACTTGAAACATTAAATCTGCAATTCTCTGTTCACCTCTGCCTCTTTCCCAATTTTAGCAGTGTTCAAGTGAATGTAATAGCACTCTCTCTAATATTCTATCTTTGTTGGCTATGCAAGACTGCAAAGGAACTTTGCATTTTGACTCACTACTTACCATAATGGGGCACAATAAAGTAGATTCACTGGTAGAATTCACATGGTAGAATTTTAAGGCTTATTTTTTTAGTGTATACTAATTCACAGTGCTACAGGATTTTTCACAGATAACAACAAATATGCATTTCTCTTTCTGCCCAGGGACTAAAAGGTGACCCTGGTAGTCCTGGTGTGGCTGGTCCAAAAGGAGAAAAGGTACATTTTTAAATCTATTAAGTTGTTTTTGCATATATATATATTTGCGTATATGAGTGTGCATGATATTCAGTTTTGAGCATGTTACCATAACTATGTGTCACAAACACCCACTGCTGCCATTTGTGCAGCTTAAGGGTTAAAGAATATGAGTGCAGGCTAACTGCAAATGCAAAAGACAAATACCCTTTATCACAATGAATTTTAAAAGGAGTTCTGAGCAGGACCTGAAATTTGGTATTCTGAATTGCTCTGTGGGTGCACTAATTTGCTCTCATAAACTAAACCTGAAGGTCTCAGATGTGATTTGTACCTCAGTGACCTAATTCTGTGAATATTTACACAGTCAGATGTCTTTACATATGTGAGCTGTCACACTGGCTTCAATGGCCACCTTGTGCATGTAAGCTGCAGCTTGTAACTTGACATATGCAAATGTGTTTTGAAGGCTTGCTTTTTAAAGCTGTGACTCATTTATGCAGAGACCTGGGTTTTTTTTCCCTTTAACCTGTGGTGAACTATGTATATCTATGCCATTACTGGAGAAGAATATCACTTTACTCACATATTTTCATAATCAACATGTTTGATGATTGTACTAAAGTCACTTCTGCAGTGCTGCATATTCTCTATAATGTCTAGAGGTTAAATATTTATAACTAAAGAGATTGTTTACTTCCTCTCCTGTTTTAACTAGGGAGACATAGGACCTCCAGGACCAGCTGCCTTGAGTGTGAGTACATGTAAAGAAAAACAGCCAAAAGAAAATCCCTAAAAAATGCTGCATGCTTTTCACTTATTTTCAATGTGAATACTCCCACTGCTAAACCTAAAAGTCAATTCTCTTTCTTCAGAGTGCCTCTGCATTTTCTATATGACTTGTAAAGGGAATTCTGTAAATATTGAAAAAAAAAAAAAAAAAAAAAAAAGCAGGTTTAAAACATATTTCCTCCAAAATGCTAACATTTTCTTGGTTATTGTGTGTATAAATAGTATAGACTTGTTCAAGTGAAAGAATTCCCTTGCTATATTTAAGGAAAAACATTTTTTCAGTAAAAGCTTTCAAAAATGATCAATACATTTAGGATATTGTATTCTGGCTAGATACTGCTGTATGGATGGTGGAAAATGTTCTTAATTTCCTTGTAATGATCCAGGCTCCAAACATGTACAAAGCCTCAAGAAAAGTGTCCCCAAAACTCTCCAGGGCGTACCTTGTTTGCTTCATAAAAGTAATAAATCCTGTCTGGATTCCAATGGTTTCACTCATAAGCTGAGATGAAAAGCCCTTCCATTAAGAATCTATTTGGGCAAAAGCAATTCAAAATGGTGCAAAAGACTGTGGCAAAAATGAAGGGAAAAAAAAAAAGTGAAAAGCTTTCAAATTCTCAGGCTGTAGTTTCACAACATGAAGAGCTCCTCTCCTAGACTCTGTTATGAGCCACATCTATACTATTCATATTACCCATGTAATCCTAAATAAACTTCAAAATAACTGTCATTCCTAGTATAAAGGATTATAAATTGTCTCTTCCTTCCCTTAATTTCCAGCAATATAGCAGCAAGGGTCTCTATTAGATCTTACAAACATTGAAGGATATAACAGAGATCTGTAAGATAAAAATAAATTCTACTCTTAAGGTGTTAAAATTTAGTTGCCATGTTTCAGGCTACTTGTTTTTTGGACTATGCATTGTAATATTTCCTGGGAACAAGTTAGTGTTTTGTCCCAAAATCAGTGACTCTTTCCTGCAGTTCACATCGTGCTAGAGGTAAACAGGTCCATTTATGTCCTTCAGTTCTTGAATGCACAAACAGTGTGTTGGAAGAGTTAATATATTACTAAAATAATAACCTGCAATTTTACTCTAGTAGATACACTGGAGTATGTCTTACTTTAGATGGATTCTTACAGGTTTCAAAGGGATGACAGAAATAGACATGTCTGAAGCTAAGACAGGAAAAAAACCTGAGAATATCTATTTTGTGTGTGCTCTAAGACCATAGAACAGTCTTTTGGAGAATTTGTTATGTAAACGATTGAAAATTATTACACTGTTTCTGATAGAAATACCTGGGTATGTTAAGTCTCTTTTTTTTAATGTGTTCATTGTCTTAAGTTGCAGTTGTGGACACTTAGCTTTCCTAAGAATCATACTCAGAGGTCAGTAGTATGATATCAAGAATGAGAGTATATGTTGAGTTGGAAGACACCCACAAGTCCAACCCTGCCATGACCCAGGGGACAGGACAATCCCCAGAAGTCACACCACACACCTGAGAGCAGTGTCCAAACACTTGAACTCTGTCAGGCTGGTGCTGTGACTGCCCTTGGGAGCCTGCTCCAGTGGTCAAACATCCTTTGGGTGAAGAAACTTTCCCTGATAGCCAAACTAAACCTCTCCTGACACAGCTTCAGGCCATTCCCTGGGTGCTGTCAGTGTCACCCCAGAGCAGAGATCAGTGCCTGCCCCTGCTCTTCCCCTCTCAGTGAAGCTGTAACTGCAGTGAGGTCTCCCCTCATCTCAGTGACTCAGCTCAAGTGAGCTCAGCTGCTCTTCCCTGCAAGGCCCTTCTTCCTCCTTGTGGCCTTCTTTTGGACACTCTAGGAACTTAATATCTTTCTTATATTGTGGTGCCCAAAACTGCACACAGTATTCGAGGTGAGGCTGCCCCAGCTCAGAGCAGAGCAGGACAATCCCTCCCTTGCCTTGTTGACAATGCTGTGCCTCCCCAGGACACTTTTGTCCCTCCTGGCTCCAGGGCACACTGCTTTCAGATTGGCTGAACTTACTCCTTCTATACCTGAAGTGATCCAATTTCTTAAAATAGATGTCAAAGAATTGCATTTCTTTGATTACAGAATGCTGTGCAAATGTTCCACTTCATTGAGTCCAGCACAACAAGGTGTCTCTGTGTTGGTACATTTACTGATGGTCGTCTTTACACTTTTTAAAAGAAAAGATTTAAATTTTAAGAAAGCAGACACAGTCTTCAGTGGGATGTTAGTAGCTCATGTAGACTAGAGTGAGTGTGAATGGGTTTAGCAGTTTGAAGACAGATTACAGCAGAGAGGCAATATACAGCCCAGCAGGAAGGCTTTCTCTCTCAGCCACTGTAAATAGTTGCATGTTTCTCTTGGCAAGAGCTAAAAGAAAATGAATATCATGAGTGATGGTGGCTAGGGGAAAATTCAGTTTTCAGAGTGGTTTTATTTGTGTGACTGTGTGGCTGTGACTCTTACGATATATAATCATGAAAGGAGATGTCACAGCTTGCTGTGAATAAATAGTAGGTCAGATAATATCACAGTTCATGTGTCACTTAATGAGAACTTACAATGTCAGAACCATTCATGCTGTTATAGCCAAAATATGATGTAAGTGTTTCAGTTGTGAGTCCTGCTAAAGTTTTAAAATGTTCCATTCATTTGGATGAAGGCATAAAGCCATAAATTTGTCCTCTGCTTCTAGTACTTTTTATTTTTTCCTAATGTGAAAATTATTTATTTTCATCTAAAAGATAAATGAATTATGCTGGGGCACCGCGGGGGAAGAGGAGTGAAAATGATGACACACTGTTAGAACTAAGTCCTAAGTATTACTTGGGCAAGGAGGAGGGGAATATTAAAAGGGACCAGGTTTTTCTTAATCTGGACAACTGGGCCTGGGTCATGGACCTTCTGCCCCAGTGCAATTGCATACAGAGACAGGTGGTAAATTATGGCATCACATAGAGCTCTACTGTCCTTTTCCACTCCTGTGTGTTTCCACAGAAATCATACATCAGTGGAGCAAGCTGAATATATATTCTTATTTCAGTATAAACTAGGCCATCAGTAGTGCTGTTCAGGGTCAGAACATTCTCCCCATACACAGACCTGTACCATGCTTCTATCCTTAGCACAGGGAGTGTGAAGGTAGCAAAAGACTGAGGCTGCTTCCCTGCAGCTGCTGCTTGGTCCAGGGAGAGTTGCCTGTAGGTAATCTACACAGGTATGTAACAGAATGCAGTAGAAAAAACAAACAAACAAACAAAAAAAAAAAAAGACAAAACAGTAAAAATGAGGGTTTTTTTGTCTGTGCTATTGGTACCTGCAAAAGCCTAAAAGATGTCTGTGACTCTGTGTCTAAAAGTGCTTGTGCCACCCTCATGAGTAGGAAATCCCACTTGGCTCAGAAGCATGAGAAACATGGACACATGAGAAAATGCAGAAGCAAATGAAGAGATTGGTACTTGGGGGAGGAAATGTATTTTTAAGTGCTCAACTGCCAGATATAGCCATTATAGTATGGAATGAGGGAAACCAAGGCAGCATGTATGGCAGAATTCATAAATACCCAACAGCTGTAATAACCTATTAGGTAGATGAGCATATGCTAAACTGCAAAACAGGCGAAACAATAGCACTGCTTTTTAGTATGCAAAAATTATTTTATGAGTTTGAAATTGAAATTTCATAGCTCAGAAAGTGCATCTGAAAATTAAAGTAGAGCTCTGTATGTCTTGTTTGATGTGAGTTAACAGAAAATTTCACACTGAAATCCTAACAACATGAACATTTAACAGAACTTCTCACTTGTAACAATAGTGGAGAATTCAGAAAGAGATGGGATTAGAATTCCATGTGTTTCTGTGCATTTACTTAAGGCACATACTAAGGTCTTGTTAATACAATTTCATCAATAATGCATGAAGAATTAGAGAAAAGAAACAGCATTGCAATGCAAAATGTGCTAAGCTGTAAGAAGAAATATGTGATAAATTTTATAGTATTTACGTAGAACCTTAATGAAATTAGCAATTTCAGTAGTTCAAAGTATATTTGTTTGGCTCAGCATTATTCATGCAAATACATGTTATTGTGAATTTGGGATGTACATGGGTATATTTGAGCTCTTTTCTTAAGGATGTAAAGTTTTTCTGTGTTTCTATGAGTCAGCTAACACTCCCCAAGTCCAGATATATGCATTTACTTTTTCTTCTCAGTTATGGTGGTAGTTTTATGGGAGTACTCCAAAACCATGATCAGTTCTCAGCCTTTCTTTATGCTGCCTCTAATTTCTCTTCTATGTTCTGAATTGCTCTGTAAGCAGTAGATGTCTTTTCTTTAGTACTTTTTGGGTGTCTTATGAACAAATGCTGTGTTTATGTTTTGAGCTTTTCTCCTTTATTATGCCCCCTTCATGCAGCAGTAAGGTGGATGTTTAAAGCTGAGGTTCCCTGATAAGTTGTGTAGTTGGTCCTGAGATGTGGGATTTAGCAGAAGCAGGGACTGGGCTCTGCAGGGTCACAGCTGGCTCCACAGCTTGCCCGCTCTGGCATCCCCAGCTTAAGCCTGTGCGTGCCGTGTCACAAGAGTGACAGGTGAGGAAGGTAGCACGGCCATCTCTTGTAAAATATATGGTAACTATTCCTCTCGACACTCGATCCGCTGCTTCTAGTTCCTGAGGAAAATGAGCGTCCGTCCGTACGTTCCTGCAGACCTATCCCTTTCAGGAGTTATAAAATAGTCATCCAGATGGCACCAAGTGTTTACTCAGAAGCCAAGGCTTAAGTCGGTCACAGACAGAAGTCCCCAGGACTTGCTTACTAAACAGATATTTGGAATGTTGGCTCCCAGGTCTGGATAAAGCGATCTGAGGAAAGCTGGTGCACAAGTGCCGTGTGGAGGCGGCTGTGGGAGGAAGTTGCAGATTCAGGTCTGGGCAAGCTCCACTGTAACTTCTGGCTCTCCTCTTTCTAAACAAACACCAGCTCCTGATTGCACAGCTTTCTCCTCAGTTATTCATGTGAAGCTAAAGGAACAGATACACACTCTCCAGTAGTAAGCAACTCAGATTGTAATGAAATAAAGGAAAGTAATCCTATTTAACTAAAGAAAGTATAGACTGCAAAATACATTTTCATTCTAAATCTCTTCTTTTCATACATATACTTTAAGGAAAATCTGAATTTTATCTATCTGAGCTTTTTTAGTGGAGGTGTATTAATTTCCTGAGAATACCAATCTGTTCAGTTGTTTTTCATCTAATATAGTGATCACTTAGCTTCCACAGTATAACTTACAAATATTCTCTTCTTCAAAAAACACTTTTTAATTATGGGAGCAGAAGATTATCTCTTTGTTGAAATAGAAAATGGTTTAGCAGTTACAGTGCAGATTTTATCTTCTTTATGCAGTAATACTGATACTGAAGGCACAAGGGAAGATTGAAGTCTTAACCTTACAGTAAATTTGCTTTTCAAAAATTCTTACTCTGATAAATTGGCATGAATGTGATTTATATGTCCTTCACTAGAATAATGATTTGAAAATTGTCCCATATGCAGTAGACATCAATGTAATGAATAATTCTGATTTACTCCTCAGGATTTTAATTATACTTTTTTGATTAGCAAATAAGCATATGTTTATTAAAAGTACTAGGTTCATGAAGGAAAACTTCTGTGAAATTACCCTTCCAATTTCCCTCTCAAGTTATTGTCTCTGAAAGAAAGTACATTTCAAGTTAAGTTGACAGACAGAGCTAAAGAAATGACCAAACCCAAAGAATAATGACATCAGTAAGGAACATATTTTCTGTTTGCTCCAGTAATAAGTTATCAAGAAAATATAGCTTATCGTGTTTTCTGGCAGACTGAAATATTTCTGCTAAATGCTGTGTCCTTTTCTGTATAAGTAAATGGATTGAAAGCAGTTTAGAAAGAAAAGTGGTGTAAGAGCAGAACAGTATGGTCACTGCAGTAACTTTCAGGGGCTGAGCAGGTAAAGTCTTTCCACTTGCTGTCTCAAGGTACTTCAGTAAGGATGTGACTGAGATCAGGTCATGTTTGGAAATGCTTAAGATAGAGGTAGTCTAATTTCCCTCATAAATCCTAATGCAACAGGAAATTAGTCATCCTTCTGTGATTTTCCTGTGCCATTTTTCCCATTGTTTTTCCCATATTTGTAAAGTGAGGCGTGTCTGCAAGCTCTGTGGGCTTCCGTGTGGGTGATGATGGACAGTCTTCTGGACAAGAAGAGGAAACTCTGGTAATTGTATTTTAAGGTCTCCCCCTTCCTCATCCTCCTGTTTGGGATTCAAGGTAGGGCAGCATCACAGGGGCAGCGAGTAAACTGCCTTGAAGATACCCGAGAAACCAACACTTTGACCATCTTGACTGGAGGGAAGTTATTCATATTTCAGTTCCTTGGCTTGCAGAGTGTGATAGTCTGTTTTTACCTGGGAGGAAGCCATTCATTTACTCCCAGTATGGTACAAAGAGGCCAAAAAGGAAAATGTCCTCAACATAGGGTAGAAGGATCACGGTGACCTGCACAGTAGAACTTGTTCTCTACAAACACCTCCAGATTGAGTGGGTGCCTTTAAGACCTACTGAACTGCATCTTGTTGCATCCTGTCTGGGGTGCTGTGTCACTCTTATATCAGTGCAGCCCCAGCAGTAGCATCCATCCCACAAGCAGCATTTGGGTGGCTGGCAGGTGCTCCTCAAGTCAGTCAGGCTGCAGTTCTTCACTGTGACCACCCATTGTGTGATGTCAGGAATTTGGAAAGCTGTGGTCACTTTTTACCTGATTTCTGATTACTGTGATTCCGTGCTCTCATTGTGGAGTTTGCAGACGGATCATTGAAAATGTAATTCAACAATGTGACAGCTTTTCTTTTTCCTGATTAGGACTGTGCTTTAAAGAACTACATCAATCCCTTGCAATGGGAATTGCCCACCAGCTTGCTTTTAAAAATGTTTCTGCTGTGATGTTGTACCAGTGGAACTATACCTTTCTCTTTATCAACATAATGTTTTGCCAATCCTTGGTAAAATAATGCCTGTTAGAGCTGGGTCTTTTTGAAGTAGAAAGTTTTATCATTATAAAAGCTTCTATATTCAAAGGATTAAAAAATGACCTATTCTTACATTATCACAAGGTGTTTCTGCATACCTAATTTAGACTTTGTCTCTGTTTAACTCATCTCACTAAATCACATACATTTTCTCCCTGTTTAGTAGTATTTATCCTGTAAAAATTTAGGTTAAATATTCATTAGAATTCATAGTGAGGCAAAACTGGGTGAAAGTAGAGAACACAAACCAGTCTATAGCCTTAATTATACCTGCATTATTATTGCTAACATTTGTATTATATTTAATTTGTGTTGAGAAGGAAATGTGTTCCAGCTCAGAATGTATTCCAGCAGCACTACCTACAAGTATATAAGGCAGCTGTCTACCCTTCTGCTTCAAAAACTATCAGCTATGTTTTGAAGCAACTTTCAAAATCCCAAAAAATATATGTACTTGTCTAATATTTTGCTCTCTTGGCATCAACCATAATCTTCTGTGAAAAGTAACATGAATAACAGCTTTAAGTAACCTCACTATTCCACTTCAGCTGGGGCTGTTTCTTTTTTTTAAACATTCTTTGTTCCACCATGGGGTCTCAATAAAAGCTTTGCTTTTTTGAGATGTTCTTAGGCACTTTCTCTGAGTTATTAAATTTATGAACTGTGCTTCCACTATCTCTGCAGATGCTTGTTCTGTTGTATTGGGTCTTTAAAAATGCTTTTGCACCTGCAGAGTCACATGACAGGATTTTAGCCCTTCTACACTAAGTGGCTTTGATAGCTGCACACTCATAAACTTTAAATCAACAGTTTCTGAAACTTAAAAGAGTTTACTGGCTGAACTGTTTACTGATTTTTCTGTAACTTCCTGACATATTTTTCTTCTACTGTCTCAAGATAAATCTTATTAGTTTTTATCTCCTAATACTTGCAAAAAATATTAGCTGTTAAAGTACTTAAATTTTAATCCCTACAGGTATTTTTCAATTCAAATTCTTTTAAAAACTCACTTATTCTACTGCAGCATTTTTTAAACCTGTTGTTTTTTCCTAGTTTCCCTCAACTAAAGCTTAGACTAAGTTTTCATGATATTTAATTTAAATATCTGTCTGCATGTTCCTCACAGTGTGGTTGCTTTTTCTATTCTATTCTATATTCTAACAAGCATCTTTTCCCTTGTCAACACTGCCCTTTATGATTTACCTTTTTAAAGGGATTCACAAGTTTCTGCTCTTCGTTTTCAAGGTTTTGTACAACCCTCTTGTGCCTACCAGTGCATCGTGTATCATCTCTCTTCATAGCCACCCTCACACATTGTGGTAGATTTTCTAAGTTTCAGCTGTACTAAAAAACATCTCCATTTTACTGGCTTTTATTTTCCCCAAGCTAATGGTAATGTTTGAGACATTTACACTTCATGTTCCTCAACATCTTCAGGTATGTTACTCCAAGGGGCTTGCTTGGTCTGTGACAGAAACAGGCTTTATAGACTGAATATGTTATTTTAATTTACTGCTTCGTGAAGTAGGTAGAAGGCTACCACCTTTCAGCCTTAAAGGTGGCCTGGCAGAGTCAGGAAAATCTCTGGAAGAAAAAATCATATTTTCCTGCCAGCCTGATGTCACACATATAGATTGGTTTTATACCTCACAGTGCCTTGTGCTGTTCCTAGAAATTGTTCTGCTCATCACCACAGCCATGCTCTTGCCAGTTCAAAAGTATCAGAGTGACAATGATCATAGGGAATGATTTCAATTGCCTTGCAATACCTGAAGGGCACCCATAAGAAATGTAGGGACAGACTTTAGCTGAGCCTGTTGAGATAGGACAAGGGATAAAACTGAAGGAGGTATTAAACTGAAGGAGGGTCAATTTAGATTAGATATAATAACAAGGTTTTTTACAATGAGGGTGATGAAACAGTGGAACAAATTGCCCATAGAGTTGGTGGATGCTCCATCCCTGGGAACATTCAGGTCCAGGTTGGTTGGGACTCTGAGAAACCTGGTCTAGTTGAGGATGTCCCTGCTCATTGCAGGAGGGCTGGACTAGATGACCTTTAAAGGTCCCTTCCAGCCCAAACCATAGTATGGTTCTATGATCCATATTGCTTTGGCTGTTGCTTACCTGGGGAGTTTGTACTTGTAGAATAAGTTGCCTTCTGACATAAATGTTTTGAACACAATCCACAGCCTATGCCATATACCATAGATAGATAGATAGATAGATAGATAGATAGATAGATAGATAGATAGATAAAGATATGTATGCTCAGTCTATATTCTATCCCTTTAACTGTGGTGGTGGGCTCCTCTGGCCAACTGTGCTATCCATGGCTGGAGGGAGTCAAATCTGATGTTTGATCTCCAAAGGAAGGTCTCCAGAAATTAAATAGGAATGTGACTTAAGTAGATGCTTCAGTCTGCCTTCCTACAAACATATGTTTCTATTCATTGCCAAGTTCTGTAAGAGTTCAATAGTAAATTTTTATTCATCTGTTTAGACATAATTCACTGTAGAATTTTTCATTTCCCCTGCAGGTTTCATCTGCAGTTATTTTTCCATGATCTCTTGCAGTGAATGTTGAGCAGAGATAACATTGCTAAGTCATTACTTTGGCCAAGTTATTACAGTTTTAGAGCTGTGTTAGTTAACATGGCCCGTGTTGTCCTATCACTTTTTAAACAGAAGATCCCACTGAAGCTGGTGTGAACTTTTACCTCAGTTTCAATATCAGGATGTGGCTCCTTGTACAGGGGAGTCCTCCCTGCCTAGTTACCAATTGTAGGCAGCTCTCCTCCCTTTCCTTGAAGATAAATCTCCTTATCTGGTTCCTTTTTCTTGACAATAATATTGTAGAGAGAAGAAAAAGAATAAAAGTTCTCCTTGGATAAAAATGTTGGCTATTAATTATCACTATTGTGCAGTTACATTCCTGTGTAATTCTTGTCCCCTTGGAGCCTTATTGTACAGATATGTGAGGCCAAGTATTTCCTCCCCCATAAAACGGACATTACAGGTTTTCATCTCATTCCCCTGCATAAAGTTGTCACTAAAATGAAAAATTAACAAAACAAAATTCCATCTCTTCCTGAATTCCCAGAATTTCTTTACAGAATTAGAATATTGCTAACATGTAGACAGAACACTGCAAGTTCCACACTACCTAGATGAGAAAGTAAAGAAGCTTTACAGAGGTCACATTGTCATGCTGCTTTATGGGTTTGTGTATGTATAAACTCATAGCTTACACTGTAATTAACTTACCATGATATTATTTGTTGGACACAACAAATTCATGCATATTTTAGTTCCATAAACTTATGGTGAAAGATGGAAATAGTGTACATCAGCTTTGTAAAAGATCCTACACCTTATCCTGTTTACATTAGAAACTGAAATTATAGGAGAAATATTCTATAGTGAAATACTGTCTGAGATATATTTTTAGCTTCAGTGTTTGAAATGGGAGAAATGGTAGAAATGGAAAAGCTCTTGAAATGACCACTTCTTTTTAAAATTGAAGTCAGACTACATTCTAATCAAGTTAAAACATTACTTGAAGATATATGAGCTAGTAGCTTTGGAATGCCTACTAACTTTCTCACGTTTATATTGGGAATTAGAGATCATAAACAAACTCCTTAAATTCATTTCTAGAAATCTGGGTGCTTTAAAAAGTCATGGTTGTCAGTGCGACAATTTTAAAGATTTTAAAATTTTAATATTTCAAATTCTTAAATAAACAAAATGTATTTCTTTAATTTTGTGGAACCGTGTAAGAGTACACAATATAACATGCAAGGCTTTTTTTTTTTTCTCTTAAATTATACAATGCAGAACTGTTATATATTCTTTGCTGATTACATTGAAAATGATTTCACATTTCTTGTTGCTATAATGGAAATTGGATTGCTTCCTCAAAGTAATTTTTTAATTGTATTCCAAGGTGACTCATGAAATAAAGGGAGACTGGGGGGAATGACTGTTCTAAGTTGTTCTGAGATGTTATATGAAGGCATTATGATTATATTGTACATTAGTCAGACATAAAATTAAAGCCTCAAAGCATCAGAACTAGTCTGTGATTTTATCTGTGACTGAAAAAGGCAGATCCTTGCACTGAGTTCAGAAGGAAGGCTCACAGTTCAAGGATATATTCAAAACACTCAAAGCTCCTGTGCTTGTTCAGGAGAGAGAGAGAGAAAGAGATACTCAAGTGTTTAGGAAAGCCAAGCCAGATATGCAGAGGAAGCTGCACAGGGCTGGTTCTGAGGATCCAGCAAGCATAAGGCCTTCTGCTATATTTAGTTCCCTTTCCCTGACTTCCCCTCCCCCTTCAGTGCCTGTGTTTGAATTTGAGTTGTAAAGTAAGTTGTCTTTGATTTAAAGTAACTTTTTTGTCATTTTTATGGCATCCTAACTTAACAAGATAAATCACTTTTCAATTAATGCTGTAGTTAAATATAACTATGCTTAATTAGTGCTGACTTACCTCTTCTTTTCCAAAGGGTACTGCCTTTATATGATGGAATGTGATTAATAGTTATTTGTGCTTTTCCTTGCACCTTAATATAACACTGAAGGAGTTGTTAGGAACAGCCAATTCTTATTATTAGAAATAAATGCCTTGTCTTGCCATCTGGATCTTTGGGCTAGTCTCACTTCTATAGAAAAATAGAGGATGAAAATAGCACTGAATGTTATAATTGTTTAATATTTGTACTTTCAGGGTTTGCTGGAGGGTCCCCAAGGCCCACCTGGCAAAGAAGGTCAGAGGGTGAGTAAACTTGCTGAACAACTGCTGAGTGTGCTAACAGCTTGATGTGTGACTTCTGCCTAGGCACCAATAAAAAATGGCAAGGTAGCAGCTGAGTATGAAGCATGCTGACAACAAACTGAGCCTTGACACTTGAGGTTTCTCTTCGGTTGAAGGAGATTTAGCAATTTCAACCATCTAAAGTGTTTTAATGACTGGCAGCACAGATGTATTGTGTTTTGTGCAGGGGGTTTCTGCTGTAATTTTAGATGAAATAATATTAAAACTTTTCAGTTTTCCTATCTTTAGCAGAGGTGAACTCTACCTTCAACATCTGAGATATATAAATGTATGAAATTAGGGACATTATCTAAAATATTAACAGAAACCAGTGGTACTGACCCTGGTCTTTTGATACCATTATGCAAATGTCAATGCCTAACATATGTGTACAACAATATGATACAGTCAAGGGGGCTGGGGAATATGAATATGCCAAATACATTAAATAAACCTTTGGTTATTTAGAATTTTAATATAATTAAGTAACCGACTGACTGGTTTCTCCATGTTCTGTTTTTATTTTCCCTGACTTATTGAATTTGATAATTCATTAGAACAGATAACAAGTATTTATGAGTGTGGTGTCACAAGAATTAATTCAGTGTTGTAAATTTATCTAATCTAATACATTCCTAAAAGTTCAGGAAGATATTAAGACTCAAGCATTTCAATATTTTTACAAATTAAATGTGTGACCAGTTTGCAGTTTTGAAGTTTGGTCTCAGTAATTCTTGCTTTATTTAGGCATCTTGATATTCAATATCATAGTTAAAATATCTGAAGTAAAAAGATTTAATGTTTCTCATCATTGATCTTAGTAAACTACAGAGAATATTTAAAGGCTAATTTAATTATTCCGAAAATAGTAATAAAACCAACAGAAGACTAGCTTGAAAAAAATGAATAATGATGCATAGGCCCCAAAGCTATGTTTTATGTTAGCTTTTAAGTTTTAAAAATAGTATTAAATTCCATTTAAGTTGAACACAAAGACATGAAAGCTGAGTTTATTTATGTTTCTCACCAAGGATTGAGAATCTGTTCAGAAAATGTCAGTGTAGTAATGGAGAATTCAAAGTTGTGTGATGAATATGTTATTAAAGCACATCTACTAGCATATTGACATCCTTATTAAGGCTTTTATAATTACCATGACTATTATGGTTAGGCAATTAATAATATAGGATACTGTGAAAATATAGTTATATCCCCTTTTAGCATATTTTAGAGTTCTTCTGTGGAGTATTGAATCTGCAAAAAGACAGATTCTCCTTTAGAAACTGTTATAAACATTCTTATGTTTTAGAAACTTCACTCTTGGAACTTCTTCATTTTTTTATGTGAAAAATTCAGAGTTAACACGCTGTATTATATTTAAGAGTGGATAAATGGATTTGGAGATACTTTTAAAATTTTTCCATTTTGCAGTAGGAATTAGCGGGTTGATATTTGCATCGTGGGCATTTTCCTGCTCACACATAAAACTGAGCTGTTGTCACACTCCAGCCTCCATAAAAACGGGAGCTCTGATGGTTTTGTAATCTCACCATGCTCACAGCTGCCTTGAGCCAAGCAGTGGGAACAGCAGGCTGTGGAGTCTCAGCATCTGTCTTGGTCTTTCTTCCAGTGGAATCGACTCACAACAATACTCCTTCTGCTGGCCACTCCCGCCCAGGCATTAACAACATTGTTGGCAGTCTTAGTTCAACTCCCATGTGCTTTTGCGTTTCCAATACATTTAATTACACAGTAACATACCATTTGTAACAAGATCTCTGCTCTGTTTAATGACAAACAGGGCAGTGCACATCTAATGGCTATTAAATCCTCCTTTTTATTCAATTATAGATGTCATGTTCCTCTGTTCTACTTTCAGCAGATCCTTCAAATCTTTCACATTATATGAAGTTATTGCTTTTCTCATGGGCTGTCTTTTGAAGATTAAAGCATATTATTGAGGTGTAACTAGCTAATAATTTTTCTCTGACATATTATTCAGACCTGAAAAGCCATATCATGTCCATTCTGAAGACTGGAACTATAACATATTAGGGGGAAAAAAGCCATTCCAGAAACACCTGAGATTAAGTGAAGGAATTTGTTTTCATTTTTGCAAGGTTTACTACTGTATTTCATCTACACAAAAGAAACTGCCTAGAATTTTCAGTAGCTCTACAAAAAATCTTAAAAGATATTCAGTGATTCATCATATATTGTCCATCCTTAATTAGACTGTTCCTCTGAAGGCAAAAGTGATCGTCATGGCAGAAGACATCATAACCTGGTTACATCACAACCTGGCCATATTCAAAGAGAACATAGTGAACTAATTTCTGATTCTTCAATCAACCTGAGACTTATACAATACTTATTTAAAGGATTACAATAATGTCATAAGTGAATGTGGTTAAATTTTTGTGAGCATGTAGTGCCCTTGTGTATCTCCTTTTGCCAAGATACACACTTCCACTCACCACTCACCACTCACATTTGTTAGTCAATATTGTGTTTTCCTGAGGGCTCAAGGAGACCTCAAAAATTTGCTCTTTTTTAGACTTTTTAAAGTCTAATGTTTCCTCTTGCTCTACAAGTAGTGAATTTGTACTTTGTTAAAGGTTTTTAATCCTTAATTAAGTGTTTTGTGTTAGACATGAGACCTTACTCAGCAGGAGTTTTGAGTTTTAGTTCTGGTCACTGAAAGAAATGGGTCAGTAGAAACAGCTACTCATTCCTTTTCCCTCATTCCTGCAGGAGAAATACTGGACTGCTCTGTGGGCAGGCACTGCATTCATACATAATTTTTAGTGTCCATCACGCTGGCTTCAGGCAGGTTACTGCTGCAGCAACTTGGTGCTATCATACAACTGCTCAGAATGACATCAGGAGCTTCAGAAGGTGATTACACATTACTCAGAAAAGTCCAATATTGCCAACTCACAAACAATAGTAAGATTGGGTATTTACCTAGCATTGCATGGAATTTAAACCACAGTGGACTACTATGCCATCTTCCTGTATTCCTGTGTCATGCAGAACTATTATTTTTCTCAGTCATCCTTTCTAGGTAAGCTCCTCTTTTGTCCAGTTTCCACTTCAAAGAACATCAACAACAGACTCTTTGCAAGTCTCCTTGAATTCTTTTTTCTAGTGCTTCTTGTCAATCACACAATTCAAAGCATACATTTTATTTTACACTGGGCATGTAGGTAATCCTCCATTAGCCTCCAGCAACTGGGTTTTTAAATATCTTCTTTATATTGGTAAGAGGTATTTAGAGCTTTTTCTCTGTAATCAAACCACCATTCCATTAATTTTCGAAAAAATTCAACTAGGGGCCTTCAGCTCCCATTCAAAGAATTTTCTGAGGTCTTCAAATAATTTTGCCATGTTGCTGTGTATTCTTAAAAATTTCTTCTACCTACAATTTACAGGCTACATGGACCTTTCCAGACTCAGCCTTTGCTGTGTTAAATGCAATGAAGTTTATATTTCCAAATTAAAATTCCAAATATTTTGAAAAGTAATGCCTTTTTCAGTGGGATAGCAAGGATTTTTTTATAAAAACTATTTTTTTCTGGAAATTATTCAATTTTTAAATGCTCATACTTAGAGATGGTGGTCACAAGGCGCAGGACCCAAGCACTGCTGAAGGAGCACTGACAGCTGTTTGCTGTCAGTTTTGAACTCAGATGGAGGACACAGCTGTCTAAGTCCACAGGGCCTCACACACTGCAATCCTCTCTTGATTATTTTGAATGCTCATGGTGGCTCCTGAAGACTGGAAAAGAGCAAATATCACTTCTGTCTTCACAAAGGAAGGTGCAGGGAACTTCAGGCCAATAGCTTTCAACTCAATCCCTGGCAATGTGAAAATCTTGGAGGACACATGGAGGACAAGAAGGTGATTGGGATAGTCTGCATGGAATTATGAAAGGAATATTTTGCTTGACCAAATGTTTCTACTATGATGTGACTGGCTAGGTGGATGAGAGGTGAGCAGTGGATGCCAATCTCATCTTTAGCAAAGCCTTTGACATTATCTTCTTGGGCAAGCTGACAAAATACAGATTGGGAGCTGGGACTCTTCAGCCTGGAGAAGGCTCACTGGGGATCTAGTCAGTGTGAAAATGTCTGATCTGAGGGCATAAAGAAGAGGGAGACACACTGTCCTCAGTAATAGCTGGTGACAGGACAAGAGGCAATGGGTAAGAAATTAAAAATAAAAATAAAAAAAAAAAAAAAAAAAAAAAAAAAACCCAGAAAATTCTATCTGAACACAACAAAGCAGTTTTTTATTGTGAAGTTCATCAAATACTGATGCAGGTTGCCCAGAGAGATTGTGGAGTCTCCATCTGTGGAGATATTCAAAAGCTGAGTACACACAGTACTGGACACTTGATCCTGCTTGAGGACAGGGATTATACTAAGTGATCTCAAGGTTTCCTCCAAACCAGACATTCCGTGGTTTTGATTTGACTAGCTCTACCTTTTTCCCAGCATAGCTGCCAACAACTTTATTTTTATGGATTAATTAAAAAAAAAAAATTAGTCTTTTATTTGTATTTAAACAGATTATTTCACCATCATGGTGGTTTCCCTGGTTCCAGTGATGAATTGGGCTCAAGCATTTAAAAATCTTTCTGCAATATCACGGCCATATCCTTGACTCTATATTCCTTGGGATGTTGCAGGTGTCCTGAAGTAAATATTTTTGAAAGAGCTTCCTTATTTCCAATAGTTGTGTTTATAATACCAAATACTTCACTTAAGAGGAAGTTATTTTGGCATTATCTTAGTAATAAATTAAACACCTCATAAAACTGAGAATCTGTTGTCATATCTAGTATTTCAACATTGATCTCACTAAAATTACTTGTTTGGAGAGACCCTGTGGAGTTGCATATTTGCTTTATGTTAATAATCAGTTTACTCTCCGAGATTACAAGTTTTTCTGATCAAGCATGAATAAAGTTAGTTTGACAGAGTGGAAAATCTTCATAAATAAATGGATGGAGAGCTGTTTGATTTTCTTAACATAATTATTTAGAGTGGCATCAAAATGAATTTAAATTCAAATTACATTTATCTGATTTATTGAACTTAAATATTTCTTTGACATAATTTGTTTTCTAGTTCAGTGAGTAATTGTTGGACTTTACCAATTATAAAACAAACCTTACAGAACAATGATGATGTCTGCATTGCAGGTCAGCCTCCTGGCTCAATGCAAAACATTTTCTTCACAGTTAAAGCTCTGGAGTTTTGGAATCTCTTTTAATCTTCTCAGTCCTTCTTGACTTTGATGTAAGCTGTTTTTAAACATGCAAAGCTCCAATATGATTTCATCTTTAGAGTTCTGTATGTTCCTTCACTCTGACATTTAACAGTCCAAAAATGCTTAATGTAAAACAGTTTTTCTCCCAGAATGTCTCTACCTTGAAGTACATATCCAGTAAATCAGGATGCAGCTTAAAAATATTTCTTTTTCCCACTTTGGCATTTAAAAATGGAATTAAAAGGTTGTAATTTAGAATGCTAAAGACAGATTTGTCAATTAGAAAAATTCTGGGTTTTCCTTTGTTAATTTCCACTGTAGAAATTAAAATCTAACTTTTAATGGAATAGCAGAAATGGTTTAACTTTTAAGAGGCTCCTTTCGAATTGCAGACTCTCTTCCAAATACTCTATTGTTAATATTTATTTTAATGTCTTTTAGCCAAAGGTATAGAAACATGAGGGAATAAGAAATTATATCTAATAATTAAAAATTAAGGTATAAACTATCTAAATACAATTGTAAATCAGTTCTTTGAGTGATTTTGAATTAAAATTATGGTTTTATAGATACATTTGAAAAATTGTGATGGATTTTGTCTAGCAATTTGTTGGCAAAAGAGGTTGTGGCATTCGACTTCTTGGCCTGTTTAAGGACTTTTTTTGGTAAATTCATTTTTGTTAAATTCATTTCAATTTTGTGTAATCTGGCTAGGTGTTCCCTTTAAGCATTTTATTAATGTCACAATGAAAAAACTAGAGGTTTTTTAAATCATTCCTAAAATGATTTTGGAAACCCAAGACTGAGTGCAGGAATGCTTCTGCCTTGGTGAGGAGCTCCCAGCAGACTTTTCTCCCAAAAGAGGGGATTAGGCTCTGTGTGCTCTATCCTTCTGTGAGCTGTGTTTCTGTGAAAGGTTTTAGTGGAGTATGATGAACAGACTTACACTTGATTTCTGCAAAGGGCTTAATTTCTTGCCTTCTTATTTCCTGTGATTTTGTTCAGGTTTAACATCTAATGCAGAGGTTAATTTGCAATATACTGGTTACCATAATACATCCTCAAGGCCAAAGTTAATAGGATTGAAAAAGGGATTGTACGTTCACAGTCTAACACTGTATTACTGAAGTTAACAAGGTTTCATTGTCTGCAACATAGATTTTCCATTTAGGGGAGAGAATATCACAACTCTTGCTGTAATCTGAGTTAGTGTAGGCACTGGAACTTGTGGCTGCTTAGTGGGAACTTTGGGCATCTGGAGGAACAGATTTTAGCTGCCCAGAGTTCCTCTCATGCATTTAGGTACCCAAGGTGCTGGGGGGCATCTGTGGGTTAGGCACTATGAGGTGGGGTCTTTAACTCCCCACAACCTCCTGTTTTTTATATCTGTGCCTTTTTAAGTCTGGTTTTGAGGATTGACCAAGAGAATCATAGTTTTGCCTGGAAAACAATTACATAAACCTCATTTTTGCGTAACAACTATGGTAGTTAAGACTTTAAAGCCCAGATTTCTACTTTCCCTGAACTAGTTCCTGTTTTGAAATGTGATGATGTATTTCAAGAACCACTAATTAGCACTTTCCCTTGAAAATTCACACGGGTTTATTCTAAGAACTTTTGCCTTCATACTAAAGTGTAGAGTGTTTAAATTATTAATTCCATAAATCATGTCAGTGTTCCTCCATAACTGCTTGATTTTATCCTTAAATAATCTGCATTTTATTTTAAAACAGGAGGATTAGAGATCTTACTCCTCTAAAGCTAGAGATATGAATAGATATATGTGGTATGATACAGCAGGGGCTTGCAGCACAGATTTTAAATTCTTGCACTGTGTGCTGGACCTGCAGCAGTGCCCAGGGGCAGCAGTCAGAACCAGAGCACAAAGCCTGTGGGAGGATGGCCAGAGCCTCTCTTCTGAACAGCTTTCCATCCATGTCAGGCAAAGCTCCTCAAGTCATTTCAATTCACAGGAGGGGTGAAGAAAGAGGGAAATAAAGAATGCAGCTGACCACATACTTCAGCTAGGCACTCAGCTGGGTTTCCTGAAGCACATAATCTCTCATTTACTTTATTTTTAGTATTTTATCCTTTTTTGCCCCTAACCAAGCAGTTGTTATTTGAATGATTTGTCATTTGAATGATCTAGCTGCAGTCTGTCCTTTGGGAAAGAGGAAAGTAGCCTGCTGCACAAATTAGTTGGGGGCAGGCATTTCAGGAGTCAAGGGTACAGCATACAATATCAGTAACATTTAGAAAACTTCTTATCACATTGGTTGGCAGCAAAAATATATGCAGAACAAAGGAAATAACTAGCAACTGTGTTGGTTTTCTTCAGGTATTCTAAGGAGCATTAGACAACTTGTTGACACCACGTATGGTTTTTAAGGGAATGTAGGTGGTATTGCATTTTTTATTTAGTTAAAGGAACAATGTGATACCTAGGACATTTATTTATATTTTGAGTGGTTTTATAACCTCAATATTTGCTCAGTGACTAAGCTAAATAAAGGTAACAGGCCCTGTGTGTGGGCTGTCAGCCCTCTGCAGAGTGGCACTAAATTTGGCTCTCGTGGGGCTACCAAGAGCCACTGCTGAGCAGGAGATGGGAGCTCTGGCTCTCTGCTCAGCCCACTCTATAAACCAGAGAGGGCACTGAGATGTTTTTCACTTCTTTCTTGCCAGAAGGATGAGTCAAAATCAAAATGTAAACATTTAGTCATGGTCTGGCTCGTGGTCTGCTCAAGGCAGCATCGTAATGGGCTTGTCAAAAACATTCTTCTAATTGTTTTAATTACCCTAAACAAAAACATAAACTATTTTTTTTTACCTACACTTTCCCTATAGTATATATTTTATTTTTTTCCCTGCTGATGTTGAGAAGTCATAGAGAAGCAGGAGTGCTGACAAGCAGGTGTTTTGGGTATTCCTAACATTGAAGTCTTTGTATCTGAAAGGCATTGCTGAAAGGTAGTGGCCTGTCATACATTTCTGTATTAAATTTAAAATACCAGACAGTTTATAAAGGTGCCTGGAGGTAAAAAAAGGACTTTTATTGCTCTATAAAAAGCTTATGTCTCATACTGACCTGTGTGGTTGTTTTACATGCACATTGCATAATGGCTAATAATATAATTATAGGATAAAAAGTGGGGCAAATGTTTCCCTGTGTTTCACAGGGTATGTGTTCTAGTAATTAATAAATTATGATGAAAAATAATTACCCCTTTTTTTTTTTTTCATAAAGTTCATCAAGTTTTTGTCCTTGTTATGTCATAAATCACATTTTAGTTCATCTTGTAAACAGAGATAAAATTGCCTTCCCAACAGATTCCATGTTTTCCTGTGTAATTAACACCTCGTTCGCAGTTGTGTCTGCCAGTCAAAGCCCTGTCTTCTTCATCCTGACACTTCCTTGATACTTTGTTTAGACTGCTGTGACTTTAAGTGTCATCCTCAGGATACTTTAGATAAGTTCAAACAGGAAAAGGAAGGTGCTTCAAGAAGTCAACACTGTAGATCATTATAACTCGGAGGGGCTATTTTAAAAGTATGGAGCAATTTATCTTTGTTTATTACATTATTAGCTCCCTGTCTGCTTTTCTTGCTTTCTAAGGGAAGTTTACTGGTTTGTTTTTTTGTTTTTTTGGTTTTTTTTTTTTTTTTTTTTGGTTTTTTTTTTTGTTTTTTTGTTTTTTTTGTTTTTTGTTTGGTTTTTTTTAAGTCAGGAAATATCAATTTCCACCTATATTTTGGGGTAGAGATCAGTCCAGAAGTATAGATGTAGCTAAGTGCAGCCCCCTGTGCACATGTTCCTTTCCTGGTGCTGTGCCTGTCAGGCCAGGCAAGCTCCTCAGTGCTCAGTGAGCAGCATCAGGGAGCTGAGCAAAGTCCAAACCTTCTCCTGCCCAGGCCAGCTGAGCTCCCAGCTCCAGCAGGGGCTGCAGGGCCAGCATTACCAGCACAGCAGAGATGTGCTGGGGATGGGCAGTAGGGCCAGCAGAGCCTTGAGCCCAGCCTAGGCACCTAGTGCTGTATTGTGCTTCTAGAAATGTACCCTTAGCTGCCCCAGTTAGAGCCCTGCCTGTGCAAGGGCTGGTGGGATTAAACAGCTCAGCACATGACATGTGTCTCAGCTAGTTAAGACCCAGGAATTTGGCACTCCAAATATGCTGAGGTGGTTTTGTTTCACACTGACTGACTGAGGATGTTCCTAAAACCGCAATGGCAGCGTTGTTTGGCACAACAAGGGCTGAAACACATCCACACCATCTTTGCTCTGTTTCTTCTTCAGCTTGAAGGGCTTGAGATACCTACCTCTCCCAGGAGAGTCCCTGGCTTCTAGGCAAGAGTTTTCCCTGGAGAGCTGCGGGGTGTGAGGGAGAGGGATTTTCCACCCTTACTGCCATCCTCTCAGCATAAACCAGGATTAATGGAAGGCAGAGCATGTGAGTGAGGTCCTACAGATCAGGGCTCTCACCTGGAAGTAGCAAAACTGGATTGCACCTTCCCTTCCTGAGAATACCTCTGCAGTCTATGTGACATTGTTATTCAATAAACTACAGAAGCAGGCTTAGAAGTAAGGAGCATAGCTTACAGAAATATCCCCATGTGTTAATTGTGAGCTGTCAGCCAGAATTTTAATTTTTTCACTTTTTAAGCCAGGCTTTCACCAGGACTCCCCTCTAATGCTTAATATTATTTTACATTTGCCATATGGAAGAGAAAAGTTTACTCTTAATGGATAGAATATTTTTTCTTTGCCATTTGTACCTAGATATTAGTTGTTCTCAGCTGTTGTTTCTAAAAAACGTGCATCAGATTTCAGCTTGGCAATAAAGATGTTAATTCCTGTAAATTACTTGCATTTTTATGTTGATCTTCCTAAAAAAAAAAAGAAAAAAAGCATATGTGAAAACAGTTGCTCAAGCAAACTCTGTACTAAAAAACTGTGGTAGTTACATATGCATGTGTTTTTTAGAAACTGAGTGGAAAGTCTCCCTTAAGTAGACTTTTATGGACTTTATGTTTTAATGCAAATGATTTTGCACGTGCATTATATATACACAGATGGTAGTAATTACACAAAGAAGGTGAACTGTTTTTGCAAATAAATCTCTGGCTTTTGTGCTCGTTATCACGTCCCAGAGAAGAAGGGTATGTGTGTTTGTTAATTGGGTTATATTGCACATGTGTACTGATTGTGCGAGTCAGGCTGCTGCAGCACAATTTAACATCCCAAGCTCTGGTGTATTTATACAAATATAATTTCTTTACAACTCATCCAGATGCTTTGTTAATAACACTATCAATGTGCACTCATATTTGAGACAAAGTTTTAAAATGTGACATTGTTACTGGGATTGGGAATGCAAATACAGTTTGTTGTAACTATTAAAAGGAAACTTGGTATTGCAGTGACTGATAAAGAATATTCATTTTGGATGGGTTTTGATTTTTTTTTTTTTTTTTTTTTTCTAATATGTAAGGCAATAAATCTTTTCTTAAAATTCTTATTCCAAATCACTTCCTAATCTCAGTATTTATAAATGTCTTTTGTCATTTTTTGTTTCCAGGGCAGACGAGGGAAACCAGGGCTTCCAGGAAAACCAGGGCCACCAGGACCTCCTGTGAGTAATTAACAAGGGGAATGGGAAATTTTCACTCTGTCCTTGGACTTTGCTCTTTTATAGCAGGCTACTGGACCATCATTATAGTTGAAAATAATTGATCTGTGTGTACTTTGCTGTATCAAACAGCTACTACTGGTAGCCTATAGTTGCAGCAAAAATAAAATGACAGGGTCTACAAGGAGGAGAGACAAGACAGGAGGGAAAGAACAAGATGGAAGCTTCAGCAGAGGAAGGAGAAATTGGCATGTCAAAGAAAGACTGGCCATGAATGCTGTGAATACTGGGCTTTCATTCCCTTTGCAAAATGCATGATGCTCTGTAGAAGAAGGAATAATTTCTGTCTCAGAGGGGTAATTTGGAAGATGAAGGACTGTGTGAAGCATGTGCCAACTGTCTGAATGATGGGGAGGATTATACCCAGCACTGGAATGAGCACTCAGCTGTAGTTCAAATGAGCTGACTGAAGAATTAAAACGATTAAGAAATACATGACTTTATGAAAGGATTTGTAATATAAAGAACTAAAGGGTTTAGCTCAGATCTCAGAGGTTTGGGATTTTCTATTTCTTCTTTATTTATTTTTTTTAAATATAAATATTTTAAAATTCAAGTCAGGCATGAATGTATATTAGTCATCAGTGAAATCACCCTTTTTCTGGTAGAGCAAGACTTGGTCATATTTGTAAAATTCTCTGTATATGGTATTGTAAAAATGCTGTCATGCATGAGTACAAAATAGCTATTTACAGATTAAGTAAACTTCTGCTGTTTTACATTCTTAATATAAAACAAAAAAATTATAATCCATTCTTTTTCTTACCTGGATAAAGGCTAGTGGTTTATGCATCTGAACATTTGATTCATATGCTTCAACCTGGTCCTGTATGTAGAGAAGAGAAGAGAAAAATGCACTGCTGCATGGGATACAGTGACTGAAATGAAACAGATGTCATCTACCCTCATCCAAAACAAAAACTGCATAGGTTGCATAAATAATTTTTCTTGCAAAATGTGTTCAGAAAGAGGCATTTATGATGGAATTAATTTATCCTTCACAAAACCAGGTTTAAATCGTTTCCTTTCACTTTTCCCCTGCATGCAGTCATATTGAAGCCTGGCTTGTTTGAGTCTTTTGCACAGTCCTAATGCTGAAATGGTATTGTAGACTGCAGGAGGCCAAACAGAGGAAAGGAGTGATGCAGAATCTTTCTTCATACAAGTGCCAAATACAACCTTTAAAGGATAAAAAAGCAAACTGTAGCAGAGGTCAATGTTAGACCTAATCTACTTAGCTTTTTGTGAGTTAGTGTAAAGCTGTTTCTGTGTTACAGATTTCTGCCATCCTAGATTTGTTGGCAGGTCAGGCTTGTGAAGATGTATAATCCTTGACAGATATACCAGAAATCTTAAGTGGAAGCTAAATTGTGCTTCTATTACTGAGATGTGTCTCAGATTTTCTTACAGCAAAGCTCAACTTTGTCAGCATGGCAACATCACTACAAGGAGCTCTGTATTGGGAACTGTAGCCTAGTACTACATACAGAAAAGCATTCCTGAAACAACCATTGCCTAAATGTTGATTTAAAGTGTTTGTTTCTGCTATAACTCCTGTGATGCACTACTCCCTTTGGATACAGCTTTACCACCATCTTGTGTTCCAAGACTGAGAACATAACACACAGAAAAGGCACACTCTAAAAGCAGTAATGCCTGCTAACATGCATTGGCAGGATCCCCATATTTCAAGTGCCACAGCTTGTACCCAGCAAAAAAAAACTTCAACAGGATCCATCATTCCCTCTCTCTTTTTCAAGGCTCAAAGTATATTCAGTTTTGCTGTGTTTCCATTTTCCCTTCTCTCCTAATAGTAAGCAGCTTCTTCATGCACATGGATGCATTGTTTGCCCTTACTTTGGTATTCCAAAGTGCAGCAGAACAGTCATACCTGCAGGGTGGTTGCTGTCATAAATTTGGCATACACAGGGTACAAAGTGGTTAACAGATCGGCTGAATATGTAAAAATGAGACTCTCCAGTAAAAATGTTTGATGTTTCAAAAAAAAAATTTAATTTGGCTTTGAGAAAAAGGAGATTCAGACATTAATAATATTAGGGTAGCTACAGCATGCAGTGTGTGTTTGAAATTAATAAATTTACCTAATTTATTTATCAGTTAATGCCATGATGCTAAGTATTTCATTTAGATATTAGAGCAGTCAAGTGCTCAGTACTGACAAAAAAAGAAAAAGAAAGAAAACAGAAAAACTGAGAAGGAAACACAATACTCAGGGTAATTATAACGAAGGGAAGGGTAGTCCTAATGACAATGTGTGCATATAGGGATTTGTGGGGAAAAGACTGTGGTAAAATTAAAGAAAACTGAAAAAGTTACAAATATTGCAGTCAGCATACATGCTGTGTGTTTTCATGTGATAGGAATATAAAAGCATCTGGTAACAATCAAAAATCTACTTGTCACATGGTGGTATTTAAGACTTTTCTAAACTTCTTTCAATATCTTATCCTTTTTCTTTTTTTCCTAACTTAGTTTCTGGAGACTTTTTTCAGTAAAATTAATGCTTCTTGTGAATGCCTATTCCATTAATGTCATCTGCATAGCTTTGGTTAAAAACCTATATCACTGTCAGAAACATAGATTGATTGGCATCTGGTAATGAAACTGCTCAGTTAATGTGGGACTTTCTATGAAATTTCTTCCAGGTGTCCTTTCTTTTGTGTCAGTTTTTTCCTTATTCTTTCTTTTACATTATTTTTTCTCTTTGGAACAAATCTTGTCCTCACAAAAGGCAGAACTCAATGAGGATTTTTACTGATCAGCTATAAAAAATATTTTTGCAAACCTATGGAATATATTCCTCCTTCGAGTACTTGTTTAAAGTCTGTTACATATTATAGACTTTTAATGTGTTCTTTGATTCCCTTCTGGTTCAGAATTCATAGTATGCATCCTTGCTGTCTGAGGCTGTTTTTGAGTACTGTTATTTCAGTTCAGGAGAGCCGGGATGTGTGCTCACACCCATCTCAATCCAGCAGGTAGCAATTTGTGCTGAATACAAGAATCCAGGTAGAGCAGCAGCTCCCTCTAGTGCTTTTTGACCTTTTCTCCACTGTTGAAGCTCCTGGGTAGCAATGAAAAGCTCCTGTTAAACACACTATTCACTTTGCTCTCACAAGCATTCTGAAAATTGTGATTGTAAAATCAATATCTCTGTACCCTTCAAATGTATTTTATGTATTTGCCTACTTCCATTTTCTTCTAAAGTCTTCTGAGACTGTCACATGCTGTTACCCTGCTCAGCATGGCTCTTCGCTGAAATTGAAATGCTGATTTTATGAAACAATAATAATTACTATGATAATAGGATCCTTTAAGGTTGTAAGAACAGCATTTTGATCAGACTGAAGAACTCAGCTGATTGCCATAGCTAAGTAAAAGTAAGGATTCAGCAACACAGACAGGGTCCCCAGCAGACCACAGCTTGTTTTGCATTATGTATTATGCATTGACTTTCTAGGTAACACACCTTTTTATTTTAAAAGCAAATCAAAGAATCACAGAATGAGTAGGATTGGAAGGGATCTCTGTGGGTCACTTGATACAGCATTCCTACTCAAGCAGGGTTATCTGAAAGCACAGGATTGTGATCAGGTGATTGTTGAATCATCTTCCAGCATCATTCTTCCAGCAAGGAAGCTCTTCCACCTCTCTAGGCAGTCTGTTCCATCGTGCTGTCACACACACTGTAATGTGTGAAATGTGTCTGACCTTGGTATCCTCACCTAAGGATGTACAGGCCCAATTCTGCACTCTTCACTTAGGCAAAGCACTTTTCTGGTCTTGGGTTGCAGAAATACCATCTGCCTCATTTTGTGTAGTTTTTTTAAGAGAAGATAATTTATTTTTCTGTTTGTTCTGCCTGGAGAATAGCTGCCTGATGTCTGTCACTGTTGAGGTTGGGGGTTTATTAATTATTAATTTAATTTTACCTTTAAATGAATCAGCAGGCCTAGCTATTTACATAGATGGGCTAGAGAACAGAAAAAAAAAAAAAAGGAGTTTAACTTATTTCTCCATTGAGGGTTAACTTTATCTTTCCTGTCCTAATTTTCTCTCTCTCTGCTGGAACTGCTATGATTGGATGAATTCCATTTCTCAATAGCTCTTATTTCAGTGATTTAGCTTGTTTTTAAAATCAAGAATGGTAAGCTGGAGTTGTGCTACAGAATTGCACCAGTGTAACAAAAAAATACAAATAAAATTCTTTGAGATGAGTCTGACTTTTGCCCAGCTGTTCTTTAGCAGAAATGAAATGTTATCAGAACTGGTTTATAAAGGTAAGAAGCATCAGCACTGTCTATTCTGGCCAAAAACAATCTTGCCCAACCTACCTGTGGCAGAGGTGGAAAAGAAACAGGGTATGCTAAATCACAGGCTAGTAAACTGTAATCACAATTATTCATTCTCTTAAACTGATACATCCAAAGCTAAGCTATTGATTTCAACCAATAGATGTAATTGATTCATTTCACAATTGCTGTGGCTTTTGAAGCTCAGCATTCAGTTTTCCATTTACCTTTGCAAGAGGCTGAACTTTATATTTTTATCTTCTCAAGTATTTTTGCTTGGAAGATGAGCTTTGTGTTACTCCCTAAAGTTTTAAATTAAAATAGGGTTTCATTTTTGTCTGCACTGCATGTGATGCCATAGAGGAGTTTACCTGAACTTCTTCATTTAATTACATATGTTTTTGGTTTTGTGATTCAATACATATGTCAGTGCCTCAAAACTAGTTATCTTAAGTAGCCAGCAGTTCACCTTGGAAATTTCATTTCCTCTGCCTCAGGAAATAATGTCATCCCTCTACCAATATTTTGGAAGTGACTGAATGTTATCACTTAATTACAATAAAGAAAAAATCAAAGCAATGATAAGTGAAAATTGTCAGTAGCATTTCTGGTTTTCCTGGACTTTCAGCTGCTTCTTAGAAGAATATTGGAAATGCTTACATTATAGTGTGGGAATGGCTGGCAAAGGTTGGTCATATTGCTTGTTTCTATGCATTAAGTTTTTTATCCATATCAAAATGTAATTTATTTCTCGTGTGCTATTGTGGCAGACATCATGCTTTCATCATTCTTTCCATTTGCTCTTTGGAATAGTTATACAATATTGCACATCTGCCCTGATGAGTTTCACGATTTTATTTGCAGTAAAATAAACAGAAAAACAGTTTCTTATTTTAATGGGCAGGCACCAAAGGAAAATGCAGGGATAAAGTAACTGCACTGAGCCACTTGCAGGCTGCGTTCTCTGAAATGCCCTATTTTTGAGATGCAACCAGTGCAATTTACTTGTTACCCATTTTATGCATGGACTGAGAGATTTTTTCAACAGTCTCATCTTTACAGAAATGCAGATGAGCTATAAAAGTTAAGGGAGGAAAATACATTGTAAACCCCAGTAATTTCACAGTTTGGAGCTATTTCCCTTTAAGCACCTGTGTTTCTATTCCTGCCTTGTCTGTAAAAATAACAACTGAAACCTGGTTGCAATTTTGGAAAACAATCAGGACACATTTTCAGTTCTTTTTTTTTTTATTATTCTTACAACTCTACTCTCTGTGTGCTTCACTTCTCTCAATTACAAAACTTGATTAAAAAAAAAAAAGGAAATCCTTCTCAACTGAGCTTCAAAGTGGCAGATGTGCAAAATTCTCATTCAAAAGCTAGAAACTGCTGGTGCAATAATTTTTCAACTCTTCTAATTTCATTGCTTCTCCACTTTCAAACCAATGTTGCTGGGTTGTTTTTTCACCCGTAGAGATTTCAGTGTAAATAGTGCAACTATATTAGTGTAGTGAAACAAAAAAAGAGACTACGGTTTCGAAAAAGAGTCTTGAATAAAAGTATTTTCTTTTGTTGTACATTTGTTTTACTAGTTTTTATTAGAGAAAAAAATGATAGAAATATAAAATTATTAAATTTATGTCAATTTTTTGAAAATGGTAATACTAAACTGGTAGCACAAAGGTTGTGGCATAGTCAAGAATGCAACCCAAATGCCTAAAGTTCTCCTTGGCTGTCTTAGTCATGAGACATTCTGGGGATTTTTAAGGATATGTTTGTTTTTCAAAACTGTGCCAATGTACATTTCATCCTGTCAAATAATATTTATTTATGTACAAATAAGAGAGAGTTTTGGGTTGATGGTAGATAAAGCATTAGGTTCTTCCCAGGCTTGAGTGGCTGCAGCAGTTTCTGTTGTGGCAAAACAGTAAAAGAAGCATGGTACATGATGTGAAATGCAAAGGGAGAATAAGTTGTTATTTCAGAATTCTCCAGGAATCCTGGGTTCAGGGATTCATGGCAGGTTTACAGTGTTGATGCTGAGATGTCTAAGCAGTGTCATCACTTCAGTCCCAGTTCTGGATTGTCAGCTTTATTATGGATATCAAAGTAAAAATTCTGCCATTAACTTCAGAAATCAGAGTGGAGTGAGATCGTAGTGAAAACGTCATGATTGTATTGATCTTATTTTAACCATAAATTTGAAGTGACAATTCAAAATAACATGAATGTACTTTCATCTCTTCCAATGTAGGGAAGAAGGAGGGAGTGAAACACCTGAGATGTTTCATATGGCCTCCAAATTTTCCTAGTATCCACACTAAGACAAAAGCTGCAGAGGGTAAATTGTAATTATAAAAAGCCCCAGAGGAAGAGAGTTGCTTTTATGCCCTGTGTTACATCCAGGTCAATCAGGCTAAGTGACTTACTTGAATATATTGTAATCTTTTTAATATAGTCAAACTTTTCTAACAGCCATCATGAATGGTTGTAGTTTATATTGCATTATGTGAAAGCTTCAACTCAAAGACAGTAACTGTGCTAATTTGTAAATTTAATGGAGTTTTAGTTCATAAGTTCTTGACCATACTTTCTGTTTTCTGCTCCATCTACCAAACTTTAAAATCTCATTGAGGGCATGCTTTTTGGCACAATATGACTAAAAATGGGGGGATTTAATGTCCAAAAATGTTTTTTCCCAAACACATTTTTCAGTGTTTCTGTCCTAAGTGTTCATTTGATCAGGAAGTTCCTTTTTCAGTGTTGAATTCTTGATGAAACACGTGTTTAAGTAAAACTTGCAGTGCTAATAAAACTAGGAAGTTGATATTCTGGAGAATTCTGGCTTTTGTCAATTATACATACTGAACTTACTGACAGGTTAAAAACCTGTCTGTTTACTCACACTAGGAGCTGCTTCTACATCGAAAGTTGTGCTTTGAATTAGTGGAAAGAGTTTTAAAATGCTACAGAACAAGGATGTTGTTTATACCAGAAGGGATATATAAGGGTTTATGTTAAAATTGATATGGATTTCATTTCTGCCTTCTCTGACTGACCAATTCAATTGAAAACAAGTTGCTGTTTTTCAGAGATTTAAAAACTTTCTTCTTCCTCTATGCCAGAAAAAAAAGAAACAATGAAGTTACAGAAGACAATTTACTGTACACTCAAAAATCAAAAAAACATTTACATCCCCATTGCTCTTTAAATACAGATGTGCAAACATATAATTAGTTAAATTAAAATGACCTTCTGATGTATATTTTTCCATATAGGGTCCTTCTGGACTAAAAGGAATCCTGGATTCGTTGAACAAGCATTATAATGAGGTATGGAGATTTGATTTGGTGTCTGAGTGGGTTTATGACTAAATAGTATCTAAGGTACAAGTTATTACAGTTTTGATCCCTGTGAACCACATTCCAAATTAATTCAAAAGGTAATTTCTTTCCTGACCCCTTTGTGCATTCTTTACAAGTTTCAGCCCACACTCCAGTCACATACCTGCCATGTCATTTATCTTGCTGCCATGTGTCTTGCCTCCCATCCATCTTCTTCTTACTTTTTTTTGACTGGTAAAACTCAAAAGGGATATGTGTGCACCACCTAGCTGATGGTGTGAAGCACCAGCTCCCATTTCTAAACCTAATTGCTTTAAACTGTACTTGATGTTTCTTTCTTGACCATCTCTCATGATTCTAAGAGTAAAATAGAAAGACAAGGAGGCATAATTTTGAAGAGATCTGCTAGCAGTCCATGAGAATTGTCCTTATGTTTGTATTATGGACTAATAAAAATGCTGTGTCAATTATAAAACCACCTGCAGCTTAAATAACTTAGAAGAAAAAAAAATATTAAAATTGCATAGGACTGTGTTCAGCTTGACACAGATTTTACATTCTTACTGCAGGCATTTCAAGTCATTTAAGCTGTGGTAGTGTCTGCCATTGTATGGGAATAGAGAAGTTTGCTTAATTGATTTGGGAGTATGTAACCTCTCTGATCAGAAAACTATTTCATTCAAATAGATGCACTATTACAACATTATTTCCCCAGTACTGTGGTTAATGTGTGTATCACAACTTAATTCATGCAGGTCAAGCCTGGAGGGAATTAATTTCTTTTAATACTGGAATGCATTAACTATAAAGTGCACGTGTATTCAGGGTCTTTTTCTTATTTTACATTCCTGGATGAGTGCTAAAATCTTTGCTTGAACAGGGATTCTGGAGTTAAATTCATGTCAAACATACCTGTCCAGCTGCTTTTAATTTCTCTGATATTAATTATAATATTTAATCCATTCCAAATCTGTATATGTGTGTATATACATGCTTAGAAGCATGTATTAGGAATAGAGCATTTTTATGCCTAGAGACTTAGTTTCTGTATTTGGTTTCCCGTTGAAGTTTTATGTATTTTGGTTTTCATATTTGGTTTCCTTACCAGTTTCTTCTTCCTGCCAAAGAGCTTTCACTGATACCAGCACTGTTTCCTCTATTGATACCATATTTATTGTAACTCATTCCCCACCTCTGCCTTATCAATCTCTTTCTTTCTGACAGTCCCTTTAAGGTTAATTCTGCAAGAGGAAATAGAAACAGTGATGATCTGCAGGAAATGACACACATCTGTCTCCAAAAATCACTTTTCTTCTAACTACAAGGCTCTAAGTATTCTTGAGGTGGCTTATGTTCCCTAATTAACAATATTCTGGAAAAAATGTAGGCCAGTTGGTGTGTGTCTATAAACTAATTATCTTTTCAATTCTGGATATCTTACCAACTTTCTTCTTCCTTCAGCTGCTTACTTTGAAGATTTTAATGACTCTGTCATGAGCAATTAACTGTTCATCAAGGAAATGCTGTTTGATTCCAGATGAAAGAGGAGTTGGCTTTCTGATTCGAGTAGAAGGTTCTAAATATGCAAACTTTAGTTAAATATTCAGACCCTCCTAGAGTCAACTTAAGTCTCCAACAACAAACATGTCAATTCCTATACATTTCATGATGGGAATGGAATATTCCCATCAAGGACAAGACAAAGAGGTCTTGAAAGAAAAGAGCAGCTTCTCTGCCTTGCCACTGATTCACTTAGGCAGATGTATGCACCAGTAACTTGTTTTTTTTCCACAGTGTTATGTAGGATGGCAGAAGCTGATTTTGTCTACAACACTTTAGAGGCATCAAGCAGTCTTTCACATTCCAGTATTGAATTTCAAGTGTTCCTCAGTTATTTGTACCAGTAAAATGATGTTTGAGTGATACTCTGAGGTTTTTGAGATTTCTTACAGCACAGGGAATGGTGGTGTTATTTCCCATCATTTTATCCATGCTCTCAAGGTTTTCTTTGGTTTTTCAAGGTTTGGTGGTTAAAGTGTTTAGGTATTGACACATTTTAATTGCTATAGGTATTTTCACATCTTTTTTTTTTTTTTTTTATCCTGAGTATATTAGTTAGGATTATTAGATATTAGATTATTATAGCTTCTTTGTGTTGGTGCTTCTAGGAACCATGAGAAGCTGATAGCAAGAAATGTGATGGCTCATAAGACCTATCATAATTAACAATGTTTTTTCTGATTCTCTAATTTCTCTTATCCTTGTCAGATTATTTTCAATTTTTCTGATTACTGTATGGTAATTTCTGATTGCTGTAATAAGTATTGGCAATTGGATAATGTATTTAAATAATTTATTGCAACCAGGATTTTTCTGGGTTATCATCAATCATTTTTATCAGAGTGATTTTTAAGGAGGCTGGAGTGCAAGCTTTTAAAAGCATAATTTACTTGATCCATATATGCAGTGAAAGAGCACTATAAATGCAATTGCTGATTGCAGCAGCAAATTGTGCTGAACAGCAAACCAAGATCAGCAGTCTTTCTTTAATGAAGGTGAGGGGAACCTGCTGAGGATAAGTAGTAGCATTGATCCTTAATGGGCTGGGAGACAGTGCTGGAGCATTGCTTCCCTCATTCCTCCTGTGTGTCTGTTTCCACATGTAACTATTTTTATATTCCTTCTTGCTATGTCTTTTATATTTTCAGCCTAAATCAGATGCTTTGCATGTGTTCAATAAATGCATTTTGTTCTATTCTTTTTGCCAAGAAACTATTTCTGCCCTGTACTGTGTGTTACATTCCTTCAGAGATGGATAAATGATGTCTCATGATTTGCATTTATATACTCTCAGGCTTTTGTTATCCTTTGCTTGGGCTTTCAAGGCCTCTGTTTGTCATCCTCCTTACCAATTTTCCATACGTAGATATAAGGTCATTTAGTTGAACTTCCTTCTAAATATCTTTGGAAAGGGCATATAGATAAGTTCTATATTATTATATATTCTATATTATACATCCAGAAATGTCCTCCAACACAAAAAAATAAATAAATTTAACCAAAACACAAAAAAATATTGAAACTACAACACAATCTAGTCAAGAAATGTTCCAGAATCATTATAATTTGGAGTAATTTTAGGTTATGGGATAATTCATTATTTACTTCCTAAATTGGGGGGTTTTTTTGTTTTTTTTTTTTTGTTGTTGTTGTTTTTGTTTTTGTTTTTTTTTTTGCTTTGGTGTATTTTACTTACATTTGGTTGTAAAGACCAAATTACCTATAAAAATGCAAAGAACATAAGGATAGTAATTTGCTCTAACAGCCTTATTTTAGTTTTTTGCACCATATATACCAAAAAAAAAAAAAAGAAAGCACAACTCAGTATAAATAATAATTTGTAGTGTACTCATGGCAACAGGATTCTGGGTTCTCAGTCCAGTGGTGGTCGACTATTTCTCATCAATACTCAGGCATCTGTGTATCTGCCTCTTGCTCTGAAGCTGGTTTTGATAGTGTACTAACAGTGTTACAAACCCTAAACACCAAGGATAATCCATCAAGAAATTAGCATTTCTAAAATAATTATTGATGCTTTTAAATTTATATTCAGTTACCATCTTCTGAAAATATTAAAACTGTGTAAATGGCACATTTATTCATTGTGATGTTTTCCTATTTTAGAGCTATGGAAGCTGGAACATGGCAAGGGGAGCTGGCTTATTTAGGGCTCCTGCTCACCCCAGTGGCACATATGCTAGGAATGGGATTCCCTGGGTCTTGACTGGAGCTCATACTTCAGGGTTATTGGGGTTTTATTTCTTTTTCCATTGTCATTGCAAAAAAACATGTTCCCCTTAGGAAGTCTGACTTGGTGAAAAAGAACCATTTGCTTTGTGTTTTATTGTGTCTTTACCTTGCACAGAAGAGTAAATAAATGCAGTGCAATAACAGCTGAGCAAGTATACAACCTGAGCCTCTGGTCCTTAAGTCTGGCTTCTTTGATAAGCAATGTGAGGAGCCTGTTCCCTCTCCTTTGTCTTACTACTGCAGTAGACTTAAATTAGTTCTACGTTTGTTTTTCTTGCATCTCATGGTGCTCAAGAGTAAAATGCTTGTGGTTCTTTCTCATAGAAGTGGGTTTTTTTGTTCTTTTCTAATATACTTGAGAAATTTATTAAGCAATGAGCATTAAAATATGTTCTTTGTGTTGAACTTAAAAATCATAGATTTGCATAGCAGTAGTCAACATATGGATTTCTCTTTTATGCTTTTGTTCATTTTCTGCTAGTGTGGCAGGAGTGTGAATGTGTGATAAAGAATGTGTTCTGCAATACACTACCTAATTGTAGTGCATAGGCATTTTTTATTTTATTCCCTTTCTAGTAGTAAATTAGAATTTCTGAATTTACAACTGGTAAATTACAATAAATTGTTATGATAAATAGATTGTTACTGTGAGTAAATAGTGATGTTTTCTGATCTTTGTGGTGATATTTCTTTCCAGAGTGATACAAGACTACTAGGAGTACTTGGGGCCCCTGGACCTAAAGGCCAGAAGGGAGACACTGTAAGCATTTGGGATGAATTTGGAGAAGCTCCAACCTGTCCCTGCCACCCTTAAAATATTTTATTTTATTTATCCCTATGGGCTTGGGAATAGATTTTTGAGATGACTGGCACTTTGATCTATGCAGTCCAATATCTAACCATCATGATATCCTGCAGTGGCAGCATGTGATCCTTTCTCCTCTAGTATAAATAGAAAGGGGAAATGCTGAAAGAATTATGTATGGTTTCTATAATGCCACCTGAGAAGTCAAATGAGCTGCCCTGCCAGTTATGTGGGAAAGATTCTGAAAAAGTTGAAATTCAGAAAATATTTTGGACAGTAAATAATTAATATTTAAAGCAGTTTCTCTGTAATGATGAGGCTTTCAACACCAAAAATGCTCATACACAGCCTCTAAAAATTACATGGAAGTCGAATTCTGAATCCATACCATATGGCACTATATTGTTTATAGTTATCTGTCCTGTATAAACAGCTCACTGAGATTTTAATAATTGTATGCATTTCAAACTTGTAAGAGAAGAGACAAGTGCTCTGCATGTGTAACAGAATTGACATCATTTTATTGAGAAGCATGCAGATCTGCTATAGAAAACAGTAATTTAAATTCATTTGCAGATGTTTAAACTTGATTTCCATCATAACAATAGTTAAGATTTTGTGGCCCACACAGAACAAAGTACAGTTTAAAAGAGGAGGGTGTTATTGACATTTGCCATAATATAAATATTTTAAATATAATTGATTTTGTTAAAAGGGTCAAAAAGGAGAATTGGGAATGACTGGTGCAAAAGGAGAAAAGGTGAGTTAATTCCTTAATTTTATGCTCATGTATTTACTAGAAGTTGATGCAATGAATTGATTAAGAATGAAATCTTGTAAAATAGACAGAAGATCAAGGAAAAAATCTTTTGTCATGGGAGACGTGTCAGTCTCTAAATGTCCTTAGTACTTTGTTCAAGCCCACCTTGGGAGGGTATTTACATTTGCAAATAAATTTGCCTGTTCTACCAGTTCACAAAGTCCTTATCTTTAAAAACATTCAGAATACTTTTACTGAGTACCAGTTTAAAATTATTTTTATGTAGGTTTATGAGCAGAGGCTGCCTCATTAATTAGGTGCCAGTCATAATTTTTCAAGTTATGAATGTGATCTTCAATATCTATATGAAAAAAACAAGAAGCTTAAAATTATTAAAATTTAAAAATTATCATTCTAATTTACTATTTTTTAGTTTAAGCATAAATTTTAAAGTATTATTTGGGAGGTATTATTTAGAAACAGATATGTATTTTGATTTTTTAGGAATGTAGTTCTGATGACCAATTATGTAGTTCTACAATTTGTGTAGTTCTAATGATTAATTGGTGCCTTGCCATTCAGCTGGGAGGCTTCTTGGTTTCTTTGGTCATACCTATATAATTTTTATGCAGGCATTTATGCAGGAACATTATTTTTACCTCCTTGATATCACAGTTTTATGATTTTTTTTGTGTTATAAAGCACCTGTGTTTGAGAGATTTTCCAGATTCAGATGTGTGATCACTCTCTTTAGTTCATGTTCCTGACCCTCCCTCGTGCTCCTGCTTGAAAGGATCAGAGATGTCATGGTCCTGGCATTAAATCAACATCATCCCTCCAGTAAACTTTTGTAGTCCATAAATTTGTATTTTAGACAGGTTTAAAATAGCCACATTTTCCAGGACTCTTCAGCAAAACCAGACATATGTGCTATTTACCATTTTAAATAAATCTATTAACATCTTTTTTACTTTTGCTTAGGGAGAGCCTTCTGAAAAAGGGGACAAGGGAGACCCAGTAAGTATAATATGTATAATATGAACTGCTGTGAAGAATGAACATTTGAGATTACTGTCATACCATATTCATGCTGTAACTCTTTTCTTTGTAGACATTCATTGGATGCAGGCATTATGTGAGATAGCATATGTATTGTCTCCTTTTTACATGTGCATCAAGGTCTCCCAGGTTATAAAAAAAACAGAGGTGCCCTATTTTTCAGCATTTCTTGTTCCTGGCACTGTCCATGAACTGAGTTTAGACCACATGCTTTTTTTATTCCCTGAAGGTTCTTTCTTTCAGCTTTTTCACAATGTTTTGTGTGGCCTGAACTCTATGTTCTGATGCCACCATTGTGGCCTTTAACACCAACCTGTTCCCATACAGCCATTATATGTATGCATAACTTTTTTTCTTATTTTGAGGAAAAATTTCAGAACATTCTTTCTGTAAGAGTCTCTCTACCTATGTAATATATTTGTCATTCATTATTATATTCTCTTATGATATTTGACAAAAGCTAGTTATGTTTCTTAATATGAAATTCAAGGTTGCTGAGATATTTGTTGTTGACATATTATAATAATCAAAATAAGTCCTACTGTAATAATATGTGGGTTTGGAGGTAAATACTGGGTACCAGAAGAGGTGTAGTGGTGAAGAATAGGTTTTTGACTGGAAATTTTCTTAAGGAAATGTAATTTTTTCAAATATTTTTCCTTTAAAACATTGGGAAAACTTGCAAATAATTAGGTTGCAAGAGGAATGTCTTTCAGAGTTTGCAAAAGGCATCAGAAATTATTTAATATTTTCTCAATATTTAAGTTTGCAAACTTTATTACCACATTTAAAGGTAGAAAATTAAACTCTTACTTGATCCTACTTAAACTTCTAAATTCTTATGGTTGTATTTACTATTTTCAGGGAGAGACTGGAATGGAGGGATCAAAAGGAAATAAGGTATTTTTGGACTTGTACATACTATATATGTTGCCAGTATACATAGCTGATACTGGGAGATATAGCAGTAAAATTGGATTTTTTTGTTTTCCTGAAAAAAATCATTAGGGTGAAATGGGAGATCCTGGACCACCCGGTCTTATTGGAAATCCAGGATCAAAGGTAAGTGAAAGTTTTTTCATCCAATAAAAATTTACATTTTTTGTTGTTATATAAGAGGACTCTGAAGCTATCAACTCTTTAGCTAGTATTAACGGGGGAAGAATGCAAATAGTTTATATCAAAAGTTTATGCTTCGGTCATGGCCATTTTACATAAAATTTACGTTTTACATGAGGTTCCTGATGCTCTCATTGTCACTCAGAAAGGAATATTTAAGCAACACTCAAGTGTTATTTTGTCATTTGAGAACATGAGCACCCATTTTGCAATTAGAAATCCACTGTAGCTGGATGTATTCTCTTTATGCATTGATGAGGCAAGGAGTAACCACTGCCAGCACTTTAGTAGCTCCTTTGTTTAATATTGTGAGACAGCAGGTAATGATAAAGCAGTCATGGCCTTGCTTTGAGTCTCTTTGGAGAAGGACCTGCAGGACCTCCAAGCTCTCCATGAGCCAGCAGTGCCATGTGGCCAAGAAGGCCAGTGGTGTCCTGGGTGCATTAGGAAGAACATTGCCAGCAGGCTGAGGGAGGTGGTCCTGCCCCTCTACTGAGCCCTGGTGAGGCACATCTGGAGTGCTGTGTCAGCTCTGGGCTCCTCAGGATGAGACAGACATGGAGCTCCTGGAGTGGGTCCAGGGGAGGGCAACAAAGATGACCAAGGGACAGGAGCATCTGTTACAAGGAAAGGCTGAGGGAGCTGGACCTGCTCAGCCTTGAGAAAAGTCAGCTGGAAGGAGACCTCATCAGTGTCTATAATTATCTAAACAGTGGTGTTGAGCTTTTCAGGCTCTTTCCAGTGGTGCCAAGCAATAGGACAATAGGCAAAGGGCAGAAACTGACGCACAGGAAGTTCCACCAGAACATGAGGAAGAACTTCTTTACTGAGTGGGTGACTGAGCAATGGAACAAATTGCCCAGGGAGGTTGTGGAGTCTCCCTCACTGGAAGAAACTGCAATGTGCTCTAGAATGACCCTGCTTAAGCAGGAAAGTTAAACCAGATAACCCACTGTAGTTGCTTCCAACTTTACCCATTCTGCAATTGTGTGATTCTGTGAAGAAAGTAATTGAAGCACAAACATTCTTGAGAATCTCTCATAATGCCTTGAATTGTATTAAAGATAGAATTAGAAACTATTAAATCTGCCACCCAACACTACTCATGTTGGATAGTACTTGAATTTTAGATCATGAAAAGAAGGCCCAGTGAGAATGGATGTGGCTATAGAAGCCTCCAAACTTGTCTTAAAAATGATTCTTGAAATCCTGATCTGTTCTTTTGTTATGTCTTTCCCTTTAGGTATTTCCTTTGTATTTACTTTTTTTATACATATTTTGGTTTTTGTACATATCAGTCCATAAGACTTATTGAACTAAATGTGAGAGTAAGGGAGAATGAGCAAACTCTGTATTTCTTATTCCATGTCGAAGATAATTCTCAATTCCTGATGTTTTAATATGTTTATATATAAGAATGCTTTACACCATATTGCAGTAGTTGATTGACTTTACCTCAGATGTGTATTGTATCATTTCACAGGGACTGCAAGGCCCTGCAGGACCTGTTGGACCCAGGGGACTGCCAGGAGAAGTTGTATGTATTTGTGCCATTTCTCCAGCTGTAGCTGTGGTGCATGTAGCCAGTGGAGCAGTGCCACAGAAATTACCATAGGGCTCCTTTTCTGGGTGGTGCTGTAGCTATAAGGTGTTGAAGCACAGCAGGATGGGATGACTCCCTCAACAGTGAGTTTCAGGAAACCATCTATATCTTACTTCTGACACTGTTTGACAGCCTGGAGTGGATCTGGTTACTGGGGTCACTGAAACAAGAGCTCTTTACACTTGATTATCTCTCCCTTGTTCCCCTTGTTAGTGTTATGTTCCTTGGCTCCTGGCTTCCCATTCCAGCTGGGAGACCATTGCTTGGTTAAGCAACAAGTTGTCATGGTTTGTGTTGTGCAGGTGCTGGCAATTATCAAGCACAGATGTTACAGGGCAAGGCTCCCCAGAGATGCAGTGTGCTTATGGGTACAAAACTGGTGTTTTGGGAGTGGCAAGCAGTGGTACTTCTCAGCAGAGCTGGAATGTTCCTGTAGTTATTGTATTATTCAGGTCTGCCAGCTGATTGAGCAAGGTGATGAGGGTCTCCTTCATGGGGGTTTTAGTGTCCCTATAACAATTATGCCACTGGGCAGCAGCCTGATGGGTCTCCTGGCTGGCTGGGATTTCTCAAACTGGTAGGCACCTACCCCAAGATCCAGCACACTGATAACCCTTGTGCCTCTGGACACAACCTCTGGGCAGGAAGAGCAAGGGTAAAATGTCAATCCAGTCTGGATTCTCCAGGAAACATCTTAAAATATTAATCACCATTATACTAAACTTGAAAGTTCCCTGAGCATTTGATTTGACACCCACATACAGAAGAAGCCTCTCCTGGGGCAGTGGCTGCCTGTATCCCTTCCAAATTATGGCACAATCCCTCTATCAGCATGCAGACAGCTCTTTTCTGCCTGATTCTCTGTATTGCAGTCCACAACACTAGTGGTGTCACATAACCTAACAAGTGGCCCCTAACTCCTCTTCTTGGTTCTGGTACCTCCCTTCTTCCATAAACCATAAAATGACTTTTAAATAGCATTTTGGAGGTAAGAGTGGTTAGATTCAATAAGTGGATAAGAAGAAGGCACAGTAAAAAGCTTAGCTCTAGCCTAGCAGTTCAGCCACTCAATTGAAAAGTGTGTGTTTGATCTTTTTTCTACCAAGAAGCTGGTGTTGCTGCATTTTGTCTTAGGCTTTTCCACACGTGCCCTGAGACTGTATTGTGGAAGAAGATTCTTATTTTGAATAGACTCTTAAGCCATATACTTTATTGATCTTAAAATACCTTCCTAAGTGGTACAGAGCTGGCAGATTTTTATTGGTGACCTATTAAAAGTCTTAGGAGTATAAGCGAGGTGACCAGTAGAATAGAGCATCTTCAGCTCTGGAAGGGAAAAAAGGGGGAAAATACTAGTATTTAAATATGCATGTAGTGATTTTATTATATGCCATTTTCCTACTCAGTTGAGATGTACCTTTTTTCAATTGCCTGATTTATCTATCATATATTCAAAAGTTTGTAAGCCTTATCCACTGTGGGTTTTTTATCTATAAATCACCAATCCTACTGTGAAAGATAACAAAGTACTCATTTCTCTCTTGCTTGTGTTGCCATCATCCCACTTAAGTTCATAATTGCTACTTTCGAAGCTGCTGTTCTGATGGATCTTTTATCAAGAGAACATTATGAACAGATAAATACTAATTATAATATATGTAATTCCTAGATATAGATGATCCCGAAGACTCCTGTCTATGCACAATTCTACTATGTAAAAACATAAATTTAAATGTATTATAGAAACATTGTGCTTAGCTATAAGCTCCTTGTTTTTTTATCTTCTAAAGATGAAACATTATAGATTAAAAATATAATAATTTTATGCAGTATGATAACTATTATGAAAGTTTGAAGATTGTTTTCAGCTGACATTATCAAAGAGTCTTCTAGCAGATATGAATTACTTCTATTCCTAATAAACCACTTGAGCTTGGTCCAACCAAAAAGAAAACATAAAGTTGGGAAACCCGTAGAAAAAAAGAGAGGGAAGAGAGACTTTATGTATTTTTTACAATATCAAAAGTGGATAGGGTAGGCCATGATCAGTAAACATAAATTTCCATTTCCATAATGATTTTGTGTTGGTATAAGCAGAATATTCTTCATTAGGGTACTTTTTTTTCTTTCTTATGCTTTTAGTTTGGATGACTGGGTGCAACGAGTAGCTGTCTGTCTGCAATAAGTACAGAATGCAGCAGAGAAAGCAAACACAGCTGCTGAACATTCACTACTGGCATGAAAATGTTGTCATCTGTCATATGTCAGTGTGCACAAAACTGTTTTTTACACTGAAGAAAAAAAACTAAAACAATATGTGTTTCCTTGTCTTTTTCTTTGAGAGTTCATTTTACAGTCCAGCTTAAGTTTCATACTTAGACTTTACTGTTCAGCTTGGGCATTTTTATTTTGTGTGAAAATTACTGGTATTCTTAACAAAATGCTTGACTAAATAGTTGGCTGAATAACCTTGAAGGGTCATGGAAAAAGTTTTCTGTATTTGTTGCAGTACAGTGAGAGAGCCCAATTAAGCCTTATTTATTATTTTAAAAGTTTCTATTTAGATTTTAATGTTTTTCATTTATCTTCATTTCTCTGCATTTATAAAAATCCTTCATGAAAAGGACAAGGGAAAATACTGAAGTTGAAATTAAAATGTGAAAGATGAGAAGATTTAGATAAAAGAAAGTCTGAAACATACTTTCTTTACTGAAAACGTTTAACTGTCCATTGCATCTAAAACATTTGAAGGGATTTGTTGGATTAACTAATGTGAAAGAATAAGAATTCATTGAGGCTTTTAAGATACTACTTTGAATAATAAACTAATACAGGAAATCATGCAGCCCTCCATGGCCAAAAAAAAATGAGACACTTACTTAAAATTCAAGTTTTTATGTGCTGCTGCCTCCCTTGAAAAAAACAGTTGATTTTCAAGTCTTGGAATTACTTTGAAATAGAAGAAATAAACCTTTTGGTCTCAGCCATTCTCCCTTGATAGGGTCCAGAAAATAATCTTGATTCTTACTTTATAACTTATAGAAAAATGATTTATGTATTTAATTAAGGAAGCATTCATTAACTTATAGCCTTTAACAATTGGGGTCAATACTAATGCACAGCAAATATTCTAAACTAATTTTCATCTATATTTTTATATAACCATTAAGGGAATAGCTATAAAAATATACAGTTATATTTTTATTAATTCCAGGGCTTACCAGGAGATCCTGGGGCACCAGGAAACCCAGGAATTAAAGGAGATAAGGTATGTTTTAAGTGTTTTAAATTAAACTTGCTATGTTAAAGCATTTTAAATTTTCACTTTGAGAATAACCTTCCATTCTTCTGGAGTGTGTCTGTGTGGCTGCTGTATGAAGTGATTTTAAAATGTACCAGCAGCAACCCCCTGTGTTATGGAGAAGAAACATCTCTGCATTTGGAGATGGTTCAGGCCAGTTTGGCAACCCAGTTGCTCTTTAGATGAATAATTTAAGTAATATTTCAAAGAGGTTGGACTGTGCCCTTACATTAAATCTGTTCTGTGCAGAAATGTCAGTTCAGGTCCTGACTGCAGAGCAACCTTTTCAGTGCAGTGTCCTACCCAGGCTAATGTGTGAAATCCCACTTCACAGTCAGACATATTCATCTTGGCAGAGCTCTAGGGCAGCTACACTGGCTCAGATGTGAGCCAAGGCTGGATCTTAGGACATTGTATCTTGCTGTGTGGAAATCCCTTAGTTAGAATTCTGCTGCATCAGCAAGAGCTAAGAATGATGTGTGTATACACTGAATTAAAGGAGAAAAGAGGATATACAGGTGTGCTCTGAGCTATGTGATGTGTTGTGGTATTTATGCATTGTGGGGTACAAGGGAAACCAATAAACTCCAGTCTGAAGAGGTGAGCTGACAGAAAGGAAAAAAAAAAAAAACTGGAACAAGGACAAAAATGTACTCATCTTGCAAAATGGGAAGTGGTGGATTCAGAAATAATCACAGAGGATGTTGCAGGACCCTGCAAAAGACAAGAGGACAGCATAATAAAAGGCACAATTTTACTGCATAAGCAGCAGGAGTTTAGAGAGATGGAACAAGAGACACTGCATGTATTGAAATGAGGAACAGAGGTGTAAAGAGGAATACACTGAAGACCCCAGGTTTAGCACTAGTGGTTGGTAGCTGGGGAGAGACAGCTGTTGTTTCAGCTGTTGCCATGAATTAGTTGGCAGGGTTTAATGACAACCTGCATATTAGGAGCCTGGGGAGCAAGAAATGTAGATCAGATGCATTGCATACATGGAAAACCAGGAGAATACTAGTTATTATTAATGGTTATATGATCCATGTCTCCAATTTTGTAACTTTTTGAAGGAAAATATGAGGGGTTTTTCCTTCTCTTTATCTTCCTGAAGTACTGGCACTTTCTATGATAAACTTGATAATATTAAATTTTTTCATAGGGGAAAATTCTCACAGTTCATTATGTGATTCAAATTTATTTTGTAGGGTGACCCTGGTGGAATTATGGGACCCCCTGGACATCCAGGTCCAAAAGGAGATATGGGCCCTCCTGGACCAAGTCTGCCTGGAACACCAGTAAGTTCATAATCTGAAAAGACTTTCCTGACTTTATTTTCTGCAGGGGTAATTGGGAAAGAATTGTCACTGTGCAATGAAAGAAATCACAGGAGGGTTTGTGTTGGAAGATACCTTAAAGTTCCAGGCCCCTGCTATGGGCAGGGACATCTCCCACTAGAACAGGTTGCTCAAAGCCCCATCCAGCCTGGTCTTGAACACTTCCAGGGATGAGGCATCCACAACCTCTCTCAGCAACCTGTTCCAGTGCCTCCACCCTCACAGTAAAGAATTTCTTCCTAATACCTAATCTAAACTTAGTCACTTCCAGTTGAAGGCCACAAGGCAAGTAATTTTATTGTAATTTCAAAATTGAAATATATTTTACAATGGTATTATTATTGAACTAAAATATAGTCTAGAATTAGTGTAAGTATCACACATAATCCTAGTGACACTGGCACTAACAAGGAAGATATGTAAACTTGTCATAGTTTATTTCTAAGGGCTGGCTAATTTTGACCCTTAAATTAATCTCTTACATTTCAAAACATAATTTGTTTTTTTTGTTGGTTTTTTCGTGTTTTGTTTTGGGTTTCTTTTAGGGTCCCTCTGGTGTTCCTGGAAACCCAGGTCCAAGGGGGCCAAAGGTATGCAAAATACAATATTTCTGTTTCTAAAATTAGTTTTTAAAAGATAATATGGTAGTTTACATTTTCAGAGCTGTTGTGATGGAAAGCCTTGTGCCTTTCACAGGGAGAAAGAGGACTACCTGGTGTACAGGGAGCACCTGGGGAGATGGGGCCCCCTGGAATAGGCATTCAGGGATCACCAGTAAGTAAACCAACACCCAGAATTTGGGCTTCTCCCTGTTCATCACTGAGCAGCTGCAATAGGCAATAGAGCATTAAAAAAAGCCAGGAAGTCCCTTCTGGCCTGACTCCCAGCTCCCAGTTTGCTTCAAGAGTTGCTGTGAGTTTGAATTCAAGCATGGAGTTGACACAGACATATAAAACATTCACAGTAAATAACTTGTACAGCAATAACTGTTTCAGTTATTCAGCTTGTTTCCTGGGTTTCTTTCTTTTTAATGCCTTAAAATAAAGCTACCTGCAGTGTCTTCAGAGTGCTCTGGTATAAAGGGAAAATGTTTGTGAAAGGTGACTAAACATCCACCCTGAATATCTTAATCTAAAATAATAATACTTAAAGATAATTTTTTCAGTTACAGTATTTTCAAATATGAATTTTAAAAATTACCCATTTATATCTAAATTATCTGGTTTTATTCAACTGCTTGTTAGTGGTTTTTTTAATGATTCTTCTTGATAAATATCACCACAGATCATTAATTTTTTTGGAAATGCTTGCCCTTAAAATTGGGCATTTGCAAAGTCTTGATGTCTCTAACTTTTTCAAAAATTTGATTTGGATTTAAAGCCAAACCATAAAACAAGTCTTTCTCTAAGTGAAAACTGCACAAATATCCCACATTCAGCAATTTTTGATGACATTTATCTCCCTTATCCTGGAAAATGTAACTACTGATTGTTTGGAGTTTTCTTACAGGGTCCCATAGGTCCAACTGGATCAGCAGGTGTGCAGGTAGAGTATAAGTTTCTCTTTAATACAAAAAGCATTAATTTAGTTTAAGAATTTTGCAGGAAAGGTATTCTTATATCCTAAATGATCTTTCATGCTCTCAGGGCCCTAGGGGACCTCCAGGACTACCAGGAGCTCCAGGTACCCCTGGTGTCAATGTAAGTGACAGTTTTGTATGTATACAAGAGAGAGTAATGTGTACCTCATCAATGATTTAAGGCCATCAAGTTTTATGTTTGTTTCTAGGGCTCTCCAGGAAGAGATGGGAAGCCAGGACTACCAGGCCCTCCAGGTGATCCTGTACGTATACAGGGAAAGCTTTTGCATTTGCTTTGGTGCAAATATTTTAAATTTATGTGAGGTGAGATAGCATAGCATAGAAGAACCACTGAAGAAGATAAAGTAGAAAAGATAAAGTAGAAATACTTACTTGGCAAAGACAGGAAAACAGCCATGTTATGTACCTTGGCCTCAATAAAACCGAGACTGTCTCCATGATGTTTCTTTAAGCAAGAAAAAATGCTTAGAATTAGTTAGCATGTAGTTAATGCTTATCAAAAATCATGGCTCTGAGTGTCTCTCAGCAGATTATTGTCAAACTTGGAAAGAGAGGTCTCTCCCATGCTCAGTTCTTGTCAGTGATTTAATTTGATTTGGGTAAGTAGATAAAACTCTGAAATTGGAGTGGGAAAGATTGCTTGCTTTTTGAAGATGTAATCAGAATTCAGAGGCTGTCTGAAGTCAACAAGATTTAACTTGAGACAGATGAGGATAAAGTGCTTAATAAGGAAAACTGAAATCCATAAGTAGAATAAGTCTGGAAGGCACAGTGCGTTGTAAACTAAATGTAAGTAAAATATTTGATGCTGCTATTAAAGACAGGTCTAAATGGTAAAATTCACAAGCAGGATAATTATTGCCTTTTGCTGTCTTGAAATACTCATCTCTTTGGAAAGAACATTTTTTCATGGACGATGTAGCAAGCAGGAGTGAATCTGGAGAATTAAGGCTATTTTAACTCTTTCAGAATCCCAGCATAAATCATACATTTATTCAGAGATGAACACACAGATTTATGGCTCTAGACAGTGTGTTTGGAGTCAGGCTGGACTTGTCCTACACAGGAGCAGAGGAGCTGTATGGCACAAACACAGTCTCTCCTACATCTGTGCCCTTTGCAGCTGGGGTTAGGGATTTCACATTGAGGGTTTTGGGTTCTGGGCCATGCACTGATAGAACAGCTAAAATAAGAGCATTAGAAAAGAGGAGAGACTGGGGAAATCCAGCAGGAAGACCAAGAGGTGACATGGTAATAGCCTGCCTAGTGGAAAAATGTCATAAGGAGAAGGGTGAGAACTCAGGCCATGTTGGTTTTTCTTTTCAAGTCTTGTCACAAGTTTATAAGAGCAGCTGATCCTGTGTATGTACAGTTTACCTCTGTGCAGGGGATGGACTCACACTTTACATAACTGTGACCTTAAGTTGTGCTAGGTAGTGTTGTCTCACCCTAATAGACACCTCAGCATTCTTTCAAAGGGGGTTATGCCACCCTATAGATGATGTACCCCTGATAATATTTCATGTTACTTATATTCAGCAGTGCATCTCTTGAGCTGATCTTTAACACTCATTGTTATTAACTGGAAGTTTTTCAAATATGCTTTTAAAAATGTGCCTATGTTTTATTTTTCTTCTTCAAAATGGAAAGAATTGAAACAGGCTGAGCAAAAACAGTTACCTTATTTTGAATATGTTTAATTTTATAGTCTGGCCACACTGATTTTAGATTTAGCAATTGGCAGAAGAAATGAGAATTAATAATTGGAGAGTCTTTATGAATGAAGCTGATGATAACCAGGCAATGTGTTTTTTACAGGGAGTCTTTAAATATAAGTTTAATGGCAGTTTAAGGTCTTGGGAATCTGGGGTATAAATACTGGCACAGTATAAATCCACTGACTGATCTTTAAATGGGTCAGCTTTAGTATTGGTAGCAATACAGCAGTGGCACCAAGGAGTTACACACTAATTATTAATGTTTAAAGATAAGAAAAAATATTACATAGGTAGCTCATGTTGCTGCAGCTGGATTATTTCCCCTGTCTGAGCTACTTTGCTGAAGTTAGTTTTGGCATCCCCAGAATTTGTGCTACAGTTGACTGTACAGTCAAAGCCTAGGAGAAAGAGGAAAACAATTGAATATAATCAGATGAGAATACAAGACATTCCAGTAACATTAAGTTCTTGCTGATGTGTTACAAAAACGACATTATTATGTTCAGGAGTTATGCTGTCATCATGGTTTGAGAAATTTAATTGAATTTGTAGTGAAGAATTACAATTGATAGGTTGGATAGACTGTGATATTTAACAATATCTGAAAATATTTTTTTTCTTTTGAGTTTTCATTAAAAAGTAGCTTCAACCAACATATATATAATCAGCTCGATGTGTAACAATACAATGTTTAGAAGCCATGAAAACACATCAGAATTAGTAGTCCTTTGTAAAACATTAACTGGGGATGCCTTTTTTAATTTCAGGTTGCACTTCCACTTGTGGGAGACATGGGTGCTATACTGAAGGTAAATTTTTCAGAGATTAAATGTCTTTTTTTGCTATAAACACGCTTTTTAAACAAACACATGCACTTGATTATACAGGTTCAGTTCTGACTTATAGGGCTAGCCTAAAATAGCATTGTGATTTTTGTTTTCTTTTAAAAAATATTCAAGAAATGTATTTTATAGAAATTTAGCAAAATAGTGATTGAACAGCATGTGGGGTAGTAGCCAGCAAGTGCCTATTCAGCACATCCAGCCTTCAGTATGAATTGCTACAAATATACCCTGTTTTCCATTTTACTTTGTAGCATTGATTTCAGTTAAATACCAAATGGGGAAAATACTCTAGAATTTCTAAGATATTATTTTGAAAAATAATGAAATTTGGAGTGTGCTGCAATATTCTGAAATGAAAATTGTGCTCTGGAGTATTTCAATATGAAGAGCACACATCATTTCTACTGTCCTTTATTAATACAGGTACTTAGGGTTTATTGACTTCCTCATTTCCAAGTCTGATTTATTTTAGGTCTTTCTTTCTTTTTGTAATTGTACTGTCTTTCTGCTGCACATGCTCTTGTCAGAGCTCTCTCTCTTGCTGGTTCTTTATGCTTCTTTCCTCATTTCTGTGTTTTGCAGTTAGCACTTCTATATGACTGCAATTTAGCTGGGAAATGCTTCTCTCAGCTATGCAGGGGTCATTTACTTTTAAATAATTACAAATTTGAAGCTAAAGAGAGTAACAAGTAGCCTTCATCTCTAATTAATCCTTAAAAGGAAGTGCTCAAACCTAAACACAGGCGTCTCTGGGACAATCCAAAAAAAGCTAAAAATGGTTAGCACGGTTTGAGTAGGGATGTGAGAGATGGGGAGGAAAACAAGGAGGTCTCTCTGAACCAAGTATTTGGTTTAGAAAAGAGAAAGGACTGAAGAGAAGGCTTTGAGGTAAAATGAAGGACTGGTCAGAAAGGCAGGAAGGAAGAAGTGTGCATAGATTAGTCTGCATGGACCAGATCTATGTATTAAAAATATTCATTTGTCTTTGTTTTCTGTCTGCTCCGCAGGGTGATCCTGGCACAAGAGGTCCTCCAGGCATTCCTGGTAGAGAAGGACCAAAAGTAAGTTTTGAAGAGTGCACTTTTCATTGCTTTGTTTCTTATTAAAAGCAAAAGGCCAGATTCTTGCCTCTGCAATATTTGACATTTTTGTCTGATCCATATCCCTGTGGCATTGAGCAGCCTAAAGGTTCAAATGATTTTTATGTTTCAGGCCTCTTGATGTGTCAGTTTGCCTTTTCTCTAGGTTGAGTGAGCAAAATAGCCTGAGTTGAGTCCCAGGCCCAGATAGCCTGGCAAAACCTCCCATGTCTCCCTCAAGTGTGCAACACAGCTGGATCCCTCTGTGCCTGTGCACCCTGTTCCCGTGGGAGTAACTCAGTAATTTCCCTGGGACTTGAAGTTTCACTGACATCAATCAAAATCCTGCTTCACTGGAATCAGATAAAAACCTGGTTTGACATATAGATACCTCCTATCATTGAGACTAATTCCATGGAAGTGAACTTTCTCCATTTCAGCAAGCTCTTTGGTGCTAATATCTCCATCTTAAGGTCTTTTGAGTATTTTGCCTCCTAGGTACAAACCTCTCATTTCCTTTCACCTTGCTGGGAGGCATATTTTAAAATTTTCAGATAGTTTTGAGCCTTTGCTTTGTGCTTTAGTCACTATGGCTGCAAGGGCATCATGCTAGCATATATTTAATATGGGTCATAAAATGCCCTATAGAGCATGGAATTCATTGTTCTCTAATAGAAAATATTTGTTTGAATGTTATGTTTTCTTAGGGAAGCAAAGGTGAACGTGGATTTCCTGGGCTTGCAGGAGAAAAGGGCGATGAGGTAAAATGACTTCATTTCTTCAGTGGTAGCATTACCTGAACCTGAGTAAAGACCTAGACTGAAAATGAAATGCACAGAAAGTTATTTAGTTCTTTAAAATGGCTGAGGTAGTAGTGTAGTGCTATAAATAGCCCTTGGCTCTGATTTTTCAAGAAGATTGAATGTTATTATTCAATTAAATAACATCTATTTAAATTTTGTCTGTGAATTTTTGCTCATTTGTGTATTTTAAAGTCTCGTACACATTTACATGCTACTTTTTAATGATATAGGATAGGGCAATAAATAGGAAAATGCAAATTATTTTCAGAAAATACTTTGTGTCTATAAAATATTTGTTTTCATTTTGTTGGTTCCCCTTTAGAATTCACTTTTGGAAACTCTCCATTAAGCAAATAATCTAACGGGAACAGTAATAGCAGCATCTACTATTAAGTGGAAACTGAAAAATATTTGAATAGTCTGGACTTAAAATATCTACAATAATTTGCATCTTATATTGTATTCTTTGAGTTATTTTATGTCTTTATGGAAAAGGAAAAAAAGCCAAATGACGTGTGGTGCCAAATCGAAACTAGCTGCTATAGGTTTCATTTTGAATTGGAATATTTGCAGTTAACATTTCAAGAGCAATATCAGTGCAAAGAAAACAAAAAAAAAAAAAAAAGAACATTACCCCAACAGAAGCGATTAAGCAAATTAATCTGGATAAATAAATTAATTTCTTAGTAATCTTAGCCAACTGAGGAGTTAAAATAAGTAGCCCATTAAAAAGTATGTGGTGAACACCTCCAAAAGACTAAACTGGGATTAAACACACACTACTCTCTTAAATTAAGAGTGCTGGTTGCAAGACACAGCCCCTGGAAAATACAAAAGGAATTCAGAGTGTATTGACTGGGGGGGTTGCAATTCTTTATAAGCATTTCACATTTCTTCATCACTAAGGCTATGATATCTTAAGAATTTTTAAGAGTAGTAAAATGAGAGAATAGCTTTCAAAAAAAAACTATGTTCATCAGGATCCTTGGCCTACAGAAGTAAGCAGGTAATTAATGCTGTGTTAATAAGTTAGTTATTCATTTGTTTCTTCACCATTTGAGCTGCCTCATTGACCTGCATTGATCTGCTTTAGCTCTGATATTTTCAATGTTTTGCAGCAGCTTTTGATTATGATATGGTGAGAGTGCAAGTGAATCTTTTTCAGAAATGTGTATGAAAACATTTTGGAAGTAACTTCTTTTCCAAATTTTAAAATTTTTATTTTTATTATTTTGTTGGAATGGGAAAAAATGGGAAGAAGGATGGAGAAGCCTTTCTGAAGCCCTTTGAAATATGCTCATTAACTTCCATATGCTTTCCAATCACCCTTTAATCTTTGCTGAACTTATCTTCATTTTCAAAGCACTTTTTTTTTTTTTTTTAGGGGAGGGATTTTTTTAATATCAGTAGTAGGAATTACAGAAAATGTTCCTTTGGTTTTCATATTAATTTCTCATATAAATGTACCATCAGAGTGAAGGAGTTCAAAAGGAGCAGAGAGCATATTAGCAGTTACCTTGCCACTCTGAAAAGCTGCAGAGGTGGATCAATGTCCTCTGTGTGCAGGAGCAAGAAAAGAAAATCAATGTCTCTCCATCTCTACGTTTTTGCTGATTTATTTCTCTCTGAAGTTTTTCCCTCAGTCTCTTCCTCAGAGCACCTATTTCAGGGTTCCTGACCTATGTGGCTTTCTAGGCTGCCTCATTAGCCATTCCTTCTTAAACACTGCATTTCAAATGAGAAATATTCCTTTTCTGAGGGAATTTTTCTTGTCAGAGGATGGACAGATGAAATTAGTCACTGCTTGGAAGAATCTATTTCTCTTTGTGGATTATAGGGAGAACCAAGAGTGTTAGTTCTCATTAGTACATAGCTTTTAGGTGTCTTAAATTGCACCTGAGCCTGGCATGGCAGAGTGACATAAGGCTTGTCTCAAATCCCACCTCTATCCACTGTAGTGAGTTGCACAGCTGCATGTTTAGTAAGTGGTTGCTAGAATCCATTGATTTTCAGTCAATTGAATAGAATACAAGCAGGAAAGTAGATCATTAAATACTATGTAAAATGTCATGTTCAATTACTAAAAAGGCAAATCAAAAATGAGGCAGAAAGTATCATTTCATTTAGGTAGCATCAGGTAATATTGAGCCTGAGTAAATGTCTTCTCACCAAAGAAAACAAACCTTTTAATAAAAGAAAATAGAAAATTAATCTCTAAGGAAAGGCTTTACATTTGTTTTTATCTATACAACTAGACAAAAGTATTTACAAAATACAGGCCAAAAATGTGAAAGGCTGAAGGAAAATTGGTGTTATCACTCCAAAAAAAGTTGCCTTTTTTCTGGTTCAATGATAACCTGGTTCTCTTCCCTACCTGGTGGGGTGGTTATTTTTTAGCCATTACTAAAAGTGATGCCTACATTTTAGAAGAAAATGCACTGTAATACAGGTATAGTACTGCTGGACATGCTGAATGTAAGTATTTTTGAAGTACAATGGGAGAGGAACTAGACATGTGCTCTTTTAATTTCCAGGGTCTTCAAGGTGCCCCTGGACTGCCGGGTATACCAGGACCCAGTGGCCCCTCTGTAAGTGTGTGGTATCACCTGGGACCTAATTTATTTCTGTAGGGGTTGCTATCACTGCCTAGTTTCTAGCCCTTTCTTTTATCTTTTAGGAGAGTAATAGTAAAATCTTACCCATTCTGGCTCTAGTAAAGTAAACTATACTGGTGTTAATGTTACTGAAAATACCATAATTGTCTGGACTCAATGTTTATGGGACTTAAATAGATTTGAAGTTTTGACATTACTAGAGAGTCTGTGAGGTTACATGATTTATGATGTGCAAACTTGCAGTGAATTATGTATTTTTACCCAAGTTAGGGTCATGTTAGTAATAAAATCTAAAAATAATTCCAGCTAGTCGTTCTGGAAAAAAAAAACCAAAAACCTAGTGCCAAAACAAAGTAATTACTTGGTTTCACAATTCAAAACCAAAGAATAAGAAGCTGACAATATTTAAAGACACTGAAATATATCCTAAAAATTGTTGATATAACTGAGAAAGGTCCTCTTTGAAATTTTTTTGCAAATATTCTTTTCTACACATGGGATGTAATCACATTAGTTAATACGATCATCATCCATTCCTAGGTTTCATGACAATACTTATATTTCTTTCAAAAATTGGAGCACATTTAAGAAGTTGAATGTGGAATACATAAATTGTCATTTAGCAGTAAAACATGACTCAGCTGTATCAAGATGTGCCAGTTAGGGTCACCACATTTAGTTTACCAAGGTGAAAATGCAATGGTGAACACAGGTTTTACCCTTCAAAGGATTTGTCAGGAGGACACATCTGTTGTATCAAAGAGAAGAGAAATATTTAAACCTGAAGGAGAAGTATAATTAGGTTTAAACTACCTCCCAAAAGCATGTTCTAAAAACTTAGTGACTCTGCAAAAATACACTGTTTCATTTTTTCCTAACTTATATAAACTTATATAAACTTATATAAACTTATATAAACAATTCTGTGCAGGGAGTCACAGGAAGACCTGGACATCCCGGTCCAGCTGGAGCAAAAGGAGAAAAGGTATTCCCTCTTTTTATTCTTGGTGAAGGTCCCATTACACTGTGTTTTGTGGTGTAAAAGGAATGTGGCATACATTTCAAATTTTTATTTGTATTTCACTACAAGTACTTTCCCTAAGCAGTTCTGTGCATATATATTTTGAAGTGCAGTCCTTGTGGTGTATTGAAGTTGCAGAGAATTTTCTGTCAGCATAACACATCATATAAGGTTTAGGAAAGTGAAAATATGTTTCTGACATAGAATAAGACTAGCAACTGCTTGCTGTGCTTCTCATTCTTTTACCAATATTATACTCAAAAATAATTGTACAAGCCCTGAAAGTTATTGGATGTTAGTTATTCTGAAAAAATACATAAACTTCCTTTATACTTACTTTACACTCTCTTAGCACTGCTGTTTTTTTAAAATTGTATGTGTTTTATCAGAAACTTGATATTATCCATTAGAACTAAGAGGTCAAATTCATTTATTGGGTACATCAGATCAGTGCAATAGAGCAGAGACAAAACTTTGTTGCAAAATACTTTCTGGAACAAGTTCTACATTTTGTGTATATTACAGCTTTTATTTTAGAAGTACTCTGGAATTTTCCAGGCATAACACTGCCACATCCACATGTGGGATCCTAATTCACTACAAAACTCTGATATGAGTAAGAAAGAAAACTATTTTGTAGAGCTCTAAAATTATTTCAGCAAAGAATTTGAATGCGAGTTCTCTCCTTGCAGATGGCAGTAACAAAAATTTGCCCCACTGATGTCCTTTTCATCTAACTGAAAGCAAAACACAAGTCTTTGATAGTTCCTTGGTCACAATTCACACACAGGTGGCAGTGAGAATCCCCTGCCCAACTCGTGTCTCATCATTCTAAAAGTGCAAAAGTCAGATGGCTGAAGAGTAATGAAGTGAACTGAAATAAAGCCCCAGTAAATTTCTCCTCTCACTTTCATCTGGGACACACTCGAGGATTGATCACATAATGTGCTTTCTAAAATAATAGGATTTTAATTTCCCATGAAACTCTTCAAACCATTCTTGAGAGGCTGACAGTTTCTTACAATTAGCAGGGCCATTTGGAAATTATCCTAGTATAAATGTTTAGTAAGAATTGTATTTTTCTGCTGAGCTAATTACTGGCATTGAGCACTTAGCTTGATTTTTGCCACCTTAGTAATTTTAAATTTGTGACTTAAGTGTCTCACTGGCATACATTTAATAAGATCCAAAAAAGCCAGTGAAAAATTCAGACAGACTTGTTCCAAATTATAGAGTGTATTTATCTGAATTGTAGTGATGAGATTTTGAAAAGATTGTTTTGAAAATTTTATGCTCAAAACTTTGCAACTCTACTATTCACAGACCCCGTGATTCTGCTGGGGAAAAATCTTAGCAGCTATACCTTTTGTAATATAGTCAATTCAGTACACAACAGCAGAACAGGCCAGAGATACAGGTAACAACAGATTAGTATTTTACAGTAAAAACCAAAAAAATATTCATTGTATCTCTTAATAAGGAAGATTGTTTAAAAAAAATTTGATTTATATTCAATATGTTTCTAAGTAAACTGAATTTCTCAGTCTGTAGCTCGATTTAAATGATCAACTGAGGACTTGCTTTTGCAAAATTATATACAAAGCATAAAATGATGTTAATCTGCCAGTTCCTTAAAAATCCTTATTAACAACTCTTTTTTTTTTCTTCATCTCCCTTCTGGTACATATGATATGTTTCCCAACCCAGCTTACCACTGTTATTTTGCTGTAAGGAAGTTACTACACATAAAAGCAGCAAGTAACTAACAAAATAAAAACTAGTACAAAGTAATGATTCATGCCTTCTCTAAAGCTAAAGCAGGAACATTTCAGGAGGATTTATTCTTGGTATTATCTGCTCTTATTGACTGTATCTCTTGTTTATTATCATTATGGTCATCATAGCTTGAGTGTGGAATGGATGTGGCCAGTTACAGAAAATGAGTTGTATCAATCTCTTGCTGCACTAGGGTAGTGAAGGTTCTCCTGGGAAACCTGGACCACCTGGGCCTCCGGTGAGACATTTTGTTTTATATCTTGAATTTATATTAGGAACAATATACTTGTGGGTAAAAATGTAATGCAATATAAAGAAATGAGTGTTGATCTAATAAAAATTAATATTGCAGGAAGGTAACAGTGTCTTTTTTCAAAAGGCTTTTTTCCTCTTAATTCATCACTGAGTAAGTTCAGATCACTAAAACCCTCTAAGAAACCTGCTCAAAATAGTTAACCTTGATATCCAATATTATAAGAGTAAAATTGACAGCTTGGATACCTGAGATCAGAGAACCCAGGCAACCTAGGAAAAATCTGTGGAGCTCACTGGACTCTAAATTAAGTGGAATAGTACCTAACACAAAATTTATTCTAGGGAATTATAATAACAAAAATCGAATTATTATTTACACTGATTTACAGGTTTCTTGGTTGATAATTTGTTTTTTTTAAAGTCCCAAGCTGTGGTGGTGTATATCTTATATTCTTCTGAAATCTGGAATCTTTGACAAATTGAGAACAAAAAGGATGCCACAGCTTTGCTGAACAACAGGACTTGAACAGGGCAATAGTTCTGCCTTTGTAATTCATAAGTGACACTTACTTGGTTTTTATGCTTTAAAGGGCATGCCTTACAATGAAAGAAATGGAATGAGCAGCTTATATAAACTGCAGGTATTTCTCTTTAATGTTAATTGCCTTTTTTTTTCAATCCCCATCCAATTTTAGCCACAACTCAACTTTTAACCTTGCTGTTACAGGGAGGTGTGAGTGTTGCCAGTTATCCAGGTCCACCAGGACCTCCGGTAAGTGCCACCAGAAATCTGATTTCTAGCAGCTAATTGACAGAGAAACAGAGGAGGGTGAGTTGCATGGAATTTGATTTTATTGGTGAAAGATTTAAAAAAAAAAAAAATCAGGGTATTATTGGTATGTAGTAGTCTGTGATTTTATGTTTGCCAAGAATTTTAGCCCATTTTGGAGAGTGTTTTGATTATTTATTTTTATTATTTATTTTGATTAAATCATTTCATCCTAGCAAGCAAAGGCTGCCAGAATGGTACATAATTTGGTATTGGACTCTTAAGTGTAAATATTCTTACACTAAAAACATGTAATTTTGTACCTATAGTTTGTGGGGCCATAGTTTTGTTGTGAATGAAATTTGGTGCCAGAATTGAGAAGCTCATGAATTCTGATCTGAGTTCTGTCACTGATTCACTATGTGTAGTTACAGTACATGAAAATATGTAAAACTAAGAATTATATTCTGGAAGTAATACAGGGCTGGTGTCTTTCACACTGCAGTTGCAGCCCCTTGAAGCTGGGCACTGCTGCTTTGGTTCCATGGAACTCGAGATTCTGTGCATTTATTTACATTCTTCTCCTTTTTGCCACCATAGGCAAGTTCTTTTTTGAGATGATTGTCTCTTTGGTAACCACAGTTATGGTCTGGCACCGAGCAACAGAGCTGTCTTTATATTCTGGAACAGCAAAACAAAACCCAAAACATTACTAAGATTTTGTACTAAATTAATGAGCTGAGAGAGCTGGAATTAATAATGATTCTAAATGCATTGCATTAGCAAAGTAGACTCATAGTGCAGTCATTAAAAAAAACTCATCATGTAACTTATCTTCTTTAAATGTGGCTTGGTTTGTTTGGGTTTTTTGCAGGGTCCAAAAGGGGATCCTGGAACAGTGGTATGTATGTATTTTTTGGTTTTGATTGAGAATTCCCCAAGTAGTTTGGTACATTGCACTTCTGAAGGATAATAAGAAACCCAAACCAAAACCTCTCAGCAGTGACAGCAAAACATGGAGTTGTAAGGCAGTTTTCTAAAACAGTTTAATAATTTGTCTTCAAAAAAATTCACAATCTTTTTTTTTTTTTTTGTTTCACCATAATGCCTGGAAGCTGAATACATCTTTCTGTACCAGCAAGCACTTTCTATTCAGAAAACACCAAGTACCAGAGTTTAGGTGGGAAAAATGATATGTCAGAAATTTCAGGAAACCCAGACAGCAATTTCCCATGGCTTTTGATTTAACTGGGAATTGCTGAACTGGAATTGTTGGCTGTAGGTTAAATGTCCATGGTAAATTATCAATTTTCTTTCTAAAAATAATTATAAGGATCTCCCCACTCTACATGTTAAGCTGATTTCTCCAGTGGAGCATGTTTACAGTTTTCTTTCAACACTTGAGCACCTACCCAGGGATGCAGCCTGTGTGTCCCTTGCTGCAGAGTAACCTTTGTTTAGGGAGGAGAGCACAGAATTGCCTGGAGCTTGGTTCTCTGGTTGACTGGGGGTGCTCACACCCCAGGGCTGTGCTGCCTGCAGGTGCTTCAGAGGTGACCTTGGCTTGTAAGAGCACTGGAATTCTGTATTTCATCCTTTATCAACATAAAACCACTGAGCCAAATACTCACACAGAGCCTCTGGGAAAAGCCTAATTTGCAAATCAGTAAAAAGAAGCATAACAAAATCTGTTTACCTAATAACTGGTCAGCTGTTTTGGTAATCTCAAGTTAAATAATATGCTGTTGCTTGCTGTTAAACATTTCCCATGTTGAGTAAAGAAATTCTAATGTATGCAATCTTTTAATTAAAAAAAAAATTAAAAACAGGGAGACCCAGGACCGATGGGATTACCAGGACTGGAAGGACTCCCAGGGGAAAAGGTAAGACTTAAAAAGGAGACATGATTTCTTAGTGGCCACTATCTTCAACAAAATGATTTCTGAAGCTTTGTTTGGTTTATTATTTTTGTGTGTAAGTTAGTGTTTCTATGAGAAAAATCTTAGGATACTTATTTACATTTTCCTTTTTTTGCTTCAGTGTGGGTGTAAATAATATACTCACTGAACTTAAAATTGCATTTTCTGAAAATGGAAAATTGAGGCCTTGTAATATTCTTGGTAGAATACTACTATACTTGATAATAACATAGTTAATATATTCCTAAGTATGGTTCTTGTTCTTTCTTGAACATTATTTTACATTTACTGTCCCTCTGTCTTGTTCTCAGCCTTTTGCTTTCTGATGTGGAGACTGATTAAGAATTTAAAGAAAAGCTTTTCATAAAAGGCTAAAAGAATCAGGATTTTGGTATTCATTTCTAAATGGAGCAAAGTACAAATCCTTTAGCAGAGAAACAAAAAAAAATCTGTAATTATGCTTTCTGTCAGCAAAACCAGTTTGATTTTCCTCATATCTTCTAATTTAGGAAGAAAAAAATAGTAAATTGTTTTGCAAATGGAATGTTTTTCAACTTTTTGAATTATGCTATTAAACAACTTCATGCAAAAGTACTATACTGAAACTTATTTTTCATCACAAAGAAATGTAAATTACAAGTTTTCTTCTCAATATCACCATGCATTCCTCCTACTTACTCAGTCAGTGACAAGATCTAATGTAGGTATCTATACTAGATGCTTAAATTACATGAGATGGTTCTTGCTCTGGAATTCTACAATTTACAGGCAAATAAATACTTGTCTGATTTCAAAATGAACAAACACAGGAGACATTACAGGTCTAACTGAGACAAAATGGGGACAGAAATTAAATAAAGGGAATAAGCAATGGGTCAGATCATATAAACCAGCTGGGTGAGTGTTTGGCCCTCTCCCAAAGTAAAAATATCGTTTCCTTAACTAAATTGGGTCAAAATTTCACATTTGTGGTGCAAATAAATGAACAGAATCTCAGAGCCTGCCAGTCCCAACAGTATAGTGTATGCTGGGTTTTAATTTATAGCCATGATTCTTCTCTGTATAGCAGAATGCCATCTTCTGGAGACAACATTGGCTGTAATTTTGTAATAATTTAATGAACTGCCTTAAGAACTTCATGTCCTCTGGATAAAATGTCCCCTCCCTCAGCTGTGCTGACAGTGGCTGGTGCAGCTGTGCTGCCAGCCACACTGCTGGAGGGACCAGAATAACCCTGAAAAGAAAAATGTTGCAAGGGAAGTGTTAGGCATTTCTAGTTTCACTATCACAGCGAGCATTTAGGGAAAATTCCACAAGTTCTGGGTCTGGAACACCCACTGGGGCAGAGGGCAGGGCTCCAGACCAGGTGCTCAGTGCTCCCACTCGGTGTTCCAGAGGTGCAGGTTGTGCTCCTCACTGGGTGACTTCTGCCAGCCCCAGAGCAGGACAGGCTGAGCTCTGTCCTGTAAACCCTTCCCCCAAATGGGGTCAGACATGTAACCTGTCATCTGTCACACTTGGTGTAAGTCAAGTGCTTCTAATCAACAACAATATCATGGAGCAAAATGATGGGGATGAGACAACCCACCATTACTTGTAAGGACAGGAACCAGAAATCCCAAAACTTCCTGGGGCTGCAGAACACAAAGTGGCTGTAGCTATGTTTACAGAGCTTTAATACATCTGCTCCAGGTAACATACACCCATCTCAGAAAAACATTCTCCTGTTAGTATGGCTTCAACAGGGATTTTCTGACATAAATTTATAAATGAGGAGCCTGATTTTTTTCTTTCATTTTTAACCAACATTACAGTAACAGAGCATAGTGTTGCAGACCAACACATCAGCAGTGGTAAATACCTCTGGATAGTTTTACCACTTGTTGAGCTCTATCTGTCTGTTTTGGATTACAATCCTGCTAAGAAGGATGAATTTGTGCCTGTAACTCATCAGTTCCAGCCAAAAAAACAACACTATCCTGGCTTAAAGCATAGATGAAGGGGGCTGCGTGCTGTAAGGAAGGCCATGGCACAAGCAGAGGACATTGCTTGTAGTAAATGGATGGCTGGGTAGCAGGAAAGTAAAAACTTCTTTGAAAGGTGCATCTTAAATATGGGGATGTTGATATGAAAGTGAATTACCCTGTGTAAATTTTGTCATGACCACAAATTATAATTATTTGGAGAACTACAGATAAGTCAGGGACTTTCCATCCCTTTTCAAGGGAGGCCTCACACAGAGTCAAAGGGAAACATTATATGAGAGAACCTAAACAAAGGATTTGGGTTACTTGCTCAAGTCTGTCTCATGAGCCAGTGGCAGAGATAAATATTAGCATTTAGCCTGGCTCTTGTCCTCATTTTCAGTTCACTTCCTTGGGTTTTAATGGGAACCCACCATGAAACTTCTGCTTTAATTGTTGTGGTTTAAACATAGATTTATCTTTTCTTCAGGGTGACCGTGGACCAGCTGGTGCACCAGGAATGTCAGGGACACCGGTATGTGTATTCTTTAATGAAACTCAGGTTTTCAGAAGCTGAAAAAACAAGTCAAGCAAGGTGCTGAGCTTAATCTCAGTCACTGTGGAACACCAGCGCTTGGCTTATGCTTTATATGTGGGTATGAAGATTGAGTTTTCCCTAAAGAAATTGGAGTTTTAATAGCAGCAAGGGTTCATATTATTATTAAAATGACAAGAGCCAGTGGGGTGAATACATGATAAAGCTGGAATTTGAAGCTGCATATGCTTAGTTAAGAAATGTGAGATTCTTCTCATTGCCTCTGTTTAATATAGATAAAGACATTTTTTGTGTTCCCAGGCATGCATAGATTTCTGAGCATCTTTCTGTCACAAAGAAAAATCATGAACATTAGTTATTGCAACCCACAAGGATCTGCATATCAAGTCGATCAAACATTTGCTTTAGGGAAATGCTTTGTCAACTATTTACATGTGGTATTCAGAGAAGTTCCTGAAAGTCATAGAGGAACTTTGTTGTAGGTGAAAGTAGAAGTAACTAATAATAAATTGAAATTATAATTATTCGTTTGTGTTCCTAAAGGAAATGAAGATATTAGATTGCATTCACAGTTTAATAAAAAAGTTTATCCATATTTCAGTAGGCAGTATGGAGTTATTTATATGCAAATAGATTTATTATTAAATTTTGGCAGCCACCAATAAATTCAGAAGCTGTTTAAATTATAAATATGCTTTTCATGAAATAAAGAGAATTATGTGTCTACACACTCCCATTTCCATTAGCCACTGATTTAGTCTATTTACTGTGAGTTCCAAGAGAGAACATCATCTTAAATAGCCTAATTTCATTGGGTTTTCCTAAAAGAATTGCACATTTAAGGGGAAAAGTGTTTGTCTGAGTTTTATAGCAGATGTAAGAATTTCAAAGTTTGTTGTTCTGAAACAGATTTTACATTAATGTTAATGTTTACATAATGTTAATGCTGTAGCTGGTGTGAATGATCACAGTTGTGCATTTTCTATGAACTTCCCACTGGATGTATCCCAAGTTATTTAATGTTCTCTATTCAAATTGGATATTAAATATTTAATGAGGTCCCTTCTTCACTGATGGAGTTGCATTCTGTTGACTATATTTAGTTCTGACAAAATCCACTGAAATAAAATATTTCCCCCTGAAATAAATTATTTGCATTTTCATTTTATACTAAAGAGTTTTAATCAACAAAATAGTAAACATGTGAGACTATTTTTTTTCCTGTGGTCTAGGAGGAGTTTGAGACATATCCATATATCTTGCTGGAAAATAATTTGTCTTCCTTACCTGTCATTATTCCCTAGATGGAATAGTGGGCTCTTTTTCCCATCTGGGAATATAAACTTCTTATTTTTGCTTTGGTGTTTTGCTGAGATTGCTGAGATTGTCAGGGAAGCTTGGACTGAGATCCTGCAAGATTGCCACCAGAGCCTGTTTCAACACAAACCCTCAGTCCTGCTCTTCCCAGAGTTTTCCCTGGTCTTGATGGGTTTGATCTCTCACTTGTACAAGTCACCTGAGGATCTGGTCTAAGGATACTTTCAGGAAATGTAGCTTCAGGTTGTTAAAAGAAGGGCATCCTACAAAAAAGTGGCATTTAAAATCAGCATTTAAATGATGTCATAAGAGAGGGTTGTGAATTCTGGCAGGCTGAACAGAAAATGACAATAAAAGTGGCCGAAAAAGATCATGAAGATAATTTGCAAAAGGAGTTAAGTAACAGTAAAGTCACATTAAAAAAAAAAAAATACCTGAAGGAAAAAAATCTTGATTTTCAATATGCATTTAAAAGCTTTGATCTGACTATGACTCCTTAAGGTGGAAATCATGGTGTAGTAAGAGAAAATTTCACAAAAGCTTGTCAGTATTCAGGAAGGGTAAATAAAACCAAGTGAGTAATATTTAATGCCTGATCATTAAATATCACAAATGTCTAGTAAAATATTTCTTTTGTCTTTCTTAAAGCATTAATGACCAATACCATGAATATTTCTCTTAGATATATATATATACTCTCTTATTTTTGATATAGAGAAAAAGATTATTTGGCTTCCTAATAATTTGAACCTGTAATATCCTCTTTTTGCAGGGAAAGCCAGGATCCCCTGGGTCCCCAGGGCTGCCAGGAGAACCTGTAAGTACAGATTTAAGTGCTGGGTTCTTCCAACAGCAAACAAATATTTCAGACACCTAACACAAGATTTTTCATGCAGATTTAGATGTGTGTTTTCTTCTTTCTCAGGGTGAAAGAGGACCTATAGGAGATATAGGCTTCCCAGGTCCAGAAGGGCCACAAGGAAAACCAGTAAGCAATTTTATACTGAGTATATATTGGTTTATATATTGTTACAAAAAGATGGGGTTTAGTTTATCAGAAGTTACACAAGAAAGGACATTACATCTTGCTTTGTGTTAGAGTAGGTAGCATGAAGAACATACAGAGCTGCGCTGCTCAGTATTAACCATCCAAAAAAGAATTCCTGGTATTGTGATGTTTAAATAGTTAATGTTACTGAAATGTTGCCTTTAAAGGTCTTATGAAGGTCACTTGGATCTTGTTGTCATAAAGATTCCTCTTTTACTGTTTCAGAGGGTAATATGAACCCAGACACTCAACACAGTCAGTAAAGGATGGGGTGGAGAGAATGTTCTCAGTTTCAGTTTAGATAAAGCGTGTGCTTCATGACTGAATAAACTTTGAGACTCTTCTGTATACAGGTGATGCAACACAGCAGCTGAGGCATTTAATGTTCACTTAGGAGATGTCTGATCTGCTCCCTTTATGTCATAAAAGTGTGACAGCAGTGTAGTCAGCACTGCCTGAGCTGGTTTAAAAACTTAGTTTATATTCTAGAAGGGGTTCAGCAAGGGTAGTGCAGGACTCATTATCTCCCCTGAACCTTGGCATTTTGGGGGTGAGCATGAGCAGCAGACCTTTGCAGCTTGTCAGCACTTCTCCACATTACACCTCTGCCTTGAAAGAAGAGACAATTTCTGTAGCTACAGCAGCCAATTAGCCCAAGGTGCCTAATCTGGGCAAAATTCCACTTTGCAGTATATGAGGAGAAAGAAATATTCCTGATGTCTCTGCTCATACAAATCATCCTTTCTCACTCAGTGAAACAGCTGTGACTTTGCCACATGTGCAGATCCATAAATATCCTACTAAATTAAACACTGCCAGAGCATTTATCCTGCAGTTATCTGGCTTTGTATAATTGTTGGTATAATCTCTGACATTATTTTGGCCCATAGCAGCTAGGACTCTCAGATCATGCCACATTCCAGTCTGGAGGGTGATGTGTGAGCCTGGAACAGTTTCCAGCAGGTGCTGTGAATGCAGCCATCCTCTTTGGGGAATGAAGTAGCTTTAACCCAGGAGAACAAAACTGTGCCATGCTACAAATCCTAAGGACCAAAGAATGGATCTGGACATGTAATAGTAAGGCATAATCTCTGTAACAGTAGAAGGGTAATTCAGTACCAAGACTAGAATATCTCTCTCATGGTTGTATTATGACTATATGGGACTGAAAATTACATGGATATGTCCACAAATATTCCACATCTGCAAAATTTTCTATGATTTGTCATTAAAGTTGGATGATCATTAGATTTGGTGCACATCTTGATGCTCTTTGTCTATTGTAATTACATAAACTGCTGCTCTTGCAGCTTCAGAACATTTATTGATATAGCACTAAACACTGAGCTTTATATTTTATTTTTTTTATATTTTTATAATATATATATATATATATATAATATTTTTATAACACATAAACATATTAATTTTTTTCTTAGGGGATCAATGGAAAAGATGGATTGCCAGGCCCTCCGGTAAGAAAACATGCTTTTGTGTATTTTATTCCTCACAGAAACCACAGCTGTTAATCCTAGGCAGTTGCTTTTTGTTCTGCTAACACATGAAACACAACAAAGCCTTTAACTGATCAGTTCATCTTTTTACAAAAAACATTTTTCAGGGTGCTGTGGGGAGACCAGGAGACAGAGGACCCAAAGGAGAACGTGTAAGTCCCTATTATGATAATTTTTTCTCTTTTTACTGGGCATATAAACACCTCATTATCTCCTATCTTATAGGCAAAATCAGGAAATTAATTCTCTGTGAAGTTCAAGCACTCACCTAAGACATTTAAGAGGTTTAGTCCTAGACACCACTTCAAAGAATTAGAGTTGATTTGGCTTCTGCATTTAGAGGAAAAACACATTTTATAGACTTTCTAACACAGTTGGCCATGGACAGTGTAAATTGATCAATAGGCTGAGAATTGGAAAGCAGATAATCCAGTTGTGCTGTTGTCAGACTTTGCAAAAGCTGTGAACTTGCCCTGTTGTCTTCCTTTCTATGTCACAAACACAAATCATGTTTTATGTAAAACAAGCTTGTCACACTTAGACAGCAGAAATGCCAGTGCTATGCCTGACTGCTTCCCAAACCCTTCAGACAGTTCTGTTCATGGCAAAAAGGTCATGGAGGGCAGGAATCATTATGAAAAGTGAGGGATGAGTTATATATATATATATATATGTATATACATGTATATATGAAGATGGTCTTCTTATAACATTGCTGAAGTCCTGATGTTCTAATCAAATGGCTACCACATTTATTTGATGACTCAGAGAAGAACCTCCCTGTTTAATCTGGAAAATGAATCTGCTTTATGACACTGAAGAGACATAAGGGTTTAACAATTATTACAATTATCCCTTAGAAAATTAACTTTTTACAATGTTCTAGCATTGCCTTTAAGGACACAGTCCTGCATCTGTGTGAGAGTGATTGCAATGATTACAGAAAATAAAGTCAAGGTTTTCTTGCAGCCATTATTATCACTGCTGTACAGCATGCTCCTTCAGTTTGAGACCAGCTGTTGTACTTACAGAAAAGAGAAGCACCAAAATTGGAAGGACAGAGTAAAACTCTTGAGGTTTTCTTGTCTAATATAAGAATGTCCTCACAGAATCAATTTAAAGAAGGAATAAACCACCTGGGCTGAAATAGTTTTACATATCCTTTGAGTGCCTAAACACTGCTGTTATTACTACTTCATAAACTCAGGGACAAACTAGTTGAAAAAATGTTTTATACCAACCAGTTTTCTAGTGATTTCAACAGATACAGGTGCTAGTGGTTTGCTCATTTTTTGCTGTTATCTGCATACCTTGATCACAGATTGTGAACCTGCTGGAGTAGAGCAGGTAGAAACACAAGAAAAACAGCAGATCCTTCTGCACAGAATTTGGTACAAGATAAAATACAAAAGATAGGAGAATGCTAGAAAGGAGAAAGGCTGAATAAAGCAGCACCTTAGGCAGAGATCACAAAATACAAATGTCCTGAATTTTGTACAATTCATAGTGGAGAGAGTTTAAAGAGGAATCTGGAGAAATACATGACCTAGTTTATGAATTTTTACAAGGACCTTTTTCAAAACACAAAGAAAACACTGGAGGCAGTTTAAAAAAGCTTGTTTGAAAAGTTGCTGTAGTATTTGATTTGTCTCCTACACATTGGCAGCCTGTAAAACGTGGATTGTTTAGAAGAAAAGGATCAGCTTCACACTGCCATAGCACCATGATTCTAGAGAAATCTGCCTTTTTCTTTATCCCAGGTAGAAGAGCTATCTATACCTACTCTGCAGGGTTATAGACCTGAGGACTTACAAATCATAGAATCATAGTAAGGCTTGGGCTGGAAGGTACCTTTAAAGATCATCAAGTTCCAACCACCCTGCCCTGGGCCTTTCATCAGACCAGGCTGCTCTAAGCTCCATTCAGCCTGGCTTTAATATATTTCCAGGGTTGGAACATCCAAAGCTTCTCTGGACAACTTGTTCCAGCGCCTCACCATTCTCACAGTAAAGAATTTCTTCCTAATATCTCATCTAAACCCACTCTCTTTCAGTCTGAAGCCCTTGTCCTGTTAATACATGTCCATGTTAAAAATTCCTCTCCAGCTTCCACCTAGGCTCCCTTTGGGTACTAGAAATAACTTAGATTAACTATAATTTTATGAAAATTAAGACATAAAATAGTAGGCTTGTAAGGAAAGTTATAGGAAATATCCTGGTGTCTTTTACCTGTATGAATTTGAGCAACTAAATTATACCTAGGTCATAATTGACATTTCTAGATCTTTGTAGAAGGCCTAAAAACTTTTTATACTCAAGTTGTGTCCTTGAAAAGTAGTCTACACGGTCAAGCTATTATTTTTGTATTTGTCTTCAACATCAAAAGTGCAAGAAGACAAAATGTATTTTCAGAGACACGGTTCAGCCTGTAAAATCATCTTCCCTGAATGACTCAGTCTGTTTCTGAACTGGCAAGAATTTTCTCAAATGACTTTTCAGGTTTGTTCCACTATGAATAATGGTTTTCTTTCTCCTTTTATTTTACACAGGGAGATCAGGGCATTCCAGGGGACAGAGGTCCACAGGGTGAACGAGGGAAACCTGGCCCATCAGGAGAAAAGGGGGATGTGGGTCCTGTTGGCCCTCCAGGAGACAGAGGCTATCCAGGATCACCAGGCCATCAAGGCCCCCCAGGTTCACCAGGACCCCCAGGGTTTCCAGTAAGTAAATATAAGTTTCTTTGTTGCTTGTGAATTCAGACAGTTATGAAGGTAGCATGGGTGGAAATTCAACAGAGGAATAGCACAGTATTAGAAAAACTAAGGATTTCTCTCAGGTAATTTCAGTGGGAAATAATTTCAGGTGGAAAAAAGTATACCCACATGATCAGGCAGTTATTCTTAATTATTTTTTAAAAACTTTAATTATTTATTTCTTTAGTTCCTGCATATCAATATGGCTACTTGGTACAGTTAATTTTCATTTTTTCCATAAGATGAAGAGCTAAAGTCTGAGCCTTTGCAACTGGGAAAGAAAAGGAGGCAGCCAAAATTGATTCTCAATACAAGGGGAATCAGCATTTTACAAGATAATTAAATGCTTCTTGCCAGTTGTAGATATCTTGATTTGTCTGTATGAGCACACAGGCACATGCATCCATGTTATGGGCTCTTTTTAACCTCAGTCAGGTAAGGTAAAGCTCTAAAACACTTTCCCAGTGAAGTTACTGGTGCTGTGGTTCTATTCTGGTCAGCAGTGCATCAGAGCAAGTAGTCCCCAGGGCAGGTGAGAAGTTGGCAGATGCAATGCAGTAGTAAAGCAGAGTGTTGTCACAGGACATCCTTACTCGTGCACAAAGTTCACTCCCATACTCATCACATCCTGCTCATCTTGGCAGCTGGTAGGGCTTCTCCCACTGGATGCCATTAGTGTCTTTACAATATCATAATGTGTTTGCAATAAAGTGGCTTTTCAAGTAAAATAAGTAACACAAATATATTAAAATACTTATCTGTTGGTGAAAGTTTATGTTTGTAATGATAACTTGAACATTTCTTATTTTTGCAGCATTATAAAGTGTCCTCTGTACATTCCTTCTGATACATATCACCTTTCTTTTTCCTCATCAGGCTGATGCAATTTCACTTGAAGAAATAAAGAAATATATCAAACAAGAGGTTCTTAAGGTGTTTGAAGGTAAGGAAAGGAAGAATACAAATAAACCTGAAATTCTGCTCTAAATTTCTTTACATGTCATCTAACTTACATTGGACTAAGCAGCTACCTTGATGCTGTAGGTATGTTTAGCAAGTCTTATGTCTTCAATATGCTTTGTTATTCTATCATTAATATATGTGAATTAAAAAACATCTTTCAGCGATAAAATAAATTATATAAGCTTGAGACTTCTTAACCTGTTCAGGCAGTTTTTCATTTTACAACAGGACTAAGTGTGTTATCACTTTTCCCCAGGGTGCTACCCCTCAGAGTTCAACCTGCTATGGATTTCAAGAGCAGTTTGTTGAGTGAAGTCACCTCCTTTTCCCATTCAGATAGAATGGCAACAAATATTTATTCTATTCACAAAAAGAAAGCACTAGAAGGTTCCCTGCCTACAGGGAATAAAGAAGTTTTGTCTTTATAGCTATTTTATTTTCTACACCTCACTACTGTTCCCACAGATCTTCCAGTTTTGGCATTGTTTCATTTTGCTTACTTTCTGTCACCTTCCTCCTTTTCTGTTTGCTGCCTACTCTTCTGTAATATTTTTTTTCATAAATCTGAAAACTCCACCACAGTAAATACTTGCTAAACTGTGGAATATTTAGATATTTAATCTGGTATGACAGAGTCAAGGTTAATACCTATTTTATCTACCTCTAAGGAACACTAAAATATTACCAAGGGCTCTTTATCCCAGCAGCATGAACATTTCTATTCTGAAATATCTGCAATTAATACTCTTTGCTGAGCACTTACAGATTTTTACAACTGTTTTCAGGGTTCCAGCACATTCCAAGAACTGTTTGCAGTATTTAATCTCAACTTTGCAGCTTAATATGAGTTACAAACATATAAGGTAGCCATCCATCCATGTGTTAAGTACTAATTATTCTGTCTATTTGTTTTGAGTAGTTCCATGAACAGGAGTCAGAAGTCATTTGAAATATTGGAATACATCAGTAATAGAGTGTAGTAATAGAAACTTTAATACAAATGCATTCTAGCTTTTTCAAAGGGTAAAGACTTAGACATGAATCTGAGTTGGAACTGAAGGTCTGTGCTAATTGCAGCATTTAATACCTTGGCATTAAGAAGAGTTAAACACCCTACTTACAGAAACTTTAACTGGGGCTTTGGGATTTTTTTTTCCCTCTTTTGCTAGCAGATTTCTTACTGACTTTTTCTTGTGTCTTTAATGAAGAAAGGATGGCTCAATTTGTATCCCAGCTGAAGCTGCCTGCTGCAATGCTTGCCTCCCAAGCTCATGGGAAACCAGGGCCCCCAGGAAAAGATGGGTCACCAGGGCCACCAGGAAAGGATGGTTTGCCAGGACCACCAGGAGAACGTGGAATTCAAGGTAGGAGTTACAAAAAGTTTTCATTTTAGTTGTATCTTGAAATTCTTATACTCTTGCTAATATTTATTAAATAAGCCAGGATTACCTCTCTAGCTTTCTAATGATTAACTTTTAAACTTATGTACTTATGTTTTTCCAGACCACATCTAAATATTAACCCATAGTAAATGTGTGGATTTTACTGATTAAAAACTCCTAATCAGTGCATTTTATTCTAATCAGTTATAATTATTGACAGATATATAAATCTGACAGAACTACTGTATCAGTTGTTTTTTTCCTACAAAATACTTGAATAAGCAAGAAAAACAATGCCAACACTCTTGCTATTTAGATTCAGCTTCATATTGAAAGACCATCTTATTTAAGAAAGAAAATTTGATCTCCTAATCTGACTGCTCTCAGCTTTGATCCTGAGAAAATACAGGGCAGGAAAAAATGAAGAGTAATATTCTTCTTTAACAAGAAGTGAAAATTGAAGTATTATTAAATGAATTCTTCTTGCGGTGAAGAAACCTATTGTCATTTAAAAAAAAAAATCAGAGTAATCAGTTTTTCCCTATATCCCAAACAGTAATTTGTGTATTGCAACGCACTTGGACAGTATAGGACTCTCATTTCTGTGAACTGTCTTTTACTGCAAAATTAGCTTTGAGGATTACAGGTTCATTGTAGCTGTGGTCTACTGTAGAGTCAGCCTTTCAGAGATTAAAAAGAAGAGGAGAGCAGACTAGAAGGGAAAACGAATTTATAGATGAATAATTATTTGTGGGTGGGTAATATTTAATTTGCAGTTTATCTGTAGGTAGTTCTTTATTATCTTTTGTTAGTTTGGTCTGCTCTGGAGTCAGAGCAAGTCAGACTGGAATGAAGAACATGCCAGCAAAGCTGAAGATGTGTGGATCCTAAAGCTATCAGAAGAATAAGGACTTACTAACATTGATAAGCGCAAACCCCTGACAGAAGCTTGAAAAATGTGGTGAGCTCAGAATGAGAAGAACAAGAATAAAGGATCAAGGAAAACAATAAAAGGCTTAGAGTCTTACAACACTGACTTCATCGTTACCTAAATATTCAGATCACTGCAAATAGTCACCTTCAATGTCAGTGCCAGATTGTCCCATGATGATGTATGTACTGGATAGTCTCAAATGCTTCTGGGAAGTGAAACGTTGCACTAGGTTTCATTTCCAGCTAGACTAAAAGATATAGCTGTGCTTGAAAAAAAAAAAAAAGCTGCTTTTTCATACCTTATACTTAAGTAAATTAGCATCCCAGGTACACAGGATTTCCATTTGTTTTACCAATATGCTCAATACTTGTTTTTGATTAGTAAAAGGTAAGCCAAGTGAGAAGATACACGAAGTGACACTTCCAAGGAAAGAAAACTAAAAGTTTACCTTGCCTTTTTTATACTGCTGATAGGACACCATCCTGTAAGAGGAGCACACTTACACATACCCTTCACACCCTCCTCAGTTGTGCCTGTGCATGTTACTGCTTTGTGCCAAGAGTAAAATGAAACTCAAATCTCTGAGCAGATTGAAAAGTATCCTTTTATATTCCAGCTTGTCTTCAGCCATAAAATACATAGCAAACAAGACTTCTTGGTGAAGCACATTACGTGCATGTGTGGCTGAGCCCTTTAAGGTAGCATGCTGTGTGCACAAGTCCTAATACAGACTTGGTATTGAGTGATAGACACTTCTTGTTATATTTCTTACTTGGGTGTAGCTCAGATTGCCCACTCCAGGGATTTGCTGTGTGCAGTAATATGTGTCTGGGCTGGCAGAGTGAGTCACTTGTCCCACACAGGCAGTGAGAAGGAGTAGATGCTTTCAGCAGGCAATTAACAGGACCTCTGTGAATATGTCCTGTTTGTGATGCTGCATGCAGAGCATGCTAGAGCCAGCCAGCTGGAAAGGCAGCTGCTACTGTGTGTCTGGAGAGGTGTTTGACTTCATTTGTGGATTCACAGGGGTCCCTCCATACAGCTTGAATGTGGTGTTCTTCCCCTAGAAACTGATTGGGAATGATTTAGGTGGATCCCAACAGGATATCCTTCTGCACAGCAAACTAATAGCTAGAGAGTTAGTCCCAGAAGCAAATAAGAGATACTAACTTCTGAAAGTGTAGGCATGGTTTTTAAAAAGCGTATTTAAAGAATTGCTAGACTTTCATGCATAGAGTCATTCCCTTCTAAGGAAGTCCAGAATTTTTACCTGCTGGCCTTCAGCAAGGTTGTTCATAGTGCTCCTCAGATCCTGCCCAGTGGTTCAGGTAGATATAATTTATAGGATGGTCTCATTAGAAGTATAGCATGCAAGCAAAATATAATGAAGAATTGCAATTTAAATTATGAAACACATAATTGGTATTCAAATAGCAAATGGAAGATTTTTATAGACATATATATGTATCAATTTCAAAAATAACCTGTGGCATATGCATCTACAAGCTAATGCTCTGAGGCAGGACTAATGGTAAAATGTACAGCATCTCCTTAAGGGAGAACAGAGGGACTTTACTCTGTATGGATTTTAAGGTATGTTAATATCTCCTAAAGAATTAGGAAGTTTATTTCAAGACTTTACAAACAAGATATATCAGTGTCATCCATCTGCAAACAGTCAATCAGCTTGTCATGTGTTAGAGGATCTAACTCAATTAACTCCACTGACTTAACTGGATTTTTAAAATTGTAATAGTAAGTGAATTTTGGTCCATTAGGTGAAATGCACCTTGTGATAATTTAGCAATCCAGAGATCCTTTATGTACTATGACTTGATTTTTTTTCTCAATTGAGAAAAGATCCCATCCTAGTTAAAATTTACTTTCTACCAAATTAAGGAAATTAGTTTTTTATAGGTCCTCATAACTTGTGGTAGCCTCGAGGAATCAAAAAAAAAAAGCTCAGCTCAGAAAATAAAAATGCCATGCAATGAATAGTGAAAATTCCTTATCTTTGTTGGTAATCTTTGTTGCAAAGTTTGTCTCTTATTATGATTATTAATTTGCATGGTGGAAGCATGTAGAATCCTTGGCTGACATCAGGAACCCGTTGTAGTGGATGTTGTCTAGACACAGTCACTCTTCTGAAATAGCTGAACTCGTTTCAAGAGACACCTCCTGCAAAATGTTCTCTGCTGTGGAGGTTAAAGTTAACCTGTTTTATTTTGATTTGAAACCCAGCTGCTCCCTTGCAGCTGAGAGAGCTGTAACACACAGAAGGAATTCAGAACATGTATTGGTGCTGGATGAGAGGGCTTCATCTTAGCACCTTCTCTGTTGCTTTTCAGTCTTCTGAAGAACACAAAGTATTTGCACAGTAAAACACAGTTTATACTTTGGTCTTGTTGTTCCCTGCTTTGGTAATCTCTTTCCCTTGTATTTGTATTAAAGAAGCTCAGATTTCTCTAGATACTTGACATGTTAGTTTCAGGTGCTGCACTGTCCGTGCTGATGGAAGAGGGTCTCCATGATATAAGTGCAATAGCTTCTGGAGCAGTGTAAACACCTTTTACCTCTGAGTTCATGGACATGAACTTGTGTCATTTCCATGTAGAGCCAAGGGTGTAGCAGTAACAACACTTTTGACTGTGATGTTTGTGGGCAGCACCAAACTGAGAGCTGAATTCCAGCTGCAGCTACTCATCTGTGAACAAAAGCTTATTTACATGAACATAAACTTGCTACATACTGCTACCAGGTGTTTACCATACTGCCCACGTTGGGTACGTGCTCATAATAACAGAACTCTGGGGTTGCAGAAATCACAACAAAACTTCTGGAACCCGAGTGAAGGGCTCTGCTAAAACAGTTACCTTTTGAATTAAGCAGGTGCCTCTTACTGGAATTGTAATTCTACCAGGAAAAGTAGATAGCATCTTATATGTGCCTTTACATTAAAAACAATAAATCAAAATCTGTTTTATGTGTACGGTAATATTTTCCTTTGACTGTGAATGAGTTTGTCAGTCTAAGCTCAGAAAGAAGGTGATATTATCCTCTGGAGGTGTAATCATGGACCTGCTTCTGAGCAAAATATACCTCATTAAAAATCAAATCTTTTTCTGCCAGAGTAACACATTACATTGTTCACATTGTTTACATATAAGTCTGTTTATTAATATTCTTGCATTCTATCTAATAAAGCCTTATTGTTAGACAAGGTATTTGGGAATTTTTGTATTCAACTTCAGTGTGAGCAGTACTTACCTGCCACCATGTTAAAAACTACACCCTTGCATGTGTGTTTGAACACAGCCAGTAATGATTTACCACCACCCTGGACCATGTATCTGCATTGGCAGACTGCTCTTTGTCCTATTGTGGGGGTTTTTTTCCCTTATTTTTTTGTATTCCAGTGATGTTTACAGAATCATGCAGTCTATTTCAGTTGTTCTCAATTACAGTGTGTCAGAGACTTGCAGTAATGCTTATCACGGGGATTGTAAATGTGATATATGGTACCTTTGATTTCTCTCTCTTCTCCATAACTAAAGAAATGCAAAACAAATTATTAGTGGCAGCACTCCATTGTAAAATTAGAGTTAACTGGGTTTATAGTGGGAAATGCATTGTAACTGTTGACTGTAAATAAAAAAACATTGAGAAATATAAAATAAATAGGACATGTAATGGATCCTGTGGTTGATGTAGTTTTAAATACTACAGTGGTCACTGGAGAGTAAATCCGAGATTCAAAATCCAATACAAATAGCTGCATATTCCTTTTCCGTAGTCTTTATAGCTTGTGTGTGTATTTGCCTTGTATAATTTTGCTTAACATAATTCAGTGACCAGAATGCATGGTTTATTTGAATTTGTGTTTCTGTGAGGATTTAAACTGTTGATTTCCTTTAGTTATGTTATGTACAGCACTCTGCATGCATTTTGTAACATTTTTGCCTCACTGTAATTTCCTTGTTGTGATGCTGATAGGAGTAAGATGATTGATGCTCTGTTTTGAAAGCTGGAATGATTGTGACAGATAAGACTTTCTACCAAAGTGTATAATGAGCTTGTGTGTAACAGAAAGCTTGAATGCTCTGTGTACCATTCCTACTGCATTCTGTCTGCTCTAACAACCCTGAATTGGTACCACAGCCCTCAAAGTAACTTCCTTCTGGAATATCCTGTTAGGTAGCAGTGTTGCAGGGACCACAGCACACTGACAAAGCCTTTGCCATCCACCTGTCAGTGCCAGTTAATCTTCGTGACACGTCAGGTGGATTGACACAGCTGTGCTCTTCTTTTTAATTCAAACTAAGTTACAGTTTTTTTACACAAGAGGAAGAACTCAATACTTTATTGTATGCCATAGGTGATGCTAAAAATATACTGGTCCCTGAAGCAGGAAGATTTTCATTCCAAATGTGACCAGAAGTCAGCAAATTAGTCATAAGCTTTTGTCACCTTGCATGCCAGCATCTGAACTGCTGGGTACAGCAGTTCCTTGTAAGCCCTTTTGAAGTAAAGGTTTGTGGCAGGTGTTTCCTTTAAAAATACCTTCCTCCTTTCTCCTGCCTCATAAAGGTACATTCTTAAATTGAAATAATACGGAAAATATTTTACCAATAGCAACAAGTCTTCTGCTCTAAAGCAGCCAGAGTGTTTTCAACTATTAAAACTTTTTTTAAACAGTTCAAGGAAAAAAAAGCAGGGGTTGGGCATGGTTGCAGCATCTGAGAAGGTGGAAGCCATTTAGATAAATACAAACCTATGGCCTGTGAAGAAAAAGGACTCAAGTATCCTTTTGAATATCAAGTGTATTCAAAATATAATTAGCAATCACATTTTGTTAATGATATGCAGCTACTTGGGTCAAAGTAAACTTCAAACCCAAAATCTGTACAAGCTCCAAAATGCCTCATTCCATATGGGGGCAGCTGGGCAACACTGGCTGGGGAGTGGGTCTTCTCTCACATACAGGGGAGTCTCTAATCACAAAACTGCCAGTTTACAGTCCAAAAAGTGCAGTGTAAGGATTTATGCAGAACAGAGGGGGTAAAGTCCGCATTTGGCTCTTTATTAGAGGAATTTCAGGCAACATAAAATGTTGGGGAAAGGTCCAGCTAGTAAACTAAGCAAGAGCCCTATGACAATGATGTAACAGTTACTGCTAAAAATGCTCATATTTTCCAGAAGGAATTTATAAACTTAAGAGCTGTCTCATGAAAAAAAAAAAAAAAAACAAACAGATTCTGAAAAAGAGAACTGAGCATGTGCTTTCCCAGTTATATTTGTCTTGGTAATTTTGTGTCAACAAGATGCACAGAAAATCACTACCTAAAATAAGAGGGTGCTCTTATTTTCATATCTTTATTCTGTGTAGGTTATAGAGGACAGAAAGGGGAAAGAGGCGAGCCTGGAATTGGACTGCCTGGTAACCCTGGACCACCTGGCCCTGCAGGTACAAGTCTCCAGATTTATTTCTGCTGTTGTTATTTATGAACTAACGGGCCTTTCTCCTGTTTTTGACGCTGGTTTTACACTCCCGCTTCTCCTCCCGAGCCGGGTCGTAGCGTGAGGTCATCCCCACCCGCCTTCCTACGGATGTGCTGGAGTGCAGCTGATGTCGTGGTGGAATGCAGGGCGCTGCAGGTGCTGTGCTGAGGACTCTGCTAACTCTAGCTTTGTTTTGCCAGCTGCTGGCCTGCCAGGCCCACCAGGAGCATCAGGTGCGCCGGGACCGCAGGGGCCGCCTGGAGCCACCGGGAGATGCAATCCGGCAGATTGCTACTACCACGTGTCACAGACTCGCCCGCGCACCAGCAGGAAATAAAACCCTCTCCCCAGACACCTGGGTTCACCCTCACTTTTCACTCTTTCCAATAAGTTAATTTAATATTTGAAATATTTGGTGCATTCTTTTTTTTTTCTCTCGACACTGCATGGTATATAGATAATTTGTAAGGCACAAAACTGAGCCTTTTTCTATGTCATTTGCAGTGTCATGATGATGACATGATGTCATATATTTTCCAGAGTGCATTCCATGTGTTGTTTCTCATATTTATTTTGCTTAGGACAGAAAATAGGCCCAAATAATTTTCATAAACTTCTTTCTTCAAACAAAAAATATTTTGTTATAACTTAAGACATTATGTATGCCTCCATATGTAAGCTGGCTTTATTTTTCTTGCTGGTGGTGAGTTTTAAATGGAAAAAATACACTTCTGAAGTTACAAAGCATACTTGTTCATGGAGAATGCAGGACCTGAGCTGGGAACTCTGTTTAGACTAAACATTCATGTCCTTCAAGGAGGCTCCAGCACATCTTCTGAAAAGACTCTGTCATGCACCAGGAATGCTGCCCACTATTTCAGTCACATACAAGATGGCAAAGAAGAAAACAAAGTTGTGTTTTATGATCTCCTTATCCCATCCAACCATGAGGTCAGACTGACTGGAAAATCTCCAGGAGGTGTTTCTCTTGACTGGATTTTGTCCCAGCTGTGGGCTTGTATGTTCCTTTAGTCGTGGTTACACATACTCCAGATATTAAATGCAAGAGACTGCTGATGGTGCAAAGGTGACCCCTCCCTTTAGAGCAGAGGCTGGTGAGTACATAGTCCAAGAATGGAACTGGACAAGCTTCTAATCTTGATGATGGCATTGTTTTCCTCTTCCTCCTGCAATATTCACATGCTGAAATAAGCTTGAGAAGAACATGGAATCTGTAAAGTGCAAAACTCACAGGTCCTATTAACTAGTGACAGAAAATTTCTTGAATTCAAGAAAAATTTGGAAAAAAACACAGGACCCCCACCCCCCCCCCAGAAAGGTGTACTACTGAGACAAACAGCATCCAGTTTTCACGCATTTAGTAAAGACTGCAGGAACAGACAATGTCAAGATGTACAAAACAGAACATTGTGTAAATCTGGTAAAGTTCAAAGGGTTGAGCAGAAGAAAAGCTGGAAAAAATCAATCACACAGATGATCCTGAAAAGGAGTGAGTAGGGGTGGCCAAAATTTCACTTCTGATTGTTAGGAAACAGATGATCCTAAGTTAGTCCTGTGGAATTTTGTACAGTGCAATAGAAAATGAAGGTGCTATTCAGAGAACACAGACATCTATAACCTACAACCTCAAAATGCACCTGTAGTACAAAGCTATACTGAGGGCTCTTATCCCATCATTTGGAAGTCAGTCACTCTCCCACATCAGGCAGGGAAGTAGTTTTGGTTACTCTGTGCTTGAGCATTACTGAGCTACCAAGAAAATATTCTCAAATTGGAAGTGCTGGCTTCCAGAGTAGTTGTTGTGATATATGAATCTGGCTGACATCTGGGTTTTGCTTAAAAGCAGTTAAGGAATGGCTGGTGGATGTCTTTAGCAAAAGATGCAGGTTGGCATTTTTTCTAAATAGAGTTCCTAGCACTTGTACCCAGAACAGAGGAGCAAGATGAGAGCAAGAGGTGACAGAACTAACTCAGGTGGTAGCTGGGAAACTCAGGACACTTTCTGAAAGGGGAAGCAAACATCCCTGGTTTGTTCATTGGTTAGGTGTTTGGAGGAGAGAAGGGGCTTGCTACAAAAGGACGTTAAAGGAAACGCAGGGATAGAAGGCTGAGAGTAAACACCTGGGAGAGGGCAGCAGGAATGAGGATGGCAGAAAACCTGTGGCATGCCATGAAACGATCTCCTGAAGGAGCTGCAACAACACCCTGCAGCTGGAGTCACGGTGCTTTATCTGTTCTTGTGAAAACGAGGTCAAAGCCCACAGGTGAACCAGTCCTCACAGCTCCTGTTCTCAGCCACCCATTCCTCGGGAGGCAATCAATGGCTGTCCCTTCTCCAGGCCAGCACATGCTCTGCTCTGCAGGCAGCAGGCGCCTGTCCCGCTGGGGTGAAGGTGCACTTGGGACAAGCGGTCCTGCCTGAGCTCAGCTCAACACAAGCTGCTCCCACCCCAGAACTGCTGTGCCCATGGAGCACATTTTGGTTTGCTCTGTGGAACTGACACAGTTCTGGTGCTCAGAGTGCTGGGGATGGTGAGGCAGCTTGAAACCAAGCACTGAGGCACCGAGCGCTGGGTCTGCCCGCCCAGGGAGCACAGCCTTGCACCAGCACAGCTCTGTGTCTGAACATGGACACAGGGGAGGAACAGCTCCACACACTGGTGTCCATTCTCTGAAAGGAACTGCTGGTCAGGTATCTTGCATGAACACTTTCTCTTCTTTTTTTTTTTCTTAATTTTTTTATTTTTGTTACTTCTCTAGTAATTCCAATATATGTAATAATCTAAACATTTTTTACTTCATAAGTTCACTTTGAACTTCATTTTCTGTGATAATATTGAAAAGGGTGCTGTCTTGTGGTAGTACTTGTGTGACTTAGAGGTTCCCAAGCAGCCCCATCCTGGAAGGCTGTACATAGACCATTGTGCTGCATTGGAGGTATCTGTATATTTTGGGGCTTTTAGCTTGCTGAAACCCAGCATCTGTTATCTGCCAGATGCAATTGCTGTATTTTAATTTACTTGAACTTATTGGAAAGCAGAACACTTTTTATATTTGAAGAAGTTTTATTTTTTCATCTATGTTTCTTACAGATGCCTTTTTCTTTTTATAGGCTCAAAAAGAAAGGTCTTTCTAAAATGTATTTGAATGCTTTAAGTTGATTTGCAGGTAACTTTGGTATTATCTTGTTGCATTATTTTTATTTTGCTAAAAGCCCACTTTAATTTTCTCATGTGAGAAAACGGGTATTTTTTAATATGGGCTATCTCAATACCTATTTTAAGATGCCACGTTCTTCACTGGGGTAGAACAGAGTTAATCCCAGCTTAACTTTACTTCACACTGGCTTGCTCTTACTTCACATTTTCAGAATTGAAAGTGGAATGTAGCTGGAAACATGTGTCTGCATGGCTTTCAAGTTTGGCCCCTGAAGTTTCTTTGCAATTTCAGACTGACGTTGTCTTAGTTTTTGGGAAGGAGGCCAGAGAGGGAAGAGGGGATGCTTAATCTATTTTGCAGTTTGCTTTATCAGTTTTGTATCTGTTTTGAGCAGTTCATGTTGCAGTGAGCACTGCAAGGAAACAAACACGAGGGATTTTTTTCCAGTAGCATAAGGTCTTTTATTCTCCTTTGGATTTGTTTATGTGCAACAAGACTCAGAAGTGAAATTACTTTGACAAAATGTTTGAAACCTTTTTAAAAAGCTCTTTAAGCTTTATCCTAGTTCAGGGTCAGACTATTGTATTTTATGGCAAGTTGCTTTAAGTGTTGGGATTTTCTTTAAATAGCTAGGTACAGAGCTACTCAGTTTGCCTAAAAAAGTGCAGAAACTTGCAGAGGGAAGCTTTCCTGAGGCTGCAGCAGACCTCCTGCTGTCCACATGGTGGAGTGCAAAACATCCTTTCAGCACAAAGATTATAGCCCAGGCACAGCTTGCCCAGCAGCACCAGAGCTGAGCTGACCCAGCTATGTGTATTCTCACAGCACAACAGCCAGTGTTTCAGATTTTGTTCTTTAGGCTGACTTTTTTCTTTTTCCTTTCTTCAAATGTCTTTAGTTTTGCATGGCAGTATTTGCAGAAATACTGCCTTCTTGGATAATTATTGTCAGATATTATTGCTAAGATTTTGTGATTATTATTAAATTGTGTTTTATGTATGTTACAAAAAATATGTTATGGTGGGACATCTCACTTTCAGGCATCATTTATGTCCCCTGCAATGACCTTTGTCTCCAAACAACTCACCTATGTTTAAAACTATGTAAAAACTTCAACAGCATCCAATGTAGAATTGGGCAGCAGTGCAGCCTGGCAATGTTTTGAGAACCAATATTCTTACCTTAAACTGGATTTGGTTTCAATGTTAAAAGAGCACTGTGATACAGAAACGGGATCTATTATCAATCCTTCCCTTATGTTTTATGATTGTGGGTTATGACAGATGTTAGATATGCACAGCTTTGTTAAATAAGTGGGGGTGTTAACTAGTGGATAATCACACAAAATATTTTGGATCTTCTTCTTTTTCACAGGGGTGAAATGTAATTTTTCATGTCTATATACGCTCAGCTTCTTACTTTTTTTTCCTGAAATGTTTACATGAAAGTCTTGTAAAAACCCCACAGGCTAAATTAGCATTTTATAAACTTGTTTCTCCAAAGAGACTACATTTTAAAAGTCCCTAATCTTGCATTTTACCAAAGCAGTAGAACTGCTGCTCTAATGTGAAATGTTAGAACAAGAAAAGTAACTCATAAATCAAAACATTTCTGTTTTGGGGTGTGTTTTTATTAAGTTTTTCAGGTTTCTGAATGTACCAAGTCGTGCAAATTTTTCCTGAAATCTGATATGTCCACTAAAATTTGATTGTACTGAATAGGTGTTTAAATCACCTCCATGCACATAGGTAGGTGTAGGCCATGGAGAACAAGTTTAGCACCGAGATCATGTTGTGGTTAGTATTTAAGTGGAAAATTTAAACTTCAGGATACTGTAAGGAAACATGGTTTTCAAATATTAATTGCTAATAAACATTACAGATTCTAGACCAAAATAAGTTTTTAGCTAAAAAGACTGGAGTCTACATGTCTTTTAGCAGTTTTCTTTCTTCTCTGCTATTCTATAAACACAAATGCATTTAATTACTTACTGCAGTTTTAACGTAAATACATTCTGTCTCCTGTCAGAATGTTTGAAGGATTCTCAATGACACACCTTGGTTTTTTGTATTCTTTTATTTCTGAATTATATGCAGCTGTCACTGAATTAATCAAATGATGATTGGTTGCTTCCTTCCTTCCTTATATTTTTGGTTTGCAACATTTAAGGTTCAGTTCAATGGAAATCTGTTAAGTGGATGAAAAATAACTTTTTGATTATGTGGCCATGTACAATCTGAAACAGGGTGCTGGATGGAAATGGAAATATTTCACACACTTTCTGTTTGATGCTCTGTCAAAAGTGTCAGCCTTTCCTTCTGTGTCAAATCACAAGAGGGAGGATGCACCTGCAAACAGGAGAAAGGAGAGGCACAAAGCCACTGCAGTAAGCTCTGGGGGGAAGATAGGGCAGGTTGGCTGAATTTGGGGAGATTGGATTTTGACCCCAATTGAAGCCAGGCTTGGGCTTCCTATGCCTAGTGAAACTTAGGGTTATACAGTCTGGATTAAAAAGCAAACAAATAAACAAACAAAACCAACTCAATGCAAAACCTTGGTCCTAATATGTATATGATTTATGGAAATTAGTACATTCCCTGAATGCAGATAAATTCCTGCCCAACTTTTATTCAGGGAACTTTTGGAATTTTCATTTTTCTCTTGCTGCCTAAATCTCCTAGGAGGAATAATACTTGATGGCATTTTAAAGGACTATATGTAATAATTTCACCACTAACTTGATTTTGTTTCTTCCAATTTCATAGTGACTTCAGAAAGTTTGTTTAGTTTATTGTCTGAAGTTGCCAGGTTTACTCATCCTTTTGAATGCACAGGCAGCAAGCAAAACAGGAATAACAAAAAATTGAAGGTAGTGAATAAAACTGGAGCTGTAGCAAATCACACAGGAGTAACTTGCCCTACAGAATATAGATATTTCTGCTCTACCTATGAGCAGAGGAGATGCAGCAACTACAAATTTTAAGTATAAAGGAAGCAGAGGTTACGTGGTCAAAAAATAATACAGTCATGAGCAGGTCAAACAAACACATTTCACCCAATTATCTGAGCAATTTAACAACATTTGCAAAAATGGAGCGTTTGCAAAAGTGGAGCACAACTGCTGTGTTCTGCCAGGATGATCTAACACTGTTGTCTCTGAACAAAGTGTTTCTCGGGAAACTTGGTTTCTTTTTCCTTCTGTCCTTCAAGTAACCTTCAAAATACCATCTATTGACACTTTTCATATTTGAAAGGAAAGAAATTATGTAGATCTGTGCTTGGGTCTGGGTGAACTCAGATCATGACTAAGCTATTCAAGGACACAAAATGTAGTGTAATCCTCCCTAGCCTTGGTTTCATACATCACTTAGGAGCTCCAAAGAGTGCTCTAGAGCTTCTTTGGCTACAGAGACTTTGGCCTTTGTGAAACATTCAAGATTTTTTGGTAGCAGTTTATACTAAGTTGCTTGAACTCAGTAATGGCTGAGGCAGAAAACTTACATATAAACTCATACATTAACTCTATGTATATATAATCTGTAGATGCATAATACGTCCATCTCTTAGCACAGTATTCAGCAGCAGTGTTATATCAGAAAGCCACCAAACTTGTTGGCATTGCCAGGTTAACAGTGAGACTCAATGATCTTAAAGTTCTTGTCCAGCCTAAGAAAGTCTATAAACTGGTTATCACTACAATCTTCTCTGGGTTCCTGCCTATACTGAAGTAACTGAGGAGCTAAAATACGTATTTATCACATACACATTCAACTGCAAATAAACCTTCAGAACTAGAAGTGGTGCAGAGATCATGATGGGTAAAAGATTGTCACTAGTTTTCTATTCAATAAATCTCACAGAATGTTATGATGCTGAACCTGAAGAAGATGAGAACAAGACTTGCTTGGGATTTCACTGAAATTTCAGGAGCATCTGGTTAAAATTGGTGGCATGCTGACAGTGGCTTGTGAAACCTCTAAGTCTCTTTGCACTGTGCCTTCAAAATTTATTTTTAAAGCTTTTTATTTTTTTCTGTGTCACCATAGTCAATACATCTTTATTTTAAATTCATAATCCTGTCTTTATTTTCCAAATCTTTATTTTACTTGAATGTACTGTTACTAAAAATCCTGTCCCTGGTATATTATGGTGTACAGTCTACCATTTGTCAAGTACCTCTTTTCCATAATGACTTGCAGTGGCCCTGAGGATTTTTTCTTCAGTTCTTTAAGTTAAAACTTGTGAGTCAGCTTGAAGGGAGAAAATCTATCACAATCAAAAGATTGTCCACTTATACAGATTCTGTATTGAATTGACTCTCAGTGTTGAATTTGTTTGATTGTAATAATTCTTATTTGGGTTTTGCATATGAATATTTTTCTCCTACATGAGTTTCCTTCCATTGTGGAATTTTATGCATTTTTCAGACTATATTTTCTAAAGCACTTCACAATTGTATTTAAATGTGAGGGAGTTTGCTTCTTTTGATTCATATGTTTATGCATTATGTACAGAAAACAATCTTTTCATTCTGTTATCAGGTGAGATTATTTTTTCTTTTCAACAGTTTTACACAATTTATAGTCAAAATAAAAGTTTGCTGGTGAAACTACAGAGTTTTTTACTAGTGTTTTATTTGTTCCACTACCTAAGGAGTACTTTTGAGGACTCTGCCCCAAGTCAGTAAAAAATAACTAATTCAAAAACTTTTGAAAATGCCTTTTTGTGTTCCCGAGCCACTCACCTTGTGTGGAATCTTCTGGATTTGTTCCTCAAGAATGAAATTCTGTGCACTTGCCAATTTTGGTGACTTCTTGTAGTATTAATGTAGGAAATCAGGTTTTTTTTTTTTCAATAATTCCTTTTGGAGCATACATTATACCACTACTTTTCCCTTCAGTGTTATCTTACATGTTGCATGCAAAATGCAGAGCTCCATGGATCTTGTTATCTCTCTCTGTTGTGTGTTGTCTTGTTATCTGTCTCTGTTGGCATCAAGTCAAGTGTTTGGAACATGATCAGACAGTTAAGGGCTAGGAGAAAAATCAGTGCTTAACACAAGCGTGCCAAAGCTTGCATTGGAAAATTTGGATGGCTAATAATGAAAAGAAAGGAAACATCACAGGGTGGTTTCATTGTTGTCTTGGAGAGAGAATAAAATTCAGAGAAGCAAACTCAAACCACAAATAGTTTAATTTATACAGAGAGGAACAGAACATCCACATTGCACATTTTCCTCTAAACACTGAGTATCTAAAAAAGGCAACTTGGGCCATCTAATGGCTGCCTTCTCTGGCTGTTCTGGCTCTCAATACTGAATGCAACCATACATTAAAAATTATTTATTAATTTGGGGGTTTGTAATCTCTTATAGGAAACACACATATTTCTAGGACTTAAAATTCTGTTGACAGTGGCCACTAGCCTTTTATCTTAATGTCACAAGGCAAACTGCAATGGGCTTTATATGGAATTACTAATGCAACATAAATTGGAGTCAAAAAGGAAGAGGTTATTCCACATGGGCTGTTCATGGCAACTCCATAATTGTATTTCTACAGATATTGGCAGCACAAACAGTGCCAAGGGTGGCAGGTTTTCATAAGAGCCTCTTATCTGGCTTTCTGTGATTGAATTAAAGAGCTGAAGGAGGTTTTGCACATTCTGTGCAGGACACATGTACAATGAAGGGACTATGCATGAAGGCTATGTGCTAGAATTTATTTTATAAGTATGAAAAAGTAGCTACAGCTGCAGTAAATAAAATTCTCCTTTTTTATTCCATGGCTGAAGATGTTATTTCACTGTACATCACACATAGGAATTAAGTAGGGGAGCAGGAAAAAATCACAGAAACTCTTTATTTAACAAAATCAAAAATAAAAATAGACAAGTACCTTTTATTTTCCCCCAAAAGGAGAAAGCAGAAGGCAGCACCTGTGTATTTCTGTAAGCACCATTGTTCCAGCTTGTGTTGCTAAGTACTCCTTTTGGAAGAATGTACAACAACCACTGTGTTAAGAATACCTTACTGAAACCTCAGTTGAAAGGTTTGTCCGTGTCTTTATTTCTCCTTTGTTATTCCTCCCTCAGCTGTCTGTGCAGGATGTAAACTGATGCTGACACACGGGCACTCTCAGGGCCCTTTCATGTTCTTGCCTGCTCTCTGTCCCGCCTGCACCCTGCAGGAGGCTGGCTCGCAGTAGCCGGGAGGGCCGGGCGGGCCGGGCGGACCAGGGACGCCAGGCTGCCCGGCCACCCCGGGGGCACCTCGGTCACCGTCACGGCCGTCCCTGCCGTAGCTGGCCTTGCCTGGCTCACCTGGAAAAGAGGATGGATGCGGCTCTAAACACCAGCAGCATACGACTTGCTTAGCATGATTGGCATCCTGTCCTTACAAGCTGTATGAAGATGGTTTTTCACTGCTCTCAGGGTATTCCCAAGAGGGCTGCCAACTTACAGAGACAATTTTCCTCTACCCAACACCCAATCTGAGATTACACAGCTACAGCAATGAAATTTCAGTCCCAGTGCTCTCCAGCTGTACCAGTGCAGGTCTGCTGCTGTACAAAGCTCTGCAGGGTACTCTGCTCAGCCAACCCTGCTGCCAATACCTCGGGCATTCTTGCTACCACAGAATTTCATTAGCTCTCTGGAAAAAGAAATACCAAAAATTCTTTTTTTTTTTTTTTGTTCCACTCAGAAGGTTGGGGAAATAGATGTAAAGATTGGAACTGCTGAGCACTAAAGTAGTTATTACCTCTAAACCTTCAATGAAGAAAGGGAAAACGGTGATTTCAGAAAGCCTCTTCCAAGAGATAGATTTCTACAGAAAACACTTCTGAGTTACACAGACATCCTTGGGATCAGTAAAGACTAAACTTTTTTTTTTCCTTTTTCACAAGAGAACAAATATGAGTAGTTCATCTTGCTATATAAATACAGAAATGTATTGTAGAAATACTGATGGAAATAACATGTTTATGTTCATTCACTGGCCACTAGAGGCCAGCTGTGCTTCATCCATCAGCAGGAATCTCTCCTGGAGGCATGTTGTGTAACACTGCAATTAGTTACCACAGAAATAAAATAATATCCTAAATTTGAAGACTCCTGTGTCTGCCAGTGAGATAATTGGAGGCTATGGCCTTTTTTATTTTTTTAGATATAATTTTATGTGTGTATAAAAGATATATTAAAAGAGGTGATTTTATTAATGTATGTGTAATTGCCTCCTTTTTTAATGCTTTCTTTACATTTTTCTTAATCTTTCTACACTGAGATAAATGAGGAGGTAGCTTTTTGCTTTTTAGTTTTTAATTCTGATTTCTAACTGAATCACCACCTATAAAGTAAAAATTATGAAGCACTATTTCAGAGTTTATTGCTTAATGGACACGTTTTATCATTTCAAAGCAGCTTGAAGTATAAGTTCTGAGTAAATTTTTGCTATATATCTTCCTTATCCTCATCCTCCTATAATTTACCTGGAAGACCTCTTGGTCCAGGATGACCTTTCAGTCCTCTGCCTGGAAATCCTCTTTCTCCTCTTTCTCCTGGTTCACCTAAAGCAAATTCATGAAACATTAGTTACAGTTTGCCTGAAGTATCAGTTTCAGTAAATTCTCTTTGAAAAGTGAACAGTTAACAAGCAGAGAATTCAGCTGGCTGTATATATTCTTAGCATTTTTCAATGATGTCCTGACACATATCCACGTAAAATATTTGGGATTTGATTAGTTTTTTTCACCCATTTAGTCACACTCAGAAGCAGACACACTGGGGGGAAAGAAACCATCTAGAGCTGGACAGTAAGTACCACGTGAAAGTATGTGTATAGTATCACAGCCTATCTAACAGGAATAAACCAAAGTCCCAGGATTTCAGGATACTTTGGATACAGACTGCGGTTACTGGCTTCTGCAAAACCATACAAGCTCAGCTAAGTTCTATAGTGTTGGTCCTGGAGACAGCCAGTGAAGAGGAGAAAAAAGGTGTCTGCACAGAAGACAGTACTCTGTTGATATTCACATAGGTATTATTTTACCTTCACAAAATAAGTTTTTTCTCATATAATAATATCATGGACACTTTCCTTTGGTGGACACACAGAGTTTCTTCAAGCCATATCTTGCTCCAAACCTGAATCATCTCAGTAAGGGGAAGGGTTTTTTGTTGCTTGGGTTGTAAAGTTCAAATTCTGTTCACTGTTGTCTATACCATAACACAATGTATATTACCAAGTGTGAATACCTTATGTTGTTTGGGAGGTTTTTTGCCTTTTTTCTATGCAAGGTTAAAGTCACAAGTTTATGCCTAATAATATTCAAGGGAGCTTCGTTTTATGCTTCTATACTGTCTTGTACTGTGGTGAGGAAAGCTACACTAGACTGCTAGGTTTCTGGCTTGCCATTGCACAGCAGAAAAGAAGGAAGTTGTGCAAAGGATCACAGGAGTCAGTACAAAAGTGCAGGTTTTAATAAAAGATGCACACAGGGTACTAAAGGACGAATCTGATCTCTGCTACAGACTAACTAGTCAACATGGAAATCCAGCCTGTCTTTGTAAATGCAGCTACTGCAACCCCAGTTCAGGTTACCATATGTACTTCTGCTTTTTCCAGCTACCAAAAACTACAGAATAGTGTTTACTCCTACTTGCCCCAAATGTGTCCCACTTTTAATTTCTGTTTCTGAGCAGAAATAGTCCTTCACTACCCCAGATTGCTCATTAATGCAATGATTAATGCAAATCTCGTTCCTTGAGGTAGTTCTTTTTGACTCTGCCATTGTTGCTGCTGTTAAAATCACTGTACTTTTGTACCTTCTGCTGTGCCTTGTGGTTAAGACTTTGCTGTGTTTCTGTCTCCTATTTATTATGACCTTTTTAAAACAATTCTCAACATCTTCTTCCTACTCCCTTTTATCACATCCAAATATCCTTTTCCCCTCACTCCAGTCTCAGACAAGTCTCAAAATGGATGGTGAAAATCAGTTGATTCCTGTGACTTATGTGGAACTCTGGTAAATTACCAGGAAGTGAAGCATTCAGAGTGAAGAATTGAGAGTTTTCAGTTTGGCTGCCATCATTATAGCTCTTGCACATGAGAGCATTCACCAATTCCCTTGTATCTTTAATGGCATTGCAAGGTTTACTCTAAGGTAACTGGGAATTTAATGACAGCCATTATAGCTTTTTGTTAATTATGGTAAGTATTTTGCTTGTTTGGCGCAGGGGGACTTAATGCTGTGTTTCTTTTTTTCTTTTAATATTAACACAGTGTAGCCTGCTGTGTACTGAATCAAATTTTGCATATCCCATACATTACCTTTGTATTTCTGGTTTTTGTTTCTTCTGCAGATGATAATACATTGAATTAAAACTGTAGCAAAGCTCCAGCAATGATGCTGTTAAGTTTTGCTTTGTTTGTACTCTATTCCTTCTCTCAAAGGTTTTCCAAATTTCACTTTCAAATAAACCTCAAATCAAAAGTAAACTCCCTACTCCAGAAACAGAAAAGCTTTGTGCAGAAAGATAATTTTTAAATAAGGCCATCTTTTTGGAAAGCAAATCAAAACCACTGCTGAATAGAAACTAATACATACATGGTAGTCATTAAGACTCTGCAGAAAATTCTACCCTGTAATCCTCTGGAGGAGAACAGAACCTCTCAGTCATGAACAGCAGAGATTAACTTAGATCAAAGATTTTGTGTAAAATATAACTCAATTTTACTATGGATTTGTCCTTTCCAAAGAATCAATAGACTCTGGCACCTGGTGAAATGATGTTTAATGGCTCAAGTATTATATGCAAATAAAAAGGTAGATTATTATCAGTCCCTTGTAATGTGATAAACTGGGCGTGCTTAGAAAAGTAGACTAGATTTTAGTGAAGTAATCTGACTGCTTACATCAGCTCTTGGGACCATGATTCTTGCAGAATCAGCAGCCAGGCTGAATGGAGCAAAGAGAACCACTGCTGGAATCACATGTGGTGTTTGCTACCAAATGATTTCTACAATGTGAGAAAGGACAAGCATCTGCCCTGAACTAGAAGGAAGCAGCTGAGTCAGAGTCCTAATATTGGTTCTCACTCTCATGGACTTTTGAGGTTTTGTGGTTTTTATGTGCTAAAAAGCATATTTTTAACCAAGTCTTGCTGAAGGCAGGCCAATGAGTCCTTTGATCACAGTGGTAACTGACACAACAGTTACACAAACAGCTTACATTCCTAACTCAGGATCCTTTTTGGACTTCACACATGTACAGTGTACACCAATAACCTGTAAACCAAGGAAGGGGACAACACCAACAACAGGATCAAAACAAAACAAAAGAAACAAACCCCAAAAAACCAAAACTGAAGCAGTCACCAAGTGAAAGCCAGCTGGAGAATTTCTTACCTTTAGGACCTTTACGACCAATCTCACCAGGGGGACCTTTAAGGCCAGGCAGGCCACGGGGGCCAAGCTGTCCTGGGAAACCATTTTCACCAGCAGGTCCTGGAGCACCTGGTGGCCCTGGTCGGCCAGGGAGACCTGGAGCACCAAATTCTGGCCTCCTAAGGCTGGCTGCCAGCTGAGCTAATTGTTCTGCAATGAGCAGGAGAACAGCATTATGGAGTAAGTGAACACAAATGAAGAGATTCCCATGATCACTGAAAAAGAATGTATGTTCACTGCTACAGGAACTGACAAGATTACACTACAGTACCTTCCCTTTTTACATTGCTATTTACAGAGTTTATTACATATAATATAATATAATATAATATAATATAATATAATATAATATAATATAATATAATATAATATAATATAATATAATATAATATAATATAATATAATATAATATAATATAATATAATATAATATAATATAATATAATATAATATAATATAATATAATATGTATTATATATAAGGTATTATAGAATAAGATATTTATCCTATTTATAGAGTTTTTTAAAAAATACCCTGCTAAGCAGTATCAAAAGCAGTGATAACTACTGAAAAAATTTATAACATGAGCAGTAACTTCATTCTGCAAACTCTTAACATTACAGAGGCATAATAACCCAAAAGACATTTTCAATAGCAAGTAGTGAAAAGTTTCTTTTGTGTGATCAGGGCAGCATAAATTTGTCAAGTCAGTAAATTCCTTGCACTCAACAATATTAGAAAAGCTTCAGACTTCTGTGTGTGTAAAGAACTCAGCAAATTAGGGTTAATTTAGAGTATCTCTGTATTGCTTTAATTTTAAGGTACGTTATCCCCAGAAACCTCTGTCTGCATTCCTCTTCTTTTCACCTATTTTGCACATTTTGTTTGCTGAAATTTAATAGTGCATACAAAAGGCTAAAAAACTTTCAGTGAAGCTTGTACTTTTATGTAGGTAAACACAGCAAGTGATTTGAATACAAAATGTATGTATTTCACACAACTGCTCTGGTCTATGGCCTGCTTACCACAGCAGTAATGTGGAATCAACAAGCAGTTCAATGAAGTTATAAAATATATATATAAATAAGGGGCTTCCTCATATTGTGTCCACATGCAATTTGTTCTGGGTAAGCATGGGGAAAATCTTGGTTGCCTCCACAGAAATAGATGATCCCTATTTAAATGTACAAGAAACATCAGATTTTTTCAGCCTATTTACCTTGCATGACTCTCATGCAAACCTGCTTAATGTGCTGATCACTTGGTTCTTTTCCCTAGGATTAAGAAAAGAGAGTTTTAATAAAACGGTTGATGTCACACTTATATTTTATGAGTGTGCCTGATGCAAAAAGATGCTGTCAATAAGCAGGTGTCACAGTTTAACCCCAGCTGGCAAAACACCCACAGCCCACATTTGTGGAACAGGGAAAGAAAAAGAAGTTTAACAAATGGAGAGTAAGAAGAAGTGGAGGAAGGGGTAGGAATAAGAGGAAAAGGATGAAGAAGAAGAAAATAAAATACAAAAAAGACAATGATAATGCAAGTCATAGAAATGAAACGAGTTGCTCACCACTCTCACAAATTTTGCCTGGTTACATGGCTGAGCATGATGCCATATGATATGGGATATCCCTTTGGCCAGTTATAGTCAGTTCTCCCAGCTGTGCCCCCTCCCAATTTTTTGTGTACCTCCAACCTACTCACTGGTGGCGCAGTGTAAGGAGCATGAGAGGCTTTGATTCTCTGTTCACAAGTAACTGAAACATCACAGAATGGCTTGGGTTGAAAGGGATCTTTGAAACCATCTAGTTACAGCCCTCCCTTCTCAGGGCTCCTTTTAACCTGGCCTTGAACCCTTCCAGGGATGGAGCATTCACAACTTCTCTGGGTGAACTTGATGAACTCCATTCTTCTAGTGAAGAATTTCCTCCTAATATCTAATCTAAAACTATGCTCTTTCACTTTGAAACCATTACCCTTTTTCCTGCTCCCATCAGCATGCTATAAAGATTATTTTCAGCACAAATCCAAAACATAACCCCATACAAACCACTATAAAGAAAGTTAACTGAATCCCAACCAAAAACAATCCACAAGCCACTAAAAGGTGTTGCAGTTCCTGCAAGTGCAACTATTCTAGCTGATGTCAACTTCACTAGCAAGGTAAAGTCTATGAGTGATGCTGCCTTGTATAAAACATGGTTTGGTTTCATGCACACTACAGGTGGTGGGCATAAGAAAACAGAGCTGAACTGAAAGGATGTAGCTGGGCCCCAAGGATGCATTTCTTGTAGAACCCAAGATTGCTCTGGTGTGCGCTTGTGTCCGATGAGAGGCACTCTGTATTTCAGACTGCTGTGGAACTTCAGTTTGGTGTGTGTACATGCAAAACCAGGAGTGGTGTGAGATAAAGCTCTCAAAGATGCCAATTAGATGAGAACAGTACTTACAGCTGGACCTTCACTGCCAGGCAGGCCTGGAGCACCCTGCTCACCCTGCAAGCCTCGTGGTCCAGGCAAGCCTCGTGGCCCTTCCATGCCAGGCAGTCCCCGACTTCCCTCAGGCCCACGGGAACCAGGGTCTCCAGGATTACCAACCTGGCAAAGAAAGAGAGGAATTTCAATGGACTGCTCTATTAGTGATAGACTCATTCTAGCATATCAAAATGATGACAGGAGCTATTCACAAATGCAAAGAAATGACTGCTGAAATGCAGTTGTTTAATAGAATTTTTTTTTTTAATTAGCAACTGAAGTCAGAAGTTGCATGGCTTTTTAAGAGATCTGTACTCTTCACTTCCAGGGGAGAAGAAAAATAATCTATTCTGTCAAAATAGGTAAATCAGAACTAATACTGACATGCTCAAGATGGCTCTCTGCCCTCATGTATGTCAACACGGAACATTTCTAGACTTTAAACTATGAAAATTCCAGTTGCCTTCTTGTTCCAAATGCCTTCCTGTAGAGAGTACTACGATGGGAGCCTCTACTGTGTAGCCCCAGGCTGTTTGGGAACACACATTTTTGCTTTGTTTACTCTGTCAGAGCCAGAGGTAGTTCTAGTGCCTACGCTGCTGGAGTTTGCTGGCAGAGGGGAAGGAACATCCTCACATCAACTGACATTGACAAACTGCCTGAACAGATGCAGTGATGCCTTATTTCACTCAGGGAAGGGGTAGAAAGATAATCCTGACCCTGGGGAATGAAAGGATTGATGGGACTGTGTCAATATGTCCACTTAAGTACACTGAGTAAACAAAGCTATAGCTTCTGCTCCAGTAAATTTACTAAGAGTTATAAAATATCATGCAAAGGGAGACCTATGCCAGCAGGCACCTCTGAATTATTGTATTTGGTTTGAGTGGTAATATTCTGGTAGCAGGGAATCCACAGGGGTGGCTTCTCTAAGAAGCTGCCAAAAGCTTCCCCCATGTCCAGCAGAGCCAACACCAGCCAGCTCTGAGACAGACCTGCTGGCCAATGCCAATTGGTGATGTTAGCAAAGCCTCTAGGATAACATATTCAAGGAGGAAAAAATTATTGCCCAGAAATAATTGCAGCCAGAGAAGAACAGGGTGATATTATGTGAAATGAACTGCCCTGCAGACACCCAGGTCAGTGCAGAAGCAGGAGGAGGTGCTCCCCTTTTGTTTTACTTCCCATTATCCTAATCTGACTCCAATTGGTAACAAATCAGTTAATTTCTCCAAGTCTGATTTGGCCGTGACTGTAACAGGTGAGGGATCCCTCCCTGGCCCCTTATCTGAGCTTTTTGCTGCATTTTCTCTTCCTTGGCCAGTTGAGAAAGGAACTGGCAGCATGGTTTGGTGTACATCTTATGTCCTGTCAAGGTCAAACCACCACCGCTGCTTTCAATACAAGTTAATTTACACCTATGAATCAATAGTAGTACAGAAAAATAACACACAAAAGAAGAACACAAAACCCATGGGAAAGAAACCCAAAACAAGCAGGAAAAATAAATCCTACATACTCAAGACTTCCCAAATCTACTGGAGGAAAAAAAAAAAAGGGAGCAACACCCACTGAAAGAGATGCTTAAGAACAAATTACTCAGCTGTGGTATCAGCTAAACCATTTCGGTTCCAGCTGTGCTGCATCCCACACAGCTGAGGGCTGTCCCTATCAGAACAAAACCCAAAGAACATGCCTCCATAGATACAATAAGAAGACCAAACAATTGTTTGCATGGACTACACAACTGGGAAGCCATTATTCCTTTCTTCCCCAGCCTGGTGAGTTATCAGGTTCTCAGACAGATTGCCCATTCCTGTGAGGGTATTCCTGTGAGGGCACTCTAGGCTCTCATCAAAACAAGAGAATTTGAAAAAGCTAAGTGGATAAAATGATGAATTTCTCTTCTGTCTCTTCCTCATGTCCTTCTTGTAGGATCTTTATCAGCAGTACACACTTTTTAGCTTGCATTTGCTTAGCCCAAAAGTTACCCAGACACTAGTTACACAAGCACAGGATTTTTTGTTATGCTCAGCCTCAGTTCCCCATAGGTATTTTAGTATCACAGCTCATACTGTCAGATGCTGTAACAATCCAACTCTTCAGTGATCCTGAAATAATAGAATGAATTCAGTTCTCCAGTTATTTTTTTATGTGACACACTAGATTCTGCTCACCTTCCACATCAAAGTTATCATTTTGCAATAAAACAAAACAAAAATTAAAGTAAGATTAAAGCTCAATAAAAATAAAATAAAGGAAGCTGGGCCATAAATACTTCTGATTTCACAGACATCACAATCCTGCAGCCAGCTTTTTAACAGTGGCATGCAGCCACTGCACTGAGCCTCCTTTCTATCCAACACCTAGTGTACAAAGGGAGCATTCATTTTCTTTTTAAAAAAACTCTGTTGGCCAGAAAACTCCTGCTGAATGATGCTTCCCTTTTATGGAGTTAGAATCCAGAAAACTAATTCCTTTTCAAAGCTAATCCATTTTAATATTAACTGTATTCAAAATTTAAACACAAGAAAAGCTGCTATAACTCATTCAATTTAACTGTTATATAGAGTTCAGCTTGTTATTTGCATTTTTCTTTCCTTAAATCAGGAAACCATCCATATGATCTACTAGATCTCTGTATTTCTGTAACAATGATGTTCATTATACTTACAGCTCCCTTTGCTCCTGGCAATCCCATGTCACCCTAAAAAGAAGGAAAACTATATTAGAAAAAAGTTCCTTACCACAGACATTACAAATGCAGTAAATGTGACACTATGTTTTTTCAGTATAAAAATAAATTCCATATATGGAAAAAGTTTATTTTTGCACCACAAATAATTGCAATTCCTATGAGAATAAAACCTTTATTTTGAGTGGGTTTTGTACAATTCCTTTCTCAAAAACTTTTCTGTAAAGTGCAAATGAGAAAGCATGTTTGTTATGATTGGTTTTGTATTGCTTCTCTTGGAATTAGACACATGGCTCTAACCTCTCAAACACAGGACAACAGATGGTGATAGATGATTTCTTGGAAACCTTTAGAAGAAGCATCATTTTGACCAGGATTTTCTAGTTTCTACAAAGTGACTGAACTATGGATATCAGTGCTGTATTAGTACTGAAAAACTTCAACAGTTCTAAAGTATCTAAAGTTCTGTGAAGAAGCCAAACCTCTACAAATTCCTACTTCCAGCAATCTTTCTCCTGGCTTTAACAATACCAAAATGCCTCCATCATCTGACTGAGAATAGCAATTTCACTATTCAGGAATTTTTAGGTTTTCCTCTCAACTGGCAAAAAACCGAAAAACTTTCAAAATCTTGTAATCACCTGTGAAATAGATTAGCATGAAAACACCAAAGGAACTTTGAGTAATTTCTGTAAACTGTACTTTCTGGGTTCCTAAATGTCATTGCTGAAATAACTGATTTCCAGTCTGTTAATGAATATGTCATAACTGACATAGAAATAACTGTTATCCATTTAAAATCGGACTAGCTGGCAGCATGCTTAACCCATCATATTGTTTCCTGGGAATCTGCAGAGGGATTGTGATGCTCAGTTACTGGGCATCTAGCTCACTAAGGCTTTCAAAATTGCTGCCTGTGGGAAAAAAACACTGATTTCCAGCATACAACCTGGCTAGCATTCTTTGAATAGGGAGCAGTTTACTTCCTTTAAGAAAGATCAGTTCTGGCTGTGCTGGATGAGGCCCCATGGGAGCCACTGGACCAGTGGATTTCTCTTTTGGCAGGGAAACAAACCCTCTTTACCCAAGGGCACAGGACCCAGGCATTTTCCCTGTCAATTTACAACATGCCATACTCCAGCATATAGATATATATATATATATATACACACATACATATATGTATGCAAATCATTGCAAATCATATTTCCAAAGAGAAAGTTAATAAAAAATATTTCTAATAAGCATGAGTCATTAAGGATATTTATTAACTCTCCTCCTGTTTCACCTGAATTAAAATACTTGCTCATCCTTACTGCCTCAAACACCAAGAATTGATGTGCCTGTGTATTAATGTTTATATATATTTTTATGTATAAACACTCTTCTATATGTATGTACATACAAGCACAGACAAGGCAATCTGTACTATATTGTACACCTAACAGAGCCTGTATATTTCAGTGCTTTCCAAACAGCAGTAATAGAGTAATTAGGCAAATAGAAAGGTTCTCTGCAAGGGCCGGTTGTTATAAACTGAAATGTGCCCTTCAATGATGAAAACATAATGCTTGAAGCACTCCAACAATACTTTATATCTTTAATGTACAACAACAAGATAATATCAGGTAAAGGGGAAAAAAAAGTGCCTTACTAAGTCACCCTTTTCTCCTCCATCTCCTTCTGCTCCAGGTGCACCCTATATCAAAGAAAGACATACTGTCAGCCTTCAGATTTAGTCAACATTATGTGACATTTGATACTGTAATTGTAAAGTCCCATGATCTCTAACATGACTTACTTGCTCACCCTTAGGTCCTGGTTCACCCACCGAACCCTAAAAGGTTAGAGATTAAAAATTTTAAGAATTAAGTCTTCAGAATTTTAAAGTTAAAGCACATTAAATGTTATTTGATCCTAAATTTCACATTCATGCAAGAGACCTTTAAAGCTGAAAATTTTTAAGAATGACAATGAAAGCACTTAAGTCTTACTACATGACAAATGCTCTTGCAGCTGCTACAGGTCTGCTCTGAGAATTGGTTAGAAGCTGTAAGTAAATAAATCCAGTAAATGCATCACTTTATCTAGCATATTACATATTCCATACTGCTGTAGGCTATACTAGCCCTGCTAATATGGGAAAAGCAGACATCCACAAGCAAAGTCACAATCTTTTCCTGCACGCTGTTTAATTCCCAATGCCTTTTAGCAAACCTGTGTCTAGAATTTTGTTTGTTGTAGTCAAAGCTGAAGGGTTTGTATTTTAAAATTAATATTCCTTTTTAAAAAGAAATTAGATTATGTTTCATCTTAGAATCCTCTAACAAAATGTACCTGTATGGACAGGCAGGAAACAAAGAGAAATAAATTAATGACCCAATTAATTTCAAACATATGTAATTTTTTTTTCTAGACCAAAATTATTAAGTTTGTAGAACAGTATATAATTTAGGAAAATATTTTTGTAGCTGTATTCTTTTAGAAACAGTCACACCATCATTTTAATATTCCTTGCAGTCTGTTCATGTTCAAAGATACGCATTCCAAATGAACTATAACTCTGCATGATAATCCTGTTTTTGTAAAAGAGATGCACCAGTTTCTCTCCCATTTCAGAGATCCATTTAATTCACATAAGATATAGGCACACAGACTGGTGTAGCTTTTATAAATTTAATGAGTTCTGACATGTTCTCATGTTCTTGACGATGAAGAGCTAATACTAAATTATCCACAAAGCTAAGCAGCGTAAATGACAGAACTATTTAACATTCCGACTTTGTTAAACAACACTGAAACTATTTTGTCAGAAGTGTTCTCAACATTGTGCCTTGTTACTGTTTCCCAATTACACAAAAAAGACATTGATTTCCAACCTAACATTGTTTTGGGGTTTCTTTTTCTCCCCTTACTGTTCTTTAGCACAATAAAACTGTCAATAGAGAAGGCTGACATAGAACAATCTATGGCTTTTGTGAGCCTTGTCCTGCAATGTTTGTATAAGCAAATATAAAAATCACAACTGAAACTGTTGGAATCTATTCTACATTGACTCCAAAAATTGCAGTGAAGGCAATAAGGCAAGATGTCAAATTACGGAAATACTTTTCTTGACATACTGCCTATCTATTTAGCAAAAAATCCCTCTCAAATCATACTCAAGAACCATTTGCAAAACTGCCTCTCAGCATCATCCAAAACTGTACCAAGGGCTACCTTAACTACTTAGCAGGACAAAGGATCACGTTGCAGTGCCAAGGTCTGGCACTTGGTGCTGTTTAACTGACTAAATAGACAGAACCCATGTATGAAACCAATCCAAAATATGTGAATCAGAAACAGCCCAAGTGGTGAATGCTGGGGTTTGGCAATTATCCACCCCATAAGACTCACTGAAGCCATTGCTCTTATGTTGTTTTGTCCTGCTCTCTCTGCCAAACTACATCAGGTGTGTGCCTCATGCACACAGCTCCTCACCCAAACTAGCGGCAGTCTGGTTCAGGCTCCAAAGGAAACAAAGACCTAGGCTGTGACCTCCTTTTCCAGCCTGAAAACCCACCCAGGCACAGGATGACATGGTGAGGATTGGTCCATGGGGGCTTGGAAACGGGAACACTGACCCTGCAGTTAGCACACTATACTACACTTGTAACATTCAATCATTATTATAACCATCAAATTTTGTCCCCTCTCACTTTTACATATTACTTGAGTAAAAATAATTCTGGTGGTGTCTTTGGTGGTGATTTAAGTGGTCATCACCTGCATGTAGACAAGATGCCAACTGATATGCACAACATTTAACAGCTTTGGGATCAAAAATGAGTACTGATATATCAAATTAATGAATTCTACTGGCTACTGGCTGCTATTTACATCAACTCTTACCATGCAGATCCAGCTATACAACAGAACTTTATATGATGCCTGTGTACAAAACCATGAAGTTTTGAAATCAGAATGGGAGGAAAGGTAACTTCAGCCTAGAACTTACTCCTAGAAGGGTTTGACTGGGGTTAGCAGGCTACAGAGATGCCTATTTCCAACCTGAGAAGATTGTTTGTGTAAGACTGATGCAGTTGCAAAAGCTGAAGGGAAGAGGAAGGATAGAGTGGCACACTGCTCTCCAGGCTTGTGACTTGGAAGAGATACTATAGGTCAGTGCTGCTGGCAAGGCTGCAACCATGCTAAGCCTGTCCCAGAAAAGTCACTCCAACCTCTATGCAACTGGAAAATAAAATATGAATCAAGGATACAAGCGGAGAGCTAAAAACCAGTCATAGGATTAAATTATTCCTAGCATAGCACTTTGGACTTTAAGGTATTTGCCCAGAGCATTAAACTGACTTCAGGTTTTTAAAAATGGTCTAGGAGTAAGTTACTGTCATCTCCCAGTTAGATACTCAGAAACCCCCTGGCTGTAGCCTGAATCTCTCTAGGTCTGTTTACAGCATCTACATTCTACTCTTCATCCGAGAGATACAGACCACTTATAGAGCAAATGAGGAAAATCAAGCACCTTTGGATGGAGGCTGTCAGCACTGCCACAAATGTTAGGTGTTTTCCTTCTACCTTTGCTTCCTCAATCTCCCTCTGGAGAAGTCTAAAATATGAATCATAACCAATCTAATAAAAAGAGACTACTCTATGTCAATACTTACATTTGACTAGAAACATTTGTCCTGATCTCAGCATTAAAAGAAAACCAAACAAACATGAAAAAAATACGTCAACAACATCAAAGACTTAGAAGATTGCTTTTAAGTACCTGAATAGCTTTTTTTTTTAAAAAAAAAAAACTTATGTTGCCAAAAACAAACAACCAACCCTATCCAGAAACCCTATAATGTATGCTGGGAGCATACCAGGGGCAGAATTCCTCTGCTCAGCTAAGGCATTGTACAGCAGTTATATCTGCATCTGACTAACAGTCCAACAGTCCCCTGGTTGTCAGGAGGATGTATCTGGCACTTCAAAAGTGTGATTCATTTAATACTGATGTAGACATGCCCCAAGTAAGGAAGACACAGTGGAGAACTTAATATTCTTTTATCAAGTATATCAGAAGTTTTCCAAGTTAATTCCATTCTTTGCAGTTCTCCTACAGCCAAGAGAAGATAAACATCTCTGGCTTTATGTACTGCCTTCACTAACGTATATTCAGCAAAGCAAGATATGCTCTGCAGTTATGTGAGGCTCCTAGGGCCCAATCCTTCCCTCTCAGCAAAATACTAGAAGTACTTATATCCTGTAATTCTGCATGTATGCATAGATGTCTTAACAGCTGCATTATATCAATAGCTGCATTAGCATGAGCATTTCCATAGCATGTCCTAAGACTTATGTAACAGGCATCACTACTGCTGTAGGTGAGAGCTGAAATTGCAAAGCTCTATAGTGACCACAGACCCTGACTGACCATTTCATATCTGGCTGTGTCAATGATTTACAGTATGATTTAGGTCTTTAAATGATTCAAACTTAAACCAAAAGAATATTTACACCAGTAATCTTATTTCAGTCCCTTAAGTGACATTGTCAAGACTTCTCCTGTACAGGTTTATGAGCTACAAGCAGTTAAGCACAGAGAGCACCACTTTCAAGCAGTTAAAATATCTACATACAAAAAAGAAAACAGACATTAATTCATGGAAAAACTGAAAACAGAGCTCAACCTATGGTGTTTACTCCTGACATCAAACTGCACGTATGAGTGCATTTCTTACCCGGTCACCTTTACCACCAGGAAGGCCTGGAGGACCAGGCAATCCAGGAAGCCCAATGTTACCCACAGGACCCTGTGAAAATAAATCAAGAATGTAAACTTAGCCAATCTTATTTAGAATGAACAACTAAGGGTCATACCCTGAAGCAGATGGGGCAGAACCTTATTCCCAGAACACACTTAGCCTGATGAAAGAGGATTATCTGATTCAAATTGGGCTGATCCAAAATACAGAACTTTAAACAGAGTCTTATTACGAATTTATTGCTGACAATCACAACAGAAATGACTTAGAGGGTTTTCTACCCTCCAGTCCCTCAACGACAGACTGGTTCTCTAAAAAATACTTCCCAAGATCTTGCACTCTGCCATTTGCACATTCCTCTGTAACAGTAGGCTCTTTCAGCCAAGACCTCCCTAGCTATGCTTCTGACTGATTCTGTGTAAATATTGCTGGAGCTCTGGTAAAAGGTGGCATTCATAATGTGCTCCATTCATTAGTTTCACGTAGCTGTTAGCAGAAAGCTGGTCTCTCACTGCTCCTGTTCCCAGGAGACCACACAGGAGTGTGCAACTCAGCTTTGAATGTCATCAGATTTATGGGTTTATCAAGTAGAAGAAAATATCATGCACATCTCCATGTAACTTAAAACGGCATTTTCTAATATTAGCACAGGCACGGAGGACTGAAAAAGAAACTGAACCACCACTTATTTCAATGTTATTTTTGGTTCCCTGCATGGATAAATGGATAAGTGTAGTTCCAGATAATGCTATAACTCCTTGAAAGTAAACTGGAGCACTGAATATGGAAATAAACTGCTTACCAACTTCCCTGGTAAACCTGGAGGACCTACAGGACCTGTCTCCCCTCTGCTACCCTGGAAGCAGAAATAGAAGGACAACATTATTTCCTGGAATTCTTCCTGTGATCTGGGAATAAAGTATGATTTTCTTTTCCTTAATGTTAAGTGATTTACACTACTTAACCATTGGGTTTAATTGAAACTTCTTTTACATAGTGCAAAAATACCATATGCATTTAAACCAGTTAAACTTTCTGAGTAAACATTTTTAGTTAACAATGGCATATAACCTTTCTTCAGCATTAAATGATTCAAGTTAATAATTTTGCTGAGTGATTAAGCAAAATGAAATTCTCTTCGTGAGATCACACCTGAGAGTTACCTGTCACAAACACATTCACTTCACTATGACAACTCTAGCAGGCACACTTAACTTTAGGCTTTTGATTAGTTTCATCATCTGAGCTCCTATATGATCACATATTTAAAGCACCTTATCTCAAATGCAAAAATGTGAAAAATGAATGCAGAAGTAATGCCTAACAAGCTCATTCAGGTTTAAAAAAAGTCTAGAGTGTTATAGGGCAGGTAAATTTAAAAAATCACCATTCATAATAGTGATAAGCATAAATATGTGCATTACTGGATCTTTATAGCTTCACTTCAGACATGTTTATCCATTCAGATATTCACATTAATATTACCACTCTATTTCTTAAAGCAGCCATTTGAATTCCTGCCCTGGGAAAATCTGACATTTAGCCATACTTGAAAAGATTTTAAACAATTTTTGAGCTAAAGTATCTTTCTCGAAAGATTTTGTCTCTTATGATTAAACTTTTTAGAACAGCTCAGTAAGTTTCATAGCTTTACTCCCACATGAACAGACATATCCCTGGACAGATAAATTGAAACAATGTCCCAACACAAACCTAGGTCTCACTTAGACTCTTCTTAAATTCACTGAGTGACCATGTAAGTGCTATTTGCAATAAAAGGAAGATATTTACATTAACATTTAAGAACATAAAATGTCAAGAATTGAAGTTATTAATTATGCAAGTTGATAAACTATTATACAATAACAGGAAATTTCAGATAAAAACAGATCTTAGCATTCTAGTGCTATATGCAATGGATAATTTCAAATACAGGGGTTTTTTTTCATAACAAGAACAATATTGTGAAATGTTGTGGCATACTGAATAAAAGGAGATGGCAGACAGGGCCTTTTACACTAGGTCATAAATGCAGTGACAAGTTCTCACACAAGCTTAGAAAAGCTAACTCTACAATTCAAGAAATAATTAGGCATCCCGGAGAGATCACAGAAGCAAACATAAACTGACTTTTCAATTAATTTCCTTAGAAATATCCAATGGTGTTAAAATAACTATTACTTTAAAGCACTTTGCACAATTTCTAGAATCTTTTTATGTTAAAAAAAAAAAAAAAAAAAAAAAAAAAAAAAAAAAAAAAAGAAGGAAAGAAGGAAAAATGTCCCCAAGCTCACCTTCATCTTATAACCAGAAGATGCATTAAAATTTAATTTAATTACAAAATTCTAAACTATATCTCTGACCTGGAATAATGCTACATTTCTGATGCAAGACAAACAAAGACTAAAATTATGATCAACATTAGAAACTTGTCTTCTCATATAATTTTCATAACACTCATTGCTATACATGAAACAAAAGCAGTATAAGCAGAGAGTTAAAATCTTACTATAAACTTGTTAAGCACATCAAAAGTTCTGCTGGTCATACCAAGGTCAAGAAAATAACTTCCATTTTATTTCAAATGCACACCAGAGGCACTTTATCAAACACAATGCTTTTCTAAGGAGTCAAAGAAAGAGGTTAATTTACAGAAGACTGGACTATAAATACCTATTATTTCCTGTAAACATTGACATTATGTCTTCAAGGACAGATTTTTTCAAAGTATGGGCCACCACTGCAAAATTTGCAGTGGCGTTTTAGCAAGTCAGAGAGAAACTGGAACTCAAAGAATGAGGAATCCCAGGCCTGGCACAACTAGAAAGACTGTAATGCTTCCTCCAAGTTATACCAGACTGAAATGGCCCTAGAGTAGGTTACACAGTAAGCTGCTTACTCATGGTTCTGGAGAAAAAATAAAAGGCATCTGGAAATGTCCTCATGCAAACATTTAAAATACGACATAAGTCGTGTCCTAGAAGCACTACATTTTCCCCACAGCCTATAGGAGGGTTTCTGTAACAGCTGGTTCAGGTGTTGACATCTGTTGCTGGTCAGATGAAATGTTCCTCTGTGCTGTAAGTCACTATGGGCAGTAATCAGAGCAGAAGGCAGTTTGGCCATGTCCTCAGCCTGCCTTTCCTACACAGCAGTCCTCTGTACAACAGGGCACAGCTTCAGGCCACCCACCAACCAGAAGGCATGCTGCACTGGATTTAGCAAAAAGACTATCAGAATCTCTATGGTTTTATGCACTTTCGACACTGTTCAGAATCCATACTTTTCCTAGAGGTGAAACACATAAGGAGGGAAAGTAGCCACTTTAGTTTGGAGTGAGCCTGAGACAGACCAGCTTGCATCCATGCTGGTGAGCATTCCATACCTCCAGGAAAAGGCACATCCAAAATGGTGTGAAATGGTAGCACAGCACTCAAGTCTGAACACCACCAGGATGCAGCCCTTCCACAACTCCTGTGCTAGACTGTGGTTACCACAAAATCTACCTTCCCTTTGTTTCAAGCCACAATGGCTGAACCACTCAACACATTTAAAGATTTCATGTCTTTCTCACAGATCTGTTCTATTTAGCCTTTTAATACAACACACATAAGACCTTACAGTATTTACAGCTGGCCTTCTTTTATGTTGTCTGGGATGGTTTTCATCCTCACTGAAATTTTAAGGACTTGATCCTTTTGTAGAATTCTCACAAACAAACAGTTACAGAATATAGTCACATGGTAAGAGAGTTTCACAGGCTCATTGATTTCCTGTTCATCAACTGATGAATAACAATAATAAGAATGAGAATACATCCCAGGTAATTTGCATCTCACTTAGTTGCCCAGATAATTGAAACACTAATTAGAATAACTTGAGAGGTAATCCACATCGCATATTGTAACAACCCACTGCTACTTAAAAAAATAGTTATTAATTATAAGTAATTTGTTATATATTATTAAATATATGTCATAGGACTGCCATAGAGAATTAAATATCTGTGGAGTAAAGAAGAATAAACAAAGTACATTTTGGATTTTTTAAAACTTCATATTCAAAGTTTTTTTGCAAAATGTAACCCATTTATCAATTATATATTTATGAGACTTAAACTTATCAAATTTTTGTCATGCAAAATCTCAGAGGAAGTACTCATTTAAGTTCAAGAATTTATCGACAAAAGCATCAACAGGACTCTTTGACCCTCAACACAGTATTGAAAAGCATCCAAGTATGTAAACTAGTATTTGATAGAAGAGTAAATATACAAGTAACTTTCTCTAAGATTTTTAAATGTAACTTTGCAACTTTGCCAGAGTCATAAATAAATTGTATTGCTCAGGATAATGTAAGAGGTAGATGTAACATGAAATGTTCCCTCCTCTTAACTATGCCATGTTTTGGGCAGAAGCAACAACTCACTAGCTATCATTCTCTTCCTAAGTGACACTGTGGCCAAGTCTAGAGGGCAGAGATCTTTCATTCTGACTGTGTCTACAGTGTTAGCTGAAGCCCAGGACAGCTTTGGTACTCTAGCTCCATAACTAATTCATTTTTTACCCAGGTCACTGTCTACACTGCTTAGGAGAAGCCAACATTGTGATATCTGCAGACATCCAGAGGCATACCATGCCCAAAAGTCAAAGAGAGTTGCTGTTGGAGGTGGACGGGTAAGCAAAGAGGTATAAGACAAGAATGTCGTTTAGGAAGACAGGAGTGGATACCAGGAGAAGTGAAGAGGCTTGGAGCTTATAAAGTTTGACTGGGATATGTAGTCTGCAAGCATGACAGAAAAAGTGCTACCCTGTACATACCATGGTGCAAAATTGGGCAGGGTCAAAAGATTTTGTCACATTCATCTAGAGGCTCAGGTTTACTGGATAAAAAGCACCTGCCAAGATGGAAATGCACTTTGTCCTTTTGACTCTGCTATAAACACTAATGCTAAACTAACCCCTTTAGCTCTACCTTGAATGTAAACTAGGACACCACTTGTGGAACATGTCTGAAATTATATAAAAAAAACATGTCCACTAGTTCCTAAACATAGCATAAAGACTGAGACAAGGACATTTCATCCTACCATTATCAACTATAGAAAGTGACATTATTTCAGCTGCAGTCACATAAAATGAATATGATAGAAAAGCTGCATTTTGATAACTATAACTGAACTACTAAGGGTAACCAAAGTTATATTTCAGCATAGCTAGGACAGAAATATCTATAAAGAGCAGAAAATTATTTTGCTGAAAGTAACTTAAGATGCTGAAAACAGCATTCTCCACTAACTTTAGGTTGTGTGACATTTGAGTGCTAAATCCAAGTTACTCTCCAGGTTTCCTCTTTACAGTGAGACAAAGGCATTTCCAGAGAGAAGTCAGCCCAACTGACCAGGGCCCCTCAGAATTCTCTGAGAGGGGTTATGGTATCAAATCTTAGGCAGCTGGATATTTAGTCTGTGTTGCTAATGTTGGGAAAACATGTATTATTTTCTAATTACAAAGCAACATACACAAATGCTGGCCTGCATATACATCAAGTTTGCTCAATCTGCTAGACACGTATTGCACTTTAAGTGATTACTTCAATATTACAAGCTCTCTGCAAAACCACAGGGTACAACACAGGCTTTCAAAATGTTAGCAATTTATAGGTTAAATAGCTGAAGTAAAGCAAGGGATGAAAAAGCACATGCAGGGGTCAGTATTTTCTGCAGAAACTAAATTAGATTACTAAATCTCAGCAAATATGAAAGAAAGTGGTTAAGCAGCTTAGGGAGCATGACTAAATTCCACTGATTAGGAATGACACTCCCACATTTGAGAATTCCTTCCTTTGGCCCACCTGCCATGATGGCTGACTTAGAAATGTTTACATCACAAATGAGTTTGATAATTACTTGAATTGGTTCGAACGATGTGAAGCAAACATAAGGTTAACCAACAAAACAATTAGAGAGGGGTGACGATTATGTTTCATTTAGAAATAAAAGGCAAAATTTCCATGTTGCTCCATTTGTTTTTCAGTTTACTGAATGCACGAATAGCAAAAGGGCTGTTCCTCCCTCTACCCACTCAGATGCCAGTTGAAGTTTTTTTTAAGGAAAAGCAATAATAGACTAAAATGATACTTTTTAAAGCAAGTTTCTCCTAGGGATATTTGTGAAGAGGTGAAGAAAATGTGTTTGCCATGAGTTTTTAACTAGAGCTAGTAATCCTGTTTTCAAATATTTAGTATCTTCCCTGTGAAACTCTAAATATTCACACACACAAATAGCAAAAATTTGAATCTGCTGTTCAGTAACAATATCTTTCCAAATACATACCAACAGCTGTTTAACATAAAATACACTGAAATAACATGGTTTATGAGAAAGATAGAGGACTCCACAAGCTATTTGGCAAGTTATTTCTACAAGTTATTCAGCAAACAGTACAAAATTATTATTTATCCCACAGAGCCACTGATGATAGTGCTCCCTTCTTTAACTTTTCAAAAAACTACACACTAGTTGAAGTGAAAACATTTTTCTCAAAAAATGTCTTTTGCAAGTAGATAAAGCTGAAAAGCCCTGTGATTTTTAAATATAAGCCAAATGCAGGCATGTAGGTTTTCCTCAATGCAAATACCAGCCTGCTGGTCATATTAGCAGGGTCAGCCCTGTTATCTCCCCACAGACCTGTACCAGATGCCCTTTGCTCTGGAGATCTGGTCCTCCTGGAGCTATCAGCCATGCTGTCTCACCCAGTTGCAAAGCAAAGAACAGGGGTAAGTGAAATAGGGGAGTGAAGAGGATTTCATGTGGCTGTTGCTGTGCAACAAATATATTAGGGGACTGAAATTCCCCATATCCTGCAAAATATCAAGGTTTTTTTTCTTTCTCCAAGGAATTGGCCCAGCTCCTCCTGACTTCTGAGTCTTCTATAGCAAGAATAAAATGGAACAAAGGGGTAAAGGAGAAAGAAAAGAACTGAAGTGAGTTATAAAGTGAATAATTCAAAATAAGATGAAATAGGCCAAGAAAAATAACTGAATAGTAACCATAAATTCTTCAGGCTTTGAAAGTGTTTGGTTATGCAACTTTGGTCTAAAACAAGTATTAAAGCTGTGAGAAAATTTTAAATTAGGGAAGAAGAAAGAAAAAAAAAAGATAAATGCTCTTTAGAACAATTATAATTTAATTATAATTGCTTTTCTCAACTTATTGTCAAATTGTCTAATTTTAGAAGTTTGAAAATCATGCCACGTAGAATTATTTAACCAGCAGATTATTTTTTTCCCTAGAAATTGAAGGGCAGAATCCTAAAAGCTGAAGTTCAAATGCATCTGCTACATGTACATGGTGCAGGAGAAAAAGAAAACATTCTTTATTCTGCTCTGGAAATAAATATTGACACAGCTTAGACCAAAGCTCTCAAGTTCAGTAGTTCAACACTGTGTCCTAAAGAAAAAAGCCCTCATCATCCCCCTTTCCTGTGTAGATGTAAAGTGTTCCTCAAAAAAAAAGTAGAAAGTTATTCCAGTCATATGCTGCCTCTAGTCTTAAGCTGATGGGAGCCAACATAGTTATTATCTAAGGCTCTTTATAGCTTTAAGGGAACTACAGATGAGAAGTAGCTTACTGTTGGATGTACAAGCTTACTTCATAATCAATAATTTACTTTCTTTTTCCATGTCGTATTGACCAAAAGTTTTCCTTCTATGCATATGTTCTAATGTTTACGTATTTTCCAAAATGAGTGCACTTTGTAAACACAGAGAAAATAAAGGCAAGGAATCCAGATGTCTTGCTGGTCACTAGAGTGATAAAAGGAAAAATCACTGTATTTAATCTGCTTTAAGTATTTCTGTCCATCTACAGGGTTACTAATAATTAACCTTATGTGTCAACCCCTGTTCTACGGACTGCTGATTTTGTAAATTCATGTTCACATTGAAAGGATTAAAAGAATAGTTCAGCAGATTACAGTGCATTATCTGAGTGGACAATTACTGTGGTCTGATTAAATTATAATTCTTGTTCCTGTCACAAGTGTACAGTATCAGCCTAAGAACAGAGCTGAATTTTTTTTCAAGTGTACCCAACACTTTCAAACACAAAGAACAAAAATAAAGACGAAACAAAAACTTTCTTGCAAGTTGGGTGTTTGGGAGGCTAAAGATACCTGAATTCCACCCTAGTAAATGCTCTTATAATCCCCTTTTTGTATCATCCTTAGGCAGATGTGGACACAGTAGCAACACTAAGACTGTCCAAAATAAACATGATCTCATGAATTAATATTTCTAGCACCTGGTAGCATAAACCACAGAAAAAAAAACAGAAGAAAATAGAATCTGTTATTAAGCTGACTGCTGGTGTATGTTTAGGATTGAATTCAGAGAAGATATTCATGACCCTTACAAATATATCACAGATACTACCTCATCAAATCTTGTATGAGAATAACCCTGCAACTGCATGAGCAAAACCTGAATCATTGTATTATAGAAGAAGCTCAGAAAATTCCAGGAAATCACTCCCAGGGTATCAGTGGCAATAGGAAAGCCTGGAAAAGCAATTGGTTAGAGAGTCTGGTTAATGTCATCAGAGTGAATATTCGTACAAGAACATTTTCTTCAAAGCACTGATCATCTCATCCCTCTCCATCCAGAGGGATTAACAGCAATGGGAAATTAGATCAGCCTTATGCAGCTTCAAACCATGTCAGGTCCCCTCTAGAGAGAATCAAAAAGCAGCACCCAACACTCTCCAGTATCCAGTTGTCCTTTGTCTGCAAAGCTGAGCCTTAAAAAATACCATCAGTTTACTTTTCTTAGCAGATTTATTTCCTGCAGCAAGCCACCTGCCCAGAAACAATTTCTCCAATCTTCCAAATCTTTCTAGTGTTAAGGAAAATATTGGGGGAAAGAAATTACAAGAGCAGTGTTTCCAATGAAAGATAAATGCTATTCTTCACACCACTCTATCTATGTTAGTAATGCCAACCAGACTGCTGCAGTGGAAAAACAAGAATGTGATTCCAGCTTTTTGTCACAAGCCACACTTATTCCCTCTGTTTTGGCTTTTACTCAGCATACTTAAACACAACGACAAGAAGAATATAAACAAAGGTTAAAAATGTAATCTTTCATCAAAGCCAAAAACAATCATTACTGGACATATAAAGGACTGTATTGCTCTATGTGATGAAGCACATCCTCTTGGTACAGAAGGTAAAGAACCAATATTTGTATTTACCTCAAAAATTAGAACTTATGATAAATAATTTACCTTGTGGCTACCTTCAGCAACCCTATCTCAAGACATTGCAATTTTACATAAGCTCAATTAGAAATTTATTCCATACTTACTGGTGGTCCCTGGGGTCCTGTTGGACCTGCTTCTCCCTCTGGGCCCTGCTGACCCTGTTTTGGGGAACAAATTTGAAATTCAACAGATTTAAAAAGTGATTTTTTACACATTTTTCTAGATCTTTTGTATATGATTAATAGTTTTACCTGTTTACCAGAATTTCCCATTAACCCTGGCACCCCAGGACGACCTCTATTACCCTGTTGGGCAGAGGATGAAAATATTAGCTGAGCCAATGGTTTGTTCTTCCATTTTAAAATAAAAAAAATAAAATAAGGAAAGCAATAAGGTTTAAACAATATCAGCCTGTGTTAATTTTTTAACTTCTGCCTTATTTTTGGTGTTCTTTTAACATTGACTTAACCTTTCTACCTAATTTTAAGTCAGATTTCAATTCCTTTGCTTTTTATGTGCTGACAAATCCCAAATAGATTTGATTGCTGCTATCAAATCACAGAAGGCAATATCACTCCATGCAATTTCAGACAAAAATCATGTCAGTCTAGTTTTCTTTTTCAATTACTTACAGCTAAACTCAAACATCATTGTCTGAAACATTCCACAGTCACAATCTTACAACAATTTTTTAAACTAAATTGGAATTGATGCTGCAATTTGTTGCTACCTAAATAGAGATGATAACCTCTGTGACTGAATCAGCTTAGGGTGGCTATAAATACTATTCTTATTACAAGATCATTCAAGGTGCAGTAAGGCAGGCACGTTCTGCTTACAAAAGCTTCCTCTAGCAATGATTTCAAAAAATTTAAAAGAAAATGTCTGGTTTTAGGTAGTATTTAATGCCTAGAATATGGAAAACCATGTCATATAGCACAAGAATCATGAAAATGCACAGGCCAAAGTTGATTAAAAATTGTATTTAATTCCTTCAGCCTAAGGCTTGTCGCTTAACACAAAAGGTTAGTACAATTTCACTGCTTCCTTTAGAAACTTAAGCACTTTATTTGTGCTTTAGATGGGAAAGAAAAAACTCAAGATGCTTTACCTTTGGGCCAGGAATACCTTTCATACCTGGAGAGCCTGGGAAACCCTGGATGAAAAAAAAGATTGGCATTTATTTGTTGTTAAGGGGATTTGAAATGGTGTTTTAAAAAAAAGTCTTTCTCATTGAGTATTTCAAATCCTTTTACTTGATATTGAAGCACTTCTATTCAATAAGAGACCAAGCTTGAATTTTTTCTGTTTACAAAGTAACAGATAAGGAGAATTATTCTTACTTTATAAATAGCAAAAGGAGCACATATAAGTGAGGACTTGTCACTTTTTCTGTCTTAGACTAGAAATACATGCCTAGTATGCCTAGTCCCAGTATGCTGAGACTGTAGGTGCAGAGTTTAACAGATACCTTTGGATATATTTCATTCCCTCCTCACCTCTCTGCAACAGCTCACAGCAAGTACACTTTTACCAAATTGTCTTCCAAGCTTAAGACTTCACTTAGTATTACAAATGTATGTCCAGTTCTGTTTTAAAACATCTCCTTCACTGTTCCTCACAGCAATTACTCAGATAGCAAAGTGTTTTATTACTCCTATAGTGAAGTGTTTTATTACTTCTATAGCCAATGTTTTAAAGAGGTTTCTATTTAGCTTTTGACAACTGGTACAGTTTTCAAACATAGTTAATGTACAAGGATTACCTTCTGAAAGAGCCCATAAAGCACTAGTGATTCCCTGTGAGCTCCCCACAGAGGATACACTGGAGGCCTCCAACCCACCCACAGAAAGAAGCAGGAGCGTGATGCATTCCAGATGTTGTGAACCAGCAGAATATCAAAGGATGATTGTTCATGGAACGTATGTCAGACTGGCAGCTCAGCCTTTCCAGCTCAGCTTGGGAATAGTTTGCCCCAGTCAATACAATGAGACCAGCCCAAGCTATAGGGTCACACCATAGCACCCACAGGGTCTCAGGTGGGAGGAGCACAAGAAGAGTCATTTGCTGGCCACAAATGTTTTGTGAGGCCAAGCTCCTCACAATGGCATTATAAGGAGATCTAGACTTTTGTGCAAGGGTTTGCATACACATAGCAGAATTTCCCCTTATAACACACATATACTTCCCTGAGCCTTTTGCTCAGGAACTAGAGCTCCTCCAATATCAGAGGCAAATCAACCTATACACATCTTTTCTATGACTTGAACTGTGCCTACCTTTCAAAGGTAAAATACTTGATACTTACTGGCAATCCCTGGAGCCCTGCATCACCTGGAGCTCCAGGTTTTCCTGGTTCACCCTGTAAAACATTTTAAGTTGTAATTTATGCAAATCAAACATGAGGGAAAATTTGATTTCTGGAAAACTGAGTTGACATATTTTTGGACCTGTAGTACAGAAATGTTAATTCAATTACGCTAATAATGTGCATAAAGCCATGAGCAGCAGCCACAAACTAATGAACAAATCTAGGGCACTTCCAAAGCTCAGAAATATGCCAATTGTGCCTTACTTTAGCTCCAGGCATTCCAGGGATCCCTTCACGGCCATCAACTCCTGGTAAGCCCTTGAAAAAAGAAAAAAAATTATTGTGACATTGAAAAGATTTTGCCCAAGCACTAATCTAAAAAGTAACATTGAATGAAGCAAATAAAGAAATTAAATATACATACAGGCTCTCCTTTAGGCCCAGGGAGGCCATTTATTCCTCTCGTACCTTGAGGACCCTGAGAATAATAACAATATTTAAAAATAAGGCTAAAGACAATGATATTACATTAAAAGAATGTCAAGGCATACTCATTCAGATACACTTTCTTTTGAAAGTACCAGTTATGCACTGTTAATATGCCATTTATGTTTGCAAGTCAACAACAATCAAAATTTGTTTGTGCTCACCCTTTCTCCCTTTGGACCTGTCTCTCCTAGTGGACCTCTCTGTCCTTGATCCCCCTACAGAAAAAAAATATTTTAGAAATAAAACCAGAATAAACTTCCTTGTGCTTTTTAGCTACAACTTTCAGAAAATCAACAAGTACAATTCACATTTGGTGAAAGCATACATCTCAAAATCACACTATATTTAGAAATGAAGTTTCTTAAAACTGCAGCTGACAGATACATTTTAAAAAACACAGCTCAAGCCATCACCTGAGATTTCAGGAGTGTCTAAGCAAAGGATGGTATACTTGTTTGTTTAACACAGAGTTACTGGCTATTCCAGGCACAAATTCCAGCTATTGAAGCAGAGAGCTAGGAAGAAGTTTAGGAAAAAAAAAAACAACCAATCAATCAAATACCCCAAACAAATAAAACACACACACACAAAATAAAAAATTCCAACAAAAACTGTACAAATCGCCCTGTACGGGTTTTGTTCCATTTTGACACCTGAAAAATTCGAAGCCACCCTAATGCACAGTGGGACTCAGAAGGAAGAAGAAACCATAACATACTGAGAAGTTAAAATGGGTTTATCTACCTCAAATTCTTTGGGAACATTAAGACATTACTGACTTGATATCACTGTAATATCATTTATTCACCTGTAGGGAATCAATAAAATTGGATTAGAGGTTTTTTTGATTCACAGCCACAAAGTTTCACTAACTGGGAAGTGTTTGGATCACCCACACTCTACTTACAGGCGCACCAGGAAGACCTTGGGGACCAGGATCACCATCAAGACCACGAGCTCCCTACAAAACAAGTAACACAAGATACTAAAGTGAGCTGCTGGAGTAGTACGTGTCCTCCTGCTTTGCCTGGAGCTACAAAGTCTCCACAGACGCTCTAATTTTTTTAAAAGGCAATCAATTTTATTTATCTTGGTTTTTTTTAATGCAGATATGAAAGCAAATATATATAAATATGAAAAAATATCAGTCAAAAAGAAACATTCAGATCATTCTCTGGAAACTCTAGGAAGGAGGTAGAAACATGCTGTTTCAAAAAAGTCTCTGTGTCTTCTTTAAATATACTATATCCTTCACCACATAATAGAATAACATCAAAATATGCAGAAAAATCAAGCACAGTGCTGCTATTTTTATCACATATATTTCAAGGAAACAATGCAATCATTACCTGCAAAAAATTCAAATTGAGAGAATAAACATTGTTTTAAAAAAGATTTAGGGAGAACATGGAACTACTTTGTCAAACAGATGTAGTAAATATTTTGAGTAGACTATATGTTATAGAAAATGTAGGCAAAAATAACTACAAAGAATTAGATCACACAAAGGCCAGAAAAGCAAAGTAAGATAGCAATAGCTCAGCAAACATGTCCAAGAGGTTAGGAAGAATCATTCATGAGAAGATTCATAATCAGGAGAAATTTGATGCTGTCCCTGAAGACAGATGATCACAAGAGTTACATGATTTGACTTCTGGAGAAGGAGATAATGGCAGGGTTGCTACATTCTACTCCTTTCAGAAATTTTTACTGTATGGATTTAACAAGATCATGAGACTAGAAATGTAGCACCCAGGTTTGAAATAACAGATAGAAACTTAGAGAAACAGAAGGAAAATGTCCAGCAAAGTAAGAGCCCACACAAATATTAATCTCACTGGCAGCAACTTAAGACACAGAGATATCAAAGAAAGAATGGGAAAAAGAACAAACTCTCAATAAAAACTCCTGACAAAAACTGGGATGATGATGGAAGTAAACGGCTTTAGGAAGATACAAGTCACAGGAGAGACTGCTTAATAAATTTTAGCTTTGATTAAATCATGTTATAGTTTAAAATTGTTATAACTTGCTATCTTGCTAACTACAGACTTGCATACATGCCAAACTACCATAAATGCAAGGACTGGAGAAAGGAGTGAAGAGTACATGTCCTTCATCAATTAGAAGGACTGAGCTATCTTTCTTTCTACCAAGAAATGGAAATATAGCTGGCAAGAGAGAGAAAACACAGAGGAAATAAAGAAGAAGCTTAAATAAGCTTTTAAAATATTCAGAAATGTTTCTTTTTTAATATAGGCTATTTTATAGAAAGAAATGTTAATACTCACTTTGGTACCTTTAGGTCCCACTATACCAGTTATACCTCTGATACCTAGAATGCCCTGAAATAGAAAAGTATATTCAAGTTATGCTTAATGCTTTTCATCAGAACTGTCCTAATTTTCAGACAGAAGATTCAAGAGTTCTACACCTTTCCCTTATGATCATTTTAGTATTTTCTTAGTATTAAAGGACAAGTCTAACTACTGCTGTATTAAAATTCTTAATTTATATGGTAATTTTATATTTTACTAATTTTAGAATTTTAAAAATAATAAAAAAACTATCAGGCTGTATTATAAAACCACAAATACAGCATAAGAATCAAAAAAACTCTGATTTTACTTTTCAGCTACCTCAGAGTTGAAGCATTCTCACCCACAGCTTGTGTGAAAGGAATATGTGATGGCCAAGTGTTAAGTTGTCTTAAGTGGGGGATTGGACTGATGAAGGAGATTCTATAGAGCTCCAGAGGCAGATAAAACAGAGCAAAGTTTCTGAGAGTACAAGTGCTAAGTTTATATGTCCACTAAGAGGCTAAACTGAGCAGACACTCTAATGCAGCAAGATGTATCATAATTATCATCACAGCTATCATCACTTTCCTTCTAAATAGTCTTGTGGGAAATTTGACTTCACTGTCTCCCTCTTCCCAAGACACTGACACTACCTGAGATGTCTCCTCCCTGCAGAGACCAAACTCTCAGCCAGAATATGCTTGTCCTGAAACTGAATTATTGAAACAGCTACAGGCACCTCCCCACAGCTTAGCAAACCCACTCTTTGAGCACATTGACACTGGCAGCCTCTACTTGCTCCTCACAAAGATAGATGGAATCTTGCACAGAACACTTGAAGCCTTGTCAGCCTAAAAGGTGGGGAAAATAGTGATAATGCAACAATCACTACAGCAGCCCCACAAGGGACATGAACAAAATTTAATCCTGCTTCTAAGATCAAATTTGGAAGCAGGCATACTGTAGCATCCAACACTTTCTGTCAAAAGCAGCACCTCTCCCAGGGGTGGCTGCCTTATGCAAATCTTATCAGTGGAATACACTGGTTGGATTGCAGGTGCTGTGGTGAAGGCTGGATACTTAAGCCCTTTCATTCACTGATGTAAGGAGCATATAAGAAGATTCAGCAGAGTCCACAGGCTCTCCATCTGTGCCTCTAAAGCACTGTCTGTCCTTTTTCACATGGATTATCTGACATCACTTTCTGCATATTATGAATCCTAAATTTTAATAAAAACCAATTACTTTAGAGTTTGTTTATATGGTGACCAATTGGTAATTGAGTGAAATGTTATAAGTAACACATTAAAAAAAAAGGAAAGTCAATCTTTAACTGCTTTTTAATCCCACTGTGTTATTTCACAGTGATTGAAGAACTTTACCAAACTAAGCAAAATGAATTGGTCCCCACAGGCCTTTCAGACAGCAGAAGCTGCCTCTTACACAAGTACTTTGTCTGCACCAGGCCTTCAGGGATACTTTTTCAGGATCAAGCATCAGAAGGAATGCACCTTTTCCTTTACTTAGTCTGTTCTTTATCTTTTTCTAGTCACGATCCAGAGGTTTATGTTGTCACAAGTCTATGTTCATAGAGAATTTTATAATTTAGCATTTAGATGTCATGTGAACTAAGGTAAGCCCCTGTGTAGTATCAAATCTACACCAATGGCATTAAATAAATACTTTTACACTTAAGAAAAAAGCATGAGACCCCATCAGAAAATAAACCATAGAAATTAAAGGTGTTGTGCTTGTTTCTCCTCCTTAGAATGACCCCTTTATTCTGTTCCCTAGTCTTTTTCAGCCACTGTAACCATAAGAGCTCCTCACAGGGAACAAGCTGAGGCGATGTGTCAGAACAAAGCACAGTGAATCAGAACAAGAAAATAACTAGGTATAACTGAAGGATACTTCTTCTGCAAGCCAAAAGGCAAAAAAACTTCAGGGAAAAAAAACCCTTGTTCTTCAGTGGTTGTGACTTCATACTATAATCTTAGCAAAATCTGAATTTCATAGCTGATTGTGTTTTAAACATAACAAAATTAGAGTCATCAAAATTATGGAAAGGAAAGTAAAGTGAAAAAAAATCCAACTATTTTCACAATCTAAGCACAACACAAAATTTAGGACATTAAATAGTTTTTAAAGTTAGCTTTTCCACAGAACTATATGCAGCTTTGTGCCAAGCAATAATGTAGGCTTTGGAAGGACTTCTACTTAGATTCATAGACAAGACTGCAGAATAAAGAGAAAGGTGCACGGAGGTTTTATAATATCTGTTTGCTTACAATAATAAGAAAAAAAGATACACCATTATGAAGAAAACTAGTAACACTTTAAAAGGAAATACTTTACTGGAGGGCCTTGAGCTCCCACTTCACCACTGGGTCCTTGGTCCCCTTCTTCACCCTAGGAAAGCAGAAGGAATAAATCTGTAGCCAATGCACACCATGCATATTGCTCTGTCATTGTATGAGGTGCATTCCCAACTTAATGTTATCTGTCACCATGTCCTGTTTGAAAGAAATCCAAATGAAGTCACACCACTTTCTCAAACAGAAACTCATTCAGGTTCACATTCCATTCAATTATTAGTCAAGAGGGTAATTTTAAAGAAACCTCAGTATAAAGAATAATGATATTTTACCCTTAATCTGTCATTACATTTTGTCCTGACATTAATGTCTTTAGGATTTCATCAGGTACTGTAGTGATAGGACAAGGAATAAAGGGTACAGAGTGCAAGAAAGGAAATTTAGGTTATATAGTAGGAAGCAATTCTCTAGTGTGAGGGTAGTGAGACACTGGAACAGGTTACCAGGGGGGTTGTGGATGCCCCAGCCCTGGCAGGGCTCAAAGCCAGGCTGGGTAAGGCTTGAGCAACCTGGTCTATAGAGAGGTGTCCCTTCACATGGTAGAATAGTTGAGACTACATGATCTGTAAGGTCCATTCCAACCTCTTAATATTCTATGATTTTATGATTTCTTGTTCTTCGAGACTAAAAGTGCAAAAAGTTTTCTGTAATGTTTTTTTTTCCTGCAACATTGAAGAATGGACCAAGGCAGTGCAAATCTGAAAATTTCTAGCAAATATTTCAAAATTAAAGAAATTTTATAACAAGGTTAATTCAAATGAAACATCTTGAAAGAGTAAAAATTTCAGTTTTCAAGATGAATCAGACTTGGCCTCTGCTTATTAACTTATATTGTGTCCTTTCCATCTAAAATATATTTTTCCCTCTCATTCTTCATGAAATTACTCATCTGTGCTGCAGAACAGCTAACTTGGTAAATTCAAGGAATTATCTTGCATTTAAATGTTTGAAAATTTTTCAATTCATAAACTTAGCTTCAATTTTCCCCATAAGTTCTATAATAACTAAATTGAACAATCAAAATAAATGCAAAATAAAAAGCAAGAGGAGTATGACTTGTCCATCATAACAAATACATAGCGCAGGTGACTAAAGAGTAGAGATGTGCCTTTGGTTACTCTGGAACACTATGATATGTAGTATCACTTCACACATCCTGTTAACTTATAACAACATATAATACTGATTTTGAAGGCAAGACCAATCTACTGTAAGTTTGCTAAAAACATCTGCAGTTTTTTCCTCTTTTTTTATTTTACCTTATAACCTTGTTTTCCTGGCTCACCAGACTCTCCTTTTGCACCTTTTTGCCCCTAAAATAAACAAAAAAACCAAACTAAATAAATAAATAGAGACTAATCAAAATTAAAATACCGTTTTCCAAAAAAGACACCCTTCTAAGAGCTGTCTTGCTGCTCCCTCTCAAACCCCATTCACTAATCTTTCCTTTTCCTGTTTTAGGACACACTACATACTACATACCATACTCAAAATATCTGCTTCTGGATCTAACAAGGCTGCATTCCTAGGCAGGTTAGTATTTCTTCTTATGTTATCCCACAAAAATTACCTGAGGCCAACAGTATTTCTAGAAACCAGCAAAGAATATATTTTTTAAAAAATCTTAGGTAAATGAGACTCAATATAGTATGTTACAGGCCTCCCAGGAAGAGAACAAGAAGTCAAAAAGATGAAGAATCTAGGGGAATATTTAGAGTTTCTGGAGTCAGACTACAAATAATCCAGGAAGTAAATGAAGCAATCCTTCACATACTCTAATCCTCTCAGGATCACACATAAATTTTACAGTGAAGGTTAGAGGAGTAGCAAGAGATTTCAACAACAAGATGTTATTTTGGCAGTCAAGAGTTGAATAACCATAAGCAACCACACTGATGCAATGTTTTTTGAAATTAGCAATGAAATGCCCTTTTTCAAATCAGCAATTACCCTCCCTAGTGCCTTGAGACAGCATCTCTGGGAGGAATGCTGGAACAAACAAGTTCTCTTACCTTCATTCCCATTAAGCCAGCATGTCCTGGACGGCCAGGTGGACAAGCACTGGGACACTGGAAAAGCATTCACATAGTTATTACCACACAGGCTGAATAAGAGAGTCTGAGGTTACTCACAAAGAAATAAAAACATGGACAATAATCTTACCAACAGGTCGCCATCTTGCAGGCCAATCGTTCCCTAAATTAAATTAAATTAATAAAAGTCAGCAAAATAGAAATAACCAGACGTGACTCATTAGGCAACAGAGTGATTAGAAAAAACTATCTAAACCTGGAATCAGAAATACAATCAACCAAAGGATCTCTCACATGAAAAGCACCTTAACTGTAGGAATTTATAATAGGACTGCAGCTCCTTTCCTCCAATTTAGACCAACTGTTTAAAAAAAACCCGAAATATTTCTCTTGCTTTTTAACCTGCTTCAAATATAAATGCTATTATAAATAGAATTAATATGTCCAAATTCCATTATATTCCTACAGAATACCAAGACAATTTCTGTAATAAGAATAACTTAGTACCTTTCACCAAAAGATTCAGGTCTTTACAGAGAAAATTATTTTTACAGGGAAAGCAATCTTTGCAAAAGTACTGGTAGATGACAGTTGCAATAAACTAGACATCAGTGTACAATGAGATGGACTCAGTGGGGAGGGAAGGCCTTTTCTCATATTAAATCAAATACTTGACAGAACCTAACAGGAGGTTTATGAGGCACAACAGGGAGAAAGATTATTTCACAGCAGCAGCTGGATTCTCTGAAGCCCTGTGGGAGGGAGCAGACATTTTTCAGAGAATAGCACAGGAGAGTCTAAGGAATGATCTCCTTAAAGAATGGTCTTCTTATATGCAGAAGAATTTTTTAAAAGCCTAGAGCATTTGGGTCCATAATGTCATCAACTGGAGTGGGACTGTGGCATTTCAGAAACCTAAAACAGACAAAACTTTAAGGAATTGAAGCACTATACAACACTATTGAGAACTAATTTCCACTTGTTTCCAAACTACTCCAATTTACCATTCATGGCTTTTTAAATGCCTCCACCAATTATCTGACAACTTTCAAGAAACATAGCATAAATGAAAGATATGCATTTAGGATCTGTCCCTAAAGAGTGAGGGGAAGAGTTTCCCAGCAGAGGAACAGTACAGTTTTAAAAAGGCATGAGCACAACACCTTTCCCAGCAGTTTGCATTTCCCAGCACCCAGACTGAGATGTGTCTGCCAAATCTCCATTTTATTTCTCTCAGCAGGTAAAGTGCCACAAGACAAAGGCATAACACACATCCCTCCTCCCAGGAGTTAAAAAAAGGTTTGCCTCTTCCCCTGGAGAGGCAAAGCACTGCTGTAAAGCTTTCTTCTATTCCTTACAAGTAGCAGATCTGATTACAAGAAAGACATTAGAACTCAACCCACCTGGAAGTGTGTATTTCTGTCTCATGAGCCAAATACTTTTTTTTCCCTCCTAACAGAGAAAAGCCTGCCTTTACTGAAGTAACACCAGTGAGGCCCAACAGAGACTACATTTACAGTATTATGATTCACAGGGGAATTTAAAACCTGTGTATTTGCAATTTACAGAAATGGGAAGGCATCATGACAGAAGTTACACAATTTGCATTGCAAACTACCTTATTACAACCATAAAGAGTGGAAACCTGCTTTCTAAATGGAAGATCAAAATCTTTCTGATATCCTAAAGTCAGTATTCAGCTGTAGCACTTCAGGAGAAGTTTTGTTCGAGCAGCAACACAAAATTCAGATGTAAGAAAATATTAAACATAATCACTTACTGGTGGACCTGGAGGTCCTGGCAGCCCTGGTGGCCCTCTTTTTCCTGGATCTCCCTTAAAAAGGGTAAAATAATATAGTTGACTGATAATAACAACCAGTAGTTACATATTCAGTCCGCACAACAATAGTGAGAAAATAAGTGGCTACAGGACAGACTAGGTAGGCAGTTAAAACATCAAGCCACAACATGGCTCCCAGAACAGAATGGGAAAACCATTTTCTTTTAGTAGAATGGCAGCCATGTCGTGAAATAGGAGTCACAAGAAGACCAAAACATTTTCACTTGCTTTAGAAATCTGAAACATCTGACCCAGGATCATTGAGGCACCCCTCCTCTATAACTGCTAGTAAGTTATAAACTAAAAGAATTCTAATAACTGGCAAAAGTAGAGAGAGGAGAAAATCCACTTTTTCGAAGCACAAGATGAATTTACCAAGTTAAAATTTTTTCCTGTTTGTGAAATTTTGATGCTGAGTGCTCTCACAACTAAAGACAATGTGGAACCTCTGCAAATTACTTTTTCTGAAGGTTTGTAATTAAAATAGATTTAATAATTGGGCAGAGACCACCTTTTAACTTAATATTGTCATTTTAATATTACTTTTCACATTTCATTAAGTCATAAATGCAATAAACAAGATGAATATAGAAAAAATTATTAATTAATTCTCAAAACATGAGAGCTTTAGAGCCATTATTTTCCATGCAAAGCATAATTACATTGTGGGACTCATTATTACAATGTGTTATGGAGGCTTGGGATATAAATGGATTCAGAGACTGACTGCATTAATGGAGGACAGGCCCACATGCAGGTTTTGAAAAGGCATCACAGATACGATTTCTGATTCAGGCAGTCTCTGAACTACCAACTAACTGCCAGAATGTGTGACAGTATGACAGAGAAATGCCATTTATAAATAGCCACTCTTCTCTTGGTATCCATTCTTGCCCCTCCTACAGACAAGACAGTGAGCAAGATGGATCATATTCTGAAACAAGTTGGCAGTTTTTAGTATTCTTATTTAATTAATTTATATAATTGCATAAAAAGCAGGTTTTATTAAACAAATTTTAATGCTATTTCAGATTTCAAGTAGAAAAGTACCAATTGGTTTCAGCTTCCACTTCAGTAAAGTGTGGTGTCAAAATATGACAGTGTGGTGAAACTGAGTGCACAGTTCAGCAGTAAGGTCAATAGATAGAGCCACACTTAAAGTGAGACCAAAAACAAATACTGAATTGCCATGTTGGCTGGTAAGCAAATGAAAATCAATAGTTTAAGTAGTTAAGATTTACATTTCCTGTATTTCTGTCAGGTCTGCTTTTTGATTTCAGCTTCCCTTGAATAAGAGAAGTAGAGTATGAGGATACTCAAACATTTAATTCTGATCTGACAGGTGGCCCTACTTTGTGCTACTCATTGTTCTTATTTCTGATGAGCTTCAAACATAATCCTTCTTCTACCAGTGATCACTGAAGAGGAAAAAAAAATGTTTGAAAATGCTGTGATAGTCCAAATAGTATTTATATGGCCCATTTTTTCTTTAAGTACCTTCTAGCAATTGAATAAACCTGCATTTTCAGCAAACACAGTAGTACTTACAGGTGGACCAGCACGACCTACTTCCCCTGGAAGTCCTGCTACACCAGCTGGACCCTACAACAACCAAGTAAAATAGCATTTTTATAACATGTAATACCTATGTAACAAACACCCAAGGACTGAGAACATGTAATTCTCACAAAAAACAAACTATGCATTCAGACACCAATATTCTTGCCCCATACACCACAGACCTACACAACCTCAGGGGTAGCTGAAGAAAACTTACACAATAGACACTGAACATCTATGTTTGGATTAAAACCATCTGTTTTTTCATGGAATTACTTTAAAATTTTTAATTACAGTATAACAGTTTTATTAAATATTCAAACAGATTCATTGAGCAGTATATTTATAAATTGTAAAATTGATACTTACAGGTGGTCCAAGAATCCCCTTGCCCTATGAAACATTAAAAAAATATCAGAAATATGGGGAGGGCTCCAAACCTAGTAAAGCTGTCTTCCAATAATAGACTATTTCAGATAAAAAAGGTGCAAAAACCCCCTCATTTGATTCTGTAAAATCATTTTGAAAACTTGTTTAACTACTGTTAAAAATCTATTTTATTATTAAGTAATTGGTATAAATAGAGAAAATTAAATTACTGATTAACCTGCCTTGTGGTATCATTACACATTTATATATTTAAAAAAACATATACTTCCACAAAGGAATGAAGAGATTAAAGGCTTTCTGTTTAGCTAATTATCAACTACCATGATAAATATATCTATGCTATAATAACTTCCTTCTAAAGGTGTATTTGAATTTATAATAAAAGTGAACTCTTTTCCCCACAGTGCTTCCCTGAGCCCTAAATCCATTAAACTGACGGTTTTTGGTAAACAGAAAGAACACCAAACTTCTCCTGTTTATATTTTCCATCAGGACTGTTCTGAATCATTTTAATGAGAAGTGTCCAAGATACAAATGTGTTCCTGCCTATTTGGATGATATACATCCTCTAAGAAAACAGATCCCTTAGTCTTGCATCGTTAAAGCAAATGGAAAATATTATGGAGAACAGTGCCAGTGATATGTATGAAACACTAAAACACAAAATCCCAAATATACTTAAGTATTCAGAAGATTTGACGTAATAAGGCACTTGGGATGAATGTGAGTAAAAAAGTCACAGAATATCAATCCAGAGTTGTATTTGTACGGCTGTTTAGAATAGTCAGTAACACAGGGAAAATTTCAAGCATTCATCAGAATCATTGCATTTTAACCATTTAATACACAGCAGAAAGTAAGCTTGCATAACCTACATAATCCCTTTGCTATTGCTTCACACTTCCTTGCTACAATCCATCATATTATACGTATCTATATTTGACTACACAAATCAAACTTTCACTGCATCACATATTCAATATTATAATATCCCCTGCCTCTGAAAGAAGCAAACCACCTGCTTGCAGGTCTCATTGGAGTACCCCTTCCCAACACACCCCCTAACAGTGTCAATGGTCAATGATACCAAAAGAAGCAGTTACAGCTACTATGTCCAGCCCACACAGCAGCCCAGGAGAAGGCTGTCCACTCCTCTGACCACCCCACTGCATCTCCTCACCTTCCTAATTAAGACTACAAAAAGCAGGGACTCTCCCCTAGCAATCAATGCCTCCTCCAGCTACTCCACCCCTGTAGCCACAAACTCCCTTCAAGCAGACCAAACTGCAAAGCTGAGAGCAGCTCCAGGGCAATCATCCATAAGGACAGTTCCTGCCCCAACCAGGTGCCCATGTTCCTCCCTCTGCCTGTGTCCTGAAGGGAAAGCCTCTCCTCACAGCCTGGGACTGCAGCCTTACGTGCCCAGGTGCTTGCTGCCTGCTGTGGAGGTGCTCATCTGACCCACAGAGCACACAGAGCACGTGGGCCTGGGCAGCAATCCAGAGTCTGTCATCCCCTGCCTCAGAGGCACCTGCCCTGTAATCTGGTAAGCACCACTGCCATCCACACAAAGAGTCCAGTGTCTGTAAGTGTACCCTGTGCTGGACACTGTCACTAAATACACAGGCCTCCCCATACACCACATGTGTAAACCACTAGCAAAGTATCAGCTCACAGGAAAGTTAGAGGGAACTAAAAGAGAAAATGGACTAAAGAGTGCAATACATGCATTTAATATAGCAGCCCTGGGTCCATCTACAAGGACAGGTCAGAGATATCTGCATATTTAAATTACTTGAATAAAAAAATTACTTGATTTAATCATAAGAATTCTATGAACTTTGCAAGCCTGTCATTTAAACTATTATCCGCCAAAGAGACAAGACAAAGAGAATGAATTAAAACAAAATGATGAAGCAGGAAGAAATGTACAAAAAAGGGGATAATAACTGAAGATTATCATTCTGGGTACATTCTGGGGAAGAAAAGGTGACAGAAGCAGAGAAGCAAATGCTGTACATAAAACTTTATGTCCTTAACACTCATTCTTGAAGATACCCAGAAGTCCTAACTTGGCTGATAAATATCACTAGAGAAGCATGAAAACCAGTGATAATAATTTAAAACTAATTAGTGTTGTACCCAAGGCTTCTGATTTTCTGTTTGCACTGAGCATTTTAATAACTTAAGCAAGAGGTTTTGTGAAAAATGAAGTCTTTGGATAACTATCCAGGGACTACTCCACTTGCAAAAAGCCACTGACAATGATCAAAGCAGTGCATAACTACACCTAAGCACTCAATTAATCATATAGGCAGTATGCAGATTCATAATTGTGCTCATTATGTTTCTTGTAAATGAGAATTCACGGATCAAACCAAAGATGTGCAAAGGTTAAACAATCCATTACTTCACATTTGTAGTAAGAGCTTCTCCAAAAGTCTCCCAATCTGAAAATTAGAACCATTGCACCCGGGCACTACCATTTCTACTTGGTTTTTTATTTGTTTAGTTTTTACAGCATTTGGGTTCTGTTGGGATTCTACAGGGGGTCTTTTGTTTGTTTTGATAGCAGGGTTGTGGGTTTTGTTGTTGGTCTGGTTTTTCGTTTTGGTGGATTTAGTTAATAGGTATAATCTCACTAAAGGTCAGAAGATGAGTTCTGGCCATTTTGAGAATCTTCCAGTAGCTGCACAACTTCATTAGAGGGAAAATTACCTTTATATGGGTTTTCCTATGAGATTTAGTTTGAGCATTAATCTTTTTATATGGACTCAGCATGTATGGGTTAACAACCACAGAGCTACAAAATCAATCAGCAGGCTTCTTCCTAACATGTGAGGTCTAAGGATAAATCTTAATAAGTACAAGGGTAATGAAATGAGTTGACTAATTATATCCATCTTTTCTTTTAAATAAATTGGAATTCTCCTTTCCTCATTATAAATATTCCTGTGGATTCATCTGAAAACACAAGCTTCAGTTACTTATTAAGAAGAGGCAGAACAACTCCAAAGGAAATCCCTACTGAGGTTCACTGAAGCATTATCACCTTAAGACTGAAAGTCTCAGGGCAAACAAAATCACTCAGCTTTGAACAATGGTCCAAAATCTTATCAGATTTATTGCTTTTACAGTCTCAAAATACAGTGACAAAAGTCCTGCTGCTCTGAAAAGAATCAGCTTTCTACCTTGACAAGCTGGTCCAATTTCCTGCTTTCCCAAATAACATCTCTATCTCCAAGTTGCAATTAACCTCTTTATACGTGTTTTATGTACCCACTTATTCTGGAGGGTCTTAAATTAATCATTCTTTCATTATTCTGTAAACGGTTAGCTAAAATCATATATGTTTCCATCAACTCAGGGTTGTTTTTTTTTTTTTCAGTTGACAGGCTAAAATGCCACAGAACTTTAACCAAGTATTTCAGTAATTCAGTTTTACTTCCCCATTTTTTTTCTATCATAGAATCACAGAATGGTTTGGAAGGGAGATTAAAGATCACCCAGTTCAAACTGCCATGAGTAGAGACATCTTCCATTAGACCAGGGTGCTTAGAGCCCCATCCAATTTGGCCTTAAGCACTTCCAAGGATGGAGCGTCCAAATCTTCTTCAGGAAAGTTCCAGTGCCTCATCACCCTCACACTAATGAATTTCTTCCTAATATCTAATCTAAACCTACTCTCTTTCAGTTTAAAGCCATTTCCCCTTGTCCTGCCACCACATGCCCTTGTAAAAAGTCCCTCTCCAGCTCTCTTGTAGGGTCCCTTCAGGTACTGGAAGGCTGCAATTAGGTCATCCCCATTTCTAGACTGAACAATCATAATTTTCTCAGCCTTTCCTCATAGGATAGGTGGTCCATACCTCTAGTAATTTTTCCCATATCATCTGAGTAAACATATCTGACAGAGTTTAAACTACCTCTTCGTTGCAGCTAAAAGATGCACTGCATGCAACCCAGAAATTATTTCCCCTTCTAGTTGACATCAAAAACAAAACAAAACAAGAAAAAAAAAAAACAAGGCTCTAACAGGAAAATGTAGGGATTTCAGTCTACCAAGAACCTACTTCAGTTCTGCCATTTTCTGTGACTAAATTTAACTCATATATTGAGCCTACAGACCAGCCAGCCATCATATTACTATTTTCCAAATTTTCAGGTAAGAATGAGTGTCCACAAAGTGATTCATCTTGAGTTTGAACATGTCTATAATGTCACACCTTCAAGAATAAATTTATCATTTTCTCTCTGGCCATCTATCAAAATAAACATTAAATACATATTTAATGAGAGTTAATAGGAAAAGGTCAAAAATACCAATAGACAAGGAGTGTTATACCATACCTCTTCTATTTAATTTAAGTAATTTCTCCAAACTGAATCTAATTTTTAATTAAATTTTAATTGGATGCAGTCTTATTATAATTTATTCTATTCATCTTTTTCCATTACTCATCTTCCTTGAGGTTTTTTCCTAAGCTAAATTCCCACATGCCAACCATCATTCACTTCTACCAGCAAAACTCCTAAAATTCACAATTATTTTCAGCGCCTAAAAATGGATGTTAGATCCATCTGCATGCCAACTGGAACAGTACTCTTTGCATGTCCTTTCTCATATTTTGGCCTGTTTTCATACAAAACTGCAAAACAGCACAAGGAGTCTTCCAGAATTTACACTTTAGTGATGCCATTTAAGCACACGGCAAGAAGTTGAAAACAGGAATAACAGTAGGCTCCTGTATGGAAATGAAACATGGGCTCTCTCATCTCCATAGCATTTTCACAAAGAGATGGAAAAGAATGGTATAAATCCAAAACCTGGGACTACATCAAACATGCTCCTTTATTTTCTTCAGCATACAAACCAAACATAACATTTCAGAAATATTTACACATTTAGATATAAAGACAAAATGTTTCCTTAAAGTACTACTTTTTGTATCTTATAAGTTCTTTGAAACCTCAGAAACAGTTTTGGGCTTTTCTTCACTACATTTAGTGGTAAGAAGCCTTCATAATAATACTTAAGGGTATAAAAATCCTCTTTGTATACTAAATGCATTACTTACTGGAAGTCCACGAGCACCTGGCAGTCCTGGCTCCCCCTTTAAAAAGATAAAAAATGAGTTTTTAAGAGGCATTAGCATCAAGTTTTGTAAACAATAGACAGGGAGATGTTCTCTCACCTTTTGGAGGGCATCATTTAGTGGACATAGCCTGCAAGTATTACTCACTTCATTAATACTATGCTGGTTTCAGTAAGACTTGATAGAGGGGAAAGACTTTCTCAGTATCAAAAAGATACAGCCTCTGGCCTTTTAGTCCCACACCCCTCAAAAACTCAAGAAAGCTTGTTACTTTGACTTCTAGTTACATTTCATCTGTTTGATTGATGAAGTCAGGTTTCACTGCTCTGTATCCCACTGCATGTTACAGTGACACAGCTGCAATACAAGATGGAAAGGGCCTCAAATTTACTGAAGATGCTCAACCTTATGTCAACAATGTAATCCCAACCACCAATCCTTACTGCTGGCTGTGGGAATGGAAGCTTCTGTCCTGTGTGGAAAGGGGGCAGTACATATGTATTCTATAGGTATGTTAGGATTGTAGAAAGGCTGCAGCATCTTATTAGTCACATAGAGACAAACAAAAATGCTGCTTTAAAAAAATCCATCATTTCATGCACAATTTTGTTCCTACCTTCTGTCCTTTTGGTCCTGGGGCTCCACGTGAGCCATCAGGTCCTGTGAATCCCTTTGGAAGTAAGGTATACAATGTTAATGCAAGGATTATATGTTTTTCTTAATCACAACAGCAAACATTATACAACATAAAAAAATGAAGTTATTAAATTACATTAGTAACTGCAAGAGCCTTGCAGCCCAAATTTTTATTTACATGTAAAGATAGAACTGCATGAGTTCAAAGTGGTAGCTTCTGGTGACAAATAGCAGTGCCTGTGATATGTATCTTCAAGAATTACTCAATTAAATCACAATTAAGTTAAGCATGTAATCTCACATGATCTTATTTCCTCTTAATGAGAGATTGATGAATTTATTTCATGGCTAAGGTCAAAAACTGTCAGTGTTGTCCATTTCATATAAAAGTTTAATTGACAACACCACCACAAAACAAAACAAAAACCCAGAAAGCTGCCAGGTTGGATTTAAATTTACCCTTTGAACTTGTCTATCTGGCTAAAATTAAAAACTACCATATTATAACCAGGAATTCATTTGGAGCTCTTATTTTTCCTTTTGTTCCCAATTATATGGCTTAGAAATTTCCAGATATCCAGAAGAGCTTTCCTTTTACATTTATCTATTATTTTTTGGTACACTTCCAGCAATTCAATGTTTGCACAATTGTTCCGACAATTTGATTTTGAAAGCTTACATGACCATTACAAGCAATTACAGTACAGCACCTTTTTACAGTCTATTAAACCTGACACTGAAATAATTTTTGAAATAAAATGAGGTTTAAAAAGTCAGAACTGCCTCACCAATTAAGAGGGTATTATAAATCTAAAACATCAATTAAAAATTCAGTGCAGAGCGAAAGTACAAAAAGGTCTCACTTTTTTTCTTTAAGTGAAAATATAAAAGGTTAAAGATTTCAAAAGACTGTACTCTAGTATTACATCTTCACTCATCCACCAAGATGAGGGAATATAAGTGTGAACAGATACCAAAAGCTGAGTTGAGTTTAGTGTGTTCTGTTTGGCATGATTGTGTTCCCATGAATTTTGGCAAGGAAAATAAAACTATGCCTTAAGTGAAAATTGTAAGAGGCAATGATTTTTTAAAATCTGCCCGTAGTGTTTTGACATGTACAAATGGGTTGTGGGCCTGTATTGTTTTTAGGAAAATGTGAAGTGGCATGAGATGTCACTCACAAAGCCCATTTCCTCTTACATATATGAAATTTGAACAGTTTAATTAAAGACTCTTCCAGCTCCATGTCCACTAAATCTCTTACCAAAAGAAAATTAAATATTAACCTCTAACAGCCTTGCAACCTTAAATAGACACTAGGGTTTTTCATTTATATAATTATATATATTTATCTAAATTATTTTATAATTATATAATTTAAATAAAACACTCTGGTTTATGGTATATAATCTTTATTTTTGACATTTTAAATTTTTAAAGTTTTAAAAGCTTATGTAAATTAAACATAAGCTTGCCTACCTCCTGGCATAACTTCTAAGCACTAATGCAACAACTCACTTCATAACAAGAAATGCTTTTTAACAGTGCTCTCAAGAGAGAGAAATACAAAGTTTCCAGAAAAAGTTTGAAGGCATTTTTATAACCACAAATTTATTCAAGAGATATGACCTAAGAAGCCATCAACAGTAGAGGATGTTGAAACTTCGATCTTTTCTATCATTTTCCACAGGATGGGAAGATGCATCAGCAGACCTTCCTCATGCCCTTGCTGCTCTACAACCAGAGGTGGCTTCCAGAGGCCACAGTATGAATTGCCCAGCGCCCTCTCCAGGGCCAGGCAGCAGCACCAACAGCCCTTGTGCTTCATTTATTCATTCTTGAAGGAAAAAAAGGGATAAAAAAAGGAAATTCCAGAAAATCAAGTGTACTCACATCAGCTCCCGGCTCTCCAGGCAGCCCAGGGGATCCTGGTTTGCCTGCATCTCCATCTGGACCCTTCAGGATTTAAATGGACAGTTAAGCATGATTCACAGAGGGAAGCAGAAACAAAACTCAAAATTTATTCTCTAGCAGAAGCAAATGAAAAGTAGCTGAAATCACTTACCGGTGGACCAGGGGGGCCCTTTGGGCCTCTCTCCCCCTACCAAGATATGAAAAGGAAAGTATTAATCAGAACTACAACCTTTTTGGTCTTTCATGAAAATCATTGATTTACAGATTACCAGAAATAATCCTGAACTGACTCTTATTGTAGAAAATAAATATTAAATCCACATCATTGTTATTACAGACTAACAAATCATCAGAGAAACATCTGACAGGAATCAAGGGAACACATATAGTAGCTCCTATCAGGAATAATGCCACAAATCCTTATCATAATTTAGTATGAGTGGGCATCACTATGTAATCACTTTTGAGATTGGATTTATGAAACCCCTACACCCCATTAATGGCAGATAATCATAGCATATGATGCTGATTATACAAAATAAATAATCCTGAGTTTATACTACAGCAAAAATAATCTGAAAATCTTCTTTCTCCCCTCACTCCAGCCTGCTACAGAGCATAAGAGCCATCAATTCCTTCATGTATCTGCAGGCAAATTAAAACTCCTGAAGATCAAAGGCTGACAGACAATGCAGATACACCTCAAGGTATTTCCTAGGCAGAGCATGGGAAACACTTACATCAATGCCATCAATACCGGGAACTCCTGGTGGCCCTGGTGGACCTGGGGGGCCTGGTGGTCCAGGGGGGCCTCTCTGACAAGGAGTGAAAAAAAGGAGCAATTAGAGCCTGATGAACCACGGAGCCATTCTGGGGGACCAGTGCAGTAACAGACTATGGGTTAGTCAGGAGGTCACAGATGTGACAAGGAGCTGCATCATCAGCACATGTGTATCACAGGCCCTACACCCTGTTTTGACTGTCACTACGAGGACTGGCAACACTGCCCTCACCAAAGGAATGGGGAAGGTGTTAAAGCCCCTCCCTGCGCCCAGCCACTCTCCTGTGCCCACAGTGCTGGCAGGGCCAGGCGGGCTCCACTCCCCACCCAGCAGGACCTGAATGCCACATGGCAATGACAGGGTGGCAGAAGTAAAAGCAACCTTTGAGAATCAAACACTGAAATTCACTACACTAGTTAGTTTCTGCCAACACAAAGGAGACAGTCTTCCTGAGAGTCCATACTAGCAAAGAAAATTTAATACAACCCTTTCCCTGCTTCAGTGACAGGCTCAGCAGTTTCCCCTGGCTCCTCAGGGTTACATTAGCATCCACAGAGGCACCTTCTCAAAGCGCCGGGCTCCCGAGGGGAGGCAGCAGGCGCCGCCAGCCTGTGGAAATTCATGGAAAGGCTGTCACAGGTCTCCGTGTCTATAATGGGGGGCTCTGTTCTCCTTGGACTGAGCTCTGCCCGCGGCCCCACAACGGGGCTCTGTGAGCAGCAGGCTGCCCCGGGCGCCGAGCCTGGTCCCGCGGTCCCACAGTGCTGCTGCTCTGGACACATTTCTCCACACACCGCAGCTCCCAGAAATGCCCCATCCAGCGGGAGGTGCATGAGCAGCTCAGGCCGCGCCGGTGGTACCTGCCCTGTGCTCACCGGGCAGGCACACCTGCGGCCCCGCTGCCCTGCAGCCCCTGAGGGGACACGGGGCGAGCACCCCCGGCAGGGCAGGGCCGCCTTCGGCCCCTCTGCTCCAGCACCCCGAGATCCGGCCGCCCCTCACACTCACCTCGACTTCCGTCTGGGTTACCTGCGGGGAGAAAACACAAAAAACAACAGAGCCAAAGTCAGAACAAACTTACTTGAGCCAGGCCGAGGCAAAGCGCCTGCAGGAGAAGCGCCAGGGGCAGGAGGCGCCGGGCCATGGATGGATGGAGGGAGTAGCCTGCGGCTGCCGGGGCGAGAGGGCGAGGTGAGCGCGGCCGGAGCCCCTCCCGGCCCGGGCAGGGTGGCGGGGATTGGAGGAAGGCTGGCGGCCGGGCAGGCCAGGACAGGGTGCCACAGCGCCTTAACCCTTTGTCCTGCTGCTGTCGGGTCGGACACCGACCCTGCCGTGCCCGCGGGTGTCCCGCCGCCAGGCTGGGGGTGCGGGGAGACAGCCCCGACAGCCCCGACAGCCGCTCTGCCTGCGGGGCACAGCGCCCGCAGCACCACAGGGGCTCGGCAGGCTGCCAGTCACGGAAGGGTTAACGTGAGGCGGCGGCTGCTCTGCTCTGCTCTGCTCTGCTCTGGGGGGCTGGATTTCTAAAAGCACCGAATACCCAGGCAGGTACGGTAAAAAAAGGGCATCGCCTGCCAGGAAGGGGGAGGGAAAATGAGACTCCCGTGGGCTGCAGCGGACAGGGCAGGGCAGGGCAGGGCAGGTCTCTCACCCGAGCCGGCAGCTCGCCGCAGCCTTCGCGCTGGGGTCGCAGAGGGTCGCAGTGGATCACCATCCACTGGATCTCGAACTGGCAAAGGAGAAAAGGTGATGTTAATTCGGGTCAGGGGTCACGCTGGCCGAGCGCGTTAAGAGCTGGACTACTGGCACACTACGCAGAGGGTTAAACGCTTGGTATTTAATGTCAATAGCTACAGGTGGAGCAGTGCTTCGCCCTGCATTCCCCACTCCTAACTGTGGAGTCTTTCAAAGAAAGGGCATAAACCACTCCTGAAATCTCTTTATCACATCTCTACTGTTCTGTTTGCTTTGCAGTCATCACAGTTTCCAGAGTGCTGAGACTGGAGCACAACAGAAGCTGTACCCTTGTTTCTTTTCCTGTTAACTGACACCACCATCTGTGAGCCAATTCTTTCCCTCCTTTATCCACTTCTCATTTGCAAACCTTCATAATAGCCAACTGGCATATAAAAGAACTATTTTAATACTACAAGGCAGCCCTACAGTAGCAACAGCCCAAACAGGAATAAGTTGTTAATATTATCTTCCCACTAAATCCAAAACAGGACTGTACCAGCTATGAAAAGAAAAAAGCTAACTCTGCTTTGAGGCTATATAAAACAAAAGCTGATAGGAAACTAATCTAACATTTTTTTTAAATTAAAAACAAAAACCCAGTGGCAAGGTAAGTAGTAAAAGGTGTGACTGGCTTCCCATTGATTTAGGAGAAGTGAGAGAAGAGCAAATATGTTCTAGCCTTGCTGTCAAGGTATCTTGTCCTTTGCCAGTATTTCACAACGATCTTGTTGATAAGGTTAAGCTGATTTAAATGATGCCAATATTTTGAAGATGTCTCATGTAGATATTCTACTGATATCAATATACAGTGTTATTAAGGATTAAATACAGTCACAAAGTTCTCAGAAATGAACCTCAGATAATTTAAGGGTAATCATAAAGCAAAGATATTAAAATGTAACCTTTTAAACCCAAAGGTGGTATGCTGGTTTTCCCTGAGGTAGAGCTTATTTTCTTCACAGTGGCTGATATGGAGCTGTGTTTTGGGTTCGTGCCAGGAGCAGAGTTGATAGCCCAGGGATGATTTTGTTATTGCTGTGCAGTTATTGGACAGAGTCCAATTGGACAGAGACCTTTTCTGCTCCTGACCCCACCCCATCAGCAAGGAGGCTGGGGGTGCACAAGGACTTGGGAGAGCACAGCCAGGATAGCTGATCCCAGCTGACTAAAGGGATATCCCAGACCACACGATGTCACACTCAGAATATAAAGCTGGGAGAAGGAGGAAAGGGCAGGGGGGAGTTTGAAGTGATGCTCTTTATCTTGCCAAGTTACTGTTACATGAGATGGAGCCCTGCTTTCCTGGGGGGGCTGAACACCTGCCTGCCATTGGAAAGTTGTGAATTAATTACTTGTTTTGTTTTGCTTTGCTTTGTGTGCATGGCTTGAGCTTTACCTCTTAAAGTGTCTTTATCTCAATCCACAAGTATCCTTACTTTTACTTATTCTCATCCCACCATGGGGTGGAGTGAGCAAGTGGCTGTGTGGGGATTAGTTGCTATCTGGAGTTAAACTACAAAGAGTGTTTAAGGTCAGTATTCCTGGCGTACATTTTGCAGATTTCCTACAGATTTCTATTCCATTTTAATTTCTTTGTCAGCACAAATATAATTAACTGTGTGTGATTGTTCATTGTTTTGTCCTCTTAGGTTCTACAGAAATTCCTGCAAATGCCCACCGTCTTTGCATATCTCGATATCAGCCACATAATTCAGTTGTCAGTGCTTTAGTTGAGAGAGGTTAGGTAAAATACAAATAGACCTAAATATGTAGCATAGTATTTTCAATATAAAATGGGTCACAAGGATGCATTTAGCAGTGCCACAGGCTTTAAGGAGAATGTGGCCCTCCAAGCACAGCTGTAGGTCTCCTCTGGGAGATCTGGCTCCCTGTACCCACTGGGCTGTTGCTGACTTGGTGATGATACAGTGGAAGTCATCCCTCCTGGGAAAGTACAACTCAGCTAAGCAATTTTTTATAGAAAGATTTTTTTACAATCCTTTGTCAAGGATATCTTATGTTTCTTCTGAGAGAGATCCTCTGTCAACGGTTTGTACATTTGTTAAGTGACCAAGAATAAACTACATATATTTAAATGCATCTCATTCCAGAGTTCTTTTAAACTTGGTCTATCCATTTTTTGACATCTCTGAAATAGGTTTTTAGAGCTTCATTTTCCTTGCACCTTTCTTTAAAGCCTTTGAACATTACAACCAATTCCAGTGTTATTTGGCTTTCCATAGCTGGGATTCAGCCTCCTGAATGTGAGATTTCACAGGGTGGAAAAAAAAAAGATGTGACTTTTTACAGTACACAGACACAATCTGTTCTATGGTGTAAATTAATCCCTGTTAAATAAATATTGACAAGCAGCTTCCTCTTAGATGTTACAAGTCACGTAGCTTCCCTGAGCCAGTTAGCAGCATTAAATGTCAATTAAATAATGACCAAGAGTCACTTCTAGCAAAGTGTTCAGTGTCTATTATGAAAAAAACATGGTAATGCCTCTGAAATCATAGGAATTAAGGCAATTATATCATCTCACAGAAGTTATAATTTGAGCAGTAAGAAATTGGTTCCCCTACTAATAATGTTTTTCCTATAAAAAATGTGTAATTTAGGAAGTAAATTCCTTTTCATTTTTGAAATTGTGCTGAATCTCATACTGCTTAGAGTTTATAATGGATTATATTAATTACTTTTAGATAAAAAGATAAAACTTTTAGATACTTTTATTAAAAAAAAAAAAAGAATATATAAAATGCAGCTGTGGATCTGTGTAAAAATTCACCCTCTATAAAGCATTTCAGAAATCCTGGAATAGGTCTTTGTAAAGGCTGAAAGGCAAGATGCAGTTTCTTATGGAACTGTATCTATTATTTTCCTAGGCAGTCATAGTAATAACAAGCCATAAAGAATCCCTTTTAAAATTATATGTATTACAGTGCACCTCTGAGAAGTTGACCTATTCTCCAAGATAAATAGGGCTCTCACCAGAATGCTGCAAAAAAGAATAAGAAACACATAATTTATGTCCTTTTAAAATTCTACTACTGGAAGTAATATACTTTAACAATGCCTGGGAGTAAATTAAAAGCTGTGCCTAGGGCATATTAAATAACCAAGACTGTTGAGATATTTAAACTTACAGTCAAGCAAGTTAAAGACTAGAGTACTCCCAAACACAGATTTGTTTAGTCAATTTAAAGAGAAATAAAGTACACAGGCTAAACCAGAAATTTCGGCAATATAAATAGACATTTTTAACTTACTAACCAGTCCATCTGACTACATAATTCCTTTATCATAATTTCAGAGGATATGGGGTTCCTAAATCTACATTATTGTAATATCAGGTTGAACCACTATCATTGCCTTTTTGGGCTTCCCAGCATAGGCCATGCAATTCAATCTAGTGAGTCCTAAGTCAGTTCTGTCTAAAATAAAGTATATTTTTAGATAGCCAAACTCTGTTAAAGAATATAATGCCATGCTTACTTTCTGTCTTCCCTGATGATTTGTTCCAGTACTTCATTATTCTTTTTGTCAAGAAATGCGCATCTTGTTTTAAAGCCTAACTCATGCAAAGATTTTACTTTTATTCGTAAAATATACTTCATGTGACAGAATCTTCCCAGAAACATGCTAAAGTAATAAACAAATATTTTGCATTATAGATGGTGAATTATAAAAATTTTTTAATTCAATTTTATTCTTTCATCCTTAAAGGAAGTTGTCCTATAATTGCCATAGCTCCACACTGGTGCCTAAAGATATACAGTCTTTAACACAGGCAAGGCAGAACTTAATGCCAGGTGGGGTTTTTCCACACTAAATGCCTGAAGAGCCCTGGGTGATTAATGCTGCTCAGTTGTACACCTTGATGAAAAAAGCAAGTCTCTGCAAAGCACAGGCTGGAGGGGAAAGAGGATAAGACTCCAAATTGCTCTTCTGCTTTTCTTCCCTTCTTTAACCCTGGCTGAAGGTCAGTCAGAGTACCAACAGAAGGCCAAGGTGACCTTGGTACCACATCTCTCTCCTCATTTATCAGCTGCCATTTGGAACCACTATTTCGACAGGCAAGGGAACCCTCCTTGTTTTTAAAGGGATGACTCTGTGTCTAACTTAGAATAACTTTTCAGTAATGGAAATTTCCTAATCCACATCTATAACAGCATGCTCAATACAGACACATGGGGCAGCTTTCTGCTGGCATTCTCATGTAAAACTGATTTCAATCCCATGCAATACAGCAACTAAACATACAGAGGTGATGAAACATCAGATATTTCTTTTGTTGCAATGTTTTCCCTTTCAGATTTACACAACACTGGTTAACCTGTGTTCACAGGTGGTTTTTTTTTTTAATAGTGTGACAGATAAAGTTTAAAATTTTGTCCCACTTCACTCTTTTACTTCAAAGTTGTTGTAGCAAGTACAGGGATGTCTAAGAATTTTCATTTTTGAAATTTACACTAACCTGGGTCATCTCTTAATTTACAAGGTATAAATACAAAATTTAAAAAACACAGCTAGTACTTACCTGCCAAGGAGTTAATTTCCACCATTTCTGCTTTCAGAAATAATTTAAACACACATTCCAGGAAACAAAACCCTATATTTAATGTAAAAAACTTTTTTAAGAAATAAAAGATTCTGAAACTTACCGGAACTGAAATTTGAGGATTATTTTTAAGTTTTCCAAGCACAGCAAAGCCATCAGTGTTGATTTTCCCTTTTGGTTTTATGTTTAAGGATTCTATTTTAATACAGTCAATAAAAAGTGTGACGCTGTTTGCTTCCACAATTATCATAAGCTTGTGCCATTGGGAGTCAAACAGGAAAGGCAAATGTAAAAATGATGCTGTTTGGTGTTTTCCATCTGCTCCTTTATAAGAAAACTCAACGCTTTTCACTTGACCATTCAGATTCACTCCAACTTGTTCTTTTCCTGAAGAATCCTGAATCTGCCAAATAGTCCAGTATTTCTGAAGTGTGGCCCCAGTCATCCGAAAAGTAGTTAGAAAGGAATATTCATCAGGCAATCCATTGGAATATATGGCACTGTGTAGAATTAAAATACAGCAGATTCATTCTGTATTTGCTCTGAAAAGCTCCACATATCACCATAGAGTAATAAGAAATCATTACCTAGTGGAACCATATCTCAATGATTCTTGTATCAGTGCATGTCTGCATGCTGAGCCCCAAAACAAGGTGTTACTAATGGCAAAAAAACTGGTTCAGAAGCATGGGTTCTTCCAATGTTTTACAATTTTTATAATAACCCTTTCTAAGATTAATGGATGGAGCAACAACTAACTCATACTTCAGATATAGAAATTAAATCCTACAATTATCCTATTTCCCACTAGTAGACTTACAAAATCAGTCAACACAGTATGGCTTCATAATGACCAGGGAGAAAGTGCAGACCTGATTTGATTTTGAAGGCATAAGAATTTCTCTTGCAAGTGCATTTTCTTGTTCAGCTTGCCAACAACCCTTTTATTAAGGTATTAGCTATCACTTCAGCTGAAATCATTAACAAATATATGGTGAGAACCCATACTCAAAGTGTGTTATGTTCTGTGACATTTGACCACAAGACTACAAGTAGAAGAGAACAGATTTACCGCCTATAAAACGTCTCATATTTTAGCAACTCCTATAAGGTGAGCTTTGGAAACACAGATAGCAGTGGATGTGTCACTGTGCAATATGTCATTTTTAATTTCAAATGTGACACTGAATCCAGTACAATATTTAAGAATTAGGCCTTTCCATATTTATGCTATGGATCATAAAACTCTAGTGTCATACCCAGTTGACATCAGTACATTATTTGCCGTCTATCCTTTTAAGAGTGTTTGAATAAATTTCTTAAGCATGAAGATATGCAGAGCAATTTTGTCCCAGCTTTCATTTGAATAACTTCTAAAGCAAGCAGACATTTTGAGCAAAGATGATTTTTGAGTGGCAGATCAATCCTATCTCAGCAGTTATTTAGGCAGCAATAATGAATCTCAGGATTTAAGCTATGGGGAGGGGAAAATTGTATAAGTCAGCTCTTATTCCATATGCTTGGTGACTACTGGTTTAGGAAGAGAGCACTTCCAGAAGCAATCTCCCTAGTTTGTAGTGTTCCAAGCTGTAGTGCAGCTGTGTTCCAGCAGGCAGCAGCACAGCCTCAGCAGATTTCAGCATATGGCAAGCCTGGCAGCAGCAGCAGCAGCAGCAGCTTCGCCTTACAAATTAAGTGCCTGCACTGCTGGTGTTTCTCCTTTTCCCCACGAGCCTTTGCATACACCTGAGAGCTGGGGTATAAGGAAGGGGAATGTTTAGCTGGAAAGCTTAGCTCATTATATGAGGTGTGGAGAGATACAAAGTTGGAACAGGGGGTTCCTTGCCAGTATCTTTAATCTGCCTTTCAGTGCTTTGCTCTGAATTGTGTCTCTTGGCTGAGGATAAAGTCTGCCTCATCTGGTTTGGTTTGATAGGATTTTATCTAACTCGTTGTGTTCTGCCATTATTTGTTTTCAGTTTGTATCTTGCCATCTCAGATGCAAATGTTAACGTGTGGATAATTGTAGCTTTCCCTCAGTTCCCAGCATTTTACGGTGATTACTCTCCCCTATCCCTCCCTGTGTTAGGTTTCTGGCCTACACAATAAGCATGTATATTATTTTCTACTCCAGGAAGATAATTCTTCTCCCTATCAAGACATACCTTCACCCTTACTTAGCTTTTGATCCAGTTGAGCATATCCTTTACAGCCCTTTGTGTCCCTCCTCTATGATATCTCTTTTAAAAGTATTTCAATTTCCTCTACTGCTAAAACTTTAGCTCAGCTGGATCATTTATCTCTTCACTTGCTGAATCTCATTTGTTCTTGCAGAAGAGCTGGTTTTTCTACTACTACACTGAAGGTGGTATTGTTAGGTAGTCTTTAAATAGCCTCCTTGTGGCCTTGAACTTTCTCTGTTAAGTTCAATGTCTCCAGGATGTCTGATACACTGAGCCTAAAAGAAGCAGTACTAATCCCACATCCTCTGTGAAGAGTTTTTCAGTATTTCTCTCCACTGCTAAGTTTTGTTGCCATGGCAATACTCAAACTATCACACATATTCTCATTTGACCTCAGCTGACACAACTATACTGCCAAAAAAAACCCAAAAACAAAACAAAACATAACAAAACCACAACAAAAGAAATTTTAAAACCCCTAGTACATGAACATACTTTTTGATTGGAAGATTGTTTATACCAGATTGGAAAATTAATTCTTTGCACCATATTTAACTATACATTTAGTACTTTTCAAGGTGTCATATGGGTCCTCTTCTTTGCAGACATTAAAATAGGAAAGAAATATGTTCATTTTTTCTGAAGATATGCGAAGAAGAGAAATAATGTAAGAGCTTCTGATATTGGTAAGAGAAAACTAAATTATAAGAAATGTATATCAAACATTAAACATAAAAATTCAGTGCACAAACATGGATAAGTATTCTCATTTTTAAAAAATATTAATAACCAATCAGAAGAACTGCTGCCTTTAGACCAAAGACTCAGTATCAGTAACATGACTCAACACAGTGAAGTCTGACCCATCATCAGAAAGGTACTCTTCAAGGGACTGTTACTATGTAAGATTTATACCCATAATTCTACAAGGAAAGCAGAGACATATTCTCATCTCAGCTGCTCCAACAGTAATGATCCTTTGGTGGTTTGGTGTATTTCAGAACACTTTTTCTTTTCCAAAACTTTTAATCCTTATATAGGCAAAACCCTTCTGAAGTCAGCAACTTAAAATGCTAAATATTTGGAAACCATGGCAAATTAGCATGATATTTAAATAAACAATTGTAGAGAAGCTATTCCTCTGTCTCACTGCCAAGTGAAGAGTGATGGATTCTGTAACTTTATTGAACAGCTGATAGCTGTATAAGCACTCAAATTATTTCTGGAAATTATTTTTAACATAGTTGTTTCCATTCCACTGATTTATGGAAGGGAACCAAGCAATTATAAATTTAGATTCAGGTAAAGGAGCTAAGAAAGAATTTATATGGAAACATATTTGAAGGCAAAAACTCAGACTTATTCCTGATCTATTTCCTATTCACTTAAAATTGTTAGGTATATAAGCCATCAGATCTTTTTATTTAATTTGGTTTTTTTCTTCATTTTGCCAGAAAGCATCACATTCCAGCTTTCCTTGTACACTCATACTATTATTAACTGCTTTAGTTGTTTTATGAATATAAGGTTAGGTCAATTTTTTTAATCAGATATTTGAATATTTGCCTAAATTTTTGAAGTATTGGAGGGTGGGTAGTTTGAAACATTTGTAGTTCATCTGGGGGAACTTCTGAAAGACTACTATTTATTTTAATCTTTTTCATAAATACCTAAGAGTCTCACTTTCCCTGTATTTTGAATGCCTACCAGGAAGATTTCTTTGAGATTTCAAAGTTAAGTCCTACCCAGGCTCCAATATAACCAAGATGAGTCATCTGACTATGGTGAGGAAAGCCCTGACCCATTCCACTGAACCCAGAATTAATCAGGAGCAGATGAGTACGTTAAAGGCTCAACTATATGCCTATTTAAATTCTGGAGAGTAACTGTTTATTTTATTAAATTTGGAGGGTTTTGAGTTAATTTTTAGGTAAGCTCCATTGCTCACTGACTTAACTTGGTCCTTGATAAACGAAGATTTCATAAATGTTAGCACAACCCACTGGAAGTGGCTGTGGAAATTGCTGTGGCCATTCTCATGATAATGCAGTAGCATGTGCTCATGGTTGAGGGTTCTTTCAATCAATCTGGAGACACTCCTGTCTGCATCTCCTGAAGCTGCCTGGAATCACAGCTGACCTGGCAGACACTACTTGGCAGCAATTCAATAAGCAATAACAATAAAACTAAGCTCAGCACTTTAAAAGCATCTGTCCTAAGTCATTAACCAGAAGCCATTTGTTAGGACTCATGACCCTCAGCTGATCTTTATTCTTCAGAAACTTCCACTTGTGAGCTAATTAATTCTCTTATGACCTAATTAGCTTCCTAGCTGCATTTTGTCTTTTCTATTTCAGTATCATCGTCAATATCTGGGTAGGATAATTTACTCACAATGTGAAAGCAAAAGCACCTGAAGAGCTTTGGTGGCTGACTGTAGAAAAGCTAGACCTTCAAGCACATACAGTTAGGAGTGTTGCTTCACAGAAAAGCAATATTTAAAAAAAAAAAAAAATTGGCCAAAGCTTTATTAAAGTTGCTCCCTATTTTGTTTGGGGGTTTTGTGTGTGCATGTGCGTGTGTGTGTGTGTGTGTGTGTGTGTGTGAAGTCAATTGGTTTCATCCAATGCACAAAGATACTTAACTTTTTCCCACATTTAAAAAATATGTAATGAACATATTTCTTTGTGACAATTTTTTTAAGATTTCCATTACAAACAAACACAATTATTGTCCAAATAAGCAGGAATAATTTTGTGCTTACTAACTGGTGGACATCTACGACATGTACATAGATTAAATTGAAAACTGATGAGTTCACCATGTCAAGTGAAAACAGCTATATGTCATGGCAGTTGCACACAAAGTTATTACACCATTATTACACCACACCTTTACATGGAAAGCACTGTACCAATCCTTGAGCAGATTTTACTCTAGAAGGAGCAATGGCCAATGGGAATTTATTTGGATGCTGGAAGAAGCTAAATTATGACTTGAGTGCAATCATTTCTGTTCATTCTGGGATATATTTCTGGGCAAGCATGCAAAGCAGAAAAAAGAACAAGCTGCAAGTCGGTAGCATTTTAAGGAAGCTCTGTGAGTTATTCAAGGTGTTAGCTATTGCTGCATCAAAGATGGAATGCTGAGCCATGCCCATCCAATTGAGCTCTCATTCCATATAGCCACTCTAAAATGGGCTCCTCTGCCCATTTCATCATGGGCAATCATCATGTGTCAACCTAAAAACTTATTTCCAACGTTTTTGATGAGGGTCCCTCCCCAGTGCTCCTACAGCATTTGTGCTATATCAGCCATCCAGCTCGGGAAAGCCATGCTGGCCATTTTTCCTCACTCCATTTTTTGTTTTCGATACAGCAGGAGCCCACAGGCTGGAGGTGGGGGCTGGAGGGTGATCCCCTGTGTGTGAGCCCCGGCCACAGCACACCGATCACAGCAGCCCAGTGACAGCACCCCTATCACAGCAGCCCCATCACAGCATCCCCATCACAGCAGCCCGGCCCGCGGCGGCGCCGCTTCAGCACCGCGGGCAGGGACAGCTCCGGCAGCCTGGGCGGGCCGGGCGGCTCGGCTCGGCTCGGTTCTGCCCTCCCTCCCTCCCTTTTCCTCCTTTCCCTCCTTTCCCTCCTTTCCCCTCCCCTCCCCTCTCCTCCCCTCATCCTCTCCCACCCCACTGAGTGGGCCACGCTGTAAAACAGCTCTGGAGCAGAGCAGCGAGCTCGGGCTGCGTGGAGCACGGTCGGGACTCAAACCTGAAATCCCTTTCCTGGGCCAACGACTCCAATGGCAGGAGTCAGATCAGATGCTGTAGTAAGGCAGTTGACATAGGCTTGTTCAGGGCTAACTTGTGTATATCAAGCATGTATTTCACTAGAACCATCTATAGCAATGAGTCTAAACTATTTTAAAAGTGAAAATATTGCTGCTTTTGTCTGAGAATCTCCAACATTTGGTGAAGTGATGATCCCATTTGCTGTCTGTGTTTGGATTCACATTCATGCACTAGCAGCCCTGATTTGTGTCTGGGACTGAAAGTAGTCATGAGCCCAATGTAACCAAACACTTAAACTCTAAAGTAGAATAAGCTGCTGGCTATAAAGGTAGGAGCCAGGGAGGATTGCAGCAAGAAAGATTGTTAGTGATAGGTGGAGTAAGACAGTAACACTTCACAATCCAATTATTCCTAGCTGAAACAGTAGTCCAGTTAATGGTCTAGTCACTTAATTGCTAAATTGAGACATTCTTAATTACATAAGGTGCTGGAAAAGAACCTAGACTTGCCTAAATTTGGCAAAGACATCTCTACCCTGCTGTACTGTCTCTAGTCCTTCACCAGCAGCAAGTCTGGTCTGTAAAGCACAAACACAATTAGATTCCTGAATCCTGACTTCTATCACAAATTCACTTTAATATACTAAATAATAATTTTCCAACTTTTATAGATTAAGTGACCATAAATCAGCCAGGAACATTCATGTACCTGTTACCTAAAACAAGCACACAACGAAAAGGTTCCCTTACCTCAGAATCAGTGAGTTGTTACCCTATCTTGTCTCTGCAATCCTCACATGATCAGAAAGATCCCTTTGTGCCAATATTTTAAGACAATTTTCTTCCCTCTCCTCCTATTACATTTTCTTTGCCTCCCTATTTCAAGTCACCAGCAAGTTCTGACCGTACTTTCTATATGTGAATCCCTTAGTATCAGCAAATCTTGAGGCACTCTGAGCAATGTCATTGGTTAGAGGAAAATTAAAGTCCCTGAAATTGCTGCTACAGAATCAGTCTGATCTGGTATTAGCAATGAAAAAAAAAAAAAGTTCAATTCCTCTTTCCCCTTCTGAAAACTTTCAAATCAGGTGATCTAGCTGGTGAGAGATCTACCACTTCAAAAATAAAATTGCAAAATCTTTATATTTTAAAGCCAAACAAGGAAGGCATTACCTGGTTGGTATCCTAAAGTCTACATTGGGTCCCAATTTATAAGCTACTTGTAGAGAAGTGGATCCCACTACTCTCTCAATAATTCCTTGGGAAGCAGCTTTTTCTATTTGAAACTGAGAAATCAGGTCAAAGCCTGCAGGAAAAAAAAAAAAACAAAAACAAAAAACATATCCATAATGTAACTTTAATTTTAATTTGAGAATTGTGCTGTCACAGAGATGAATATAGCCTGCTAAATTCTTTGAACAGCAAAGTCAGGATTCGACTTGCCTGGTAAGTCATCTTGGCCAATCCTGATGGTTGGGCAGATATCAATCCTGTGACTGGCACCCAGAATAGCAGGTAGTCCTGCAAAAAAAAAGTGAATTTACTAACCATGTGCCTGCACATTGCCATAGATCACTTTATAAAATTAACTTAAGCAACTATAAGATTATTATGAATTAAACAGAGCTGTAATAATTAGACATATTTAATAGTTTAAACTGTACTCAGTAAGTAAGAGGTATAAGAAAAATAACAATCTTTTTCCAGAGAGCTCCAAATTAAAACTTGGTAATTTGATATTTTTTTCAAGCCTTTAAATAAGAGTATTATAATAAATCATCTCTTGCAGAGCTGTTGAGAAACAGTAGTAGTTTAAGAAGGCCTGTTGTGTAAGGAAGTTTTGGGTTGTAACTTTTTTTTGTGCTTCAAGCAAACTTAAAAAAAAAATGCCAGTTACCTAAATCAACAGTCTCCCTACTCCCAAGGAAAGTTAAACAAACCTCATGCCAACTAAAGAAGTTGTTGTAAATCAGTTGGCATCTTTTCCATCCTCTCTGGTATTCCAAGCTTTCCCACTTTTCTCTGTGCCAGATTTGATCAGAAAATGAACATTCATGAAATGCAGGGTTGTGGCAAGAAGATTTTAAGACCTTTTCTGTTTACCCAAATGAGAATGCAGAAGAAATACGTTTGAAAAAACTAAATCTAAAAATCCAAATTTTCAGAATATTATTTGTTAAAAAACATTGTTGTGACCATAAGACCTACAAGATACCCAGAATTAAGAAAGGAAGAAGGAAAAATAAGCATTTATTTGAAGAGTTTAAGAGCCATGTACAAGTCCAGTACTAAGTCAATCTGGAAAATGTTAGCAGAGTGTGGGTAGGGAAGAATGAAGAGTGGAAGTTTGTAGGAGAAATATTTCTAAACTACAGAGAGCCTCTTGTGTGCTGCAAAGGCTCAACCCTAAATGTGGGTTTCCTTCTGACAACATAGGCTTAAAGAGAACATTCAGGTGGACATGTTACACCTTAGAAAAGACCTCTTTCTATATTCTTTGATGGGACACATGGCTGACATCCAGCCATTTACATTTTATGCCCAGCAAATAAAGTAGAACCCATTTATTGCCACATGTAGCAGAAGAATATCTGACTAGGAGCATTGAAAGACAGGGAAGGTTTGTGTCCTGTATTTACCATTTACATCCAGACTTTAATCCTTACCTTAAAAATACATCTAATAGCAAATTTAAAGCAATACACAGAGCTCCTTCTATCCATCCATCCATCCATAGATAAATGCACATAGACAGCTCTCACTTTGTGTGATTTCTAGTTACAGAGGATTTTAGTTTTGAATAAACGCTGAATAATTCTTTTGACATTCAAAATTACACAAAGATAAAATGTAGATAAAATCTGTCTCCTTACTTGATTGGTGCTGGATGGTGGCTGAGATGAAAGACCACAGAAAGCTACACAGGTAAAAGAAAGCTGTAATTTTCCTGTAAACAGAAAGAAAGCTCCAGTATGAATCTATAGTTGCTGACAGGTTTTGTTATTAAATTTCTCCTCCAAGCCATGCATATTAAACATATAAAATACCAGTTAAGGATTTGCTAAAAGATTTGACAAGACAATCTCTTTGACAAGATAATTTCTTTACATGACAACATTCAACATTTTATTTTTGCCTTATAACAAAACATGTCAATAAAGCTCTTTCTATTGTGATCCCTTCATATAATGCTGGCAAGGACAGCTTTCACTGCTCTAATCTCTTATTTACAGATGTCTCTAAATCCCACTTGTTCTCTTACCAGTGGCTTTTCATCTTCACTGCTGGATTTCTTCACTTCTCTCATGTGAATACACAGGGTATATCGTCACACTGCCTGCTTCCCTCTCATTAGTCTGACAGAGCAGTGCAGCAGTGGGTGCAGACAGCTGCTCCTGCCCCACCAGGACCCAGCAGAGAGGGAGGTGCAGTCTGCTGGGCTGCTTTTAATCTTTCTAGGGGAAGGAGGTGGAGGCTGGACAGACATGTGTGTCCTGGTGGGCTCTGAGGGCGGACCTCTGGAGCCAGCTGAATATAAAGAAGCCAAGAGTGCAATTAAAGGCTGCTTCTTTCACCAACATGAGGGCAGGGAAATTCAGAGTATGTGAGTTCAGCAAAGCCAGTCTCTGAATGCTAGGACCTCCTGTTCAGCCAGGCAGGGGAATGAATTATATGTTCCAGGAGGTGTGAGCAAACTGGTGGCCCTGATATGGTGTTAAGACAAGAAGCTCTGAGAAGAAAGGAATCCCTGTCCTATAAAGAAGGTGTTTTCATTTCTCACAGATTTACTCATCAGGTGGCTTCAGAAGCCTATCTGGTGAGGTCTCAGTTGTTTTTTTTCTGAATAAAAGGGTTTTCATTGCTTAGATTCTAACCTCCAAGGCATACACATAGGCATTATTAAGCAGACTCCTGTTCTGTTGTCATTGATAAAGCCCTCCCTTTCCAAAGGGACTGTTACATACACTTGGACACACCAAGACATTTACTCATCTTTGTTCCAGATGTAAAAAGAGAGAGAGAAACTAAAATCTGTATGAATGCAAAGATCAAGGAAAAGACAGTAAAAAGCCAGGAGGTCCTGATAGGAACCACAGTCAAAATCCACGTATGTATGGAATATATGCTAGATTGTTCTTATACATCATGTTTTTAAGGTTCCATCTTCTCTAGACAACTGATATTCAGGTTAATAACACCCTAAATTTCCATACTTTTCAAAGTGTGGAATATAGAAAATGCAATAATCTCTGCTGTCTGATCAGTGTCTGGAGAAATAACCTGGTAATGAACTATCCCCTTCATCCCAATTTGCTGTAAATCACATTCTTGGTATTGGTAATTTCAGTGGTAATGTGGTTTATGGTTTTAAATCTATTGTTAGAAACGGTGACACATGAACAGTTTGCCATGAATAATGTCTAATTTTGATGCCTAAGGCAGGGAAGCTTTGGTGATACCATTTTTTCACCCTTCAAGAGAGAGATACACCCAGGTATCCTTGTGGTCCAGCACAGCTGTGAACATAACATGTCAGCACCAGATTGTCACAAGAGACCTCTGTCAATTAAAAAACAAAAAAGGTGAAATATCAATTTGATCTCACAAGAAGTTTGCCCAAGTGACCACACACCTGAGTGCCTTATTCCCCCTATGCAGTTATTTTCATTGTGGCATCCAATGGTACCCATAGGGCATGAAAGGAGTCTATAAGGAGCTGGAGGAAGAGCAGTACATGGAAGTCACTTGAAGCTATAATGAGGGGGAATGTGGCATGTGAAGGAACAGAGAGCACCCAGGACTCAGAAAGAGCACCAGAAGCTTTGTGAAGGAAAGGAAGAGTCAGGTGCCAAACTCTCTTTCGTTGTCTATAAGCTGTGGCATTTCCTTTGCCTTTGAGACTGCTTAGTATTAGCAATTAACTTGAGGCAGTATTAAGGAAGAAAAGCCATTCCAATAGTTAGATATGGAACTGATTAGTACCACCTTACAGTAAATTAGCAATATTTTTTGTTACATGGTGTGAAGACGTCTGCCATGCATTGTGTCTGGGATTGTTCACACACACATCCTCTCTCCTAGAGGGAGAGTCTTGTTCAGAGAAATTCGGAGAACATATACTCTGTTTCTGGGCAATCTATAATCTAACTTTCACTAGATTATAGATTTTATTGCAGCAATTCTCAAGGGTGAAACTTCTTTTATGACTGGAGTATTTTCCCAATACAGGATCTTCAAAAGATATTTTTACTGAAATAGAACATGGGAGACAGTATGTGAATAAAGCTGGGAAAACACATTTACTATTCTGTTTGTGGGCAGAAGAAAAATTCTTTAGAAGACTAATAGCCTCTGGTGGATCTGTGTGCATTTTGAAGTCTTTATCTTGAAGGGAAACTCACGATGTGTGATGAAATTCCTGATTAGATGTTCTGCTAATAATTATTACATCGCCTTGAAAGAGCCAGAAAAATATTAACTGAAAAACTAGTAGCAGCAGATTTAATAGCCCCATGATCTAGCCAATCCTAATTCCATTTCACAAAAAATGTAAACTGGGATAGATGGAGTATGTATTTTACATACCTTGCTGCCACAGAGAGACTAATCCATCCAACTAACACTCATGTTTCACTGCTCTGACTATTTTGATGTCATTCTACATCCCTTCATAGTTTTCTCTTCTTATGAATTGGGCCAGTTTAGTTTTTTTCAGAAAAACTCAGTGTGCAGTGATTGCAGTTTAGGAAGCTGGTCAGGAATTCATCACCTAGACACTAACTACTCATCTTAATTAAACAGTGGTGACTTTGTTCAAATAGTATCTCCTGAAAATAAGCTATAATGTCATCACCTTGCTAAGACGTGGAGGTGTGCTTACACACCTGACTTCACATTCCACTCCTCAAATCTCTGATTCCATATTCATTCCATACTCCTGTTCTCCTGTGTAGCTTGAGTTGGAGAACAGGTGTTTCAGCTGTCTCTGAAAATGTGGCTGAATTGGAGAGAAATAGAAAATGGGTGGACCCAGCTTCTCTTGCAGATAAAAAGCTTGCTTTCTGTGATTAAAAGGTTTGCAGCAAGGTGGCTGCAAAAGGTGCAAGGTGGACTTTCAGAAGGTGCAATCCAGCAAAAACAAAAAAAATAAGACTAAAGACACAATTTAGAGAACCTAAACCTAAATCTTTGCTACCACATGGCAGAGAAGAATGTTTCCCAGTTCAAGATTGGGTTTACAGCAATTTGGGATGACTAAATTAAGTGAAAAATCCTTTCCTGATGTTTATTTTCTGTCTGGACTTGAAGGAGCTCAATGTCACAGGCTCATACTTTTGAGTAGGACTTTTAGAAGGACCTAGGCAAGTTTGTTCTTCCCCTGAAAGTGTCTGTGACATGTATGCAGGTACTGGGGTCTCAAGAACAAGCTTTGGAACTGAAGGAGCTGAAGTCCAGTTTGTGCTGCTAAAGTGGGGCTTCTGCCTGTGTGAGTGATCCCATCAAGGACCAGTGGTCCATGCTCCCAGCCCTACACAGCTCTTCCACACACAGCTGGAGAGGGGAGGAGCAGCAGGGAAGACATTACTTCTTATTTATTGCCTATCTCTCTCCTGTCTCCTGGAGACCACTTCTCTCCCACGTGATCTTCTCTAAATTGTGCCTTTGGTCTTTTCATGTGACTTCAAACTCTTATAGGCCATGTTCTCAGTTCAGTTCACAATAACAAAAATATGCTTTATACATTTCTACCTTCTTTATCCTTAGATAGTGTAAGGGTCACTGCTCTCCCTGGAGTTTACCGGACCCCAGGATAAGCACATACCACACTCTTAACATCAATGAGTTTGTTTTTTCGTTGTGCTTGGCTCTCTCAGCTCCAGATTAACTGTGCAGCTGTGGGTGATGGTATTTCTGAAAGACCTGCTCTTTATTAATCATTAATCAAGAGTTAAGGTGGCTTGGACCTGGGACTGATCTCATTGATATCAGGGGCAAAACTTGCACTGACTTAAGCGCCTTTTAATTAAGCCAGCAACAAATAATTAAACCAGCTTCCTCAAGTGTAGGGTAATTGAATTGACAGCAAAACTATAATCCTGTCAGGTTCCAACACATCATTGAAATTTAAAAAATAATCTATTATCCAATAAATTCTTGCCTTCATCATAAAAATGTGTTTTTCTGTCCAAAATTTTATTAATTTTGGCATGGGAAGAAAAACAGTTTTTCTTTCCAAGCTGACAGATGTCATTTTGCATAAAGACCAAACAGCTTCTTTCTTGTAGAGATCACTCAAAGAAACCTGGGAATTCTTGGGGTCAGTTTCTCATTTCCAGGTGAACCTCACTGTAACAGCACTGCAGCCAATTTGTCTGGCCTGTCCCAATGTAGTCTGCAAAATTCAACAAATCCTTCAAGAGTGTTCTTGGAACACAAATAGAGATGGTCTCTACATGAAGCCAGACAAACTTCCACCTTAGCTCTATGTCCCCTTGCCATAATAATTCTGTCTATGGATGAGGCTTGCTGTTCCCATTACCTTTGGATGAAAGTCTATCTTGTCTATTTTTATTTCTTTCTAGGTCAGAAGATTTTCATGCTGTCTGCAGGGGTGTCAGACAGCAATTATCCCCAAATGTTACAGTCAGTGTTTCAGATTATCCTAAATTTTCCAGTGGAACAAAAGAGAAAATGAAAAGTTAAACAGATTTCAAGTGTAAGTATGCTAATATTGCCATAAACACTGTTGTGTTTCAGCAGAGATTATGATTCTGACCTCAATCAACATACATCTGTGTCCATTTACTGATCACACTCATTCTCAAAAACTAACATAAGATCAGAAATAGGCTCTGCTGTTATTTATTTCTTATTTGTTGAGTATAAAAAATAGTGGAAATTTTCTCATTTATAATAGCAAATACTATTACCAAGGGCTGGATCCAAAACAAAATAGAACAAAAATCCGCCCCAAACTTGGAAGTACTTTCAGTCAGAGTTTAATGAGTCTTGATAATATTATTTTATATTGTTATTTCTTCTAATGCCTCTAAATATATAAAGATTATTTTCTAACCAAAATTACATTAACTGAACTTTTTGTAATTGTTGACATGATGGTACTTAGTTCTGTTGATATTTATCTCTAAATACTGCAGCAAGCATAATTTATTTTACTGTCATCAAATACCCTTTGAAAGAGATCATGATACCTGCAAGAAAATATCTGTTGATTGAAATGGGATCAGGTTTCCCCTCTCTTGCACCAGCATATGTGCATCACAACACTTGTTCATAGGTAAAAGTACCCATAAAATTAAAATTAGTGTATGGTTACTTGAGACAGAGACCAGGCTTTCTCCATCACTCCCCACCTCTCTGCCTGCCTTCCCTGGCCAGACTCAGCCCAGCTGAGCTCCAGCTGCCTGGACCCAAGGATGGGACAGGTTCCTCCCCCAGTCAGAAAGCAGCAGATTAGAGATCCTGACAGGCTGAGACAGTAAAGAAATGTGCATGTATGTCTACTTGATTACACAAAATAGCAAATTATATGGCACAAATTCTGGGTTTTGTGGCATAAGGAAAAAAAAAACTTTTTCAACATTTCACATGTTGATGACCCTGAAGATTCTGTAAGTTTTTTCTAAAATGACAAAGTCCTCGGATTTTCCCAAAGTAATTTCAGGATTTCCTCATACTCAGGGCATCACTGCACAGTTTCATGCTTATTCAAGGACTAGCTGAACATCTCTGGGATGGGAACATTGGGCTGCTGTGTCCATTTTGCAATGAAAGCTGTGATTCAACAAAATATGGCATTAAGACCACAGAAAACTGGCACACACAGACCTATATATAGAATTGATGACATTTAGAATATGTATTTTCATCTTCAAGACATGTTCTGTATCAAAAGAACTGTTCCAAATTTTAAAAATTGCTATTTTCTCTCTTATGAGAAATATAAAGGACATAAATATATAACAATAACACAAGAATTAAATATTTGAAGTATAATATTAGAAGCTAGTATTTTAATCTATATAATTAAGGTCTGCAATTTCATTGCACTGGTTTTGCACTTGCAATTACACCTGGTTATTGAGCTCAGCAGAGCTACTGAGTTGCAAAAAATGTTCTGGACAGGAATTCATTGAGAAAAAACTGAGAACCACTAGTTTTTTTAAACATTATTCCTTTTGTTTTCCCCCAGTGAACCCAACATTAGGCTACAATGGGCAATTTCTGAATAGTGTGCTGCCAAAATGAAAACCACAAAGAAGAAATCAAAGGGCAAATTTCATGATAATTTTCAAAGCAGAGGAAAGCTTATTAGTGAAGTCCCACAGAGACTTGTACAAAAGCCTGTGCCATTCAAAATATTCATCAATGTGATCTGGAAGGCAGGTATATGGGGAGGTAACATCTGCAGATAAAGGAAGTTACTAGAGTAATAAAAATGAAAATTTGAAGTTACCTGAGCTGGAAATGTGCCTTTGTGTCCAGAGGACCAGTGATATCCTGGGGTGCATCAGGAAGAGAGTGGCCAACAGGTGGAGGAAGGTGATCATCCTCCTCTGCTTTGCCCTAGTGAGGCCACAGCTGCAGTATTGTGCTCAATTCTGGTCTCCACAGTTCAAGAAAAACAAGGAGCTACTGGAAAAGATCCACTGGAGGGCCATAAAGGTGATAGGGAGTCTGGAGCATCTCTTTTATGAGAAGAGACTGCAGGAGCTGGAGCTGTTTAGCCTATAGAATAGGAGAGCAAGAGGGGATTTCATCAATACATAGATACAGCTCAGATGCAGGTGACAAAATTTTGGTGCCAGATTCTATTCAATGGTGCCCCATTACAGGATGAGAAACAGTGGCCATAAACCAAAACACAAGAATTTCCACCTCAACATGAGGAAGAACTTGTTTACATTGAGGGTGGCAGAGCACTGAACAGGCTGCCCAGGGATGTTGTGGAGTCTCCCTCTCTGGAGACATTCAAAACCCTCCTGGAGGTGTTCCTGTGTCACCTGCTCTAGGTGACGCTGCCTTGGCAGGGGTGCTGCACCAGATGATCTCCAGAGATTCCTTCCATCCCTAACAGTTCTGTGATTCTGTAGCTCTCTGGTTCCATAATTCTGTGATTCAGTGAAAGCTGATGGTGTAAATTGTTGGAAGTTCTCAAAATACTGAGTGATAAAAATAGCAGGTGAAATTCCATATAAATAAAGAGGGAATAATAGTGAACACATATTCCTAAATTTATGGTGGCTTCTACTGTTCTGGAAAGTTGTGTGTCAGCTGTGATAGGCAGAGCTATGAAAGCATACCTTAGTGCTCAGCAGTGGGCAAAAAGTGTTAGGAGGAACTAGGAAAACAACAGTGAACAAAGCAGAAACCATCAAACTGTTGTGCTATAAACCATGGTCAGCAGGGATGATCAAAGGTTTGAACTGGTTCCAGTAAGGAAAACAACAAAATGGATGAGGATTCTTCAGGCCTAAAAAAATGAGATCTAATGAAGTCTAAGCACTATGGGAAAGTGAATAAATAAGAGTGTCACTCTCTTGTAGAACAAGGACTAAGTTTACCAAACAGAGATGGAAACTAGAAGTCTCAAAACAAACAACAAACAGCACTTCCCCAAACAGCTCATAGGTGAGGGGTGGGATTCTTTTCTGCCACTTTTAGTATTCACCATTGAAAATGCTAAAATTTTTATGGGATCAGAAAGAGATACTGACAGGGAAAATACATGGGAGAAGTGTTCCTATGTAATTGTGCTACATTTACCTGCTTCTCTGGGCATCCACTATTACCTTGACCAGAGAAATTATGGTGGATCAGATGGACCTTTGATATCACATGATACAGCTGTTCTTATCTTTTAATATTTAAACAATTTGGAATAATGAAAATTCAGAAGAGAAAAACTGCCTTTGTAATGCCAGAACACATTTCAGAGGACTTAGACCTGGTAGTTCTCTTTTAGAAAAGCCAGGCATGGTCTGAGAAAGAAGGGAATTTTTTACTTATGTTTCCTAATATTTTCAGAATGCAAGATACTGGGATGGAAGTTTTGTTCCTGTATCTGGAGAGATCACCTAGCAGACTGGATGTTAGAAAATACCCCAAAATGTAGAAGCATGGAAGAATTGAATCCAGGAATGATCCAGGGATATCACCTGGTCCAGCCTCCTCTCAATGCAGAATTGTATTTCAGAGCCAGAGCAGGTTGCTTAGGGGCTTAGCAGGCTGGGACCAGAGCATCTCCAAGGGCAGAAACTCCAGAACTTCTTGGGGTGACTGCACTGTTTGTCAAAGCAGAATTTCCACTTGTACATCTCAAAAACACCTTGGAACCTGTGTTTGTTAGCACTCAGATTTTCTGGGCTTCATTTCTCACTCTCTTGCCTTTGAGATTAAATGTGAGAAGGACTTTCACTACCATGAACAAGTGATTTGATAGTTATTTCCTATCTAGTTTGTATGGTTGTAAGTAGCTATTTCTGCTGCAAGAGTGTGAAGAAACAAGTGCTCAGTTTAAGAGCAATGCTTAAGAGACATGCAAGACCACATGAATTCAGAAAAAAATATTTTACATTGGTATCTGGATGAAAATTCTTCTGGAAAACTACTTGAAAAACCATTCTTACGAAACAAAACCAAACAAAAAAGAGGCTGAGCAGAAAAGTGTTTATCATCTTTTCATCTTGATTCACATTTTAATGATTGACTTTAAAAAAGCTTAGCAAATCTTTTACTGAAACTCACTGAAGGAGGAAGGTGGCATGCCTATAAATACATCCATGTTGATTATGTAGTGGTATAAGCTTCTCTGTCTCCCATGTTACTGATGCAATTCTCTGAACTGCATCTCATCAGATATGATTAGATATTTCCTGTTGTCATGTGTAAATTAGTCACTCACTCCTGCAAATGTCACAGAACTTGTTTTGTTGCTTTCTCGTTTATTTTTGTTATGTCCTATAGCTGGATTGCCCAAGACAACTGTTGTTACTACCTTTCCTTAATTCTGATATTTTTGCCACCCGTGGGCTCCACATACAACAAACCTGTTAAGTCTTATTATCCAAAGATGCTATAATTTCTGGATGCCTTTTGGTTACATTTTTTGTATGCAAGGTTGAAGTAAATATTTTTAGCAGTAAAACTCCTTGTAAAGTACCTCAAGATTTCTTACCTTTGCTTACAGTTGAGATTGTTCATATGCCTTCCTAAACTAGGTATCAACCTAAAAAAAACCTCCAGCAAAAGTATTAGGAAGAAGAGCATTCAGATCTAGCTGCTATTGTGGCTTACAAATCAAGAGTCAGGTGCCTCTACACAAAAACCAAGTGGGAATGTCTCCTGTGTACAAAGAGATTCCCATCTCTGTCCAGAGAAGCTATGCAGGAAAAAAATGGGAATAAAAATAACCTCACTACAATGTCCTGAAACATCAAACACATTTCTTCACAATACTTGAGATCTTGCCTGTGCTCTGGAAAACAGTCAGTTGCTGCAAAGATTTACAGCACACTTTAAATAGTTGAAAGGGAAGATGCATGTTCAAGAGTGAGGCAGTGGGGCAGAGGATTAGCCACGGGAGAGGACTTCTGCCTCTTCTAGGTCAGCACTCAGCCTTACCCAGAACCAAATAAAAGTTGTTAGTCTCTCCTGCCTGCTAGTCCATGTGAAATGAATTAATGATCCCAGGCCAATCCTTGGCAGACAAAAACCCTACTGCAAAATCATCCTCCCTTCTGAAAGCTTTGTGAGAAAACCAAGAACTAATTGGACATGGAAAATTAACTACCTTGTCTCTTCTAGCCAAGGTCTTTCCAGGCTAAAAATAAAACCAGGTGGTGGGAAAGGGTGAGAAAGTAGCTCCTTGCCTGGAAGCAGTTTTGAGGATAATCAGGTGACTTTACAGGAGTGCAGTATCTCTCAAGCCCTTGTGAATCCATCTGGAACACACAGGTATGGGTGAGCAGCACTCTATTTGGTACTATACTCACTATTTGAGACAGAGTGTTATGTTTGAATTTGAATTAAGACTATTTAGATTTGTGTTAGCAATATAAAGGATCATTTTAGGTCTGAGTTATCTTGAGTGAAATCTTAAAATAATTAAAATATTGGACAGGAGAGCACAAACATCCTGTTTGTGTTGGGATATAGTGAGTTTACCAAAGGTGTGCAGTCTCATACACTAGTTCAGCTTTGCAGGGGTTTCTGGAGGTCCTGCAGTCCATCCCCTGCCCAGTGAAGGGCTAATCTCAGGTGCTGTAGACCTGTCAAGTTTTGTTATTGCCAAGAATGGACAGCTTATTCCACCATTCAATTACTGTCTCACGTGGATACTTCATAAATATGCTTACTGCCAGCATGCCAGCTGAACTACTTATCAGTCCTGGAGCATAGAAGTACCAGCAAAACAGCTCAACACAGTCAGCATATAAATATTGGAGAGAACCTTTTCTACATTCACTGTCAGTCAGACTGTCTCCTGTAGCTCGAGGACATTTCTCAGAGTATTGCAGATGCTTTGATGTAATAGAGAATAATACTGCAGGGCACTGAACACAATTTTCAAGGTAATGCAGCTAAAATTTGACACACAATGTCCTCTAGTTCTGTGAAATTTCAATAGGTTTTCTCAAGAAATTTCCTATTTTCAAGTTATCTGTGTCTTTAAGCCTCCTCCATAATCTCATTTAATGCCGCCTGTGGAAAACTTTTTTTAGGATGAGTTCAGGTCTATATTGGAGAAGCCTTTCCTGGCATAATAATGACAGAGTGTGGGATTTCTTGTGACATTTTTATACAGGAAAGCTTTTAGTGTATATATATAAGTTTTCGTGCGTGTGTATATATATATACACACAATTATACCAGATAAATGGGTTTTCATCAGAACTGGCATAAGTGAGTCCAAGAAAAGCAGAGCTTCATTGCAAGGGAATTATCTAAACTGAGAATTTTTTTCTAGTGTAAAGAAGGCACAAATAACCTGTGTGTGGCAACCTGATTAGTGAACTGACTTATCTGTCCAACAGATGGAGTTTTACAATCACCAATGCTCAGATTCTCATACTATGCTGCTCATTCATTATAAATTAAATTAGTTCTAGCCACATATTAGTACTGCTTAATATTGATAATTCCAGATGAATATATGCATAGATGAATTAATTACTGGCCTTTTTCATCTTTATGAGTATTTAGGTTGTTAAGACACACAAAGTCAGTTTCTATCTTTAGTTATTTAGCCAAGATATTCAAGAAATGATTTTTTGAATTTTTGCTTTCAAGTACTCTAATATTACCTACATCTTGCTTAAAGACAGTTTTGCTGCAAAAATATCAGAACAATTCATTCTGTCAAATACTAGTGAGCTTTACATTCTTGTGTTAACTATTACACATCTGATGTAGATTACCTTTCATTCTTTTCTGCACTCTCTGCGTATTTGGAAGAAATAAAACACATGTCAATGATTGTCCACCTTTTAATTACAAAAAGACATTTCATTAACTTCTCATTGTGATCCCATATTTTCTATAAGCTGACATCTCTCATTGGCTTAATACTGTGGATTTTGAAGAGTTTTCATTTGTTTTGCAACACAATAATCCTCTTAGCACAAGTGAAAAAGTCTGAAAAACAAATGCAAGTGCAACAGCCAGGAGGGTGAGTATGGACTGAGCTGAGATAGCTGGATAAAGAGCTGTGGACTGATGAACATTCCCAGCCATACCAGAAACAAGACCCATTCCTCTGGGGTTTAGTTGCAAATTCTCATGTTTAAGTCATGCTCCTTTATCGCATCCTTGCCTTCTGCCCTGATGAATCTTGCATCACTCTCTGCAGACAGTGTAGCCAGGAGCACACGTGGAGTGGCTGGACTTCAGTCACTCCCTACAGATGGAAGAAGAAATTGAAGCTTGATCTCATAGGTGCTGGACATCTGGGCAGAAATCTGTGCTATTACCTACAAAATAGTTGTGGTGGCAACATCACCTGCAACCACACTGATTGTTGATTTGAAAAGCTGCATGGAACCTGGTCATTCTTGCCAAGATGAGGTGTGAAGGCCTGATCACCAGGGTGACTCTGTGTTCTGGATGCCAGAGGCAGGGAGGAAACTTCCTCAGGGCTTGAGTCACACACTTGAGCTCTAGGTGAGGATTTTAAGCATGCTCCTGCTGGTTCCCAACAGGCATGAAGGTATGTTTATCTGTCATTATGCTCACTGAATAATTCCACAACCTGGATCCTTTTTGGGGAGAAAAGTTAAAAAATCAGAATTTTGGGTACGCATGCAGTGTAGTCTCTTTTAAAAAACTTGCTGGGCATTTCAGTTGTTACATAATCTTCACATTTGCCGTGGGAATTTCCTGGGGGAGTTATCTTATGCTACATTTTGTACAGATGCTTCAAACCAGCATGAAAAAAAAAAAAAGAGACACACTGAAATGGGCTTGATGAAACACAGTAGTTCTGCAAGAGTCTCCAGAATCTCCCAACACTCACTGTTGAATTAATCCTAAAAAATTATTCAACCAGCTATCATAGACTGGTAAAAAAGCTAAAGAAAATAATGAACTGATTGGTATCACCCATTACTGGCCATATCTTTGTTTTGCAACAAGGTTTTCTTTGTTGGGGGTTGTTCTCTTAGGTATATTGAATGGAAGCCAAAGGTAGAAATGCCTGTAAATTATCATGTTCCAGAGCAGTAATAATCTCAGAATATCTCTGACATTCAGAAATAGAAAGATATTACTTGGTTAGAAATGTATATCTTATAGCAAAGAGGCCAAGACAATGCTGTAAATGCTGCAGGTGTAAGAAAATGAGTGAGTACATACCATGCTGTATGCACATTCAGATGCTATGGACTGGCATGTGCTTAAAAGTGGTAAAAAGGAGATAGAATTAGATTTTCTTCACTAAGTTATAGCTGCATTTATTAATATTTATAAAATCTCTCAAAAATAAATGTCAGGCTGGATGGAATTTGATCATTCTTGCCAAGATGAGGTGTGAAGGCCTGAATAATGAATTCATCATTACTTACTCAGTGAAATAGTATGCTGATGACTGAGGGATACCCAGCATTCTGAAATGCAGATCTATAATATTTTTCTAGCTGGGTAAATATGGAGTATTACACTGTGAATAAATACACACTCAGGACTAATGTGAATACAAGTTTTCTCCAGTAGTTCCTGAAAGTCACTTTTCTACCATTGAGAATTATGGTTGAGGCCTGAACAAAGTGGACAGCTGTCACATAGAGTTGGACCAGAGTTTATGTCCACACTGCACAGTGTAGGCACATCATGTAGATCTCCCAAGTACATCTCCATCTTTTACCTATGTAACTATCCAAAAACACTGAACAGTTGTGCAAGATCAATGGATGTTTTTTCTTATGTTGTTACAGCATTATCAGCCACCTTAAAATAGATGTCCCAAAAAACACACACCATGTTATAGGATTCAGCTGAAATTGCTTGTCTGGGAGTGACTTTGGCTGCAGCTCCGCCAACTCATTTAATAATTGATACAACATGAGAGTGTGCAGTCTTCTTGCTATTTAAAGCCCAGAAAATGAGGAGATTTAAGTCAACATGTGATTCAATAAGCAGCCATGGGAAGTAACTCCAAAAAGGGCTTGTGTTCTGGAAGCAAAACACACATCTTAGGATCTGAGAGTGATGGTGATGGGTGGGGTAATTTCTACTATCAAAAAATTAAGAGGTTGAAACAGCAAAATCACAAGAGTAGAGAGATCAGGGAATGGTAGTTTTAAGAGCAAACTTTTTTGCTTCTTCCAGAGAAAAAAAACCTAGACATTTGTCAGGGCACAAATTTGAGTGAAATAAAGAAGAGGGAAAATTTAGATGATTCCTAGGATGTGATTCATGTTAGTGAACAGAGCCCTGGAAAAAGGGTAATTTCATTCTTTGTGAAACCTTGCGAGTCTAAGATGTTTGTGTGCTACCCAGACTGCAATTGAAATTTCCCCTCTATACATTCTAAGGTCACTGTCTTAGAAGAGCATCCATACTAATATAACCATGCACTAATTTCCATGCCTACAAAACAATGGGAACAAAAATTAAGCTCAGAAGGACGCTAAGAAAGATTGACAGAATAACTGGGTGGTGGGATGGAAGAGGAGACCCAGGTGAACAGCCTGGAAAACATATGAAGACAGAAAATCAAAAAACAAAAATCCATCCAGAATTTAAAAGTCAACAAGTATGAAAAGAAGACAACACAAAACACTTGAAGCCCAGCCAGGAAAATGGTTGTTCAGATTCTTTGCACTGTTTCTGCTGCAGTTGTTCTGTGAAAAAATACCAGGATTTGGCAAAACCAGGCATGTTTACAACATTTATACTGATTTATACATTTCAAGGCATACAACTTGACATTTCATTACTGCTCTCCTTTATCCTCTTCCCCAGTTGATCCCCATAATGTCCAGAGAAATCAATGGAAGTATCTCTATTTTCAGAGATGTAGACAAGACTAGGATCTTGCCCAGGAACATTTATTTCAAAATAGCTGATTGACACCAGATATGAAAGCCCCTTGAATAAGTAATTGGATTCTTTCATGTGCCTGTTTGGTCTGTGTGTGTTGTGCCTGCTGCTTGCACAGCAGATGCTGTAAGAGCTGCTGGAGGGAAGACAGAAACAGCAGACATGTAGGTTAAACAAAATTGATGATGCTAACAGAGTTTGGGCAGCACCTATTTAGTGAGCCCCTTAGCTGTGAAAGGCACTCTGCTGTGAGACAATCTTATGTCTGACCAAATTTTTCTCACTGAGCACAGAGGTATTTTAGAATTTTTTATGTTGTTCCCATGGAAACTTTCCCTCTGTCACTCACGTTTTTCTTGCTGCAGGTCACATCCTATCACATCTTCAGTTATTATAATTATTATTAATGTAAATGCCGGTTGTTCTATGACTGCCTTGCAGGTTGAATACTCCTATGGTCACCCTCTAAGATAAAGGTATAATTGTCATAATAGCTAGGATTTACCTGACATTCACTTCCTGTAAACAATATGGCAAGGAAAAGATCCTCATGGGCTTTGTTTGCCAAAGCAAGCAGGCTGTTTCAAGTACAAAGGTCTAAAATAGCATCGGATGTGGTTTGCACAGGATACTCTTATTCCAATGTCTGTAATGTTCTGATCCCCTATACAACTTTTGAAAGGTCGTTAATTGTACTCAGATGGGCCTATTACAGTGTAAAATCCACAATTCAGTTTGCTGCCTAGTGTTGTAAAAACCTGTGTGAAAAAAAATGGCCAGTTGTGCTTTTCTTCATTCTGACTAGCAACATTCTAGCACATTTTCAGAGAGATGCTGAAGTGCTCCCATTATGTTCTTCTTTTTTCCCTTTATTCCTTCCTGAAAATTTTTGCCTATTGGATGCATGTCACTGTAGCCCAAGATAAAGCAATTTTGGATCTTGAATGAGTACAGAAACATAATTATTTCTATGTGTGTGTGTGTGTGTGTGTGTGTGTGTGTGTGTACATGTGTATGCTTTTAAATAGATGCAGTTCTGCAATTGCTTGGCTAGAAAATAATGTGTTGATGAAAATCAGTTTAGATCTGGCCAAGTTACAGCTTGTTGAAAATAACTTTGTGCAAAAACAATCTTTTTCTTTAGAATGAGTACTTAAAATTGAAAAATACTGCATGACTGCACAGCTAATACAATCACCTATTTTCTCCAACAGCAGCTGTTTCTCTAACAACTCACAGTAATACACAGCTTTTTGCTGCAGGCCTTCCCAGTTCTTTCTGATAAACAGCACCCTGTACTTCTGTATACTAAATATGTAATAATATAGAAGAAAATACTCTACATTTTTATTTAAGGCATAGAAAAAGCATGTCAGTGTGTATTTGTGCAATCCTAATGGATCAGACTGAGATTTGGTCAGGACTGATGCCCTGCTTCCTCCAGTTTCTATAGAGAGGTTTATCCTGATTCCTTTGTATCTTCAAGAGGTAGCAAACTATTTATTCACAATGCACTATTGTCAATTGTCTGCTGCAATTCCCTATCACCCACAACAGAGCACGAGATACTGACAGGCAGGGAGTAAGAGAATTTAGGCAGCAACTCCTACAAAGCTGCTTTTCCTGTGGTGAGCTGGAAAGGGGGAAATTAAATACTAAATTATCTTCTGTTCTTTCACTATCTTGCAGCAAGTCCTGATACAGCTCCCTTTTACATGTGCTTTTAAGATATTTTTTATCATGTATCCTTGTCTTCTTGCTAAAATATGCAGTGCCAGTATTTTCAGCCTCTCTTCAGTGCAGAGACATTGCTTCATTTTTGTTATTTTTCTCATTCCTATATAAGGCACAGACTCCCCGAGTGAGATTGATCTGCATCATACAGAATATGCATGTGAAACTGCAACACTACTTGGCTAATAGCTGCCTTCTCTTCTTATTTGAATTTTTTCCTCCTGCATCTCAACAAGTCTTTGCTTTTCAGTGCCTGGATGCTTGTGTCATACAACTCTTGCTACAATTCATTCTTTTCACACAAGATGTTGGGCTATTTTGCTGGGTTTGTAGGAAACAGGAGGCAGTCTGTGAGTGAGAAAACTTTTCAACATGCAGAAGAGCATCCATATTGGCAATGCCTGCTTAATTCTCAGTGGCTTTATTGTCAGATATTTTTTCTGCATTTACTGAATTTTTGCAGTAATGCAGAAGTCATCACAGTGGAAGAAAAAAATTGTTTTGAGAGAACTCTACTTTTTGAAATTCATGCTTTATTGAAATTATCAAAATCATAAGATCAGAATGTGAAACATCCCTCCTCCCAGCATTTCATGCACCTCCTCCTATGCATCTTCAATCAAATAGCTGATTTAGTGAAAGAGCATATTCATTATCCTACACTCTTTTTGAAATGGTAATAAATTAAAAAATGTAGCTGAGACAGAAAGCAGGCAATGACACATAAATGACTGTACATTTTATTCTCCTAAAGTAATGACCAGACAATACACACCTCTGTAAGATCTCTTTCTGACTGTAGTAGAAGTAAGAATATACCTTTTTAATACCTCCTGGTTCAGAGAAACTCCCAAAGAGTATCTCTAATTTCCTCAGGATATAGTGTCCACAAAACATGAAACCATGTCCTACATTAGGATGCACAACTCATCATGCAAGATAAGACAAAGACATATAATTACAAACTGTTCTATTTGGTAAATATGGCCTTGCCATTGTGCTACCTTTAAATACTCCTCTTTATTGAGACATAAGATCAGACACAAATCAAATAAGTTAATTATAATGTTGCTCCAATTGGCAAAGATCCCACAGTATTATAAGAGGAATTTATTTAAACGAATGTTTACTCTAAACAAAGACTCAGATCCAACAAATCTATGTTTTCTTGAAGGTCTCTCTATGGAATAAGTCAACCTACAGAGTGTCCAGGAAAGGAAAAGACAGAAATAAACTGGGATTCTTTTAAGAACAATTCACTTAATGAAAACAAGAGTATTCCTGAGTCATTTAATTTCCATTAACTCTAATCAGAATGGACTTTTCATCGTTCCTTAACATCTAAACATGAGGTTTTCTTTTAAAATGTATTTTTAAATCCAATCTATTTACCTCAGATGCCCAGAGACTGCCAGCTCTCTGTATTCTCCAGATCTACCGTGGCTCTATCCATTGACATATCCCATACATTTGGTTTAGATTCTAACATCCTCCACTAAATTTCACAAAAACAATTTGCACAGACTTGCATAGCCCAGAGCCCTTATCATCTATGCATGACCATCCAAGCTAATTTTAACTTGCAGAGTTTCTTGAATACTCTGCAAACCCTTAGTTGCCATGGAAACCCCTGCACCTCCGTGTGCACATATAAAACTTCCACGAAGAAATCCACACAGGGAAATAGTGCCTGTTTTTAGGTTAAATGCTAGTTAGAGATTACAAATATTACAGATCTCTAAGTCACCAGTATCTGTGCATTTCAGAAAATGATGTGGTTTCACCCACAACAGAATGGTTGAAATTGTCCTGGGTGAATAGCCTGCTAAATAGAAAGAAAATAATTCTCTGCTATTTGTCAGCCTGGATAACAGAATAAAAATATTGCAAAATTTCCATTGAAAAATGATTACTTCTTGTAAAAAAGTCATCTTGTCCACCATTATCGTGGTAAGGATGAGCACTTAACAGAATAATGTTGTTTTCACTTGTCCTTGTAAGTGACTTTTGCAAGGCAAACAGGCAGCTGGAATTTTGAAATGATATCTTAATAAAAAAGACTTCAATAAACTTTTTCATACTGATCCGATCAAAAATCATCTGCTGAGATAAAAATGCAAGTAGAACCACATTAAAGCTTTGGACATAAATATATGTTGTTTCTGGTGGCTGTTTTAGCAAGGCCAGACTAGAGAGAAGCAACAGAGACATATCAGAGAAAAAAAGGAGAGAGAAGGAATGTGAGCCAACAAACATAGGTAGGACTCTTCCAGATGCAGATTATCATGGGGACCATTTTAGTGCATGTTTATTCTTTCTGTATTGATTTTATCAAATGGTTAGGTCTGTGTTTTTCCTGCCTTCACTTTATATTGAAATACATTAAAAAATATATTTTAGAGTATTATAAGCAGAAAAAAATACTTAACCAATGTAAAGGTCACAAAGACTATCCCTTGTGTTTCCACAGCACTGGTTATAGATAATGTTGCCTAAACTGTTTTGCCTTTTACCATCCCTCTGGATTTAGCTGTTGTTGCAGTGTATTAAATCTAGATCAAAACTGATGCATGTGTGACTTCTGTGCCTGGCGTTTTCTGACTATTTGAAAGAGCTCATTTAACCCCTCTCTCTTTTATTTCTACATTTATACATGGGAGACCACATAGCCTACTTCTAATGGATACTTTTGGTATAAAGTAGCTGTATAGCATTGCAAGCAGATGAAACAATGTCTGTGCTAAGCATTATTGCAATGAATACAAATATTATAGCTAAATCAATAAAGGAAGACATTTTCTCTTTGTTTTTTAAGGTTTTGATCCTAGCTTACATTACTTGGTAATTGCTTTGTATTGTATGAATTTCCATCAGAATGGTTGTAAATCCTTTTGTGTTTAAAATATATATCTGTGGTGCAGAACTCACTAGAGTCCATTAAGAAATAACACAAGAGATAATCCTCTATCAATTTCAGAAGATTATCTCTTCCTGATAAGATACTTCTTTATTGATTTCTTGCTTACTGAACTCCCCAGGGTGTTTCCATAAGAGATGCTTACCAGCTTTTAACTAATGGCATTACAGCATCACTTCCACCTTGCAACAATAAAATGTAACAAAACAAATCATCTGCGAGGGAGCATCTGCTGCAGAATATGGAACTGCTGTGTTCACCTTTATGTTAATGGACAAAGGTCATTAAAAATGGAAAACTAAAGTCTTTAGCACTTTTATATACATCCCACCTGATTTGAAAATGAGCTCACTGTTCTGAAAGCATTTGGTAACCTGCATATGGTATGTGTTTATACAGCTGTCATTTTTCTTTCCATTGGCTGATGATGACATCAAATGCAATAAAAGCATAACAAACATCAATATCGCCATCTCTTTCTTGCAATTAAAACCTTATTCCATTCTGTATCCCAAACAAAGGTGTAAGAAGAGCATTGTGAGATGCTACATGTATTGTGTGTTCTTTTAGAGGTAAGACTTGATTAAAAGTCCTCATCCTGGTCAGTTGCTCTCTTAACCATAATGCTACAAATTCAATCAGCTAGCCAAAAATGAACTATGCATAATAAATGCACAAATAAAGTTTTTAGAGAAGAGTGACTAACATGCAGAGGCCTGAATCCTGACTTGAAAAGGGTCATGCTTGATTACTTTGCTATTAATTTTCCAGTGAAGGAGGGTGACTCAGTAAGTCCTTTGATGAAAGCAGCAATGTATAGCACAATCCCAACAAATTCCATCCAAAACCATGAAGAGATGTCCCAAGTAATAACAAACCATAACAGTATAATTATATGACAGAGAGGTGTATTTTATTATTGGTTTTACAGGTGGAAAAAACTTAGGGAAACGAGCATACCAAAGATCAGGCAGTGCAACAACAGTAAAACCAACCCAGAAGCCCAGAGTCCTGAAGACTGCAGTTCAGAGAAATGAAATTTTCATATTTGCATCATGCCCATGTAGGGATGTGAAGCTGACTTGCTGAATAATGCTATGAAGATGCAATTTACTACTTTTTTGGAACAAGGTGTTAGGACATTTGGCCTTTGTGCTGAAGACACGGACTTCCTCAATAGCTTGAAAGATTTTTAAAGTGGAAAAAACCACCAAAGGATGTGTCAGGAGATATCCTAGTAGCTCATGGACATAAAACTCTTTTTAAGGGGTGTGAACATTGTTTTGTCTTTTCTCAGCCTGTATCTGAATTCATGATGCAAAAGAAAAGTAACAGGTGAGGAAGATAAAAGTTCTTCTCCCATAAATTTTTGTTTGATCCAAACAGATTAAGTTGGAAAAGAAAGCACATGCAGTATTTTCTCTATGACAGCTATTTTATTAACTTCCCTAGTCTTTTTCTTAATGGTTTCATAATTTTTCTCTGTGGGTCTTGGAATTTTGGGGGGATTTGGGGGCTTTGTTTGTTTGTTTGTTTGTTTGTTCTGTTTTGTTGGAGTCACTTTGCCAAAGGAGGGAATGGAAGGAAGGAAGATGTCAATGCAAATCATGTTATCATGCTTCATTAATTGTAGCTGCTGTATTGGACAGTTTTTTGCTGAACAGGGACCAAAGTGAATCCATTTGGAGGACATAATCTCTACCTCCTTATCTTTTGAGAAGCAGCTATACTGCTGCCAATGCCAATTTGGATGTTACCATACGCTTTTTGCTCTTAATGTCTTTAGCTATAAGATCAGCCACTTAGATTCAGGTATTCTTTCGCTGTGTGGGTAGACACTATTGCACCCTCAAAGATCTGAGCAATTCTCTGATCCAGAAACAGTTATGTGCCAGATAGTATATAATAACTGCTACCACAGAATGCCATCACAGGCCATCTAAACCTCAGCATTTCAGCCTGCAGCTCTTGTGATGTTCATTCCAAGCAAAGGTGGGAAAGTTGGGCTGACTGCAGGGGAGGTGGGGTGTGAAGAAGGGTGAGGCTGCACAGTCAGAGCATGCCAGAGGGGGCAAGCAGCTTCTTACACATCCCAAATGCAGCAATTTCCACACAACCCTTCACTCTGAACTAGTAAACTTCCTCTTGCCACTTTAGTCCCAAGAGCTCTTTCATGTGCTTTGCACACCAGTAATTACAAGGTGTTTCAAGACTCTAAACCCAGTCTAGATTGTGGATGTTTTTCTCTGCCTCCCTTTCTGCTAAGTCATTAGTCACTCTGACATTCTCATCCTGTCTCATTCCTCCATTGTCCTTTCCTTTTATCCTTCTTCATGCAAAAATAAAACTGTTTCTTATTTTCATATTAAGTCTTCGTTATTCACATCCAGATACCTCCATCCATATGTTGCAAATGGTTTTCCCATCTTCTCTCCATCATGCTTGCTTAAGACTTCAAGTCCCAAAAGCAGAAATTGCCCATGGGTGTCCAAAGCCTAACTGGTAGAATTATTACTCTAAAACTGCTACTAGAAGGATATTTGTAACAGTCATATTTGGAGATTGTAATTGAGTAAATTTGTTAGTGATTTGCAAACACAGTACTGAAAAAACCCAAGGGGAGAGTGGCAAAGCTTAAAACCTATAACAAGTTGTTGAAAGATACAGTGACACATTACAACATGCAAGGATAAAAAATTTGTTGACATTTTGAACAAACTTAGAACCAAAAATAAGACAGATTTCAGTTCAGAGCTATTCAGTTAAAACATATACCAATCCTTCTCCTTAAAAATTTTGGTAATCCAGCGATAAAACCTACCTCAAGCTAAACTCAGCCTACCAGATGTTTGTCTCTAAGCAATACCACTCCTGTCAAATAGAGTAAGGCTGATAAAGTTCATTTGTGGCTTCTCACAGTGAATAGACTCTATAGACTGAGACATGAGACAGAGGATTAGATGGATGAAGCAAACAATTTGATTGTTATTGTATGTACAAGGTTTGCCAAAAGATCCAGACAGCTCCTTTGTAGCAGCTCATAGTTCCTATAGCCTGTGTACCTGTTAAGTAGAGATGAGAAACAATGAGGTGGTAAGAGTAGTTTGTTGCTTCTACAAAAGTGATTTGTAACATTTACTGATGTTTCACATACATCAAAAGCAAGTAAATGACATACAGAAAATGAGTGAATTATGTCCTCAGAAACTGTGTGGGTTTAGATTATCTTTAAACACAGGCATTTGTTCAAGTGCCATTGTCTTAGGCTGCAAACTACATTCTCAGCAGCTGTGATGTGTCACACAGCCTCACATGATCATAGATGCTTAAAGAGAGGTAGGTGTCCTTAATCCACATTTTAACTTTACATTTTCTTTCTATATGTCTTCTACAGCCTCACTGCCTTGTCCTCATGATTGTCACCTCCCTTGTGTCATGGATTTGGGCCTTCCTGCAGCCTCAGTATTGGACTTGGCCTGAAGTGCCATGGGAACAGCTGGGTGCAGGCAGGAGCAGGCAGTCCTACCCATTAGGCACATCCAGCTCTGGGAGAGGAGGTATGTGCTACATGGGCATGGGCTTCTATTGTAAAAAATGCAGAATCCACAGATGACAGAAATTCAACCATGTGTGAGTAAATACAAAGTAAATAAATCCTTCACAACAGACACTGGGAATGGCATTCAATATTTTTTATTTTCACTCTTTCCATTTTGATTTATGGTGACTGTTAACTATAAAGCTTTCCAGACATTTTCTTTAAACCAGCTCAGTTCAGCTGTCCTCAGCATTGTTACTTCTTTGTTACCTTCCTCTCCTCTGGCCTATTTCCTCATCTTTTTTTCCTATATTTATCTCTCTGTCCATTAATTGTCTTTTTAAAATGTCAGCCTCAGGAACATCCTTCCTTTTACTTCATGGAAAAGGAATTGAAAATTGTGGAAATAGCAGGGTATTTTCACAGAGTTCCCCTTCTTGTAGGATTTATCCTTTCCTCAAACGGTTTTTCTCTCTTGACTATTTTGTTTGTAAAAAATTCAAGAAAATGGGAGTTTTTCCTAAGGTGGTTTGCATCATAGTGATAAAAGGCCATCCTGAGTGGCCTATAACACACTGCAATATGCTCTTACTGTTGTTGTTTTTCAACCATGCAATCCTTAGAAAATAAATATTATATCAGAGATAACTAAAGGCAACCTCCTGTCATAGACACTACTCCAGTTAAAAGGTGATGAAGGTGTGAATAGAGTCCCACTCCTTGCTTACCAGAGTGGGATATGAACTTTTAGCCACCTGATGATCAAAGAATGCATTACTCATAAATACATGGTATATGATAAGGTAATTTTTTAATATGTGCTGATGGCTTTCATAGTGTGTGATTAAGTAATTTAGAGGATGCAAGTAGGTGTTGAAAAGGGCAAAGAAAATGTGGATATTGACACTGAACACCTGTACATTGTGTGTTAATTGGTGAAGGTAGAATTTCCAACAGCTCTCATTAGCAGTTGGAAAGCTTCATTGTTGCTTTCTTTCTTATTTCAGTTTCCAAGCAGCTTAGAAAGAAAGAATTATTCATCAGTAGCAATAAATTAAATAAAACAAAAATGGATAAGATCTTTCCTTATGTGAACAGACAACCATCAAATGCTTTAGTGAAGGAGCTTCTAATATAAGAATTCTGAATCTTTCCACTTCCTCCAGGGCTGAGCTCAGTGTTGCAAAACAGCCACTTTTTCTCTTCCATCTCCTGCACACTGCCTCACAGATAACAGGACAGCTACACTCCTGGTGGGTTTCAAATTGCTTATTGGGTGCAGATTTATAAGATAAAAAGCAAGAAAAAAAGCACAGTTACCACAGGCTGCAGAATATACAGCACAGCTGTAGATGGGCATTTTGAGGGAAACCATGGAGCAAAAGCCAGCTGCTGCAGGGTGCAGGCAGCAAAGCCCAAGCCAGAGTTCAGGTTGCCTTTGTGCCTGTCACACAATACCCTGCAGCTGCTTCCTGCTCCAGCTTCTCAGATTATCACTGAATGCATAGCCCAGCTGATAAAAATCTTTAGTATTGAGGAAAACTAGTTATTTGTTTACAAGATAAGACTTGCTAGCAAAGTTTGTATTTGGTAAATTATGAAGTCTGTTTTGTCATGCTCTGGTTTTGTGGTTACAAAGTAAGTTTGGGTAGCTAAAGAAGTGTTGCAAAACAGTGTGATTAAGCAATCCTGAATCCAGAGTGTACAGATACAGACCAATTCCTGTTTAGTTTTAGATAAGTACATACAATGAAAGAACACCACTAGCTGAAGTTTTCGTGCTGTTGCACGTCCTAAGTTCAGCCCACGGGAAAAATGGGTCACTACTTCTAGTGTGTCAAGAAATCATGGCAAATAAGTGGTTCATACAGTGCTCACTGGTTGTTTTATGAAATCTTTTCATGCTCAGATCTGGTATAGAGCCAGAAATCCTATCCTGTACTAATTGCCTGGCTGGTAGAGCACACAGCCCCAGCACTGTGACCTGGGATACTCTAACAAATTGATGTTCCCTTTCAGCACAGGACCAGCATGTTTTGCCCTCATCTCTTCTTTTGGTCATGCAGCTTTTGGTGAGGTCATTTTAGGGATAAGGGGGTAGGAGGTGCACCTCAAGGTGCTGATTCTTAGGTTGTTCCAAACAGGGACCTCATTTGGAAATTCTGTTGCTCTCTTCTAGATCTCATAGCTCAGTTTCCTCAGGAAAAATGAGGTTTTCCATGAGTATGTAAGGAATGTGTGAGATGAGGGAAGGTGTGGTGAATAATGAGATCACATTCTGACTTGGAGGTGACCTAAGGATCAGATGTGGGTGGATTTCACCAGGCTGAAAATGTTCCCGAGTTCCCCAGGACAGACAGAACCCAGACTTGTTCTTAGAGTTTCAGTTTCTCCCAGGACTGTTTTCAGGGCTGTAACAGCCCTTTGCATAAAATCCTGGTTTTACTGAAACCTGATAACTCCTCCAGTCCTCAACAGGACTAGAGTTTTAGCCTTGGTTGTTTTTTCCCCTAAATACATATACATGTATATACAAAATAAAGATATCAGAAATACTGCTGTTCTATGTGCATCAAGTCACTGAACACATATAATAGGTTTGCTTCCCTCTGCTCAAACCAAGAACTGAGGCCAAGTATTCATTTTTATATTAACTGAGTACTGTGACTTTCAAAGTTGAATAAAAATGTGGGATTTTTTTCATAATAAATTGGTATTCAATTTTTGAAAAAATACATTGCACAATCAACTTTTTTTATTGAGTTATTTACTGTTAGTAGTTTCTGAATGTCAGTATTTGTGCCCCAGCTGAGGAAGCATCACAGAAGCAAATAGAAAATTGAATAGTACATTTGCTGAGCTAGCAATCTGTCAGTGAGTAGATATATAAATGTGTCTGGAGAAAGACCTCACCACTGTGTAATGTATATATCCACTAATTATAAATGTCTATTACCAAATTCCTAAGCATCAATCTGATTTTCATCCCCCCTCCTTCTTTCCTACTTCTCCCAGTGTTCTTTGTACTTTACCTGAATGGGAAAGTGAATAAATTACCATTTTCATAGATGACAACAGTGAAATACATTTGTTATTCCTCATCTTTATTCCCATAGTATGCCCCTTTAATTAACAAGATGAAGTTACACTTAGTAACTAAAAAGCCCTGATTGTTAGCTTTATTTTTTAAAGTATAAAGCCAAGTCTATTTTGAAAAATATATTATAGGCCTCTGAAAGTAATTTCTTCCCATTTTTAAATAAATATTGAATTAATTTTAAAACCTTAAATAATAAATTATTTTTTAACATTGAGAAATATGTTGTATTTTAACAGTCTTTATTCCTTCCACTCATTTTAAATCATGTAAAATACAGAATTTTTTCAAAGTCAAACCCTTCATTGACATGGCAAGGAAATAATGTATCAATATTATAAAATTCATATACTGTATCCTTCTGAAGGCAATATGTCTTTGCAGTGCCAGTTTCACTAAACACTTTAACACCAGAAAATATTAACATGATAATAGCTGCAAGTATGCAATGAATTTAGACTGTAAAATATGACTGTGTATTACTAAAAAATTAACAAAGATCTTATACACCTGTCCCTTGTAAGAAATTAAACAGTATGATGTAGATTCCACTTACCCTGCAGGTTACTGGGGGATTACATTTAATGCCTTTTCTGTCTCAAATAGAGTTGATACCTGCTCAATCCAGTTTGCCTTTCAGGCATTTCTATTAATGCTTAAAATCTCTGCACATATCTATAATGCTTTCTGGCTGAAAATGAAACCATTACCACATTGAGTTTTCAAAACTACTGAAGTCTTGGACATCTTTCAAAAGTGCTGAAGTGTGGCCTGCAGTACTTTGAGGAAAAAGTCATGCTAGTGAACACTGAGATATACAAAATATACACATAGTCAAAACATGGAAGTATATGGAAGATAGAATAGAGTCCATATGCTGGTTTCTCTGTTTATATTGCATATAATTATATTTAGGATATTTTGTTAGTAACAGTGCACTCAACTTATAAAATCTTAAAATCTTAAAGAAGTGTGATGAGATAGCTCAACCTTATCCTGTGTGGTAATCACACTCATACAAACACACTCTGGGCCTCTTAATCTCTTAGTTTATTTGAGGCATAAAGCAGCTGAACTTTTAAATTCACAATGTTAAATGATCTTCAGAGTATATCAGAAATTCTGATTTTTATGTTTTTCTGAAAAACCACCTGTCAAACCTTAGAATGGGACGTATTGGTATTGTTGTTATGCTGTATTCTTCTATATTACCATAATCATAGTTCTGCTATTAAAAGCATTTTTTTTTTCCTTTAAGTACAGTATTATTTAAAAAAAATATATAACTGAGGGAGTTTTAGGTTCAAAACTCCTTTTTACTACTGTTCCTGCACAGTGTAATACAGGAGTCTATTCGTGCTGGATCCTCTTTCAACTTTCCAATTCAGTTACACTCTAAAGCTTCCTTTATTATAGCAATATTTTACATGCACAAATCATGGCTCTGATATTTTCCTCCTTTCCTTTAAGGTGGGATATCACATGATAATGTTGTTATCCCATAGTGGTGATCCATTGGAACTGCACTCCTCTTACCTTTGGTACAATATTTCTCCCTGTTTTTCGAATTGAGCTTTGGTTGGCACTCCAGATCCCATATAATATCTTTCAGAAATGTTTAGGACATTATGCAACTGGTAAGGGAAAATTCATGCCAAGCACTGCCACACATACCAATTTTTGACAACTGCAACATTTTATCTGTCAGCCCATTGCAAGTCCTGAGAATTCACTACAAAGAAGGAGCCCCTGTTGACTGAACTTTGGTCTTGAACTTTGGAGCCTGTGCAAAGCATGAAGGGACATATTTGTTTCCATATTGTAATGGATGTTTATGTAAATCATAAGGCAAACAGGGAAAAACTGGAAAATGGCTGGTTTATTGGAAGAGACTTAGAGTCATTTCCACTTTTACCCAACTTGTTCTCTGTGAAGCTGGCATTTATAATCTTGATGCTGGCACTCACAGCAGGCTGTTAAGGGGGTTGAAAGATCTGTTGTCATGTTTGTTCATATTCCATAATATGTTTTAGATAGATGAAGGTTTAATCCATTTTTCTCACTCAAAGAAAGGATGAGATTACCTGCTTAAGCCAAAAAAGAAACTCAGCACAAAGATGTTGGAAAACAAGTCATTATTGAGCTGATGATCCTGTTACTGCTGTAGTGAAGCTGGCATCACAGCTTTTACCTAAGCCAAGAAGTTGAGATCATTTTCTATAAACTGAGATGAGAAAATTCACAGCATACTTATGTTCCAAAAAAAGAGATTTTTTTCCCCCAGGTTTGCTTGTTAAATGTCTAATTTCTAAGTTTATCCATAATAATGAGAGATTGATTAATCTGAGTAATAAATTCTGAGACAGTGGGTCTGGAACCTAGATTTCTTGAAATTGCTTAACAAATTATTGCAGAATTTGTAGATGAAATTTTTAGCATGCCTTATGCAGTGATAAATTTTCATTTTATTTGGCAGAGTATTGAAATAAAACTGCTACATAGGGAAACCTGTCTTCTCATTTAAATAATTACAGACCTACTTTTTTTTTTTTTTTTTTTGTGAACCTGATGGCAACAACTGCACACTGTCAGTAACACAAGGCTATCTTTCTGCATAAAACGACTGGCTGCAATTTAATCAAGAAATTAAGAGTTCAGAGGAAAGTGACAAAAGTGATTAGACTCAAGAAAATACTTCCATGTGAATAAGGATTGAAAAGTTTAAGTTCTAAAAGACATGAGTAAGAAGAGACATGAAGAAGTAGACTTTTAAAGGTAGGATATTTGCCAACTAGGAGCTGTGGGGATTCCCCCACCTTCCCTACTCTTGAGGAACTTTGCAGGACCCTAGAAACTGGGAAGAAGTGTTCAGTCACTTGCCTAATTCTCCTGTGTCAGTCCAAAATTTGCCTAAGTCTCTTTAACTTAAAATGCATGCACAGCCTGCACTTTTTACTCCCCTTCATCTGGGAGCACCTTTTTAACCCCCTTCATAAACATTTTCCATGTTTTAAAATTCACTATTTTAGTTAGGGAGAACCACTGAGACCCCTCAGAAGTGTTTGGCAGAGCCCACAGTCTACATCTAACCTGCCTGACAAGTGACCACAGCCTTGTAAAACCTGCTCTCCCCTCCTCCTTCAACTGTACTTGAAGGTGATGCCTTGGAGAAAACAGAAGCAGAGAAAGGGAGAAGTGAGTCCCAGCATATTCAGCCTGGAGAGAGCCCAAGGACCCTTCCTGTTTTGTTGGCTACTCCCACTACTCCCTTTGCCAGGAAAAATCCCCATTTTTAGACTCCAAGTGCTGTGGAGTTAGTGGCACATGGCTAGTAGGTATGTGGGTAAGCACATTGACCTTTCTTATATAAGGATTTCGTAGTGGCTGTGGCAAGGGATGGCTGACAATGGATGCACCTGGGCTAAGGCTTTCTGCATCACATTTCATCTCCCTTAAGAGCTAATATGGATATAACTACTATCTATTTTTTACTATTGATGTGATACTTGCATGCAGTCAGTTGTCATTTTCTGAACTTGCACAAGTCTTCTTTCACTTGGAATATATGAATGACATTTGAGGATATATTCCATATGAAAAAAAATGAGGCAATAACACTAGAACACTCTTTCAAAGTACTATAAAAGTAAAAAAAATGAGCTTTGTTTCCCCAAGAGAAAAGACCTTTCTGGCCTGAAAAGTTACTTTAGAAATGCCTCAATGTGGATGTTCCAGTTCAGTCATTATATTGGTGCAAAGTACAGAAACCTTTTTATAACAGCATTTTTCTTATCTCTTTAAAATACTATGTGCAAGACATTGGTTAAGAAATTGCAACACAGAAAAGCAGGTGTGCAAAGATATGTGTATGAAGCAGGTGTGCAAAGATATGTGTGTGAGGATGTTCCTCATGCCTCCACCACCAGAATTTTTAGTTCTTCCATGATGTCCACACTTCCTCTGTCTCTATCAGGCTACCAGGCCATACCACATCATGCACAAATGCATGCACAGGAACAGGTGTGGTGCATGGGTGTGCAGGAAGCAACCAGTATGAAGTAAGACAGTTGTGATAGCAATGGCAGGTTTGTGTGGGTGAAAGGAGACACCTTTAGAAATCTAGGACAACAGGAAACAAAGGCTCACTAAAGCCATAGGTAAGAAACAGCCAGCTCATTTATTAAGTCATGATTCATTTATGTGCCAAAGCCCCATATCAAAAATCAGAGTAATTAGTGTTGAGTCATGCAGACAAGGAGACGAGCTTGGAGCTGGCACAGGTCTTGCCAAGAAGTGATAGAGCAGCAATCACCTGGGGTGGGGAGCAGGGAGGTGCTGCTTCAGAACCTTGGGCAAGGCCAAAGGCCACACAATCAGATCAAACTACCAGTGTTTATTTTAAAAGAAAGCATTTTCTATTCTGTCTGGATATGAAGAAAACCTTAAAAATGTAACAAACTACCTGCTTTTTGGTGTGCAGCCTGATATATCAGCTTCATTAGGAGTAATCTGTCCTGACATGTCTCTCTCTGTGATACTTGCTGCCAGCTAAAGAAGGAACATGTGCTGTGGGAACAAGCAGAAGCAGAAGTGAGAAGGTCAGACAGTGCAGTTTCATGCAAATCTTGGCCTTTCTCTGCTCTGGAGAGGCCCTATCCTTTCTGGGCATGATAGTCTTCATGCAAAAACCTATCTGCTTGCATTTTCTCGCTCTCCTTTGCGTGGTGGCTTTACAAAAAATTATTTATGCATGACATACGAGAGGGGTGACTATAAGTCACTATAATGCACAAGTTCACTCAATAGAATGTTCCACACTACACCAGTTATTATTTGAATTCACTGCCTTGGTTGAAAATTCCTCCTCTGCTTTGCAAACAAATAATGCACAGCGTTAACCAAGTTACCTAAGTTAACTGGGAGCACAGCCACGTGTCTTTAGTGGCTTTTAGTGTCTTTCCAGCCACTTGTCCTGGCACGGTGAAGGATGAAATGAAGTGCTTTGGGAGCTGGTAACCCTCAGGAGAGTGCAAGATGTCACAGAGCTCTGTCAGCACTGCCCATTGAATTATTTCCAGGCATACCCTGTGCAGCAGAGGCTCCAAGCTGATGCAGTTGCAAGGGAGGGATGTCCCATTCCCATGCTGGAGGGAATTGCACTTCCTCTTGGCCTGCTGCTGCCCTTGTGTTCCTGTGTGCCACAATGGAGTCTGTCACTATAGACCAGATTTCTGTGAATCTTCAACATCTGTTCCTTTCTCTATCAGGAGTGTGACATTCCTGTTGGCTATTTAAACCAAAATTGACAGGCAGCCAGGTTCCTCCTACGTGCATTTATTGTGGTGGCTCCCCATTTTCCTCCTTAAAATGCACAAAATTCATAGAAATGCATATACCTTGACACAGTTATTTAAGTAAAAAAATTTAATACTCACCAAATATATTAGCAATAGAAAAGGTTTAGTAAGATTTTTTTCTTGTTAGTATCTAAGTATTAAATACATTTTTGGGTAATAGATTTCCATTATTACTCTGTAAGAAAAAAAATTTCAGTCATTAGCTAAAATAAAACTAGTATTGTAATATTGCAAGTAACTTTGACTTTGCAATCTTTGCTTCGGGAGTACTGATCTGAGATTTTGAGAATCCAGAAATTTTAAAAAATGCAAAATAAAATAATTCATTGAGAAGCCCTTATGATTAGCTTTCCTTACCCCTCTGTAGAAGTTTATATGCTGCTGGTGGCTTTCCAAATGAGTCTGTTCTTGGAGGAGCCTAAAAAATCTTGGTCTCACATGGAGACAGGGAAATAAAAGTTGTAAAGCTGAGAATAGGATAGAAATCCATTTATTGGCTACTCTAGACTTCTAATCTCTTTTTTCCCTTATAAAATATAAAAGTCTAATTTGAACATATCATAAATACCTGAAAATATGTGTAGAAGGACTGTGGAAAGATAGATCATCTTTGCTGTATTACAGATAATTGATGCAGTTTATTACCTGTATATTGTTTATTATCTGTGCATATTATCTATGAAAGTGGTGGCTAGGAGAAGTTATGAGGATAACCTTTTCAATAAATGTTTTCCATTTAAACTGTTTCCAAAAGAGTAACTTTTTATATTTTCAACGTTCAAAATGTGTTTCAAATAAATCCAAAAAACATTGCTCATGAAAATCTTTCATCTCACTAAATTAATGAAGAGTTTCTGACTTTTAAGTAGCTATTCAAAAATGCATTATCTTGTTTTCATAATCTATTTTTCTGTTAGAAAAGTGGGTGTCATGTGAGTCATTTCTTTTTGAGTTTCATAAGCCAAAGACTTCTATGACAGCTGGCCAAATTTACTTCCCAACTATTATAAGTAACACAAATAGCTACTTTCCTTAATATTAAAAAAAAAAACCAACCTTGCTATACAGTACATAATATGCACTCAGGTAATAAGAGTACTAAAAATTACTACCTAGAAAATGTTAAGATATACAGCATTTCACATATAATCTGAAAAGAGATATACTTTCTCAAACATTTAAATAAGCAAGGTTTTCATCCAAGAAAGAGAAGACAAATTAGACAAAAAAACCTTGGCAGATAATTTTGAATGGTCAATGCTTGTTTCTAGGTGAAAGCATTCAAAATGTTATCTGGAGGAAGAAAGTTTTCAGTAAGAAGAAACTTCAACAATCTTTTTAAAAATGGAAAATTGGTGCAATGAAAGAGTTACTGAGAGCAGTAATGGGTCTGACTGTCCCTGCCCACCTTTCTGAGGTAAAGAGTACGTACATGACAAGGCTGGAAAGGCAGAGATTTCCCATCCTTTCCCTCAATCAGTGGAACAGCAGCTGTCAGATTTTGTGGACTGTTTCCTGACCAATACCAGGTACCTTCAAAATCTGTGGTTATTAATGTATTTTTAACTTCCAACAGAAAAATTCCAGCAGGTATGCCAAAGGAATCACAATGTTCAAGGCTTGCCTAGTGCTTCTAACACAGATTAGAAAGAACTACAGGGAGAGCTGAAGCAAGTAAACACTGCAAAACAGAACACTCAGGGCCCCAGAAGCAACCTCAGGAGTGGAAGGATCCCTCCCACAGCTGCTCTCCATGCTCTGGCCAGTGCCACACAGCACAAATTCACCCCATGGGTTAACTTCTGACTCCAGCTCAACCTCTTGTCAGCGAGGTCCCCATTCTGCAAACCTCTTTTCCACCCAGTCAGTGTCCCAGTTGCAAGACTGTGCAATATTTTCACATCCTGGCTGCAAGACACTGCATTTATTTTTGGTGAGCTTCATGAGGTTTCTCTTTATGAGGTCTCCAGTCCATTAACATTCTTCTTCAAGGCAGCCCTGTCCTCCAGCACATAGAGTGTTCCTCCCACTTTGGTGCCATCTGCCAACTTGTTGAGGGTGTGTTCCACCCTATCATCCCAGTCATCAATAGATGTCAATGTTGAACAGTTTTGACCCCATCATCAGTCCCTGGGAAACACAATGAATAACTAGACACCAACTTTACTATGAACACCATGAGCTCATTTCTGCACCCATATTACAGTCTACCTGTCTGGAAGAAACCTGCTCAGGTTGTCTGTTGAGATGCTATCAGAGAATGTGACAAAAATCTCGCTAAAGTCAAGGTCAATGACATCTACTGCTCTCCCATTGTTCTCAACACCAGCCATTTCATCACAGAAGATATTCATGCTAACCAGGTATGATTTGTTGTTCATAAACCCACAATAGCCATCTACAGTCCCTTTCTGGGCCTTCATGCACTTGGAAATGGCTTCCAAGTTAATTTGCTCTGTAAACTTGGCCAGGAGCTGTCTTGGGGCCAAGTGTCCTGTAGTTGTCCTGTAGATTTGTGCACTTACAAAAGTGCCTTTTGCTCATCACTGGGAATTTCCCCTACCCACTGCTGTCTCTCAAAGCCAATGGAGCCTGGTCCTGCAATACAGTTGGCCAGTTCCTTCAGCATGTGTCTGCACCCATCTTTACATCCAAAGTGCTTAAGCAGGCCATAACTAGATCCTCTTTTAGTATGGTAGTGTGTCTCTCCCTCAAAGTCAGTCAGTCAGCAGAGACCTAGAGATGTCTGGTGAAATGCCTGCTCAGCAAAGACTGAGGTGAAGAAGGTACTTATTTGTAATTTTCATGTTCTTTTCCAACCACCCCACTCAGCAGTCAGTCTTGCTGACAAGGTACCTACAGAAAATGTTTTTTACATTTCTCACCAGGTTTAAATCTAGCTGAGCTTTGGCTTTTCCCTGCATGCCTGGGCAATGCCTCTGCACTCCTCCCATGTAACCTGGCCCCACTACCACCTCATGTACACTTTAGCCTCAGTGATGTGCTCTGTTTTCAACCAAGCTGGCTCCCAGTCATGCTGGCTTAAACATATGCAGGAGCTTTGGACAAAAACTATTAACTTGTTCTATACAAGTCTTTTTGTTACAAAACATGTAGATATTAGAAACAGCTATTTTGAATAGCTTTGATGTGCACAAGTCAAGAATATATCTTCTTTGTCGTCCAGATTCATCAACAACAATTCTTAAAAAATGAAAATACGTATTTCTAATTTTTCTTCTTCCTTGGTTTCTCACATCTATTTCTTACAAACAGGTATCTAAGAGTCTTTCCTGCTTCCTTTGTGTACAGATGTATAGATAAAGTAACATGCCATCAGCTTGTGTAAGTAAAACATGACGAGTAATCCAACAAGTAACACACCTCTACAATAGTCATCCTAACTATTTTATTGACTATTAAAAATTCAAATTGCTTAACTGTTTTATCTTCATTAGTCATCTATTTAATTTTATTCTTGCAATCTGATCCATCTTATTCTGATACATCTTGTATTTTAATGCACCTAATGTGTTTTTATATGTCTAATATGTTCTAATACACCACAGTACAGATACAGGAGTTGTGCTTATAAAAGCTATTGAGTCACTGGTAGAATCATGCACATTTTTATGCTTCATTAAAACATCATAAGTCAAACACAAATTACATCCTCTCATTTACTGCTCTGATTGCCATGTAAAATGAAAAAATCATGAAGAAACCTACAAAAAAAAATAAATTCCAAAGCATTTTCTTACAAGGATTGAAAAAATCCATAGAAACCAATTAATGATTTCCAAACCAAACCAAAAAACGCATAATTATCTTTCAGCTCTGATATTGTTTATGGCATGAAGGTTTTTCACTCTACAAACTGTAAATCTCTTTAACCATGCATTCTGCTTTCCATCACCTCACATCTCAGAAACTGGGCAGAGGGAGGATGTGTCCCTGTGAAAGCTACAAAGGTAGCATTAAAGTAAGAACAGCAATTGGAAGGATTAATTTTTCTTAAATGATGTGTGGTGACTCAGTGCTTCTGTTTGGAACTACTCCACCTTTGAAATGAGGGCATGACAGAGAACTGTCTCTCTGGCCCATGGCCAGACTTGCATTCTTCTCTTGGCTCCTCTGTGTCACATTGACCCCCAGGACAGTCCTGGAGGTGTAAAGGAAGCATTTCAGCCTAACCACTCCCAAGGCTGACACCTATTTATGAATGTGTCAGATGTAATTTCTTTCAAAGATACATAGATTATGTGGGTTGCAAAATATTACAAAATCCAGATACTTTCATAATGCAAGCTTGTAGCTGCAAGTCAAGACTGTACCTGAGCAGAAAGATGTATGGATGTAGCAGTCACTCTTCTGAATCCTCTGTGCTTGTATCAAGGGGGTGTTCCTGCCAGTCAGCCTAGACATTCCTCACTTGGATTCCCATTGCAGGTCTTGAGGCATAAATGCAAACTGTTTAGTAAATTAATATTGGTAAATCAAGTCGTTCATCCCTGGAGGTGCTTAAAGACCAAAGATATATAAAGCACAAAGCTAGAAATAGATTATTGTCAGATGTATTAAAGGCTGAGTCTTTGAAATTAAAATCTCAAAAAAGAAAAAAGAAAATGTATATGTTTGTCAGGTGCTTTTGGTCTGTCCTACCGGGACAAGACCCTCTATAAAATGTTCATATGCTTATACTCAGCTCTGATGCTTCTTGTACTTGTGGGGGTTGTTACCATCTATGCCACACTCTCAATGATTATTGAGTATTCTCTTGACTATCAGCCAGATGTGGTTGATAATGATAAACAGCATTTGGTAATCTGAGAAAATTATCAAAATACTCTTTGTGCCTGAAGAGAGCTCTGGTTCTCCCCAGAAATTCTATGTGTTTGTTCCACTGGATCCTGAAAGTCTTTGTGAAAAATACAGATATTCTTTGATTGGGTGCTGCATTAACTCTTTTAAAAGAAACTGAACACATGAATTCTAATAAGAAAACAAAATTGGACATATCTTCTTTGGTAATGAGAATGCATCTTTTAAGCTGGTAAAAAAGAAAAAAGGGCACAAATGACCTTGAAAATTGTACACATTATTGTCGTGTATACTGTGCCAGATTTCTGACCCTGAAGAAGATAAGTGAAAGTCTCCTTTTTTTTCATTTTACTTCTATCTGGTTGGCAATATCTAGCTGACTTCTTTTCCCTAAAAAGGCCAGATCAAGCTGACACTTGTTTAGTTTTAAGATATGAGTAACTAACTCCACTTGCTTCAGCACCACCAGTCATTACAAAACCCAGGGTTCTCACCAGCTTGTGGATGATGACGTGGATCACCTCTGCAGCAGGTCCAAAATGACAGAGCAAAATCTGAGAGCTGCTAAAGCAGACAGCATGGCTTTTTCATGCCATTTTATGTGACCATCAGCCTTGGCTGCTCAAGGCTTTCCTCCCAGCCTCTGCTGCTCTGGCAAACCACTCATTGGATTTAAATTGTATAAAGTGGTATAAAGAACCAATAGAAAACTATTTTCTTTATATTTAGTAAGAATCTTTCCATGATCATTTATTTCCTGGGATGAGCTTCCCATGGAAGCAGAAGGAGCCAGCCCTGCAGGTGTGGGGTGAAGGCTATTTGAGACTTTGTGAGGGGAGAGTAGGAAGCCAGCAGCCCAAACCAAATGATGGCAGTCTAAGTTGCTGTAGTACCACACCCAATAGGCAAAATACTACCAAAAATTACTTTCAAATGTTATTAGATTTGTTACCTTTCATACAGATGGTTCCTCTAGAACACCAGCTGACTTCTTTCTTTTTCTTCCCTCTGTAGAAATTTTCTGAGCTGTTACTACAATGAAACTAAGCATGGTGAGGGGAACATTAGTGGTCTCAAGAATAAATTATTATTCTTTTGTTTATAAATAAAAAAAACCCTCCTGTCTTCAAGGCTCCAGGCTGTTCTAGTGGGAGTGAAGAAGTGGTTTGAGTTTTGGTTTCTTGTTTTTACAAGGCAGCCCACAATATTAAATTAAGCAGATCCATCAGAGTCATAATGTAACCCTGTAGTTTTAAGTATGCAGAAAAGTAAAGCAATTGACCTAACAGTGTTCTTTCAATTTTATACTAATTTGGATTTATAAGAGCCAGCTGGTTTGGCTCCAAGGCACTGCTAGAAATTAATAAGTCATTTAGAAAACTTGAAATGACTACATGAAGCACAGAGCAGTAAAGAAATGGGAGTTTGGGTCTGAAACATGAAGGAGTTTCAATGCTTTAAATGAAAACTCACTCAACGATACCATCTGAACCCCCTCTTTTCTTCAGTTTGTTTTCTGCCCAAAAGACTGGCTTTTCTGCTAGAATCCATGGGTGCCTAGATTTCCATCCTGAAGATCTTCATACAACCCCATGTGGTACTCCACAATTAATAGGACTCACAAGAGTCTGCCATCTAAGTCTTAATGCATGACCCATCTGAAAGTCCTTCCAAAGCACTGTCAGTGGTTTTTTCCTAAGCCTTGGTACCTGTCCTCTGGTACTGATGGCCTCTTTCTTAGCTTGCTGGTTTCTTTCAGTCCTGTTTTTAGGATCTACATAAATACCTACAGGCTAAAAGAAGGGCTAATAAAGATTTTGGAGAATTAAAATCAAGGTGTAGCTAATCCCCACCAATGCTTTTATTTGTCCTAAAGTCTTTGGGCATGTCTGTTTTTACCAGAACAATTCTTAGGGCACTTACAGTTGTTATTGTTTTTGGACTAAAGTGAGTTTCTCATTACCTAAAACTGTTTGGATCCACCTGCTAGCAGTCTTTCCATCTAAGTCCCAGTCCACTGTGCAGGTACAGAAGATGTTTACTGGAATCACCTATTTATCTTACACCAAATATTTTTAAAAGTCGCATTATGAAAAGTTCTTCTGTGGCTCTGAGCTCTGATTTCTCAGACATGGATAGTTTTAATGTCCAGGATATGCTCTTTTTTTAAAATATTATAAAAATGTGGTTTCGTCATGTTCTTAGTGTTCATTTTCTTGCATAATTTGACTTCCAGAGAACAACTGGCAACCAGAAGACAATGTTTCTAGCATAAATATTTCTCATAAAATGATGCCTTTTCTTCACAGTTTCATTTCCCTTTTACACCCTTCAGATTTATTATTTTCCCCTCTTCCTGATTTTCCTTTAAATGCATTTTCCTGGAAACATGGCAATACTGCCAAGGGAATCTTTGCTTTTCTTGACATTGCATTGTACCTCTGATTTTAGGTATTCTCATAAAACAGATAGAACATTTGTGCTGAAGAGCCGAAACCACCAAAAACATAAATATCAGAACTGGGAACAGAAATATTCCCAGAAATCAAAACTTCCTTTAAATGCTCTCAGTATGAGGAACAACACACTGAATAAGGAGGAAAATTCATGTTGTCTAACCACACTGTAGACTTCCATGAACGCTTTATTAAGTTTATTTTTGCCCCCACATTCAACTTGTTTCAGTTTAGTTTTAAAAACTGAACGTGCTTTCTTATATATTTAGGTGTCTACAGTGCTTAGTTTAGGTCTCAGCTGCAGGCAGATGAGCAATTCTAATGCAACAAGGACAAAAATCATGTAAGCAGGCAGAGAAGGTTAAAATTAGATGGGCTGTGTGCTGCTTGTCACATGCTGGTTTAGATTGCATTGGCAGCTCTGTGCATGCTATACTATAAAAAGATTAGTCAAAGCCAATGAAAAGAAAACATTGGAATTGTAACACACTGGAAAGGAAAAAGAAAAATAACTGTCAACCATTAACAGTGCAAATATTTACCTTCAAGCACTTATTAAAAAATATTTTTATTGGTGTTTTGCTCATTTATAAAAATTACAAAGTAACAGTATTTAACTATACGGAAAAAAAGGGGGGGAAAAAGTGAATCTATTAGAGAACAATTATTCCATAGAAAGGATAAATAGTTAAAATTAGTGTGTATGATCATCCAGGGAAGCCTATGTTTGAATCACTGATTCTAATAAAAGCAAGACACACACAGCAAGACAAACCACAGGGACACAAGATTACATTAAACAGACACAGTAAATCTCTCACAGCACCTGTGGTTTATAACTCAGAGAATTGGGAGGGATTGGGGCAGAACCTTGACCTGACAGAATTCTAGCTGATTTATAAGGTATTGATTTAGTTATAAAATAATTCCAAATATTAGGAAAAATATTTCACATTCCCATCCTATATGTAAAAAATAAAGGAAACAAAAAAAGTGTTTTGAGATAATAGTTTTATCCACTTTTCTATCTTTCCTGAATTAAAAAGTCTAGCATTACATTGTGACTTTTTCAATAAGTGGATTTTATTAACATTTGATTAACATATTAAAAATTAAGAGTAACTTCTTTGATTATTGGATGTTATTTCAGAAATCAGGTATTAAAGTATCTATAGGTAGCTATGGGATTTTAAAAATTATTAATTTTCACTACTGCAGGAATGTAAAAAACCCAAGCAGTTAATTCAGAAACACAGAATTTAAAAATGTTTGCATAAATGTTTTAAATTTATTTAATATCTTGCTAACTCTGAATTTTCAAAACCATTCTTTCTTTAAGAAAGTTTTCTGTATTTTTCTTTCCACAAGGATGAATCAGTTATTTGAAAAAACTATTTTTTACTACATTTATAAATGGGTCACAAATAAACTTTATTTATACATTTGATTCTGGCTCTTTCTAGTAGGTGGAAATAGCCAGATATACGTAAAATCCACATTTAATCAGAATGTATACTGTACTCAGTGTAGTGAAAATTCAATTCCAAAATTTAATCAGTTCAGATTTCAGTGAGTGGACAGATAAATAAATTAATTTCATGTAAAAAAAAAAAAAACAACCAACCAACCAAACAAAAAAATCCTAATAAAGCAGGCTGGGAATCCATTATTGGCTGCACCAAATCCCCTTGCAAAGGGTTTTCCATGAATATAAGTTGTAGGTCTTGCCTGAACAGTTAGAGACTTTAAGGACAAGACTGAAAAGGAGTCAGAGTGAGAAGAAATTGTAAAAGGTCAGATTAGTATTGTTTTGAAGAAAAAGAGCTCAGTGAATTTGCATCATTTGACATGTTTTTTTTCTATGATGTTCACACAGTGCAGGGAAATGGTAGAGGATATTACAGATTGTTCCCACTACCCTTTTTTATGCTATAAAGCCAGATCCTTACTGATGTGACTCTTTTGAGGCTCAGTAGGAAGGTGGGGCCTAAAGATGAATAATGATATCTAACAGAGACTTCAAAGTGAACTCCTTACATGCTGACTGGTTACTACTAATTAAATGGCAATGAAAATAGTGTGAAAATATTCTCTTAGCCATAAATACATACAGCATTTTTAAAATTGAACGTAATAAAGTGTTAAAGGGATTCAAATAATAAACAGAGGAATAATCACTCTGTTTGCCAGGGTACAGTGTACTCTTTCTAAAACATCCTGCCTTGAATAGTAAAAAGTTTCAGAAGCTTCAAAAATATCTAAATAAGAAACGGGAAAACTCCAAGACTTAGAAAGGGAAAATGGTAAGAAATTACTTAAGCAGTTATTGATCAACAAACTGATAACACAGTCTTCAACAGCATATATCAGGCTGCCTATTTAAAATTCCATTACATAATCTAATCAACATATCTTAAAATATGTGCATGGTCAAGATTAGCAGATGGCCATCTTTCTATGCTCAAAAATGCCTTCAAAAGCTGGTCTCTGAATAGCAGTTGGCAGGAAAAATATGCAGATGGCTGAAGTAAGTTTAATATACATCCATCACTGATACTGCATTAAACGGAATAGATAATTACACATCATAATAACTGATGATTAATTACAAACAAAAGACATAAAATATATATGTTTCATATGTTAGTTCTTCAAGTGGACTGCTAAGGCAGCTGGACATTGAATAAAAAGATTAAAATTCAAATTAGATATGCTGTTGGCAAAAACGAAACCAAGGAAAAAATCCATGAGTAGTCAATGAGCTGCTCAATACAACAGATATCTCTTGCACTGTAGCCTGAAGGTCAGTCATCTGTGACTCTGATGGCATGTCAAGAAGAGTGATTTGATTCAGCTGAAAAGAAGTCTGCCCATAATTGAAATATAGCCAGTCTGCATTAAATTTAGATCCCTTTTTTCCCTGAGAAAAACAGGAGACAATCTGTGTTGTGTACCCACAGGCATAATAAAGAACACGACAATTGAGCATGTATCAGAGAGCTGAAATTACTTTAGGCTGCCTATGGTTGGGCTACAAAGATATAGCAGTGGTTCCTAAAACCATTCAAAACACTCATGGAGGTCATTAAATTTCAAGTTGCGTTCTGGACTGCTGTATCATCTATAGCACTATGTCAGCACTGCAGAACAAGCAGAAATCTATCCTTTACCTTGGCCTACTGGCCTCCGCACCAGCGCTACCTAATGCCAACATCACACTCCCCCTTTAGGGCACTCAGAATCCTCTTTCAGGCTGCTATTAGTGGTGTCAGAGTTTGTGTGTCCCTTTAATATAATATAGTTCTTCCCCAAAATTGCTGAATCTACACATAGATCAAACACAGCATCAGCATCGAGGTGATGCTTCAGCAAAAATAATTTCCTTTATGATGAGAGGCTCATGCTGTATTACCTACATCCTTACTGAAATACATGTTAATAGAGAACAAGGGAGAATAAAGGGATTAAAAAAAGGACTTTCACTCAACTTTTATTAGAGGAAGTTTCAAAAGAATATGCTACATTTCCTTTTTCAGTAAGGATGTTCCCCTTTCCCTTTAACAAGCAAACATCAATTATACTCATCAAAAAGGGATCTAATATGTCTACACTGCCTTGTTTATTATATTAGTTTATCTGTGGCATAGTAATTACTGTAGCATCTGAGCACAGCATCAGCAGTGACAGCTTTACCCTAGTGTGATGAAGAGCACATTGATCACTGGACATGAACCTCCGCCCAAGTCCATTTCAAATGTTTGCTCACATCTTCCTGGTCACCAGCTCCAATTCTATTGTCGTCACTACAGGAGTGACATACTGCAGACTCTGAATATTTTTCAACAAATAACCCTATCTTGGTCACATAGGATTCCTGAGTCTGAGATTGTGATTCTTTTTTCAGATAAAACTCTGAAAAGGCAGAGGAGTAGATTAAGACAGTACACACAGGAGCTGACAGAATAAAAAGATAGTTGGGTACAAAGAGCCTTGGTACTTACCTATCTACTGACAACATATTCTTCCTATGGGAAAATCAAGTTGCAGTAGTTGTAACACTATCAAACTGTTCTGAAGAATATTGAAGGCAAAGACTTCACTGCTTCAGGCTTAATCATGTTTTGGTTTTGTTTAATTGTAGTTTCTAGGCATTTTGTAATGATGTTTTTTAAAGTATTTGGAAAACAGTGAAATATCTTCACTTCCTCAACTTACTGTGTCTCACAGCCATTGGTTTTTCTATTATTGTTTTCCATTCCCCATCAGTCCACTCAAATTTACAAAAAACTTCCTTGAGAAACTTCACTTGAGAAACATCAAGAAGATTGATTGTACCCAGCTACTCAGGAGAGTAAGATTAAACAATTTCCACTAAGTTGGTGCAGCTCTAGTTGAGAAGGAGAGTGCCAGCTCATAATTTCAAAACCAGCTGTCTTATTGAACAATTTTACTGTAAATGTTGGATTAATGAGTGTGATATATGGTTTCAGTGGATTGCATGACTAACTGGACCCATGGCTTATATATATACACAGCATAAGAGTAATTGTACATGAATGACACATTTTTCTGTACTGTTCCAATTTGTTCAACTGCCAGATGATAGAAAAATAAAATTTGGGATATGGAAAGGAAAACTGAAATGGGCACTTAAATCCCTTGGACTGTGTTATAATTCTGACATTTTAAGAAAATGTATAATTGTGAAATCTGAATTTCATAAATGTTACAAGAGTTTTGCAATTTAATTTAATCTTTATGATTGGTGAAGGCAAGGCATGTTACCAAACACATTTTGTTGTCAGTGATTTCTATTTTGTGACTTCTCTGCATAAAGGAGAGATATAAATTACTTATGGACCTGAAACAAAAATTCCTATATTTATCTTGAGAATAAAATATACTTAGGCTATTTAATACCTAGACTGTTTAAAATGGCTCTATATATTATCTCTTTTGTATTATACTTTTATATCATTTTGCCTCTGAAATTTATAATACATACAAATTTCCATTAAAAGTTTTATTAAAGAGATGGGACAATCTTTGAGATAGATAGCCAGTTTCTCAAAAAGTTATTAATGATTTTCTGCAGAAACAGACAGCAGTGATCAAGCATAATTTAGAAAATTTTAATTAAATCATTACTAGTTAACCTTAGCCACGCAGAATTTTGAAGCAAGAACTGTGTTAGAGAAGTGCATTGATTTAATTGCACTTTTTATACTCTTAGTCAAAATGTCAAAAGTATGCTCTGAATTGTGTATTATCTGATGGCTTGATTACTTGCTTGTTAATAATTGTATCACTCATCTGGAAATACTCTTCTGACATTTAGCTTTACTCTGTTTGCTTTTAAAACTGAGACATGATTTTGCTAAGGCAAAGAACATGAAGTAGGAAGCATATGGAATGAATTATTTACTGTGTAAAACTACATTTACATTTAACTGAGTTAGACCTGATCAGCTGGGGGTTTTAAGCTCCTACTGGCTATGGATGTGGGTGATGCCCTTTTCGGATTCATCTGCCCTCTGTGCTTATTGCCACTGCTGCCCATCCCAAGAGATCTCCTTGTATTGAAGTTCCAGTCCAGCCCTGACTGTTTGAATAGTCAGGACAGCAGTTTAAGTCACCAATAAAAAGTCACTGGGACAATAAAACTGTGCAGTGCTAATAATATATTGCTGAAGCTAATACATGTCACTGCAGATGAGAAGTCCTCACAGGAGCTATTGCTGCAGAACACGGCAATGCCTCACACAGAGGCTTTGGAAAGGTTACATACCCACAGCTAAGCTTTTGTGTAGTCTTCAGGATTTAGTGTGGGCTAAATTACACCTTTCAGTGATGATGTTCCCATCCAGACATAACATGCTTTGGTCATACAAACCCTGACAACGTTGTGCAAGATGTAGGTGGGAGCTAGCTCTCAGTAGCAGAGCAGAGCACAAATACCAACATGCTCTGAGCTCTGCACTGGATGGCTAACCATGCTGGATCTAAGTTAGAATCTGCTTTGACCTGTCTAGGCTTGTTCAGCAAACAGAGAAACTGGCCTGCAGGCCTGCTGACAGCACAAAGGAAATTTCAACACTGGATTTGGTTGCAACAAATACTTTGCTTGGGGTAATACCTTCAACATAATAATCAGTCTGGAGAAGACAAGGTTCTAGGAGATCTTATAGAAGCCTTCTAGTACCAAAAGAGGGCCGATATGAGAGCTGGAGAGGAACTTTTCACAAGGACATGTAATGATAAGACAAGGGGGAATTACTTCAAATTTGAGAGGAATGTTACATTTGTCTTTACAAATAAATTGTAAATCTGTTGGTAGATAAAGTTAGCACCTAGAGATAAACGAAACAATGGGAGGGATTACACTGATTGGTGAATGGAAAAAGAGATTTGCCTTTACAAACAAACTGTAGGTTTGCTGGTAAATGAAATTGGGTAACAGAAGATGAAAGAAGCAACGGGGGGGAAACTATGAATTCTACAAGAATTAAAAATTAAAAGGGAGGGTTATACATTAAAGGGGAATGTCAGGTGTCAGGCGTTCCAGGAAGTCTGTGCCTCTCGAGTACCTCAGCCAATGGGGAAAGAGAGAGGGAAAAGCGGCCGGGAAATTAGGATAAAAAGGGAGGCTGCGTCCTCCAAAAATTCGAGAGATCCCAGGGGAATGCCCCATGGCCTCTCCCTTTATTTGAATAAAGCAAAAAGGACTCCTCTGTCTCCTTTTTGGACATAAACCTCTGGTGTTTGTGGATTAATTTTCCTTACAAATTGAAAGACAGTAGGTTTAAATTAGATATTAGGGAGAAATTTTTTCCTGTGAGGGTGGGTGAGGCACTGGAACATTTTGCTCAGGGAAGTAGTAGATGCCCCATCCCTGGAAGTGTTCAAGGCCAGGTTGAAGGAGGCTTTGACCAGCCTTGTCTAGTGGAAGGTGTCCCTGGCCATGGTAGGGGGCTTGGAATTTGATGATCTTTACAGTCCCTTCCAACCAAAAAAATTCCATGCTTTTATAATAATACAGTTCCATTTTGTCCACCACAGAGTGGACTTTCAGCAGTTATTATTGGGCATGGATAGACAATTTTCAAAAACAATTCCCTATCAGGTTACAAACAGAATGCATTCTATTAATTTCCCTGTTTAGTAGTCAATATTAGCAAATAGTCTCTATTTCCTAGACAATTAGTGGAGGAAAAAAGTGATTGCAACATCATATTTCCCATCACTGCCACTTGTTCCTGCATGGATGGACATGATAAAGGAGAAATATTACATTTGTGTCCTTAAAAATATTATGTCTAATATATTATGTAGCAAATTATAAAAATTAATAAATTGTCTCAAGTAAGTAAATTGAAAGTCTTCCAACTCTTTAAGTCATAGCTCACTTCCCACAAGATCTCACTGGGATTCAAGTTTCACTGGGGTGCCTGGCATCCAAGTCCAAGAGGAGAACCCAGAATTGCCACTGCAGAGCTCCTCACCACAGCACCGTGTCTCATGATCTGGGAGGTGCAGAACTAATGAGCTGTTTTCCAGTAATGTTTAGACACATCATAGTAAATGATTGCAATTTGAATATTTCCTATTGCTATACTGAACACTATGTCAAGCAGACAACAGATGTGCTGATTCTCCTTCTGCAACAAGCTGAATTAACATTCATCCCTCTCCCATTGCAAGAGGCTGGTGCTGCATTACCACAGCCTATTTGAACACTGTCGATAATTTAAATGCAGTCAGAGCCAAGACAAGATAAGAAAATGGGCAGAGTCATGTTTCCAGTTGCTGCTTTGCAAATCACAAAGCAGAATCTCTCATTCAAAAGAAAAAAAAAATATATAAAAAAAGAAAGCAATTTAAATGAAAAGGAAGAACTAGAACAGGAACTGCCACATCCCAGAATTAATTACTGTGTCTCTCTGAGTTCAAATGTCAAATTTGCTACTTGAATGATGTCTCAAAGGTGCTGTATATCACCTAGCAATTTCTGCATGGCTTTCTCCTGCCATCTTCCACCAAGAGCATGTGTCAGAAAATTAGGCCCAAGGTGTTATTTAGAGAAATACAGGGGGATGTATATTAAAACCGACTGATGATAGACATAATTTAATATATTGTTCTGTCTTTTCATTTGTACTCAATGCTCCAAAGTTATCTTTAAAGAACATGGATTAAACTTACTCAGTGGGTAAAATTTGTTGCCAGTACTGCGATGCTTGAGGTTCTTAGAATATATTTTAGTTGCTGAAAATTTACATACTTTTTGAATGCATAAAATAAACTTTTCCTGTTAATGGACACTAACCTCCACAGGAAAAGCAATTAAAAATACACTGTGATCATGATCCATGAGAAAACAAATTCAACAACTAAAATAACCCATAAAAAGTGAGAAACATAGTGGATATATTAAATTTCTGTATGTTTTACATAGGAGTTTAACATACCCTCCTCCAAGTAATAATACAAAACTTTCAGAAGACCTTTATCCATATTAAAAGCAAACTGTATTACTAGAAATTATATCCTATAAAATATAGAGCCATAGAGTCACAGAATGGCTTAGGCTGGAAGAACCTCAAATATTGTCCAGTTCCAACCCCTTTGCCTTTCATGATCATTGTAATCAAGTGGTCTGGGTTGGAAGGTACCTTTATGTTCATCTAGTTCCAACTCCCTGCTGCAGACAGGGACCTCTTCCACTAGACCAGGTTGCTCAAAACTCCATCCTATCTCGCCTTGAAGACTTACAGAGTTGAAGCATCCACAGTATGACTGCTGGTTCTTAAGCATGCTAAGAAAAATGTAATTTATAATGGAAAAGCCTATTATTCCCAGCAGTTTGGATTTCTTGTTAGGAGTTGCCAAATGGAAAGTCCAGCAGAGGCAAGGCTGTCTCAGTCCCACATCCATGGCGGGCTGCCAAGAGTGAGGCTGAGCACATCACACCCATATGCCTCTAGATGTGCATGCACATTCACCCATGATAACCTGGCATCAGAGGTGAATAATTAAGTAACTGGTACTTGTGTTTGTATTTCACTGACTTGGTTCCCCTACGTGAAATGCCAAGGTGCTCTAGCTGGTACTAGTGCCATTTTCACTCTCATCTTCTCTGGTGTCTTTTCTGATCTTTTGCTCCTGTCCTACCTGGTGGTTTTGCTCATGAAGTCATGACAATCTCACCTTCTACTTGCAGTACATAATTTTTATGGCTTTTGTGACAGATGCAAGCTGGAAGAAGTGACTTCTAAAGGTTCCAAACCTGGGGGAAAGGTTAATATAGCAATAGTTGATTTTGGTAAAACCTTGGCATTTTTTAAAGCTCATTGTTGATAATTTGAAGAACATGTTTTTCAGAAAGAAAAGAAGAGGTTTCTGCTTTCCTTCCTTACCGTTTCCATATATAACAGGCAATAAAGAGGTGGAGAGGTATAGCATTCATGAAGTAAATTTTTCATAGGCGTGGAAGAAATTCGTCCATTTCCAAGGAGCAGATATCAAAAAATGAGTTGAACTGGTAACAGAGGCAGGAGAAAAAAACACTTTACAGAAGAATGATATCTCTGCTAATGATTGCAGGCCATATATATGAGTGTCTGATCTCCTTTTGTTTTATAAACCTTGTGTTCTTGGTCATCTTACTTCAAAGCAAAGAGGACCTTACACAGTAGGACACAGAGAGAACATCAGCTCTGAAGAGAAAGTAACTGAAGACCTTCTTCCATTCCCTCCCCCTCCTTCTCTCCTTTGTTCCTTTCTCCCTTTCTTCCCCAGAATACATTTTTGTGCTGTATCTGAGTGAGGTTCTGATAACTGGCCTCCCCCTTAGAACTTCACTGATAATGCATGCTAAAAGTCTAATTGCAGATTATTTAAGACATGGAGGCCTGATCCACTGCAGAAGCATCACATCATAAATGTAAGTGCAGTGATTGGTATCCACACCCTGTGTCTGCATTTGGCTGTAACGAGCAATTCAGCTAGGAGAATGCATGTTCTCTAACCCTTGATATCATTGCTCATTGCTCTGTGGGATGTTCTCAGCCAATGTATAGTGTGCATTAAAATAGGAAACAGTCTAACACTTGGAAACATTTCCCAGTACAACTCAAGCTGACGTGGCAGGGAAGGCACACTGAAGGTCCGTATTCCCTACTTCACTTCTTTCTTTTGGAAATGCCACAGTGAAAATGGGATACAAGCATCATTGGGGTCATGAAATTTCTGCAATGCTGAAACTTTTAGGGGGGTTTAACTATTGTGCCATCACTGCTCAGAATTGTGTTGCTTTTGCTCTGGAGCTTGGCAAAACAGAATGAAATGAATTGGCCTAGAATTGAGTGCTGGCAATTTAATAGTTGGCCCAGCAGTCACAGATGTTTGCAAGGCAGCTCATGCTGTGCTGTTCATCAGCATAGTCAAAACTTGAAATATTCCCCAAACAGTTGTCTTTAATTGGGTTTAAATGGATGGATTATGGACTGAATACATATTTATCACCAGATATGAAACTAGCAAGCACAATAATAGAAAAAAACCCTTCAGAAACTTGGGGGCTACTGTTGTGTGTGAAGGGTCTAATGGATGCCTTCAATATCCAGAGATCTGTCATTAGGTTCATGCCAACACTTTGTTCTCTGCAGCATCATAAATGATGTGTCATGCCAACCCTGATTTTAGGCAACCCAAAGAACCATCTGCTGCCTTTATTACAGACGCCTTGTCCTGACACGTGCCAGCAGGACAAGTGACAGCATAATGGTGCTCAGAGTACCGTGCTGGAATGTGATCCTGGACAACTGACAACAAACTGGGTCTGTTTGCTTCCTTGTTTGGATACTGGGCATGTTTTCCTCTTCACAATATCTTCGTGAACAAAGAAACAGCTTTGCAGCCACCGAATACTTAAAGCTGTCAAATGTGCATTGTCTGTCTCAGCAAAGACGATAAGAAACACCTTTATGTATTTAAATTCCTAGTCTTATCAGTAACATGTTGAAATTCATTGAATGATCTTGTAGTTCACTGGTGCACTTGCCTTCTATTTAAATACAGCATTTTTGTAGGCATCCAATGTGAGTGAAATAGCTGTCTGACTGTGGTGAAAAATGAAAATATTGCATACAACTTTGCCACATCCTGATTTTACATTTTTTGACCTTATTCTTTGAAGACTATCCTTGAAGGAATAAATCCTGCTGCACATGAACCTGACAGGGGAAAATAGGGTTTTGTAAAGTATTCTCTGTAATTCTCTGCTTGCAGTACACAGCCATAACTGAGAAGTAATGACTTTTATCTTAAAAAAGAATCCAGTGTGCTAGTTGAATCTCAGAGACAGTCAACTTCTGCATATAGTAAAATTTTGTAATATAATTGCTTTCCACAGGAAACAAACTGAAAAGTTGATTAATAATTATCTGTGCATTATCTTTCAAAAATATATGAATGTAAGGACAGGGTCCCAGCAGGAAGAGCAGTGTTTTAAAACGTTTTAAACAGGCTAAAACTTAATCAATACCGTGATGTTCAGATACAAGCATAGAGAAAAAATCTTCCTGATAAAAGGAACCTGCCCACCTGTGCAGGCTAAACCTTCCCATCTCTTATCATATAATCAGATACATACTATTGTGTTCAACCACTGTCTGCTGCTAGGTTGAAGGAAGCATTTTCCCATCACTGCAAGCAGAATAATAGCATGAGCAAGGAATAAAGCAGAACTGGCCTGTAGTATGGGAAAAACATCCTCTTAACATTACTGCAGAAGCAAGAGATTGTATGACAAAGCCTACCCCTAAATTCTACATTCCTTGTGCAAAAGAAATATAGGCAAACCAATCATATCCCATGCTAATGATAGCTTTCCTCTTCTCCCTCACACTCACTTTCATCCTTCCTTGTCCAAGTGAGGAAAATGTAATTTGAACTAAGAATAATCTGATCAGCCAGTATGAGGAGTTGCATGAAAGGGGAGGTTGTGATGTACCTTTGCACACGTGCCGGTTTTGGACATACCCATCCTTACACGAGGCTTGCTGCTCACAGTGCAGAAAAGCCCGTGGCCCTGCCCAGCATGCTGAGGCTCTGTGGGGTTTCTAAAGGCAGATCTATTGGCAGCAAGCCTGAGGGTGACACATTCGTGTTGACTCAGAGCACAGTGAATTAGTGCCATCAATAGCAGCTCACAGCTCTCTGCACCACACAGCAGTAAGTAGTACAGCTGTACCTAGGTACCTATTGATCATCTCATCCTTTGCATCCTCTTTACCCAATCCTTGCACTCGTGTCTAGCTATCTCAACACCATGATAAGTCCCTTAGTGTGCAGACCTAATACTGGACAATTCAGTGTTGGACTTTGCAGAATTAAAAACATTTTCTTTCTTGCTGTAGTCCAAAGTTGTATCTCAGAGTCAATTTCCATCTAAATAGTTGCATGGTATTACTCCAGGCTCCCTATACCAGCGCACAGGATGGATGTGCAACAACTTGTGTGAAACACCATTTTGATCTGACTTTATCAATGGCTAATTTGATTTAGTAATGTCAGGATAAGCTCTTTCAGTGTCTGGTTTGTGTACACAATGGTAAAGTATCTTTGCAGGCATTCAGGAAAAGCTCTGTTAACGCAGATTATTCTCTGAGATGTCAATGGCAGCTTGCTTTGGATTTGTACCAGCAGTAAAGAAGACACCTGTTTCTGCCTCTCTTGTTCTGGATGGTAAGTAAGATGGGAGAGCCAAGGTATTGCCCATATCAGCTCCACCTGCTATGATGAAAATACAAAGATATGCTTAGACCCAATGTCCAGGCAACCACAAACTGACAGAAAACCAGTTACTCCTACTATCTTGACCAGACAGTAGTAAAAGCCATAATTTTGACTGGAACTCTTTTGTTTACCTGAAAAAATATACTATTTTTCCATAGCACCACTTCAATAATTTAAAAGATCCAGCAGTTAAAAAAACATGAATTAATGGATAAGTTTCACTTGCTTTGTAGCTGTCTCAGCTACTAAGTCTCATGTTTTCCAGCCTACTTTTGTAAGTCTAAGAGCAGCAATGCAGCATTTCAAATCCCAGACAATGTGAGACTTCTAATAAAATAATAAGAAAAAAATATTTTATAGCAGACATGGTAGATGACAAGGATCTTTCTTTCATTTTATTAGTGAGCTGCAAAATTTATTTTCTGCCAGAACTGGCTGAAGTACTACAGTAGCATAAAATTGAACAATAACCTGAAAAACAACTTTTTTTTCTTTATTTGTAAGTGGCAATATGTGTATGAATTTTGGTTGTGAGTAGAATTTGTGATGCTTTTGCTCATCCTTTTTTATAAAAAGAGTATTACAGCTTTTCACTTTGGCAGATATCTGAACTAGTTCATATATGAGGTAGCTGAATACAAAAACAAATAAACATTCTTCTGTTGGAGATACAAGGTGGCCTACCCTGACACATCATCTTTTTACTCAAAACTTATCTCACTTTTCTCCAGGGCAATCAAAACCTAAGACACTTTCAGATTCAATGGAGATGAGATGGCTTCAATGGTTAGTGAAATTTGTAAGCAGACTGACTGTAGTAATAATGAAAGTATTTGCCCTCAGATGCAACTTTCTTTTCGCTTTGGAATGACATTTAATGATATGCAAGGGCCAGAAACCTTCTGAATACTATTTCTCATATATTAACTCTGAAAAAGACAGCATTCTATTGCAAAAGTCCTTTATTTCCACTGAGTCTGTTGAAATGTTTGCCTGATTGTAGAAAAACAAGATGTCTCTTTGGTTGGACTTTGCTGTTTCAGGATGGCATTTCACTTGTATAATTCCATTTTCATACCTTTCAAATTATTATGATCTTTAGGATCTTAAAATCTCATCATTTCAGAAGTTCCTATCTAAGCAATTGTTTATCTTTTAAGACCATATTTTTTGATCCAAAATATAGGTACAGCTGTGGTAGATTTAAACAAATGACCTGACAGTACTGAAATTGTGCAATATGATTAAATTTTGCAAGGAGGCATTTTTTTTAACAGTTGAGGTTGAACAGAAGCTTTGGAAAGAATCAATGAAAAACCATCATGGTATCTTAGTGATTTTCATATTCTAACTAAATATAAAATACAACAATTTAAATAAAAAATAACACACAATTGTTTGTATTAAAACCTCCTACTAACATATTCAAAAACAAAAATATCATAGATTTGAGACTATCTACATTACATATTTTTGTACTCCCATGCTTCAGAAACTTCATTGCTGACTGACACCAAAGATGTACACAATGCCTTTAAACCATTTTCGCTAACAGATGTGCCTTTTCAGGAAATCAAATAAATAAATGAGACTTATGTTTTAATTCACCTTCAAATCTCAACAAAGCCTTTTTCTCTCTCTCTCTCTTTTTTTTTTTTTTTTCCTTTTAATGTGATTGCAATCACAATGGAGGAGATCTCTTGCGCCAGTCCTGTAACAAACCAATACAGGACTCATGCTCTCCAAGCTCTGGCCTCAGGGCATACATGACTGTTTAGTCCTTGAAAAACACAAAAAAGCAAGGGAGAAGCAAAACAGGGTTGAATCCCAAAAGCTTTTTCCTCTCTTTCCTTCAGTCTTGTCACACCACACTTCTCTGTCTTTCTCTCTCCTCTTTTAAGCTTATTATGAGAGCTGAGTGCTCATTTGAACCATCAGTCACACGCTGTAGAATAAATCCATATGGATTTATTGTATTGTTGTGCTTCCCAGCTCTCAGAAGGATATACTCTCATTTTAAAAAGAACCGTAAATCTTATACTATATAATCAAACAGAAGATTGGGAAAGATAATTCACACAAAAAACAATGATGATCAGAAACATAGAAAGTGGGGGGAAAGCATCTAGTTGAATATTTTAACTGTTGTTTTTAGGTTTGGCCTCAACAATTTTCATTTGCATTTCAGAAACAAAATTGAACAATACACTCATTAATCTTAGAAATTATATCCATTTTGTGTAAAAAAAAAAAAAAATCAGTAGAAAGAAGGCATAGCTCCAGAGAAACTAGATAAACTATCCCTGACCTCAGAAAAATGCAGGCAAGTAATACAAGAGAGATAATAATGCAAAATATTGTGGAGTTGGTATTGGATATAAAATTGTTTGTGGAAATTTCATTTGATATTGCCAAACACAAATTAAAAAGTTGTGGGGCATTTGACTTGAATACTCAGACTGACCCATCAGTACATGCAATGGTCTTGCTCCATTTGGCACCAGCCAGTTTATACTTCAAGTACCATGTTTTCCTCCATATAAATTATATAAAATATTAGAATTAATCCAGAAAGCAGCTACCAAGTGAAGTTATCTTATGGGAAGAGCTAGTAATCCTAAACTTGTGAAGCTTAACATGATATACAAAGATTTCTGGTGGAAACATCAGTGTATGGTGCTATTCAGGGAAGCAGGGTGCCCAGAGAAGTCATGGAAGCACCATCCCTGGAAGTGTTCAAAAGATGGGTAGATGTGGCACTTGGGGACATGGTTTAGTAGTGAACATGGCAGTCCTGAGTTAACAGTTGGACTCAATAATTTTAGAGGCTTTTTCCAATCTAGATGATTCTATGATGTATGGCATCCAGTGCACAGCATAAGAGAATTGTTAATGGTAAGTGCAACCTAGGATAAAACAAAATGTGATTTCAGTATAAGAAAATACTTACCACTAAGGCTTGATCTGCTGGGCTATGGAATATCCTTCCAACAGCCAGGGCAGAAGGCCCTAAGGCAGAAATCACTTGACACATGACCTGACCACTGCTGGGTGCTAGGAGGAGCAGGCCCTGGGCATCACTTGGAGGAGGGAGAAATTTCAATGTGGGTGCAGCTGTGGCCAGAGACACAAGGCGCCACTCCTCCCGTGACAGGGCAAGGGAACAACCTGGAGAAAACTGCTTTCAGAGACTCCACAGAAGAGTCCACCCAATTCCCTGCACTTTTGCTCTCATCACTGCCTAGGAAAACTGGCTCAAAAAGTACTGCTGTTGCACTGAGGAAAATGTAATTAGTTTCTATTGCTGCCTTTCCAAAAAGGTCAAGAAGTGAAATTGTTAGATGTTGACATGATTATTAAGTATTACTGCATTGGGATATTTAGGTTTGATACATGGAAACTTGCTAAAGAGCAATGACAGTTAATGCAAATTTATTTCCTGTAGCTTCTCTTGGCATTAGAGTTTTTAAACAAATCTTCAAGCAGATTACTTTCTTAAAACCTAGCCAAGAGACTCAGAATTATTTTTTTACTTATCCTTCCCTCGCTGCCTTTAATTTGATGAACACTAATATGCACATATGCTGTGCCCTTTGAACTTGCAATTCTTTCTTATGTAAAGTAAAACCAAATGCAGTTTTCTCTGCAGAATCTGCCTTTCTCAGCATTTCTAACTGACTATTGGTGCTTTGTTGGAACATCCTATAGACTATATTTCTTCCATAACCTTGTTTCTTTTTTTTTTTTTTTTTTTTTGAAGGGTATTTTAAATCCTGCTGTATTTTAAATCCTATTTTTTTTCTGCAAGCCTGCATTGCAGTCTTCTAGTGGGTTCTCTGCTTCCCTTTTTCCTTTTGAATATGCTTCCACCTTTGAATCATTCCTCTCCTCTACAACTTCTCAATAATTGATTTCCTTGCATTAATTCTATTCCCATCTTTACTTGCACAGTTCCAACACCTAGCCTGTGTCCATTCATTTAATCCTGTCTCTAGAGAATTTGACACTTTCCTGAAGGTCCCTTATTTAGTCAGGGACTAAACCAAAATTCCTGTGCCTGTGTCTGAAACCACTGACTACAGCAATGGTATGAAGGTTTCCCTATATCATTGTTAGCATGATGTGTGTTAAAAAAGCCAGTTCCTTATTTTTGCATTAACCTAATACCATGCAAGTTGAAGGTAGCTGCAGCACTGAGTTCCCCATCTTAAGCAGCCCTTAGAGACCCTCTGCTGACAAGAGGAAGCTGACCTTTTAAATTGCATTGCTGTATTTTTATATCTCTAATTTATTCTCCATACATAATTTGTTAATTTTCCCCCATTTGCTTTGCAAATCCCAAACAATCAAAAATCAATCACTATTTGTCATATGAGGAAAAGCTTTTAATCAATCTTCTGTGAATCTGATAAATACTGCATTCATTTATTATGTAATAAAGTTTAAAAGCTACTTTAGATTGTTTTGACCAAATTATTTAAAGCAAAAAAATTGTAAGTGAAATGCTTTCTATTTTAGTAACATACTAGCTTAATTATGATTTTGTAATTATATATTCTAATGAGAACTTTGCAATCCCTTGCAGTACACAGAAGCATTTTTTCATTCACTGTTTTCAACACACAGTTATCAAAATATTCTCAAAATGTAATTAGTTTCTATGTTTTCTTATGATTAAAGCCATTGCAGAGGATGTTTCACGCAAATCTGTTATCCAAAAATGAACATGCTTAGTGCAGTGTATCCTATATCTGGATATTCATTTAGGGCACACAGCCAAATCTGGCAGTTGTCTAGAATTGTGTTTTTATTGGGCAATCAGTTGAATGTTCATTCAGCATTTTTCCGTATTTTGACAGCAAACAAGCACAATCAACAGCTGCTTCTCTGACAGGAATCATTCCTTCACTCATTCAGTTTTAAATCCTAGACACAGTAATACATGAACCATCCCTGTGATTGCCCAGATCTGGCAATCTTTATCATCCTACTCTACCCCCTGTGTTTTTTCCTCTGGCAATATTTCTGAAATTCAAGCTTTCTCTTTGTCCACCTATATAAACTCCTCAGAAAAACTGTTTATGTACTCCACACTCTTCTTGAATGGCCTCCTGATACCCCAACCACTTGTGCACACAGTTACCAAGTTTTCTTACCAGAGTATCTATCATGGCTTTTTGTTGGTTTTTTTTCCAGGAGTCAAGATTGAGCCTCCCAGAATATTCCCAGACTGGTGGTTCCACTCAGCTTCACTAGCCCTTTACATTATTTCCACAATGTGCCTGTCTATATTACACACAGGAGCTGTGCAGAAGAGCCCCAGGTTATCACTAGAGAGGCTGGCTCTGAAACTGGAAGCTGTGCAGTTGATTTCATGTGGCTTTGCATCTGGGATCCCAGTCCTGCTTCTCAGTTCAGCTGCTGGTACCATTTGTTTCTGAGTCTGCAAAAATTCGGTGCTAGCTAGAGGATACAGACCAGTATTACTGCTGTATTGAACCTAGCAGACATATCCATAAATCAATAACCTATCTTTTAACAAAATCCTGGACTAGTAAAAGTGCTTAACCCAGCCATATGAACTAAGGATTTACTTTCATTTCACATGGAAAAGACAGCTTCATCAGAACTCAAATTGCAGAAGTGGTTTCTAGAATCTCCTACATCATACCTAAGCCATCAATTACTTCCAGGCTTCCCTATGTTAGTCATTAGTGAGAACAATCCACAAGTTCATGGTAGGTATCTCTAATAAGCAATGCTTATCAGTGCATCCAGGCTTGACAGGACACTCTTTTTGTGGCAGCTCTTGTGTACAGCACCCAAACTTTAAAATTTTCATGGAAAAAAAAAGGCAGCTTTGGACTGATGGAGCTACTGTTCCCCAAGGTTGTCTTCATTCAGAAGGGCTGTCTGCTCACTCTTCTTTACATGGACAAACAGGGAGGCATCAGAAAGCACATGGGATATGTGTGGATGACCCCATCCCCAGTACTCACACCACATGCAAAAGATGGGCAAGGTTGGCAGATGGGCTGATTGATAATACATCTTCTCAAGTGGATTTTTGTGATGAAGACAATTAGATTTCTCTAATGGCAGCTCTGCCATTTACAGGAACAAGCTGCCAGTTTTCTGCTCAAATCAGTGGACAACACAGTTACCAAGAAATGCTTCTTCCATCTAATGGGAAAGAGGCCTGCAAGATGTATTCTCCTAATAGCAGAAATCCAGCCAAGGTTAAGGAGAGATAAAATAACAAAAAAATTACAAGCCAGACAAAAATTTATCTGTGCAGATATATATATATAAAAGCTCATCCAAACTGTCAGGCTGGCTTATGGACTATTCAGCAACCAGAACTTCTGCAATAAAATCTGACTTTTGAGATCCACAGGCATGATCTGGTGCTGAGCATCTTTCAGTACAAAGCTGCTGTATTTCTGAGGCAGGTCTGAGGCCTTGTGGGACCTTTTATCAGCCATGCACAACTAATCCAGTATTTTTTTTTTGGTTGTTGGAATTGACTCTGTGGGACCAAAGTGCAGTTACTAAAGCCTATCCCAAAATAACCAAGGACAAAACCAAAAAATGGCAGCCACTGATAATTTCAAAACTGCCTTTTTTAAAAAGCTTTGAGACACTCACATGCTCCTGATAAAAGAGATGCAAGTTTCATTTAAATCATTAATCTCCCACGAACTGAAATCTCTTTCACAAAAATTAAATTTTCAAATATCCATTAGTTTAACCTGCAGTAGATTCTGCCAGCAGTACAATCTCAATCAGATTTCACAGAAACAAAAGGTGCTGAGAACTCACAGGGATGTCTCACAAAGCTGGTTTTGGTACTCCATGGCAATCAGCTTCTCATCCCTCTGTCATTTATCCCAACCCAGCATCAATCTGGCTCCCTGCCTTCACAATCAATTTTCTGTTTGCATGTCTGGACACTAAATCAGTTGGTGACAAAATTATTGAAAGAATTCTATGCAAACTCTAACATAAAATTTAACACTGCTGCCACCTGACTGGACTGAAAGACCCCCTTAATTAAAAGCAAATTGTCTGCTTTTCAATTCCTCTCTCTGCAAAACAGCTACAGGTTGAGAAAGAAGCCCACATTGTGAGTCTGAAAAACTATTTTTGTGCAAGTTTTCTTCACATCCAATTCTTTTTTTTTTTCAGATAAAGGCAAGCAGGTAGAAGGAGAGGAAGAATAGGATTTTTTTCTTCAGACAAACAATCATTTTGTTTGCAATAGTTCTCTGAAATAGTTTTCTCTCTCTCTAATTTTCAAACCACGTGTCGCACTTGCTAATGAGGCAGTAGCACCCAGCATTCCTCCTCCTGGATGTTAAAGACCACCAGCGTTATTAATGCCGTTTACAGCCGATTTACTTCTCTTTCGGTATTGCGTTGAGAATAAGTCTTACTACAGAAAGGAGAACCTCCTCCCCATAGCGGCTCATTCCCTGCAGCGCAGCACGCCCTGGCAGGTGCCCGCCGCTGCCCCCAGCACCCGGGAGCCTTTCCCCGCGGGCTGCCCCTGCCCCGTGCCCAGGCCAGGCTGCACCGGGAAGGCAGCGCGGCCGAGGGCAGGCCTGCCCCGCCCCACAGCGTGCCACGGGGGTCTCTGGGGAGCGGGCGCGGTGCCAGCAGCGAGGGCTAAGCTCGCGTCCCCCCCGCCCCGGGGCTCTCCCGGCCCTGCGGGGCGCCCCGAGCCGGCCCGCGGAGCCGCGGGAGGGGCCCGAGCCGCGGCCCGGCCCGGCGGCAGGGGGAGCACGAGCGCGGGCCGGGCGCACCGCGGGGACAGCGGGGCTGGCGCTGCCGGCAGCGGCCGCCGCGGCAGCCGCACCGGAGCCTGCTCGGAGCCGGAGCGAGGCGGCACGGAGAGCCCGGCGCGGGAGCCGAGGATGCGGCCGCTACCACCGGCCTCTGCTTAGCCACCGGCGCAGCACCCCCGGCGCGGCTCCGGCACCCGCCGCCCCTCGGCGCCGGGCAGCAGGAAGCGGCGCTCGGCCGGCTCCCAGCGCCCCCCCTCCCTCCCCGCCCAGCGCAGAGCGGGCGCCGGCGGCACGGGCCGTCGCGGGAGCAGCAGGCGCTGGCGTCGGATGCCTGCGCTACGCCATCCCGGTGCTGCCGCGGCCTGGACTCCGCGGGGAGCACGGGCGATCGGCGGGCAGCGGCGGCCGCTCCTTTGTGTCCCAGGTCGGTGCAGGGGAGCGGCGAGGGGGCGCAGGGTGGTCGGGCAGAGCGGCGGGACCGCGTCCGTCCCCTCCCGGAGAGCTGGGGCAGGCGGGCACCCCTCCGTGCTCGGCCTGCCTCCGGGGCCGCGGGCATGGCGGGCGGGGGACTTGTTTGTGTCGGTCTGACCTCCCCCTCCCCGCAGCCCGGCAGGAGAACTCGGGAGCCTCTCCGCAGCCCGGCCGGCCGGGTACGAGGTGGGGCGGGGGGCTCTGCCGCGGGGCAGGGGACGCTTCCCCCGAGCTTCCCGCGGTCGGGGGGCGGCCCGTGGCCCCCGGGAGAAGTTTGTGCCCGGGCAGCTTTCGCCGCCGCTGTTGATTGTTTATCGCTCCGAGGCGGCGCCGAAAATAGGTCAGAAATAATGTCTCGCTTGTCCCCGCCGCGAAGTGTCCGAGGGCCGGCTGTAGGACTAGGAACTGCTGGAGGCGATGGTGCCTTCCCCTCCTTCCTTTTCTGAGGAATATGGGACCTTCACAGGCTTTGAAACAGCGTTGAGGGGGAGGGGGCCGTTAATTTTGCATTTATTTATTTATTTATTTTAAAGGCAGGTTTTCTGCGTGCAGTGTGGAAAGTTGCTGGCCGAGCGTTAGGAATAACTCGCAGCTATTTCCTGGTGCGCGCAGGGCGGCACTGGCGGCTCCCGCCCTCCCGCTCCGAGCGGGAACAGCCCGTTCCCCTCTCAGCTCCGGCCGTGCCTCCCGCAGATGCTCCTCACCCCCTCACCGTCCCCACGGTCTCGTTAGGGCTCAGTTAACCTCGGGGCGCGCTCGGCAGGATTTGCATGATCCGTAAGCGCTCTGGTGGAAATAACGTTTCTTTCTTGTATTATTTTGAGCAAAATTTCGGACAGAACCTGTTTGAAAGCTTTGTTCGATAATTACACATTGCAAACATACTGCTTGGAAGAGTAGTTGCATAGCATAACAGATCTTTAAAAATTGTGATTGGGGGATTTGCAATCATGTTGATGCTACAACCAAAGAAATATTTGTGCTGATGTGTTTAAGCCCACTTCCCCTTTCTCCTGGTTGCGGAGGATTTTACTGACTGAAAACTAGACAAGCTACTATTTGAATCTTACACTTTATCAAGTAGGGTGGACAGAAATGCGTCTTTTGTTTTACTGGGTTTTACTTCGGTTTTTAAGTGGTTCTTTCAACTTGCATAATGTGTTATAAATAGGCAAAGCCCGAGGTGAAATCCACACGCACCACCTTTTGGTTTGTTTGACTGGATACCAAGTAGCAAATTCTGCAGAATCTGTATTATTCTGGAAGGGAATGTTTATTACATTTTCATCTATTAAATAACTCCAACTTAGCATTTTGATTGTGAAGATGAAATTACTTGGCCCTTCCTAAGGGATAAATAGCGCAGTCCAAACCTCATTCAATAAATCTCTGCTTTGCTGGAACATTACAGCTTTTTTACAGTGAAAGAATTCTGGATTTGTGGAGGAACAAATTGGTACTCCAGCACCGTTTTTATTATTCTTTTTAACAGTTCACTGCCCATTAGAACCGAATTGTTTTGTAGGAAGTGAACAATCTGGGCTCTGGCTGTATTTTTGCAAGTACTTCAAACAAATGAAGCACAGAGTTGTAATCTTGTTCTTTTTCTTCCATAATGATTGTACCAGTAGTCACAGTCTGAGTACCTGCATTTGGTATGTCAGAGCAGAGCTATAAATCTTAGTCTGCATTTTCTCTGGGTGTACCGACTTGCTTTCCTTTTCCCACCACTCATTTTTTCCCCTGTAATTGGCATAAGCCGATTCATAAGCTTTCCTTTGGTAATTAATAAAAGTCAGAGAATATGAATTTAAACTCATACTTTGAAGTGGTTTAAATATCCCTCATGTGAAATACAATCCTACACAACTGGTAAGAGTTGACTGATAAGTGAAAATACTGATTTTAGACTTAAATTAGCACTTTATTAATAAAACTGATTTGTTACCTTCTATTAAAATTATGGTAGATGTGACTGAGCTGGATAAGATTTGGCATGAATAGTAATCAGTAATAGTAATGTGCACGCAGCAACCAAAATCTGTCTTCAAAACTGATTTTGAAAATGTGCCAGACAAACCAACGGAGTTGTTGATTCAATCTAATTCCATTGTGATAGAATTTACTTTTGTTTTGAGTTAAGTATAACCTCAAAAATAACACATTGGGCTCTGTTCAGATTTCAGAAGAGCTAAGCCCTTGCATCTCTTCTGAAGCCCCAGTGATGGATGTGACACTGTTACCTGACACTGCAGTATTGTGGTTTTAACATTTCCCTTGGCAGCACATGGGTTTCAAATCTCAGTTCCAGGACTGTCTCTGGTGCTTTTTTTCTCACAAATATAGAATTAGTGGATTCAGTTCCCAAGCAGGGAGAGATGTGAAAACAGATCTACTGGTCACTCTGGCATTCCTTGTTGACTTTGCTAGTCACTTATCTGCTGAGAAAGGCACTGACAAGTTCTACTGGACTTGGTTGTGGTTTTGAGATATGATAAACACTCTTTGACAGGATGTTTCTATCAGTATCTCATTCTCACCAGGTTACAATCTGGTGTTTTGGTGCGAGCTTCTCTTGCTGGAAATGATTAGAATGGAATATGAATGCCACAGCCATCTGTCTGGCTGGAGAGGTGCATAGGAAAGCAAATCCTGGCAAAAGAGTGAGGCAGATTACTCTGAGTGGCAAGGTTTTGGACAACTGCAGGTAAAGGTATGGGAGCCCTTTATGAACTCTGACTCTTGTACTGTTTTTGTTTTTTTTTCCTTGGTAAGAAACTGGTTGCCTACACCAACCTAGGAGGCAGGTACCCAAATGTTTATTAATGTAATGCTGTGACTACTGGTGCTTGTGTCTCTCTCTTGGCCTGGTTGCTGTCCCGAACAAATTTGAAAGTTAAATCAGTACCAAAGATGGACCTCAGTGTGAGAATCAACGGGTTGTGAATTCTTGTTACTGTTGACCTTGTTTCAGTGTTTGAAGTTGTTATTTTGAAAAGGACTAATGTTTCTCATCCTTGCTTTGTAACTGTTTCATCTTGTACTTCATGTTTTCTGTCTTGATGTCTTTTTGTTCTTTTTCATCTCCCAGTCCCTACAGACCTAGGGACAGTCTTGGGAGAATGTACTCTTGTTAACCAAGGTGGAAGAGTTGCAGTTTTTTGTGTGGGTTTTCCTCTTCCCTGTTTTCTCTGTATGGAAAAGTACAGTTTCACGAATGCTTTGTTTTCATGACAGGAAAGATGAGTACCACCTGTGTGTTGACCAGCCATTGTTCCTGATGGATATTTGTTTTGACAGCCTGTTGAATATCAGTTATCTCTGACAGGCTGTTGCTCAGAGAACCTGGAGCCTAAATAAGTATTACTGTGTCAAATATCAGCACATGAATTTCTTTTGGTTAACTATGAGCATAATTGAGAGTTTTTTGAATTATTAATTACTTAATCTTGCATTCAATATTCCTCCAAATGAACAAGCATAGGAAATGTGATCTTCAAAAGTTTTATATGTTCCTATATCCTGGTGATACAGTTCAGTGGTTAGTCGTAGTGCTGGGTTGACATTTGGTCTTGATGATCTTTAAACGTCTCTTCCAGATTTGATGATCCTGTTCTATGATTCTGTAAGTCACAATCCTGCTCCTTTAAAACAGGAATGAGAGATTAGTTAAATCCGCTCAAAAGCCACATTTTTGGTCCTGGTGAGCTTGTTACAATCATACTATGCTTCTGAAAAAACGCTAGTTCTGTGTTTTTCTGCCACAGCTAGGCAAAGTAGTAAAGTATGTCCATGTAGTCTGTAATATTAATGCACCATGTGTTTTCTCCTTGGCAAGACACATGGTTTTATGTTTGCTACGCATCTGCTGATTTTGGCCTTCTCTAGCATTTTGTTAAGCACCTTTTGAACACATTAATTCATTGGATACATGTCATTAAGTATTGTGTGTAGAAAAATAAGTTGCTGTTGAAGTATGAACATAATTTAGTGTTTATGCTTTCATTTATAGCAAAAGCAGTTGGTATTTAGTAATGTGGTGTTGCTGATATTTGTAGAAGTCTTCTACAAACAGTTTTCCTCGAAGAACAATGCGTGGAACCTTTGTGGTAACAAGAGTATACAACAAAGGGTATACAAGGAAAAAAATCTGAAAGGGAGGAAATAAGTTTGCTGTAGTTTTGTGTCACGAAGAAGTCAGGTGAGCAAATCGTGTTTACTTCAAGCAGGAAATTGATGACAGCATTGTTCTTGAAAAGAGCAGAGAAATAAGAAACAATCAAATCTCACAGAGCTCAACTTAAAAATGGTACAAAGGTTGAAAATGCTAAAGCAAATTGAAACAGCATTAATTCTATTTTTTGTTAAATGGTTTCAGTGCTTTTTTTTGTAATGGATTTTCTGTAGAGGTTTTGAAATTGGGAACATTTTTGCTGTGAAGAATTTTGAACTTTATTTTGTGAAAGCAATTTTGTTGGAAACAAGATACAAACTTTCACTTACCAATATTTTACTAAAAAGAAATAAAAAATGTCCACATTTCTGAATTGCAAGTCTTGTATCAGAAAAAAAAGGAAAATATATGGATTTTGCTATATTTAGCTTTCTAGTGAAAAGTTAAAAATTTGTTAGCTCTAATACTATAGAATTATACATATATATTTATACATATGTGTGCATATGGTTTGCTGAATCTTACTTGTAAAACAAATCACAAAGCTGTACACACCATACCCCCAAATTAAGAAGAAATGTATAGCATTCAACAGTTAATTTTGCAGGAAGCTTTACGCTTGATCTCTGACATTTTGAAATAATAAACTGACTTGTTTTCCAGATGCAAGTCTGCTTACTATAATCACAACCTTGTTCACGTGCTGTGACCTCATGAATTAATCCCTGTTACTGACAATGCCATAGATCACTCATTACCTGTTGCATAAAGGGTGTTGAGAGATAATGCTTTATTGTGCTTTCTAGCTATAAAAGAAACTGAATTCTCTTTATCAGATTATTTTTTAAAGTTAATAAACAAGGTTTCCCTTTCAATTTTCATGTTAGAATGGTTTGAAGTACATTTGCTGTCTTCTTTCTATTGAAACCTACAAGAAAAATGTAGTTTTTGTGCTTCTGTAGAAGAAGCTGCACTTTCTCCCCAGGCTGTCTGTTCCATTATTGCTTGATGAGTTTTCTGCATAATGATTGTGTATTTCCATGTAAAAAAATCAATATAAATAGTATAATTAATGCTCCTGAGTTTTAGTGGTAGAGGCTGTAGTAGTTGCCTATCTAGTGCTTTTAAACTTAATTATAATTGCTTGCCTGCCTATTTATATGTGGCCAATCTAGCTTTCTATAAATGCATATATATGTTTTTAAAAGATTTTCTGGGTAAATTCTGAGACTATACCAACTATCAGATAATTCTAGAGCCTGTATTTTCAGGCACCTCTGACCTTCAGTCCCTCACTGCGGTGAAAAAATCCAGATTAAAACATGCCAAGGTATTGAGGATATTTGAAGTACTGAAGCAATAAAGCATAGATAGCAGAAAACATGTTTTACTGCTTTACATGTCAAATAGCTTGGAGGAAAAAACCTTTTAATAAGTGAAGTCAATACTAGGTCTGAACATGGAAATCAGGACCTAGATCTCCAATTTTGTGGCTATTCTGTCAGACTAGACTTCTTTTTCAGTGAAGGCCCTTGTTGCTGGGGGAGAAGCTCTGAGCCACTGGGTTTTTACTTGCTGTTCATTTTATTTTACATGTTCTTAAGAGACAAGCTGTGGAAGGTGCATTGTATGTCTCTCAAATTGGTTTGAGTGCCAGCTAATGTTTGAGCTGAATTTGAATCTGTGATTAGAAGCTCTAACAGATGTGCTACTTGCCTTTTGATATAAATGTGTAAAAGCTGATGGAGTTGATATAAAATGATGAGTTTTCATGGGCAGTCAGTATAGTTTGCCCTTCTGAGGTAGGAGAAGAAGAAACAACAACTGTTTTGAAAACCAACCAGCCATGCTATCAGCAGGGTAGGGAAAACCTCTGATGACATTGGTTCCTAGTTGTTGGGCTTTTTTTCCCCTAAATGTTTATGCTATGTTTAAGGGGTGGTTTTGCTTGTTCTAGTTTTAGCAAATTTGAAAGCAGCATGTAAGGGATTTAATGATTACAGAACATTAGTACAAAAATTTCTAACTAAGCATGACAAGTAAATGGTAGGAGAAAAGAAGTGAACAAAAACTCCTCCATACAAAACACTGTCAAAAATTGTTTAAGTAGCGTTGATGATGTTTCAGGCTAATTCAGAAAATAGTTTTCTGATTTTTTTATATGTAATCTTTCAAGTCTACCCATTGAAGTTACTAAAGGTGATCATTAGATTTGTTTTGTTTCCAATGTGTTGTTTTGGAAACAGAGTCTTGCCATTTTAGGTTTGTGTCAGTGTTTTTACCAGCTTCTCACACGTCAGCATTGTTCTGTTAGTGAAATGCCACTTGGGGAGCGGGAGGTAAGAGGAGCATGAAGCCTTCAAGCTGCAACATAAACAAAAGCAAATCTTGGAACTGAATTTGTTAATGCTACTATACTTGTCTGTTTAATAGAGACTCTTTAGTAAGATATTCTAGCACTGTTGTGGGAGAGGACCAGTGCCATCGCTCCAAGGGAGTGTTGCAGGCTATGGAGCTCTGGTGGAGTAGACTGTGCTGACTAGGGCAGCCCTGTCACATTCTTCCTTCATGACAGGGAGCAGAAGAGCTCTTCTTCAGCGAAAGTTGTGCCTGATACCAGGTGTGTCAGTTGGTTACTCCGCAGGCAGAGTGTGTTTCTGGGCCTGTTGGGACAAAGCTGCTGGAACCTGCTGGGCTTTCTATCCTTCCATGCCTCCTTCTGGAAGGAAATGGTCTGGGCTGCCAAGGAGGGTTCCCAGGTGAGATGTTGCCTCCCTGGGAAGCCAGGCCTGTGAGTAGAGAGCAGAACTTGTCCTGTGGAGCAGGGGGAAGTTAGCTGCTGCTTGGGCTCTGAGGTTGTGTCCTTCCATGGAAGAAGTGGGGCAGGATAGGGTGTTACTGTCCAGCTTTTGAGGAGAATCAAAGAAAGGAATGGAGGGTAAAAACATTGCCTCAAGAATGGCTGCGAGATGGGGCAGTTTCTTTCACCCTGCTACTGAGACCTCTTTGCCTTGCTGTGCCAAGGCTGTGGCTCATGGAGGCTGAGGGGACAACTGGCCAGGGAGCCGCTGTGCTGTTCTTCCCTTCCCTGTGCTTGGTGGCACTGCTGTTTGTGGAGCTGTGCTTTGAAACCGGATAAGGAAGTGATCTGATCAAGCCCTGCAGAAATATATTATTCTAAAATGCTAACTAATTAATTTTAAAATGCTGTCCCACGAGCACTGTGTTGGCAGTGTTGAGGGGGCGATGTATTGATGCTGTGAAGATGTGAATGAGCACCTGAGGCAGAAACTTCTGAAGCTGTTTCTAGTGTGGAAGTTTCATGGACAGAGTTGGCTTAAATTCTTGTTATGCCCTTACTCACCTCTTTGGGGTTAGATGATAATACAGGCATACTCTAAGTTAGATCAGTGCAGCTGTTTGTATTAAATCAGTGAAACGTTCCTGTTTAAGTTAAAAATGCAAAAAACTAACCAACCCCCCCCCCCCATAAAACCACCAAGAACTTACAAAGTAATCCCCAAAATAGCAGTAAAAGTTTGGTTTGGTGCTGTGGGGCTTTTATCTTCCCACAACTGCCAGCATGATTGCAGAGATGGCTGTTTGCTGCGTGAGTGCAAGCAATTCTGCAAGGGTAGCAAAAGGGTATCGTTTAAAGACTTTGCTACTGATACATAATGTAATGTTTTCTCAGGGTGCTTACTGACATCCAGTCTTCTCACAGTGTGCATGCTAAGATCTGCTCAGTTTTTTCAAGCTACCATCACAGCTGTCCGCCAGTGCTGATCAGTGTTATCTTTACTTGACACTTGTTTCTTCAAAGACTTCTTTGCCTGTGCATTTGTCAAAAAAGCACACTCAATACTCTGCATACTGTGTTTAGTCCCTTCTCTTCTAAACAGCTAAAAAAAAGTAGGAAGTGATTTAATTTTATTGTATCTTTTTGCTTTTTTTCTTGGGAGTGGGGAGTTTGGGTTGGTTGGTTTAATTTTTATGGGGTTTTTGTTGTTGTTATTTTGTTTATTTGCTTGAGTGGTGTGTTTTGTTTGTTTATTTGTTTGTTTTCTATTAGGTCAGAACTGTTTTGCTCCAGGCTTCAGTGGTAGAAAAGAGTGTGGAATGTAAAGGACAGAGCATTAGAATCTTGTGCTTGACTGGTTTAGGTAATAACTAAGTGAACTTAGAAGTTTAGATGTGTTTCAGCTTAGTACTCTTAGATTTGGACGTGTACAAGACATAGCTGCTGGAGGTGCTGCCTGAGGTTGCAGAGAAAAGTATGTCTCTTCCTCACCTGGTCAGCATGAAGATAAGTGAGCATCAAGAGAGCTTAAAGCCTTAGGCCAAATTGACATGTAGGCATTTGTTTGCTACAATATGTTTTTGAAAAGCCTTAGTGCACATTCTGAAATACTTTTTATGATCTCATTAGGTCATTGCTTGCAGTGGCAGTCTGCTAAATTGTCCTTCAACTTTGCACTTGTGTCATTCAACCAGAACTAAATTGCACTTTGTACTATAATAATGTGGATTTGGCTGTAGAATAAATGCATGTTTTGTGTAGCAGAAAAGTTATAGACAGGGTCTTAGGAGAGGGGTCACTTGAAGAGAGGGTCTTGTAGAACATCAGAAAATCATTAACAAAGGGAGAACAAAATAGGAATATATGACTTTTCTCAGGTAGGTGTTGAATAAAGGCAGGGGGCAGATGTTATAAGAAGTTAAAAACAATGTTTTATATTTCCAGTTTTTAAGTTTAGGGGTTTTTGCACTGAAGATCAAAAATTAAACTTTTAACCTAAATTTTTGTGTTATACTGCTTACCTCAATTTGTTTTGTTAAAATGGTATGAAACTGGAAGCCAAACCACAAAGAAATCAGCAATAGTGTGGCCAGCAGGGCCAGGGCAGTGATTGTCCCTCTGTACTCAGCACTGGTGAGGCTGCATTTCAAATCCTGTATCCAGTTCTGGTCCCCTCACTACAAGACAAACATTGAGATGCTGGAGTGAGTCCAGAGATGGGCAGTGGAGCTCGTGAAGGGTCTGGAGTACTGTGGGGAGCTGGGGCTGTTCAGCCTGGAGAAAAGGAGGCTCAGCTAAGACCTTATCACTCTCTACAGCAACCTGGAAGAATGGTGTAGCAAGATGGGGTTGGTCTCTTCTCCTGAGTAGTAGGTGATAGAATAAGAGGAAATGGCTTTAAATTGTGTCAGGGAAAGTTTAGATAGGAAAGTTTTTTCACTGAAAGGGTTGTCAATCACTGAAAAAGGGTGCCTTAGGGTAGTGGTGAGATCACCATTCCTGAAAGTGTTTAAAGAAGTGTGGAGTTGGCACTTGAGGACATGGTCTAGTGGTTAAAGGTTGAACTTGATGATTTTAGAGGTCTTCTCCAACTTTAATGATTTTGTGAGTCTATAAAAAAAAGTGAAGTCAAGGATTATGTTTTTAAAGATGTAGTAGCCATCCCCAAATCAGCTGTCTTTATATTGGGCTATTAACATTAGGTGTTGAAAAAAAAATTAGTTTTTGATACAGTACTGCTATGTATTTCTGAAAGAACTTATATTTGTAAGAAAGTCAGAATCACTGTTTTTCTGTGTTGGCTGATCTAGCCTATCACCACCAATGCTATTACTGTAGGAACTACCAAGGAGGTGGTTTTGTGACCACTGATCCTGGATCAGATTTACTATCAGATTATCCCTAATGTAGCTTCGATCAGGCAGCCAAGCTATCACATTTCTTAAGTTAATAAAAGTATGCAATATATCATTTGCACTAACTTAATGCCTACGGTGGGAGGAAATACAGTAACTATTTGGCATAAAGCCTTCCAATGCAAAATCAACCTGTCAAATCTAAACTGTATTTACTGTCTTGTCAAAGAATGACCTCAGAGCAGGTATTGGAACAATGACTCAACTCTGTAAATTGTGCTGTTTTATTTACAGAGGACAATAATACAGAATTATTACCTATTAAATAATTTACATAACATACTGTTAGATTTATTTTTCATTTCTCTGGAAACCAAAGGATTGCAAAAAGTCGTCATTCACAAGCTTGCTTGTGGTGGGAGAGAAGTTGCAACTTTCTTTTTGGAGACCTTCGATTCATAAAATATGGCAGAGTCATGACATTAACAGTCATTGCAGACATTTTAATGCCAAATTCATCCATCCATATGAAAGTTATTTTTCTTTTAATGACATTATTGGAGCATGGAGTTCAAAGAGATAGAGCTTTTTTCCTTTGTGTAAGTAGGAAAATGAAGTATGTTTTAAGTACACTTAGACCCTTAATGTTTTATGAAGAACCTATTCCATTGGACAGAATAAAATTATTTTAATAAGCTTCCCTCTCCTACTTTATTAATTCCTATCTGATACATCCTTCATAAATTCAGTAGTTTATAAGAACGTGAATGTATTAGGCTATGCAGTTTGTTTTCTAAGCCAAAATACTATAGCCTGCAATTTACTGGGTTTTTTTTCCCCCATTTACTGTAAGATCCTTATATGCTTTTTATGTAAAGTTCCAAAAGACTTTGTTAATATAAGCACTTAATTTTGCTTTCCGCCCTGTGATGCTCTTTAGGTTAGGAAAAGGTAGATTGTGAGTTCATTAGTAGAAAATTATAAGCAAAACAATTAATTTACAGATTTATTTCTGCATATTTCATAATTTGCAGATGTATTTCTAGATTCATTACTGCTGCTGTGCTTAGAGGTATTTATTTGCATCAGTGTTGTTGAGGTAGCTCAGCTTTACTTCTGATTTGCACAGTCCACTCCTCTTGGTTCTTGGCATGAGTGTGTGGAAGGTCATTTTTCTCGCTCCACCAGTATGCGGGACCAAAGTGGGACAAAGTGGCTGGCATAATGTAGTAGCACATATCCTGAACTGCTATTGCTTATTATCAAAACACTCAGTTTTAGCTGTTTCTGACTCAAAAACAGTCACATTTGTGTCAGTTATTTCATACCCCTTTAATAATTTTTAAAATGTGGCTTTTATTTTTATGGGAGGTCATTGTAAAAGCCAAATAAAGCATTCGGTTTGGTTCATGTTCTGTTTCCATTTTTCTGTGGAAATTACTGTTGAAACCATTGCTCAATTCATTTTAATGAGAAAGAAGAGGGGAACTCAGAGATGATGCAGTTTTTGTTTAGTGTAAATTGGCTGAAGAGAGAAGAAGTTAGCGTCCATACTGGGAGGAAAAATGCAGAAATCTGTAAGCATGGGGTCTGTTTTGCAGCAGGGCTTTTGTAGTGGAGGCAGAAGAACTCATCGATAAGAAAGAGAGCTTTTAACTGTGCTCTCACAGAACTTTTCCTGTTAAACTTTTTAATGAGGAAGCTTAGAAATAACATGTCATTTGTCAAACAGACAAAGACCAATGCAAGGATAGAAGGGAATAAGCTTAATAAGCGTTCAAGATGAATTACTGTATCACATGTATGATCTATTAATAGGGGAGAAGAAAAGAAATAAATGCAACATCTTAATGACTTCTGTGCTCAGTGGGAATAATCAAGTTGTCAGCTCAAAGTAGTGAGTATGTTATCAGTGTGCTGCATAGGGGATGAGATATTTGTGCTAAATTTAAAGCAAAAAGTATGAAAACTAGAATTTTAATGCCTGATTAGGTTGGTTGTTTATCTAGCCCATTAAAATGTCATAGGTATCTTGCATTAGCTTTGTTAGAATCAAACCTTTTGGTTGTCTGGGAAGTAATCTAAACTTAGAGAACCAGGTGTGAAGAAAATTGTAATAGTCAAGTTTCGTCCTGAGTCCATGAAAATTTGGTCATTAACTATAGGTGTAGTTATTTATTTAATGTCATTATTATAACTGTAAAGCTTTAAAAAAATTAATTAGGAAATCCTGATGTAAAGCAATGTGTTTTGAAGTATTTTTCTAGTGGTGGTCATGTTGTCTTTTTAAAATTGGGATAATGAGGTATTCTAAGATAATTCTGCATAAGGGTTTTGTTTGTTTGCTTGTTTTACAACATGATGATTATGCAATCCAAAATTCAACTACAATTTCTTTTCTACACCCTCACCTTTTTAATTATTGAGAAGCAGGGTTTATTTCTAGTGCTGGGAAGCTCTAGTCTCAACCAGAACACTGTGATATCGAGTGCTGCACAGCTGTGAAAGGATTTCAAAGGACAGGGGAGTTACCCTTGCAGTAGTCCAGGCTCTCTCTGCAGGGAATGCAGAGAGAGGTGGAATGATCAAAATAAAAGACTGGTTCTTTGCAGCACCATGCTGAACCAATACATGCAGTGAAATATACTTTTTCAGCCTCACAGTAATTAAAATAAAAGGATATTAGTTTGGATGAGTTTTGGCTGTATGGATAGATGGGACGTATTTCTAATCACGTGCAGAACAATTTGGCACGTTTTCTGTATTGTCTTGCCAAAGTCTATGAGAACCCAGAGAAAACTAAATGAAAGACAATGTCTAGGTTTCCAGCCAGATTGTGCTAGTAATGCACACTCAGAAAGTAGGCATTAGGAATAGCCTTGCTGGTCAGGTCAAGAACGTTGTTTTCACCACACTGAGTTTCAGCTGAAGGCAGTGTCCAAGAAACAGCTAAAATTGGAATTGAAGGCGGTTCTCAGGTGGGGGGACAAACCTGTGAGTCATCAGCACAGAGATAGATGGTGGCTGAATTTGTGTTGGCAGGTGCTGGATCTCTGAGCATACAGGAGAATGAGAACTGGTTAAAAATCTCAGGGAGGGAGGTGTACAAGGCTCCTACAGCAACTTTGAAGAAAAATACTACTTAAATGTTAAATGAACAGCTAGAAACAGACTGAGCAAAATAAATGCTTTGCTTCATTTTCATTTGTAGATTCTTTAGTTTTACTTTTGATTCCCACTGAATATAAAATAATAAATCTAAGGCTCGAAAAAATTTAGGTCCTCAGAATTTTGCATGTTTTTTCGCTCTCTCTTTCAAAAAAAGAACTCAGTCCTCTTTAAAAGTGAACTGGTATGACACAGGCTGTAATGCAGTGTTAAACAAATGTAATAAGTGTTGGTGCCATATTTATGTGGCATTATGGCATCAGGATTTTACTGGGTTATTATTGAAAAGTTGTGGTATCAGTGATGTAATACCAACATGACATGCACAAATGAAATCTGTTTTAAAAAAATCCAGATAATGTTTTTTTTTAATGTTCTACTTTCTCTGTTTTCTTTCCTCTGAAGCTAAGGCAAAACCAGTTTAGTTTCACAGCTTGTCTTCACAAGCTGTGATAGATTTTGTATGTATATTTCTCTGAAATATACATACAAAAAAATGCAAAGTTCCTTTAAGAGGGTAGAACTGAGTGTTCTCTTTTCTGTGTGTCTGAAATCTTAAGGTCATCAGATAAAGAGATTTTGCTTTTTTAAAATTGTATTTTTTAAGTACCCTCATGGTTTCAAAGTGCAGGAGAGATGAACTGATTCTTAAAAAAAAACTGTAAAGTTTTAAGGTAGTGGTTTATCAGGAGCTCCAGGGAGAGTTTCAGAATATTAGGTGGTATTCACCTACCTTCAGTGTTTGCTCTAAGAAAGTGGGCTTATGGTCTAAGGCTCTTCTCCTTGTCCCCTGAATTTTGGCTTCTGTGAAGAAGGAGCATAAGATTTACTAGGAGAATCTCACCAGATCTGTTCTTATAAGTTGTCTCCTCCCTGGTAGCTATGTAAGGCTGTGTGGGGGCTTGAGCTGTATTTGATGACTCAGGCCAGAATATCCTCCTACCTCTTCATGGCTGAGTTGCTGCTGGTGAGCTGAGAGTTTCTCTGAAGGTTTGGGAGGCTGTGGGGTGACTGGGGTGTACCAGAGTCCTCTGGGAGCTTAGAATTCCTTGCTGAAGGCAGGGATAGTTTGGCTGGACATAGCAATGTCAGCTTTGCCAGAGCATTTGCTTTGTGAGTAGTTCTATTTTTTACTTTATTTTGTAAAAATACATATCAGACTGCTATGCTTTGGGAGAGCTGAAAACTGCAGTGCAGGACCCAAGGTCAGACTGAAGAATGCTGGTAGGGTGTTCTTGTGTGATTGTTGGAGAGGTCATGATAAAGGTTGCTATTAGAATGCAGGAAAGGAGAATGAAGTACATAAGTACTAAAACATTCTAGAGATGTTGCTCTGAGTAAAACATTCGTTTGTTTGTTTGTTTTTTAGTTCGAGCAGTATGTTTTTGACAGCAGAGAACTGGAAGACTGGTTGATTGACATACTAAAATGGAGTATTTACCAGTGCAGGTAAGACATCCTTTGAACGTCTTTTTGCAGTTTTGTTTCTCAGTCTTGTTTTGCAGTCCCCAGTGCAAATAGCTAGATTAATGGCAGTGTTACACAATCATTTTTCTGAAAACAAAGCTAGTTAGGAGGTTTCTGTATTTTCAGTTCACTCTCAGGTGCTCTGATGCAGCTGCTGCAGAATAGCACTGATATGATTGATTTAGGGAAAAAAACAAACAAGAAACAAAAGAAATACCTTTTTTTTCCTTCAGACAAACCTTAAAAATGTTATCCTGTGATCCACTTTGTATTGTGGCCTCAGGAAAGATTAGTTTGGATAACTGAAGAAGTGGTGAAGTGGTGTGGGGACAGCATGGACCAGCCAGGATACATAGATTTTAGGAAAATAAGTAAACCCTCAGAAATAAGACAGAAAAGAAAGGTTTGACCCTCCCTCAGTGTAGGATCAAGTGGCTTTAACTGACATTTTATCTGTTGGAGATGTTAAGTCGCAGTGCTCTAAATACTTTTGAATATTGAAATGCTGTTTTAATTATAAAAGTTAAGTAACTACCAAAAGTTTAGAACCCCCTCATTTTAATTTGTGTATTAAGGTATTGTCATTTATTATCAGACCTTCTGATACGGGTTTATATTCTGCATTACACTCCATTTCTCACAGAGAGAGCTCTTGCTGAAGGATTCGTTTGGTTTTTAATGCAGTTTAATATCTTGGTTTCCAAATGCTAATGAAGTGCTTTGAAATGCAACACTAAACTCATTAAGTATTAAAATGAGTTGTGGACTTTTGTGGTAGATGAAGTTTGTGAAGTGCAGCTGTAAAGTGCAGTTTGTGAAGTGCAGCTTGATAGGAATCTATACAACAAATACCTCTATAGGAGTTCAGGTTTTTTTGTTTGCTTTTGTATGATTAATGTACAAGCTTAAGACGTTGTCCAAATTGAGTGTCTCCTTTAAAATATTTATTCATTGCACAACACTTTCTGTTACATATTTCACAGAACTGTAAGTGTTCTGTACTATTTTCTTTTGCACTGCTATGAAACACTTTGGCAGAAAAGTAGTGGTGTGGTTTATGTCAGACAGGGCAGTGAATGCTCCCCTTCTTCCAGTTTAAGGTGCACATGGAACAAGCTGATGCTCAACAAAGAAAAAGCTATTCAGTGGTCAGCTGGGTACCTGCGGTATGCAGCACTGCTTGCTGGATGTGTTGTTCTGTGAACTGTGCCACAGTATTTACTGGTTTTGCAGTTGGTATTGGAGCAAGGCATAGACACTGTTTTTCCAAATACTATTTGTAGTTGAGCAAGAGCTGTGTTACTGGATTAAAATGCACCCTGTTGTGTCATGCAGGCCTGCGGTTGCTGGACCCTGTGCTTGGTCTGCAGGGAAAATTTGCCTGCTGGGCAATTTTTAGTGGACTGGCTGGGGGTGCTAAGGAAGCTCAATAGAGAAGGAAGGGAGCTAGAGCTGTATCATACACAGTAGGAATGCCACAAGTTCACTGGACAGCCCTTTTGGCAGTCATGCAAGATGAGGCTCTCTTAAGTATTTTTTGTGGTATTAACTCATTCATAAGACGGACCTTTGAGCTTACCTAATTGGACTGGTTCTGGTTTGTTCTGGGTTTTCCTGCTGGGGACTTGAGGGACCCTGATCATGACCCAACAGCAACCACAGGAACAGTCTTCCCTTCACTCAATGGAGGCAAACTGTTCAGAGAGTTGGCACCTCGCCTTGAAGCCAGAGAGCCTTGTCATGTGTTCCTGTCTTGAGAATGTAGTTTTGTCAAAATGCAAGCTGGGGGACACTGCCCCATGGCATCCTTACTTTATCTTTTTGCTTTTCCTTGAGTGCTGTAAAGTGGCTTCCTTCTGAGGTTCTGGACAGTTTCATGCATAGTGCATGGGCTTATTGGGCAGCAGCCCAGGGTCACAGATCTCAGGATCTCTGCTCTGTGGCAGGTCAGGTTTCATTTGCAGAAGATACACTTGCATTTTGGTAGGTGATGCCCATGTGATTATGCAGTATTGCAGCCCCAGGGAGTTAGAGTGGAGAGCATTTTGATTCTAGCTTTAAAGACCACAGAGGACATCCCTGTACAATACTATACACAAAGCAGTGAAAGAGGGAATTGCAAAGCCCTGTAGGCTGTCACTGCCAGTCTTAACACTACAAACTCTAGCAAAATTGTGGCAAACTTGTGGCATCATTCAGTTAGTCTCTTGAGGTCCTTTGATTGAAATTTGAATGATGACAAGATTTTTTAGATAAGCTGGGTTTATAACATCATCTAGATGCTGTAGTTTTGATCTTGTGGTAAGGGTTCTTTATCCAAGTTCTTCATGTTGTCCTTACGCAGCAGAATTCCTCTTCCCTTGTCCCCTGTTACGTCAGTAATGTACTGTTCCCGTGTTTTTGTGAAGTGCATTCAGACTCCCTGTATTGGCTGTTAAACCAAGGTCAGAATTAATGTTTTATTTAGAGTTTAAAATTGACACCTCTGTTATAGTGCTTGAAGTCTTTCAGCTCCTCTAAAGTGAGTTCAGATAGGGAAATCTTATCTTGAGTCATATTCCTAGACAATTTAGTTGGTAGGCTAGGGGTTGTAAAGGTAACTTTGCTTTCAGCTGACTAATACCTGCTGCAGTCATGACTTTTTTTGCCACCCACTCTGTTTCGGTCTCAGTACTGGCTGCTACTTCACAAACACCCAAAAGCATGTTCAAAATTTTAGAAACAAAAAAACCTGTAATCCATTCGAGCTCCAGACAATGTCTACTGCTTCTACATCAGAGCCAGAAAAATTGACTAATGTGCATGAAGTACAGCCTGCTCAAGTTGTTTTTTTTTTTTGTTTGCATAGTCTTCAAACCAGACAGTGCTTACAGAAACTGGGTAATTTGAAGACAAGTGTTTGCAGAAAGTGCAGTCTGTTTCATTAATCTAGTTGATAGTGTTGAAGGAAAACCAGAAGAACTTAGTAAAATCTGTAGGATTTTAATTTAGGTATCAGCAGGCAGTTGTAAATTAGCAGTAATTTGCTAGTCTGTGGCTGTGAAGATGACAGTGAAAATTATCACTTTACTGCAAAAAAAAATTGACTCAAAATAGCGTGTTGCCTTCCATAACTCCTGCCTTCCCCTGGAATCTCTGGGTCTAAAGCCTTACATGACCTGGTCAGACACTTTCTCTTTACTGTTTGGCTACACAGTAATTCAGCTGTTGCTGTCCTCTTGCCAGAGTTGAGGCTCTGCTGCCTGCATGGTCATTCTGCACCAACAAGGGCTGGAAGCAGCCCATGCTCTTTTTCTCCTTGTCAGAGAGTATTTTTCCCTCTCCAGCCAAGAACCAGAGCAGAGCTGCAGTATGTAGGTATCAGTAGGTGCCAGGATTGTATTATGCTGACGATGTGTTGTGATGCTTCTCTGATAACACTTGATTCCTACACAAGAAAGGCAGAAGATACTGTAAGCTGGATTTGCTATGTCCTATATTCTTGTTTACTGCAGGGCCTGCATATTTAAGGAAGCTGTGCAAAACTGTGTGTAAGCATTGTCCTTTTTAGGACCAGATGAGCATTATCCCCAGCTTGTGTTCTAAATAGTTTGTTTTCTCTTTGTTTTCAGTAACTAAGGTGCTGACAAGTTCTGACTTCTTCATCCTGATAAACATGAGTGAAGTTCAGGCTATGGTTGAATTCTCCGTGGAGCTCCACAAATTCTTCAATGTGGATTTGTTTCAAAGAGGGTAGGTAGCATGTTCTTTCAAACTTTTCTCCATTGGATAGCTAATGTTGGAAAGACCTTAATGGGTACTCTGTCATGTAGTGTTGCTTCATGTGTTACTGCCTATTTTTATATTGGTTTAAATTTTTAAAAATCTGTATTGGAAAGTAATATTCTTTCTAGGGTTAAAATTTAATAATTTCTAGAATTTAAAATTAAATATTAAAATAATTTTTCTTAAAACTGAAGTTGAAATACAGTGTTTTTGTCTAATTGGAGATGAGGGAAAACCTGTAGATATGGAGACTGCATTATATTCTTACTCAGGCCTTTACCCTTGCATGTCTTAATTTCTGTAATCCCTTTTGTTTGAAATATGATAGGTGTTTCTCTTCAATATTTTAAAAATGGTCTTGCCCCAATTAACCTACTTGTTTATCAGTTTGGCAGTGGAGAATTTCACCAGCCTCTCTCCTCTCACTGTGCTGTGCCACAGAACTCCATGCAGCCCGTTCAGACTCTCCTGACCTCCTCTTATACCACCTTATCCCTATAGAAGTCTTTTTCACATTCTTTTCATTGGATATTACGTGATTGTTCTAGATTACTTTCTAAGGTCCTTGTTTCCCATGACTATGCAGGAAATAATCCTCTGTAGCTTTTTTTGAAGCTATTAAAGATTATTGGTCCTTTAGTGTTGTGGTACATTAGCCTTCTGTCAGTCCTCAAGTAGACTACAGTAAAAATGCATGTTAGAGTTTAGGCTGTGTTAGTGTTTGCAGAGATGGAACAAGGTGTATCAGTGTTGATTGATGATAGCTGCTTTTTCCAAACATTGTACAGTAACTTTCCTCAGAAACATTTTAGTGATAAGAAATTACATTCATGTTTTTAGCCTTGTCTTAGTTCAAGACAGGGGTGTGTGTGTGTGTGTGTGAGTATTGTTTCCAGTACAGTTAGGGGGTGGTTTTTTTACAGAAGTGATGACCCATTATGTTTGCTACTATATGCAGTTAAAGTATATACAACCAACTGTCTCCATTTTCAGGAAAATTATAATTTCTCTCTACATTGGAAGAAAAGGATTAAGGAAGGCTTAAGAGGTCTGGGAAAACACTGAGAATATTCTAATTACTTCAACAAAGAAGTCTTCTCAACTGTAGCCTTTTTTAATCTCTGAAATCAGTGGGGAAGGAGAGTGTAGAACATGGCAGCACATTTACTCTAGTAGAGGACCTGCAGAGAAGGAAGTGTTTTAGTTGTCTCAGCCTTACAATTCAAATGGTTCCTCAGAAAAGTAGTTGAGAAGCAAAGCACAGCAATATAATTACCAGTGCTTTACCCGGCATATTTCTTTTCAGCTTACTCTTGCAGTAAGCAAAAAAGCAGTAAATTCACAGGGCAAGTTCAGAGAGGTGGAATGCTGACATACTGAGAAAAGTGATGTGAGGAGAAATTACTTCTCTAGTTTCAAGCTGAACCTTTAATTCTGGGCACGTTCCTGTAGAAATTAATGTCAGGAAGAAGAGAGAATTTCCAGAATAATTTGACAGACCGAGAAATGTGACTATTGCAATAAATTCAATTTGGGGAGGTTCCAGTATTTTTCTAGGAAACTGTCTTTGTGTTTATTTGAGACAGGATGTTGCTGGAGGAGCTCTTGGATAATGGATTGAATGAGCAGGAAAGGAAATCTTTAGTTTCATGGTTAGCCTCCTATTTTTTAGCTACTACTGTGTTTAGCATGGTTTGTCTCACAAAAATCAAGTACAGAATTGATTGTTTTGTGTGCATTCAAGCCTTCCGAGCATGGCATGCTTGTCCCATGGAGTTAGAAACATCATGACCTTCTGAACTGTGTAGAATAAAATACCAGCTATTGCAAGTAATCACATCAAGTTCCTTCTTAAAACTTAGTAGATTTTTATCCAAAGTATTTGTTTGCAGAGTAAGTCCAAATTCTCACTCATTTGATTACTGGAGGTGTCATCATTCCCAGCCTAAATTTCCTTCTGATCAGTTTTAGTTGTTTTTCTTTATGATTTTTCCTTCTGTTTTGAATCACTCTATCAGTCTAAAAGTTCATCCTTACGTATTTTACATGTCAGTCTTGTCCCTTTTATTAAATATGAATTGACATGAGCTTGATCATTTGAATTTGTGGCACATTCCCCTCCGTCTCTTCAGTGGAGTCCACATACCCTAATATCCAGTCAAACCCATTTTACTCTTTTCCTGCTTTTATAACTATTTGAAGAAATCTGCCAGTTCTTCCCTCCAAGTGTATCATATTTTCTTGGATCTGTGTCTGTAGTGGCACTGCAGTTGCCAGAAGCACTTATGATTGTGTTTACACTAGTAATTAAATTTGGTATTTAAGGAATGAATTACTAAAAGTAGTGTTGATGTCCCTACATCTGTGTGGTTCCAGGGTTACTTCAGACTAGATTTTAACCTCATCTTTTGAACCAGATGTTTTGTATCAGTAATGTAATTTGTGTAATTTGAAGTTGCTTATATCAGTAGTTGGTTCAGACCTTTTTGTGCCCGCAGAGGTTGAAGTGCATTTTGTGACAGGTAGATTAGAGTAGTTCAGCTTCCTTAGGAGACATCTAGGTTCTGTGACTGGAAAGCTCTCAGTGAACTGAACCAGCATGTAGCAAACTAGGGTCACTGGGGAAAGTGCCTCAAAACCACTCTGTTGATCTAAACTTTGGTCTAAATAGTGCAGACTTAGCCAAAATTTCTCATAGTGTTTTGCTCAAGATCATATTTATATGAAGGGTTAAAACTATATTCTTCTAAGAGACCCTCTGAAGCAGACTCTTTTCTTTACTTTTAGATAACTGTTACTATTCCGAGAAGGGGTAACAGACAATTACCTTCATTGTAGACAGTAACACTTCATTGTAATAGCGTATTTGTCTTATGTATCCATTATTTTCTTATATTTTCTTATAACTGTGCCATTTGCTTTAAACCCAGCTTGTTACAGATGGCTCCATTGGTTTATTTTTATCTGTTAATACATTCAGATAAGGCTTCACACAATTTTTGTTTTGAGCTAGTGAGATGTAATTGTAGGAATTTTTGCCCAAACAGTGCCAAAACAGCCCCAAACAATAATGTGAGTATTGTGTGACAAAATGAATTAAAGTAATGTATTTGTTTGGGACCTGTGAGAATGATGAGTATGAGACAGTGATGTTTCAGGCTGTTTTGTCATTTTAGCTCATAAAAGTTCCAGTAAGGTGTGGGCTCTATAGTACTGACCTTCTACAAAGGAAATATAACATAGCTTGACTGCAGAAGTGGAGAATGAGTAGAGTGGAAAATTGGTTGGATGATTTGGCTCAAGGAGTTGTGGTCAGTAGTGCTAAGTCCAACTTAATCTGGTGACCAGTGACACCTCCTATGGACTGATACTGGGTCAGTAGTCTCAGCAATCTTTGTACAGAATCATAGAATGACTTGGGTTGGAAGGATTAAAGATCATCCAGTACCAGCCCTCCTGCCATGGGAGAGGCACCTTCCATTGGACCCGGTTAGATAGAGCCCCATCTAACCTGGCCTTGAACAAATCCAGGGATGGAGTGATCACAGCTTCTCTGGGCAGCCTGTTGTAGTGCCTCACTGCCCTCTGACTGAAAGAATTGCTTCCTAGTACCTTGTCTAAGCCTACCCTCCTTCAGCTTAAAGCTGTTCAAATTTAAAGACTTTGCTGTAAGAACACGTTGCTTACCCCCTCATTTAAGCATGTTTTGTGTATGTCAGCATACATACGTGTCCTGAGCTGAGAGATAAACATGTTCAGAATGTCGGATTCCAAACAGCTGGTTACTGAAAGTGCCTCTGTACTTTGTAGTGCTCAGTTGAAGTTCCCATATTCCACCATGGGATGATGGATCCTGATGTCTAACTTGGGATAGTTACACCTTTTCAGTGATTAGGGAGAAGAGTTTCCTAGTAACCCTTACTGGTGAGAAGATGAGGTTTTCATTTCCCCAGAGCTGTGTATTGCATTTTAACTTGTAAATGGCAAATCTCATGAGCTAAAGAGACTTAGCTAGTAGTTTAGCATAGTGCACGCATTGCTGCAAGATCTGCTTTGAAAACAGCTTTCATCTACATTTCCCCATCTCTGTGCATTCTTGTAATCCCAGTGTTAAGTTCTTACTTTGTCACGAATATTTTGTTACTTTGTCGGTAGTATGCATGCACACACAACTGGCCAAAGCTGGATTTAGAATACTTTTAAGAATACTTTTAATAGCAATGTCTCTATGTGTGTTTTGCTTCTTTTTTTTTTTTTTTTTTTTTTTTTTGGTACCATTTTGATTTCTAAGGTAAAATACCTGCAGTTGTAAAATACCTGCAGTTTCATTGTGGATTTCAGAAGAACTTCCTAATGTTTTTTTGGGCAGTGTAAATATGTTGTTACATAAATTATTAGGAGAGGAAGTAAAATAAAGTATTAACAGTAGCTCTTTATTGTATATTTACTGCTCAGTGTGTTTTAGTTTTCTATTATTTGATTTTGTTTGTTTTGGGTTAAAAGATTCTTATAAAACCACATGAAGAACTTACATTAGTAACGTAAATCTACCACACTTCTTTAAATTCTTTTTGCTTTTAACTGTTGGGTAACAGATGGAAGAATAATACTAAATACCTTCCTAATACAAGAGAGACCTTGGCAGATTCTAACCTAAAACATATTTTTGGAAATGTATCATATCTGAAAGGTTATTAATAGGATTGCAGCATAACTTGCTTGTGAACCTAAATCCTATTAAAAGTCAAAGGAATTTAAGCTTCAGAGACTACTGAAAATTTAGCCTTATGAATTCTTTTGTTCCATAGATTTGTTTTTCCATGTGTAGATACTTATTGATGTGTCTGAGTAGCATTGACATTTTATGTTTCCATACATGTGGTTGTGTCATGTAGCTTAAAAAAATAACACTGAATCAGAGTATGAAATTTAATGAATCTTATTATGATTAGGCAGTAATATGTCATGAGAAATAATGCAATATATGAAAAATTGTATTGTCTTCTGTATCCAGTGAGTTGCCTACATTAATTTTAAAATTTTTAACAGGAAATTAAAATTCTAAAATGCATGCTTCCAGCAGGACCACTTTTCTTCCTTAAGGTTTTGTCCTTAAATGAAGAAGTAGCCCTTGCTAATGGTTTGTGTTGTTAGCATATGATCTAATAACAAACTCTTGATGGACAAGGAACAGTCAAGTTCACTTGTTTGGTTTTCTTTTTAATTCATACAGCTGATACATACTTTTACTTTCAAACTACATTTCTGTGAGACATATTTTTTCTGGAAATAAGTGTTGTGAATTGCTTTCTGACAGGATAGCTTATCTTTTGAAGTATTGTACTGTGATCTTTATTTAATGTAATGCATCTTTATAAAGAGAGAAGAAAGCTGTCAAATTTGTCTAACAACTAAGATGAGCTCTGTTCTTCAGCTTATGGTTTTACAGTAATACAAATAGCAATTATACAGGTTTAAGATTTGGAGGGCTAGGTTGTAAACTCAAGGGAATAATCTGTCTTGGAAAAATTATGCAAATATTTTTGGGGTATTTTTTTTGTTGTTGTTGTTTTGTTGTTTTTTTTTTTAATTGGATCAGTTTCTGATTCTAATTCATCAGTGGATGTACACACACAGGTCCTGCTTGCTCTGAGGTTAGAAATCATAAGACTGGGAATGAGCACTGGGGAAGTCTTATGTTAAATTACCATTGCTACAGAAGCTGAAACTCAGTATCATCAATTATCCTATTAGCTCATGATTCAGAATTTCTTAAATACAATTTAAGACAGAATCTTGTCTTCTAAAATATGAAGTCTTATATTTGTTGAAACTAGGGGTTAGGAAAGTAAGTGGAAAATTGAGCACTGTTTCCTTTTAGATAGCTGAGAAATTCAGGTTTTTGGAAGCACACTGAGTGGGACTGAAGACATGGGGAGGTTGTTCTGCTTGTCTTCTCAGTTATCTGAGGTGCAATGCCTGTATTAGGAGACTTCCAGCCACACAGGGAAGCTTGTCTGGGGGTCACCTAGAGCCACTGTAAATTGGACTCCTACTTTTGAATCCTCCTCTTCACTCTTCTCCATGGGGATTCCTAGAAGACTACTCTACCTGCTCTACTCCAGCTTAAGAAACTAAATGAGATCCTGATGCTGCAGTTTTTAGCTACACGTTCTGACCCATAAAGATGATGGTACAGATGCTTATTTCTTGAGTCGTTATTCATAGAGGTATAACTAAGAATTAGTAGTGGTAGTTGTCCTGAGGGTGTGGTTTTTTTAACCTGCATCCTCCCATATCCTAAAAATATTACTTCAGTCTTTTGTAATGTTCATAGTTACTCATTGCATTTTCTAGTCTTCTCAGATATGGAGTACACATTTCAAATCACCTGAATTTTATTCAGATTTTAGCTCTTATGCTTAAGTAATACTTTTGGACATTTTAGAATTTACAACTTTTGCAATTGAAATTATGATTTTGCAATGGAAAACATTTTCTAAACTCAGAATTAAAGCTGTCTAATTGCATCCCATCTCCAGGCATTCAATTTGGCAAAATTCTATTTCTTAGGATCAAAAAGATAAAGAGCTCAGATGCCCCGTTGTGCCATCTTGCTACCTTTCTGGACCTGACAGGGCCATGGTAGGCACTGCACTTTGGTGTGACAATGATATGGCATAAATTGCTGTCCTTTGATGCTGCTTTTGGGGGTCTGTGTAATTAGTTATTTCTTTAAGAAGAAATAGGGGTCTTGTATGTAGAACGAGGTACCATTTCATGCTGCAAAGTAACAATTGTATCTCAGCATGCCTTGCCATGAAGTTTGTCTGAAGAAACATGATCAGTGGGTTTAGTTTAGTGAGGGAGTAAATGACACTGTAAGACAGGAATGAATATAAAATGATTTTGTCTGGAGAAGACTCATTCATTTATTCTCTAAAACATACAGCTACCATATAATATGAAGGTAGAATAGGCATAGGTGTTTGCTGAAGGCATCACAAAAATGATTTCTTGAGTATGCTCCTTCTTTTTCTGAACTGAGTTTTACTGAGTTCAGTATTCTGGAGTGGCATGTGACAGCAGTAACAGTTTCAACTTTGCATTGAATACATATTTAGTCACTAAAATTGGTACTTTTGAGTTTCTTTCAAGTGTTAGCACCCTTATGTGCAGAAGCTTGTGGCTTGTGCATAAATTCCAACAGTCTTGCAGCTCAGACCTGATGCTGTGAGATGGTAGCAAAACCCAGAAAAATCTGACATTCATAGGTGTTTTGCCTTATTTATGTGTGCTTGGTTAATACACATAATAGTTACAGCAGAAATATGATTCTTTAAGTTAGTTTACCACCCACAGGTATCTGAGGGAAGGAGGAGAGAAACATGCTCATCCTGTGTTTGTTTCAGAGTCTTGACTGCCTCATGATACAGCAGAAGTTTCTGGTATGGTGTCTTTTTGTGTCTTTTACTGCTCATACAGGTTAATTATACCTTTATGTATACCTGTATCTATAATCACGGACAGCACTTCACTGGATCATCACAAACTGCAGAAAGCATATGGTTTTGTTGGAATAGGGAACCAGGCTCAGTCCCACCACTAAATGCAGACTCAAACTCACTGCCTCCACTTCAGTCAGGTGCTTGCTTCAAAATCTCTTCCTCTTCTACTTCTTCTGCCTCCTGCCAATTACTGTACTCCACATAAAGTAACTCATCAGATTTTTGAATATTTTTAACCTTATTTTACCCCACTCCACTTGTTTGCCCTTTCCCAGATTCTGACTTACATTGGCCATCGGGGAAGAAGCTTAAAATACCTCCAAATACTTAGAGGCCTTTTAGACTGGACCATCATGTTCATGCTTATGCTTATATAACTTCCTTTATTTATTTGCAAAGTTTTAAAATTGCTTAAAAAATTTGTCTCATATTTTCTCCAAAAACATGATGAATACCTTAGATAAAGTGATCAAAACCTCTGCTGCTAGTAATTTTCTATATTCATGTATTTTTACTGCAAGAAGTAGCATCCAAGCTATTGGAGGTGATGGAGGTGATCAGACTAAAGAAAAAAAAAAAAGAAAAAAAAAAAAAAGAGGTGTATTTTTTGCTTGGGCATATTTTTTTAATGTGGATGGTTATGCCTGAGCACCAGTTTTTTTTGGTGGGGGGAGAGGGTGAAAGTATACCCAGCATGGCCCTCTGTTGATGCCATGAGCCCAAATCTGGTGTGAAATAGCATTCTCATCTATGCATTTATAGTTGGCCTGAGCATGTATCTACCAAAAAGTGTGATAATCATGGTCGTCTCCTGCTTTGTTTGCTCCTGCAGTCAGGTCAGTAAGATGAGCTTGCTTTTGACAGCAGAGTAGTCAGAGAGTGGGTTAAGCAGGCAGGAACATGGGGCTAATGGTATAGATCTTACAGATAGGATGATCTGTTGGGTAGCAGCTGCCTGAGTAGGGTGATCCTGCATCTGATGTTTCCTGTGTGCCTGCAGTCAAGCTCTTTTACAATATGGTTGGTCAGCTCAACATGGTAAACCAGCAGAAAAAAACTGGCAAAACCAGAATCATTCTGGGTTATATTTTTTTAAATCTCCCTGGCCCACATCAGCATCAGATATTCTGTCAGTGATGTTGCAGAAGGAGTATAAAGAACGCAGGAAGGATGGGATGCCAACTTCGGTCACCAACTAGTTTTTGGGTTGGTTTAACTGTAACCCTGGACTGTGTCCTGAGAGAAATGCCTGTAAAAGTTCCAGCCTCCGTGTTAGGAAGACATCTCTGGAATGGGAGAGGCCATTATGTCAGTATGATCTGCTCAGCAAGAGCAGCCCAGAGATTCTTATGTTTTGAAACAAAACCTCTGTCTGAACTTTTGCATTCATCTCGGTTGGCATCCCTGCCCCTAGGATACAGAGTTATGACAGACGTCAGGTATGTCAGTTCTGATTTCCCTAAGCCCTCATGTGGAGATACAGAGCTCACCTGGCAACGCCAGTTTGCAGTTTCCACCTCCTTTGTTGCTGACAGCTTCGTACTGCTGCAGTGCTCTGCCCTGTGGGTTGTGCTGGCTGAGCTGCTGGATCCGACCAATGTCCAGAACTGCTCTGCAAGTGATGCACTGGTGTAATTGAGAAAGGTGTCAAATGTCTTGCAGGGGCAAGAGTTGAGTGCCTGGGAGGACAGGACAGAGGAAAAGGGGTAAACAGAATTCCTTAAACTTCATTTCTTGCAGAAGTCCTTATATTGTAAAAGTACAGTCTAAATTTCAAGACATTATTCTTGATATCCCCTAACTATAAGGAAGGATAGGGTTTCCCATATACCAGCTTGCTTGACTGGCACAGAGAAGGAATCAGATTATTGCAGAAGTTAGAGAGATCCAGCTCTGGTACTTGGCAGAGAAGGGGCCAGTATGCCAAGTCCCTTTCTGTAGGTCAGCTCTGAAAGGAGGAAGGAGGAGATGATAGAAAGGCATCCAGAGCAGCAGAAACCCTCAGCTTCCAACTCTGCAAGGAGAACACAGATTCTACTTCATGGATTTTGCAGATACTAACTTACAGGGAGCAGTGGTGGGAGGTCAGCTTCGTAAGGGGAACAAAATGAGTTACGTACCCAGATGCGTGGAAAGTGTGAGGTGCCTCAGTATATGTAGAAAGTAAATTATATGATCACCTTGATGACCATCTCTGCACTTTGGTCATTTTACTATGGTTAGTGCTTCTTCTGTGGAGTTTTTACCTTTTCCTGATCATATTCTTCTCAGTTTTTATCTCATAGTACTTTTGCATGCCTTCCTTTCAGCAATTTGTTTCCTGTCTTGCCTGAATGCATTCCTACATAAAATTGATTTAAAAATATTTTGGATACCATTTGAGATTTTCTGCACAGTTTTTGCAAAACAGAAGCCTTTGAAAAATGTAGACTTTAGAAAAACAATTATTTTTGCTTGCTTAATTTTTTTAACTTGTTGAACAGGTTCAGCAGGTACTGTGTATCTTCAGGGTATCTAGCTTGTAGAAACTGGCAAGAGAAAAAGGGGATTTGGCTACTTAGTATGTTTGTTCTCCTGTAATTTGTTTCATTTATTTAAACTGGCATCAGTTTAATTCTTTTGAGTGTACTGGATAGGGTAGGTCTTGGAGATGGAAGATACTGTTGCTGTAGGAGGTGGCTCTATAATGTCCAAAAGTCTGTTCAAGAGCAATAACTCTTCTTTTCTATGAAGGGGAAAGAAGTGGATTTTTGCTTTCCAATCTTGAATGCTCACTTTACTTTCTGACATTCATAAGCTTTTAGGGTCATCGCAATTTAGAGAAACACACTTTTAACTTTTAAGTTTTTAACTCATGCTGCTAACTTTACTTACTTGTCACATTGTTCTGGTAATATTCTCTGAGATTGTTTCTTAAGATTTATGTTAATAATAAATGTATAAATACAATCTGCAGCCAGCAGTTCTGCTTCTCCATATTTTTGGAATTGAAACTCTTGAAGTTGAGGGAAAAAATAATTTACTGAAAGTGGCAGTACAATTTCATATTATTTCTGAACATGGAGCCCCGCCACTAGCTCAGCCTCAGTCCTAAGCCCATGTCATGTCACTGAAAAGAACACTTTCTCCCTGGCTGTGTGATCCCACCTTCTGTAATAGCCCCTACTGGATTTCTTTTTCCCTTTCCAGGTGGATGAGCATGTTGGTTTGTTTTACCATACAGTTGATGGACCATCAAAACTTGTCTGAGGAGGGACAAAAATATGTAAAAGAGGTTTTGGTAGAGCATTGGCAAAGTGCTTCTACTGTGGCAGTATTGTCTTAAGGTGATTTAAATGAATCATGAAAATGTCCCTTGCATGAAGGAAAAAAGGTAGACACTTCTGTATCTGAGAGATTACTTTTCTTTCTTAGCTTGCTAATAACATCGCAGAGCAGTACATTATATTTGAAACTACAGTATTTAATTTTACAAAATTGAATGACAGAGCTAATGTGACTTTCAGCTTACATGACAACTGAAGCTGAATGACAGTTTACTACAGGGGAAAAGATGAAGATGTTGGTAAGGGATGAAAGTGATGACATACCTCTCTTTGATGCATCTTACATAAGATATGGTAGTTTACATGTGCTCTTTTGTCATGATTTTTTGCAACAGTTTTCTTTGTGGCACCTGATTTTCCATCTCTAGTTAAATGCTTGCAATTTGCTATTAGAACAGATTGCCTTTCATTAAAATAAGGTGCAAAGTGAATTGTAAGGCTTGTATACTTGTTTACTGACAGATGAAAGGAACAGAATTGCACAGCTTCAAAACTTACAAAATTTGAAAGATTAGTGAATGCCAGAAAGTGAGTTGTCTTTTAGTTTCCCATCTGTTGTGTTTGCTAAACTTTGATTTCAAAATTACATGTTATGTTATGTCTTAGGAAAAACTGATGCCTGTTTGCAAAGGCTGGAGGTTATAAATTTATGACGCTGTATACCAGGAAAGCCTAACATCCCAGAAAACGGAAAAGTTCCAAGCCACAAAGTGGTCAAACAATTGTGATATATCATTTGCAAGGCTAGTATGCCGAATCAAAAAGTCAAATGAAAAATACTTTCGAGCTAAATAAATAGAGTTGAAAAATTGTTGTAAGAAAAAATGAGAAATTATTCCTGAAGTTAAGCTTTATAGGACAGTTGTACTTTAAAAATGTAAGGAAATTTAGTATTATTTCTTTCTTTTTCTCTTCAGTAAGGACAGGAAATAAAGATGAACAAAAATTATAAACTTAGACTAATACAAGTTAAGATACATTTGATTAAATAAGAGCTCATCTAGTGTCTCTTTAAAAAAGCAATACTTATTTGAGACAGTTCCCCTTTGAAGTTTTTTAATGGATGTTCATAACCATCACAGGAATTCTCCCTGAGTGTGTCTTGTGGAAAGAACATGGTGAAAAGGCTTTTGTAATAATAAGGCAAAATCTCCAGTTGCATTTACTTTCCCCTCTCTCCTGTTTTACGTATTTAATCCTGTTTCATAACAAGCTGCTGTGACTTAGTTGAGGTATTAGTCTCCCAAATAACTCTAGTCAAACTTTTGGTCTAATTACTATTTTGTTTATATATAAGACTAATTTTCAGGAATGTGTGCTCTAGGCACTAGAGGTACTTCAAAAAAATAATTAACTTTCAAGGAAACTTTCAAATAAATGAGGGCCTCTTATCTGTTTCCTCTTTTTTCCATTGTGTTATTCATCTTAATAAAAGTCAGTGGGGAAGTACATGGATTTTTCGTTGAAGGGATTACTAAAAGATTTTAAACATAGGGCATGATAGTTTTCCTACTGCTCAAGTATCTGAATTAGAGTTCCTCAGATAAATCCCACAATTATAGCAGAGTGCAATCTCATATTGGTCCATATTAGAAGTACTTACTACAAAGTGATTGCAAGATACAAATCTTTCTGTGTGTTCTATACTTGTATTAAATAATTCCCTGTCTAGATAAGCCCTTTAGCTAGTTTGGTGTCCATTTGGTATTCTGTGGCCCCCAGCTGAGTTTGGTGGGATTAAATTTTTATAGATGACTGTGCAAGTCTCCTGGTGAGGAACAAGTCTAACCAATTCTGTTTTTAATTTTGTACTTCAATAATTAATATTTTACTGCCTGTGCTTTATTCTCTCTTTCTCTGTTCTCTTATTTCTGTTATATTGCACCTTATTTTTCTTCCATTCTGGTTTTCCTCTTTGCCTGGGTTGCCATTTTACAGTGTGCTTATGAGGTTATTTAAAAAAATCTGGCAAATTTGGGGAAACGTTTAAGATCAAATATTTGTGTTCTACAATCATATGGAAGGCTGTAAACATTACAGGTGTACTCAGATTGCCTGGAAAAGTATGTTGGCATTTTTCAGTATTGGCTTGTAACCATGTGAAATGCTAAATGTCTTTACTGCTTTCAAGATTTATTTTTTTTTTTTATAAACCCATGAAAGAATTAGGGATGTGGGGTTTCTCCAGTAGCAAGGGGTTTATCTTGCAGAGCAGAAGGGTGTTGAACAGAAATAAAGGAATTTATTTTTTCTCATCATTCGATCCTTTCAATATTTTGCTGACTCAACTTCTTACTGCAGTGGGCATTTCTATTCGTGCCCATTTGCTTCCATGGGCAGAGGTCTGATCTGTAGGAGACACAGCTCTGCCAGGGTCAGTCTGATGCCGCCTCCATGGAATTGCTGCCCCCAGAGCTGCCTGTTCCTCTGGAGACTTACTTTTCTGTCTGTTTCCCTTGCACTTGCTCGTTTCACTGCCACATTCCATATTTGCAAAGTAGTGCTTTATCTCCAGCGCTGTTTCCTCTTCACCAAACGAGCTGCGCTTGCCTCAGCCACAGCTCACCTTGGAAAAAGGAAAAATCTTAGTGGCAGTCTGCAGTGGAGGGTGTGTTTTTGATAAGGCCCTGCACTCAGATCTCAAGAGCTCTCCTGAGGTTTTGCATATACAGAGTCACAGCTGTTCTTCCATTTGGTAAACTGATAAATTTAGAATCTGCCCTGCAGGTGACCCAATGTGCATGTGAATTTTAAAGTCCATGACATTCAGTACTTGCTCTTGTTAACGTGACTGAGCACATTGAAGTGTGCAGTGAGTGCAGTAGGATTTAGGGAAGAGGAAATCTCAGACTCTGCTGTTCACACCTCTGCCTTTCCTCTTCCCGGCAGGAGGAACTGCAAAAAGTGTTACCTTAACGGTGAAGTGTGTTATAAAGCTTTTTCAGAATGTACACTTGCCTTGGAATGTTCTTTAGCTGACAAACTAAGTGATTTTTCAAGTAAATTCTTCTGCAGCTGTTGCCATAAATGTTCATAAGCTTTTTTAATGCATGGGATTTTTTTATTTTATTAACGGTTGTACTTTATGACTGCATTTGCATGCATTACTCCCTGTAGTTCCATGTGGGAGCATTAAAAAGTCAAATCACTATTACTTCGTACATTTCCATTTTTGTCAGTGGCAAAATACATTCTAGTTATTGATAAACTGTTTTCCTGCTCAGATTATAAATTATCATTTTCCAAAAATGTGGTAAAAACTCCCTTGCTTATGCCTATCTAAATGACATTCCCCCTTAGTGGGGATAAAAAAAGGAAACATCCATTTCCTGTGGGGGAAAGCATTTTCTGGCACATGGCAGATTTTTGAATCTTCAAGATTTTAATACAACTTGATGAGCAAGATTTAATCCTTTTTACAGGATGGGCAGCAGAGGTGTCCTTTGCCTTCAGGAGAGCAGTAATTCTAGCTATTTATTTCAGAATACTGTTTCCTACGAGGTCTGTAGTAAGGATACTAATTTCCAGATATCCTTGAACCTTTTAATATCATGGTTATGTATTTGCATGTAGTGGCATTGGAGACCATATGACTTAAAAGCAGGCACCTGCATATAGTTACTGAAGAATGACTGCATAGACTGGGCTTGACAGAAATCACCTGAATATTTCAAGCTGTCCACTTCAGTTTTCCTTGAATGGTGTCTCAGTAGACATCTCAAATGTTTTGACTATCTCCCACACTGAAGCCAAAGCAAGGGTACCTTTTGGGGGATGGATGTCAAACTGCTTCAGGATAAAGTAGTGCAACTTGAGCAAGAGATCTGGTATTAGCAAAGATAAAAGCATTTAGAGAAGGAGGGGTTGGCAAATTTTCAGAAGTGGTATTTTAGGTCATCTTTTTTTTTCTTAAGTCAATGATACTTGAAATTTAATAGGAAGTAAAAGATGCTGCATTTCAGAGAAGCAAGTAAATCAGCTGTTGAGAGGGATTTTTCCTGTGTAGACTTAGGAAAACCAGGAGCTGGAATATGCTCTGCAACTTGTTTTGTGTACCAGTTCCCTAGCATACGTACTTCTTACTGTGTTGCCTTTCAGTCATCAAGTTGGAAATTGTTGAAGCCTGTTTTTCAAGTTTCATTTAATTTCTGGGATCATAGACTGATTCAGGGTGGAGGGGGTAGTTGCATATCATACAGTTCTGACCCTCCTCCTGCTGAAAGGAGGGTCAGAACTTGATACAAATCATGTTGTTTGGAGCACTGTCCCTCGTGTCTTGAAAGCTTCCATAGAGGGAGATTCCATAGCTTATCTGTTCCAATGCTTAAGTATCCTTGAGACTGTTTCAAGTTCCATTTAGTCAGCCTCCCTCTGGAGCCTGTCCTTCAAATCACATAAACGCCATGAACATCAAGCTGTAGCAAGCTGCTTGATGTCTTGAAAAAATGGTTCTAAAGACTCATTCAAAATCTGTTCTTGGTGTGGTCAGACCTTCATCCAGCTGTGTTCCCTGCAGTGACTCATGTTCAGGCTCAACTTCCTTAGCTGCCACTGTAGCCAGCCCATTAAAGTGCCAAACCCTAGCTGTGTCATCTAAGATCACCCAGATGTATCTTGTTGAATTATCAGGTGATGATTCTAAACATCAGCAGGGCATAATCTGTCAGAGTATTTTAACAGTTAATGCCTATCAGGCTCTTGCTCATGATTAATTTTTTAGTGCATTTTCTGTCACACTGTAAATTAAAGTTCTTGGTGGTATTTCTCTTGTTTTGTTCTCTGTTTAGTGAAATACACAGTTATCCTGCTTGAGCTAATGGCACAAATGATAGTCTGATGGATGTTGCTGTTTTTATGGGTGATTCTTACAGTGTACCACCTTTCTGAATACTATTGATTCTTTTCTTCAAAACAGAGTAGCTTTAAAGCTTCTTTGTCAAAATACATCTGATTTGTTTTCTGAAAAAATCAACCCTAATAATCTGAAAATGGTGATTTTTTTCATGTAGTGCAGTCAAAACAGAGATTAAGGCACAGATTGTAAGCAGTATTTTTCAAACTATTCTTCAAAAATCTTCACATAAAAAACTAGACAAATAGTCTGTGCTTTTAAGAACATTAGCAGTTGGCTGGAATATTAATGCTGACTGCAAATCTTGAGCTATTTTCTTTTTCTAGTATTTCTGCTCTGGAAAACAGCTTTACATAAATCTTTATATGAACCTAAAGCCCCTGTCTCTATTATCACTAGAGCATTTTTCTAGAGTGCTGTTAGAATCAGGACTTGAAAAGGAGCCAGAGTGGTGCAAGATCAGCTTGGTTATTCCCCTGTCATGTTCCTGGATTGGAGGTGCATGTTAGAGAAAATGTGCTGTACTGAGGTTGGACACATGAGTCTCACTGGCTTTGCTGTAGGATGGACAGTGCTCTGAGATGTTTATACTGGGCTCTCTCTTCCACTGGGCTTCAGGAAAGCAGTTCAGTATGGACACCAATGGACCTGAACTGCTATGTCTGAAAAGTTCTAGTGGTAAGCCTGCAACTGTGTGATTATGTCTGCCATGTTCCATCATCTGGAAGAAGCTGAACTGGGGTTTGAAAGCATTGGTAGACTGGAGTTTACTTCATCAATTTGGGCACATTTGCTGCACCATCGGTGATCTGTAGCATTATCATGTGGGATTTTCCACTACTCGGGATACCTTCATTCTCTTGTTACATTAGATAATGGAGAGTTGATACATGAGACAGTGGAAAGCTGATTGTATTCAGATCTTATTTATGGAGTGTTTTAAGGATATTTGGGACAATTGAATGTGATAGGTGAGTAAGAAGTCCTTGATACTGAATTGTTATGTGTAGGCCCAATAGATCAGTTTTATGAGTCAGTTGTCCCTATGAGAACTAAACAATGTTTATAGAACAACCAAGAAATTGAAAGTGACTTGGTTTTGTTTCGGTTTTTAATAGAAATGGTAATATTGCAACACAAATTGATCAGTGGGTTGAACAAAAAATGGCAATATGAGGAAGGCAGGGCATGGAGAAAAGCGTGATGAAGCTTGATTAATTTTTTTCCATTACTTTTAAAATTTGCTGTCAAATGAGAAATGTATATCATATCTTTAAAAAGTATTTCCTTATTTACAAATTTCAAATATAATACCTTTGTGAATCAAGTATCCTGTTTCAGTATAATAGCTCTTCATTTGCAGATAGCTCCTTAATATATACAGCATTTAAAGATGAATGACAGTGAATAATTCAGGTAAATACTGTGTAGGGGGCTGCTTTTCTTATTTAAATACTTTGGTGCAGTTAAATAATTTTGTCATCTATCTAGGTGTAAGATTTTGAATTAATGTTTACATATTTGCCCTCTGCTGAACTCCTACATGATTTTATTATTCAGAGTAACAATTGAATGTTTTATGTTCTAAACTGCTTACAGTATAAATCTGCTGAAAACCAAAGCCACCTGTATCAAACAAGCAAACAAGACACCTTCATTTCCCCATAAAACCAAATAAAAATATCAGGCAGGCAAAGGGTTTACTGAAGAAAAATGATAGAATGGTCTGCTTTTGATTAGTTGCAAGCAAAGAAAGGAAGGATGTCCTAACAGCCTTTTGGTTTCACAAATTACATTTTAAGCATGAACAATTCTATTGATCGTTTTCTTTGAGTCACAGATTGTAAACAGTCACTTAATAGTATCTCTAGGGTGAATGACTCTTATTGGATTAAGTAATGGGAATATCCCATTGCACCTTTTTTCTATTCCATGTTTTTGTTTTGCCTTTCATTTTACTTTGTTATAGTCCTTATTCAGTAATCTATCCACATTTGATAAAGTTGTTAATCCTGAGTTAAATTTATGTTCTGCAGAGCTGTTGCATGCTTCTAAACATCAGCTGAGAATTATGCAGATTTTGTATTTTAAAATTTCTAATAGAATGACCCAGTTTGGTAAGCTAAAGCCAAGGTAAATTAAAATGTGTGGCACATCTCTGAAATTACTGAGGTCTGATGTTTTAATAGAAAACTGCAACAGAATATTTCATGTAAACCATATCAACATTTTTACATTCTTTTAGTACATGAAGTAAAAAGCAGTATGCTTTACCATGACTGGCTGGTCATTAGGATCATGGGAAGATGCAGCTGGTAGTGGTATGGCACGAGGCTCTTGATGAATGTTTACTGTGGATCTAAAAATGACACTGTGAAGCTGGGGCTGATGGAAAGTATCTCGCTGCTGAGGCTATTGTACATTATCATGTATCATGTTTCTTCAGTACAGGTGAAATGAGTAACTAATTGGATGTGGAAGTCTCATCTGACCCAGAAAAAGGGACTACACTGCATCCCCCTGGGTTAATGCTGAGAGGGCACTCTTAATCTTCTCAATTTTTTATACTCTTGGAGAAGATAAGAATGAAAGCTTAATGTTAATTTTTATTTCCTTAACCCAATACAAAATGAATTAATTTACTATTTATGAATCACTTAGGGAGTGTATTTGGAATCATGTTTGACCCGTGGATTTCCAGAAATGAAATATGTAACTAGTAGCTTGCAATAGGTGAAGTTTTGCTCCATTTTTAAAAAGTAGGAATCACTTCATCTCTTATCTCTAAAAATGTTACTTGTTCACTATATTCTTATTCTTTGATATGTATGTTTTGACAAGACTAAAGCTAACTTTTTAGTTTTGTGGAAGAATTAAATTAAGAGCTTTTTCACTGGCTGATTGTTAGGCTAATACAAAATGACATCAGTTGTAGTGAAGTCTCAGATGGTGACCTTCATTTGAAGTGTTAGAAGCCAAAATCAGAAAACTATGAATAGATGGGTTTGGATTTGGATTTTTGAGGGTGATGAAAACCTTGACTGTGATTGAGTGTACACTGTGAGTGAAATATGAAGGGTAGATGTATACTCCTAAGGGCATTTAGGACCATGCTTCTGCCAAAAAAGGTAGATTTTTCTTGCTCTCTGTGTCTGTGTTTGTGCTGCCTCCCTTTCACTGGTCTTAGTGTTTGTGGAGCTGTATGGTAGGTCACACCAGCTCACTGAGGAGCTGAAGCTAATTCCTCAAACAAAAATAAATTATCTGAAATGGGATGAGATGGTTAGAATGTGTCATCTAAGTATATTTGTGGGTGCTTTTGTTATGTAAAGGCTTCCATAAAATCAGTCTGACAGTTAAGGATTTCTTAAATGAAAATCAAAGTTGGAGATGGTATGCAGCTGAATAAGATGAAAAATGGTTTAGAGATGGGGTAGAGACCCCAAAGACTTGTGTTGGGGTTCTTCTCCATCATAGGCTTGAAGCCTGCAGTTCCTGGCTTTGATAGCATAAAGGTAGTGTCATGTCTTGCCTAGTGTGACCCTTTATTTGCACTTTTGCATAGCTGGTGGCCACAAACAATATAGGGAGTGTCTGGTAAGTGGTATGTTTTCAGGGGATCCTGGAGGGGGGAGTTTTACAAACTGCAGTTTCACCTCCTTCAGTGTCAGAACTGATTATAGCAGTCCTGTAGGTGTGCTACATGGCAGATCCTTCTGACTGTAGTGTAGGTGATAATCCTGATTTTTCATTGATATCAGTTTTCCAGTGTAGTTTACTGCCTGTCTTTACAAGCATTTGCCCCAACTCTGAGGGGTATGGAAAAATTAGTGTTATGTTGGGACTTCTTTTTATTTGTGTTTAGTTACTGCTTTGGTTAATAATTTAAAAAAAATAAAACATAACAAGATAAAAGGTCAAGTAAGACAGTATTAAGCTTTGTAGAGTTCCTTGACCTGTTTCTCTTTCCCATTATCCATTCTTGCCCTTGCCAATATATCTGTATATGGTAAAGGAGATGTACTGTAACACATCTGTTGCAAATCACTGCCTTTTGCTTTAGCTTTTACCAGATTCGTGTGTCCATGAAAATTCCTCCAAGAATTCCACACGTATTAGAAGCTAGTTTGTTACATGGAGCTGGTAAGTGCAAAAACTTTTCAGTAAATTAGATCATTATCTTGCCTTGCTAATTGAGGGATTACACTTTTTGTCATGTATTTTTACAACTAATACATAAGCAGTTTTGATTTTATTGCTAACAGAATGCAAATATATCTTATTCTTAACAACAGGACTTTAAAGTTAATTACAAAATTTGTGTTACTGTTTTTCATCTGCTGATTGCCTCTGCTGGTAGCAAAACATGGTGATTCCTTTATATTAGTGTTTTCTGTTTTTTTCCACTGATCTGCTCAGTCTTCTCCATGTTTCAGGCTAAGGTGACCAAGGGCAGATCTAAGTAGATATCTGAAAGCAGTGGAAAATTTCAGAGACAGACTCTTAAAACAGATTGAGAAGCCCATTCTTTTTCTGAAAAGAACACTTAGAAAGGATGCAGTTTTCAAACTTACTCTTGTTTCACTAGTGGTAAACTTGAAAATTCATTTAACCTTCTGAACAGAATTCCCTTATATTTTTTCTTTTTTAAACCTGTCATTCACTTTTGGTTTCTATGTCCAGGCAAACTAAATCCAGAGAAACCTGTTAGGGCTCACCTAATTCTGTGTAGGCCATACCTCAGCATGGTGTAAAAATATGAAAAGCAAAAAATTAATTAAGTTTTCAAATGTTGTGTGGAATTATGAGAATTTCAAGGAAGAAAAACCTAATACAGTCTGAAAAAATGTGACAGGATGCCACTGAAAGCTGAATTTTTGAGGCTAATTTGAAAAACTAGCTCTGAGTACAGCAAATGTAGATACTGAATTTTGGTCAAGCTTCCTAAATAATTCTTGGATTTGTGTGAGATAAATGAATAGTTCGGATGAGCCAAGATTACTCCACTTCAAAGGCAAAATTTAACATAGTTTAGAGAATTCAGGTCTGGTAAACATCCTTTAGTAAAACATACTTTTTGAGAAGTGACAATAATATGATTGATATTGCTGGAAAAAAGTTCTTCTATTTCACAGTATATTTTTGAATGATCTTAGGTTGTTATTTCAGAAAGCTGCAGTCTCGTTAGTAAATTGTGATGTGTTAGCTCTTGTTTCTTGTTACTAGGCATAAAGGGTATAAAGTGTATTAAGACTGCAGTTCAGTGTGAGTTCAGATCAGCAGTTCTGACAAAGAAAAAATATAGCCCGTGATTTCCCCTTGCCACTCTGTCTTACCTTCCTATTGCTCTGTGTTTGTTGTGTGTGTCGGATTTGGTCTGAGAACTCAACTGGGGAACTCATTCAGCTGACAAGCAGCCATTTTACAAAAAACCCAAACCCCTTCAAGTCCAAAAACTGGGGCTCTTTTTACATCGGTTTCTCAGTTTGGTTTTTCAGGTAGTTACTGATAATGTTTGTCCCACAACAAAACAAAAGGAAGGGTACAAGCTGGTCAGTGAAAGGGGGTTAGTTTGTCCTTCTTGTGGACATCATAGGTCTTGCTGAGAACCTCTGCTATCCATTTCCATTTAGCCACTTGCTTGATTTAGCAGAACTGGATGCTACAGCCCTCCTGCTCCAGGAGGAGGAAAAGCTGATAGCAATTCTTGAGACTGCTGTTCTGTGTAGAAAATAGCTATTGGTCTCAGCACAGAGTAGCACTGTGCTGATTGACTGTGTGAAAATGTTACTTGTTGGCCGCAGAGGAGGCTGGTCAGGATCCCACAGCTCTCACTCTTGAAAATGGTATCCTATATTGATCAGGTACTTCTTTCTGTACTTTTCTCTCTTCAGCCTTTCTCATACTTACCTATTCTAAATCCTATTCATTTTGTCATGATATTCCCATTCCTCTCCAATTTTGCCTACTTCTAGCTCTCCCTGCACTCTGCACCAGTTACAGTTTCCTTACTTTAGCTGTTTTCCCCTCTCCCATAGACCATTTGTTTGATTTCTCTCCTCCTTTTATCTCCCTGAGTCAAATACATAGTTTTAAATTTTTCCTCTTTTCCCTGTTCATTTGCATCTCCTTTCACCCCTTGCACAGCTCTTCATGCAGTCCTTCATTAATTTAAATAAGGTGTTTTTCCCTTTCTATTTCCCACGTCCTTTAGTAGCTCATTAGAGCTGCTTGGGACCCAGCATGAATGTCATTACAGATATGATAAGGCAATTTACTTTCTTTAGCTCCAGCCTTGTGGAGGTCTTTTATTATTCTTTTAATTTGAAGGGAGATGTAGTTGTGCTGTAGAAAATGAAAAGAAAAACATATGTACTTTTAGCCTTTAAGAGGTTGTTTCAGATTTGAGGATGTTCTGAATGCCGCCTTCTTCAAAAATCTGTGGCTTGTTTTCAGAGAAGAAAAAGGGAGAGGAAAAAACAGCAAAGGCAGAGTAGGAAGGAATGAGGTGTCTGGTTTTGTGAAGCAAGAGTAAATTATCTTATAAAATATAAATAAATATATATATAAACCTATATATCTAATAAAAATATAAATCTAGTAAATTGATATGCAAGAGTAATAAATATGTATGAGTAAATATGTAATTTATATGCAAGAGTTAAAAAATCCCTCTATTTTTTCTCCTCTATTGAGGAAATGCCTTTAGTGTGGATAGAAGCTTAGGAATAGTCCTGACCAGTCAGTGCATCATTGATTCAAAAAAGAGCAGTTCTGCCTTGATGACCTCACATTTGTGAGACCTTGGTCCCTGTGTGGAAGTGGCTCAGCCTGTTCCTGACTCAGCTTTTCCTCTGCAGCTCCTCTCTCTCTTCTGGAGGTGCTGGTTTGCATTACACTGAAGTCAGCAGAGCTGGGGGCAGTAACTCAGGGTTGGACTCTGCAGAGGAAGTGGGACCTCAGCCATTTGTCTCCATTACTTCTTTTGTTTCAGACAGGGAGGGGGAGATCCCTTTTGCTGATGCTGTGCAGTTAGATCAGATTATGTGCCAAGTGAAACTATACCTGCTCTGCCCTTCAGCTGTAACAGATGACAGGGATGGAAGCTGAAAGTGGCATTATACATAGGGGAATTACACTGTAATGATTCAGCCTTTGTCAGCATTTTGTCCAGGACACCTAAACTGATGGTATGTATGGAAATATGTCAGCAAAACCCAGTGTTTGTACCTCTGAAGAGAAATGGGAATGTTTGTTAGGAGCAGTAATATTCTATCACAGGCCCCAAAGCTGTAAACTGCAAATTGCTAGGTTTTTTTTTTTTTTTTTTTCTTCCTGTGGATTCCTTTGAAGTAATTTATTAAGAAGAATCAAAAGAATTTTTAAAAATCTTTTGCACTCCCATTTACACAATTTCTAAGACATTTTGTCTTGGAAGCCATTGATGTTACTGAGCCATTTTTTGAGAGGAGTTAGAAGTCTCAGTATTTCTGTTACTTCTGTTCTTCTAACTTATTTTAGGCTTTTTTTCAGAGGATAGTACTCATTGTGATACTTCCTGTGTGATAATCCTTTGCTATTGCAATAAATACTTCCTCAATGACTGTTTTTCTCATTTCTTCTGCAAGTCTTTTAGCTCTTTTATTTCAGCAAAAGATTCCCCAACCATTCATCACACTTTTCTGAATTCTTTTTGATGAGTAGCCTTTCGATTGAAAGCAGAAGTGTCATATTGCATGTGCAGTGCCAGGTTCACATGATAAGCTGGGAATTAGTTTGGCCTGAGTAGGATGCAAAGATCTCTGTTATTGATTAATTCAGTGGAGTGGTATGTGTCATTCAACTGCTTTGCCTCATCTGTAGGTAATTTTGCTTTCAGTGTGGTTAAAACCTGAAAATTAACATGAATGCTAGATGAAACAATACAGAATTCAGGATTTTTATTACAATTTTTGATGCCTAGAGTGTCTTCAGTTTGTAACAAAGCAAAACTTCTTCAGCACTTATATTAAAAGCAAACTATATTAAAAATATTGACAATGTTTCTTTGAAACAAAATATACCGCTTCAAACTTCATCTGTTGCTGACTGAAAACTACTTACATTACTGATATTGTTATAGTTTTAATAGTAATCATGAAACTCATGGAAATGATAGTTCCACTTATTACCTGCTCTGAGTTTTCCAGTTTTATTAATACTTGTTTCTCTCTTCAGGTGCAACAGGTCTTGCCTTTCCTGCTGCAGTCCATGACAATATAGTTTACAGTAAAACATTTCTGATTCTTTACAAAAATGAGGAAGTTCCTGTGAATGATGTGATGATTTTCAAAATAAAAATGCTGTTAGACGAGAGGAAGGTAATCTGCTGTTCAAATTTACTATATACTAGATAATTTAGGCTTCGTTATGTACAATTTGAATTAGTATAAATAAGGAACCTGAAAGATTTCATGCTTCTACAATTTCTTTGTAGATTGAGGAGTCGCTTAATGAAATGAATTTTCTGCTAACATTAGATTTACACTTCACGGATGCAGACTACTCGTAAGTTTAAATATAGAAGATTTTGTTAAAGCAAGAATATATGTTAACTCTTCAATCTGTTTAAATCTGTATTATTTATAAGTGTAGCATGTTCACATTGGGCATAACTGATAGTAAAAATGAAATCCAATGCTGAAGTCTCTTAAGATTTCATAACTGGTTTGTCTCATTCTATTTTTTTTTCCTCTGGGGGAGATGCCATTGCATTCCAAAGTATGAACTTACGCTAAATTGCTATTTGTGTCAGTTATTAGTAACTTGCACTTTAAAAATGATTTTTCTAATTGTATGTTGTTCTGTTAATTTCTTCTTAGACCAGATGACGTGAGCACACTACAGCCAATTAGTAGCCGAACTTTAAAGTTGCACTTTAACCTCCACCAGGGCCTTCATCATTACGTCAATGTTATGTTTGATTACTTCCACCTTTCTGTCATATCGGTTATAGTCCATGCTTCTTTGGTTGCTCTGCATCAGCCATTGATAAGGTAATCTCTTGCTAATAAAATGAAAATAACTTATTGAATGTCCAAATGGAAATGTTATAAAACCAAAATAATTAGGAAGGAGTTAAATCTATGGACAGTATTGTTTTCTATGAGGATTTTAGAATTCAGGGCCCAGAGGGATAAAAAACTTCTTGTTTTTAAGATTATCTGAAACAAATTTTGAGGGGTTTTTAAATTTAGAAATAAGAGTGTGTAGTGTATAAGGAAGAGAATGCCCAAGGCCAGAGATGTGAGGAATGTATAAATATCTGTATTATATGTGTATATTTATATGTATAAATATTTATTAATTTTTTAAATCAAGAAGATCTGCTGCACACTGTACACAGTGACTGAAATAGCTGTTGTTAGTACAAATAGGCTGCTTCCTGTTAACCATTTGCACAGCTTTCAGTTACTACTCGAATGGCAGTGATATCTGCAAATGATAAATTTACCATTTTATTCAGCAAATGAAACTGGAGAATTTACTTTTCTCTTTACAAAAAGAATTTGGCTAATTTTTGCTGGAGCCTTTTTATTTCATCTACTTGTATCACCCTTTGCAGTCTCTGTTTACTTTGCATCTCTGTGTGAAAAAGGGCTGTACAGTCAGTTACATATATGAATTATTCTTTGTGCACATTTTTTTAGCATATCTGTCTTTTCCTTCTTTCATGGTCTTCAAATACTCCATGCTACTGCCCTCAAATTTCCTTATATTCAAGTCAAGTCTGTGCCATAAATGCCCAGACCTTTAGCTTCAGGTATTCCCACTTCTTGTGCCTGTCTTCATGTCATGGAAAGCACTACCTCTCTGTATGGTGGACAGCTGTTCTTTGCTGTAGGGCTGTGCTGGTTTGGAGGATTCATCAGGCTTTCATGGGTTTCTTGTCCTTTTTTCCCCCCTGCAAGTTGGTTTGAATTGTTTTGGTGATGTGTTTTAGGCATGGTTATATAGTAATTGAACTAACACATCTGAAGAGGTGGTGCAGCATTATTTGGGAGAGAAAAGTACTGAGAAGGTGGGAATTGTTGAAAATATAATCTGATAAATGCACTTAAATGCACTTTCTAATGCACTTAAAGTAGCATCATGTACGTAAAATGTACGTGATCACCCTGTCCCACAAGTGAAATTCAGGCATTTAACCTATACTGATCATTTGTTGGCAGAAAATGAAAAACCGGTTTTGATACCAATTTTTAGTAAGAAACGTATTTTTCCCTACTGACCTTTTTAAAAAGTTGCAGTAAACTGAGGGGTTTTCCGTGTATTTTTCCTCAGTTTCTGGCTTTTCAAGTGATGATACAATAATGCTATTTAATTTTAAGCCTCAGCTTGATACAGTTTGTGTAAGGAGATACTGCAACAAAAAAGCAACTTCTATGCTGCTTTTATTATCTGGAGAGCAAGGTATTGCTGGTGTGCACAAAATTATTTTAAGTATTCAAGTTGTCCTTTAAATCAGCTTATGTTGGGGAGAGGAAGACATTTTAAAATTTACAGTTTCATTTCAGCTGAGCTCCCCCATGTAGTAAATACTTGATGGTTGTTGTATTCATATCTGGCTCACTTTTCTGGAACACCTCTTTCTGAAAAACTTGAGAATTTCAGATGTTGCTCTTCTTTGTCGTTTGAGCTTTCATGAATGACAATTTGGTCTTCTGTTTGTATCATGCTTACATTATTGGCACCTCTTCCTTTCTTAGGGGTGGTCACTTTTTGAGCATTTTCTTCTTCTGTGTAGCATTCAGATTCATCTTCTCTTGGGCCCTACTAGTGTTAACGTTCCCTTGAAAGAGAGAAGATAATTCTACTTGGGTACACCCCTGGACTCCTCTATAATCTATGCTTTTCTTTAACCTGTAATTGCTTATTTCTGCCTGTTATCTAATAGTCCTCACTTTCTGCATTCATTCATTTTTCATTCATCTTTCCTAGCTGTTATCACAAGGCTACTGTTGCAGGATACTCTGTTCTTTCAGGAGTTCAGGATAGGATCTCCTCCACAGCAGGCAGCGCTCAGGCATCCTTTGGGAAAACAGCAATGTCAGTTTGTGTAACAGATTTCAACTTCCAGCTACTGTCTCACTTTTAAAAGGTTAAGTTCTCACAGCAAAATCCACAGAAAATGAATGCTTCATACCTGTTAAAATTCAAAATTTATCCTCCCGGCTTAAACTTTCAGGAATATTGTTTAAATTAGTTGAAGTTTGCATTGGGAGCGATGATGAACAGTATGTTCAGATTATCAGTTCATTTGTGCTTTTTGCAGTTTTCCTCGCCCAGTGAAGAATACGTGGTTGAACAGGAATGCACCAGCACAAAACAGGGACTCTGTGATTCCTTCTCTTGAAAGTGTGGTCTTTGGCAATAACTACACAAAACAGTTATCAGCAGACGTAAGATTATATGTCAATTTAAAATTTTATTTGTACTCTGTTGGGAGATGTGAATTTTATCTTTTCTGCAGGAATATTATTTGATAAAGAATGAACTTTGTTAGAGGTGTTTTGGGATGGCATGTGAAAAGGGAAATGAGAAAAATTGTTCTAAAAAACTGTTACCTGCTTCCTGAATGTACATATGGGAAGCTTAAAATATTGTTTGACCTCCTTTTTTAATGTCTTGCAATCCACTGCAAATCACAAAAATATAGATCAAGTTTGTGAAAAGAGGCAATTGCTTATCTTTTTAGTCATTCTACTAACACTTCATTTATTATACAAAATTAATGTGTGCCTTTTCTTCTTTATTCTAGGGTTGCAGTTTTGTTGTTTCAGAGTCTTTCCTCAGCCATGCTTATAATTTCCACTACACACTTTGTGCCACTTTGCTGCTTGCTTTCAAAGGGTTACACAGATATTTCATTACAATAACCAAGGATCTCCCCTCTTCTCACCGAATTGAGCTGGGTATGTTCGATTTCATAAAGCATATCGCTTCCTTGTGAATTTTTATTAAGACCTCTTCTAGACTAAACTGTCATTGATGGCACATCTCTTGCATCTAAAATATTTTTTGTTTAAACTTATCTGAAATTTATTAACTGAAAAAAAACAAAAAAAACAAGTGCTGTCATATCTCTAATAAAATAAGGAAGTAACAGCCTTAATCTATGGAAATATATTTTTTCTTCTTGGTCTTGATTTGTGTTCTTATTTCAAATTACTGTGTCTAGTGGTGAGGAAGCTCTTAATCCAAGTAGCACACTGCACTTCTTTGTTATAAGGAAACATTGCATATTTGTACAAAAATCTAAATTCTTTAAGCTTTGAGAAGAATATTTCACCGAAAACTTACATGAAGAAAGACCTACAAGAAAAAATTGCTGCTGGCTTATTTTGTAGTTTAACTTTTTAAACAGACTTAGTTGCCATGAAGACTTTTAGCTAACCACATATGATAAAAGTAACTGCAAAAGTATTACATGTAATGTATGGAAATGTGCATGCACATTCCTTTTCTGTAGAATGAAGATATATTAGAGAGCCTAACCTTGATTTGTTAATTGTGGAAGTAAGAAAGGAAAATACATTGGCATTGTAAACACTGATTTAGACTTTTTCTTCAGCAAGCATATACTTTTTTTAGTCATGTTTTATTAAAGAAAAAAAATCATTTGGCATTTATATGGATTGTGGACAATAGTTACTGATTTTTGTATTGTTTGATTTTACCAGTGTCAAAACTAAGCACAGTGAAACAGTAAGGTAATTGAGATATGAAAGATATTTTAAAAATGTGATGTGGTCAGTTAGTGATTCAAAGAAAGAATGTTTCACTTCTATATTACAAAATACAAAGCTATTTTTGGTGGAAAAATTTTCAGGGAGCTTATTACAAATCTGTCCATAGAAAAGTACTAGAAACTGAGGTTTTTTCTTCACAGAAGCAAAAATACTGCTACAGTTACTGCTACATTTTTCTGTCAGTTATCTTAATTTTGATATGGAGGGAAACACCTTATGAAAGGAGTGACTCAACTCTTAGTTTTTCTCATAAGGTCAAAATGTACTTTTTCCCAAATCATAGAATCAGAGAGTCATTTAGGTTGGAAGAGACCTCTAAAGATTATGAAGTCCAACAATTTACCCAGCAAAACCATGTTCACCACTAACCACATCTCCCAAATGTCACATCCACATGCCTTTAGAATGCTTCCAGGGATGGTGACTCCACCACTTCCCTGGGAAGGCTGTTCCAATGCCTGACCACCCTTTCAGTGAAGAAATTTTTTCTAATACCCAATATAAGCCTCTTCTAGTACAACTTGAGACCATTTCCTCATGCTGTGTCACTTGTTACCTGGGAGAAGAGAGCGACCCCCACCTGGCTACACCCTCCTTTCAGACAGTTGTAGAAGAGCAGTAAGATCTCCCCTGAGCCTCCTTTGGTGCAGGTTGAAGAACCCCAACTCCCTTTGCTGCTCATCACAGGACTTGTGCTCCAGAGCCTTCACCAGCCTTGTTGCCCTTCTCTGGGTTTGCTTTACCAGCTCAATATATTGAGTTTGATGGCACTATTGTTGTTCTAAGGATAGGCTTAGACAAAACCTTGGTACTTAAATGCTTCAGGTATGATCTTGAGTTCCCCTGAAACATTCCTCCAAAATATATATGTAACAGAAAAAACCTGCCATTGAATTGCATACTGGTAATGCAGTATGCATTTCAGCAGCATTGAAGTCACCAAAGCCATTCACAAGCTTCAGAAGTATTTTAATCGGACCTTTTCTCATCTAGATGGGTAATTTAGCTTACCCTTAGCTATGCAGTTTTGAACAGAAACGCTCAAAATAAATATCTGAAGAGAAAATTACAGCTTAGAATTAACATTCATTGTACATATTCCACTGACAGTTTGTTTCCTGTGGGTTTAATTTTTTATTTTTATTTTTAAGTCTCTGCTAGAGTTACTTGTTTTTTTCATAATTATAAATATCTTTTTCACTTATTTCACTTATTTTGTTTATACATTGATAGGGACAATTGATATAATAAAAAGTACTAATAATGTAAGCTTTAATTATTACTCACATTTTACTCATGAAAAATAATACCTACTATTAACACTAATGTTTCTAAAATCCATCAGCAGTTAACAGAAAAAGTGCTGTGTTTCTGTAATGTCTATCAAGAAATTGAGACTCACTGGACTTCACAAAGTACACAATTGTAATTTCTGCTCTTTTAAAAAAAAATTTTTAAGTAAATGAACTATTTTATAGTGGATATTTTATCTGTAAAGTTTAAATGGACATTGCAGAAGAGAATATCCAGTTCTGTTTAAACTTCAGAATCATCACTTTTTTGTTTAAGATAAAATTATTCTTTCTTTAATTTTGTTTCTTCTGTTTGCTTTGCTATTGCTCTGTCATAATTTTAACACAAGGCACTGATTTTGCAGAAGCATGTGGAGACAACAGTTGGACTCGATAACTGTAATTGAGCATTTAAATATTACTGGTTTCAGGAAATAAAAAATCCTACCTTCATGTGTATCACAAGTGATACTTAATCTAGAAACTGCACTCAAATGATATGTTTTCATGTACTGATCTAACTGCACTAATTGCTAGGCTAGCACTAAGCTCTTTTACTAACTTTAAGGCAAATAATAAATCACAGGTGAAAAAAGGAGTGTAGTAACTAGTCATGTGTGTACAATCCCTGTAACTAGCCAAGGCCAGCATGCAGGTCCTTTATGAACGCCTTCTCAGAAGAAAATATCCACGAACCCAGAGATTCGCCTACCTAGGTATGTTTCCAAAGCAGGTGATATAATCCCTCAGATTTTTATTGATACTATAAAATACTGTATTAATAATATAAAATGTTACTCCATTTGCAGAAAGAAACAATTTCAATATTCAGCCATAGCAAACATATGTTGAACTCTGAAGTCTGCAGAATTGAGTTACTAAATTTTAGGCTGAGTATAGATGATAAAATGAGGCATCATTGCTGTTTTTTGGTTTAGTGTTGTTATACTTTACTAAACAAAAATGAGTGAAAGTTCAGTCAGCCACCAACATTTTTAAAATGGCTTAAAATTATAGCTTCATTTAATGCAACACAGATTTTTAGATAATTAAAGATAATGAATACAGTTTCTTTCTGAGAAATCTTTCAGATTCCTCTGGTATCTCAAGACTTAATTCTTGCAAACGGTACATAAGGCATTATGAGTGCTTAGGGTGCATTTGTCCATATATCTACATGGGCCGATCCTCCCTCTGGAGAGTGTCAATGTGGGCTTGATGCTGGACAAAAGATTATTACAGTGCTGTTTAAGCACAAGGAAGTTTCAGTTGGGAAAAGGATTTAATGTCAGTTCAGTCTTTTATCAGGTTACCAGATTAATAATCTGTAAGTGTGTTTTGGTTTTATTATAAAAAGGAAACCAAAGTAGTTTTTAGCAGAGCCAGCAGAATTGCATAAGATGTTTGCTGGATTAACATTGCTGCTATAGAATATAAGTGCTTAATTTCCTTTTGTGTAGTGTTAGCTCTACTCTGTCTTCTCTTTTTTAATATAGCATTGGATATTAATATAGTTTGGGGCTTTCCATAATGATTTTAGATTTCAGAGTTTTAAATCTTGTTCAACAAGCGTATTCTCAATTGAAGTGTGACAAACAAATAAGCAGTATGGTGTCATAAGTAAAACATTTAATTTTTTCATTAATGACAAAATTTGTGTGGCCATACCAAAAACTGGTATTACAGCTTAAATTATTTTCATGTTTTTAGAAAAATTATCATGAAGTACTGTTAAGCAAAAGGTATATGTAGTAACTATTGTAAACTTGTTTCTGAGAACATCATATATTTCTGCAATTTGCTTTTTTTTTCTCAGAACTTTGAGTTGTGTGAGTTAATTTGTGTGGCATTAAGTCCAAACCTAAGCATGATGAATGCTGTTAGTTGAAAATCAAAAATGCTTACCAAGTATAGCATAATTTAAAGAGAAGTTGAGTATACATACTGTCGCTGTTCTGTAAACCTTTGTTAATTATCCATATCCTGAAGTTACTACTAGGGCTCTCAAGGTATATTTTGTTTTTCAAAATATGTGTTTTCAAGAAATATTGAACATTTTTGTAATACTCTGTTTCAAAAATGAAATATACATGCTTCTTACAGGCAATTTTAGGGTTTATGAATTGTTGCCTTATTACTCATACTTCAGATGCAGAAGGAAATTAAACATAATACCAAATTATTGTTTGATTTATCAAATCCCCCAAAGTAAACAGGGCTGTTTAACAAGGAAAAACATCTTCATGAAGGAATATATGTTTTCTTCATAAACGAGTGATTCAAGGTTCAGATCCAGTTTTAGCTGCCATAGTGTGTTAGATTGATTTGCTCTTAACATTAAGCTACTGAGATCACTTAAAGAACAGTTTTATTGACTAAAAAATAATTCCTCATACAACTAAAGACTTATATTCATGTATCATGTAAATTATATACCTTTAGAAAAATGATACGGGAATAAAGCTTCTCTAGAAAATCTGGTAGAAGAGAAATTGTATTACCTTGGTTTTAAATGATGACATTGCTGCTGAATAGCAGCAGTATCAGTGGATAATCTGAAAACTGTATCATCTAAGGCCCAGTATTCTCAAATTTAATTTTGAATGGAAAATTGTTGTCCTTGACAAGGTGTTATGATAAGCAATCATTATAGTTGCAAATTCTTTTTCTTAATTGTTTTGTCCTCAATTTCAGAAATTGCTATGAAGAAATTTAGTGGAAGTTTATAGTTTTACTTATTAACTGTGGCACTTCATATGGCTTCAAGTTTTATTTCATGATTTCTTTTTCATATCTTCACATTGTTTTGTGAGATAATTTGTTTCACTCTGCAGCTTGGAAAGTACATTACTCATGGGTATGTCCTCTCATCTTTCCAGAAAACATAGATGTAGAAGTTCGTCTTACGGAATTGTGTGAAGAAGTCAAGGTACAGGCTTTTTTTGATGTATTAAATAATTTAAATAACTATAAAAGTAGAATGTGCTGATTTTATGTGCTATTTGGGAATATACTGTTTGTTTCAGGGATGACAGCATATATGCTTCTTGCTAGCACTTATTTCAACTCTCCCTCCAAAGACAAATTGTGCAACTGATGCCAAAACTGAACTGTTGATCTGGTGGGTTGGTGTGTCAGTGGTAGCTGTGTAACTATTTATATCATGAAACTGAAGGTTTAGAGAGGGAGATTACTTGTATGAAAATCATGCTTTGAATTTTCTGCAGTTATAATTTGATTTTTTGAGGTTTGATGGGATCAAATAACAATGACACAAGATCAAGCAGAAGTTTTACAAAAGGAAATTCTTCAAGTCATCACCTCATCTGAAAGTACTTGTTCTGACGCTATCTCCTTTTCTGTTTTCCTTACATTCTCAAGGAAACACTGTCTACTTTAAATGGCTTAGATTTGTCTCCCTATCTCTCTCCTTAGTCAAAACTAGCCCCAGCTGAGTTTTTGGTCATGGCAAAATCTAAAGGACAGGTTTTAAAACTTCTTGAAAGACTATCCACACTTTGCTGGTGAGTGGGCCATCTGCCCAACTTGGAAGAACAGTTGACTCACCTTTATTTACTGCAGTAGTAGTATAACTGCAAGAAAATGTAATAAGGCCTTTAAAAGGATGTCATTGTATAACTGGAGACAAATTTAGTACTGCTAGCTCTTTATGGGCAACTAATAATCTTACTCTATGTATTAAAATATTTTTTACATTTACACAGCTTCTCTCAATTTGTTAGTTTCTCCCGTGGCTTGCTGAACATTTTCTGTTTTCTTCTTTCTGTTCTTTTGTACAGATCTTATCAAAAGTTTCTCTTATTTCTCTTATGATTGGTTAAGTTGGTGTTTCTACATTCCCAATCCCTTTTTCTACTAGCTCTGTAATATTGCTAGAGTTTGTTCTTCACTATCTTTTCATTTTAAACCCTTTGCCTCAGTGCATTATGGGCCTACAATGAGTTTCTGAAAAACTATGTTATTTTCTAAAATGGCAGGGAACATAAGTCTAGCTGTCTACAGTTGCTGTGGGACTGTATCACAGGATTACAGTACATGGTAAAGAAAGCAAAACATGTTTCACACCAAATCTGTCTTGGTGTGATCTGGTTCCAGGAAGCTTGTGCTATAACACTGCTTCCTGACTATGCATAAAATGTATGTAGACATATAGCACCTTATAAAGGTTATTGTGAGTTATAACTTCTGAAATGGAGATATCTTTATTAAATTCTTATGATTTTATCCAAGTTGGACTAACATAGCAAGTGTCAATTTTTTGATTTTCTGATTCCTCTTCTTTTCAGGCACACGTTATTTTTATATGTTAGAAAATACAAATGTTGAACTCAGTTATCTTTGCCATTAGTTGGAATTATTGCTTTAGTTTTTGGACAGCAGTCCTAATTCTAGAAAGCAATGAGATAATATTTAATACAACATAAAATAATCTATTACTGTTGTAAAATAGATTGGTCCAGTGTCTTGGTTTGAGGACATTCCAGGACATCCAGTTTTGATACTTACTTCCCATTTGGAAGTTGCTTTTTTAAATTAAAATTCTCACTAGGATAAAGTATACTTTTTTTTTTTATTCCTGTACATTACGGTTTCCTCAGTGAATTTATTTCAGTGAAAATATTTTTTCCTGACTTCAGAAAATGGAAAATCCTGATGAACTGGCAGAACTTATAAATATGAATCTTGCTCAGCTTTGCTCACTTCTGATGGCTCTCTGGGGGCAGTTTCTGGAGGTCATTACCTTACAAGAGGAGGTCGCAGCTTTGCTAGCACAAGAGCATCACACATTAAGAGTAAGTATTGACCCAGGGACCTTCATATGCTTACTGGGACCCATTGTTATGGAAATGCGTATCAAAATGAGACTCCAGTTTGCCATTTTTCTATTTATATTTTGGAAAGCTGGTTGGAATTGTAAAGGGAACTGTTGCATTTCATTTGTTACCTTGTATATTATGTATTAGGTTGTTGGAATATAATGCATAAAACATATTATTTATGTTTATGAACCAGGTAATTCACTGTTCTTTTAATAAGAAATGCAGTTCAGAAGGCTGATTGCAGGCCGTGGAATAACATATATTTGTGCAGACCGATGTACTTTTTCTGTGGGAGCCTTGTCTAGTGCCCACCCTACATTTTACTTCTTTGCTGCATTTAGGCTGCCTGCTTGCATCATAAATGAAGTGTATTTCTTTCTGAATTAAGAATTTATAACATTAATAAGTCTTGAAAAGTCTTTTACGTGGGATTTTATAAAAGAAATGTGCGTGGAATGATCTGGCACATGAGTATTTGTGTGTGTGCGTACTAACACATCTGTAGTGCTGTTGGTCTGTCTATAGGAGTGTGCAATTTCTGTGGCCTCTCAGCAAGTAGAACCACAGCAGTGCTGTTCCCATAGTGAAATATAATTGAGTATGGACTAAAGCAGTACTCTTACTCGATAAATCACATTGTTTGGTGAGGAAATCATGGTTGTGGAAGTAGCCTGTTATGGAGAATAAATGGAATCTTTCAGAATGAATGCAAGGGTTATTGTTTGATGTGATAGCCATAAGAAAGGGATCATTTTATTGTCTGTCTATGAATCTTACCTTTCTGTGGTTTTCATATTAATACTGGAATACCTCAAGTTAACTGGTGGAAGGTATGAAAGTATACTGTTTCATTTAACCTGCATTTGCATTCAGCTGCTGGTATGTTGGTATTTGTACAAATTTATATTTAATAAAACCAAATGAAGAATTAATATATTATTTTTTGCTGCTCCAGAGAAGACACTGCTAATGAATATGTATTTAGCTTCTTAAATGTGGTTCTTTTAAAATCTGTGATGTTAGTCGTCCTCCTTAGTTCATAAATGCCTTAATTATTGAGTATTCCTGCAATAAATCAAAGTATTTAATTATACTATAGGAATTAAGATATTGCACATATTAAAACTATTTCAGTGGTGCTTTCCAGCTGGAAAAGAAATCAAATAGGAGTTCCCTTCCTCCCTATGGAAAAAAAAGTATAATTTGATTTCACATTTGTATGCCCTGCATCATTCTGATTTGCTGTTATGCTCATTCCTTTTGTTATCTGTCACTGTACTTTGTGGATACTCAATAAAAGACTGGAGAGGAGATGCAAGGCATGGGTGTTCCTAAAATTATGTTTTTATGTAGTGCCTGATATCAGAAAGCAAGCAGGCTGACTCTGCAAGAATTGCATAGTACAGCATTGAGAAGGGATTTTTACCTGAGCCAACTTAGAACCAGCAGTGTGATATTACTTCATTTTTAAATGGACACTTGTTTTCTGCACTTGAACATGATATGAGTTTGTATGAACACTTTGAAAATATATGTAATTAAAATATATGTAAAAAACCATTGCTCCACTGGGCTTCCCCTGTGGCAGTAGAGCAGGAACTCACAAGCCATAAGTTCAGCAAACCTTTAAATGAAAGCGATGCTAAATTTCAGCCTTATCTTTTCTAAGAGTGTGTTCAGTTGTTGGTTTTGGATCTTGTTTTGCAATGCTTAGTATAATAAATTGTAACTTTTATTAGTAATATCTTGAGAATTTATATTCAGAGGGATTGTATAAGCATACCTCAGGAAGTCTACAGTGATGATCATGTTCCACTGGAGCCATTATTGGCACATACCAAGTGATGCAGGCTTTCTGGTTATTTGATTTAGTTGGTATTTAAAAGATGATCTACTAATTCTCCTCATTGGAGACTATATGTTGACATTTAAAGTCATGGAATTGTTTAGGTTGGAAAAGACCTTTAAGGTTAAGATAGTCCAACTATCAACCCAGCACTGCCACATTCAGCACTAAACCAGATCTCCATGTGCCATATCCAGATGTATTGCCACAGATGGCAATTCCACCACTTCCCTTGCCAGTCTGTTCCAATTCTTTACAACTCCTTCTGTGAAAAAAAGAAACAACAAACCTAATATCCAACCCAGACCTCCCTTGGCACAACTTAAGGCTATTTCCTCTTGTCTTTTCACCTGGGACATGGCAGAAGAGACCAATTCCCACCTGGCTACAGCCTCCTTTCAGGTAGTGTAGAGAGTGATGAAGTCTCCCCTGAGCCTCCTTTTCCCCAAGCTAAAGATGACCCACTAATTCTCCTCTTAAGAGACTTAACCTGTTCCTTTCTAGAATAAGAACCCTTTTTATTTACTTTTATTTTGGAAATGGATACTTTGATGTATTCAGTACTGGATGCTAAATCTCATTTTATCTTTTCTTCTTGCAATATTTCCAGACTATCAGGAAAATTCCCCAGGAAATTACTTCCTGAGAAACTTAATTAATGAACCCTTTTAGGGAGTGATTAATCTGAGTGGTTAAGATACTTGTGTTAAAATATCCCCTAGAAAGGCCTGCCACCTTCATTTGGTCAAATGGCTTTCACCCTCTTTGCACAGATGCTTATAAAGTAGGCATTTCTGCTGAAGAATTGTTCAAGTGTTGAAATTATTATTTTAATAATTTTACTTACATTTACTTAAGTGTTTCAATATTTAACTATTTTCAAATACTTGGAAAAGCACTACATTAAAAAGTGAGGGACACTTTAGGTAAAACTGAATATCCATCTACTACATGATCATACTGATAAGGTTTACAAATGTATTTTATTGAAAAAACTGCTCAGAGTTTGTTATTTTACATTACAAAACGTTTTGAACACTCAACTAGTTAATCTCTTTGTTCTGTAGTGACATCTCCTGGTAGGTCTGAATATATTCTTCCAAAATTATTTCTTTCCATTTGGTTAGTCCTAAAATAGGAGAGCTGAAGACTGAGATCTCTGACTGCTATTTATAAATATGCAGATAGACAATATGTATTCCATAGCAGCTTTTAAACACAGTTCTTCTGATTACATTGGGAGGACCATAAAAACCGTGCCTCTGGGAAGTCTGTAGAGATTAGGAGTAGCAGCTGCAATTTCCTCTTGCAAAGTCCTTGTGGAGTCAGCCCAAGTTGGTGGTTCCTGCATCATTAGCAGAGCTGGCAGTGACTCTGGTTCTGCAGAGCCTATTTATCAGTGTCCTAGCAAGTGCCTCAGTCCTTCAGTAGGTTAAGCACCAATTAAACAGAATCAACTACTGTTGATTTGGGTTCTTTTGTCTCATTAGTAAAGACTTACATGCTATTGGAGCTTGCTTTCAACTATATATTTTATACTGTTGTTATTCTGCGTGGAGCTATCTGGAGCTGGCAGTGAGATTTTCTTCAGAAGTACTGAAATTACTTAATTACAAATGGGATTTATTGCAAATGAAAAAATGGCTTCCTCTTCTGTTGGAAAGGGTGCAGTATTCTAAAGATCTAGTCTCCATATAACTCTAGTTACTTTATGTGGTGAAGTGCTTATGTCTAAAATCAAAACTACCTTGCTTGCTTCCTGGGAAACAGCTGTGTGCCCTTTTCTTGACATATACCACAGACATCTACTAATTTAGCAATATTCCTGTAACTATAACCTGACTGATTAGGATCATTAATTAATTTTTAAATTGCTTAATTTAAAATGATAATGTTCACTCTTCATGATAAATTGTTCTAAAATCTAGTTTTTAAGCAGTAAAATTATATTTTAAGTATTTTATAACAGACCCCCTTCCTGGGATAAAGGGTGGGGATTAGCACTGAAAAAATTATGTATTTGCAAGGTACAAGTCTGTTTAGAAAAGGCAGCTGGGAAAACGCAGCAAATTACTTGGGAACATCAATTCTTATCCTACATGTGTATATATAAACTCCTGTTGTATAAACAACAAATTCTGAAAGAAAGCAAATTGAGTTCTGGCAAGAGTGGAAGTTGCATTTACAAGAAACAGTTGAATTTTGTGTTTTGTTCTTACTTCAAAGCGTTTTCCATGACTATTCAGAGATGATGTTATGACTAAGATTAATTCTATGAAATACAGTACAGTAAATTCTGGGAGATTGGGACAGGACTTTCAGTTTCTCTTGCAAGTTAAAGATTGGGGGTAAAATGTTTGTGATTTGGGATTGGGTTTTTTCCTTAAGCACCTTGGAACAATTCTCTCCTTAGTTCTTCTTGTATTAAGAAAACAAAAAGGTGTAGAAGCTACAGAATTTAAAGTTAATCCAAGTGATACTCTCTAAAAGTATACTGGACAGTGTATCGGGAGAGAAAATGAGCTCCTAATGTCTGAAAAAAATTAATGTGGTCCTGAAAGTCTGGTGTTTGCCAGTTCATGCACAAGATTTTCATAGAGCCATGTTTGTGCTCAGGGTGGGTGCAGATGATGGCTGCAGCTCTGAGTGACAGAGCTGAGGGAACTGAACTAGGTCTTCACACTTGTTGCCTGTTTCACACTGAAAACTCCCACAGTCTGTCCAAAATTTAAGAGGAAGAGCCGGAGTATATTGAAGGAATAGAGGCATAGGTGACCAGAAAGTGCCTGGTAAATAAATTATTGATTCATTAGATTACCATGTAATTCTCTAAGTGGAATAGAAATTTTGTTTAAATTGATAGAACCAAATTAAAGTTAACGAACGAGCTGTTGTGAACAACCATTGTACAGCACATTCTGTTTTCTTTTGCTTTTTTTTTGCCTGCATGTAATTTGGAAGTTGAAAAAATAAAATGCATATTGATTGGATTAATATTTATATAGAATATTGGAAATATGAGAAACCTCATACTAAACCTTTGGGATTTCTAGATATTACATTTTTAGTACATTGATTATATTTTCATTTGCAGCAAATTGGTGTATAATTCACGTTCTCTATTTTAGCATATATTTGATGGATGGTAAAAATATTTATGGTTCAACACATTTGATAGTAAAAAATATGCTCCCAAGTGTTATTAAATACCACTTCAGTATTGTATTGTTTATTGACCTCAGACATACAATTAAGTCTTTAATACAATGCTTAAAATTAATGTACATTCTGTTACTGTCTTCATCATTTCCAGCGAAAATCTTTGCAAACAAAAGATTCTTTTGTACAGTAGTTTACTGTGGGCTAGAGAGTACTTACAGAAAGTTTGAAACACTCCTCTATATTCTGAGACTACAGAATATCTAATGGATTTCTGCTTCTGAAGGTAATACTCAGGCTCATTCAGAAGTGTCAATTGAACAGTCATTTCCTTTCTTCCCATCAACATTTCCAATAATATTGTGTGTTATTGCTTGAGCCTGATTTGGATGATTGATTTATTGGAAATCAAATTTTCAGCAGGCAGCTGGGTCTGATATAATTCCCAGTTATCCAGAGCACAAATTTAAATTGTTTCAGTCATTAGTCTTGTCTGTGGCAGCCATCCAGAATGAGCATCTAAAAATAGAGTAACTGTCTGTATTATACATACAAATGATATGATGGACTTTTAAAAATTGTTTGTAAGGTAAAATAAGCTCTGCCTTCATTTGAATCTTGCAGGTGCGCAGATTTGCTGAAGCATTCTTTTGCTTTGAGCATCCTAGGGAAGCTGCGCTTGGCTTTCAGGAACTACAGTGAGTAGCCTTTGGAATAACACAGTATATAGCATGTAGTACTGTTATTCTATAGTATATGTAGCATTGCAAAAATACATAAGAAATTCAAGAGAAACTTGTTCTCAAGATAGATTTAAAGTACTGGAACTTATATAAGAAGTTATTAAATAAGCTATTATTAGTTAATTAGTAGAAAAGCTTCTACTAAAATGAATTAAACTGTTGGTAATTTCTGTTAATGTAAAAATAAATAGTTCTTTTTTTCATGGAGGACTGCTTCCTTTTTTCAGTGCTCAAAGTCATCTACAGATGTGTGCAGCTATCAAAAACATTTCCTTCTGCAGTTCTCTTCCACCTCTCCCTATTGAGTGCAGTGAACTAGATGGAGATATGAACTCCTTGCCTATAATCTTTGAAGATCGGTATTTAGATTCAGTTACTGAAGGTAAACACACCTCACAGTACAATTTCCTTTTTGAAAAAATGAGGAAAAATTATGTAAAATTTGAATATTTTTAAATAAATTTCTTGCTGGCTTTAAAGGAGTACATTTATCTGACACGATATGGGGTTTTAGCTTGAATTTTGTATAATTGCTAGTGCATCGCTTACCTGCATAATCTTATTGTAAACATACTTTCTTTTTCTTCCCCCTTCCCCCCTTCTTTTCTGTGAAAGATGTGGATGTACCCTGGTTGGTAGCTCAGAGTGTTCCAAGGGCAGAGTCCAATAAACTGGATAAATTTGAAGCTGAAGAAGGTTTTGTTGCTGGTTTTACTAGCCCAGAACTGAAAATAAGACCTGCTGGTGCCTCCATCTCTTGGCATTCTGAAGCTGAAAAGATGCTAACAAAAACCTTCAAAGGGAAAAATGAAGATATAAATAAATCCAAAGCTAAGGTCGCTAAGCTTATAAAAACAATAAAAGCTGAAAACACAAAAAAAGTTGTAAAACAGAACTCAAAGGACTCTGTGGTGTTAGTAGGATACAAATGTTTGGTAAGTGCAGCACTGGAAAATGCCTCTAGAAGGTTGGATGGCGAGCCTTCATACAATGCTAACGAAGGGCTGGACCCTAGAGTAGGTGAAATTCCTTGTGATACAAAGGCCTGCATCAGGCAAATAACTCGAAAAGACCTTCCATTGTTGCCATATGATGAAATCACTGTCAAGACTGAAGGTGACCAACCAGGTTCAAGTAGTCCTGTGCACTGTGAAAATGAGGCTATTTTTGATAGACTGACTATCTCCCAGACAGATTCTGGAACTGTTCAAGCAGATAGTGCTTTACAACACACAGGTACATTTGAAGGTTGTCGTAGAGGTCAACCAGCTTCCTCAGGAGTCAGGACAATTGAGGGAAAACCAAGTAATAAGATTCTTTATGCAGAGGAGAAAGGAGTGGCTCACACTGAATCGTGGGCTAAGTTTCCACAAGATGAAGTGCACGAAGAGAATTTGCTAACACCCAATATTCAGTCTTCAGAATCTGGAAATAAATTGAATTTGGGAGAACAGGAACCCAAGCTTGAAAAGGAAGAGGTCCATGAGAGAAACTGTCAGCATTCCAGTGACAACTTGACAAAAATGAAAAGTAATCCACCTACTCTTTCAACAAAAGAGAGTCAAATCCCTGCAAGTGGAGACATGACTAAATTACCAGATGTTAGTGTGACGTACGCCTCTTCTAGATTTTCAGATTCAGGTGTAGAAAGTGAGCCAAGTTCTTTTGCAACTCACCCCAACCCTGATCATGTTTTTGACAATGTTCATGGTCAAATTGCACACAATGGTGAGAGAGCATTTCTTCAGCCTTTACTAAAACCAGACTCTGCAATAAAAAACACAATCGAAAGCCATTGCACTGAGAGTACAAGTGCTGTAAGTGAAATACAGTCATCCCTGACATCCATAAATTCACTGCCTTCAGATGATGATGAGCTGTCACCTGATGAGAATTCAAAGATATGTGTTGTACCTGAATGCCAGCTAAGTGACAGCAAAACAGTATTGGATCTAGGAGCAATTGACTTGCCAAAATGTGATGACGGTAAAACGTCAAACACTAATTTGCAGCAACAGTTTGTTGTGTTTTCAGGGCACTTTGATAATAAAACTCTGTCTGTACATTCCTCAGTCTCAGGAAAAAAAGATCTGTTACACTTGGTTGTTTCAGATGAGGACACACCTACTGATGTGGAAAGTTACAGCCCACAAACAGGCCCTGCCACAACCTGTAAGGATTCTGAGGACCTTGAAAGGCACCCTACAGCTACAGAAAGAACAATTAAGTTGTGTCTGGAAACAACTTGTATGGGTGAGCCATCTGCTGTTCCAGGTTCTTCATCTGTAAATGCAGCGGTTAAAAAAACAAGCAAAGTAAAACATAATGAGCCCTTAGAACTAAAGGGCACAGCTGAAGAACTGTCAGTAGCTAAAAGTGAAACTGGTACAGATAATCTTTCTCCGGCTGGTAGTGCTGACATGGTAAAGCAAGGGCTTGTTGAAAACTATTTTGGCTCTCAAACGAGCACAGATATTTCAGATATTTGGCCTATGGACAACAACATTCCTGTTAGCCCTCAAAAGGAAGCATATGAAAAACAAACTATTTGTTCTTCCCAACAAGATGAGGAAGAAGAGGAGGATCAAGACATGATTGAAAATGGGTATTATGAAGAAACCGATTATAGTATACTAGATGGAGCTTGCAGTGCTGAGCAGGATCATGGCTTAGCAGAAGAGAGAGCCCTGAGAGCTGAAATGATTGACAGTGGACACTTGCAAGACATAATGACTGTGCCCCCTGTCTGTACTCCTGGTTGTTTGTCTTTCCCTTCTTCTCTGAGAGATTCTCCCTGCAATATTACCTCTTCTTCGAAGAATAAATCTGATGCAATTACACAACAGCCAGGCAGCACATCCTACAGCTCTGCTTCAGCTGTTTCCTGGTATGAAAACTCTCCAAAACCTCAAATATTAGCGTAAGTGATTGTTTTAAAACAAGTTTTTTACCTTTAGAAATTATATTAATATAATAGAGAAGAGGAAAAGAAGCATAGTTGGGCTGTAAAATGCCCCAGAACTTGGCTTGTGGATTCTGCATGCCCAAGTAACAGCATGTTCTAGATGTTCAGATAAAAAGTGTCTTAGCACTAACTTCTTCTATCTTATCTTACGAGAGTTATCTTGTAATTTCATGTGGTTTGAAAAACAAGCAAAACAGGATTTTTCTTTGTTATGTTCAAAAAAGTAATCATTCAGCTGAAGAATAATGTTGTAAAGGCTACTGAGCATACAAATGGTGTTGTATGAAAGTGAAGTTGTTAAAATAGCAAGCTTGGGAAAATACACTTTGACTCTAAAACATAAATCCAAAAACATTGTGTAACTGGTTGTGTATCAGATTAGCTAAATGAAGCAAATGTGTAGTGCAAGCTATGGTAATGGCCTTATTTTTAAATCTTAACTTCAAATATCAAAAATGTAGCACCTGAGAGACCATAGTGCTCTAAATTACACTGCAGTTTGGATACCAGGAAAGCCAAATTTAGAGGAACGTCAGGGATGCCAGATTGTACCTCTTCTTGATGTAAACATAGGAGTTTCCCTAATAACCCCCTGCTGCTAAATGAACATGTGAAGCAGCACTTTATGTGTTGTTTCAGAAGTAAAATGTTGTTGTGAGAGAAAAGAAGAATTAAAAGAGAAGTAGAAATGCTTAGATGGTGGAAGAGATAAAAGACCCAAGAGTTTGTGAAAAGCAGCTTGAGAATAGAAAGGAGTGAGCAGTCAAGTAGAGGAAAACAGGTTAGAAGTGGCCAGAGAAGTAGCTTATGGGGTTACTGGTGTGGAATGGGAAAGATGAAGAGCAGAGGCTACTCAGGCTGTTCTGTAATGATAAAAGTGAACTCGGAATAAAATCAAGGACTTGGCCATGGGAAAAGCAGAGTCTCCTGGAACATGAGATAACTGTGAATCCAGAGGGTATGATCTGCTCTGTAAAGAACCACCCTTGGTGTGTTCAGGAAACATGCCTTGAGTACAAACTCAAGTAGCTTCTGTTGCAGAGTGATAAGAGCAGCTGTCAGCAGTGGTTTCTTTTCAGGCTGACTTCATTGAGGCCTGGCCTAATTCCAGTTAGTGAGGAATGAACTAAAGATAAAGTTGGGAAAACAGAAGAAAAGGTAGAATGGGAGGAAAACGGTGAGCAGGCAGAAGAGAATAGGATACAGCACAACGCTGTGAGGGATCATGCAGAGCAGATGGATTAAGGACGCATAAGGAAAGCATAAAGCTTTATGTGCTGCAGGGAAACTGATATGCAATTAGGAAGGCCATGCACAGAAACTAAGGGAGGTGAAAGAAAGGGAGAAAGGAACACAAGGAGCTCCAAGCATGTGAGGATCTCAGCTATTAAAAACCTTATAGTGTATGCCTTCACAGACTATATAAGAGATCAGAAGTCTGGATCTGGCTGTTTCAGAAGCAAGTGTCTGTTATTCACCCTACAACAGGAACCTTATGGTGAGACATTAGAGCACTGATACCACTTCTCTTCTGGCCTAAGAAATGGGCTTGGCAATAATTATCAAAGTCAGTGAAAATCTTAAACTTGACTTCCAATTGGTTATAATTTCTATAATATTTTATTGTGTGGGAACAAAAAGCTATTACTTGTTCAAGACCACAATGAACCCAGCATCTTCAGTGGTTTCAGAAATACTTGGAGACTTTGCAAAGATGGTCAAAGGAGAGAATAGAGTAGAGCTTGAGATGTGGTTTTTATTGCAGAGGAAAAGGGGCTGCAGGAATCTCCAGTAAAAATGTTCTGAGGAAATGGTTTATTTTGTGAAAATAGTAATTTGATAAATATATTTCCCTCCATATTAATTACATAGAATACAAAGCAAAATGACAGTAAAAAACTGTATCCTGGAAGACCCTACATTTATCTAGCAATAGTAAATATATAATAAGTACTTTTTTATTCCAGTTTCCTACAGGCTAAAGAAGAATTGAGGCAACTTAAACTTCCTGGATTTATGTATAGTGATGTTTTCAAACTGGCTTCTTCAATACCTTATTTCAGTATGGAAGATGATGAGTGTTCAGAAGAAGGAGTACATCTTATAGTCTGTGTCCATGGCCTAGATGGTATGCTGGGAAATATGATACTGTACAAGAAAGTAGTTCAGATTAGCTGTGAGATTTAGCTTTGGTCATTTGAACTGAACACCTGAAATAGGTTCACTGGAGGGAAATGGGAATCTGGCATTGTACTACTACATTTGACAATATGTTCCATAAAATCTTTTAAATTAAGAATTCTCTGTCTTTAAGAAAATTTCCCTGCACATAAATCTGTTTAATGCCATAGTTCACATTAGGTGCATCTTTCAGTTTTTTATGTCGTAAAAGAATTTGTCCATGTTGTGGTAATAGAATGGAGTTACTGACAAAACTGTTTTCTTTAGAATTGCTGTGTTGTCAAGGAAAATGAAATATGTGTATCTTGTTAGGAAAAAGAAATAGTACGTGTAAAACTCAGTCAAGTGTTTATAAGGTTTTAAAAGGTTAAGTCACTGAATCACAGTGTGGTTGAGGGTGAAAGGGATCACTGGGGATTGCTCGGAGCAAGGGAGTTGAATGAGACAATCACCTACAGCAGGTTGCCCAGGATGCAGTTGGGTTTTTGAATATTTCCAAGGACTAAGATTCTACTGTGGTAGAAGTGAGAAACTCTCTTTTTAATTGAAAAGATTATAAAGTTATAGCTTGAGTATATTCACCTGCTTTTAGTTCAAAGCGTATTGAAGCATATATTAAGAAACAATATCCTCTCTAGCTTTTGTGTGTTTTTGAGACACTTCTTGAATTAATAATGTAAGGAAACACAAGAGGGCATTCCTCATTTGGGCAAAAAGCAGCCTTTGTTAAGTACTTTTAAAAAGAGTACTCAGAGGTATTCCCTCATACTAGTGTAGATATTCTCGTACATGTAAAAGTGGCACAAAAATTAACTTGACCAAGAAGCCTGTTGTTACAAAAACATGTTTGAAGCCTTAGGAAAGTCCACATATTTAAAATTTTCTTACAAAATCGGTAAGCTTATACAAGCTATATCCAATAAATGACAGATGTAAATAAAAATCCTGTTCTCTAAGGCAGAAAGGCTACCTTTTCTTCAAAAGCATGACTACTGATGTGGAAAAATCTTCAGGATGCTAGCTAAAATAGCATTTGTTGTTTTGGGTACCATACCACAGTATCTAAAAGTATCTTTATCTGCTGATAGTTCACTCTGCCTTTTCATTTTATGAAAATACTCCTTCACTGAATTCTGTAATTCAGTGAAGGAGTATTCACTGAGTTCTTTAATTTGCTTTATCAAAATTAATTCGGTTTCTATGAATGTAATGTTCACAGTGCTATGTATCACTTGGAGGCTAAGACAAAATCAAACATGACTTCCTACATCCTTGCTTTTTTAAGTGTTTGCATAGAATGTCATCTTCATAAACCATTTTGTCACTTAATTTGACATTGTAGTTTCTTTCAAAGTCTTACTGAATTTTAGTTAGGGCTGAGAATATAATTAGCCGTGTTTAAATATAAAGCTCTGCCAGTGAATAATTTCAGTATTCTGAGTGCTTTTATTGCAAGTCAACTTTGCAGAATCTAACTCTTGATTGTTTTTCTTTTGAAGGTAACAGTGCAGATCTAAGATTAGTGAAGACTTACATTGAGCTAGGGCTGCCTGGAGGAAGAATTGAATTTCTTATGTCTGAAAGGAATCAGGTATTTGCCAACTAAAAAAAGAATTTTTGTAAAGCTATGAGCAATGTAAACCTTCAGACACGTTTATTTAATGGCACTATTATATTTATCACATTTTGTATATTTTATTGTATTCTCATGGAATCCATTATTTGATCTGTGGTTTAAGTCAAAGTAATTACAAAATCTTATATGGTATTGAAGGTAAATGTTTTAGGGGTAACATTTGTTACTGCCAATTTATTGTGTGTTGTGTAAGTTCTCAGCATAAGCAGTTTGGATTGTGGATAAAATATGCTCGATACTAGTGGTAAAAATGTAATAGTGAAAACTGGTGTGGCAAGAAGGGAGATGTGTTATTTCAGAGGATCTGGGAAATACAAAATTCCGGTTGCTTGTTCTTTTGTCACATACTGCAAGACCTACATCATAACATGAACAAATATCAAAAGTACCTCTTGAGTTAAACTTCTGTGAATTATATTATTTTCTGATGAAGTAAACTTGCCAAAGCACAAAAGACCAATTTTTACTTTTTGTCTGTGTGTATGTGTGTATTACATATTGCATTAGACATACTTCAGAGATGAACTAGAACAAAGTCTTGTCAGTGGCTCAAACAAAAGCTTCATTTAGTGCACTAGCATTTTTCTGGCAGTAGCTGCTGGGATGCTTTGTGAAACAGGCTGGATAGGCACCAAGCCAGGCTTTCTCTTCTCTAGCCCTGTAGTTTTTGTCAGTCAGCAGCTGCAAGACTTTCTGATTTGTGGATTCCACTGAGACCACTGAGCCTAAGAGCTGTTGACAGACTTTTGTCCTTAATGTTGGCTGATTCTTTTTTAATGTTTTTACTTCTGTATCCATAGCATACAGTTGAGATTAATTCTGTGGTTCGTACATTGGTAATTCAGTTGCAAACAAGGAAATTGAAATAATTTACCGTATAGCTTGTTTTGGAAAAAATATTCAATAATCATTCCTCATTCACTGCTTCGGTTAATCACATATTTTATGAGCAAGTACAGTTTTTCCTTCAGGAGGCAACTGAAGAGACTTAGTCCATTTATTATTTCATATAAATAGATGTGAAAAGATTCTGTTCATCCTTCCTGGCCCACTTGAAACTTCTTGTCATTTAAAATTAAATGATCAGAAGTAGACAGGGCATTTAAGGTGCTTTTGCACTACAGACTGACAAAATGTTGTATTGCTATTTTCTTTCCTTGCTTTCCTAACATTGCTAATTATATGCAACAAAGATGTGTAGATTACTGTTTGCAGTTAGGGCTGGTTTTCTCTGTGTAACATTGGTTTGCATTTCTTGCCATTTTATCACCCAGCCATGCAGTAGTATAAGATTCATATGAAATTCTGGTTGGTTCTAAATTTGACTACTCTGGATATTTAATTTTGTCTACAAACTGATATTTCATCTCCTTCTTTCCTTCCCCAGATAATTTACTAATATGTTAAACACTACAGATTATAGCACAGATCCTTTGGAACTTGCACTGAAAAGTTCTAGGCAGGTTTTGCCTATCTTTTTATTTCCTACTGCTGATCATTGGGGAGAATTAGCTATGAAGTGGGGATAAGGCCTTAAGAATTTTGTTTGTTTGTTTGTTTCATTTTGAATAACCAATATTACTGTAGTCTGCTATTGCAGTAATTGTCTCATCTCTATTTCATGGGCAGTGTGATATAATTCTGAATATGCAGTTTGGTCTTCTGTTGCCCTACAGACAATCTTAAGTGTAGAGAACAGCTTAGAACTAAGGGTGGATGTGTAATGTTAAGATTTGTTTTGGTTGTTTTAGAAGAAAGTAGTCTTACAGTAAAATGTCTGTCACTTTATTCTGTGTTACAAGAAAATGACATGAAAAATTTATAATAACTAGCTGTAGTGTTTGTATTCAGACTTAATATCAATGCTTTTATTTGTGTGCTGTTGATTGGAAACACTGGGGAGTAAGAATTCAGACAGAATGCAGAATGTATATTGCTGCATTAGAAAATACAGTTATTATTTTTTATTTCTTTTATTTTACAGAATGATACCTTTGCTGATTTTGATTCCATGACAGATCGTCTTTTAGATGAAATTATACAGTATATACAAATTTATAATCTACCCCTTTCAAAAATCAGGTAATATCTGTTCTATACTGTTTACAGAAATAAACTTAAAACTAGAGCCCTGGGTTGTTTTAAACTGTGATGCTCAGAAGCAGGCCAAAAGAGAGATGGGAAAAAGCAATTTGGGACGGGGGAGGAATAGGGGAAAGGAGGACAATGGAGAGAGAGGGAATTGCCAGATGAAAGAAGACTGAACAATGTTGTAAGCTCATCTGTTGGTGGTTTTAGGGAGGAGGTTAAGCATTACATTTAAGGAATTGCTGTCCTGTGCTTCCACAAATTCTGCATAATAGAGTTCTGCAGAAAAACAGATATTATTTTGAGAAAGTCAAAGGAACCTGTAATAGCACTATGCCAGGATGAAGTTAGCTTCCTTCTGATTTTATAGTCCCTTAATCAAGAATGACTGGCAGACTGTATTGTCACTCCTACTTTGATCTTACTTGTGACTTTGAAGGGCAGCTGCATGAAAATATATTTCATTATTCTTTATGTTACCTGATTTCATCTGCTAAAGAGCATGTTTTGCATCTTATTAGAGGGCTTACCACACTGTATGCATTCCTGTTTTCTTTTACATTTACTTCCAGGAAATGCCCATTGCATTTATTTTCTCAAGGTAGGGTGACCATTTGGGCAGACTACCTTACTAACTCAGCAACGTTGCTGGAGTTAACTCATCAATAGATGAAAGGAGCTAATTCAATTCAGCTGATTTCATCCATTTGTTTAGGCGTCCTCAAATGATACATCCAGAAGGTTTTTTGACTTGCTAGTCACATGTGTTTCTGACAAGTTCTGTGTTTGGTGGGCCTTGTTCAGCTGCAGGAAACATCTAAAACATTTAAACGTAATCTCACTACTTAAACAAATGTTTCTGGTTTGAGATAGGCAAGATTTGACATGCTTAATTCTGTCTAAACTGTTGAGTTAAAAATTTAAAAAGCACAGTGTGATCATATTTTTGTTTCACAGACTAGATGGTAGCACCTTTGGTATGGGAGAGAAGAGTTCTGTAACCCACCAGCATACACCAGCATCTTCTCTTCCATGCTGTTGTCTGAAGACTTTAATGACCAAACCCACCCACTTATCTTCTCATTGTTTATAGCTGAGATCTGAACTCTTGTTTGCTTTTGGTTTGCTTCTCTCATAAGACTTCCAATTTGTAAATATTTTTCATTTTTATTTGTTACTCATCATTTGAAAGAAAAAAAGACTACGAATTTTTATTTTAGTTTCCTTTTTAAGGTATGTACTTGTCTTGGGCCCTGCTGAAACAGAAGTTTGCATTTCTCAACTTAAGCCTTTCTTATGAGAAATTTAAATCTGCCAACAAATCTTGTAGCTGTTTTTTTAGTAGCTACATGAGAGAACTGTTAGGAAGACATTTGCCTCTATGCAAGGCCTTGAAGGGATGACCCAGAAGGCCTGGGAAAGTACTGCTGAGAAATCCTCTGCTGAAGAAACCGATGCTTTCCTGCCTCGTTTTGGTTATGCCTCTGTAGAAAGCAGCCCTTGTAGTAGTTATCTATGATATCCTGAATGATGCTGGTTTCTCCTCATAAAATCTCCCCATCTCCTAAAGGAAGTGTTCTTTCTACAAGTGCTACTCCATAACCCAGTCAAAATAGACATCAGTCTCCAGATCTATGATTTTGTATGGCAAAAAAAAGCCAACATCCTAAGATGGTTGGATTTTGTCTTGCTTAAGCAGTAAGACATCAGCATCCCAGGGCTTCAGTATAATGACAGTGATGTTCATGGTGGGAGTTACAGCTTCCTTGGCATCGGGTCTGAATAGAATAATATCATATTTCTGTATTTCCAGCTGGCACATATGCTCTTTCTTTTGTTCCCCATTTACTCTTTTTTCCCTCCCATTCTCTGTTATCCCTAATGCTGGCTTTTTCTCCTGATTTACACAACTGTGCTCCTGCAGTGACCATTAATAGACCATTGGGGGCCACTTCCATATGATACCTGTACCTACAGTCTTCCACACCACACTTCATTCTAGTGATAACACAGTTCAGGCCACACAGAATAACTACTTGTTATTAATAGAAACTGTAGTAAAACTAAAACAACTTTAGACCTGACTTGGTACTTCTCTGGCAGATGATCGTTGTCACAGCTTAAACAAATCAAAATCAAGTTGGAGATAAGTCCAGAGATGTTTCTGAGATTCTGCCCTTTATTCGGATGCAGTCTCATGCTTGCAAGTAATGGCAAAATCCTACTTACTGTGCTACCTTCCTGTACTGAGAAAAGATACTCCCTGTACCACTGGAATAGTGTCAGATTCAGTAAACATTTTTGGTACTTGCAGAGCTAATACCAGTTATTGTAGCAATTCACTATCCAACACATTCGTTCTCCTCTGGACAAAATCTTTGTGCTTACAACAAGAATGCAGCAAGCATGAGCTGGAAGCTTGATTCAAAACAAATGGAATTTGCTTTATAAAATAACTATTTAGTAAAGAATCACTTTGGGGGACATCTGGAGGGACATCATTTGGACCAGTCATACCAATGCCAGCATCAAAGTTCATGCAACTTTGAAGCATGTCAAAGTGCTCAGTCATACCCATTCAAGTTTTGAGTATCTGTGAGGATAAAAGCCCTCTCAGATAACCAGGCAGCTGGGGAATAAACCACCTGCTCTTATAGTGTAGTTTCAGAAACCACTTTGCACATGTCAAGTCTAACATAAATTTCTGATGACTTGTATTGGACTTTGACCTCAGGTAGATTAATCAGCTTATCATCCTCTTCCCTAAGTAACATTGGCTCATAAAAAAAAGGAAGTTTTTAATGCTATGCATATATTAAAACATCTGTTTGTTGTTTCAGCACCTCATTGATTATGAATCTTGATTGATTTTTCTTTCTCCTATGGATTTTTATAGTTGGACAGGATTTTTGTTTATTGGCACAGAATAATGAGATTTTGCTGTGTCTGATTTCCTAGTATGATCTGAATTGGTCGACTTATATCATAAAGCATGTATAAAAACTATAATTTTGTTAACTTCAGTGTGTTAATGATATAGAAGATTGCAATATTGCCACCTAGTGTTCATGGCTTTTACAGAGCATCCCATGAGTAGGATGGATTACATTCCTGTCTTACACTTTCAAGACTCTATTTAAAGGATTTTCCTTTTCCTCCCCGTTTTGATTTGAGCAAATTTTTAAACTTTTCTCTATTAAAAAACAGATTTAAAGCTTATTATGTATTCATCTAAGCATCTGAATTGTACCACAATATATTACTGTAACCTTTATTATATTTCTGTGGCTTTTCACATTAACTACAAGTGTTTAATCTTTGAGGTATATTCACATAGCTAATTGTGAGCTCCCAGTTTTCCTCAAAATTTGTCTTTCATGTTTCTGAAGTTTTGGTTAGATATGCCTGTGTACCCCTAGTGATGGTAGAATTGATAGATCGATTGCTGCGTTTTTCACAGAAAATGCCCTTTGTTATGATACAATATAAGGGTTTCTCATCCCCTTATGACTTTTTAGTAAATACTGTTGAACTGTCGAACTGTCAAGAGACAGTTCTAATGTTCAGATCTTCTTTAGAAAACAATCTGTTTTACTCAAAAGCAGTTACATCATGCAGATCATCTTCAAGATCAACTCAATTTCTGTGGTCATTTACTTGTTCTTAAAGAATTGGTTTTGTTGTTCTTGTGTAGATTTTTATGATGTCCTCCAAGGGAACAGTTTTAAATTTTAGTATTCAAGAGAGCAGCTCAGTGTTTTGTTTTGCAAATGCACTGCTGTTTTGCTGACACCATAGAAGATACATAATCTTTCATTTCAGAATTAATTAGGCAAATGTAGCAAGCTCAAGCAAAGAATTTTTCATACAAATAATATGGGAAATCTAGTAGTAGAAGCACCTGAGAAGAATTTACAGACATGCATAAACCATGTATTGATAATGAACAAAAAAACTTTTTTCTGTTATAGAAATGCATAATTATTTAGGAGTTCAGGGTGGTTCTGCCATTCTATAACCAACTGTTCAAATTTTTTTATTTACCTTTAAATTGGTTTTTTTCTGAGGCAGCGATTCTTGCTTGGGAAGCATTTAAACGGTCAAGTAATCTTTTAGCACTGTATTTTACACAGATGTTACAGGAAGCTTTCTTTTAGCCACTATTGTTGATGAATCTAGTTATAAAGAGCAAAAAGAAGGATGATTCTGTAGGTATAATACTGTAGCACGTATGTGACCCAGCAATGATAGTTCTAACATACATAATTTTGGATGGTTTTCTGTTTTCACCATATCCTGGGGTTGTAATGCAGGAAAGCACTTTTTCCTTCTAACTTTGTGAGTCTGGTCCCTACCATATACTCTTGAAGTCAGTGCCTAGTCTGGTGTGGTCTTTACCTCAGCAGGGATCTGTAAGCATAATAACCAGAACTGCTTAATTTCGTAGTGTCCATTTTAAAGAAATTATTTATATAGACTTGTGTGTATGACAGTAAGCATCTCACGTTAAGGAATATTTATCCTTGGATACAAGAAGCTAAAGAGTCCCATCCATCTTTCCCTTAAATTGCTTAACCAGGGAAACACCTAAAAGTAATATTGTCCTGACAGAGACATATCCTTCAACTGTCTGCTCAAGCTGATAATCACTTCTTTTGGTCAATCTGCTAAGCAGAACTGAGATGTTGCTTCTGTTTTTTAAATAATCAGGTTCAGTTAAGTAATGGTGTTCCCCCCATCAGGACTTTGGAATCTGTCTCCAGTAGATTGTTTCAGGAATGCCCATACATTTATCACATTGAGTGCCATCACATGCCAAAGTTATGTTTTCAGTCATGCATGGCTCATAAAATATTTTCTTCATAGTTAGTGCTAAGGGAAATTAACCCAGAAATAATACTGGGTTTTGGTGGTAGATGCTGGTGGAAGGATAGTTTGGTTTTGTTAGCTTTTCAAAAATGCTGTATAAAATATCTCTGGAGGAGTTCAGAACATGTTTGTAATGAGTTAGTGCAGCTTGAGAGATATGGACAAGCTATGCCTCCTGTACAAGATAAAATATAGGTCCGAATGGAAACTTTTCATTAATTTTTTTTCCATGCTCTTTTAGCATTTCATGACACCTGTTTCCTTTTTCTCTTTTGAAAGAAAAATATCCACCATAAAATTCCATGTTATATTGCTTTTTCTTTTTTAAACAGCTTTATTGGACACTCACTGGGTAATTTAATAATCCGTTCAGTGCTCACAAGACATCGATTTCGGTATTACCTCAACAAACTTCATACCTTCCTGTCTCTGTCTGGACCACATCTTGGTACCCTCTACAACAGCAGTGCTCTTGTTAATACAGGTGAAGTATTATTTTCTTGAAGTAGTATTACTTTAGGGGAAATCTTGTCTTTGAAATGCACTTAGCAATTTCATGTGGGGTGCACATTTCTGCATTAATGTGATTTTGAGAAACTGCATATTTCACTGTCATAAGCAGAGAAGAAGGTTATAAAGGATCAGTAAAAGGATGTGCAAGAGGTGATTGGCGTGTTTTCCAGTATGTTGGCTTCAGATTTTCTGTTACAGCATAAATAAACTCCAGTTTTAATCTCTTGAGCTCAATTTATTATAAACTGAACTTGAATATACTTAATCTGCCAAACAATTATCTAAGATACATTAAAATAATTCTGAACTATTGATGTCTTTTCTCTCTCAAAAATACCTTACAACCTGCAGTGTGTTTCTGCAGATGTGCATGGCAAGTGAGGCAAGATTTTTTGAAAAAACAGTTAGCCACCTATTATTATTATTTGCTAAAAAAGAAAATATAGCACCATAGAAAACATTCTACTGTGGTATTCCTGTGAGAAAATTCTGCTTCCTTTTTTCAAGTTACATTTAATGACTTCAGTTTAGAAATTGGATAAGTAATGCCTGTTGTTTTTTGAACATCAACATGTTCTAATATTATATAAATTATTGAAATAGAATGTGTATATTCTGGCTAACATTATTGTATTTACACTTTCTGGAAGTTATTTTTTATGGGCAGGCATGTACATTAGTGGAAGTAAAGGCCTTCATGCTTCATGGTATAGACAGGAAAGAAAATGAAAATTTAAACTTTCTCAGGTTGAAAATGCTTACACGAAAAGTAAAATTAATATGTGAGAGACTGTTATGAACTTTACATATTATACTTACATTTAATTAGTTTTCATATTTTAATTTGGATCTATACTCACATTGTACCTAATAATGCAGGACTGTGGTTTATGCAGAAATGGAAGAAGTCTGGTTCTTTATTGCAACTGACATGTCGAGACCATTCAGATCCACGACAGACATTCTTATATAAACTTAGTAAAAAAGCAGGTAAGCTTTGTTAATGCTTCCTATCTCTTAAAGGCAGCTGTGTATAAATGTAAATAGTAAACCTAAAAAGAAAAAGAACTTATTTTCAAAAAGCTCCTATTTACACTTTAAGAGTTACTTTAGTCCTGTATTCTTCAAGTAAACAGTAAACCATTTTTATTGCAGAGGTAGGATATTACTTTGAGACTTTCCTTCCTAAGTAATGAGCAGAACTTGAGTGCAGTCACTATACCAACAGATAAATAGGGAATTTTTTAATATCTATGAGCTACTGTGTGGCAAGTCAAGTACATTCATACACATTTAGGATTACGTGTTTCTGTATCTGCCTTTCTTATATATACTATAAATCTAAAATTCTGCTTCGAAGTTTTTGCTAAGTAGTCTTTTATTGCCTCATTAAGATGGTCAGGGAAAGCAAAAACCCATTTTCATAAAGGAAGGAGAAGTTGTACTTAGCATAATAGCTAAATCCTAGATCAGATTATTCATACTTTATCATTAATACAGTTTTCTCTGGGTTGAATATCCTTATTTCAACTGTTGGCCAAGAATGCATTTTGCCAGTGGATGATGTGCCAGCAGGGAGGTAGTTTCCATTAAGCATTATAAAATCATTGAGGGTTCATCTGACAGGTGTTTCTGAATATGTGTCAGTCAAGCAGTTGTGGAGCCAGAGATGCTTGTGCTGTTTTGTGAAAAATCCAGGTACACTCCTACTTCAAAATATTTCTAGGTTGTCACAGCAGAAATTTTGTTAAAAGCAATGAAGTACAAAGATATGGGCAGGAAAAGACTGACATATAGCTCTTGAGGTGCTTGAATATAAAATTTACAGGACTTGGAAGAAGCAGAAAATACTAAGGAAGGAGCAAGAAGAAAAAACATACGTAAGATAGGAATATTGATCAAATTTTGATTTTAGAAAAACTTGGGATTTTTTTACCCTGGTCTTCAGAATCCACTATCACAAAGACATTCTGTTGATGATAATGAAATATTTAAAGCTGAACTGGTATTTAAAGCTTAATTCAATCTAATTTTGCTGTCTTTTGAAAAGAAATGTTTGAACATAAACAGAACTTATGTGAGAAGTTAGGCTCTGGGTAAGTGAGTAAGACTGTTGGACTCTGTTAAGAGATAATCAGATTAATTCATCTGGTTTAAAGTTTGCTTTAAAAAAAATTCATATTCCATGGTTTTTATTTGAGTACTGTTGTCTGTTGTAGAAATGTGACATATTTTCTGATGACAGACATTTATATGATAGATTTTTGAAAGACCTGGATAGCACCATCTATCATAATAAGAGTCATTATCATAGTAACAGTCATAATGTGCATTTTAGACTTCCCTATAAATGATAGAAGGAATATAGAAGTCTTCAGGCTCAGTTTCTGCTTTTTTCTTTCTTACCAAAAAGATGGAAAGAGCTGTATTTTGGGCCACAACCTCATACACCATCTAGTTTCCAGATCCTTCAGTGAGGTCGGTGTAAGGGAGAAGGAAAGGCTGGGGGAGAGAGGAGAAAGAGATGCGAAAAATCTCTAATTTTAGATAAGGAGAAAAGAAAGTAAGTTTTATGTTTCCCTCATAGAGAAGGAAGAAAGTTTTCCTTTGAGGGGCGAGTTAGTATACTGTACATACAATGCAGGTGTTGGTGCCTTTCACTCTTGATATCTGTACAAGGCCTGCTTCTGTCCTGACATCTCTTTCTTCACTTAGTGGGCATACAGCATTGGCTGTGCTTGACTCTCAGACACAAGGTGAGAGGCATTTGGGATTTCCCAGTCTGCACAATTCCTCTTTTCACATTCTCAATACAGGGAATTTGTGTACTAGTCTCGACAGGTATTCTAAACGCAAGTCTTTCCACAAGTCACTTAACCCCAGGGTAGATGCAGAGACTGACAACACTGTTGAGAAATATAGCTATGATTTCGCGATCTCTGTAGATTTTTGTAATCATATAGGAAAATAGAGGTCTAAGATGAAGAATTATTTCTTACTGCTTGATGTGGTGTCTTCTTTGGACATTGACTTTGCATCTGGGAAAATCCCTAAGGCAGCAGAAATGAAAACCTGCTGTGGATCCAGCAGGTGGTGTTTTGAGGGTCAAGGTCTCAGCTACATTGTTGTATGGTGGCTTGTGATTCTAGATTTCAAATCTGCCAAAGAATATGTTAAACACATCATTCTCTTGCTTAACCACTAAATGGATGAAGAATAGGTAAACAGTAAAAGTCACTTATCTTCTGAAATACCCTATATACTTTCTTTGCTCCTGCTGAAGATTTTGATCACTTTTTAATGATGAAAGATTGCTGATACTTAGGTCTAAAATTGGATATTCAGAATGAACTGTTCTATGGCAAACTATTTTCTTAAAGTGCTCCATTGTGTTTGGCCTAAAGCATTTGGACAGCATCAGAAATCTGATGCAGCTTTTTAGAGCAAATGTAATAATTAAATGTCTTTAAGGGCTCCAACTCTGTCATTACTGGAGATTCCTACCTTTGCATTGTTCTACTATTAGCATGCTTGTCCAATAAGTAGAAAGTCTGGCTTGGTTATAAAGGTTTAATTATACTTTGGGGTTGTGTTGGGTGGATTCTGCACCTGTGCTTGAGCTGGTTAAACCTTACAGTGAGGCAGTGCTTATAGAGGCAGTATCATGTATATGTTGGTGCTAGGCATGAATTCTAATGCAGCTTTTGTCTGAAACATCAGTGAAGACAAGGCACCATCCATCTTTAGGTTTCTTTAAGCAATGTGGAGGCTTCTTCTATATAACCAGAAACCAACCACTGTATTCAAAAGAAACAAGATGAACCATACTCAGTTTAATGGGAAACTCTAAAACTGAGCCATGGCCACGTGTATTAAATATGTACAAAGGGAAGGCTGCTACCAGTCGTCTTATTATTTTGTAGCTCTACCTACTGTAATTGTTTTTTTTCCCTTTGTGTGCAAGATCTTGTAATAAATTAGTGCCAAATATCCGTTGTAAAACATTTAATTATTCTGTAGTAATAGATCAAAGGCTTTGCTATAAGTAATACCTTTCTTCTTGTAGGTCTTCATTATTTCAAAAACATCGTGTTAGTAGGATCTCTACAGGATCGTTACGTTCCTTACCACTCTGCTCGCATTGAGATGTGTAAAACAGCTTTAAAGGATAAACAATCAGGTAATAAATATCCTGCAAAATAAACAAACCACTCAGGTTAAAACCTCACAAGTATCAATCTACTCCCATTTAATTTTGGCTGTGTAACTGAGGCACCTCTATTATGTGTTTAGAAACTCTGGGCTTACTTTGTAGTAGTAGAGAGAAAATCCATGTGGAGGCTGACTTGCTTTCTGTATCTGTCTGTTACTACATGCAGATGGAGATGAGAGTGAACAGCTTCCTAGCTTGCAGACTCCACTGAAAGTTAGGTGAGATAGACACAGCCCTGTTGAGATATCCTAGCACAATTGCATTCTTGTATTTATTATATATTGACAAATAACTTTTACATGATGCAATAAATTAATGAATGTACAAATACCAAAATGCATAGCTTCAAATTATTTTTCCAAGATTTCTAGAGGAAATTAAACTTTCTGTATGCTCTATCTTAATGGAACCACAGCATAACACATTTCTCTTACTCTGGAATGTGTTCATTTTGAGTTCAAGGTCAAACAGTTGTGTTTGTTTCTGGCGATTCACAGTACAACTTTTCTTTATCTCTACAGGACCAATTTACGCTGAAATGATCCAGAACCTGCTTCTGCCAGTTATTCAAAATAAGGAATGTAATTTGGTTCGTTATAATGTAATTAATGTATTACCCAATACAGCAGATTCTCTCATAGGGAGAGCTGCGCACATTGCTGTTCTTGATTCAGAAATATTTTTAGAAAAATTCTTTCTTGTTGCTGCCCTAAAATATTTTCAGTAAAGAAAAGCATTGTCAGAGACTTGGTTATTACCTCATTAACAGATGGATTCAGATAATGTGTGGTGTTAAAGTATAGCTGCAGCTGTATTTTAAGAGATATTTATACTTTTTATATGGAAGATAATTTATATCATCCACACTTAGGGCTTTTTAACATCAACTTTACTTTCTAGGTAATGTGACTGTGCAATATTTTTTTATTTTGTTCTTTTTACTTTTCTATTACTTTTTCTTAATTTTGGGTACCTAATTATTTGGAGATTAAAGCACAGTGTGTACTTTTGGTTGGTTGGTTATTGGCTTTCAGACAACAGAAGTCAATGTTACTTGGCTACATTTTACAAGAGGCTTTAGATGCCAAAAATAAATTGGATTTTAAAATTCTAACAATGTCTTACGTGTTCACTTGTCATATTTTAGCACTGTAGGAAGTTTAACTGGAAACACAATGAGCTGCTAAAATTCTGGATATTTGAAAATTATTATATCTGCTACAGCTTAACAGTCTTCTACAAAATCATTACTGTCATTGTTAAATATGTTATGCCTATGGGAATATATTTTCTGCTGATCTCAAAAACATGGTAGTTTACATATTCAAATTTTATTACTGGAACTTTTGTTTTCAGAATCAAATGGCAACTAAGGATTTTTGAACGTTCAATGCTAGCTGCCTTCAAATAATTGGGGTTTTGCAAACTGTATTAAGATGGTTCCTTATTCTGTCAGCTCATCAGATGAACATGGACAATTTTATGTGGACTTCCTTGTATATACTTAAAATAAGTAAATGTTATAAATTTCTGCAATACTTTTATGAATTTAAGCAATTTTTAAATATTGTTAAAATGTTTTATTGACTATAAAGTATTGTAAATATAAATCAATACATCTTCAAATGAGACAATATTGTAAACTTTACCTGTTTAGTGACACAGATAAAATGTTTTTGATATACAGAAATGTTAAAGGTCTGACTCTACTGGTGCTGAATTACATAGTTTGGTTTCTTCTTCCTTCCCTTTTCTCTGTTTCAAAAAATAATTCACTAAAGGTGGAGGAAAAGAGTTACATGTACATTCACTAATTGTACACTAATTGTAATGAACATTTTTTGAAAAATATAAATTTGTTGTATAATGCATGTTTATTTTTAGCGTTGTGTTATTGCATCTGGTGTTAATAAAATGAAAAAATTACTCTAATGAAAGCAATTAAAGAAACTGAAATGTTCTACTAATTACCAAAATTCTGGGGAGGCTTTTTGTATATAATTAATAATTTTGTACTTCTGAAATTAATATAGCAATAATAATATATAATGAAGTGATTTTGCATTTGATATGGAATGTTGTATAATAGTCTTTGTAATATGTGGGGGTGGAGAGTTCCCTGTAACTTACAAGATGCTCAAACGGGTATCTTCAGTTTAGCAACATATACACTGCAGAGTATTTTATTAGAGTTGTGGTAGGCAAGTCCTTACGACACGAAAGTATCTTTAGTACATACTCACTATAACAGTGCCTATTTTTATTCTTAAATTTATATTATAATGTTGCTATTAAGCTCTAAATGTTTAAATTATGTTCTGATATCTCAACTGTCTTTTATTTAACAGTATTATTGAATTTGGCTACTGGCTAAACTTTGAAGAGCTGTTTAAGGGAGCTAAAGTTACAAAATATTCCTTGATTCACAAAAGACTTTAAACTGTTCTTAGTAAACAAGTATTTAGTTCTGTCACTATTGAAAAATGTCTGTCTTGCTTTCTGTCTCTGGAAATCTGAATGTGTAAAGCATGCTTTTGTGATCAGAAAAGCAGAAGTATCATGACAGAAACAGACACTTCTTTTTTTTCTTCTTTTTTTTTTCTTTTTTTGGGGGGGTGGTTAACAGTAGATCCCATCTATTTAAGACAGATTGAATTAGGTTTTTTCTTTGAGGAAAATGGATGGTGCAGGAAAACATATTTGTGTGTAGGTGTATCAAGAAATAGGGCCAATTAGGCGAATATTAAATTCATTCTCTCTTCCTTAATTTTTATTGCCTACCCCATATGTGGTCTGGTAGCCCTCTCAGTACTGTGGCTTTTGTGAGGACTGTTTGATATGCCAAAGTCCCAAAGGAATGTGCCGTCTGATAGTAGTGAGAGGCATAATGACCCCAACATGTCCTTGAAGCATAGGAAGTTCAAATTTATGTACACACTGTGTGGTCACTTGCAGTTGCTCTCTGAACAACACGTGGAGGCTGGGATATTTTGGATAACTGTGCATGTGTTGCATGGCATGTTCCCCCTACTCCTGCAGTTTTCTGCCTTCTCTTTACTAGACCTAAATACAGGCTTGTGTATACATAAGCCAGTGTGATCTGATGCGGTAGCAGCTATAAAGTGCTGCTACTCACCATCTCCCCACTCTTCTGTTTGAATGAGGGCTTCCTTCAGTGATAGTGACCTCTTCTTCATGCAGGTATCCTAGAGCTGCTTCAAAGAGAATTATGCTGCTTACAGAATGAGAGGTAAGAACTGAGGTCTTAACATTGCTTTCACTGTTAGTCTCTTGTTCCCTGAAGGCAGTAGGCTGGGTACTGTTACTTGAAAAAGTTCTCAGTGATATTATTAGGAGATCACTACATAAAATGTCATAGTGTCTGAACCTCTGTTTCTGTGTTGTGTATATAAATTAATTCCTTCCATTGTGTTTGAATCCTTGATACAAAGTAAACTTTCTGTTCCTGTAAATCTAGGCATTGCTACTACTTTGGCAAAAGAGTTCATGTTATACTGGAAATCACCAGGATTTGCAGCAGAGCGAGAGATCTGACATTGATGGAAAACTTACTCTGTAACCATGAAACAACCTTGTTTCCAAGTTTTATTTGCCTAGCCCTGACCAGGTGTGGTGTTCAGATAACCAAGGTTCTTGGCATGATCTCAGAGGCAGAGGGGGCATTTAGGCAATATCAGTACACATGCTGCCCAGGGCAGTGCTGGTTGTGGTGCTTTCCAGTCTTCAAGACCAGTACATTTGGCTCATCTGAACAGATCAGCTCTTAAGTCTTTTTATTCCCCACTTTTTAGAAGAGCAAAGCTAAGTACAATATTGTTTATGTTGTCTTGCAAAGCAAGCTGCAGTGCAAGAGATAAATGATCAGTAAACAAAGGAAGGAAAACAAGAAAACACTCCATTTAATCACAAAGTAGCAAATTCCTGTGGTGTATACTATATTTGTTTTTACCAATGTTAAGATTTATTACCACCTTAGCCAAAAAATCTAGAAATGAATAATTCAGGAGTTAAAAGTGAATTTTTACAGCAATACAATAAATAAAGACGAGAAATATGTTTTGAAGACAGTTAATTTTTAGGTGGATAGACACTGCCTCATTAATCTTTCACTGGTATTTCATTCTTACCATTTGAAATTCAACATGTATGCTTGTACATATAATGAATGCATACAGGTATGATTTTTCATGGATTGTGTTAAGCACTTTAGAAGCAGATCTTACTATTACTTGGTGTCTGCAGGCAGCTTGGTAGGTTTAAGGGAAGGATTTCACATTTTCATTTACTGAACACATAAAAAATAAGGTCTTGAACTTTGACGAGATCTGTTTAGGTTTTTTTCTTGCTGCTTTTGGGCAGAGCATCTTTTTCTGCATCAATCTTTATTCTCTCTGATCTAGAGGCCCAGCATATTGCTGTTAAAATAAAGGAAAGGGTTTCCATTATTTTCAGTCTCTAATGTCTAATTAACCGTGTTATAAAAGGCTGATTGAGAAAATGTCACTCGTAAGGCAGTCAGTTAAATTTAATTACTTTCAGTGTGTAGGCATTGCCAGATGTAGCTCCAATAAACTCCAGGAAGTGCTGCTGCTCTTTAATTTACCGAGATTTACTTTCTTAAAGCTTTCAGATGTGAACAAAAAATGTTATTTTAGATTCAGATATCCAAGCTGTCTTCTTCAGGTTAGCATCTGTGGACGACAGTGAATTCTGTTTTATCTGAGAACAAGGTTAGCTGGAGAAGTTTGAAGAGTGACAAAAAGCTAAAGTTGCCATACTCAAAACGTTAACTGTTGTCAATTAACTGGAGCGCCACTCCATGCACAGGTGTTACTAATCCCAGGGTTAGGTTTGCAGTGAGCGTTAAAAGCAACTTCACTGGCTAAACTCGGAGACGGGAAAGATGCCATCTGAAAGCACAAACACTGTCTGTGCATCACTGGTGTTAGCCAAAGCTCCTTCATGTCCTAAGCAGCCTTTATGTATTATTTGAACATTGTAGAATTTTTTTATTATTCAAAAACAAAAAACTAGCTGGAGTGCACTAGACATTGAGGGACTTGCAGCGCTAAACGCTTCACGGCATCGAAGAACGAAGACGTGTTTGCTCCAGGTTTGCCATGGGGTGGAGAGAAGAGTTTACAGCGTATTTCTTGAGCACCTCTGTGAGCCCGTAGCTGCCTTCACCGGGACCGTGGCTCCCCAGGCGCCGTTCGCCTGTGTTTGCCGGAGCCGGGGAGCAGCAGAGGGGCACGGGGGGATTGCGAGGCCGCGGGGCCGCGACCATCCCCGCCCGGAGCCGTCGCCGCCCTGGGCGCCTGCGCGGCCTCGCCGCCCGCCCCGCACGGCTCCGTCCCGGCCATGGCTCTGCGGCTGCTGCGCGGCGCGCCCGGGGCAGCGAGTAAGAGGCGGGCGGAGGGCGGGAGGGCCCGGGCTGTGCCCTGTGCCGGAGGGGCTCCCCGGCTCCCCGGCCCTTCCTCCCGCAGGAACTGACGGGCGAGGGACAGGGCGGGCGCCGCCCGGGGCCGCGGGGGCCCGAGAGCGCCCAAGATGGCGGCGGGTGAGGGCTGTGACGGCCCCGCAAGCTCGGGCCGGAGGCCGGGGGCTTTCACAGCTTTCCCCACACCGGGGGCCGGGGGCTTTCACAGCTTTCCCCACACCTTCCATGTCCCTGCAGTTTCCCTGCTTCTCTCCCCGTCCCTCCCTCTCCCCTCCATTCGCTATTAATATTCCTCCCGTATTGCAAATCTACTGCTATCGAGTACATCTGTTATTATGAAGGTTTTCTTGCTCTGTCATTGCTTCATGCTTCTTAACGGCAGTAAAATATTAAACAGCGGTTTCATGTTTGGAGAATAGCTGGAGGAAACGTGCTGTGGAGCTGGAAGTTACTGGTCCGTGCCCTTCCCCTGAGGAAATTCCAGTGGTTTGTTTATAAAGGAAGACTGGGTAACAGAGCCTGTCCCACAGGCCTCAGCTTGGGCACTTTGTTGGGTGCTTTCCTCTCTGTTAAAAGCTGAGGTTCTGTGATGTTATTAATACAATACTCGTAAAACAAACCAATATCCTGTATGTTAATGGAAGAGCTGCTAAAAAATTGTTGTTAGATATTTGTGCTCTATTTGGCTGTCAGGTTCATGGCAAGATGTGGCTGATGCTCTAATCCTCTGAGCATCCTGATGTGTGCCCAGCTCCCACTGCATGGATGGCTTTGGTACGAGGCTGTGGGCCACTTCAAAAGATGGAATACTGCAGCACAGCAACTTTCAACTTCAGGTTCAGTTATTCAATTAATAGATGAGAGGGCTTTGTGACAAAAAAAAAAAAAAAAAAAGGAGGGAATCAAACATCAGAATGTTTACAGAATGTTATTTACTAATGTTGATATTTCATCTCATCAATTTCAGAGATGTTTTATGTTGAACTTTTGTCACCTCGCTGTCAAGAAGAGTGTATTTTGGTCTAGTAAATCTATCAAGGAAAATGAATTTTTGCCTCTTCTCTGGCAACCAAGATAATCGATTTTGTACCAGTATCTTAATCTGATTTTTATTTGAATCTGGACTAGAATACCAGCTATAATTTAATTTTCTAGCTGTCTTTACTTCCATCTTACTGAAGAATGACAAGAAGCTTGGCAGGAGTAGAAAGACCCAATGTATGCAACAGATTAGATCCTTTACTGTTGATAGTTTGTCATGTAAAAAAACAAAAACAAAACAAAACAAGCCCCTGAAAAAATACAATAACAAAACAAAAAACAAAAAACAAAAACAAAAACAAAAAAAAAAAACCCGAAACCTTACTCCTTTGGGGCATTGGCAGCAGTTGGCAGGCATAATACAGTTTATGTGGCTGTAGGGTCTGCTATTACAGGTGTGGTATTTTAAAATGAATGAATATGCTGATTCTGGGAATACAAGTGAGTTGTTAGTTGGTGTATATTAAGGTGAGTCAAATTGACAGTGCTTGAGATTGCTTCCTGATTCAGTCTCCTCAGGAAAGTGGAATAATAGTTCTTTCAGGTACTTTCCACCCAGCTGGTACAAGGAGGATTTCTGTTTGAATCTTGCTTCTTAAGAAATGTCAGAACTGCTTTAGGCACCTGTCCACTGCTTAAATATTTTTAGTGGGTAGTTTGTGGACATTGTGGACATTTGGCTTTTTAAACCAAAATGTTAGTGGGACTTTAAAGGAAAAAAAGTTAATGCTTTTAATGAAGTCATTTGCATGCAGTTACATAATTGAACTTAAACATGCTCAAAGTTTTTCCTGCTTTTGACTACCAGCTGAATTATATTACCATCCTAAGGGAAACCCAGCTATCCTGTGCTGACATTCTGGGAAACCTGTTACTAAGGGAACGTTATATTTTTTTTAAACTTTCCTTTGGGAAAGCAGAAGCTTTTTCTGACTAAAAAGCTGCTGGAAATGAGCCAATACATGGAAATCAGCAGGTTTCTTGGGGGAGGTTAGGATTTCTCCCAGAAAACAGACTGTACTGGTCTATGCTAGGATAATTACTGTTTAAGAGTCTAAAATACAAGAAAGTAACAGCAAAGATAAGTTCAAGCAGTTTAAAATACACTGTTTATGTGACCTGAGTTATACAACTAACACAGTTTTGCCTACATATGTTTCTAGGGCCAAAAATAATTATCTGTGCTGATTTTGGTGCTCGTGAATTGAATGTTAAAAAATGTTTAGAGTTTATTTCCCTGCCTTCCTCTCCATCATCCCTGAAGTAGGTTTTTCTCAGAGGTGCTCTGGACAGTCACGGCGTTACTCAGTGTTAAACTGCCACATTTATGCTACATGTGTCCATTTGCTTCATAGAGTCATCACTTCTTTGCCACGTGCGGAGCAGCTCCAGCTCTAAGCCAGGAGGAAGATCTGGGCCTGCTAAGCAGCCACTAAAGAAACCAAAGTTACCAGTAGGTCGGTTTGATGAACCAGAAGAGTCCAGTATGGAGAAGGAGCCCTTGGAAAGTAAGTAATGTTTTACAAAACTGGAAGATGTGTTTTAAAGGCAAGACTGCGAGATGCTGTGTTGGTATTAGTTTAAGAAGATGACAGGCATTCAGTACTCTTTAGAATCATTTTCTAAGCTTACTGGTTCTGAAAAAACACAAAACAGAGAGACAGGGTAGTGGGCACAAATTGCAGCAAATGGTGCACCAGGGGAGAAGAAACTTCAGAGCAGCTGTGGACAAACATTGTAGCAGGTCACACAGAGAACCTGTGCTTCCTGTGCTCTTGAAGATCAGCCAGTTTTACTGGATATCCTGACTTAATGCCAGCCCTGCCTTTAGCAGGGCTGGAGCCAAGTGCTTGCCAAAGGTGCCTTCCACCGCCACAAAGCACTGCATGATTCAGAGAAGCGTGGCTGATATTGGTCTGTAATAGTACAGCTGTAAATGGTGTCAGTAAACTCACCAGGGCACCAACTGCTTTATATTATTCACAAGTGCTGTTTTATTTCTTAGTCCAAAAAATATTTCTGATTCACGCTGCATTTTGTGGCCAACATTTCTTAGTCCTGTAGGCAGTGTCTTGAAAAGAAACAGTTGATACTGAGTTTCCTGAGCAGACCTAACAAACTGGTATGATTGTTGTGTTCTGATGACCTCAGTGGGGCGGCATGACAAGATTGAGGCGCAGATATATCATTGCTGAACTAAATGGGAACATAATTTTTTTTGTCACATGGGAGAAAGAATCTCTTTCTTCTTTTTACTAGCCATCTTCACTTAACTAAAAGCTTTAGTCATGCTTTGTACAACTCACCACAGTGTGGTGTTCTCCTACAGTTCATCAGTAGCAATAACACGTTTTTCTACTTTGAGGTCTGGAGGACAAGCTTTTTAGTGTTATCAATAGATTACTATAAATAGCCAGATGACAAAATAACTGAAAAATCATGGAATCATTGAATGGTTTTGGTTGGAAAGGCCCTTCAAGATCTTCAAGTTCCAACACTCCTGCCATGGATCTTCCACTAGAACAGGCTGCTCAAAGCCCAGTCCAGCAAGTTTGGGTTAGATGGTAGGAAGAAACTCTTTACTTTGAGGCTGATGAAGCGTTAGAACAGGCTGCCCAGTGAGCCTGTAGGTGCCCCATTCCTGGAACTGTTCAAGGTTAGGTTGGATGGGTCAACCATCTTGTATTTTAAATACAAGACTAACAGAATCTTGACTAAAATTCAAGCTAAAATTGAAACAGAGTGCTTAAAATTAGAGATGTAAACAGCAAGTGACCTGGGGTTTTAGATTCAGTGAACATAAGTACATAGTACCTGAATGATGCAAGTTCTGACTTAAGAAGCTATGGTACTTTAGTGCCTCTGGACATTCAGTTGCTTCTTTATTTGCATAACTGAATATGATAATTCATATTGCAGTAAAAAAAACCCTGAAATTAATGTCTTTGAAAATGAAACTAAAAGGAGAACATAATAAATGATAGCATCTTTGTAACATTATAGAAATTTTAATGAACTTTCCCTGTTATTTTAGAATTCCCTGATGGAATCAATCCTACTACAAAAGAGAGGGGTGGACCTAGAGGCCCTGAACCTACACGTTTTGGAGACTGGGAGAGAAAAGGACGTTGTATAGATTTCTAATATTTAAATGTCTGTATTGCTAATAAAATATTTATAGTTGCTAAAAAATATAATGTACAGAAAAATCACACCTGGATTTCTCATGGAGCTTATCATTTCTGTTGTGCCACCAAATTCTGTCATGTGATGAATTTTCTGAATAATGCAATGTAATTAAATGCAGTGCTGCAGCTCAGATTATGGAGCTGTTAGTGGCTCAGTGTCTGCCTGATCTTCAATACTATTTACACTGTGCAAGTATAAATGCAAGTATGAAATTGTGTAGTCAGGAGCTTATTGAGATGTATAAAGCCTTGTATTTCTTCATGAATGTAAAGATTTACGTGGTGTTGTAAAAGTGTTGAAAGAACTTTGCATTTCATGAACCTGGACGCCATGAAAAGTAGAACCAACTCTGAAGAGATCAGTAAGTCACTGATTTCACACAGTAGTTCCCTGGTAAAAGCCCCTTTACTCAAGAACCTTCCCTCTGTCCCCATTGCAGTGAGTTGGGTGTTTCTTCCTGTTTGTAGGAAAGGGACAGTCTTGTCTCTGATTGAGGACTGTAAGTACCACAATGGGAATGAAGACTTAATTTTGGAGAGGGTCAGCGCTTGATTGCAAGGAGTGTGTGTAGAGGTGCTCTATTTGCAATTCTAGAACACTGTTCTTCATCACCTGTCTTCTTCATGCTATTTGCATTATCTTTTCTTTTGTAAGTGGAGGTGCCCTTTTGCACATGGGCTAAATGCTGCTTGGGAAAAATGTCTGAAACCTTATGGTCAAAGGGGACAAATTCCATTAGGTGATCTAATATTGCACGTCTTAAAACTAAGTTATCTGGCATCAAACTAAATATCTGTCAGCCAGACTGAGCTCAGTTCTTCATTCAAGAACTTGTCTAGTCATAAGTACTGTAGTAGTAAAGTGTAAATCTACCACTTGTGTGAGTAATTACTAATGAGAGTAAGTTGTCATTTAAATGTGTGAACGTGTGCTCTATTTCTGTGCAAGTTCTTTTTGGTAGCCTGAACAAATGGATCTTCTTTTTCTAGAGAAAGGTGTGGGTTTTGCCTTTGCATGGTTTAACCAGAGAAATAAAGCTTGTTGGTCTTGTCAAAAACCGGAGCAGCCTCCCCTAAAACTCACCTGACTGGCAGCCAGTGGGGGAGCTCCTTGTTGAAGTCTGACAGTTAGTGTATCCAGTGTGTATGTTAGAGACATAGTCTTGCTATAATCCTGAGTTTGGATGTTTGTCTCATTGAGGTGATTCCCTACAAAAATACTGAAGTTGTTCAGTTATAAATACCTCACTGACAAGCAAAATGGGATTAATGAAAGCTCATAAAAGGTGTTAATTAGTGGTAATTAAATTTCAAACCTTTGAATTATGCAGCATGGCTTGGATATTAGAAATTTTTTTTATATTTATATCTAATTCATTCTAGTTTCTCTTTCGTAGAGTGACATATTTTTCCAAAATCTCTTGACATTTCCAGTTACCTAAAGATAGACTGGGTCAGCTGTCTTTAATATATGCTGTTGTTAATTTTTTCTGGTTTTGCCTTTTCAGTTGCTGGTGTGTTGAAAAATACTTTCTCACACAATACACTGCCTTTTCAAATAGGAAGTGGAAATTTTAATTGGAAGCTTCTGCCTTTTCTGCATCATTAATAATAGGCTTAACATCTTAATTCGTGAAGAGGTGGTAAAATACTGCAGTTATTTATTTTTTAGTTCTAAATATTCTCCATGGATTGTTGCATTACTTCATTATCTTCTCATACCATGTTTTACCCTTCCCAGCACACACTCCATGAATGTTTATCTAGTTGCACTTCTTGGCATTCCTGATTTTCAAATCTAATTGCTTTCCTCAGTGTTGACTGCAGGTGCATTCCTCCCTGGGTACAGAATTAACACTGTTTTGATTTAGCATACGAGGAACTGGTCTCACTTTTCCATCATTTTCCTTACGTTTCAGTTGCTTGTCTTTGGTCTCCCTCAGCATTGTGCTTAAGGGCTGACCCAAGTAGTGTCCAGGCCCCTGTTTGTCTTCTTTCATGTCGGTGATGACTGCTGCTGCCACAGGCAGGCAGTCCTTCCTGTCAGAGCTCAGGAACGTCCTAGACACTCCCTGCCAATATCCATGAAGTACCTGGATTTGGAAGATAATTCTGAGAGCACTAGTATCTGTACCAGTAAGACAGTGTCTCATAAAGGCAGAGATTTTTCTTTCCTTCAAAAAATGGAATCACAGAATAATTGAAGTTGAAATAAACCTCTAAGATCATCAAGTCGAACCATTAACCCAGCACTGTCAAGTTGGCTACTAAATCGTATTCCTAAATGCCACATCTACACATCTAAATACCTCCAGGGATGGTGACTCAATCACTTCCCTGGGCGGTCTGTTTTAAGCTTGACAGCCCTTTCATTGAAGAAATTTCTCCTAAAATAAAAAGGCTGTTGTTAAGCCATGTTATAAATAGCTGAAAAGGAACTGGTGCATGGGAAATAAAGACCACTTCGGTCTTGAGCAACTTCAAGCATTTTTTGCCACCTCACAGGTTGGTGCCAGTAACCAAGTATTTGCTTAACTTGTTTATGGAATGTGTCAGTAAGATATAGGAAACTGAACAAATAAGCAAGATAATACGTAAGAGCCAAAGAGTGAGTGCCAAGGGCCTTCTTATGTTGGCTGGCAATCTGGCATTTACCAAAAAGAGGAGCTCTGGATTCCAGTAACAGTTAAGCACAAAATCCTATGGTGCTGCAAAATCTCTTGTGTTACCTCTCAAAAGTGATCAGGGATTGAATGTAACAAATGATACAATGATTTTGAAGGGTATAAACAATCTTTTCTCTTTGTTTTCTTGCAGTGCCTGTAGTTAAGAAAGCAGCACTTCAGCACTTTTTTGGAGCTGTCTTCCTGCCCTTCCCAGATAATTACTATTAGAAATACACTGAAATTTAGCATTAGGATGACAAAATGGCTAGGGGCATTAGCTATTAGATCAGCCATATATATGGTTTTATTATGATCAAATATTTTTTGTAGCTCTTTTTGTTAGTATAAACAGTGAAGAGCAGCAGGGATTGTCTCCTGGCATTTTTTGTTAACTTTCTAGGAGACAATACAAAAATTGTTCTGTGTGTGTAAGCAAATTCTTACAGTACTGCAGGATGCTTGCTGCTCTATTTGTTTTCTTTACTAAAAATCTGTATGTTGTGTTTCTGCAGTAGGTTTTCTCTTTTAAACTTGTTTCTGTTACTTGGTGATGCATTTGGTACATTATTAAAATTATGAAACCTTTATCGTTTGAAGGAATTGCACCATAAATATATGAAGTTTCAATTTACAGTAAAAGAAAATATTTGCTATATATTGCCTTGTTTGGAAAGTATGTATTTCAGTGTTGATTTTATTAAGTTGAAACATAGGATATGTAATAGAATCACAGTAAAATTACCTGTCATAGTAGCATAAGTTTGTAAAGCACCATAGAATGTTGTTATAAATCTTTACTACTTTTTCAGTTGACTGCAATAAATGATGACAAATTCCAGTGGTCTGTAGTGACAGATAAATTAAATGCCTTTTTATGATCCTTATTTTGGTTTTTTTATAAAAAAGCACCACACCATCTTGTTCTGAAATATCAAGAAAAGGAGGAAAATTGTATTCATTTATAAGAGAAGCAGTTTTGGTAGTTCTGTGGTTTTTATAATTGTTCATGAGTCAAAAACATAGTAACAAGCATATCAGAGCATAAGGAAAGGGTTTGAAATGTGTTTCCATGTGCTGTTGGAGATCAAAACCATGCACATTTGTGCATGATCACTTTCTTGCTTTTGTAAAATGCAATATAAAATACCTTTGCTTAGCTGGTGGTCAGTGTTCATATCAGATCAGCTGAGATGTGCAGGCTGCATTCTGATGTGGGTATGGCTGTACTCCCTCTTCCAGCTTCAAAATTGCTGCTTGTTTAGTTCTAAAACACTTTTGTTGCAGAAAGGGTATCCCAGTAGAAATTGAATCTTAGTTACAAAACAGCAAATCCTGAGAAAAGAGCTCTGTTTAAAATGAGTGCTCTGAGAACTAACGAAGTCCTGTTTCCTGTGAATGTCTTACACTCCCTGTATATCAAGCATCTTTCTTCATGCTCCTGTATTGATTGACATTATCTCCACTAGGCCAGAGAAGGAGCATCTTTCTGCCCATCTTTTCCTCCTGAGAGGAATTATTTGGACTTCTTTCCCAGCCACTGATTTCCACAGAGCTTTCAAGAGCTTAATTCTCCTAATGTTTCTCCTTGACACCTTATCAGAATAGGTTGGAGTGACTGACTTGAAGTGCGGGGGCAGTGCAGATATTGGCCTCCCATCCTTTGGAAACCAAGCTGCTGAATGACTTTGGCCATATGTACTCTTCAGAAATATTCAGCATCTCTCTGCATTTTTTTGCTGTGAGAATGGATTTTTTTCCCCTCAAATAACATCAGAAATGCCAATTAAAGCTTACAGCAGGAAAGTCTTTGACGTGCATTCTCCAGGCATTAAATCTCACAGACAGCTACAGCCTTGTGCCTGTAAAAAAACCACATATTTTAATGTTGCCATTTTTAGGATGAGGGTGTTCAAAGAAGCTCTTTAAGCTCCTTACTTAATACAATAATTTATATTGAAGCTGACATGCATGCATGGCTCATTGAAACACAGCTGTAATTCTCAACTGTTAACCCCTGAGAAAAGTCAGGTAAGCTATGCAGTGGTCAGGTTAGTTCTAGAAGCCAGATATTGAACTCCAACTTAGACTCTCCTAATTGATTGTTTTAAACCAGAGACTTGTGTAGCCGTCGTGCTTCCCTCCTAGTTGCAGTGCAGGTAGTCTTGTCTCAGTATGGGGAGAGTTTGTCATTGCAGATGGTGAATGGGGGGGTTTTAAGGCACCCTCCCCACTGACTTTAAAGGCTGCCTAAGCAGCTGTCCTAAGCGAGATACATTAGGTGTTAGCACAGTGGTGGTGACAAGGGAAGCCAGGGTGTCCCTGAACATGATTGTGAACTACTCACTTCCTGGGAGGAAGAGGGCTGCAGTGAGGCAGCAGGACCTGCAGTGCTTTTGCTGCCTGCACTCTTTCCAAACACTAGTGGCAGGGAAGGGCATGTCCAGTGCCAGCTCTGAGACACCTTGTAAAAGGGCGTTACGTTGTCTTAAAATTAGAGGAAAAAGGCTGAAGCTAGTTCTTTAAATTCCTTCTGCCTATCCACCCCCCAAGCAAATGCCTACAGCACGATACAGGAGGGTAGCATTGAATAAACTCATACTCAGATGGCAACAGGTATCTCAACAAATTAGTTGGGATTTTGTCCCAAAAAAAGTGAAGTGTCCCAAAAAAAAGTGGGTGAAGTGTGTCAACCTAACAACTAAACAGTCTTATCTGACGTGCTGCTGAGAGAGAGCTAACATCAAAATAAAACTGGCAGACTAGAAGAAAGTCATATTATTTGCTCAGCAAACCTTTAGTATGTGTGACTTCCTTGTGAGAGACTAAAGAACAAAAGATGCTGTGTTTCCAGCTACCATTTGAAAGCTGGGGAAAATTTCACCATGTCTTAAAAGACAGACAAGCAAGTGTTGCTTAGCTGAGGGAGTATCCTGCTTTTAGTTTACATTTTACCCCAGGGCTTTCACTTACAAGTTCTGCAGTTGTATGTGTGATCTTTACACAGATTTTTTCCAGATGATTTTCTTGAGACAGAACCACAGTAGCTGTTTGGTCTGGTAGACATATCTCCCTGCTTTTTTTCCAGTCTGATAATGACAGCTACAGCTCTCTTATTATTAAATTGCCTATTATTTAATTTCACATTTACTTTTTGCCATCCTTGAAGTTAGATTGTACCCTTAGTTTCTCTACTACCCTTAGTAGTAGCAGGGCACATCATAACATTAATCACAAATTGCAGGTGTTTCTCCTTCTGCTTCCTTTCTCTGAAAGAAATCTTGATAGTGTGGGGAATTTTTGTATGTGAAGATCTTATCTACAGTCAAGAAAGATAACTGGAACTTGTCCAGTTGTATTTGACGCAAATTTCAATTTTAAGTTCAGTATTCTGTCAACATCTAGCTTTTGTGGGAAGTTAAAGATGCAAAGAGGGAGAAAGAGATGCCTCTAAGAAGTAGCATCAGTCTCCCTGAAAGTTTTAAACATAAACCCAAATTCATTTCAAGGTCTCCTCGGTGAAGGTCACTTAGCTGTCAGGTTATGTTTTTTGGCTTTTTTCAGAACACATAGCTGTGGTTCAGTCTGTCCAGTTGGGACCTTCTGGTTTGTCAGAACAATCCCAAAACAAGCTTTTATGGTTTCAAGTCTTAGTTTGCACAGAGAAATGCCATGCTAAAGTAATACACATCTGACTGGTAGGTACATTGTAGGCTCACCTGTGAATGACTGCAGGCATCAAAACCATCTCAGAAATGGCAGAGAGATTTGAGTAAAAGGCTTAGAGAGCCAGGTGGTTACCTTCTGGTCCTATTGTCATCTCCATTTTGAAGATAAACTGGGATTTATTCCTTCTTAAGAACAGAAAATCTCAAAAATCTGTGGCTTCTCCACGTGAACTGCACCAGGCCTGGGCTTAACCTGGACGTGGGTCTCGGTTTCTAGAATCTTTCCTTCCATTCTTGTATGTCAAGATCACTGTAGCATCTAACTGATCTTTTATTATAGCCTTTTCCTTGTTGCAGCAAGTCCTGCAGTGCTGGTCTGGCTGGGACTCCTGCATTTTAGAAAACCCCAGATGACCAAGGAACCCCCTCAGCATGTCCATCAGCAGGTCCCTCCTCATGTACTTCCTTTAGCTGAAATGTTTTGAACCCTTGAATTGGCATCTTGTGGAGATAGGCAAATATTTGTCCCTCACTAAGAAGAATGTCTCTGACCTGTAGTGCTGCTGCATACCTTTCATGTCTCGTCATCAGCAGAAAAACTAAAACTTACTCGTTTATTTTATTCCATAATAGAAATTTCAGTTCTTAGCTCTTTTTTTAATGTTCTTCCATCTCTGCTTTGACATTTTTCCTGTCACAGAAGTGAGTGTGTTTTTTCTTTCAGTATACGGTAAGAAAGAAATGGTTATGTCCTTTCAGATTGTGTTGAAACAGGACTGATGGCAGGGCAGGATTTATGATGGTGCTGGCATTAGTTTAGAGCATGGTGGCACTAGCAAACATGGTGTTGGTCTGTTATCTCTGACAAAGGAAAGAACAGTATCTTCTGGCCTTTAGGAGAAAACTAATGTATCATGGAGCTGCTTCATCTTCTTGTGATTGCTGGGAGAGAAATTGTAAGGTGAGGATCAGAAATTTGGCAAGAAATCCCTCTAATTTTGAGCTGCCTCATCTGTAGGAAATTCTCATCCAGCCTAATTTGGGAATAGCAGTCCAAATTTCACTTTGTAGTCCGCAGAACCCTTTCTATCTGCAGTACTTCAACAACCAGACACGTATTTATAAAACTTCAGGAGTGGTCTGGATGTTGTACTGTTCTGGACACACAACATTTCCTGAACCTGTGTCTTGCCCATTTTTAGTTTTGTTTTTTAAAAGTTAGGCTGTCTCCAAGGAAGTTGCCTCATCAGAAGCAGTTTTAGCATGAATATGCTGCTTTTCTAAACTCAAGGACAAGAGACCTGGATTTACTGTAGATTCTGGGAAGGGTTCCACATACTGGAGACTGACTACTCATGCCTCCTTGGTAATTTGTTGACACTGATTGGCATGCAGGGCATTTTCCTTAGTCCCTGAGCAGTAGAACACACTGCAGTGCTTCTCTGGTGGCACACAGGAAGAGCAAGATCTGTGGGAAGGCAGTCAGCTGAGTTTCCTGTGTACAGTAAGGCATGGACAGCGTGACCCAGCATGTAGCTGTCACAGACCCCTCTCACACACCCTCTACACTGCATCCAATCACAAATTCATCCTTTCCCATCTCCTCACTCCCAGTACTTTCAGCTCTTTTCCCTAATTTCCTTGGCTACAGGCTGGGCAGACCAAAGCAGCTGCAGAGAGTGTGGGTGACCCTGCTTTCCTGCTGCCCCATGTAAACGCACGTGGGCTAACCCGCAGGCTTGCTTAACAGCATCCCAGCTTTGTCCAATCAGGGCAGATGGGCTCTGCAGGCTGCTAAAGCCCCTGTTGTCCTCTCAGACACCATACAGGCAGCAGCCTGGACTCTCAGCATTTCCTGCTGAGTACTAGTCATGGCATTCTCCTCTCTGGTCAATAGATGTGTGTTCTGCTCCATGGAAGGGAACTGCCTCCCACGCAGAGCTGAAAATGCAAATTGTAACTGTTTCTTGAACATGAATATCTACATAAATTTGCATATCCTTATTCACACATTTATATATATGTACACACACACCCCTAATAGAGAATCATTTGCCAATTTTATCCCTGTGTGGGAGGTTGGCACTTTATGAAACCATTTCACAATGCATCAGAACTTCATACATTACAATTATAATAAAGTATGTAGTAAAAGTACAGCTAATAGTGTTTCTTCTGGAGTTTATAAATATTCTGTAGAATTTTGAAAACTGAAAATGTTACAGGCAGATCAAGACTGGTTTAAAAGGCATATACTAATGTCTCTTCTCCACTTCTGAAAAGTTGTTCAGCAAATGCCTATTTTTGTGGCTAATAAAGAGGAATACACCAAACTGTAAAAGAACTGATTGTGTCTGCTAGAACTGTGGCCAAAATTGAGCTAGGTAAGCATCGTTCATCTGACAAAGGCATCACCAAGTGCTTTGGTAGAAGTCCTCTCATAAAAACATTGTAGAACGTCAGTTGGACAATTTTTTGTTTCAATCTTCCATTATCTCTTACCATGATCTGACAGTTCCGCTTTTAAGTCTGTGTGGTTTTTCAATACAATTCTCTTTCAGACCCTGTGTTGTGAAGCAGTTCTACATCTTGTACACAAAATAAATTACCTAGAGACAAGACTAGACAATAGGTATAAGTTAACTTTGGAAATCATTTAAGGATCATTCGATCAACTGCTCTTTTTAAACTCTTTGTAATGGTTGTTTTAATGCTGTAATTAGCCAAGAGGACCTGTAGTGTTTCCTAATTGGGAAAAGAGAGTCAATAAGATAAAAATAATTTTAAAAAGTAATTTGGAGAGTAAATTTAAGATAGTAGAGACCTGAACAGCTGCACATTTCTAGTGATTTTAATGTATGTGAGACTGAATCCAGTGTGAATAATGATATATTTTTTTCTTATTGCAAATATTCAGTTGAAGCCACAAGAAGCATGTTGGGTATTTCTCATTTGTAATAACATCATTATGCTCTTAAGAGTAGTGGGAGAAGAAAACTTGAATTGCTGCCAAATGCAGTTATATTTCTCAGTGGAAAAATCTCTTTGAGTATATCAGTCTTTTGCTTAGTTCTGTTTTCAAAATTTACACTCAGAAGTGAATCCTTGCCTTTGCCTGTTCAATTTTATGACTTTTATTTTCACCTGAAATTCTAATATGATCAGTATCTAGTTTCTGTTTTCCTTGCATGTGCCAAAACAAGAGGATGGAGGACTGTGTCATTCTTGATACCTCCTCAGGTATGCACAATTTGCTGTATCCCTGTCATTAAGAATCAATTCCTGGCCAGCTATAGCCCATATTTCTTACTCTTCTCATCCAGTTGAGGCTTGTGCATCTTCTGTACCTCATGGCATTTGCTCTTCTACTTTTATTGCTGCTCTGCAATGGTCACAGAACTGGCACAAAATACTTCCTTGGCATCATCAGAAAACAATGGGAAGAATTTGGAAAATACATGAAACCTAATACTTGGTAATCAACATTCTCTCCGTTTGTGGTCAACAGTGCTCAAGAGGCTGTGTCACATGAACTAAACCACATCAGTCATGGCTGAAGTGTCTTTAAGAACTAGAAAAACAAGAATTCAATGAAGTTTGTGTATGTATTTACTATAGTTGGCTGATGGTGGGGAATGCCAGCTGCTGCACAGAGGAAGCAATTAGGGTCTGCAGAGGACAATAATAATTTAAAAATTCTTTGGAAATATTCTTGAATGCATACCCTTTGCTTCTTAAATAAGAATCAACTCAAATATAATATATTCGCATATGTTGCCTCTCCAAAGTATACAGATATTAATACTCTTAGATGCTAATCTGAGATACTTTTTAAGGCAGAGAACTGTGGACAATTTATGTAGCCTGAGAAAGGACCAGAGCAAAGACAAAGAGCTGAAGTCCCACTCTGCTCTCCAGGCTGCTGACACTCTGTGTGTATTCTTTGTTACATCAACATGTCCCTCAAAGATGAAATATGTATTAGGAGAATTTTGGAGGAATTATTCACCTAAACCCTCACAATAAGAAGAAAGTATTCTTTTCATTGCACATACAAGACAATGCAAGCTGAAATACCTGAAGAGAATCATTGATGAATTCAAGCATCCTGGCACACCTAACATCAACAGCAATTTCCTCAACTAGAGAGATTTAAATAAAATTTGAAATAACACACTTCAGCCAGATGAAGGTCAATCTGTTTGTGAAAGGAGTCTGCTTCTCAGACTCCCTGCCAGTGAATACCTGCAGGTTATTTCATACAGCATAGAGGCTTATGTCAGAAAAAGGTACATAACTGGGCTCCACTAAAGGCCACAGAGGATGAGAGAAACATGGGAGGAGACCAAGAAGCTGCATCTCTTGATTAGACTGAGGTGAAAACAAACATGTGCTGTCCTTGGGCAAGTGACCTCTTTAAAAAATGAGCTAACCCCCAGATTTTAACACACTAAGCGATGTTTGTCACATTTGGGCTGCCTATAGCATGTGCACACTTTGTCAGTTCCTACACGCCTTGCCCAGAGCAAGTACATCTCTGTGTGACCAGAATAAAACTCAGAAGGAGCAATATTGTCAGTGCCATCACCTTAGGCTCTTTTGGCCACTTTAAACTCGTTCTTTTCTGTAATACTCAATTTACCCTTACAGGAGATTTTTTTATTTTTGTAAAGGTTTCATTAAGATCACTTTATTTGAAGGAGGAGAAATCCCATTTCTTCTTAATTTAAATTTACTATCAAATAATTTGCTTTTGTAATAACAGTGTTTTTTAATAGCACCTATGCTACAAGTACAGTTTTAACAAATTTCATCTGTGGATGTTGTTTATCTCTGAAAATGTAAAAGAAAAGAATGGGACTCCTCACAGCAATCATTCAAAAAGCTTCAAATTTTGCCAACCCCATAGATTTCATCTGATATATTTTCAAATGTTTTCCTTTACCCACATTTATATTAACAAAATACTTAAAAAATATTTACTCTATTTTTAGTTTACTAGAAAGGAGCTTTTCTGCACCAGAAAACATTAGTCTTTTGTTTTGATCGTAGATAAAAAATGGCAGCTTTAGGACTGAAACAGAAGGCTGTACCTCCACCTGTAAAAGCCTCAGAGCTAAAGCAAAGCCCACAGAGCACCCAGTGCATGCATTTTCAAGCCAATCTGGTACCATGCACTGGGCACCTCTCAGCTGGAGACCAGCTCTGCAGGCTCTTCAGTCTTCACCCTTTTCTCAGGCACAAGAACTTCTAAGTAGAAGTGTCTTCAACTTAAGAGATACAGAATCTAAGACACATGGGGTATTCAACCTCAGCCAGAAATAGAGTCAGAAGTGGGAAAACCTGCTTACTTTCCAGTTCTGTTCCCCTGATGTATATCTTGGAAGCATGGATTCCAGGATGAGTCATGCCAGAAACTCTCCTGTAGCTAAGATATCTTAAGGCTGTAAAAGGTGAACAAAGTGAGGCAGCTGCTCTCAAGTGCAAGAAGCATTTCCTTGAAGCTCAAAATCCATGCCATCTTCTAAAAGCAAATGCAAAGCAGATAGATACTTCAGAAAGAATAGATGAATACCAAGCAAACACCTTCACTTTAATCCAAGCTCCAGGAATGCAGGACTTAATGATAAAATGTTCTTAAGCAGCACTTCACCTCTATAAATCTGGTATCACATTAAAAGGAAACCAGTACATTATAAGTTCATTGTATTAATGGGGAAATTAAGCCGTTGGAGGTGGAATGACTTGGTCAAAACCAGATCTGGGTCTACCTGTATTATCCAGAAAATATGCTGTCTCTGACTACAGCCACCAGATACATCACAGGAAAGTATAAGAAAACCCACTTACATGTCACTTACATGACAAATCTACCTGGTTACATTATTCTGAGGTGCAGAAGTGACGCTGATGCAATTGGTTAAAGTTGGTTAAATCTTCAGTTTAAAAAAAAGGTACAGGAAATTATTATTCTTTCCTCTCATATGATACAAGTAGTTTATGTAAATGTGTGCTAGAAAAAAAAAAAAAAAAGAAAAAAGCTCAGAATTGTCATTTTAATTTACACTGTCAATGTCATGCAACTCACCCTGAAATCAGAGAGTCACCTAAAGAGCTTAGTTAATCTGCTATGTCTCTGAAAGCTGCAACTCAAAGGACATGAAGTCTTCCTCTAACTGTTGAAATGCAAAGTGAGAAAGTCACCAACAATATAATGAACTTGTATAATACTGACATGGATAAATTTCAGTGACACCCAGGGAAATTTGCCGCTTGGCTATCTGAGGCTCAGGTAGTGAAATTCAGCTAAAACCAGAGGAAGCTCTGATTTGTTTGCAGTGTTTTGACTCTCAGGACTTTAAAATCACCAGAGACATAGAAAAACCATACTTACTGCTGATCTTGAGAGATTTCATGGAAAACATCCCCAAACTAGAAATGAAATTAAATGTTTATTAACATCCAAATGTAATCAAACAAAAAAACACCTCCCATGGAAATAGGAGAGGAAGACACCTGTCCAACAGTACCTTTCCATCAGATGCAATTTATACTTGGTCTGCATTTTTTCACCGGTTAAAAGTCGTACTATCATCATAGTCTCCCCTGAGTGAATTGAAGGAGTTCAGCATTCTGATTCAGATTTCTATGGAATAGTATGTCAAAAGGATGACATTTTACATAGCTTCATGATTACCAGAATTTAAGAACTTTTGTAGTTTGCAAACATCTAAGGTTTGTTAGAACTATAAATTTAAATTAATTGACATTACTTAATATATGCTATCATTTTATTTTAACCTTAACTGTTGTTAGTTCACTTATTAAGAGCCTCCTGCTAAGGCTAACCACTTTTACTGCCTAGTAAAGAGAATACCAAAAGTCTTATCTGGAATTAAAGAGCCATCATGGACATGAATGCTCTATGCATGGATATTAAAGACAATTCCTATCAGACTATGATAGTAAGAACATATGGAGATAATGGCTGACCTTGGGTGTGCCATTTCACCTGAAGATTCAGAGATGATCTCAGTCATCAGAGGTGTAAGGACAACATTGCTTATTACAAATTGTGCTTTAGAGAGCAAGTAATTATGTTTTACCTAGCACTAGACTGTTATTAAGTGTGCAGTGTTACAATATTTAAACAGAGCTCTGAGTCTAAATTACCATGACACACAAAGTATTAATGTATTATGTAGAATACCTTATTTCAATACTCAGCATGTTCCAGGTCATTCTTGCAAGTGATCTGATGAATTAAGACCCTTGTGCATAACATCCAAGAAACAAACAAGGTGTAGCAATGTACTAAAGCTATTGCTATGAAGCAGCAGTTGCTACCACACAGCACAGCTTTTTCTTGACTTTCCTGCAATTGGAAAGGTACACCCTACTCTACCACAGGCTCTGTTCTGCACTTGCTGAGGAAAAGAAACAGTCAGATCTGCTGCTCCATGCACTTACACCTGCCTTCACAGAGGTAGATGCTGAAATTTAAAAAACAAAAAAAACAAAGAAAGCAGTGTTTGCATGTTAAATTATCCTCTTTAGTAGTCTCAACATCACATATAAGATACATTATATATATATATATATATATATATATATATATATATGTCTTGAATATCTCTGCTGTCTATTTTATTCATTATTTTATAGTACTCCGTTACAAGCTTCATATTTTTAGGAGACAAATCCCACCCCTAAAGACTTGCAGTGCATGCTGGAACTGTGTATGGGAGTAAAGCCTGAAAATAGACCATCTTTCTGCACTTCACAGGCCCTATAATAATCTGGCAGACAAGTGACATTAAAGAACACAAAATAAAGACTCAGAAGCAAGAAATGAGTTGTGGAGAGTAGATCTTGATCTTGCTTTAATACAAGTGTACATTTTAGAAATTTTTAGAAATAAAGCATAAGATTTGTCTTGGAGTCTCCAAGTCTTTTTTTATTACTACAAACCATCTTTAAATCTGCCCTGTGATTCTTGCAAGATCAATCTTTTCCCTTTTCTCTCTGTGGCTTCTGTGCCTATTACCTTACTAGACTTTTTGTTCAATAATCTTCTCCTTTGACTTCCTAATTAAAGAGATCATTTCATATTCAGTAAATTAAGCACATGGCTTTCAGTGTATGTCTCAGAACAGTACACTGCAAGAAAAAGAAATGTGTTTTCCAGATAAAACATCAGAATGAAATAAACACAGAAACAATGTGCCTTTGGGGGAGTAAGAAAACACTCGAGGGCTGATTATATTTGCCAGAACACTGAACATGGACTCATCAGATTGATTAAGTCTGTCATAACAACGAACAACGAATCACGAAGTTATAAAAGAAAAAATTCAATATTCTTTCTAAAGATAGAAGTCTATTTTTAAACTATCGAAATAGTACTGCATTTAGAAAATCCCTGATGCTTTTCTGTACAAGTATTTTGAGCAGCACTTTGGTATCAAAGATGCTGTAGTAATAAAAGCACAGACACTGCAATGGTAATTTTTCTTTTTTACATGACGTGTGTGTGCGTATCTGTGTGAGTAAAGAGGAAAAAGAAGGGAAGGGAAGGGAAGGGAAGGGAAGGGAAGGGAAGGGAAGGGAAGGGAAGGGAAGGGAAGGGAAGGGAAGGGAAGGGAAGGGAAGGGAAGGGAAGGGAAGGGAAGGGAAGGGAAGGGAAGGGAAGGGAAGGGAAGGGAAGGGAAGGGAAGGGAAGGGAAGGGAAGGGAAGGGAAGGGAAGGGAAGGGAAGGGAAGGGAAGGGAAGGGAAGGGAAGGGAAGGGAAGGGAAGGGAAGGGAAGGGAAGGGAAGGGAAGGGAAGGGAAGGGAAGGGAAGGGAAGGGAAGGGAAGGGAAGGGAAGGGAAGGGAAGGGAAGGGAAGGGAAGGATAGGATAGATTTTGTGTGGAGAGAAAAACTCCCTCCTGAAAAGCAATGCAGTCATAGGGACTTTCCACAAAATATTTCCTATTCAGCGAAAACTTGGTTTGATCTGGAGAGAATTCCAGAGTCAGCGTAAAGCCAGGAGTAAAAAGTTGAAGCAAACCAGTCAGCTGAGGAGAGTCCCAGTCAGATGCCTGTCCAGAGATTTCCTGTTCTCCTGTACATGCTGTGAAGGGCCATGCAACTCTATGAGAACTGCAAATTCTTGGAGTCAGAGCTCATATTCTCCTGACATCACACTTCCTGTGCAGTATAACTGCAAGTTTTGTACAAAACCCAAGGAAAACATCACATCAACCATCACAGACTTCATGCTTCTAGAGGCAGAAACGTAGGAGGTTTTTTCTGCCAGATGCAGCCACTGCCCTGGGAACACATCCAAATATGTTTCTCCTCAAGTGATAGATCACAGAGGGACTGAAGGATGAGCTTATTTTTTTTCTTTTGTACAGCAAATCACTTTTCTCATTTCTTGAGTATCCAGTAGCTGAGGAAAAATGTTTTCCTGCAGATACAAGCTCAGCTTGTGAGTGCTATGGACATTCTTTTCTTGATAAAAGACTCACTAAAAATATCCAGCTTTTGAAGTACAAATGATTCTCCTTCAGCATCTCTGGACTGCAGAGACACTCAGAAGCCAGTATGATTTGTTATAACCTTATCCCCTCAGTCTCCCCCAGTGTGAAATTATCTGAAAGAAGAAAAAGTAAAACAAAAGTATTTAAAATGCTTGTCCTAAACTCTTCCACTTTTCAGAGGATGATTCTGAGACAAAAATAGGTAGAATTTGCAAGGCCACTGCAGATTTCCAAACAGATAAGATATATCACACAATTATTAATTACTCCTTATCATAAAGGGCACTGACAAGATAAACAGTAATTTATTCACACTAGTATTTAAAGAGTACTGCAGAAAAGAGAAGGAAAAGCATAACCTTATAGAGTAAAAAACATCTCAAATGCTATGTATATCTAGATTCTATTTTGTCTGCAACAGTCTGAAGCTTGCAATTCACCAACTAGTCCTTAACCCACACTCTCTGCAAGTTCCTGACTTCATTGGAGGGAAAAAATGGACTACATGAATCACAGTTCCTATTGAAGAGCTAAAATTAAGATTTGTGAAAATCAAAAACTGTCCTAGCTTTAGTTTCTATCTAGTCATTTAACCATCAACAAAACATTTTTAAGCTTCAAAGACTACCTTTTGCACAGTAGGACATCAGATAGTAATAACAATGGAGTTCGTCTCCCCTTCTTTGTATTTTCTTTTCATATTTTCCCCTAGTATTTTAAATTTATGATTTTGCAACTGATTTTACATCTGATTACTGCTCTTCATCTTGGCTAGATATCAATGACTGCTGATACCTAAGGCTGGTATTCTTATCCTCAAAGCCCAGCTGAGCCAAGTGCATGACTCACAAAGTTCCATCTATCAGTCTCTCTGTTCAGAAAATCCAGTCTTAAAATGAGATTAATTGAAACGAGAAGACTCTGAGCAAAACACACAAACAGCCCTAAATAACTGAAAATACACCATGAGCTTGGAAGGTGCAAAGCATTTAATTTTTAAAATCGCTTCCATGCTTCCACTGGAACCATATGGAGCTTACATTTCCTTATATTCCACACCTACACCATCCTACATTATAGTTCACATGAGAACATAGTGGCCTAATACATGCACTAGTTCAAAACATAATAGAGAATATTAGCTTTACAGTATGGTACAGTATTTTTTGTCTTGAACTTACACAATTATGACTGACAGCAAAGGTCATTGAAATGTATTCAGTCATCCTTCTATTTAATTTGCAGTTTCCCTCTCAGGCACTAATTTGTAATTACAATTAAAATTCAAATTTACTAATAATTCTCAAGAAAACAAGACTGTTGGTGAAGCATCAGAATTTCTGTTTCAATTTTCACAATTGCAGTCACATTATAATGTTTCTATTTCAAATGCTCAACAGCTATATAAATTAGACTGCCTTATCTGGGATGGAATAATGTCAATAATTCATCTAATACCAGGTGCTTGGTCTCTGAAAAGAAGTAGAGGAAGAACCAAGAAACTGGAGGAAAGACTTACTGTCTCTAATATCTCATCTTTCCAGTCAAGCTGCTGTACAGAAAGTAGAATTCATTGAAAATGCAGCCTCACCTATAAATCTTGGTCCTTTAATACTTTTTAACCATCTTACAATTGGCACTATCAATTGTTCATTGGCCAGGAAGTAAGTGCTCAAACTGTAAGGACAAGACTCATGACACTCCTGGGGCAAGTCCATAATGCTTATCAACCAGAGTTCCCATTGCAGTGACCCTACACGGCTGTCAAACACATAATACTCATTTTGGGGATGATGAGAGATGATCTTGTTACCTCTGTGTATGCAGTATATTCAACTATAGTTTCAAAAGTCGTGTCCCCAGTAACTTTTGCATTGTATAAGGATTCTTTTTATTGCATCAATATATTCTGTCCAATATAGCTTAGGTTTTATAAGGCACAAATTAATGTATTCTGTTCAAATATACATGTAGTTTGTATATTAACATTAAAAAGTTTTATCAAGTCAGATTTAAAATTAGGCTTTGAAAACTAAACTTTCTCCAAGGCTGGGGTTTTTTATGTTTTGTTGAGGTTTTTTGTAAAAAATTACTGAACCTTTTAATACTATTGAATTTGTTTTCAGGGCTGTATCTTTCTTTTTAAACAAAGAATAAAAATACGTGGAAACTCTTAGTATAGTTGTAGACTCTCTGATAGAGCTGTTATTGCATGTAATGTGATGTTACTATGGCTTCCTCCATTTTTTTTTTTTTAATTGAAAATTACCAGAGTGTCCTATGTTACAATGTAAAGATGTGCCCAAAAGTATGTATTCTATCACCATCTGCTGAAATCAGGTGGGGCAGTGATTCTTGTCTCTGTGGGAGATATCCTCTGCTAATGGGCCATCTGTTAAAAACCAGGTGGGGCAGCCATCTTTATCTTTTCCACAACCCATCCTTCTTCCAGGAAGATATCGTCTGTTAATGGGCCACTGAGTCCCGCTGCATGACTGATAAAATCACGTCATCCCACTGAGAGATGCTTCACCCAGGGGGAGGAGCCAAACATTTCCTACCTAGATAAAAAACTGAGATTTTGAACACCAAGGCAGCCCTCACCCATTGGTTTCCAGAGGATAAGAGTTTCCAGACCTTTCTACAGGATGATTTCTTCAACAAGACCACTTCATCTGGGCTGCTACCACCACCCTGACTAGCAGGGTGTCAGATTGTATTCTGACTCTGTCAGTGGTTTTTCTTTCGTACTATTGCATGTATTTTATTTTTCTCTTTTTTCCTATTAAATTGTATTTCTGACTTTGAGTCTCTTACTGGTTTTTCTTTCAAACCATTACAATGAGCTAGCCTACACAAAGTACATTGCTGAAAAAACCTCATTAATTAAAACCAATGCTGAGAATTAATTTCTTAAGTGTCTTTTACCAGTTGGGCAGGAGACAGTCACCCTCTCTACCCTTTATTCTCAATTAGGAGACACAAATGATTAAGGAAGTCATTCTCCTCCTTCTAATACAGGCCCTTCCAGATGGTGATTCAGCTCACCCCAATCAGACTCCTGTCTGAGAATACAGCAAACCACCTTCACCAATGTCTGTTTCTCTCCACTGGCCAGCAAGGGTAGACAGGATGACAGGCTCATAGCTCAAGATTTTCTCAAGTTTGTGATAGAAATTGCATCTGAAGTGTTTGCTGAAACACAGTGGTTACGGTAAACTTTTCAGGTTCTGCCATTCTCTGCCAGCCAAGGATCATAGATACCACATTATCTGACCCTGTGGCCTGTCCAGACTGCAGCATGGGGAGCCAACTTGGAAGAGCTGAGTGTCAGAAACATTACTGAAATGTCCATTTCCCAGGAAGTTATGTACATATATATATACACATACATAATATGCGTGTGTGTATAATGTGTGCATATGTATAACTTTTTCTTAAGAAAGCTTGGTGCTTCAGATATTTTCTTATGAGTCAGAAATTTTCAACTCAACAACTCTAACTGGAACACCATTTATTTCTGGACTTTGATTTTTGAAGATGAGGCGTTAGAGGAACACAGCTATTTTAACACCTGCTTTTAATCCAGTTAATAACTTTGCATCTGATACATTCTTTTCCATTAAGTCAAATTTATGCTAATACTGTCCTGATTAGCAAATACTATTTAAAGCTGGTTTATGGGATGATTTCTGAATAAGGTAGGTGTCTAGATTTGGTGAATTTCAGCTATCAGATATGAAGTTCACCAATTATCTATAGGTATCTCTGCAGAACAGTGGAATAGCCTGCAGGATGACAAGTATGGACAATTAGGGAGAGATTTTTCTCATGCTGGGTAAGTCTTTGCTTTTACTGAACACAACACAATCTCTAGTATTGCAAACCACAGAACTCCAGTGTTAAAGTTACTTTATGGAAAATTCAGTTAGCCTTGTGAAACTCACTCAGTTCTGAAGATACAGGCCTTGAAACACAAGGCATGTACTTTAAACAATTCCAAAATTGGATTGCATAGGCTGTGCACTACAGGGCTTAATGAAGGGTGAAGCAAAGGGCACCAAGCTGACAGGCTCAGCATGACAACTCTGTATCTTCTTTTGAAGAGCAGCATCTCTGGCCTCTGCACTACATGTCATGGCATCGTGTGGGCAGACCTGAACTCATTCTATAACTCATACTGTATCCTGAAAAGCATCGTTTCTTCCTTCTTTCCCCCCTCTGAAAAATGCTTTTGGCAATAACTTCATATCTACAATATTCTGCTACTCTTTAGGATCTGGGAAAAGAAGCAAAGGCACAGAAGGGATACATTTTTGTCCTCCTTCAATTCATTTGTGCTCCGAGGGAAACACCTAATGATGTATTTATAGCATGCTGTTTTCAAAGCACTATCTATTCAAATATTAATAACCTATTCTCACCCCATGGTGAAACAGGTGATTTCATATTTCTACTACATTACAGAAGCAGAAATACTTAGATAATTTTCAGAGCAGAGCACAAGAAGCACATCTTCATGCTCAACAGTTAGAAGATGACATCCCACATCAATCAAAACATAACATCTAGTTTTAAGGCACTAAGGGCAAAAGCACATACTAAACAAGACAGTCTGCACTTTTGTAGGTTTTTTCAAGCAAAGGAACTGGACCAATAAGCCACTTTTCATGGGAAGCATGACTGTATTTATTTTAGAATCAGAGAAACTGATGAACATTAAACCAATTGCTTAAAGCCATTCGGCACCTTCTGGCAGTATGGCAGAGAGTTTCAGACTACGTGTAACCTACAGGTCAAGTGTGTCACACAGAAAAGCAACTACTTTTTTCTAAAATGCTAATGCTGATGCTTACCTAGCACATGAGAATCAAGTTCATGTCCTTTTTTCTCTCTACCCATAGCTCTCGCCTTTCTGACAAACATTCTGTTTCCCAGAGTCCTAGGATAACTGCAGGGAGTAGAAGCTCCCTTTCTAGCTGAAGCTGGTTTTCTTGTTTAAAATAAAATAAAAAAAAAAAAAAAAAAAAAGCAGTAATTAAAACCACTCTGGACTAGAAAACAATTATACGCTTGTAGATAAAGTATTCAGCTAGAAGAAGTCAGTCCTGCTTAATGTCATGTTTAAGCAGCCAGGACTATTGTGCTTCAATAATCGAGTCTCTAGGCAAGGGCTCATGGCAAATATTAGAATACAGTAACATTTGTGTTACACACCTTCTGCTGCAGCAAGTCTTTGTATTTTGGCACTGTAAGGCAGCTGGAGCTCAACTTTGCTGTGCCATTCTCTATTTCTGGTTTTAACCATTAATACCTGCTCTGAGTAGGATGCTAAACCCTCTATTAGAATCATGTATTTATATCATATCCTCATTTTGCAAGCTCATACTCAGTAACTCACTGGCCAGGAGACTCCCAGTGTACAGGCAGACCTTAACTCTCTATTTGAGGAAGATCTAAACACATTTTGCCATGTTAGGTGCTAGTTTAACTACTAATTAATTTGATGTGTAGTATTTTCATTTTTTTTCTGTTGTGACTCTTCCACACTTAGGGGATTTTTAATTCACTGTTGTTTCTGAGAAAAAGAAAGATACAGAGAATGATTCAGTAATTTAGTGGCTGAGAGGGAAAAGACCTGAATTTCCATCTGCCTCACATAAGCATTTTATAGGCTATATATAGGCTTCAGCTCTTTCCAGAAGGGTTGGATTAGAGGCAAAAAAATGCAGCAAGCTAGAATTGATCTGTCAAAAAGGATGTTACTGGCGAACAGACTCCGGAACAGAGTACTCAGCAGCGGCAAAGGGACAAAATGGAGGAAGGGGACAACAGAGACATTTTGAGGGGCAACGTGTAGAGGTACAACCTTGGTCCCAGAAAATGCAGGTACTTTGGATCCAACTCTGACTTCCCCAGAGCATCTCACCGCCCACACGAGAGTGGGAAAGCACCAGTTTCCCCACTGTAAGGTCTCTGCTGCATGTAAAGCTTTATTTCAGACAGAAACACGCACTCTTGGAGAAAGTTCAGAAGGCAAGTTCCGGTTATGGCAGCGTTCATTCAATCAAGAGGCTTTTTTTTTTCTCCCCCAGCAGTGGCCTGGAGATGGATACAGGCGATCCCAAGGATGCAGGGGATCCCAAGGATGCAGAGTGTCGGGTCCCAGGGACGCTGGCAGACCCCTCGGCTCTCTGTTTTGGAGTATTTACCTGGCGCAGAGGTGCGGGCCCATTCCCTCAGGGCCGGCCGGGGCGGGGCGGGGCCGGGCGCGCGCACAGGTGCGGCGGCTCGCGCCGGGCCCCGCCCTTCCCGCGGGCACCACCTGAGGGGCGGGGTCACGCGCGGCGGATGGATACACCACCTGCAGTGGCCAGGTGCCCTCATCCGCGGGCACCGCTCCGTGCCCTCCTAAAGCCAGGACGGCGGTTTTTGTTCTCTGGGAGGCGCCGCGAAGGCGCGATGCCGCGGCGCCGCCCTAGGGGACCCGGCGGACTATTTGTCACGCCCGGAATAGGGACTGTGGTGGCCGGGTGGGCGTGTGCGCGCGCCACCCGGTAGCGGGCGGGAGGGAGGCGGAGGCGTCCGCGCCGCAAGTAGATCCGGTTGAGGAAGTCGGCGCTCGCGGCCGCCGGTTCCCGTGGCCGCGCCAGGGCAGGAGCGCTCCCGGCCCCGCTCCAGCCCCGCTCCAGCCCCGCCATGGCTACCCGCTCCTGCCGCGAGAAGGCGCAGAAGCAGAACGAGCAGCACCAGGCCATCCTGGCCAAGCTGCTGCGGGAGGAGGACAACAAGTACTGCGCGGACTGCGAGGCCAAGGGTACGCGGGGCGGGGGGCGCGGGGCCCGGGCGCGGCGCTGCCCCGGCGGGTCCCGCTCGGGCCGGCTGCGGGCCCGGCTCGGGGCCGCGCCACGTCCGCAGGGGCGGCGGGACCGGCGGGCGGCTCCTCCCGACAGCGAGCCCGGGGGCGGCAGCGGGTCGGGCAGACAGACGGACGGACAGACAGCCTGACCTTTCCGTGCGAGCCGCGCTCCGCTCTGCCGGGGAGCGGGCTGGGCTGCAGCCGCCGTGTCCTCCAGCCGGGAACCCCCGGCCGGGCTTTATGCAATGACCGGCCCAGCCCTTTCCTGAAGTTTCACGGCCGCGGCCGCTTCCTGCGCTGCCAGGTATCGATCCGGAGCGGGCTGTGGCCTTCGGGAAGGGACTGGCCGATGCCAGGGGTAGCTGCCAGATGAGCTGGATGTCGGGTGTCCAAAACAATGCACCCTGCTATGCTGACTCAGTCATAATGCCAGGTTCTGTGAATCTGGGTGTCTGAGTCTGGTTAAATGTGTCACAGATGTGGCTTTGGCGATGAATAGAATTTTAAAGAATATATCGCTGGCAAATCTTACAGTGCTTTAGTCTGATTTTTTTTCCCTCTACAATATTTGCATTTGTATTTACCTTGGATTCCGTGGCTTTGAAATGAAAAACTGTATCACATCCCTCTTTCATCTAGGGCCAATTTATTAAGGTCTTACTCTAGGTAAGGTGACTGCACAGTAAGTTATTAAGTGTAATGCTTCCTGAATAGTAATTGGGAGTTCACGCTGTATGATTACAGAGCTGCCTCGTTCAGTCCTTGTCCGCATAAAGTGGAGGTGAAGTGCGAGTGAGCTTTGTTTGGGCAACCAGAAATGGCGCTGTGTTTGTAAATTCTCTTCCCATCTTTTTCTGCTACTTTTTTTCACTGTGCAAGCAAGTCATGCCGTGCACAATGAGAAACAAGACTATGTTGTCCTAATCTAAACTTGTAGAAGTAGATGATATGGATTACCCCAAAGATAATGGTCTTTATATTTTGTAAATAATTCTGTTGAACCATTTCCTAGCAGAGCTCCTCTTGCCCTCTGACAGCTGGTTACCATGTAAATGACTCTTTCCAATAACCAGTCACTTTCTGGAAAAAGCACATTTTTATGTATTATTAACACTTTGTATTTCTGTGCTGAATGCTGCTTGGTGTTGTTTGCTGATGGAGTTCCATATGTAAGTTGTTCTATAACATCGGTCTGAGGGCTGTGTTGCTCAAGATTATAGAGTCCAGAATTCTCTGATTAGTTGTCCTCTATTCCGAGTTTTCTCTTTCTAACTCTTGTTTAGTCAAAATGTTTGTAAGTCTCTGTAGCCCTCAGTGCTCCATATCTTTTGCCCTTTTCAGTTCAGCAGTGCTGACACTTTCAGCTTCCTTTTCCTTTTATTTGCATTAATGAGTGTTTTTATTCACTGTTCTTTTCTTTGGTGCCTTCTTTCATAAGATCAAGCTTTGGTGTATCTTGAATTTGTTTTTTTTTTTTTCTGTTCATGTTCTGGAGGACCTACCAGTATCTTGACCAGACTGTCTTCTGCTAGTACATATTAATTCAGTTTCCAGATTTCTAGTAGACTATTTTACTTAGGTACCTACTAAAATCTGGTGGCATTTTTGAAAGCTTGCTTTTCTCTACTCAACTTCTCCTTTGCTGTCTCTCTGTATGCTGGAAGCATGGTTTGCTCTTACCCTGTCCCCAGGAAAGCTGGCATGAAAATACTGGGTGATGCAATGTGAGGGACTTGTGGTTTGGCGGTTTCTTTTTTGTTTATTCTAGTCTTCCTTTCAAGTTTAATTTGCATTTGCTTCATCCTGTTGTAGCAATTTTTATTTTAAATCTTGTTTCATACTAGCTTTGTAGTGCTATCTGACTTTGCCTGTACTGTGTGTGTTTTTTGTAGTTGGAAGGAAGAGTGTGGAATGATCAACTTGCTTTAGTTGCAGCTCTTCTAAAGGCACTTGACTGAGATGTGGCCGTATATACACAGTTTGTGGAGATTTCTTAATTGAAGTTTAGGAAGCTTCCTTCTGAGACGGAGAGTTGTGTGAACAATATTGAGATGCTTCCACTAGACCCTGAAGTCTGGATTCCCATATACTTCCAGAAGACAGCTCAGAAAAAAGGAAACATTATCTATTGTTAAGTTGAAAATCAAATTTGTCATGAGCGTGCAATGCCACTCTTGAACTCTTGCTTATTATATTAGCTTGTTGAAACTTTTTTACCAAAAGAAGTGAAAAGGCTGCAGCCAGCTGTTTTTTCCTTATGTGTTTCGTGTTTAATCCATGGTGTTTGAGTGCTCATGACTTGCTGCTGTCTGGCAAAGCTGTAGTTTTGCTAGTGTTGGAATGCAGAGCTGTCTGAGGCAGCAGATATTAACTAGAGCCTGCCAGCTGTCTGGCATTCCCCAGCCTGTGGGGTCTCCTTCACCTATTGCAGCACTACCAGCATCCCTTTCATCTCTGGTCACGTTTGTCATTTGTCTGGAGTTCCCTATGGTCAGTTCCACTGAAGAGCCTCCTCATCCTGGGTTCTGCAGGAATTAACATGAAGCCATTTGTCTTTAACGTGACAAAATGTTTAGGGCTTCTCTTGTGTCAGTCCTAGTTCAGCATGTTCTTAGTTTTCTTAATGTAATGTTTGTTTTTTTTTTCTTTGAAATGTTGTCCTCTTTAGTTTGTTACTTTCCTCTCTTTGTCTGTCCTTCTCCTTTCTGTTGCTCAGTAGGACTCTCCAAGTTCTGTTTTGTTTCTTTTTCTGTTCACCTAATTGTGGGGTAACATCTTTGTTATTAACTCTAGTTGTTTTAACTGAATTGCAGTTGTCTCGGATCTTATTCTGGCGGTACTTAAAAACATGGTTTTCAGTATGGTCTTTCAGCATCCTGTCAGTTCATCATTGGCACTTAACTGAAACTAATTCCTTTCTCTCACCCTATATACTATAGTATCTCTTAAACCTGAAGTATTATGTTTACCCTAGACTTCTTTTCAGATAGTCACATCCAGAGGTTGTGGAAATCTTGCAGATTATACTTGTATATCTGTTTTAACTGCTATTCTTTGAGGCTCTAGGAATTCTAGAATAGCTATATATAATTTAAAATCTTATAAATATCCTTTTGACCCCAAAAAATGTAATGTGGTCTTATTAGCATATTTGCTACTCATTACTTTCATTGCATCAGCTGTAATGCTGCTGTTGAACTCTTCCTCTGTATCAATAAGGCTGTTCTGCTGGATTTTACTTCTTGAATCAAAAAGGTGATACAGGATCTTACTGCCATCCTGTCACTCCTACGTAACTGAGTTGGCTTTCCTTGCCCAGGTATAAGGCTGCCATATGCATTGCCTGCAAAGAAGTTTGAAGCATGCACCTTTCCAGTATTTATTGCGTGCTTGCTCTCTGTAAGAATTAGAAAGCTATTTCTTGGTCATCCTCAAAATAATCTTTCTGTCATTAGCAATGGTCTTGTATCAAGGGCAAATCCATCCTTTCATTTGTGGTCTACTTCTTCAAGTGTGACGTATGCAGATACATTGGATGGCTTTGTAAGGTGAAGAATACAGCTGAGGACACATCTGCCAGAGTAACATTAAGTAATAATTAGGATTGCTGACCCTGGCAACAATTTCTGGAAGTGATTTTTATTCTGTATTTGCCTTTTGCCTGTTTAAATAGCTGCTATGAATATGACTATTGCTGCTAAAATATGTTGGAAACTACCTGTTGTAGGGCCGTATGGTAATTGCCATATGTCACCTTCAAATTGTAAGTCTTGCAGCTGTCAGACTAGATGATACTTCTGTGGGGAAGAAGCCTGAAAATTAAAAGGTTCTGGAACTGTCTTTGCAATCACTGAGACTTTTTAAAGAGTGAGGAGGTTGGGATGACATTTGACAAGGCAGTTCTTGTCTGTGTACTGTCTGTTCTTTACATCCCTATCTGAACAGCTGTCTGCATAAGGCAATAGATGTCTTCCCAGTGTTATATTACTAGGAAGAAGTTAAACTACTGTTTCTATTACTCGTAGGAAATCGTAGAGTGTGTTGGCAGTAGCTTAAATCACCCTGAAGCTTTGAAAAAGAGGCAACTGAAATTCCTTTGCATTTGAATTTTTCTTACTTTTCATTGTAGAGGGAGGGTAATGCATTTTTTAAGTTGTTGTTTCAATACTGATATTTGAATCCCTTAAGCAATAACACCTCTTAGAAATCTGTCAAATCAAGCCAAAATAAAAAAAACAAACTGAAACTGTTAACATCAGTTTGACCCTTTGGCTGCAGGGCCATTTGCTCTAGTCTCCTAGACTTGTATTCTTACTGCTTGGCAGCAAGGCTGGTGTTAGGATGCTGATATTAAATACTGAATCAAGTACTTAGAAGTTGAAATGTGTGATGAAGCACAAAAGGAGATTAGTTTCAAACATCATTAGGAACAGTAATCAGTCTTATGCTCCCATTTACAGAGACAGTCACACTAGACCAAGAGGAATGGCCTTCAGTTTACAGGCTTGCTTGCTTGCTTAGATGGACAGTCCTTTGATTCTGCTGGATATCTTGTACCCTTCTAAGAAAAAACAGTGTGAATGTTCTCTGACATAGCTTTTTTTTCTGTTGTGCTTGTATTTGGATGCTGTCTTTAATAATGTATTGACTACTGAAGTCTGTAAATTCACCTCAAGAATAATCAAGAAGGCAATTACCTGAGCTGTAAATCAACTGCTTTAGATTTTTTTTAAACTGTAATCAAGTTAAAATAACATAATTGGAAACTTGCAACCTTAGTGTAAACAGTTGTAGATGTTTTGGGCCTTCAGAAAAGGTGAATAAATTTCTGTATCAGAGGAAGTATTCTGGGTTTATTTTTTGGTTTTTTTGTTTTGTTTTGTTTTTTTTTTTTTTTTTAATATTTACTTGCTTCATGTCTGATAGTGCTTGATGCCTGTTTAAATGATCTGTTACCAAAATCCTGGTACAGAGAAGCACATTGACACAGTTGCTTGTTCAACCAGATTAAAATTGGTTTACTTTGTTTCTAATAATGAAAATGCTTTTCAGTATTTATAGTTATACTGTACAGTCACTGACTGCCTTTATGTAGCTGAAGACTTGGCCTTTTCCTTTTAAGAGTGGCAAGTACAGGCACTTGGGAGTGTTGAGAGAGATTGGACAGGAGGGATTGTGGTACCAACATTTATGTAGCTAGAACTTAACTTTAACTTAGCTAACAAATAACCAATCCCAAACATGGTGTCTGTTAGCAGTGGGGGAGACAAAAATATAGTTTAAGTGGGCAAACTAGCTATGGAAAGAAATTTGGAATATTCCAGATATGTTTACAGCTGTTCAGATTCTTTTGCGTAGGCATTCAGGTCTTGCATACAGTCTCTTCTATGGCTGGGAGACGAACTTAAATATTTGTATATGGTCATCACTTTTGGTGAAGCTCCTTTACTTGTTTGATGTCTGGTCTTTTAACTGTATTAATCTTGCCTGTGTACTTTAATAGATGTGTGTTTTTTCTTGAGCAGATGGATGACTCTTACAGCTCACTGCCCTCAGCCTGTGCAAGGCATCAGCTTTTTGCCTCACTGTCAGTGTAAGAAAGCTTTGTGACAGCTCATTGACTGAGCTCACTCTAAGGCAAGGCACTGGTTGCTGTACCTCCTCAGGTCAAGATCTTTCCTGTCTTCCTCTTAAGGTGGAGAAACCTCTGAGAGGATACTAGGAGGAATAGAACACAGTTGGATTATGCTGGAGGTCCTCTCTGGTGCAACTTCTAGCCCTATATTAAAGTTCAAACACAAAGTACTAGCTTACTAATAGGTGATTGTGCTGTATGTATATTCTGTACCAGTTGTTGCAAATATCACATGTTAATACAGGTCACTTGATTTAAGAAGTTGCTAGTATTTCTTTGTGTGTTTCTGTTGCACAATTCACATTGCTTCTGCAAGATAAGCTTGGCAAAGATCATGTGAGTGTAACAAACTGAATATGAATTGACATATACAACTGGAGGCCTCTGGCTGTCCAGTGAGGCTGTGCAATATCCTTCCATAAGGAATAATGAAGGCAAAGCATTTTGATTCCAGGTTGTTCTTACTTAAGCTTAGCAAATGGAATTATATAGCTTGAACTCTAATAATAGTAAGGAACTGTATCATTAGAAGTCCTAGTTGATAATCTGGTACTTAGGTGCTAGTTTCCTGGCCTTTTTGTCAAAGTGCCAAAGATAGACCCCTTGGGACCAGAAACTCACTTCAGTCTCTCTTAGGGCTGTATAACCAGGATTTTTTTTCCTGATTTCCTGCTACTAGATAAAACTACCCCAGTGCTTTCATTCCATGTGCTCTTATCTGTTGCTGACACTGGATGAGACTGAAACTTAGGAATTAGTTGCTGTTGCATCCCTGAGAAGGATAATTGTCTCCCCCAAGAAAAGAGCCCTTAAGATACCTCATTTGGTGGGGAAAAAGTATGGCAGCCTTAACTTAGGACTTCTGAATGGGGTGTTGCAGTGTTGGGTGACACTAGTTGCCCCTGTAAGGAAAGGAGTTGTTTCCATCTCCTGACTCTTACAGTGCAGAAAAATATTTTCAAATAAGTCACAGGAAATATATTTAGCTTTTAATAGAACAGGGCTATTTGCAAAGTTGAAGACTTTTTACCCAAGTGGGTGCAATCTCTGTTCTTCAGGACTTTAATGAACATGACTGGATGAGATTCTAAACAGCATCATGTAACTTCGAACTTAGCATTGCTTTGACACGAGGCTGGACTAGGTCTCTTTCAACGTGATTAATTCTGTGACTACTAATAGAAGTATTTGAGGGAATCGTTTTGGTTTTTTTTTTTTTTTTTAATTATGTTGCAAGTCTTTAGATTCTCTGAGGTGTATTATATGTATTATGCAGAAATCCTTACATGTTTAGTTTGCTGTCCTATGTTCAAAAGTTGCTGGCAGTCTAAGCTGTTTCTGTTGTGTGGACCGTAAGGATGAAAAGTGGTTATTGCTATTGATGAGACCATGCTCTTGCCTTTTTAAAGTGCAAAACACCCCAGTTCTTTTGGTTGGGGCTGCAGGTGTGTGTCTTCGAGAGGTCCTGAAGCTGCAGTTCTGCCACTCTTGAGTGACAAGGAAAAGCTGCTGCTGCAGGATGCTGTTTATATCACTTGGTCTTTGCTTTACTTTGTTCCTGAATTTCTTTTTATGGAATGAAATGATGTTGTCTTCCCTCTTTGGTCTGAGTGCTATAAAGAAGACAGAACAATTGTGCTGCAGCATTAAGAGGTCCTTGTACATGATACAGAGGAAGCAATTAGATATATCTATGTGAGAAGAAGACTTTTAGGGAGGTACCCTTTTCTGGAAAGGTGACTCCCTCTTTAATGCATGCATTCTGTAGGATTTAAGAGAGTCAATTATCAGACATTACTTAGGGAGTAGTCAGCAGTTGATTTAGCTCAGGTGTCACATTGTCTTAGACTGGCTCTGTAAGGTTCATTTAGAATGATTCAGCTTTACTTTAGGAATTCTGGTGCTTCACAGTCTCTTGTGGCCACAGCAAAATTCTCCAAGGCATAATGACTTTGCCTTGTGAGCAGGTAAAGTTGTTCTGGTGATATCTTATTTTCATGCTGAGATGGTTCTAAAGTTAGGCTGATTAACCCATGACTAGTTAAATCTGTCTTTACTGTCAGCAAGTTGTTTTCAGATACTATGGCAGAGTAAAATGAGTTAGGACTGAGCTATGATTTTTATTGGCATTGCTGAGTGGCATAGCTCACAGCTGGAGGACTGCAATGGGTAAGTACAAATGCTTAGGAAGGGCAGGCTGGGATGATGGTAAAGGGGAGTTGCCATCTGCTGTCAGAGAAGTGGGGCTGCCTGCAGCTTTTCCTGGAGATGGATGAGCCAGTTGAGAGCTTATGGGTCAGGAGTAGTAATGGGGATTTCCTCAGATGACTCAAGCCTAATGTTGACAGGCTTTCTTGCTTATAGAGTGTTTGGACCACCCTTATTATTTTCTGGGGGGAAAGCACAGCAGGGAATAAGTAATCAAGGAAGTTTTTGGAATGTATTGATGCCCATATCTCAATGCAAGTGGCTGAGGACCTGTTTCTTGCAAACAAGCAATGACAGGTTGAGGATGTAAAGGTTGGGAGTAGTCTTGGCTGCAATGGTAATGAGATAGAAGAGTTCTGAATTGGAGACAGCAAAGCAAAGAGTAGGATTGCAACCATAATCTTCAGAGTGGAAGATTTCTTCTTTTCAAGGATCTTACTGCAAGAATCGTTTGGAAGGTGGTTCTGAGCAGAGCCAGGAAAGGTGGTTGGCTACTTCTTTAAGCTTTAGTGTGGCATATTGCAGTAAATAGGAAATGGTACAAAGGCACCAGGTGTCCTGCTTGAATGAATGAGCTGAAAAGGCTCAGACATAAAAAGGAAGCATATAACAGGTGGAAGCAGAAACATGTAGCCCAGGGAGAGCCTGGAGACACCATCCAAGCATGCAAATGTGTCTAGATCAGAAGGCAATGTCCACGTGGAGTTTAATCTTACAAGGTATATGTGAATGGCAACAAGGGAGACATTTACAGATAACTGGCAGAAAAAGGAGTGGAGAAAATGTAGGCCTCCTGCTGAACGTGGAGGGGAAATGCTCATAAGAGATGGTGAAACAACTGAGACATCTAATGTTTCACTTTGTTCTTTACTAGTAAGACTTGCTTTCAGCAACTGTTGGCACGGGAAGTGTACTCTCAGTTAGTAGAGAAGGATCAGGTTTGGGATTGCTTGTAGAAACTGAATGTACACAAGTCTGTGAGCTCTAATAGGATGGATCCAGGAGTGAGACGGGGTGGCCAAGGTAATTTTGTGGTGATTCATTAACTAGGGTCATGGTGACTGGGGGGGATGCGTTTTGGGGGCTGAACTCAAGCAAATGTCCTTCCTATCTCTGAAGTGGGCAAGAAGGAACATCTGGGGAACTGCAGTCAACATTGCCTCTGTTCCTGGAAAAGTGACAGACCAAATAATTCTGAAAATACATATGAAGAAAAATGATGGGCAGTAGTTGGTATGGATTAATCAAGGGGCTGTAATGTGTGACCAACCTGATAACAGCCTTCCACACTGAACTGAGCAAGTTGACTGGCTTGGTGGATGAGAGCAATACATGTTTTCTTACCTTGGTCTTTCGTGAGGTTTTGGAAACTGTCATGTAACTTCTTCTTTGGTAAGTTGATGAAATGCTTTCTGGATAAAGACACAGTGAGGTGGATTGAAAATAGCTTAGAGGCTAAAATGCCAGGCTCAGGGTAGTGATCAACATGCTAAAGGTGAGTGGGAGGCCAGTCCCTTTTTGTGTAGCTCAGGGGTTGTTATTGAGGCCAGCAGTGTTTAACATCTTCATTAATAACTTGTGTGACAGGATAGACCCCTCCCTTGGCAAACTTGATGGGATGCAAAACTGGGAGGAGTGGTTGATAAACCAGATGGATGTGCTGCTACTCAGGAGTAGGCAAGTGAACAAGTAGAAGAAATGAGCCAACAGGAATGTTGTGAAGTTCAACAAAGGGAAATGCAGAGCTCTGCCCCTAGGGAGGGTATTGGTAGTGCAGAAGACATGCTGTGGATCAAAAATTGGTCATGGATCAGTAGAGCACCCTTGGCACAAAGAAAACAAACAACATCTTGGACTGAATTTCCAGAACAGCATGGTCAGTGTCTGGGGGAGGAGATCCTTTCCTCAGCATTGCTGAGACTGTTTCTGTAGTGCTGTCTTTTTCTCTCCGCCACAAAGAAACAGGGACAGACTGGAGCAAGTCTAGCAAAGTGGCACGAAGCAGAAAGTCAGTGTGCCTTACAGTCAAGTAAAGGCTGAGAGCACTGAGATTGTTTAACCTGGAGGAGAGAAGCCTGCTGGGGAATTCTTATGCTTGTGTGTGATAAATACCTTTCTGGTGACAGAAAGTAAAGATGATGGAGGCAGACTTGTCTGTGATATCTAGTGATAGGACCAAAAGGTAATGAATGCAAATTAAAACACAGGAAATTCCACTGAAAGATAAGTTTTGGTTTAGGTTTTTTGTTGTTTTGTTTTATTTTTGGTTTTTTTTACTTTAGGAAAGGCTGAATAGGATCAAGTTACCTGGAGAAGCTGTGGAGCATGCAGTGTACAAGCACCAAAACTCTGACTGGGAACAGTGCTAAGCAACCTTCTGTGTTTTCTGTGCTCTGAGCACCAGGGCTTCGACCAGCTGATCTTCCAGGGTCCCTTCCAGTCTCTGCTACTTCAGATCTATTTCAGCTGTTGAATCACTTACAAGCTGATAGGGAGTCCCACTGCAGATACCATGTAATTTGTTTCCTCTTTCTCCCTAGTGTGCAAGTATCAGTCTATGTAAATTCAAAGTAGAGTCTTTGTTTAAAGTTGAAGTCCTTTATGAGAAAGTGATTAAACAGTAGTAAATACAGACTGTAGCCGAGCTTTGAATTTTCAAGAAATACAGAAATCTTGCTGTTGTTTATGCATCCAGAGACAAAAAGAACCAAATCTAGCCATTTGAAGCAACTGGGAATGGAGATGCTGTGGTAAAAGTGTTACTCATATCTTGTGTTTGACTGAAATGTTTAAGCCTAGACAGGAAAATACCTTCACAACTTTAACTGCTCTGTAGAACTGGTAGAAAGTTGCTTACAGCAAGTGTCCCTTGTGTCAGAAATTTCCTTGGATCTTAAAACTACTGGTTTGAATTCCGTGTTATGACTAACAACAATATCTTCTGGAAGACTGGGGCAAAAAAGAAACTACTACAGATTCCTGTTTTTCTTCTATTCTGGTCTCTTATTTGATTAATGTTTGCTGAGAGCTTGAGCAATATTAGTTCTCTTAACATTTCTCTCTTGAATGGCTTCACAAAAATCCATTCAAACAAAACTGCTTTATTGTCTTTGTGATAACCTGACAAATTTAAAATTTGAATGATACCTGTTTATATTCATCTTCATTTACAGTACACTCTGACTTTGTGATGTATTCCTAACTCCTTATTTTCTGTTTTCTTGTCTTGATCACTTGTTGCTTTCCATTATGTTGTAAACTTGTGTGTCTGAGTGTATATTCTCAAGGAGCTCCTGCCCAGTGCTAGGAAACAATCCAATCAAGAGAATCTGAGTTCCTGCCTTGTTTCCTGCACATCCAAAATACTGATGAGATTTGTCGTTCTCTGACCAGAGAAGCCAGATGCTTTTCTGCTCTGAGATAATGGTCTGAAGAGGAGGAGGAACAGAGGACATCCCAGTGCTGCAAGTCTGTGCTACATGTGGATTTAGAGAATGCTAATGTTGTAGATTATGGACTCAGTGGCAAGTTTTATGGGGGAAGCTGATCTGTGTGGTTTTTGTGTTCTACCTGTCTCAGTCTTAAACTGCCAATTGCCCCTTTCCTCTCTTCAGGAAAGGTGTTTGTTTCAGGTAGATGATGGAGGAAAAGGAGGTAGTGACTGTAGCTCAGTGCCTGTAAGAGTGGAGCTATGGTCAGCCATGTCTGATAGTGGGAGGCAATGTTGCTGAGCAACTGACTTTGCAGGTGTGGTATGGTAAAGGAGCAGTTCTTTCTCCAGAAGCTGTGCTAGGCTATGATTTTGTGTTTAAAAAAGAAGGGGAAAAAGAGTAGGTAACTTTCTCTCTTGCATGGATGAGGAAAGGAATGCAATATTCCACATTCAGCTATTGATTGCTGTACAGTAATCCAGTGTATTTTTACTGAAGTCTTCAAATGGAAATTAATAAAGTTTCATATTTTCATAGTACAGGACTTCATTGGTAGGATTAAAGGCAGTAGTAGTCCTATAAGAAATTCTGCAAAAGACAATGGAAGTGATTCATCATGTAACTTGGTATTTCTGAATGCAGCTGAACTTGAAGGTGGGTTCAAAACATGGCAGTGAGGGACAATCAGGAATGATCATTTGAAATAAGCTCCTGGCAATGTGCGCTGAAGTAATTTGGGTTTAAATTTGTCATTCATAACAATTTATAGAAACAACCAGTGTATTGATAAGTAATGATGCTTTTATAATATAGGGACTGATTATCCCATTAAGGTGTATATATATGGGGTATTTATTCAGTTGTCTGTTATCTGTAGAATGGCAGAAATATCCGTTTAAACATGGCAAATGTCACACTTTGTGTGCAGATCTTCAGAGGAAGCGTGCTCACACACTTAGGCAGGGTTGAAGCCAGAGAGACATGTCAGTAAGACACTGAGTGTGGGCTTTTTTTGGTCTTTGTTTTCATTGCCAAGCGATACCTGGGTTATCCTCAATGTTAAATGCATTAGCTGCTGCACTAGTCTTGTCTGAGAGGGGCCTAACTTTCCATAGCAGCACTCACGGTGTGCAGCTCTAGAGGGATGTTGATGACAAACCAGTGTTTCAGGCAGTGCTCAGCAGTGAAAGTGCAGCATCAAGGCTGTCTCTTCATCCTCCCCCCAAAGGCCACTGGACCAGAGGTGGGCAAAGGTTTGCAAGGGGATGTAGCCAGGGCAGCTGACCCAAACAAACCTAAGGGATAGGCAAGTGTAAAGTAAAATTAGTAAAAGCTAAGAGAAAGCAGAGGGATGGGGAGGTTTTGTTGTTAGGGTTCTGAGACCTTACTTCCCAGGAAGTGGATATCACCTGCTGACAGGAGAACAAATATTTTTCTTCTTCTGCGCATGGTCTTTGCTTTTCTTTATTAAACCGCCTTTATCTTGACCCATGGGGTTTCTTATTTTCTCCTCTTTAGTGGGTGTGTGATGACCAAATGAGGTTTATCCACCACAACTGTTGAGGGTTTCTTGTGTGTTCTAAGTACAAAGTAACTGTCATTCTCATTAATAGGCTATGAAGCCTTCAATTTTCTAGGTGTTCTGCAGCACAGACCAAGCAACTTCTGAAAGAAGTGATGCTAAATACCCCTTGACACTTGCCTTCTTCAGTATGATTTCTGTGAAGCTTGGGTGTTACTCCAAAAATATATTTATAGAACAAAAGGATTCTGTCCAGTGTTTGGTCTTAAGTGAGAATTTAAAAATACAACAGATCCAAGATCTCATGCTTGAGAGTCTTGCAGAGTTTTGAAAAGCACACTTGGAGAATTGATAACTTTTCAAGCAGCCTTAATCCTACTTTGAACTCATACTCACAGTTCTGTATTCCAGACTGAATGCAGCTGACTACTTTGGTATTGTATTCCATTTCTCTTCTGGCATCTGACGAAAATGATATTTTGAGGAAAAATACTGTACAGCCACAACTTATTTTCTGCTCAAAGTATGGAAGATCACTTTAGAAAAATAACTTGCGCAAAAAAACCCCTCTCAATTTTCTCTCCATTTTTTTGAAATGCAAATCTAGTTAAATCAGCTGTGAAGAACTCTACCTAAAAGTAAATTTGTTTTTTCCTTTCTCAGTCACATGTAGATGATATAATGATGTCTGAGTATTGATGATTGTCATGCTGGAATGTTTAACTGTGTTAGTTTGAATTATATTTAATTTATCATCATGCAGGAGACCAGCATAGTTTTAGGAAGCAAGAAGATCCTTTTAGAAAAATGTAAAGCACACTTAAGTCTTGAACGTGTGGCATGATGCATTTGACTTCGATATAATTAAGTTACTTTGTGGTTAAAAAAAGGCAAAATTTTCAAATACTGGATTTAGTTTTTCCTCAAAGAGATGGTGAAATATACCTTGGAGCTGTTCAAAACAACTGAACAAAGCCCTAAGCAGTGTGATCTAATTAGATCTGATTGAAACATCAAGTTAATCTAAGTGACCTCAGGAAGTTCATTTATGCCTAGATGATAGGTTTTTTGACTGAGGAAATGCAGAAGTTGTTTAACACCTGCTCTTTTAAGGATGCATCTCACAGAGCATAGATACCTTCTGTTGTGTGTATTGGCTCAAAGCCAGCTTCAGGGAGGGGTGTTTAAGCACTCTAAGGTGTGATCTGTTTGAGACTTGGGCAGAGTGCAATATGGGGGTGTAGCTACCCTGGCATGCAGGTCCTGGGCATTTGTGGGAAGGGTTTGTGTCTATGACACTGGAGCTTCAAGTGGAGAAGAGGTGTGATTCTGCCTGTCCTCTTCGGCTTTCTCTTTTCCCCTGGACTGTTAATTTAGTTCTCTGAGCTCCACTGAAAGTCTGGCTCTGAAGATAGAGATATATATTTATATACATCTCATTACAGTAAATGTGAAGGTCAAGACTAGAGTTGCATTTGTGAGGTAGGCCATTCCTGTGCCTGAACACTGTGGTATATTAGTGTTTGAGGGTTATAGGCTCTCTGTAGGTAAGAGAGATGCATGATGCAGCCTAAAAATCTATTTGATCTGATCTACGTGACCTGAAGAGGATGAGACAGCATGTAGAGGAGGAATGTAGGTGAATGTCTGCAGTAAATGTGGATTTTACAGATGTGGATGGCAGAGAGACTCAGAAGAGTAAGAGTGAGAAAACTCATGGGTTGAGATAAAGACAGGTAAAGCTAAAGTTGTGCCCACAAGCAAAGCAAAATGAGGAATTAATTCACTACTTAGCATCAGCAGGTAGGTGTTCACCTTCTCCAGGAAAAGCAGGCTTCCATCACATGTAACAGTTATGTACTTAGTCCAGCTGTCTCTACTTTTTCCTTCTACTCCAGCTTTTATTGTTGAGCACAGTGTATGTGATGTCCCTTTGGTCACATGGGGTCAGGTGTCTCAACTGAAGGTGTCCCCTTCTGTCCTCTTGCCCACCCTCAGCCTCCTCATTGGTAGGACAGTCTGAAGAGCAGAAAAGGCCTTAATGTTATGTAAGCACTGTTCAGCAATAGCTAAAACATTGGTGTGTTATTGACACTGTTTTGGTCACAGATTCAGAACACACCACCATATGGCTTTCTGTGAAGAAAATAATCTCCATCCCCACACAACGAATATAGCAGAGAGGATTGGTACAAGAAACAATCCAGCTGGTCGTTACAGATGATTTCAGTGTGTTTCTACTGTTAAGAGCCTGAAATTTGGCACTTTGCTCATGGCTTGAACAGGTGCACTTTTTGCTCTGTATAAACTGACTGGGTGGCCAGGCCCAGAGAGGGGTGAATGGAGTCACATCTGTCTGGTCACTAGTGGGGCTCCCCAGGGCTCAGTCTTTGGTCAGTCCTGTTTAATATCTCTATCAGTGATCTGGATGAGTGGGATGAGTGTATCCTCAGTCAGCTTACAGATGATCCCAAGTTGGGTGGGACTGTTGATTTGTTGGAGGGGGCAGGAAGGCTCCACGGAGCCCAACAGGCTCTATTGATAGGCTGAGGTCAGTTGTATGAGGTTCAACAAGGCCAAGAGCTGGGTCCTGCACTTGCGTCACAGCAAAGCCAGTGCGGGGGCAGAGTGGTTGGAAAGCTGCCTGAAGAGGACCTGGAGGTGCTGGTGATAACAGCTGAATGTGAGCCAGTGTGTGCTCAGGTAGCCAAGAAGGCCAATGGCATCCTGGCCTGTATCAGCAATAGTATGGCCAGCAGGAGCAGGGTAGGGATTGTCCCTCTATGCTTGGCACTGGTGAGGCTGCACCTCGCATTCTATGTCCAGTGCTGGACTCCTTACTGCAAGAAGAACTTTGAGGTGCTGGAGCAAGTCCAGAGAAGGGCAGCAGAGCTGGTGAAGGATCTGGAATGCAGGTCCTGTGAGGAGCAGCTGAGGGAGCTGGGGTTGTTCAGCCTGGAGAGGAGGAGGCTCAGGGGAGCTCTTATCAGTCTCTAAAACTCCCTGAAAGGAGGTAGCCAGGTGGAGGTTGGCCCTTTCTCCCAGGCAGCCAGTGACAGGACAGGAGGAAATGGCTTCAAATTGTGCCAGTGAGGGTATAGATTAGATATTGGGGAAGATTTCTTCACTGAAAAGTTGGTCAGACATTGGAACAGGCTGCCCAGCTCCACTGACTGAAGTGCTGAATCATCCCTGGAAGTATTAAAGAACAGGTAGATGTAGTACTTGGCTGTGTTTGGTCAATGGTAGAACTTTAGGATCTAAGATGTCTTTTTCAACCTTAAAGGCTCTGATTCTATATCTCTTGGATAAAGAAGCTTGAATATTTGGTTTCTCTGCATCTTTTTTCAGATTTAGGTTCTTGTTGGAGGGGTTATGGGGGTGCATTTACCTTTGTTATGTACGAGAGAGCACATCTCTGGAGTCACTGAGGACTGCACAGAGGTAGTACAGTTTGTGGAGTGTGTACTTAAGAATCTCTTCTGTAATATTTGAGGAAAAATGGTAAAGGGAAGCTGATTAATGTGATTGCTAAATGATGCCTCTTGTATAGAAAGGTTCATTCTTGTTAATGGCAAACAAGCTACATTATAAGCCTGTCTTGCAAATGAATCTTATCTCTGAGATTTTCATTGTAGTTAAAGGAAGAACTTCAGTTACTGACTGAAGGGTTTTTTTGAAGCAGGTGCTTATATAATCTTTATCTTTTGCCTGGGTATGCAGAGGGGTTGTTACATCTAACAGAGCAGTGTAGATTTATACATTTTCTTTTCAGTGATGCTTTTACTTAATGCTTAGCTATCATTATGAAAACATTTTGTAGGAGCTCACTGTTCCCCAGTTTCCTTTTATTTCTGCAGATAAAAGAAATACAAGTTGTAAACTTAAGACAGTAAGTGTTTTAGCATTTTCTTGCTGACAAGGGAAAAATTGCAGTCAAGACCTGCTCCAGAAGCTTTCTACTAATACTGTAATATGCTACATAATCTTGTCTTTTTTAGAAAGTACCAAATGCTGCTAACAAGAAATGACAGCTTGCACACCTTATTCTTGCAGCCTGAACTCTGACACATCAGACTTTCTCTTCACGAGTGAACAGGCAGGATAAAATTGTAGCACTAGCCCTTAGCCAAACTGAAATTTTATTTCTGGAGCCGTTAGGTTATTGAATGTTCCAGGGCTGGCACTACTGTCCTCTCTGATACTTGGGGCACGGACTTTACTTTCCAAAGGGTGCTGTAGCTCCCACAAGGTTGGTAGGAGTGCTGTGGCTGTGTCCTGTGTACTCTGCGCCTGTTCTCCCTGTACAGTCACAGACACGTACTCAGGCTGTCCGGGCGTGGTTGCCAGCCAAGGGTCAGGAGCTGCTCTTGTGACGGTTCAGAAGTTGCTTATGATTCTGCTTACCTGGGTGGTGCGAGGATAGGTGAAATCTGAGGTGTGGGGTACTTCCAAGTCAGGAATGCACGCTTTGGGAGATGGTCTTAAAGGAAGTTTCATTGCAAAATGCTAAGTTAAACTAATATTTTCATTAAAAATAAGTGCTTTAATTAGGTAGGTGTTCTTTTTAGATCTTGTCATCTCATTTCTAAGATAATAGGAGGTCTTGGTGATGTCTGAGAGAACAAGTATCAAAAAGCTATCATAATCTCAATTTACATGAGGAGGGATCAACTGTGTATTTTTGTATATAACTTTATGGTGAACTCTAAATATTGTGTTTAATTTCACAACTTAGCTTTTATGTCCTATAATCACCTAATATTTGATAAAATTACTTTATTTTGGAAAAGGAAGTTTATATTGTCACAGTCAAAAAGATTTTTAGTAACTGACTACTTATTAATAAGGCAAAAAAATTATTTCAATTTGTCACCTTACAAGATTGCTTGTGCCAAATGGCTGTTAGACAAGAAAAAGACCTTTTCATTACAAGAATACAACGGCAATGTCAGTTTATCTCCAATAGCTGATGTAACCAACCAGTCCTCTGATTTACAAACTGCACTTTCATATTCTGCACTTAATTTTCTGTATAAAGCTTTTGCTGTTTTAAATTACTTGGATGAATTCCAGAATTCAAGTTGTTATAAAGCCAGCCACTTGATTTTTGTGGCTTAAACATAGAATTGAAGGAACATTCATGTCATTGTAATTCTTTCCTAGTCGAGGCTTGATACAACCCTTGTAATTTCTTTGAAATGCTTTTAGCAGTTTTTGATTCTGCAGAACCAAGTACATAAGTGAGCTGAAGGAATAATTCAAACTGATACATATTTCTCTCTGACTTACAGAGGTGGAACAGAGTTGTGCAGGGGTAGAGTTTCATTCATTATACTTCTATAGAGCCTATTATGAATAGGCCTGCACTTAATGAATTTTTTGATAGCTTTCTTGAAAAATGGTTACCCAAACCAAAAGACAAACTTGGAAGAATTCGGTCCATGGAACTCTTTACCATCTACCAGACACTGGTTAAAAACAGCTAAGCAATGCCTCTAAGGCTTGTCTTCTCACAGTTCCTGCTGTATACCTTGAACCATATGAATCTAGCTGCTGTTAAGCTGGACTCTGGAACAGTATACTTGAGTTGTTTGCCTTCAGTGCAACTTCATGCTGTTGAGTCTGATTTTATTTAAAAATATGAAAACAGCGTGTTAGAAACAGTTCTTGTTTGAACTCCTGTCATGCTTTTCTAAATGTGGTACATTTAAAGTCTCAAATTCTGGTCTTGACTCTCCTAACACAGGCTTTCTAAGCCAGCTGTAAGAGACTGCTAACAACTACCATTTATGCCTTTTGCTGCATACTTTGACACCTTAAAAGCATGTAAAGACTGAGCTTGTGTGATTTTCCCAGTAGTGGGTAGGGTGATAAAACAAGGAAGCCTCTTCTACTGTGAAGGAAATTATGCTTAATGTGGGGAGTGACATGAGAACATGCTTCAGGCTATTTGTTCTGTTTAATCAGAAAATAATTCAGTGGATCAAGTGAAAAGTAAATAGCCCTTTATCAGTAGTCTCAAAAGACTTAAAGTTCAAGGGCCTTGAAGAACATTTCATAGAATAAAGATTCTTGTACTGTCATTCTTGCATGATTTCCTTTGCTCGAAGATCTTTATGCAAGATCTTTTATTCTTTCAAAGATGTGCTTAATTCACAAAGTCTGTTTCAGTGGACATTAACATTACAATTAAGCCTTTTGTGTTGGGGGTGGGTGGGTGCTGTTTTCTTAAAGGATTTGTTTCAATGCCCCCACCCCATCCAGCCCAGGAGTCTGTGAACCAGAAATGGATATGGTGGATCTGTCTTTTGTATGAAAAACGAAGCAACCGCCAATGAAGTTAGTAAGAGGTGGTCTTTGAACCAGCAGGATTAGACTGAAAATGCATGATAGTAAATTATTTGTTTGGAGCACTTCAGTATTATTTTGACATAATCACTGTCTCTAGTGGTGTTACGTTTTGAGCAGAGAAACTTGGAGGAATCTCTCTAAGTACTGCCTTGTTCTTTTGTTCTTGCCTGAGAAGCCACTGCAGAAGGGACTGTTTTGTGTTGACTTTGATCTTCTTGTATTGAATTTAATTATGTAAAATACAACTGCTGCTTATTTGTTTTCCTTCTTTTCTCTCCACCTTCTATGTAAGGGTGCTTATCTCCTGTTCACAATCTTTATTTGTATCTCAGATTGGAGAAGTTACAGATGTTTTCTAAAGATTTTCTTTCCTAACTTGGTTGAAATCTTGAGTAGCAGAACACTTGAGCAGTATGAATTGGGTGTGGGAGTAATGCAAAGAGAGAGAGCACTGCACGGGTAGGCTTGGATTGATGCAACGACTGAGGCTTTCTCTGGCCAAAAGTGATAGCTTTTGGGAACTGGCTATCAACCACTCAGGATGAGTCAGGTGTGTAGATATCCTTGTAGTTAATTTTCTGTTCCACAAGATGGAGCCAGTTCTTTGGCAAATCAAGTCTGTCAAACAGCAGCAGGATTTGGGGAAACAAATGGGAATTAAAGTAACTTCACTGTGTTTTATGGGTAAAGGACAGGCAGAGTGCTGTTGAGAGAAAAAAGGAATTGTAGTCTGTCAGAAGTGTTTAAATATGTTTGCCCAAGATAAGTTTGCTACAGACAATATTAAAGATGCAAAGTTAGTACTCTGTTATGTGTAATACTTCCTTCCTTGGAAGAATTTCTAAATGGCAATTCTAAGAATATGAAGTGAAAACTAACTTTGTGTTTATGTGCCTCTATCATACAAACCTTATTTAAAGCTAGTTTTGACAAGCTTTTTTCATTTAAAAGTTTGTCTCAAAATTTACTACTTTTGTGGCAAGCTAGTTTTATGCACGTCTTGTAAAGGATTCAGAATTGTTTGCTGAGATGTAAAATGGTTGTCCTTCCCTTTGACAGCATATGTAAAATTTAATGGCTTCATCCTTGCTTTTTTCACCCAATTCAGACCTGTGTCCTCTCTAACTTTAGATGTTTTGTGAGAGGGGTCAGCAGCTGTATTGAGCAAAAGGAGTGTTTCAGTATTAATTGCAGTTCCAGTAAGGTGAACAGATGGTGGTGGACTGATAGAAGGAAGGAAACTGAATTGGTGTAGTAAGGGAAGCAACCATCATCATTCAACTTCATAGTCAAATCTGCAGTGATCTTATCCTTGCTCCTTTTTGGAGGTCTCCCAGTTATGTCATGTTCAAATGCTTTTGTTTTGACTCTTTTTAGTTTGTTCTGGTCTCTACTTCTTGGTTTTTTTTTTTAATTTCCCTTTTCCTTTCTTTTTTTTTTTTTTGTGTTTTTTGTTCCCCCCGGCATGTTTTTGTGACAGGTTCTCTTACATTGGCCTAGTCTTGCCTGATAGTGTATAACATTTCTCGCTAATTTCTTACTGCAAGTGGAAGCTGAGTAGAGGATGGAGTGTTGACTGAGATGTTTAAAACAGTTAAAAGATTTTTTTTTTTTTTTTTTAACTAATCAAATGGAGAGCTAAAGCAGTGTTTCACACTGTATTGACTGCTTGGATTCATATACAGTTAGTATTTGAGGCTTTCACATTTTTTGTAATGCTGATAAAAGTACTTTTTCCTCAGCACTTTAAATTAACCATATTGTATAAGCCTTATTTTGTACCTGATGCAGTACTATGCATGTGCTGATGCTAAACTTGAGCAGCTGGAGTAAAACTTAAATCTTGGACATAGAAACACTAATGTACTTTGTATTTTATTTCCCTTGAAAATGCACTATACCAACTTCAGCATTACGATTCCTGTCATTATTCTTGCCCAAAGATGTATGTCAGCTGTACTCACAAATAGATGGTTGTATCATGTAGAATTGCATTAGGAGAGTTTGTCAGCAATATGTGAATTTTTGTTGTGGCTTCTTCAGTCAGCTTCTGTCTAAAATAGTGGAGCAGAAAACATGGTCCTTACTCAGTGAGTTAATGGGGACAGAGAAGAAAGTGGTATTTGGGAGTACGTACACAAACATTAAGCACATGCCAGGTATGAGTCCACTTTAAATAATATGAAGGAGAAATCTGTCATCAAAATTGTATCATGAAAAAAGACAGTGTGAGGGAAAAGTGGGAAAGATTTTGAAATATGTTGAGAGAAAAGCTTTCTCCTCACCAGAGAATATGTAAAAACGATGCCTTTTGCACAAAATTCACACTTTGATGTGCACTTTAGAATGAAAAAATGGCATGTGAGATTGGGTAACTTTTTCAGCAATTTAAAAATTGGCTTGAAATCAACTTATCTGAAGACTTTTATCTAAAATTATGTAAATTGCTTTCAAGCTCTTTATTGCTTAAGATTTAAACAGCTGAAGTTGGTTTTTGAAATGTTCACAGTTTTTTAGTAGCTGTAGATATTTCTCTGAGTAGGGAGAATGTTGGTTCTATACAATAACTGTACTGGCATGGATGTCTACTGTAACTGGAAATAAACTCTCCAGGTTTTTTCCTAAATTCATGAGTTATCTAAAACCTCAGAAAATTTAAAGATGTGACAGGCTACATTGTTTCTTGGTGGCTACATAATTAGTTCTTAGAGCCGAGATGTTCTCTAATAAAGTACTGCTTAAATACCATAAATATGTCACAGTTAGTGCTGTTTCTATACACCTGATAAAATTCCAATGTATATTTGGGATGTCCCTGACTTTCCCCTCCTGGCCTCTTGCCCACTCTGTGCCTGCTAGGTGGGGATGGAAAAGTGATCCTTGCCTCTGTGCAAGCACCATCCACCTGTAGCCAAAGCATTACTGTTACCAGCACTGTTTTGGTCACAAATCCAAAGCACGTCTTCATAGGAGATGCCATGCAGCAAGTTAACTCCATCCCAGCCAAGCCCAAAATTGGGAAATGTTGCTTGGTGTTTTCCATTTAATATGTAATAGCCAAGACTCCAAATTAATTTTTGTGAAGCCACATGATGGCTCAAATCCACCTGTTTCACTCTTACAAGAAACTTGCACCTGTGCTGTGTTTAAATTTCCAGTCAAAACTAATCACTCTTTTTTATGAAGGGAGCTAAATTACAGTTGTCAGTAAGACTAAATACACACAATAAATCTTGTGAGCCTAAAAAAATAACCTGGTTATTTTAAGGATTCCTTAAATTGTGTATGACCTAATGCATTCATAATCTTGTCATGATTTCTCTGGAAGACAGCACACACCTTCACAGCCACCTGCTAAGAAAAGAAATGGAAATTTAGGTCTAATCAGTAGACAATGTATAAAAATATGGAAAAGAAAGTTTAGAGTGAAAAAAAAAAAAAATTCATTCTTATATTGAAAGCAGCAATCTGTCTTAGAGTTGCTGAAGTTTTTTCCTTTTTCAGCTGGGCAGTGTTCCAGGGACTTCACAGTTTTGTAGTATATGGTCTAGTATAAATATTGGTCATTTTCAGTCCTATGGCTTTTTTCCTAAGGTTAACTTCGGTAAAGGATGAAAGAGACTGAAAATATTTTCAAGCAGTTATCTATATCTTAGATGACTGAAGAAGTAATTTCACGTGTATTTTTATATTGGAGTGGTACAGCAAGCTGCTGAAGTGCACATTGGCACTTCTAGTAAAAATTCAAATGGCTTTCAGAAGAACAAAATTACCATTCTATTAAAACTTACGTCAAACATGACAAGTATTTCTTGTTATTATTGTCTGACTGAAGTCGCAGTGTATAGTGTAGTTCTTGGTAGATAAGATTAAGCATTACTAATGACATGTAAAGGTATTTTAAATAGTATAAAATAGCAGTCATCAAGATTCTTGAAGCCAAGAAGCCAAATATCCATCTTCTTAATTGGTTAGCAAAAATACGTACAGCAGTTAAACCAGGTTATTACTCTTGAAGCTTTTTCTGAGGGGAAACTGTGTCTTTAAGGACCCAACAAAAAGAAACCTGTAAATATTTCTAGAATTGACAAAACTGTAAAGAAAGGTTTGCAGCCTAGGCTTTAGTTGACTGTTTGATTAAGTCAGGCATAGTTGGTTTGATGCACACATAGAAAATATTTTCTGGCTTTCTTGCCTGGTGCTTAACTGTGGTTATGATTGATTTGGATTAATGAAAACATTTTTCATTTAAGTGTTTAATATTGCATATTGCCATTACTTGGAATTAAATTCAGAGGTTACACATGAATATTTTTGTCTGGCCTCAGGTTTGCCCGTTATTCACTGTTTAATTTGTTCCTTCATTGCTTAAATACATTTGATTTCCCAGATTTATTTCTTAAATAAGTACAAATTAATGAAATCTGAGCTTTTGGGAAAATACAAAACTGTTCTTTTCCATGAGAAAACCATTTACTTCAAAAGTTGTCTTTTTGTTAACAAAGCTTCAAGTGTAATATTTTAACTACAAGGTTAATCTCCTCTTAATTTATTTAGTCCTCAGTCATGTGAGGTCCTCTTTCCAGTCTTCTCATTAATGTAGAATTTGCCTATTTGGGATCTCATAGCTGAGGTAGTGCCTGAAGAATAGGAAACTCACGTGATGCGTAGTTGTACAAACTCGTCTGTGGTAAAAAGTTCATAGTGGTTGTGTCAACACCCTGTAGGGATAAAAACTTGGACAGCATGCAGATACTATAGTTAAACACCTTCTGACCCTGTAGTAACCTGATGAAAACTGGCTCCAGTTTTTAGAAGACACATAGGTTATACTTCAGGGGAAAAACTGGAGAAGTTGTTGGGTACACAAGACTTTCGTATCTGTTTCTAAACTGTCATGGCTAGATTAATCTTTTGCATAAACTAAGGAACTTGATCTACCTTAGTGGAGTGGCTAAGAAGATTTTTTTATTAAGTTTTTTCTAGTACACTATTTTAGCTGATACTTGATTAATAGGTTGAGGCAAATGACCTGCAAAACTGTATCCTGGAGCACTAAAACTAAAAGTGGTATAAATTTTAAGTGAGGCCTTCATGTAATATAAATCTACCAAGTGCAAGAGTGAGTATTTGTGTGTGAAGTATTTTATACGGGGAAATAAAAAGGCAGATCAATAGGTTGCTAGTTGTTGAATTATTTAAGACAGAGTACAAACAGTCTGACCGTTCTTATCTGACTAGTAGTAGTTGTAACATAAAGTTGCCATGTGGGAAAAGATGTGTTAGTTTTGGAGAGTAATTCCTAGATCTTTTGACCCTTGAAATCTAATTTTATGATAGTAGCATTTAATTTGAAAACTGCCAGTTATTCTAATGATTATAGTCTTAAAGGTGAAGCAGTGGACATCAAGTGCTCTGACTTTTTGTGATATTGAACAAGATAAATTAAAAGCAAGATGATTACTCAAAATATTGCCAGTATTTCCACCATTAAGAGTAATGCTTCTTGCAGCAAATGTGGGGATCTGTGAATGTGTCTTGGGATTTTCAAATACCAATTCTAAAGAATGGAGTTTAACTGAAAGGATTTCTCCTGCTTCCTTGTTTTGACTATTGCTTGAACACTATCAGATTTTTTTTTTTTTTCTGTCTTCTCATCTTCCTGTGCTTTTCTCCCGGTTCTGTAGGAGAGGAGAGCGAGTGAGCAGCTCTGTGGGTGTTTGCCAGGTCAAACCAGCACAATCCTAAGCTAAAGATCAGGAGAGGGAAGCATAAAGCTCTTTTGTAGGTCCCAGAAAAGTGTTCATACATATATTGATATTGAAATGCAAACAACTGCAGTTGTAGGAGTGGTCTAGATGCATATCTGTGGTATAAAAGCTGAAAAATAACTGCTTGAAATGTTTTCCAGCTCTTCAGTATGCCTTCTTGCTTTTGATGGTAATTACTTAATCTTTGAACTCCTTAGAGTTCAGAACTAGATGGGCTTCAAAGTAGTACTTTTAATAGTGATGATACACAGGGCTGGAATAAAATCATATAAATGTGTTTAATTAGAGAATGAATGAAAAACCCTAAGTGTCACTGTGGTAATTCAGGCCAGCATACTTCAACTGTCTAAATGTGTCAGCACAGCTGAGAAACAGTGGTGGTTAATAAATCAGCCTGATTCTGTTAGAAAATTCATTTGGCTATGAATGGTAATTCAGAAATCAAGGATACTGAAGATACTCAGTTTTCCACATTCTCGGATATTTTTATCAGTTGGTTTTGCAAGTCTCTGCATAATCATTCCCTAAGAGCTTGAATGCTACTGTTGTAGAGCTGTTGAGCTATATGAGGTATTTGTTGCATTAATATAAGATTGCCCTGCATTTGATTTCGAGTTAAGTAGAGATGCATGTCTTAAGAAGCTTTTAAAAGGAGAAAAAAGAGCCACTTCTACTGGTTTCTGTTGATGCTTCATCTGAGGCATAGCCATAAAGATTATTCAAGATGCAAGCAAAAATCTTGCAGGCCAACTTTGTAAAGTTTGTTTGTTGTATTGTTCTGGAGTTGGGGAGGTGAGCACAACATAAGATTTTCTAGATAAATCTGACTCATTAATGTTTTGTGATGTTATTTAGAAGTAGAAATCTGTGAATGAAATTGTTAACAAAGTGATAGATATTCTAGAGAAGCAGAGGCAAGCCTTTTTTCAGGCCTGTTCATTCATGTTGTCGGTATAGAATTATGCCAGAGACAGTCTTCACAGTATGTGGAGTTTTGAAAATAATTGATTTATTTCCCCATTCCTTTTAGGACCAAGATGGGCTTCTTGGAACACCGGTGTTTTTATCTGTATCAGATGTGCTGGAATACATCGAAATCTTGGGGTTCATATATCAAGGGTCAAGTCTGTCAACTTGGATCAATGGACACCAGAGCAAATACAGGTAAAATATCTTCAAATATGTTTCCAGTTTGGAAGGGATGTCACGAGTACTTCTGAAAGCATTTATCATGATGCCCAGCTTACATGTTTTACAATCCTGCTAGCTTTTGCATGTATCCTACTTTTACTGTAGTGAGCCTGAGTTTGTAAAACTCACTTCAGAAGTTGGTTTACCTCTCATTTCTGTATCTTTTTAGAGGTATTCTACCTTGCCACAGGGACTCTGAAAGCTAATACTTGGTTGTCTCTGTAGAAAAAGTGTTGTAAGCCTTTTTGTAAGGGAAGGGACAGTAGCACTCACATATCTGTGTGATGCCTAGTTGTGTTCTTTTAGTGTGTTGAGCACTGACTTTTCCAGGTATGCTCCAGTCTGAAGCCTCTTCCTGCCATCAGGCAAATTTTATTACTGTTTGTCTTCCTGGTCTGAAGAGCCATCCTGAGAGATCAAAGCTTGTCTTTCCCAATATGTGTTAGTTTACACTGCAAACAGCACCAGTGTTGCTAGTTTTGTCCATCAAGTCTGGGCAGGCAGCCCTCCTATGCCAGGGTCATGTCTCCCAAGACATACGGCAACAGGAAGGTCTCCAAGTTAAAAACTTGTAATGTCATTCAAGCACTCATGTTTCAGAGTTTAAAGTACTGACAGGCATGAACCAACTGTTTTCTACCACTTTTCCCTAGTGCATGCAAGAAATGGGAAATACTAAAGCAAGACTACTCTATGAAGCTAATCTGCCAGAGAACTTCCGAAGACCTCAAACAGATCAGTATCCTTTTTGTTTTGGCTTTCACATTGAAATGACTTTTAATGCAATTGAGATGTTATGACTGTTTCAAGGAACTGCTACATTTGTCAGTTTGTTATTTATTTCATTGATATTGTTGTATAAGAAATGACAGTGGAAGTTGAGAACAGTTCAGAAAAGATTTAAATTACTTCAGTCACAGCAAATCTACTTCGTAATGAGATTTGGCAAGCACCATTTATTTTTGCTTTCAGAAGAGGTGACTTCATAAATTCCTTGCATGTAGGAAGTTAGAGTGATACTGGAGAGCTCTTGAATATTTTTTTTATCTTGAGTAACTGCCATCTGAAGTTTAGAAGTATTTGATCAGGAAATAATGAGCTCAATGGCAAAGTAAAATAAGCCATTGCATCTTACTCCGGTGAAGCATGGATTTCGGTCTCTAGGTGACTAGCATGGGAATACATAAATAAACGCAAGCACTCTGAGGGCCACCAGGTGTGTTTGTGTGTGATTATTGCTGTGTACCTGGACAAGAAGAGTTGGAAGGAAAACTATCTGCTGGCAATAAATAATTTTCTTACGAAATACCTTTACTGAACCACTAGGATAATATTAAAGGGAATTAATTTAGGTCTGGCTTTTTTGCTTGGTTTAGTGAAGTTACTCCATAGGAAGGATTTGCTTCACCTGATCTTATTGTAACTAATTAAATTATAATGAGATCCTAAGCACCTACACTTAAGTGACCTGAGTCTCCCCAGCTACAGGAGCTGATAAACAGACTTATTTGTAACTTGATCTAAATTTGCTATACACAAAGGTGATTCTGGTTCTTCTGTTTATTAGATACTACACTCAATATATTATGAGAGAAGTTGGTTGGATTTTTTTTTTTTTTAAATGTTAGACTCCTCATTGTAAAATGCACTTGAGCAAAACATACTTTTTCCATATTCTGTTAGTTTTTAAATTAAACACACATCCTTATAAGAACATGGTAACTGGAACCAGCTAGCACCATAGTATTCCAGCTGTAGTATTGTAGAATTTTATTTTAGCCATATGATCAAAATACTTTATCTAAAACTTATTAAAAAATGGATCTGGAAGATGTATATTTAGTTCTTGCTGCAGCTAACATAAATTCACTGGTGCTACTGCAGGAGAAGTAATAATGCTTTAAGCCTTTCTTGTCAGATCAGACCAAAAGTGTAATTTTTAGACTTTCAGAATAATTCTTTTTTTTCACACTGTATGCCTTGAATTAATTACATATCCTTTTGAATAGTTGTTAGCTTCTAACTGGTGGACTTAGTCAACTGACTATATTTCATTGCCTGTGTTCTGTTTATTAACACTGTATTGCCAAGAGAGGTGATTCCAACATTTTCTGATTTATTTCTCAATTTTCCCATAATTTTGGCAGCTGCTTTCATACTTGGAATTCATGGCAAGCTGTTGTGTTATGGATGTTTTTTGCCTTTTTTCTTTGCCCATTGTATCACTATCAAATCAGCTTAGTGTGTCATCACAGTGTTCTGCTTGTGAATATTCTTATGTTCTGAACATTCTTTTGGATTAACAGTGAAAATATTTTGCATGTGATGATCAATTTTGTATATATTCATCTATATTAGTGTTTAATTTCCTGTAGCACTATAATATACTTCTAGTTTTAAGGTAGTAAAGTGGAGACACAGGAGAAATGTGTATGTGGGATCTGCCCAAAATCTGCTAAAGATCCCTCCTCATTTCTGCTTCTTAATCACAAGAGTGACCTTTCTAAACATATTTTTTCCCTTCCTTTTTACTTGGCGGGGATGCTGTAGTGTAGAAGCTAACTTGTAGGATCATTGAGATTTTTTTTTTTTTGTTTGTTTGTTTTTGTTTTTTGTTTTGTTTTGTATGGTAGCTTTAGTTTCCCATTGAAAAATATTTTTCCAACAACAATGAATAATTTTTTCGCACTATTAGTACTAAGATAGTTGTCCCTTCAAAGTGCCCAGGATACTTTTTACAATTTAAATACCTTTTGAAAGTGGTGGAAAGCAGTGTTTTGATTTTAGTAATTTTTATGAAACTGTCTTCAGGTGGCACTTGCATACAGTTTGAAATTATGATTTTTGACAATATAATTTAATGCACAGAATGAAGGCACTGAGTGCTTTGAATTCAATGTTAATCCTAGGACATAGTATGTGGAGCTAAGGCTATCTTTCCATCGACTGAGGAAAAATTGCTTTGGAAGTTTGAGGCAATGAGTCTGAGCTTCCACAGTTGCAATATCAGTTTTTGAATGAATAATCACATTGCTGGAAAAAGTAGTTAAAATTTATTCTTCAGATACTAGAGTCAGCTTTACTAAAATTAAAAGTATTCACACTGCTTTGGATGAGCTGCTTTATAAAGCTGAGAGAATAATTGAGGAAAACAACTGGCTTTCCTTTTTGCATTTGAGCTACTGAGTTGTCAGTTCTGGTTTTCTGCAGCAATATGCTTGCCGCTATTTCCATCTTTGCTTCAATATCTTTTTATCACTAGTTGTCTTGGATTTTTTTTCCCTTCCACAGGGATGTTTGTTTTAACAGGAGACTATCATGATAGACTTAGTGATCTCAAGGACGGGATTATGATCAGCATTTGATAAATAGTATAATGTGCAAATCAGAGAACAGATACATACATTTCACCTTTTTTATGAAGAGAAGGTATTTTTTTCCCAGTTAAGATGGTAAACTATAATTATTTACCATGAATGAGTATCATTGTTCAAGTATTTTCAGTACTACAGCCATGTAGATTATAAATACCATGTGAAAATGTCCTAATCCTGGAACATGGAGTTACTTATACTCTATCTTTATTGTATTGTTTTCTTCAGAGATTAAACTGATTAATTTTGTATGGTACAAAGAAGCTCACTTTGGGCACTGCAGCAGCAGTTGTTCTGTAGAGTGGTTTGTTCTGTGTTTTAAAAATACACAATAAGATGAATCAGGTGTAGTTTTTAAATTTGAATGACCAATGAGCTTTTAGATTGATGTTATGATTTATACGAATGCATGTTTTCCTTAAACTAGCTGCTTCCAGAGCTGTGGAATTTTTCATCAGGGATAAGTATGAAAAGAAGAAGTATTATGATAAAAACGCAGTTAATGCCTTCAATGTAAGTAAACACTTTAACCAAGAATTTGGTCTTTTTTTTCTTTTGAAAGCTATGTAAGAGAAATGTAGCAAACGTTATGCATGTTAAAATGTCTTTTACAGTTGAAAACCGTTTCACTCAGAGCTAAGTGCTTTCTTCAAACCAGTACACTCCTCTATCTTTTGAAGACTATTCCTAGGTTCCATAAATTTTACGTATGTTTTCTATTACATTTACATCAGCAAAGCATTGTGATCTTATTTATGAACCTTTACATTGTGTTTTTCACTCGGGGGTAGTGCTTTAAAAGTGTAGTTGGAATCTTTTTTGTTTATCTTTTTCCATGTTACGGGGTAAGATAGGATTACTATTTCTGGTGACATGGTCTTCCCTCATTCTCTGTAAGCCTTGAGAAGAAATCTTACGGTGTTTTGAGCCCTCCTTCTGCTGAATTCCAGACTGTTGCTTGCGGTGAGATGCACTGTAGTAGCAAATGCTGGCAGTATGATGAGCCTGCTGTTAAATCCTATATAGCTGTGTGTTCAGTACAGTAAACACATTTTAGGGAGTGCTTCTCTGGCAAAGGAGTTTTGAGATTTTGAACCTTTACTGAAGTTCAGTCTTGTTAGATTTTGTTTGTTTTTTGATACATCTGTTTCTGGGATATATAATCTAGCTCATACACTTTTCTTTATATAGTTGTATTTGTGCTTAAACATACACAGCTCAGTGCCTGCTTTATTTAAGTATGGCCTAACACGTATCTTTACTGCTTTACCTTAACAGGCAGTGAGTTTTGACAGGGCAAAGTGCAAGTGTAGGTTTAAAGCATGAGAGTTTATCCTGCATTTCCCTTTTGAGAAAATGGATCTTTGAATTATGGTTTCATTTTAGATGGGTTAAAAATAGCAAGCCTCAGAAGTACAGAAGGGTATTTCATTAAGTACTGTTGAAATGAGGAAAAACTGCTTCTCTTAAGATGTAAAGTATGATTGTGGTTTGAATTACAAATTGGTTGCCCTTCTTTACTGTTATTCCAAACTAGAAAGTAGGAAGAGAGTTGAATTTTATACTATTTTTAAAATTTCCAAAGACACTCAAGATCTTTCTAAACAGAAAACCTTGGTGTCTAATGTAGCAATTCACTCCTGCCATAATGTGTTTGAAAGAATAATCAGATTTTGCTTTTTCATATTGCAGAGTAAGATGAATCACTTATCCATAGGAGCAAGGATAGAATCCAGACAAGCTGAAGAGAAACATGTTACTGCTGAGTACTTTCTTCCTCTTTGGGCATTTCTTTCATTGACCAGTGTAAATGGCATAATCTTTCTGGGAACAAAATCTGGTTGTACAGTATTTTAGCAGTAGATGAGTTGTGCACAATCAGAGTCACCTGTGTTTCTTCAAGACCACAGGGCATCAGGTTTGAAGTGGACAATCTCTTGTCACAGTTATGGCAGATCCTAAAAGTACACAACAGTAAATGAGCTGGACTAGTGTAGCACCTGCAGCTGTTGTCTGATGCTTGTGCTGGGTTATCCTCCCTGAGTCTGGCTCTGGCCCAGCTCACGTGTGCCTGTAGTGCTGCAACTGGTGTCCAGTGATTGTCTTTCTATCAGGCCTGGGCCTGACAAGGAAGAAGAAATGGTGAAGCTAAGCCTCTGTTCTGTTTGTCTGGTGCTCTGCATTTCTGCTTCTGGGTTCTGTTGGCAGGCAAGAGGGCAGGTTACCCTATGCTTCCAGCTCATGTTTGTCTATGGGAGGTTAGAGCAGTGAGTGAGAAAGGAGTGCGTTTCCACACCCTTGTACAGGGGTTGGTGGCAGCGTTTAAAGCTTTTGTTTTGCAGTCCTAATGACATCTGAGCTGCCTTCCCTCTTTCTATCCTGCTAAAAGGTGGATGAAATTCCCTGGGAACTGAAGGGCAGCTGTGGAGAAAGGGGGAGTTTGCTTGTAGCCTTCAGCTGCCACCAAATGTTTTGGTAGCATCAAAGCACTTGCTAATACAATACTTAGATGAATAAAAGTGAATGAAAAACAGTTCTTGTGAAATGTTCCCATGGGGTGTCAGTGCTACACCATGATAAGCTCTTCTGGAAAATTTCTTTACTATACTTAGTTTTGCAAAGAGCACCTTGTGCCCTGTTTTTAATCAATATTAACATTCTTGGTGGGACACATGAGCTTTTTAGTGCACTTTTTGTTATCACCTTTGAAATGGAAATGCCTTCAGCTTGGATTAGGACTGATTTAAGTTAGAAGTGCGTACATACATAGTCTTTTGATAAAATGAGTCCCTTCTAGGTATAAGCAGGTGATGCAGAAGTGCAGAAAGAGGGTTGCAATGCCTAAGGGTCACTTTCCTTAACGTGGTAATTTCACTGAGGTGGCATGTGTAAATTTAAGGGGCTTTCCTTGATTTCATCCACCATTGCAAATTGCTTGTGGTAAAAGTTTCCCATAGCATAAAAGTTGTTTTGAATAGATTACTTTAAAATATGCAGTACAACATTTCTCCTAGTGTGATTTTGGTAGGTTTATAAGCTTTTCAAGTTTGTCTGCCAGTACATCTCTGTGAATGTATTCTGTGTGTTGAAGCCCAGGAGTATGTCAGTGTTCCGTTTTTGACTGTTATTATTCATTTGTTACAATGAGCTACAAATGTCTTTTGTTGCACACCTTTTATTGTTCTTATGTATAGAAGATCCTTTGTTTTCTAACAAGACTATTGTATTACTAAGTTTGATTTTTAGGGTTGCACTGTATAATTACAAAATTAGCTAGTGCACAGGCCAGTAGTGCCATCCATCATGCAGACTGAAAATAGCAAATATGAAAATTAATTTTTTCATGGTTCACTGAAAAGTGATGAAGGATAAAGTTGTGGGCAAAAGAAAGCATCTGTGATTTCATTGGCTAGTTACATTTTAAATAGAATAATGCATTTAAGTAGAAATATATTCTAATATACTAGTATATATAGTGTATATATATTCTAATAATCTAGTATATTCTAATCTACATTGGAATAATCCAATGCTGATTGAAAGCAACTTGACTTTAAAAGTCTTTTAAATTTGCTACAATGCATATTATCTCAGGGTTTTCTGATCTGTTATTTTTGGAAAAATGAGATATGCTTGTTCTGTATCACTGTTCAGGACTAAATGTGTGTGGTACAACTTATTCCGCTGTTTTAAGTGGGTTATCAGTAAATAGTTACTCTCATTTTCTTGCTTAGACCCAGTGCAGGCTTGTGGCTAATTTACAGAAAGACCTGAGAGGCTGATGCGCTGGAATAGTGTATGTATGTTTGTCCTGTGAATAACACGTGATGTGGTATTGTTCATTAGAAAGAACTGCTTTTGTTCTTTGAATAATCAGCTTAGGGGAAGCAACAGCTGTTAGTAAGTAAACATATTTTAAATATCTTGAGCATAATACAGTTGTCCTGGAATTAATTTTCTGCCAGACCTCAATCTTGATTTTTAGGCATATGTAAGATATGAATAGTGTAAAGTATAGCATAGGATCCAATAAATTGAACTTCACATAGCAGTGAAACAATTAGAGTCTTTGTAAGTTGTGCATCTAAGATACAGGAACAGTTTCCTTTGCAATATGCTGTGCTGTTTGACTTCACTTATTCTTGAAAGCTTCTAAAATGCAAGTGAGAGCTTGCATTGCTTTTGTAGTTAGCAACAGACAATTGCCATAGGTCAAGTAACATGAGATGATTTTGAATGGTAAAACTGTCCTTCAGGTAGTACAGACGTGAAACTGGGAATATTGTTCTTCCACTTTAAAATTGTACTTTCAAGCATATGTGAATCCTTTTATATTCGTCACAGGGTTTTTTTGTACACAGCAATCCTAGAACTAAAGAGTAAATCATGCAGAACAGTTTCATCTATAACCATCTTAGTCCTGAAGACTGTTAAATCTTTTGTTTGCTTTGGACTCTCATTAAATTGCTTATGCTCCTTGAGTTTGTCTCCTGGAACACTCTTAAAAGAGCATAGCTTACAATTATACAAACACCTTTCCCCAAGAATCTGAAGTTGTATGCTTAAATAAATGACTTGATGGACTTTTTCAGAGTGTTTGCAGTAAATGTAAGTGAGGCAGATATGAGCCATGGAGAAATGCTCTGGTGTGTGGGGTTTTATGAAAGTATTTTTATCTAATACAATGACCCATATGCCATATAAGTAATGAGAAATAGCAGTGAAGTGACTGTATTGGGTAAGGATAAAGGTTAGCTATGTAGATATCATCATAAACAATCTCTGCAGCTTTTAATAAAAATAAGTATATAGGAGAATGCATATAGGAATTGCCTTATTCAGGGTGGATGATGATTCAGCTGAAATAGATTTCAAATACTTTCAGTCTCAAAAATTATGAACTGGTACAATCTATTCCACTACATGATGTGGGAATATATTATCGCATCCTGACAATGTTTAGAGAATAGGAAACAAAGTTTCTGTATTTAGGAAAGGGTGTGAATTATGTATGGAGCAGAAGTTTCGTGTAAGTCTGAAGTTCACTGAAGAAAAAGAATTATGAGTCTACATTTTTCATGTTTTCCTAAGACATTGTGTATAATTTAAGAAGTATGAACCTAGGCAACTGACTAAAATGTGATGTGCATTTAGAAATTGTGATGGCACACTTTCCAGGAAGTTATCTTAAAGGAGATTAAATCTGTAATGCATTTACTGCACAGAAATATGTTAGGCATCTTAAGAGGTACAAATCGGAGTATGAAAGGGCACATGAGCATTTCAGTTTAGAGTAGCCAGCATTCAAAAGCGTTCAGTTGTTATTTTGGAGGGAATGGTTACCACTTACCCCTTCCAAAAGTGCAGTAAACCTGCTGGGGTTTTTTGTGGTCTGTGAACAACTTCAGAATCAAGTGATGAGAAGTGATTTTAAAATATGCTATTCAAGATAGGCATTAATTGGGAGCATTGAAATATCCTACAGGAATTATGACCTGGAGGCAGCAATAGGAAAAGGAGGATTAATAATTTTCAAGATCATTTTGTTAGAATGGGTTAAATTACAGATTTCCAGAATAGCATCATCCTGCTCCAAGTAAGGATCATCTAGAACAGGTTGTTGAGTGTCATGTACAATTGAGTTTTGAATGTCTCTAGGGCTGGAGGCTCCCTGACATCTCTGGGTAACCTGTTCCAGTATTCAACCACCTCCACAGTAAAAGAAATAAAGAAATATATTCTTATGTTTCAGTGGAGTTTGCTGTGTTTCAGTTTATGTTCAGTGCCTTTTGGTCCTGTTTCTGGATGTCACAGACAACAGTCTGTCTGCCTTAGTCTTTGTTCCCTGCTCATTCCCCACCTCCCTGTTTTCTTTCTCCCAGACTAAGCAATCTGAACTCACCAAGCGTTTCCTTGTCTGAAAGGTGCTCCAGTCCTTTAATCATCTTAGTGTATCTTTGCTGGGCTTGCTTCAGTGTGCCCTTGTCTCTCTTGTACTTGTTAGCCCAGAATTTGCCATGATGCAAGCTGGTGTCCAGCTTGTCCACCAGCTTGACCTTGGGGTCCTTTTCCACAAATCTGCTTTCCATCCACTTGGTACTGAGCCCATACTGGTGCATGGTGTGAGACTTGGCACTTTCCTTTGAACATCAGGTGATTCCTGATGACCCATCCTGTCGGTGGTGCTCTGAAAGGCAGTACACCTATACAGTGCATGAGCCACTTTTCCTGTTTACACCCTTTGCAAGCCTGTACTCTTCCCCACTGCATGGCTCATTCCTGAAGAAATTAAATGGTGTTTGCCCTAGTATCAGTGCCTGGGTGTATCACAAGTGACTGCCCTTCAGCAGCACTTTGCCAAGCAGTGGAATACATGAAGGAGTTGGAGAAGCTAAACTAGATTTTTGGTAAGCCAGCTGTATTCTCAGTACCTCCCACATACAGGGTCTTGTTTTTCCCACTTCCATGAGTACTTCAAAGAGTACTTCACACATAGGGCCTTGGACATGAATGATGGATGATGTCCAAGGACCACATAGCTACAAGTTCCTATGTCCAAGTAAACAAAACTTTGCCAAAGATGAAATCTCTAGTGAATACCTTGCTAGTTTAATTTGGATCATGAAAATGTAAATGATCTTGCATGCAGCAGAACGAGCCACTTAGGGGAAAGGAAGGTGTTGTTCTGAAGTTCAGGGAAATTCTCACTAAAGACAATTTTCCCTGGAACAAATTCAGAAAACACTGGTTAGACTGGACAGGAGAAATGGAGGGCAAATCAGCTGGAGATTAAAAGCTGTTTTGTTTATCCAGTGTCAACATTTAACTAAGCCATGGTGATTCTCTTCTATATCTCACAGAGGTGGTTATCGAAGGGAGAAGATAAATAATCTAAAAAAAAAAGTGGGCAATGATGGATGTGGATGTTCTGGGTTAGAGCTGGGAAAAATATTTTTTTTAAGTCTATTAAATATATCTGTATTTCCCAGAACAGTGTATAATTACATCTGTTTGATGTAAATGTGACAAATGTCCATAACTCTGCATGTGTTCAGAACTACACCTGACTTATGTATAAGATTCATCTGTTCCTGTAATAGGGATGGTAACTCTGAAGAGATGGAGGTGTGCTGAGTGTGTTCACAGTATTGACAGAAGAGCAATACTGGCTTCTTTCATAGCCAACCGCTGCTCTGTTTTGTGGAACACAGGACTCTGAATTTCTTTTATGGGGTCCACTGTTACAGCATAGAATAGGAGAGTTTTGTGGTTTCACCCCGGTTAGCAGCTAAGTGATGTGCAGCTGCTTGCTCACTCTGCCACCAGCAGAATGGGGAAGAGAATTGAAAAGGGTGAAAGCCAGAAAACTTGTGGGTTGAGATAAAGACAGCTGACTAGGGAAAACAAAAGCTATGTACACAAGCAAAGCAAAACAAGGAATTAATTCACTGCTTCCCAAGGGCAGGTGGGTGTTCAGCCATCTCATGTGTAATGATGACCCGGGAAGACATGGTGTCACTCTAAATATCCCCCTTCTTCCTTCTTCCCCACATTTTACATACTGAGCATGATGTCATATATTCTGGAGTATCACTTTGGTTAGTTTGGGTCACCTGTCTGGCCTGTGTCTCCTCCCAACTTTCTATGCACCCCCAACTTCCTCACCAGAAGCAGAAAAGGCCTTGGCTCTGTGCAAGCCCTGCTCAGCAGTAGCAAAACATCTCTATAATTAATCAACCCCATGTTCAGCACAAATCCAAAACACAACCTCATGCCAGCCACTGGAAGAAAATCACCCCAACCAAAGCCATCACAGGGAGACATTTTAGTAGTTTAAAACATACCTTGCCAATTAGCCTTAAGAACTTCCAAAAATTCATGGGTAAATGTTGCTAATAGTGCATTAGTATTCTTATGTTCCTTTCAGTATTTCAAGAATAGACTTCTTTAAAAAATGTCTAGCAATTGATTTGTGTATTTATATCCATCTACTAGCAGCCTGTAATTGCTACTTTAGGGTAAATTACTGATTTTTGTATTGTCAACATTTGTTGGAGATACATAGTGGTAAAGTCAAAAGTCTGCTGAAATAAGAAAAAACATATGTAGCAGCTAAACTTAAAACCTGTAAAATGAAACCAGAATAGTCCTCTTAATTTAGGCTTTTTCCCTGCATATTGCATGTGTATAAACTGGCCACTCGAGGGCACTTTTGTATTTGGTTCAACTGTGAACTTCCTGAGTGATTTGATAAAACGCTCATTCTTTAATATCTTGAATCTTCCACGTGCTAGCACCTTGCATTTCATATTAAAATGAAAAGGCTTATAAAGCTTTAACTTGAATCCTTGTTAATAAAAGGCTAAATATTGACATCAATGTAGGATTTTGGAAAAACTACAAATAAAACCAGGTGAAAACTTTATTATGTACTTATGCCGTAATGACCGATAGTGTTTGTATGACTTATGTAGCATCAAAAACATGTCAGTACAAACTAAAGTAAAATCATTCTTAGTTTTTGTATGTTATGTTTTCTGATAACTTCATTTAGTTCTTATTTAAAGCTTACTTTTTTTACTTGGAATAGTAGTCTGGTCAACAGACTACACTAAGACATTGGGCCAACTACTATTTCTATTTGTTGCTTTTACTGGAACTGTTAACTTTGCATGTATTTGAGTAATACCACCACTAAGCACTAACTTAACAGATAATACAGAAGTGTTTTATCTCTTAAGGATAATGGGGAGGAAAATGGGGACAGGTAACACATTTACATGTAAAAGGTGCTGGGAACTGGACTAATACTGTAAATCTGCAGATTCTTTCTTTTCTGATCTTCCGTTATTTTATGCACCAAAGGGTTTCTCACAGAGCGCAGGTGAAACTGAGATCTTACAGTACTGTTGTGCGTGTATGTAATTTCCTGCTCAGCACTAAAGGAACCAGATGCTTTAAAGAGAGTGTTGAATTTCCTTATGCAAAATTGTTATTTTTGCTATATAGTCTTTCTAAAAAGGAGTCACAAAACACAAACAATGGAAGGAGATTCAAGAATTGCTAAAAATTAAATGACTGCAAGACTTCTGGTCTGAAATGCAATCAAAATTTTGTGGAAAAATGAGAAATGTGAAAACTTAAGAAACAGCTCCTTGCCATCATTCTTTGTTTAAGGCAATTTTGAATTAATTTCTTAATCAAAAGGTGTAAATACTCCTAAGTTAAAATTATTCATATGCTAGTTGTAATTCTGCAGTGTGTTGGTAATACACACAATCACCCAACTTTATTCTTTTTCTAGTGGTACTTATGATTAGTTACAGAGGTCACCACTGATTTTGTTTGATACTTTAAGATGCCGGTAATCAAAGATGTCTTTAGTTGACTGCTTTCCAGAACATAATGCAAACATGTTGTCAGCGTAGATCAGTGTATGCTTTTTCACTTGGTTTCTGGAATAGGGTTGGAAATTGGTTTTTGGATTTTGATGGAGAAATTTAGGTGGCTGTCAGCCAGCATCACCAGATCCTTTTCCCCCAGGCCAATTTTCCAGTTACTCATCCCCAAGAGTCCCAAGTGCAAGACCTGGGACTTCATCGTACTGAACCTTGTGCTGTTGGCCTTGGGCCGTTAATGGAGCTTGTCCAGATCCCTCTGCAGAACCTTCCTGCTCTTCAGGACATCAACATTCCTGCCCAGCTTAGTAACATCTGTAAACTGAATGACATCCCCTCATCCAGATCCTGGGTAAAGAGAGATATTAAAGATAAATCCTGGACCCAATACTAAACCATGGGGAACCCCACTCGTTGGTTGTGACTCCATTCAGCACTATTCTCTGGGCCTGGCCACCCAGCCCATGTGTACCTAGAGAATAGTGTACCTGTTTAAGCCCTGAGCAGCAACTTCCTCCAGGAGAATGCTCTGGAAAATGAAGTCGAAGTCTTTGCAAAATTCTACATGTTTAGCTTTGTCTAGCCACTCAGTTTGATTTGATATTTTCATTCAGCTTTCTTTATTTGGTGCAGCCTGGTAGATAACAGATTAAACACGATGCAGTCATGATAAAGCCGTTCAGCACCTCAACCTTGTACTGTTGCTTTCAACTTAATCTGTTCTTTATACAATGTAATGTGTTTTCTCATAAAGATTAGCTTCAGTTATATGTCTGTTGTTCTCTTGCTTAGTGGAATATTTGCATGTGTAAAGTGTGCTTTCAAGTGCTCTTTTTTGTTGTGCTGTTGGTTGTCTTTAAATATTATGGTTGAGCATTTCTCAACTTGCAAATCTTGTTCCATATCCAAGGCTAAACAGCGACTGCTTTTCACTGTCTCATGCTTACAGCTTGCATGACAATTCTTCATTGGTTCTATGATTCCATTACTTGATTGGCAAAACTATAATAATTGTTTTCAGGCCTTCTATAGGATTGTCTTCTTCTAGGTTAGATAATCCTTTATATTATGAAGAGGATTTGAAGATTGAGAGCTATTATGGGAGGATGGAAATTGACAAACACCTACAGTGCTGATTTTCTCCCTTACTCCCAAATGAAATTTTGCTTTCCTTCTTCTGTGTGGCAAGTAGCTGTCACCTGCTGTTCACCTGTGAGAGCTATCAAGCTTAAATTCTCCTAAAATCTGAAGCATACAAAAGAATGAAAAAAACCTCCAAATACAAACCAAAAATCCCACTTGTTAGCAGGTTGAAAGTATACTTAAGATGATTCATTATCAGAATTTTACACTTTTATATCTAATTGAAAACTCAATAAGGAGCATAATCTTCGAGTACATAATTCGGTATATTGTATAATTACCTAATAATTTTTCTGACATTATTTGGTTACAATGTGGTGCAGTAGGAATAAACAGGATCCAGATGTTCCTATAGCAACAGAATGCTACTGTTTGCAAAACTGCATCATTGCAGCAGGTGTATCCATAACTCTGCTAATAACCCAAGGATTTTAAATTTAGAAATGAGAATTCTGTTTCATATTTCTGCAGGTAAAATTTGGTTTTATAATTAAACCTTATAAATATCTTTCCTCCAGCATAGACATAGTTTCTGACTTTGTGAAAATACTAAACATATAAATTCTATGAATATTCCAGCTGTATAAGTAAGAAACTGGTAGGAATTTCTGTAAGAAATAGGGATACTTAGACATGAGATATGATGAGGATTTTTATAAGCTTTCAGTTTCCATTTAGTGCAAGCTATTTTTTTTAAACTAGGTAAAAACATGTCATTTAAATTGCTTATTTTGGTCCAACATAATGACCTACTCTATTATAGCTTCATTTATTTCTAAATTTTCCTTCTATATAATAGAGGTGATACAAAACAATGTAGAAGTGTCAGCTTTATAGCTCTTCTATATATTTGGAAAATGTATTTCAGTTGCATTTTTATAATAAGGGGAATAGGAAGATAATGTTTCCATTAAAGTGATCAGCTATGCATAAAAAATTGGATAGGAAGATGTATGAAAATGCCTTTAGAGAAATTCTATTTTTTTGAGCAAACTGTATCTGTTGCATATTTAACTTACACCTTTTGGAGAATTTTGGAAGTTTAGTGGTGTTAATAGCAATTTTACATACCAATTCCTAGAAGACAAGTGTCATTTGTCTGATCCTTCAATCTGCTGCTAGGATGTGGCTTTATATTAACCCTAAGCTCTTTATGTACTTGGAGTGCTCTTAAGGAAGAGTTAATTAGAACTTTAATTAATGTATAACTTTCAGAGTTAGTTTGAATTCCTCTTAATAAAAATACTCTGTTACACTGAACAAGAACAAAGGCACTCTTCTCTCTCCATCCTCTGGGACAGTCTGCCTTCATGCTTCAGGACATTAATATTTCAGTAGTTACACTGGATAAAAATTAAACAATGGATGAAACCTAATTATTTTTCTTAGGGCTTTGATATGATCTTATCCAGGTTCATTTTCTTATATTCTGTCCTAGTGAATTTCATTATAAGTCACACTTTCCTACCTGAAAAATTTCCTTTAAATATTGTACTCAGAAAGAAACCACAACTCTTTGTCTCCTCTTTTTTTCGCCTATGTTGTATAACCGCTACCACCAAGAGTATTGGGGGAAAAAAAAAAAGGAATTAAAATCATGTCTCTTAGCGGCCTCTGCTGCCTCCCTTCCCAGCTGTTCTTGCTTATTTTCTTTCTCGTTTCTTTCCTCTGTTTTGTACAGATATCATCTGATGCTGCTCAGCCTTTGGCATCTTCTCCTTCTCTGCAAGCTGCTGCTGAGAAGAGCAAAGCAGAGGTATATTGGTTTTGGGTGTAACCCTTATCAGGTTACTGCTTTGCACAAATGTTTCCATCTCTATAGAGTAATTTTACTGAGGTCACTTGAGAGCTTGAATTGCTGTTAATACTGCACACATTTGAAATACGTCTTTCCTTTTTTCTTGGACTGGCTAAATGAAAAGAGCCAGTATAACTGCAAAGTGTATGTGTTGTTGTTACCTCTTGGTGTTTATGTGCCAAAATTCTGGTTCTCATCTGTTTTATTGTCACAAAACTGTGGAAACCCACTTAATTCCCAGCTAATGGGCATGAATGACACTGTTCTGTCTCATCAGGTATGATTACGGATATTTTTTTTTATTACTTGCTTGTTCCAGATTCTAAATTATCAGTATTGTTCCAGCCATTTAGTTCATTCTCCTTGGAGATAAATACAGAATTAATTTGACTCATATTGGTTTTAATATCTCTTCTGGCTGGGATATGTGTGTATGCTAACACATTTACTGTTTAGATGGGTCTTTGAAAAACGTAACACACAAGCAAGTAGTAGATGAGGCGTCATTTATGTCAACTTTCAGTAAATATCATAATTTGCAAAAATAATAAAATGCATTTTTAGAATGTGAATGTTCAGTGTTAGGTTCTTTTGGATATTTCACTCTAAATTGAGACTCTACAGTATATTAAATAATTTATGATGTGAACATAAATCAAGCTTTTTCCTTCTAAATACAGAAAATTTGGATAGAAGTTATAAATTATTTTGGTTCAGCTATATTTAAACATTAATTAAAATTTAAATGACAGTGTCATGGACTAAGACCACAAGCCTTGTTGAAGTGTTTTAAGTTGTACCAGGAGTAGCAGCAGCCACCAAGAATAAAACTTGCCTTTACTTTCTAGTCTGTCTCTATTGGTGTATTCACATTTGAAAGTTCTTCTGTGTAACTAGTATGCCATGTTATAAGAAATGGAACTTGGAAAAAAATTTAATAATCTTTGGTTAGAATTTAAGACCAATTTAATAAAGTCAATTTAATTTTATTATCTTCATACTGCTTTTTGACTGCTTTTGCAAGTAATGAAACACTTGAGTTGAAATTCTGGCATGAATACAACATCTGAGAAATGTTTTTATTTAGTCTGAATTCATTTTTATCTAATGGAGCTGAAGCAGAAAGCTTGAATATTGAAATCAGAAAGTGTGAAGATGAAGGGCTTGTGAGTTTTCAAGTCCACAGTGAAAATTACATGAATGAAAATAAAGTTGCTGGGAATCAAGACTGTTTCTGTAGACTCTGTGAGGTGTGGAGATAAAATAAGCTGTTCTCCTGTGTTTCTAAGTCTTAATATATTCACTTTTAAGCTTTCAGAGATTTATTAAGGGCAACAAAAGGCATATATATTTAGTCACCTTTATGGAGTGTTGCTATATGAAACTTGCTGTAAACCCGTCTTGTTCTTGAAGTCTTGAAAAATACATGTTTCCAGATGTACTCCAGAAGGATTTCTTTGACAAAACATACTTTAAAAAATATTGAAGTCAAATTGGAAATCAGAACATACTGAAAAAATGCAGAAACTTTAACTCTGCTTTCACTTAAATGTATTGAAGGAAATTTAAGGTACTGCGATTGAAAAGTAAGAGTACTTACATGGCACTTCAAACCACCTTTCCCAGGAGGAGAGGAATCAGATAATAGAATTGTAGAGTGATAGAATGGTTTGGTTAGAAGGGCCCTTAAAGATCCTGGGGTTCCAACCCCTGCTATGAACAGGGGCACACACCATCCAGTAGACCACGTTGCTCAAAACCCCATCCAAACTGACCTTGAACACTTCCAGGGATAGGGGATCCACAGCCTCTTTGGGCAGTCTGCTCCAGTGCCTCATCATCCTCACAGTAAAGAATTTCTTCCTAGTATCTAATCTAAACCTGCCCTCTTTCAGTTTACAGCCATTCCCTGTTCTGTCATTGTCCTGGTAGGGTCCTTACCCATTGTTCCTGAAGCCCTCTTTAGGTGCTGTTATAGGAAGACTGCTATAACATGTCCCTGGAGTCTTCTTTCTTCTTCAGACTCAGGCAACCCCTATTTTCTCAGCCTGTCTTCAGAGAGAGGTGCTCCAGTGCCCAGTCATTTCTGTGGCCCTTCTCTGGGCTGCAGTGCATCCATACCCTTCTGATGTTGGGGGCCCCAGCTGCAGAGGGTGGGTCTGTGAGAGCAGAGAGAGGAGGAAAATCATGTCCCTTGACCTGCTGGTCATACTTCTTTTGATGCAGTTGTCTAAGTTTCCATGGGAGAAGAGGTTACGTTTATTTAAATTATTGAACTTGAGAAGGTTGGAGTGGGGTGTGGGAACAGAAAGTGAAAGAGTTTTCGAAAAGTTGTTTCTCTGACCGTGTAACTTGTCTGTATATTACAATGCAGGTTGGTACTAGGGTCACTGAAACAGTAGTGGAAGAAAGGCTGAGCTTCATTGAAAGGCATGGCTGAGCATTTGTAATCCTAGTTCAGTAACAGTGCAAGTCTCAGGTTATTATGTGACCTCAAAATAAAGTACTGCTCTATACTTACCCGTGTCATACAGACATTTCTTGAACACCTTGCAGTTCCACAGCTGAGATACAGTATTGGCAAGGCCCCTAGTTTGGACCACTTGTTCTCATCTGTGTTCTTATATTCATTGAAATCTAAGTTACTCTGTTTCTTTTCATCAAAATAGATGCTCCAAATTCCCCTATTGGCATTTCATGACGGTGGTCATTACTTTCATTGCTTGTAAGTCAGTGCTTGGTGTGATAGTCTGATTTTCCAGGAGCTGAGTGTTGAGGTTAATGCCTCATGAAATAATTTACATGGTTTAGTTGGGACTTGAGTAGACCCCATCCATCTGGTCAATATGGTGAAAGGTTTGAAAATGGATTACTGGAAGTTCTGAAAAATGTGTTACTTGGGTCCCCATGTGCCCAGTAACCTCCAAAAAAAACCCCAAACAAAAAACTTCATCTGAGTGTTAGAATTATATTAAGTAAATGCAATGTTATAAAAAAATTAACATTGTATATACTGGATGTTAAAAAAAAAGAAGAAAAATGCCACAAACCACATTCCTTATTAACATAAACTATTAATTGTTTTATTTTTAATACTGGAGCTGCATGGGCAGATGTAGCCTCTCAACCTTCCTCCTAATATTGGGAAACTTATAAAAAGTAGTGTTATCTCCAACAAGGCTGTTTTGAAGCTTTGAACAAATGGGTACAACTCTAATGGCTGAAAGAACATTTAGGAACTCCTATTTCATTGTCTTTATTACAGATGGAAAACTCTTGTTTCATCCATTTAGTGTTCAAATATACTCACTAGTACTAATCTGTAGTTGTAGGAGGTAAATGCAGGCAGGCACTTTGTCAAAGCAATTGCTGACCTAGAAAATCTGTATCTTCTTCGTGTTATTGCTTAAGGAATATTTTATGCTTTGCTTCAGTCAGATGGGTCAGTAATTTTGGCACATTCATTCATTAAAAGCTAAGGTGAAGAAATTTCTGTGGTGTCATTACGGTACATTCAAAGTAAATGACTCTTTATATTTTCACTTTCTGGAACAACATAATGTCTCATGACTCAGCTAGCCTGTCAGATGGGCCAAGGCATTTTTTTTATGTTCAGGAGTATTTTTTAAAATTAGTACCTTTCTGTAGAAAGCAGTGTGCAATTTGCCTTAGTCTAGTTCTTTGGTCAAAGCAATTGACATCCACCCTCAATGACAGAGGCTATCAGAGTTAAAGGAGATACTTGTAGATGTTTTTTTCTCTTCAGCTTTTTAGCTTAGGAGAAGCAATACTGGTTCTTTTTTCCTTCTGCTTATTAAGCAGAAAAGCAGTTGAACAGGTGAAAAGGGAATTTCTTGAATTTAATCTAGAAGTCACAGTATTTTTAGTATTAGTATTTGAGGAAAATGAGTCCTTCTGGAAGGAGAGAAGATAGAAGCATAAACTCTGGTTTAAAAGGGAGTAACTGAAAATATCTGTTTATTGTCTGTATGGCTGTAGACATTCAATATGTTTGCAGATTGGTTACTAGCAAAATACTTCTTCATTTTGCAGAAGGAAAAAGAAAAAAAGAAAGAAGAGAAAAAGAAAGAGAGAGAATCAGAAAAACCATCAAAACAGTTAACAGCCGAAAAGGTAATAAGAGTTTATCTTTTTTCCAGTTATTTAAAAATGGCACATAATATTCGATATGTTCAGAGATTTGGGGAAAAAATTAATTTGTGTGTATATATATATATATATATCTATGAATTGTAATCTGGTTAATCTATGTTAATTGTTTGTGCTGTTACGTATACAAAGGTTGGTTGACCATACGATGAGGAATGTGTTTAGGACAAGAGGAAAATGGGTTAAGCTTTGTTAAAGTTTAGGCTCAGACGGTAAATCTCATTAAGGTTTTTTAAGATCACCGAAGAGCCTTGAGGTGGAAGGGGGGGACCCACAAGGATTACCAAGTCCAGCTATTAGGTACACAGCCCATATGGGGGTTGAGCCCCCAGTCTTGGTGTTGGTGGCATCCTGCTCTGACCAGCTGAGCTAACCTCAGGGTCATGAACCACTACTATTCTTGCACAGAAAATTGTCAGTTTTATTGAGTCCTGTATTATCATCTAATGCTGTCTTTGATAAATGAATCCATTTTAAACATGGATGTGTAATCTGTAGAATTTAGTTACTAACTCTAAGTAACTTGAAAATTTGCAACTAAGATCATGTCACAAAGCATGACAAGCAAGCAACTTAAGGGTGTTTCTTTCCACAGCTTTGTCAAAGCATAATGAGCAGCCTTAGCAGTGTAGGTGCAATTAAAATTTCATGTGCACTTCTGCAGAGTTAATACTAAACAAAAATGAAATGGGTAATCTTAGTATTAAAGGTATTAATTTCTTTTAATACAGATGTTGTCTCTTCAATCTTGTGAATCCAGGTAGTGTAATCTGCAGAATGCATCAGAGTCTCTATCTATCAGTTTATAGTGCTGTGTTACGATTATGAAAAACATTATGTGTTCACAGACTATGATTCTAATTCAGCTTTCAGATACAGTATTTTTTCATTTTGCGTAATGAGAGAAGATACAAAAATATATACATGCATGCTTGGAGGGGGGAAAAAATGCCCCTCCCCAATACAAATATCATTTCTCTTAAATTAGAAAGCAAGTTTGGAATGAGTTAGTGCAGAAGCAGATTTTGTTATGACAATTTGTGAAGTTTCACTGAGCTATCGTTATTGATATGGTATGAGATTAAAGTAAGTTTATGGATGACAATAAAAACATTAGAATTGTTGATTACTGAAGCTTTATGAGGGCATCCAGCCAAGTTAATTTTTTTATTTTGGTCCTTATAATAATATACTTCAGTTGTAAAGGTTAAAAATATTTCTGTGGTATGGAAAGGTTAACTTTCTAGAGCCCAAAGATCTACTTCTGGGCTGGGAGAGAGGGTTTCCCTTTGAAAGGATATGTGAATCTTGTTATGTGGCTGGGAGTATTTGGTTGAGGGAAAGTGACAGCAGAAGATAGTTACAGCTGAGGGATTATCCTATCACTTGAAATAAAAAACAATTCTAATGCCACTGATTAGATTTACATTTGAAAAGTCATTAGATTACCAGTTAATGATTAGGCAAATAAAAAGAAGTATTTTGATTTTAAATGCTTGTTCTACAAAATGTGGAACTTGGTAAATATATCTGTATTAGATAATCGTGCTGTTGTAACAGCTGCAAAATGTTTGAAGTACTGCAGCATATATTATTTCATTATTAATGTCTCAGCGTTGTCTGCTCAAATGGAACTCATCTGTGTGTCATCTTTTTAATTTAAGACATTCTTCAAGCTTGGGTTTTTAAAGGATCATTCTCATAGTAGTTTTCTGAAACAAAATTTAACCTGTGTAGATAGTTTAGGTAAACTTTCTTTGGAGCACAGAGGAGCACTTTAAGTAAGCTTCATGCTTTCTTCATGCAGCAGGTTGGAACAGGCTCTGTATGCACTCTATCTGCCTTGTACCTGCTTTCCACTGAAAGGAGATGAGGTGCATTTAAGTCATTCAGGATGAGCAATCAGGGACATGGCCAGTGTGTGAACTGGGAAAACTGTGTGCCCCAAGGATAAACAAGAGCTGCAGAGTGAACTGAGGAATATTGTTCACAAGCAATCAAAGAGTATAAGGAATAATACTTCATTTTGTAAAGGCATTTGCTTTGCACTGTTTAGAACAGACAAGTTGGACTGAGCTGTATGACTTCTTGAATTTCAGAGCAACTAGGACTCCTTAGTTTTTTTCAAGATGTCTGTTTATGTACTTCTGCAGTACAAATCCAAATAAAAAAGGCATCACTAAATATGATGCTATGAGGCTCCCAGAGTAAAAAAGAAAATTGGTGTGCCTAAATGTTCAGATTTTTGTAGGATTCAACTTTTTATGTAGTCTAGTTTAAATAAAGAAAACATGGTGTGCAACAGTGCTAACAGCCCAGAAGTTATTTGGAAAACTGTCCATAGAAAACTTGGTAAATATTTCTGATATCCAAAATTAGAAAGTTCAGCTAAGTCTGTGACACTGAATGCTTTGGAAGTGTTTGGGTTCATCGCTGTGTAGCTTTCTTCACTGTTTAGTTTAGAGGTTTCACATGGGTTGAGTACTGTCATGAAAATATTGTGATGTTTTCACTGCAAAATACTGCATGTTGAGGACCATCTGAGTTATGGAAGTAAACCCTTTAAGAGAAGGTTGTGTTGTACTGGGACAGTAAAGTTAGGATATAAAGAACAAACTACTTTTTTTTTTTCCACTAAGTACTTGTGCATTTGCAAACTAATATCAACACTCAGTTAAAGATTTTTTCATTCTGCTGAACATATCAGGATGATGAATGGTTCTGAAGGACTGCAGTAGTTACACTTGATTAACTGAAGTTCAATATGACACTGTTGAGTTAGTTTGTTTTATTATATTGCATTTTGAATTTGAAACTGGCTCTTGATTTTGTATAAAGTTATTTCAAATGACAGGAATGGGTCAGTTGGAGGTTATTTTTCAGTGGTAGTATATCAAATGCTGTTTTTCTTCCCCAAAACAAAGACTAAATTGGCAGATTAAAGTTGGCAGTAACAGTGAGCTGCTGCCTCTCAGTCAGCTGGTACCAGGCAGCTCCAGATGGCCTGTGTTACAGAGGTACAGACATTGGTTCATTTGCATTTAAAACATACTGGAGAGCCCCTCAAAAGTGGGGGCAAGTCATACTAGCAACTTTTCCTCTTCAGGAAAAAACAATATGTCAAATACTCATTTAACCAAATAGGAAGAACTATACCTAGCTTGTTAGGATGGTTTGTTTGTTTTTCCCCAAAGACACTTAAAACTCACAAAAACCAACCTGCCTGGACAATTGAGGCAAGAGGAACTATCAGTCCCCCTTATTTCTCTGGGATGTAATTTGCTTATCCAAAGTATTACAAGTTATCATCCTAATAACTTGGAGAGGAGAAATTAGTTGCAGAAATAGTGCTTTAGTGTTTTTCACTTCTTTAAAACTGGATAACACTGTAAGAATGCATGGGAGAAATGAAAGCCTACAGAATATTCACATAAATGTTCACATAAACACCAGTTTGGTGAAAGTGATCTGAGTGTTTGGTGAAAGTGATTTAAGTGATTAAGTTGTTACTTTTAACTTATGGGAGTAAGTGGATTCACAAATATTGACCTGAATGATAATTTAAATTCAGAATCCTGTTATCAATATTCTAAATGTTTCCTTTGTTTCAATACTGTATTGTTGATAATTTGCTAAATCACTTGAACAGTCAATAATAACTTTTCCCTAGATGCCTTGACGTTGTTTGCCTGAGGGATTTCATTTTAAAATACCATTTCCTTATGATTTTTATATAGAATGAAATATTACTTGTAATAAAAAACCAGTCATGTATATCATGGGAACAGAAAAATAGAAACCTGTTTAGCTCTCTGAATACATAGTCTTATTTATACTCTGAGTCCTTGTGTTCATAAATTCAGACTAAGCAGATCAGAATGAAAGTTCAGGATTTAGGAGTATGTGATAAGACATAGGGCAACCTGTTTCCCTGCCTCCTACCCCCCACAAAAAGGGTGAAGAGTTTTAAGGCTTCTTCTCTCAGTCTGCATTTTACAGTCTGTGGACGTCTCCCAGCCTGGTTTTACATTTCTAATCATTCTTCTCAGTCTTACGGAAGAGATCAGATTATTTTGGGTTCTTTGGTTGTTTTTAATGCTAGTCTGGAGGAAAGCAAATCAAATTAGATTTTTCCTGAAACTGTGCTATTCATTCCTTTTGCTGGTAACAAAGGACTTCTTCTGTTTGAGGATTGCCGTGAAAAATAGCTTACTTAATGAAATTAATCTGTCATGGTTCTTATTACATATTTGCAGTTGAAGAGAAAGAAATTAAGAAATGGATATTGCAGGTAGAAGCAATGAAAGAAACACCTTTTTTGTCAGAAAAAAGAAATGTTTTTATCTTTTTAATATTGGAAAAGGAGTCAGCATTCAGGAAGGGTATCACTTTTTTCTTCAGCCCACTGTATGTTTGCTGTATTGGCTTGATCCTCTCAACTCTGGTCTGCAGCAGAGCAGTATTTTAATGCAATTTTTAACAATTCTATACAAGTAGAATCTAAAAAAAGAGTAAAAGCTTGAATAGGGTCTGCTTTGGTTAAATTTGCCTTTGTTTAACTTGCCAAACTGTTTTTACCAGAAAGGTGTTTCAAGTTTTCTTAGTTTTAATTGATCCTCCATTACACTTTTGCTCCATGCAGGTTTGAAACATAGTACTGCCCTGGGTTTCAGTTGATAATACTTCTTATCAGATGGCATTTTCAGCTTGTGATAAGCTTCATCTTTTTTCCAGGTGGCTTTGAGACAATTGAGACAACATTACATATGCTTATTTGTATATTGAACAATATTAAGTGGACATATTTAAGCAAGCATGTACTAAAACAGCCTTACTCATGGGTGGATGCTTTAGAAAAAAGGCATTCTGAGACATTTGAAACCACAAGACCATGCATGATTAAAACTGCAAATATACAATCTCATCTAGAAAGTTTTATAAAAATTACAGTGCTAGCTAGGAGATTGTGTACAATCAGTCAAATGTACAGGAACAAAATGCACAATGCATTTACCTAAGTGGTACTGAAACATGGAACTGAATGTAAAGGAGAGTAGAGATTGGATAAGATGAAGCTGATAAGAGGAAAAAGACTTTAATTTAAATAATGTTGCTCAAAATAATAATCTTATCTTGTTTTGAACAATAGGCTTTTTCTTTTTTTCTAAAATAATACAAGTACTGGAGCATGGGCAAAGCAATCAAGTGCTTTTGTGTGTTCTGTTTCACTTTACCATGCTTAAGCTAGAACGTGCTTAATCTCACACTGGTGTGCTACCATCAAGATAGGGCAATGGTGTAGTAGGAAAATCTGTCAGATGTACAAATCTCACTGAAAAGACACTGATTATTTTTTTAAAAAAATTACTTTAGATGGTACTGGCAAAATTAAATCTCCAACATGAGCTTAAGCTTTAAATGGATGATGACGATGATGATGATAATAATAATAATATGCCAAAAGAGGTTTCAGCAATCTTCTGGTGTCGTACAACAACTTTGTCTGTCTTCCAGTTTAAATTTGTAGTTGACATTGGTATTATGTGCCTTTTTGCTAAAAAGAGTATTTTTTTGGACTGTTGAATTTATTGCATTTTGATAGTTGCTTTTGACACTGGAACAGTTGCATGGAACCTTTTATGACTCTGGCATTCATACTGTTGCATAATTATGTCTTCACAAAGTTTTAACTCAAAGGTAGTTGGAAAATAGCACTGTAGCTGTGGTAGGGGTAGAGGGAAAGCAGCAGAGTCTTTCAACACAATTTGAAGGAAATGGGCAAGTTTCTCGCTAGATAATTTTTTCAGATGATGATTATGATGCAAAATTAAGTTACCAGTTGTCTAGTTGTTCAAATAACTGGCAGCTCTTTAATGCCAATTTCCTTACATATATCACTCAGAAATGTTAACCTATCTGCAATGAATGACTCTTGGTTCTGCTGAAAAAAGAATTGCAGCTGGATGAGCTTGTGTTCCAGTTTTACTTGAAATTTTTCCTTTATAAAATTAACCTGCAGTTAGAAGCAAAGGGGGCAGATTTGAGTTTGTTCCCCAGGCATGCCACTTTACCATTGCAAAATAAATCTGTCCTGACTCTCTGCTCAGCAAGTATTGTCTCTCAACTTGAGAATATTGTACTTCATGTCAGAGTAAGGTGCTGCAAGCTTGTCTCTAGGCAGAAAGTGTATTTTACACTGTGTAGTAACAAGGATGACTTCTGCTCAAGAGAACATACAGATTTTTTTGTCTTACCTATTTAACCCTCAGTTTACACTCTAAGTAGATATCAGTGTATTTTTCCCTTGGTTTAAAAGTGGTTTATTTTAGTGTAAATGAAACAGCTTGGGCTGAATCTTAGTATAAATGTTGAAATGGATGACTGAACTGGATAACTTTGCCCCACGATTTAAGGGGTTTCCCTGAGCCGGAGGACATGGTGTCCTCAGTCAGGATGGAGAATTTCTACTGGGCTCTCTATGGCCCCCAGCTTAATTAATCTCGGCACTGCGAGAATAAAATCCTTAAGCTTACAATCAATATTCCACTGCATGTGGATCTCACTTACGACCTTCACGACAGCTTCCATGCTCCTCGCTGGTCCAGGGGACGTCACCCTCGCCGTTCAAATCTAGCTGAATGGCCGCTTGGTCAGGCGAACCCCAAAATCTGGGCCATCGGTTCCCGATGTTTTCCCGGGTTTTGGCACCAGATGTTGCCTGGCGACCTGGTTCAAGTCCAGCACGGGGGCCCTAACCCAGGGTCACTTGGTCCATCAGCTCCAGGACACCAATGTGGTGGACAGCAAATGGCGTTTATTGAGGGGTTGCAAGGGTCTTTATAGCCTAGATAGTAGTGGTCATTTCCTCTAGCTCACGTCTGGCTGTGAGCTCAGATCCGGAGCAGATCTCTGAGGGAGAGTACATCCCGATTTCTTCCGCACGCTTTTCCCTAACTCTCCACACTGAACAAACAAATCGGAGGCCTTGTAATATTACTCTGAAGGACCAGTTTTAAAACTTAGCATCTTTGAAACTGTGAAGGCTTTGAAGCTATGAAGATAAAAGCTAGAAAAGGCTTTTACATGTTGTAAGGATGGTTTAAGTATTCTATTTCAGAATACACAGAGATTTCGTATAGGTTCACATTTATTTAATCTGGAGGATTGAAAGCAGAAAAAAGCTTGACTTATTTCTAGTTGAGATGGAGACTGCAGTGCTTATTGATAGTTCATGTTAAAGATTATTGTGATATGAAGGATGAAGACAAAGAAAATGGAGCCTCCCCAAGTAAAGCGAAATTCATTTTGGTATTGCATATGATAGGTTAAAATTAGCTTTTAAAGTAATTGTTTCAAAGTAATTAACTTTGAAATGAGAAAACTGAGAAAAAAATATCCTGACTGGCAGAAGAAACTAATGTAGCTCATAATGCATCAGTATTTATTAAACATTGCTCCCTCTCACTATGTTCTGCATTTGTGAAACAGAATTATATATATGTATACATGAGGATGATAAAGTACTCATCAGCTCTCTCCAAACTTCTCTAGATGTTAAAGAAAGCAACAAGCTGATACAAAAGTAAGAAAAATTAACCTGTGGGGCTCTTTTAGTCTGATGCTGTCACTGGGAGGATTGAATTTCTGTGGAGCTAACTGAGAGGCTTTTTCAAATGCATCTCTAGAGAAATAGTATGCTTAGACTTCATAAAGTGTTTTGTAGTATACTGTTTGTGATAATGACAGAAACAATACCAGCACAGAGTATGAATCCAACACTGAGTAAAATGTCCTGACTCAGAGGTTGTTTATATGAAATACTATTCAGTGTGATGCTGTAAGACTGACTAAAACATAAAGATTGTGAGAATCAGAAGAACATCAGCAGGGAGGTGAAGTTGGAGTAATCTAATCAGTAAAAAGAGAGCCAGTGATCTTCTTCTAGTACATCAGAGGACAGTAGTGAGGTGGGTCAAGGAAAAGGTTCTCTCCCAGGAATACCAGGCAAGTAAGGGGTGATTGCATGATTGGTTATAGGACTTGTTGTGGAATGCAGAGAGAAAAGAATTTGGGGATGTGAGAGAAAATATTGTACGCAGCTTATTATGGGATGTTTAAGTGACAGAGACCAAACCAAGGAAATACAGAAATCATGGTGGATTGGGGTGTAACAAGCATGACGAAGCAGGGGAAAGTAGATAAAAAGGGGTAGTTGGGCAGGTTGTCTGAGCCTTCACTTGATCTCTGCAGGCTATTCTGTATTCTTGCCAAATGCGATTTGCAACTATTGCGCGTGAGTGCATTGTCTCTTCCTTGCCTGTATGTGAACGAACTATTGCAAACTTCAAGTTCAGCTACCAGACAAGTGTGGCAAGAGGCTGGTGCTGGCCACTGGAAAGAGGCTGCAGGCCTAAGGAATTTGAGGGTTAGCACCTGCAGAGACCAATATCTAGAAGTCCACTATTTGCAAAGGCAGCATGTGTAACACCAGCTGCTGGAGACAGACATACTGTGATCACACTCATTTTGTTAACAGGTAGCACATTTCACGTTGGACTAACCAGTGAGTAAGATACAAGCACCTGGAAAGTTCTAAGGTATGGGCTGATTGCTGGCTAAGGGTGTAGGGTCTTGATATTGAATGAAGTTTCACGTAAAAAGCATTTTTCAGAAACAAAAAGCACTTTTGTTAAGGAAAAAACTGAGAAGCATACCTTCATTAATAGGGATAGAAGGCATTTCTTTAATTGTTTTTTTACTTTGAGCTCAGTCAGTTGCCATGCCTGAAACAGCTTTTTCTTGTCTGGAAATATATGAAGAAGGAATTACAAATAAATGCCCTTTAGTTTTGATTAAGTACAATGATGTTGTATTATGTGTTACTTGAAAGGTTTCTGAAAGTAAAGTTATAAAAGAAAATTGTTTAATGAGGAACTGGAACTGATATAGCTGCTTTATTGTAATTTTGCTGAGGCTAATGAGCTCAATAGAAATCAGGTAGGAATGTGTAAGCTGAGTTCATGTAACCATAATATGTGATTTGAAAACTGAAGGTGTGTTTAAAATGGCTTACAAAAATACAAACCGTGTTTATTGCATTTCACAGCTTGCAATCTGAGATGCATTAAAACACTTTGACCCTAACCCAGTTTATAGATCTCATAACAGGACGCTGGATTAGCTGTAAAACGGATTAGTCTAGGTTTTCTGCTTCATAGTGAGTTCTATAAGATGCAGGCCCCAGGTTTTATTGGATTAAAAGCAGAATTCTTCCATTTTATCTAAATCAAGTTCCATGACAAGATAATACAAAACAGGAAAAGTGTTGATAAACAGCTTTTCCTCTGCCTTTTGTGTCCTTGTAAACAGGTCCTTGCTTTTGTGCTCAAATGCAGTAGTTTCAAAGATTTACAGCTGCAGGAAACTCTGCTCAAGTCTTTGCCCCCAGAATCTCTGGAAAACTCGTTAAACCTCTGGGCTCAGACTGTGTGCCTCTCCTGTTCTGCAGTCTTGTCATCCCTAGCTCAGCTTCAAGTTACTACATCCCATTGTGTCCATTACCTAGCAATCATCTTGCTATCTTTTGATGCTTTTTCCATGTATCAAATTTAGGAAAAAGAGCTTTTCTTCTTTTTTTCAGACCTTATCTGAACTTTTCCACTCTAAGAACCTAATATATTTGAATCTGAATGCATAGAACTATTATTTATGTTATTGTACATATTTAATGCATTAATATAAGAATAAGGATTTATCTCTGATATTTTGCTGTAGTCTCAGCAGTAAGTGTAAAAAGAAAGCAAACTTAATTTCAGGAAATTGTGCTTCTACATGGTTCATATGTCATTTTGAGCAAGGTAAAAGGGCCTCTGAGATTGTCTGATGCTTTAGAAAGGAGCTAAGTACTTAGCTAAGTATAAGACAAAAGGCTTTAAACCTTCTTGGAATACATTGACTAAAGTAAATGAGATCTGAGCCAACATTTTAAATTCAGTTAAAATACAATGTTGGCACTGCTTGGTCAATAAGTAAGAACAAAGGAATAGTCTTAATTCATTTTCACAGAAATTATTAGTGTATTAACCTAGACCCAGATAAAATCATATTAATGGAATAAGATTATGATGCAGGGTCCGTTATTTCTGCCATGAAGTTTTTAATTCAAATGACTAAAGATGTAGGGCATTTTACATAATCTCGCTCAAGTATCTTGCTCTAACTGTGAAATCTAATGAAATCCACATATCCAGGTTTTTAAAGTGATGATGTGGATCAAGGATCACTTCAAAAAGGTTTCCTTTGGGTGTGTGTTTTGTCTGAAAAACCTTCATGTGTACAGAATCATATTTAGCAACAGGCAATTTGGGTTTTTTTGTTTGCTTAATGTGAATGCCTTAAATAGGCTTACCCAGGTGAGTGTGAGAGTGTCTGTGAGTGATTTACTGAAATAATCACAATAGACTCTTAAATAATAAATTTACGTTCTCCCCTTGGCTTGGCTGTTTGGTTCAAGGTAATTCTAGTTCGCTAAGTAAGAATGGTGGCTTTTTTGTTGACATGCAGGGTTTTTCTCTTGATTAGAACTGCATCAAAGTTTGATTGTGGCGTTGCTGTAGTCCATACAACTTCACAATGATACCACCATGGTTTTACTTGTGTTTCAATAAAGCACATTGGTTTTCTGATTTTTTTGCTTGTTAAGCAAAACAGGAGTTCTTCACTTGCTAAAAGTATCCTCAGTTCTGAAGAGTTAGTCTGATTTCTAAATTTCTTCATCTTTAGTTGCAAGTCTGAAAAAACAAGTGCTGGTATTTTATAGGAGGGTAAACAAAATAACAAATTTCATCTTTAATGCTATTTAAATTAGATATTATGAAAATATCAGTTTGTGCTTATTTTCAGGTCAGGTATTTCTTCAAAAATTCTAGGATGTGGCTACGTGAGTAATGTCATAAGTGGAAATGGACTAAGCTTCTTAGAACATAAGTGTCAGGAAAAATCATATCTACAAACCTATTGCAAGATAAAGTAAATTGCTAACATTATTTTCTCATATGGCAATTCTCAAATGTTTATGCTCTCCTGCAAGTTTTATTGCAAGCAGGTAATGAAGAGGGAAGGAATCCAATTGCTTTATGCACAAGGCATAGAATTCCTATGTATTAAGAGCAAAGGAGAGCTTTTGTTCACTAACGGTAGAGGCATATATGAACTCTAGTGAGTAAACTGGAAATTGCTTTTAAGTAACTTAGAAGTGCTTTTCACAAAATTATTTGATGTATCCTCAGCTTTCATAAGGCTTATTGTAGTTAAGGTAGGAAATGCCAGTTAGAAATGTATTGGTAATCAGATGTGTTTTAAACAGACTGAGTTCTAGATTCATACGAATTTTTCATTAAAGTGGAAAATTGAGGAAAAAATGTGAAGGAAAATGGGAGCAGACAAGTGGACTGGATGGCTGTTGAATCAGATTTTTGACAGTGGCTAGTATCTTGCTTGAGAGCGGGAGAGATTTTTAGATTAGTGACTTCTGACTTCTCTGACTGTAGTTTTTTTCTACTTTAGAGCAATTAATCATGTGGCTTATGTCCTGCACTACGTTTTGCTACCCCTTTAAATGCTGTCACAGTGTAAATGAGAGTAAGGTCAATGATAATCCTAAATGCTGGTGTTGAAATCTGCTACATTATTTATGTTATCATCTTACAGTAAGGAATTTGGCAAAATTTGGCTTGTGTTTAAAGTATTTGGTGTGGTTTACATTTTTGCTGGGTATCATATCTTTTAGAACTGTTAAACCCTTAAAATCTGTATATATGGTGATAACATGCATAAGGTTACAGAAACAGAAGAAGGAATCTTGACTCTCTCATTGATAAGGGAAGATAATCACAGTATTTTCACTGTGTGCTGGCACTTCTGAAACTTCTGAACCAGGCCTTGCCAAAAAGGTTTGTTCACAACAGTCAGTTCCAGTGCAAAATGCCCTCAGCTGCCTGTTAAAGGAGAGTATTCTGGGATGTGCAGAAGAGTAGCCCATAAATTTAGACCATAGGCCCTGGAATGTATGATCATATTGAACATTATTCTGAAAGGATACCAGTGTCTTTTCTCATTTAACAAACTTGTACTAGTTTCCTATTTTACTACAACAGTAATTAAAAAAAGGCAGTGGGTTTGACTGCAGATCTGAATATTCTGTTTTATCCTTCAAAGTGTAACATTTATCAGAAGACCTCACATATGTTGTCTGTTCTGTCAACCAAGCAAGCTGGTCTAAAGATTTCTGCTTTCCTCTTGTCTTTCCCTGCCCATCTTGTGCACCTAATAGCCAGATGTGTTTGGGTGCAGTGCTGAAAGTTGGGAAAGGACAAGCTTGTTTTGCAGAAAGGGAGCATCAGTTGCAGCACCCATAGACCTTGTAGCATCCTTTTACATATGTGAATTTAATAGGTATGTGACAGTCAGTCATGATGATACTGACCCTCATTTTTGTCTTGCCCTTATATAACCATATCCGCTAGAGGCAACATCCTATGTGCTGTACTATAATCTTTGTGCAGAAGAAGGAGGAGAATTGACTTGGCAATGCTCTCATTTTTTTTTCCTTTTTTTTTTTTTTTTTTTTCCTGAGGCAGAGTGAATCACTCATTTAATGGTTATCTCCAAAAATAGCTGACTGAAGAAAATTTGATTAAATATGCCACTGACACACTGGACATACTATAGTATGTGACGTATACTTCAGGTGTTACTCAGTTTTCTTCACAATGCCATCTCCTGCAGACTTGCAGTCCAAGTTTCTGAGAGAAAGCATTCTGCTCATCCCGGGGACTTGGGGTTTACCTTTGGATGAGTCAAATGCAAAACTGTAATACTCAGATTCAGACTTCGAAGCTTGTGTACTCTGAGCTTCAGTGGGAAAACAGAATTTGGGAGTTCACTGTAGTTTGTTGAATAAGGTTTGTGTACAGATTGATTCACATGGCTCATGTGGTCCTTGCATCTGTTTGACAAAGTCTACAGAGTGCCTGAAAAAGGGAAGAGAAGGGGTTGTGAAGAAAATCTACCAATAGGGAAGTGCTGCTGACTCTTACGTATGTCTGTGTGTGTGTAGTCCTTGCTTAATGAGGTGCTTGGAGGTTGGCTCATTGAAATTAGCAAAACGAGAAATATAATTGTGCAAGGCTAGCAAAACTAAAATGATGCAGTTACCAAAGTATCACCACTCAGCAATAGCCAAAACACAGGTGTATTATCAACAGTGTTGTGGCCACAAATCCAAAGTATAGCATTGTATCAACTGCTGTGAAGATTGTGAACTCCATCCCAGCCAGACTTTACAGGCAATTCATTTGATAGATATACAGTATAAAGTGCCTACCAGTTCCCTTGTCCATGTCAAAGAAACATCTTTATTTATTAATAATTTGCTTTAGAGTAACATATAAGAGAGAGAAACAAGTCTTTAAAATCAACTCTAGAGCTTAAGGTGTGAATAGAATAGTTAACACTTTTACTTGCTGATTTATTTGTTTTCATTTAACTCAAGAAAGTATTTCACATAAATTAGATTGAACTAGAATGGTGTAACTAGTAGTATATTGAGGGCAATACATTGTGAAAGCTCAATAAAGGCCAATATTGATTTCTGTAAAATTGAGCTTTCTTTTTTAATTTGAGATCTAGCAGAGACTTTCCTTTCCTGGCCTAACCCGGTGTTCTTACCCATTTATTAAAAATTGAACCTCAGATAACTTCTGTTGTTGCACAAAATTAGTAAAGAAAGAGTAAAGGAGGGTGGCACAGTAATGCAACATTAAATGCCAGATGCTGAGTTAAAAGATGCTTTTTCATGATGGAATGGAAAACTTTCTCACTCTGTTTAAATTGAGAAGGTTTTGAAATGTTCTTTTCATCTTTAAGGAAGTAGCCAGAACTGCAGAAGAATAAACCTCAAAACTTTGGTATACATTTTTGTAGCTTTTCCATCAAAACCTGGTAGACCGAACATCACCTTAAAATCTTAGGGCGGATATTGGATAAATGAACAAGATTGATCCTGCATTTTCTAGTGGCAGGAAAATGAACAAGATTAATTAAATCATACACAGTATCTCCATGAATTACAAGACTGGCTGATGTAGCTTCTACTAATGAAGGCATCATCTCAGTGTGAGATTAAAGTAGGCTTGTGCACTTGGTTGCATTAAAACCAGATAAGTTAGAGGTGACCTGGTCTTCTCTACTGTTGCCTGCATTTGGATTTTGTTTGTGATGGTTTCTTAGCACAGAACATTACAATTGGCCAAGGTGCACTGTGGAGGTATATGGAGATTACCAGCATATAAATTTCTATCCAGTAATTTCAAGCCAGTTGATTTACAGTGAATGGGAAATTAAGTGAAGGTCCAAATACACATTTCTGCATTTCCATTTTAATGAAATGAGAAAGAGAGGCTGCTTCTTATGTGTAAAGTTATGAGGCATTCATAAATATTTTAAAATATTTGCTTTTTAGATACTGAAAGATGATTAATCTTGTTATGTAAGAGCTATTTACAGATGTGGTATTAGCACCATACTGTCACATTATTGTTTTGTAGATATACGGCAGACAGGATTAAGACATTGCTTGATTTGGGTATAAAATTGGGAGTCATTCATTACTGGATACTAAGAATTAAATGAGAGCAGGAGCTTGAAGAGGGAATTGTTTCCATGATGGCACCTTTATCAGTTATCAAGTCCATTCAACCATATTGCAGTAAAGGAAGACATCCTGTGGTGCTCTACCCTTGTCTGCCAAGCCTGTCATGGCACTGTTAAAAGTTGTTGGTTTGGTCAAGCATGGCTTCCTCTTGATGAAGCCATGCTGATTACTCCCATTAAGATTATTGTCCTTCATGTGCCTGGCTTCCAGGTTAGTTTTTGAATCACCTTCCTAGGTACTGAGGTGAGACTGAGTAGCCACTTGTTCCCTGGGCTTTGCTTCTTGCCCCTGAAGAAAGGACTGACAGAAGTGCATAAGTAGAGTGGAAGGTTAAAAGGACAGCATTGGAAGATAAATCAATGAAAGATTATTGTATGTCAGTTACCTGTCATCTACAGGATTACAAAAATTTATAGTGTCCATACTGGATCTGGGTAATGAGTGTGTCCCTACTCCTGTACTGAAAAGATGTGCTTTATAGGTGAAAATATTTGTAAGAGGTTGCAAGGTTAATTCTTTATTTGCCTTCTTAATTTGGCCAAAGTATCTAATGCCTACTGAAAAAGGGGTGGTTGAAATTAGATTTTGTGGCTCTTTTCATAAGAAGGACTCGAGGTTTTTTTAGGTGAAAAATTCCAAATTATGCTAGAAAATAAGCTGATCACGTGGAGGATATGAAAGGAATCAATTCCCTGGAAGATTGTTCTGGCTTCAGTTTTTTCAGTGATATTTGCAAACAAACTGTTTTCAGTAATCTCAGAATAATGGAAGGCAGCAGACATTGCTTGTGTTCAGTAGGTCTCCAACATGAGAAGTACCCTGAAGGGTAATGTAGTGGCCATTAGTGACAACTGTGAAAAATGGCCATGTAAGACCTTCATATCAAAGATGACCTGATGTTCTGCTGTTTGCAAGGACAGTATTTCAGAAGAATGTACTAGTAGCATAAAAATGATTTTGAATGAGAAACTGTTAATACATGACCTGAAGTAAATATATCTAGAAATTGCTATAACCATGTACTTAGTTCACTAAACCCACATATATTACTGAGACAATCTTTAATGTCATAAAGAATAGTAGCTCCAGTAACCTTGAAGGCTCACTTGGAAATAAATGCACAAAATCATGTACCTGTTCCTTCTACTTGCCTTTTTCATATCAGATTCTTAATGCTATTTTTAGTTTGCTTAATGCTGCTTAGTCTGCTGTTTTTAATGTGGTCATATTCCAAAGGGCATAACAAGGAATAGGTTATCTAGTACTGGTGTCAATACTTAAAAATAATTGCTGTGGGAGTCAAGGAGACTAGTGTTAGAAACTGAGATGGATCTTAGTGCAGCAAGACTCCCAAGCATTTGTCGTGCTGCCTTCCATCTCTACAAAATGTGGTATTTTTGAGATAAAACACAGCACTAAATTAAACAGTAAGTTTAAGAAATGTCACTGCCTTGTTATGCAGGCTTTTATGCTGTTGCACACTTCTGTGCTTACTGAGTGCAGTACTTAACATCTTGAAAGGCCACTCTCTACATAAAGCTTAGTCATGAATGAGTCCTACTGGGGCAAAACTGCTGAAAAGAAATTAAACATTACATGTCTCTTAATGATTTGAAATAAAATTTTCTCGTGACTCCAGTGTGGCTTTCTTTCAATACCTTGTTTATGCCAGAATTATATGGGCTGGAAGATACCTCTTGAGGTTCTCTCCTCAACCCAGAAATACAGCATTATCTCTGCTACAGAACACTGAAGTGAGCAATTGCTTTTCCTTGTATCTACTTCAGGTGGCCCACAGTGCAAAATCCATGGAACTGAACAGACAACAAAACTCTCTCCAGAAGCAGCATGGTAGTGAGGTCATTTAGTTGTTCTTCAGAATAATTGTGTGCGTGCAAGTTTCTTGTTCTAACTCATCCCAGTGGTGCCAGCCTTACCTAATTTATGCCTAAGTGCAGGTGACTTTAGAGAAGTCCCTATCTGTGAATCATGGCAGACCTTAAGCACCAAACAAATGTCTTCTGAATTTGTACAAAAGCCTTCCTGTGTGCCATGAAGCATCTTAAACAGAAATAAAGGCATACCAAATTACAGAATTGATTGAAATCTCAGGCAGAAGGATAGGAAATTCCAGGAAATGGTGCCTGTTATGGTGAGAGAATGGGGGCAACAAAGTAATTTTGCAGGTAAAATTGTAGAGGAAGGTCTTTTGTTCCAGATAGATGCTGAATATTGGTGTGTCTGCTGTTATACAGGTGAATTATTGGTAAACGTTAGGTGACTAACATATTTTTACATTTTTCAGACTGAAGGTTAGAATGTTGGTGAAAACTGTGTAGCTGCAAAGATGTTGAATAGTGCTGTAAGGAGAAAATCTTCACCAATGAAACAAATGCAGTATTAATGGCTAGAAATATTTTATGTAAAAATGAGCTCAAAAATAATTTTGGAGCTTTTCTTAAAAGTAATTAAATATGAAGTGACCTTAAAATCTAGTAGTTTACATACTGGCAAGGGGAGCAAAATGGGACAGAAACTTTTGATCAAGAAATAATGGTTAGAATATTTTAAGAAAGAATCTTAAGAAATCATATTTTTATAGAAATTCATATCTTTATACCTTGTCTCTTCATTGCCTTTTCTTATTTAGAGAGTGATGAAACAGAAATATGCAATTACCGTATATTAAAAATGTTTATTTTCCAAAGCAGAGGACCTAAATAGATTATTCCTCCCATATTTTTGAATTTTTAGTCTAGATAATGAGATTAATTTGCCACAGCAGTAAGTACCAAATAAAAGAAAGTGCTATTTGAACTCTTCCTATTTATTTCTTATTAATGTATGCAGAAGTGTTTGACTTCTGTGAAAAGTTTACATTCAAAACTAACCTGTTAAGCTTTAATTTTTTTTTATTTCGAACTTTTGGGTTTTAGGTAGTTATCAGAAATCTAATACAGTGTAATGAAAATTTGCACATTTAATATTATTCTAATGGTTTTTCTTTTCAGAAATAGAAATCATTCTATATTCAGAATTTTTAAGCTGTTTAAGCAAAAGGGGAAAAAAGCCAATTTCATGAAATAGAGGAGCATGTCAGAAATGCTTCTTTTTACAGCTTCTGTGACCCACTGTTTCTTACTGAGATGGAGAAAACTCACATGTTCAAGGTTTTATGGTGCATTCTGTTCTGAAGTACTCACTTTTAATTCTGATTAGTGTTAATAATAATAATGATGATGATAATAATAATGTTGGTTTGTGGCATATTTACTGAGATATGGTCAATTGTAGAAAACTTCATTTTGAATTGTCACTCTTAAAAAAATATTGATATGCTGTCATGGTTTACTTTCAGAAATGATACTTTGAGCATTTGGAATTGGTGTGCTATGCTCCAGATTGTAAACACAATGTTGGAAGTTATAATACAGTGCAGAATCAGGGAATTCGTGGACTGTTTTTTCATCAGGTTCTTTCCCAAACAGCTGGATCTTGAGCAAGCTATGTAAAGTCAATGTAAGGATTTTTGGCAAGAGGGAGCAAGTATTTCTCTGAGAGATGAGCAAGGGTCAGATTATGTGATGATATCTGTTCAGTGTAACTGCAGGAATGGAGTTCAGTTATTGGAGCTCTGTGCTGAAGGTTTCCAGTGGGGATTTGCTCATGCAAGAGGAGTATCTGTAGTGTAAGAGACTTCTGTTCACTTGGGCTGCCTTTGAATACTTTTGAGTTCCCTCACTACTCATTGCAACCAAGCTCCTTACTCTTTATCCCCCTTTTGCAGGAGAGGAAGAAAGTAAAGGATTACCTAAAACAGAAAAACAGATCTTTATACAATTGTGTTGATTTTAAAGGTCTCCTAATGCTAAATACTAAGATCCAGTGATTTCAGCAACCTCAGGAGCCTCAGTGACCTGTGAAAGCCACATTCTGTATGTGATAAAGGTGTGAGTGAAGCAGGTTCTGTTGGTGTCAGCCCAGTGCACAGCCTGACAGTGTCCTGCTACTGTTACTGAGTAATATCTTCTAGTTAAAGGCTGTACTCATTGATCAACCAATCCACTTCAGGGTTTTGTGATAAATATGGAGCAAAGGCACATTAAATGCATGTGAAGAAATGCATCTGTCATGTCACTACTATTAACCAGTTGGTCTTCATTTTAGAAATTGATGTTTTGATGGATTCAAGGGATCAGCTTGATACTGGTGTGAGAAGAACTATAAACAGATTTATGAAGTAATTTTCATAATCAAATTTCACATCAATACCATCATACATTTTGAAGTCTCTAGGCAAGAAAAGACTAGGAGTTCTCTTTTCAGAAGGAGAAGAGTGCTGTTACTAGCATTCTGGTTTATAAAGTAAAGGTCATGAATTCAGGTTGTGTGCATTGGTGTCAGCATCTGTAAATTCTGCATGTTCTGCAGATGTTCTTTGCAGAAAGGCAAATTGATGTCATTAGTATGCTTCTAATTTTTAAAGTTAAGCTTTTAAAAACATTTTTTTTTCTTTAATGCTGCAGAACTGTGTACTTTGGTTGCTAAAATGAGTTGATAAATTATAGACAGCTTTTTGCCAACTCATGATATGCATTGGTTCAATTTAAGACTTCAGTTTATTTTGAGCTATGCTCAAACTTAGATTTATTTTAAGATTTACTACTTACCAGTGAGAGTACAACAATAATTTTTTACAGTCATGTACCATGTCCCTTTTGACTAGAACTGCTGCATTCTTCATTACAAATAAAATTCATTATGATAAACAAATATGGAAAAGGACTTTTACTTTTGATACTGAAGCAGCATCTTTAATGAGAATTTTTTAAGCATTGAGTCTTTTCAGACACATTTACTTGTGTTTATTTTTTTCCCTTACAAGCCACAGAAGAAAGAGGATCAGCAATCAGAAGCTAAAGCAAGTCCAAAAAAGTCATCAGAGCCCACAATTGACCTTTTAGGACTTGGTAAGCAATACATAATTACTTGGTTTTAAATCACACATAGATATGTAATTTTATATTATTAATAGATTATATACTTTTATTTTTTTTGTGATTACTGAAGATTAATTTGAAAACCATGAGATTGCATGCATCAATTTAAAATTATAAAGGAAAATGCCATTGGGATGTGGGTATATCAATACTAATGTTTTGCTAGTAAGAGTAATGAGATCCTGTGGGAAGGGGAAGTTATCAAAGTGATCTTCAAAGGCCTTGTGGATTGTAGTATTTCATTGTTTATGGTACAAGTGTACTTTTTAATGAAAATGCTGAGGTCATCTGGATTATGTATCTGTAAAATGCATTATATCACACAATTCTTTTATTAGTTAAAAGAATGGTAAACTGTCGGACTGCAGCTGACTAATACCTTGTAAAACTTAATATAGTGGGCATTTCAGTGTTCTGTACTGACTGCAAGCATCATTCATTTTTATCTAACGCACCGTTTTGTTTTCTGACTGGCAGGTAACTATGCGTTTGTCCTGTAAATAAAATGGTTTATAGTAAAATAGTTTAATTGACATTGTCTACCTGTACTGTTGTGTATAGGCCAGTCTCATAAAATGTGTCTTTTATTTATCTAGCGTTGCTCTAAATGTGCTTTTTCCATTTGATGGAATCTTAACATGGAAATAGGAGAATAAAATATTTCAGTATTTTTATTTCCTTTGAAATTCAGTGTTATGAAAATTTTCTACAAATTGTGAGTGGGTATTAAGAGTATTCAATTTCTATCAGTGTAATGGTTACTCTTAATTTTCTACATAATTTCTACATTATATTGGAGGAGGCTAATAAGTCTTTTAAATGTAATTCTAAAAATTTCACTTTAGAAGAATGTTGAGGTGTTTTTATTTTTTTGTTACAAGGTATGAATAATGTGACAAAACAATAAATGTTTTCTCTGTTTTAAAATTCACACTCTCATCCAAAATGCGTGGTTTTTTCCCTCTGATGTAGAGCTAACTGTAAAGTACCATTTTTGCATGGGTTATGTGTATGTTGTCCATATCTCATTCCAAGTAATTGCTACTATAGGCATGCAAATCTTAATTAACACTGTAGAACAAATGTAGAATGAGCCTATTTTAAAAAAACCAACAAAATAGGTGTTTAGACTTGTTGGAAAGCTGATTGTCCTTTATTTTCCTTTAGCAGACCAACAACCTAATTAAAAACTAGAATTTAATCAATGCGTGGTTTTGAGATTGCTAGGCTTCTATATTCTTTTGGTCATGATTTGAAAAAAATCTTGGTAACACTGTTTTATGATACAATAATGAACTCAGATTACATTGGCTAACTTGAGATGTAATGTGCAATGAAAATAATATTATAATTGGTGCTCAACAGCTCTTCTTGTTCAGGGAGATATAAACAGGGCAAAGTTTATAATATGTATGTGAAAACATAATTTTAGAGGAGGGAGTGCTTAAAGATTTTTTAAATAACAAATTGAAAAGCAGTATAATAAGCCAGTAGCACTTGGAATCCACTGAGCTGCAAATGAGATACGTGTTAATGAGGGCAGACCTGCATATTTCATTTGAAGAGCTGTCTTTTAATTAGCACCTGCAGTAGAAGACTTCAGATAGTATTAAAAGAGAGATCACATCAACCCAATCTATCATAGAACCATAGAGTAGTCGAGGGTGGAAGGCACCTCAAATGATCTTCTGGTCCAAGGAGTCCCCATGGGAAGGGGAGCGTAGAGATTATCTGGCATCCTGTCTGGGCACAGCCTGCAGACTTCCAACACTGGGAACTCTGCCACATCTGTGGAGTTGTTCCAGTAATTGATCTCATGGTAAAAGATTTCTTCCTTATGTTGACAAACTTGTACCTGTTGCCCTCTGTCTTTGCTGTGTGGCTCTGTGTGATGTGAAGAGAGGCTTTGTCCTCTTCATAGCTGCCCATTAAGTACTGGCATACTAGGATGAGAGTCTTGCTGAGCCTTCACTTCTCCAGGGAGAAAAGACCGACCTCCTTCACTCTTTCCTCATAGAGCAGGTCCTGCAGCCCTTTGGCCTCTTCATGCCTCTCCTTTGGACCCACTCCAGTCTGTATTTGTCTTGAATTGCAGGAGCCAGAACTGGACTGGAACTCCAGGTGAAGCCTGGGAAGTGCTGAGTCGAGTGGGTTGACCACATCTTTGCCTCAGCAAGTAACACCCCTGTGGATACATACCAGAATTTCACTTACCATTTTTGCTGCAGTGATGCACTGCTGATTAAAATGTTTGATATGTCGTATCAAATAATATTAAAATGGATATGATTGCTTAGCTCGTTCTTACTGAGCAGACATTTTTCTAATGAGGATTCATTCTCTTAGGACTTGATTTCTGCAAGTGAAAAATAGTACTAGCTTTTAGTAGGGCAGCTAAAAATCACTGGTGATAGCAGGTTAAGTAATTTTAATGGATCAGAATTCATGCTAGAATAATTTTGGCTTTCAGAGCAGCCCAGCTTCTTCGCAAAGTATTTTCTTGAGTAACCTCACTGCTAGCTTTGGGAATGGTGTTAGTCTCTGGATCATTGTTCTTTTTGTCTCGGTTGGTTTTGTAGTAATGACTTCATCACAAGGTAAACTTCCTTAGATAGGACTTATCCGATGAAAGCTGTAGCTGGTAATTTTCTAAAAGGAAACCCTTTCACTTTTCTTTACAAATTGCAGAATTTTCAAGAAAATATGCCTTGGCGAATTGTACCTTTAATCTTGTAATAGGAGAAAAGGCATAATATCCTCAGTGAAAGTACTATTACATTTGTATTTGTTCTGAGCCCTTTTAAATAGATTCATGTGTTTCCCTTGATCTCCTAGTCAGAGGGTTATTATTGAGGTGCTGTTTGAATACTCACTTTTTGATGATGCAACAACATTTGTGGGCTTTGGCTTTTTGATTCAGAATAGATTTTAGTTCAGAACTCCACATCCAGAAAGGTGGAGAAATGGGCATGTACAGGCTAAATATTGTTATGCTCTCTACAAGCAGTAGAGTTAGTGTTCTTGCTGTGCAACCCCAGATTCCTTCTTTCTCTTCCCAAGCATTGGGAAATAACAGCCTGCTTCTGTAGGCCAAGCCTGAAGCTGCTTTTTTAGTCATCTCTACAATTATTTGGATGTTACTCATGCTGGAAGAGTGCCCTGTTGAAAATGTGGAGACCTAAAATTGACACTAAAATCAATAATGCAGAATTTTATAAAATGAATTTTTAATAGGGTAATTATAGGAAACAGTCTTTCATTTGAAAGTCACAGTGTGTAAACCACAGTTCTTCAGCACTTAAGTGATTGGCAATGCTGCATTTTCATCTCTGATGTTAACTGTGTGCTCTGTGCTCTTTTTTGGTTTTTTGTTCTTACAAGGTAGATGTCTCCACTTATGCCAGGTTGGTTCATGTAAATGATTTCTTAATATTTAGTAAAAAATGGTGCGATAGCGTGTACAAATACAAATGGCATATTGGAATGTTAAACTGGCAGTTTGTGATCGTTGTGTGTGCCAAGGTGTGCCATTTAAAAATTACTTTGACATATAAAGGAAAAAATTATATTTTAAAATTATATTACCTTAAAGAATTACCAGAAAGAAGAAAAGTGCATTTTACATATTCTGCATCATTTGCCATGTTTAGATGTACCCTTCATAAAATTAACAATTGCATATCCTGGATTAACCACTGTAGCTACAATGAATAGGTAGAAGAAAACTGATTTGTTATGTTGTTATTTACTGAATTTTATGTGTGGGGCATTCATCTGGCATGGTTGGAGGTAAAACGTGATATGCTAAAAGCTGCTTATCTGCTTCTGCATGGGAAGTATTCTCTGAAAGAGCTCTCTGAAGTTTTGAGAGGTTGATCATGATATGAAATGTCACTGAATGCTGCACAACTGAGAAATGTACTTTTGTCAGGATTGTTGGGTAGGTAGCAAAGAAGCGTGGTTGGTCCCAAGTTGGAAAGTTTCATTTAAGAAATAGTAAAGATACGTTCATAAGTACATTAATATCATATATGCTAATATAGATCATTGATACCTGGAATCATGGAATAGTTTGGGTTGGAAGGGACCTTTAGAGGTCATCTAGTCCAATCCCTCTGCCATAAGTAGGGACATCTTCAACTAGATCAGGTTACTCAGAGCCCCATCGAACCCAGCCTTAAATGTGTGCAGGGAAGGGGCAGCTACCACCTCTCAGGGCCACCTTTCACAACTCTTACTGTGAAAAAATTCTTTCTTATATCTAGTCTGAATCTATGCTGTTTTAGGTAAGAACCATTACCCCTTGTTGTGTCACTGCAGACCCTAATAAAAAGTCTGTCCCGATCTTTCCTGTAGATCTTTAAGTACTTGAAGGCCACAATAAGGTCTCCCTGGAGCCTTCTCTTCTCCAGACTGAACAGTGCCAACTATCTTAGACTTTCCATATAGGAGCAATCCCTCTGATCCACCTTCATGGCCTTTCTCTGGACCTGCTGCAATAGGTCCATGTCTTTCCTGTGCTGGGGACCACTGAGCTGGATGCAGCACTCCAGGTGGAGTCTCAGCAGAGGGGAGTGGAGAAATAGAAACCCTTCCCTCAACGCACTGGCCATGCTGCTTTGGATGCAGCCCAGAATACAGTTGAGTTGCTGGGATGCAAGTGCACATTGCCTGCTCATGTCCAGATTTTCATCCTCCAGGATTCATAGGTCCTACTCTTCAGGGCTGTTCTCAATCCATTTGTCCTAAAGCCTGTATTTATAGTATGAATTGCCCTGACCTAGTACAGGACTGTGCACTTGGCCTGGTTGAACCTCATGAGGTTTGCATGGCCCCACTTATTGAACCTGTAAATATGTTAACATTTATAGTATTGCTGCAATGTTCAGATTATGCTTAGGTAAGCAATATATCTACCCAAAAGGAAAACATTTATAACCACTTGAGGCATTACTAGCTTTCTGGCTTTCCACATATTTGCAGAAGTATTATATAGAAATTGCCTCCCTGTGAATGCTTTTTTCCTTCTGCAACGATTTCAGTAGTAAATAAAATTTTACTAGTGCATTAAATAATTCTGCAATAATTTTGGCCAGACAAACCTTGTTTGAATCTTTGCCCCAGATTTTTGTTAAACTATTGACCTATTTCTCTCAGTTCTGCCTTTCTAATAATTTGGTGTAAAAAATAAGCATATGCATATTCTCTTTATTGAAAGTCTTGGTATGACTGTCATAAATGATAGTATATATAAAAATACATGGCTGAGTAGTAACAAGGTTCTTGTAAACAGTTTGGTTCATAAAAATTGAGTTTCAGAAATGCAGTTAAAGACCAGATCTGCTTTTTTGCTGTTTCTTCTCCTGCTGTCCCTTTGAAGCCCTTCTGCTGGTCTTTATTACTATTGGTGCAGATAAATATACCAAGGATTGATGATGTATATGAAAACTACGATGTATATGAATAACAGAAAGCAGCACTGAATTGGAAATTGTCATGTCAGGGATGAATAAAACCTATACAGAAAAAGAACTGTAAAGGTAAACTTCACTGGAACCCTTCACTATATTATTAAATACATCCTGGTATATAGTGGTTTTTTTCTGCTATCAAACTGAAACAAGATTTCCTAATCTGAAATCAGAAGCATCATCTGCTGTTACAGTGTGGCAGACAGCAGTCAGATATTATCTGTAATTGTCATAAACTGTATTGTTTTAAATTCATAAACTCATATTGTCATAAACTGTAAGAAGAGAAGTTTTGGAACCACACCTAGGAGCAAGGGTGAAGAACAGCATCTACTGATTCTTCACGTTCCCTTCTCTGACTGAGCATGGAAGCTCTGCTTTGCATCTGCTGTCATTGCAGTGGTTTTTGCTACATCTAATATTTCATTCCTAGCTAAGTAATCTGTGATGGTTGGAGCTATAAATTTCTCAAAATACTCAGACAGGCGCATATAACTTAATCTGATGCTTACCTGTTCCCTGGAGATATTACAGCTACGTTTCCTTCTGTCATATACACACCACCTCTTCTAATCGGGTTTTAATAGTAGGTGGCACAAGTTGCATGAATAGTGATATACTTAGAATAAATTAGAACTGAGAACTCTGCTGAGTATCTTTCTTCTATTACAGAAATGTTTTAAGATGAGAAGGGAAAGGAGGAAATACATCCTAATCCATGACCTTGTGTGTTGAAGTTGAGACTGTCCATAATCTCTATATAAGAACTGTAAATTATATTGAAAAACAAGATTGTGCATGCCTGCATGCAAATATATTTAGATGGAAACACTAATATTGCTACAAGTAATAAACTGGAGTGAAAACACTGTTAGGTTTTTTCTGTATTCTGAAATTTAGTTCTTTCAGTAGGGAAGAGGGAAGGTTTTTGGAGTCTTTTTTTAATACCTATAAATATTCCAACTATTACATTTTGAGAGATCAGTAAAACAGGATCATCTATTAATACTATTTATACAGGCTTAAAACACCGTTGTAAACAATAATTCAGAATGTCTGGTTTCTGCACCAGTGGAGATAGGGAGGTGTTTGTTCAGTAAGAGATGAAAGGCATGTGCATTACCAAATAACATTCTTACAGAACAAATCTAGTTTTTTTTCTTACCAAAAAATCTGAGTTTTCATAATATTAGTTTACAAGCAGCATATTAAATACTTGAAAAATACTATATTTTTACAAATAGATTCTATCATGAATGTTCTAAATATGTAAAATGCTTGTTTCAGTAAATGGTTGCATTTAAATTTTCATTCTTCTGTATTAAACGCCTTTACATTCAGGGAATCTAAACTACTTCAGAATATGACATGAGAGATTTTTTTTTTTTTTTTTTGTAATACATGTGCCTGACTGAGAAAATGAGAACATTAAATTATTAATTCCTGACAGTCTTTTTGCTTGAAAATTATGCACAGTTCATTCCTAAATTTATCTGAAATCTTTGGGGAGATGTTCTTGGAACTGTCAGTCTGCAGAATGACCTCAAAAGAAGCTTATGCTTAAATGACCAGTACGTTTATTTACACACATCTCAAAGCACTAATTTGCATCAAATGGTGCAGCAGATTATAGATATGGTCATTTTGCTGTCCACTGGCTTCCATTAATCAGAAATAAGGGAAGAAGGAGACCTTTGCATTAAGGTGTAAGTAGCTCTGTCATAATCATAGCTGCGTTTGTAACTTTGTTTTTCAGAATCATTGCAACAGCAGTCCCCCAGCAAAGTCAAATCACAGCAGTGTAATAAAGCTGACTGAGGTGGCTACTTCCCATTCCTCAAGCCATTCACTTTTGACTCAGCATGGAAGATCTAGTAGTGTCAGCTCATTTCTATGGCCACTGGGCCTTCATGGAAGGCAGGCAGAAATGAGTAGGCATCTGTCGTGGTTTGACCCCAGCTGGCAGCTAAGCCCCACACAGCCACTTGCTCACTCCCTCCATGGGATGAGGAAGAGAATTGGGAGGGTAAAAGTGGTGAGAAAACTTGTTGGTTGAGATAAAAATAGTTTAACAGGTAAAGCAAAAGCTGTGCATGTAAGCAAAGCAAAACCAGGAATTCATCCACCGCTTCTCATGGGCAGGCAGGTGTTCGGACATCCCCAGGAAATTGGGGCTCCATCACATGTAACAGTGACTTGGGAAGACAAACACCATGACTCCAAAAGTCTTCCTCCTTCTTCCCACTGCTTTATATACTGAGCATGGCATCATATTCAGGGTATGGAATATCCCTTTGGTAGTTGGGGTCACCTGTCCTGGCTGTGTCCCCTCATAACTCCTTGTGCATCCCCAGCCTCCTCACTGGTGGGGTCAGAAAAGTCTTTGACACTGTGCAAGCTCTGCTTGGTAATAATGAAAATATCCCTGTGTTATCAACTGTGTTTCCAGCACAAATCCAAAGCACAGCCCTATACTGGCTACTGAGAGGAACATCAACTCTATCCCAGCCGAAACCAGCACAGCATCTGTGGATAATGATCTTCTGAGTAGATGGTTTCAGAATGCAGTCTTATGATGTTAGTAGCAGTGTACTGTTTTCAGTGTACTGTAATCTAGGGATTTTGGAATATTGACCCTCCTGTCATGTATAAACAGCTGTGCCAGTCATGGCAGTGTTTCTTTTGCAGAGAAAATTTTTACTTAATCAGCTAGTTTGTTTTACCAGAGATGTCTGACTTCCGTGCTGAGATTGGCTAATTTTAGAGTTAACATCTTCTATTGCCTGTAAAAGCTTTCTTAAACTTGCTGCTGAGACCATTCATTAGAAAGTTCAGCAGAATCTAGAGTAACCTTTGTATTTGTCAAGCTCTGTGTAATGGCAACCCACTTGTGATATGCTTAGGTATAAATTTATTAGCCAATTTTTACCACTTTTTCTTGAGCAGCTTAAAATCAAAAGAGAAGTGATTGCTCTGTTCCTTAAAAACACTTTTGTGATATTTTTGTCCCCGTACCTTTTAAAGTACTTTTTTTCAAATTTTCTTTAAAGCATAATTCTTTTTTTGTCATCCTCTTTCACCTAGATTGGTAAATTTGTTCATGTTCATACAGACACCAAGGCTCAGAGCAAGAGCCATAGGTTCTTATGGATAATTAGCTCAGTGCCTGGCATGTGTGTTCATATGGAGCTGTAGAATTAAGTCTGTGCAAAGTACTTTTGAAAATGGGGAAGAATGGACTTCTTCCCTAATGCCAAGTTTATTTATGTACTCTTGAGTAAATTAGCATATCAAGAATAACTTCATGGATTCTAAAATGCAAATTTTAATTCCGGAGCACAGATGAGTGTATTTTATCTGATACACAGCTACCAAATTTGGACCTTCTCAGTAAGATATCTGTTTAAATTCTTACTAAAAATGTTGGTGTGCAGAGACACCTGAGAAATGGGTAGTGTGTACTGCTAAGTTGGTGTGATTGTCCTTAGGGAACTTTTAAGTGGATTTTTTTGTCATTGGTTGTTTTTCATTTGTTTTTTTTTTTTTCTGAAGGACATTAATGTGCCGTCTTTTTCTGGAAAGAAGTCTTTACAAAATCTGAACAGTCTGAAAAATATCTCAGAAATAGAGTACATCTTTGAAGGGGGCAGGGTAGGCGGGAATAGACAGCTTTAATTTTTCTCATGGTGTTAAGATATTAATAATTTTCACTTTAAAAGTGATTCTGTTGCTTTTTTAGATGGTCCAGCTGAAGCATCTGTTACAAATGGAGGCACTGCTGCTGTCACAGCACTGAATGATGACCTGGATATCTTTGGCCCAATGATCTCTAATCCTTTACCAGCAGCTGCAGTACCTCCTGCTCAGGTAAAATTTAATAAGTGTACTTAGTTGTATCTATGTGTAAATATGTGCACCCATACATAATGGGTAGCACTAAATTCTGGTTTTCCCCCTTTCCAGCTATTCTGAAGCTGGAAATGATGACTTCTGTATGTAGTTTCTATGTGCTCAGGAGAAGAGAAAGAAGACAGAAGAAAGCTTCTTTTGTTTCTATTCCATGGATATGTGATGTGACCTGCTGGTTAAAGAATTATTTAGCTATAAAATGCATAAAATCCAACAGAAGGCTAAATATTTAAGAGTGAAAAAAAGGAAAGTAAAAGGTGATGCCATAGGTGATGATGACTATTAATTGGTTAAATAATGGAGTAGCTGCTAAAGTATACTGAATTGTATGTATAGATAACATTTTAAATGCATTTCTATGATAAAAATTTGGTCACTGGACCTTTTGTGAGAGGAATTTTTTGACATTTTGTTCATGTTTGTACTAGTTTCTAGACTAAGTATGGTACTTACTAAATTGATTTTAAAATGGTAGAAAGGACAATACTGTTCTCAATATCTGGTATCATCATTACTATATTCACTTGCTGTAAACAAACCTGTCCAGATTTGTAGTGACATTTTTCTTTCTTCTGAGTGCTGTAATCAGGAGAAACAAACAGAACTCTTAGTAAGTATTTTTTATCAAGCACGCGATCCTTATGGTGTATTGCAAGATTTTATTCTTGGTTATCTTCCATTTTTAATCAGTAATCTCAAAGAAAATGTAATCAGATAATCTCTACAGATAAGAGACAGGAACACGAGTAGGTAGCAGAAGACAGGTTTCTGGTGGTGATTATGTGGGATACCTGCCTTAGCAAGTGGGACAAAGAATATTACTCTATTTTTCTTCAGGATTACCAAGACCTTGCACATGTTCTGTTTCAGGATGGTGGTGTCTAGTCTGGGAACTGAGGCTGGGCAAGAGTTGCTTCTCATTTGGCAGTGCTATGTGTATTTTGTAAGATTTTTCACCTTGCAACATGGATAAAAGTTGTATGGGATTCAGAGAAGAGTTAGGAGAATACAGGGTGACTTACTAAGAGAGGGTTTAAGGTCTTGGTCTGTTTAAATTTCTTGAAGTAAATAAGAGGTGTGATTATAATGTGGAATTATTTTGTGCGAGGCTGTAATTGATCAAGTGGGCATAAACTCAGATCAGCAGTTGAGTAACCCTAACATTCAGTTCCTGTGCTTGAAATTGGAAAATTTAAAGTAGAAGTCCATGGCCAAACCTTAACTTGAACTTGTTTGAATATCTATTAACAAACTATAGTGAAATTTTTCAAGATTAAGTAGAAGAAGGGGATCAAATGTGGAATAGCAGAGCTTGCATTCTCACTGAGATATTTATTATTATGTTCTGCATTGTAGGTGTGTCTGAAGTGCCATAGTGGGATTTGAGAGCTTTCCTTCTGAAAAAGAAGGGAGTTTATCGGTGTTGCTCAAACTGATCTATATGACCCTTGAGTTTTCACAAGACTACTTTTCTTCTCCATTTTAACCTGAAAGGCAGCATTTAATGCTAAATACACTATTTTATGGCACTGTGGAGCACAGAAATGTCTGTTTGAATGTTTTATAATGCAACTGAAACATCACGATGTCTGCAAAATTTAGGATTTATGTCCATTGTCATAGCCAAGACATGTTTTTCAAGTCAAAAAAAAGCATTTGTTTTTCCTTTTTCAAATGTGACTTGAACATTGATGATCATGAGCACTTTGACTCTGCTTTCAGATATGTCTTTATCACAGTTTTCAAAAACATTTAAAGTGTTTCTTCCCACTGTTCTGTATAGCTGGATGCTAATGCAAACTGTTGAATTTGTAAAGGACTGGTAAAGAATAATATGTGACAGAGTAATTTTTTTTAATAGAATTATGCCTATTAGCAAACTCAGGAGGGTTTAAGAAGAGTTACCTGAAGCAGCTCCTATGGTAGAACTAAATAAAAGGCATGTGCTATAAATTATGCATTATTCATGGACACAGAAAGGAAGGAAGAACATTTCATATGTTTAATGATGTTTTTTTCATGTGAAGTGGGCATAGCTAAATTATAGGTATTAGAATAGGGTTTGTTGTCAGACATTTTTTAGGAACTGAGCAAAGGTCTATCATTTTTACCTATACTTAAAGCAATTTCCTAAATTGTTTTAGCCATATGTTAATTTCAAATTTTGTATTATATGTTTTCCAGCAAAAGTGTGATCTTCATTCTTCCATGAAATTTGTAGGGAGGAAGAGAAGGAAAGAACTGGGAGGTATTAACTTTGGAAGTATTGATTCAGTGAAATATTTATTACAAGTCTTTCTCCAAGGAGGATACTAAAATCAGTCAACTTAAACTTTTTTAGATTTTGTGTGTGTGTATGTGTCTGTGTGGGTCTGATTTGAATTGTAATGTATTGGGAGCTGAAAATCAATTCAGTGGCTACAAAAGTATATTTTCATAGAAATGATGTATGTTTTTCATGATTCATATCTGCAAAACTTTGATGGTATATTTTAGATAGAGATGTTCATAAATATTCATTTTTCCCTGAGGTCAGGTGTATGTACCTAATATGGTTGCCATAGATTGGCCAATAAGCTTCAACTTATTAATCAATTTTGGTGATTTAATATGTCAAAGTCCTTAGATTTTATGTAAAAATGTATTGTTTCAGAAATTTGCTTTATCATGAGTATTATTTAAGCAGGCTCTTACTGGAGAGCTATTTAGTCCTATTCCAATATGATCAGTTGAAATGTTTATAGTTGCTGCTTATGTTTATTTTACCCCTGTCTGTATTTTCAGGTATGTGAAAGCAAAAGTTTTATTCCTTCAAACAGAGTTGGAGCAATTCCAAAAGTGACTACAGGCTGGGCAATAAGTGGGTTGAAGGAAGTGCACAGAAGGACTTGGGGCACTGGTGGATGCAGCTCTGAATATGAGCTGGCAATGTGCACTTGCAGCCTGGAAATCCAGCAATATCCTGGGCTGCATCAGGAGAATTGTGACCAGCAGGTCAAGGGTGGTGATTCCCCGCCTCTGTTCCACTCTCATGCAACCCCCACCTGCAGTGCTGTATCCAGCTCTGGGGTTCTCAACATAGGAAGGACATGAACCTGTTGGAGCAGGTCCAGAGAGAGGCCACAGAGATGCTCAGAGGGATGGAGCACTGATCCTGTGAAGTGAGGCTGAGGCAGCTGGGGTTGTTTAACTGGATGGGGAGGGACTCTTTTTCTGGGAGTCTAGTGACAGAACAAGGGAAAATGGCTTCCAATTGAACAAGGGTAGTTTTAGGTTAAGTATTAGGAATAAGTTCTTTACTGTTTGGGTGGTGAGACTCTGAAACAGGTTGCCCAGAGAAGTTATGGATGCCCCCATCCTTGGCAGTCTTCAAGACCAGATTGGAAAGGACTCTCAGCAGCCTGATCTGCCCATGTCAGGGGGTTGGAAATTGATGACCTCTAAGGTCCCTTCCAACCCAAACCATTTATGAACCCATGATTATACTCTCTTTGGTTCTTCAAATGCCTTAGGTGGAGCACAGTAGAAGAGCTGGCATCGTCCTCCAGAATAAAAAGGAGTCAGCTAAACAGAGTCTAGGTGAACAGAAATTTATTTTGAGTTCTAGAGAAGAGAAATCTGAAAGAGTTAGAAGTGGGACTGCAAGGAAGATAAATATTTTTCAAGCCTAGATAAGGATAATTGCAATGGAAACACTGTGTTGCTTGTTGTGAGTACTGGACATGCATCAAAAAATAAAGTTGAATTTTTAATCGTATTGTAAGGTTAATTATGTTCTTGGATGTGATCTGAGAAAGTGATGGAAATCTTAATCTTGACTTTTTCAGATGTTGCTGATAATTCCAAAAAGTGAGGGAACAGATGAGATCTTAGTGTTTTTCTTAGTGAACTGAATATAGTTGAGTGCTCATTTCCTCATCAGTTATATACCAGGAAATAACAGTTGATTATTTTTAATGGAACTGGGTAGATGTCTACAAAATATGCAAAATCAAAACCAGGAAGACTTGAAATAAACATCACGTCAATTTACAGTGCAAAGATAAAAAGAGTAAGCATCGTAAACAGAATTTAAGACCTTAATAATGTACTTAGTACCTTGCTTACATAAGAATAATTTTGTGCTAGGCTGTATTTTCCCTATGCAGGTAGCTCTTTCAGTCAGGAGGGAGAAATAGAAAGTGTTGTGTGGGGCCATTATTTATCACCATACAAATGGAAAACAGTAGAGGCCTGGCTTTTCTACAGGTCATCCCTGCTTTCCTAGATACCAGGCAGAGAGGTGCAGGTAGTAGGAAAGTGCACATGTGCTTTTTTCTGTCCTGCGGTCCTCTCAACTCCATGTGTCCCACTGTCCACTTCCCTCTTTCATTTCCTCTGTTGCCACCTCTCTTTTAATTTGTAGGAAAAATTCTGTTGCACTGATATAATGAAATTGCTTATCAGTATGATACTTAAGCACCTGATGAGCATTTAGGTTTAGCATAATGACTGTCTGAGAGTACTGTGTGTAGGAAAATGATTATATGAATGCCAGGTGTGTTTCTACAGAGGTCTTGGGTGGCATGACAATGTTGGAGATACAAAAATCATGTCAGTGTTGGTTGTTTTTTAACTTGGATGCCACCTGCTGTTTTCTTGCCATGTATTTTTGCATTACCTTCCATTCATTCAGCTGATGAGCCCTTCAGGGAGTGCTTTTCTGGTGCTTTGGCTCCTTTGAGGATCTTCCAAAACCAAACCGAATGAAGAGACATTAAATGAACATTTAATCTTAGGTTGTAAGCATATCATGATCAGACCTCCAGGTTTCCAGCTCTGCCTTCTAGAGAAAAGCAAACACCTTTTTTCTCTTCCCTTTTTACAGCAGTTTTGGAAATTTTTCACCATCAACAGTGTGAATGCACTCCTTTCTCTTCCTGGTTTCTGGCAAATTTAGCTGATAACAGAATTGTTCTGTGTTGTTCTTTATTTACCCCTAATCGATGGCATTGCTCTATGCTTGAGGTTTTAGCACTTCAGAAGTCACAGAGTTTATGTGTTTTTTGAAGCTGGATATTGAACATTGGTATTGTGGTGTTTGTAACAAATCCAGTATGACCATAGTGGTCATACTTAGTCAGCAGCACACCAGCGAAAGTAGATTATTATAGATAGTTGCTTTAAGGAAGATTACAGGGGTGTTCCATATCTGTGTATTTTGTGGTGTCCTCTTGTCTGTCTGATAAACTTGGATATGGAATCTCGATAAACAAACCTGATTACGTGTTGAGTTCATTGACAGTGGTATTCCAAGGAAGATTTTGCTTTAGTGTGGAAAAGAGTTGAAACTCACATAAGATGTGGGTGCAGTAGGTATATGCTAAGCAACTTATCTGGACTAAAATAAGGCCATAGTTTAAGTATGATTTGCAGTCCTGGCTCTTTTTCTCTGTGCATGCAGTTGATTTGCATTAAAAGTTCCCACTGGTAACAGAATAAGTTGTGTATTTTAAGGAATAGAACAAGAACTTGTGTATTGCCTGGTTCCCTGAGAAGGCTCCCATATGGAACTGAGTGGGTATGAGCAGCAACCTCACATCACTGAGAGACACCTGGATGTAATTTGTTTACAAAACATTCTATTGCAAGAGCAGTACAAAGCCTGCCAGCCTGCCTCTGTTTTAATTTTTCAGTTGTAGATTGCAGTAAGTTTTAGATAATTATGCTTTCTCAATAAGTGAAACATGCTTAAAGAACTCTAAGCCAATTATAAACAATATATTTTAGAAATTTCATTACTTGAAGCAGATAACCAAAAATTTGCTTTTTCTCCAAAGATACATTTCAAATCACTAAATCTTTTGTTTTAGCTCTTCTCTAATCTATTCTGCCTATGAGAGGATTAATGAGATGCGAATTTTAATCTCCTTATTGATTTCCTAATTATTTTTCATAATATAACTCCAGCTCTTGATTTATGCTTCTCACTGATGAAGAATATAGAAGCAACAGGAATGAATAATCTGTATGTGTACACCCTGAAGCTGGTTGACAATGTAGTTTTCTTTGTTTTGTAGCCTCCATCTGGTCTGAGGGTCTTTCCATATTGCCTGTATGTCTTTTTCTGTCTTTAGTCATACCACGTATTTTTAAATTTTCTTTCACTTAAATTTAGTTTCTTAAATTAATGAGGTTTTATTAAGTTGAGGGGCAAGGCTGTACAGTAAATATTTAACATAATCTTTTGCGGGTTTCTTTCAGTAGTCTGTGTTGTCTTTTATTTCCCAGAGCACTTCCAGCACTAAACCAGCAACTGCAACCTTGTCTGGAGCAGCCGGGGATCTTGATCTGTTTACTGAGCAAACAACAAAATCCGAAGAGTCAGCGAAGAAACAACTCTCCAAAGACTCCATTTTATCACTGTATGGCACAGGAACAATGCAGCAGCAAAATGCTCCGGGTAAATAATGTTGTGAAGGTTTCTGTGCAGTCCTATTTCAATCTTTATCTAGAAAAGTTATCTTCTTCAAGTATGAAGCTAAGGTTGGATACCTGCTAACTATATTCAAATGAAGGTTTTTATTTTCAGGTTTTATAAAGCTGAGAAAAATTGCTAAAATGTAATATGGATGATAAATAAAAACATATATGTGTTTTTAATTTATTTATCGCTGTTCAGATTATCAAGTGTACAATTTACTGAAAGATTTGTGAAGTCTGCTTCTGCCATGTAATTCATCAGTGAGGGTCTCGGTGTGCAGCATCTGAGTGTGCAGCCAGCAGGCTGTCAGGATCCCTACAGAACTGTCAGAGCTTTGGTTTAGCTGTATTTGTGTGAATACAAATCTTCCAATACAGCAGTTGAAAGGTTCTGGTTCACCTCAGGGGTGCCAAACATTTCTTGGCAGTTAATCTCGTGGTGATTAATCTTGCCCTTTCCTTTGAGAATATTAAAGCAATTTTTTGCTTTTACCAAAAGCTAAATTGGCAGCACTGAATACAGGTGTACAGAGTTATCTTTACTATTATTTTCGTGTACTTCTGACTTAGGGATGGGGGAGGAAAATCACAAGACACTTCTGCTAAAATCTTCCCTTCTCTGGTACAGGTATGTTCATGGGGTCGTCTTCTATGCCATTTACCACACAACCATCAACTCACTTTCAAGGCTTTCCAACCATGGGAGTTCCTGTGCCAGCAGCAACTGGGATGATGGGAAATATGATGGGACAATCAGTGCCAGTCATGGGACAAAGCACAGGCGTGATGGTAGGAGTGGGAATGCCCAATGGATTTACTGGTACTGCACCAACTGGTGTGATGGGACTTCCTCAAACTGTCGTTGGACCTCAAGGTGGAATGGTGGGACAGATGGTCACACCACCACAAAATAAGTATGGATTGCAACAAAACCAACAAGCTCAATGGAACCTCTCTCAGGTAAAAACTGGCCATTCCCAGACAAGAGTGCTTTAGGAAGGATGATGCTTTTCAGATACAAAATGTGTGGCTGTAGGAGGAAGGTCAAATGTAACCAAGTTAAAGACTGCTGGACTGTGAGCTTCTCAGAGGCACATGTTAACAAACGAGTGAATAGTTCAATGAAAGATAACTACTACAAAAGCAGAGAATAATTTTGCCACGGTAGATGAAACTCAGTTCTCTGCTTCCATAGCTCTTCTCATCCTGTCATCTGAGCCAGCCAGGTAAAAAGCTTAGCTTAGCTAGAGTTACAAAGTTCTGAAATGTAAACACAGCCTTTTAGCTAAAAGCAGAATTTAACTGCTTGAGAATAGCCATTAACAATGAATACTTTCACAGATTTCAGGATAAATTTTGGTGGAATGTGAAGTGCTTTGTGCTCTTAACATTTTCCTGTAGATAATTTGCTTAGGTGCATCTTTTATTTATCTGTAGCATTTCCAACCTATTTTTTGAACATGTTTAAAAGGTTCTCTAGAAGGGTTAATGTATATGTAATATGTATTTGTGCGTTTTCCAAGGAAATATCTTGAAATCAGGTATTTGGGCATTTATTGGAGCAGGGTGAGGCCGAAGGATCAGACCTTAATTATTCTCTTGGAGTTCAGCATGGATGATAGCAACTATTTTTTTCATGCTATTGTTTGCGTTATGATAACCATATAATAATTCCATGCTGCTTAGTAATCCAGGAAGAGAACCTTAGTGACTGACTTAAATTGGATGATAAGAATTTACTGTTCTGCTCCATCTTATGCTGTGAACATTTATGAAGGTAAACATCATTTGCTACATGGATAAAACAGCCCCTGTTTGAAAATACAAGCTGTCATTCTGCTTTGAAAAATAATTCTTAAAGGTGAGAATTTCAAAATGTCAGATCAAAAAACCTGTGGATATACTGGTGGCAGTCTTTTCCTAGGTAGCTAGCTTTGAAAAGACCTTACCAGCTTTGAAATTAAAATCTTGCCTCTTATCAATTACATGCTAAAAGTTGGCTCCAAGAACAAGCTCTTCACATGTTCCTGTACCCCTTGCACATCAGATGTTGTCAGTATGATGACATTCCATGGTCTGCAGAACTCTGATCTAAACTCTGACTCCAGTTGAAAAGGGGAGAGCTTGCTTTACCAGACTAACATGTTTTATATAGTCTGCTGCTTAAGAATTCTGCCCCAGAAGAGATGAACCACTGGGTAAAGCATGTTTTCATCAGCTTTTTTTATACTTCCAAGTTCAGTGGTGGCTTGTTTTCTGCAGATACACAGTTCTGTGTGAAAATACGCAGAACTTAATTTGCACTAGTTTGCAATTTACTTAAATTTTTCACCAGTGTTTCAGTTTCATTTTGCAACCTGGTATTGTTTGCTCATGTTTAAGTGAACTCTGACTTTAACCTAGTGCTGCCTTTAGGTTGAATCAAATGTTACTTATCCAACATTTCTATTCATTGGCTCTGATTATTAATTGCTCCAAATGCTCTTTTGTTCTCAAACTCATTTTGACATCGAGCACTTAAAATTACAGTGACTAGATATTTGTAAAGACTACAAATAATTTTGCAACAACCCTGAAATGAATGTGCTGAATTTTGAATTCTTTCCCACCTTTAACTAGAAGTTAAATTCCTGTGAATTTAATTTCATGTGTATTATTTTACTCTTTTTTTTAAAGGAATTACAGTGTCTTGAGTAGATTTTTTAGCAAGAATGGTTAGATAATGCTCAAGTTTATAAATCCACATCATTCTTTGTTGATTTTCACCTAAATGGACAATTTCTGTAAAAATTGGTGTCGTCAAGATTATGAAGTCTCCAAAAAAATCTTGCTGGAAAAAAAAAATCTGGAGCTTCAAGGGCAGACAAGACTGTATTACTGTCTTTGGTGTTTCTTTATCGCAGTTGCTACAATTTTGTTTGTTAGCTTTAAAACTGTGAAAGCAAACTTTTATCAACCAGCCACACTGGCCACCTCCTTCTCATGCTGTCAGTTTTTGTGTGACACATATACCAAGTTCTGCAGCTCATCAAGTGATGTATGTTGGTAGTTGGAGGACACCAGAAAAGCTGGTAAAGTGAGAAAATGCTTTGAAACTTGGATGGAGTCCTTTTTATTTATTTAGGGAAATGTAACTGGGTGGCTGGTTGAAGGCAGGACTGCTTTTGGCTAGCAGCATGCTGTGTTTCAGTGCCAGTGCTAACCATGCTTGTGTGTGTGTGTGCCTTGCAGATGAATCAGCAAATGGCTGGAATGAACCTCAGCAGTTCCAGCAACGTGATGGGCTTTGGCCAGCCCCCCAGCACAGCTGCAGGATGGACTGGAAGCTCCTCTGGCCAGACTCTCAGCACACAACTGTGGAAATGAAAGTTGCAATAGAAATCTTTCCCCAAACAGCCACCTAACATTCCTTGTTCAAATACATTTACTTTTGCTGTTCCTTCCATGTACATATATATTCTTTTTCTTTTTCCCCAGCTGTTCAGATTAAGAATATAACTGACTGACCGTGTTGTGGTCTATATTGATTTAAATTTGATGTAGTGAAAAGCAGATCAAGAATATATTTATACATCATTGGAAGCATTTTCATACAATGCGTATGATTTCATAGACCATATTAAGAAGCTGCTTAACCACATACTGATTTTTTTCCCTCAAAATTCTAGATCAAATGTTTGCATATAAGGGATGTAGCTATCATGTTAGTAATATCCAAAAATATGAACCCCAACCCCCCCAAAAATTACCCAGTAATCCTGTAGAAGGTACTGTATGAACAAATGTTTAATCATATATAAATAGAATGTAAATGTATCACTGAGCAATGTTTTCTAGTGTATCAAACAAATTTTGTTTCATCATACATTTCACTGTGATGTTGTTATGGTGTGCATAACAGGGAATGTGGTTATTGAAAGAAAGATAAACCTGGATGTTACTGTAGTTCTACAAATCAATAGTTTATTCTTTTAAATATGAGCATTTGATGCATTTGAGTTTCCTGTGGTAAGGTCTCCAACCTGGCTCAGGAGGCAGGCGCACAGTGTTAAAGCTGAGAACTGACAGCACAATATGCATTCAAGGTAACTCAGTGTGAACAGATATATTTTGTCTTGCAGAGAGATCCAGGTTTATGACAGTGATTGTGTTTACATTTTATGGTGCCTCGTAATGATAAAATGTTATTTCCCTATATTAAAAGGATAAATCCGTAAATGATTGTGGGTTTTTTTATTTCATAATTGTATGACCTAATTGACCCCTGCTTTTAATGAAGTAAAACATGTTCAGTTTGGAGGATCCATTTGTACAGATATTTAGACCAACAGTTCGTGAGTTAAAATCAGTTTATAATTACACCATTAAGCTGGATAAATACAAAAAGTATATACATAAATAATGACTTTGAAAATACTCCATTGCAGCCATGTTTCTTTATGTGGAAACAGCGTTAAAACAAAGGTAAGTGTCAGTTTATTAAGCTGAGAGTTCAGAAATGCATGCAGACAAGTTAGAACAAAGCACACCCACTTGATTTGCTTATTAGAGTCTCTGAAAGCTTCTTTTTGTTTGCACAGAAATCTGTCAGGTCTCAGGCAGCAGCAGATGATTTTAGCTGTCTTTGTCCTGCCCTTGCCGAGGGACTGTCCCCCCACGTCATACCTCAATATTGACTGTGTCCAGGTGGTACTTTGGCTCGTTAGCTAGATTCACTTTCTCTGTTCGGGTGTGCCATACAAGAACCTAGAAAATAGCATGTGTGTCAGTAAAGTCATCTGCAGAGATGACACAAACGCTTTTCACAAAGTGTGGTGATCAGTACCTTTGTGCAGTTGTTTGCTTTTGGCTCCAGTTCCTCCACTGTTGTTATCTGTTTCAGAAAATCAGATTCTTGCATTCCTGGTTGAGAGCCACGACGCTTGAATACAGCTTTGGGATGCGACAGGATCACTTGGAGACTCACAGCAAATCCTTGGAAAGGGAAAAAGGTTGAGAAAGACCTTTAGGCCTTACATTTTTGTGCAGTTACACTTATGCCTAGAAATCTCCCATGTTCTTTTTAAAAATGTGTACATTTGATTATGTGGATAGACAGTAATTGGTAGGTTTGTACATCCTATATTGTATTGTTTTGTTTTGTTTTGCCCTTAAGATACAATCAGATTTTTTAAATTGCACCATATTTTCAACATGTTTAATGTATTTCCCATCATGTAGGTAATATGCTTTCTTGCCTGAAAAGTCAGGTATTGCTAAAATCTTGGGTTATTCTTCCTTTCTACTTTTAATTAAGAAATGAAACTCAATTATAAGTAAAACAAAATGTATGAAATTTACACTGTACAAACTGTTCTACAATACAAGGTGGGAGTTGGGAAAAAAGGTTAAAATATGTTACAACTGTGATATATAGATAGCTTTAGCCTGTAGATTTTTAACATCCTTGTTGAGGAAAGACAAGTCATACTAATGCTCTGCCTTGGGAATGGCTTTTAGCACCAGTGATCTGCCAGGCAGTCTCAGCTGGTCTGAGCCTGGCACAGCATAGCTCAAAGGATTTATTCAGTGTACACAGTTCTCTGCAGTTCTTTTCTCTACTAACATGCATCAGGTTCCTTGAAGGGAGACTGCAAACTGAGAAATCACTGGTTTGAACAAACTTGCCCTCTCTGAAGAAGCTCCCATGAATCTCTAATTTGCTATTTATAGAACTCTCCCATTTTCTTTCAGCAATCTCAGTCATATGTATGCTTCTTTAACTATGACTCAAAAACTACACTGACTTGTAAAGAAAAATTATATTTGTAACTAATTCCTTTTGTCTGATTGCCAAGCCTACCAAAGAAATCCTTTTTTCATTAGTTCAGAGTGGTTCCATCTGTCCCTTTATTACACAAGTAGTTTTGAATCAGTTCTGGAAAACTCCAAAAACATTTAATTCTAAAGCCAGTATTAAAATTTTATCAGTTTAAAATTGAGCATAACTTTCTGTAACTTAATGTAATTCTGACCCCTTTTTAGTAGAAATGTCTTCCTACTGTATTTTCCTTGAAAATATCTGTGACTTACGGGAGCCTTTTGAAGAGGAAAATACAAGGAAGTATTTATTACATCACATGTAAAGAAAGGCACACTGAAACCACTTTATCATGCTCTTGCTTGTAGGAAAGCAAAGGAAGACACCAGAAAGTTTGTTTTGTTTTCAATAAGGATTTGGAACCTTATGAAGACTACAGGTTGGATGTAAACTGAGGTCCCAGTTCACTGATGGACACAGGAAACTTACACATTATATATTTTATGTAGCTTTATGCATCCTGTCCTGCCTGAGGTAGGGAATAGGTGTCTGCATAGACAGGGCTTCCCCACACCCTGCAGTGCAGTCTTGCTTCTTACTGCTTGTAGCCTGGCATGATGGAGCATGAGGTGGGCTCTGTCCCATGCTCTTGGTAGCCAAGTGTAATCATTTGGGAAGAGCTGAGGGTGAGAGTTTAAACTCCCTCAGCTACAGACATGTACATGCCAGCTTGCTGCACCTCAAAAGGGGACCAGAGACTTAGTACTGATGAACAAAATGGTCTGCTTAGTGGATTTAGTTAGGCTTTGTTGGCCTTTTTTCTTCAAATGAAAAAAAGAAACAAACTATAAATTTTGGATGCAACTGGGCTTTAATAATTTTGAGCACAAAAAAGAAATAGTTCTTTTGCATGGGAAGGCATTTTTGAAACCCTGGTCAGCTGTGTGAGCTGCTCTTTGTTTTTAAATACATTTAAGATTCAAGCTGCCCATGCATAAAGAAGAAAATGAAGTAAACACCAAAATCAGTGTCCTAGATTTTAGTGCACAGGAAGAATCCTAAGCAGAAGAGACACAGATTTTCCGCTGTTTATCTTTGTGATGTAAGTGTGGCTCCCTGGGCCCATAGGCTATACTTATCCATACATTAATTTCTCATAATTCCTCTTGTTGCAAGGCTTGCTCCTCTGTTGAGAAAATTGGATTGAGTTCTCAGGGTGAATTTCTCCTACACACAGATGTTCAAGTGGGCCGTGGCCCCTCATGTGACACATGGCCCTGCTACCATGCTATTGCAAATTGTCATTTGAGGATGCTGTCAAAACTTAGCCATTAACTAAAAGTTAAATTATAAACAAAATGTTGCAGGTGACAAGCATGTGCACTGACTGGGCTGAGGTTTGTTTCTTTGGTCAGGGTCCAGGCAGTCTTTGTTTGTTAAAAGAATACAATAAAGCTGCAACTTGAAGAGATAAAATAATTCTAGGAGACTTATCTCCTGGCTCTCTAGTTTTTCAGTTGTGCTTTATAAAAGCTTTATTTTCATATGTATGACATTTTGTAAGATAGACCTGGGAAAAAAACACTTTCTAGTGACAACTTTAAGTTGACTTTATCAGATGTATCATTTTGGTGTCAGAAGAGACAGCTCAGGTTTTGACCTGATTGGCACTAATTATTTCTCTCAGTAGATAATGACCCTGTGGTAATAGATGAAAAGACACAGTTGTTTTGAATTCTATCACTAAACAAGGATTTATCTGGGATTACTGTCTCCAGTGTACCATAACTGAGCAGTGGTTACATGCACACAGTTATTGTACTTAGTCATTATTCCTCCAAGGTCATACTGGGCATAACTTCACCTGAAATGCCACAAGACAGTTTCATAGCTGGAATGTGAAGAGGTGTTTCGGGGATTTTTTGGTGTTTAATGCAAGATTGTAAATTAAATCTAATTGGCTAAATAGCCACCTAGATAGGAATTAATTTGTTGGAGGACAAGATACCTGGGAGACATGGCAGATATTGCATCTGTTCTTTCAATGTAAGCTGTTTCTGTTAATTCACAATTTGACTTGTGTTAGATCTATGGCTTCTGTTAAAAGGCAGAACTATTTTTCTTCATCCAGTTAAACTTGAGTCAGGGTTTAAAAGTTTGTTGCCATGGTTAATGCCATTGCTTCCTGGATGTTCTAGATAGGATAGAAGCTGAAGGCAAGCTGGAAACTTGAGTGTTTATCATTTCTGGAGTGTATAAATGCTAATGTTCAATGCTGATGTTGAAACAGATGTGCTGGTTTCCACATAGATAAAGGTCTTGCCTTTGGCTTGGGCTCTGTAGCTTTCAAGTTCTGTTCTCCCTGTGATCTACTTTTTGGGTTGCAATAAGGCAGAGATGTCTAATCAGGAGGTTTTGTAGTTAGGAACAAAGGCAACTGCTGACATTAATTTACCATGAAGCTTGGTTATAAACTCAATGTTTGAAATCATATTTATCCTTGGATGAGAGGGAAGGTTGGTGTTTGGGGGGGGGGGGTGTTGAGTGCTGGCTGCCATAGCCACTTAAAATTTTTTTGTTTGTGACTTCCAGCAGTGGCTCTCTCTCAGATTCAGTAAAAATATGCCATGTTTTGCAGTTCCATGAATAGACTACCATTTTGTTCAGGGAACCCTAAGAAAGATGAGATGTACTGAAAATCTCATGACTATAGCAAAATTTTTTTAAATTATAGTATAAATGGTGGATGCTCAGGCCCTAGCAGAGGTCCTAGGGCACAGTGGATGAGCTCTGGACCCCAAGTCCAAAATCTGCTGGCCTACAGACTTGAATTACAGTCACATATTAATCTCTATGACTGAAATAGCTCCTGGAGTGCTGATACAAGCATCTGCCTTCTTGAACAACCTTCACATTAGGAGAATTGCAATCTAACTTTTTTTCTTGAGTGATCCAAAATTCTGGCACTAGGAGCAGGCCAGAAGTAAAACAACATTTAATACAGAAGACTTGAAATCAGATCCATACTAAATAACACAGTGCCTACCTCAGTGTCACCTTTTTGCTTTCTACCTTCTCTCTCACCTTTCTTCCCTGAAGGTGGTAAGCGAGTCTGTGTCAAATTCTAGAACCCACCTCGATTAAGAACTGAAGCAAAACTCTGGAAATACCTCAACTAATTCATATGGTGTGTTGGTTGCTAGGCAAGAAGCAACACAGGTAACAGATACTTTGCTTTCTGAATCCAGTTTAGCATCGGAGGACAACAGTGTCAGACACAAATTTCTCAAGCTAAGTAACCAGTGTTTAATGGACTGACCTGATGTGATTGCCATGTGCAAGTGTGTTTCAAAGAATCTGGGGAGGTGGGCCAGCTGGAGTCTTTGAGCTGAGCCCCATGAAATCAGCAGGACCTGTCTCCTGTAATGTGAATTTGGCCTTGTATTTTGCTGTCTAGAACAAGAAGTTTATGTGCTTAAAGTCAAGGATGTGCTTCCTCTGAACAGCCACAAGTTAAATCAGACAAATTTAAGCCATCACTCTGTTCATACCCAGCCTCATGAGCAAATTCTTGTGAAAATCACTGTGAAAGATTGTTCACTAAACCAAAGAAAGCTCCTTACCCAGTGCACTGGGACATGAGCACAGAACATGAACAGCTGATAGGTCTCCATATCGGTATTACTGTATGCATCTATACTATTTGCATGGCAGTATTTTTAAAACAGATCCTTGATCTTCCTTATGTGTGGCATTCAGTATAACTTAAGTTGCTTGTCTTTGGGAAAATGGAAAAATGCCAGTGATGGACTACGGCACAGACTTAGGTTTGGTAGCAAGTCCCTGGAGGTGTGTTGGGAAGTCAGGAGAAAAGGGAGAGTGCAGGAAACTGCATGTTGACACACATCCTGTAGCCTGCTCAGACACCTATGGAGTTCTGGATTTGCAGTTCTGTTCTGTTTGTGTCCTGCCACTGTATTCCTGAGCGGAATGAAGAAGCAAATTTTACATCATTTTTAGCAGTCTACGCTGTGTCCATTTCTCTCCTTGCTGAAATCAAAAATGAAATTCAATTTCTTCAGTATTTCTTGAAGAGTAATAAAAGTTCTCTCACAAAGTAGTAACTCCTGGTGTGTGGTTGGGCACTAACTTCCTCTACTCTAAAAGTTTTGGGGTTTTTTTTGTCTCTATGACTTTCCCTTACATGATTTTGGTCAAACCACAAGCAAGTAATGCTCCTAATGGAGGAGCTGCTTTTCCCTCAGCCAGCATCTGTAAGGTAAACAGCTTCAGAACTTTCCATGTATATCTTCATGTCTGGGTTAGAGTCCCTTGGCTGATGTTGTGTAATGGCTTTCTGCCTGCTGCTAATGAATTATGAACCATGCTCTCACCTTTATAATGCCATCAGTAATCCCTTGTAGAGTACAATATCAATATGTATCTGCTAATCCACAGGGACTGTTAACCGCACAGCTGCAGTCCTTGACATGCTGCATGCTTTTGGGCATTGAATACCTGCTTCACCCCTGAGGAATGCCTTCATCTGAATACCCAAGTACTTATTTTTATGCCAGGTGGTACTATTGACTTGAAATGCCTCTACAGTGCAGAAAAATTCACCTGTAACCTTTTTGTCTTTGAGGTGTTAACAACTGTTAGTCCTGCTTTATTTACTCTTTTTAACCAGTTCACCTGCAAATATTGTACATATTTTTATCAGTCATTTCAGTTAATATAGAGTACTCTGTGAAGATGAGAAAAAAACTGTACATAGTCCTTTTCTCTCTCCCAAAACGTTAAGGGTACCAGAGTGAAAAAAAAAAAAAAAAAAAAAAAAAAAAAAAAAAAAAAAAAAAGAAGTGTCAATCCCATTCCTGCCCTTGTTTTCCTCCTGAGTACAGTCTAAGTGCAAATACCCTATCATTTTATCATTTGCTGGAAAACCAGCTTCTGCTATATCAGAGATTGGACCTGTGCACAGTGGTGATTCATGTGGCAGCTGTGAATGTATACAAAAGATTGACTAAGCATGGACTGTCAGCAAGACAGAGCTGTGTGGTGTGCAAACTTCACTGCAGAAGATTGATTAGATCCATTGAAGCTTTTCTGCCTTCATCTACCAAGCAACAGCTGTCAGTGATTTTTCCTCTAAGCCCAGTGTTTTAAACCATATCTATCTAAGGTTATCACTGTCATTCCAAATAACCAATGCAACGTGAATAATTTTGTAGCAGTTTACAACATGAGGTTTAAGAAGGTCTGCATTTATGCTGCCTGGTTTAGATTGATGACAAAATGACAGGCAGGGACTCCTTGCAAGAATTGCTAGGATGAACTAATTTACAATTAACTTGTTTCAGACAGACAATTCATACAACATAAAAGCCAAGTTGCCACATAAAAATAAAAACAAATTAAAGTAAGTTTAGATACCACCAAGCAGCAAATTTATTAGACAAGATGTACAAGCTTGGACTTGCAGGATAGTTAGTGCCAACGGGCTGCACACTCTGCCAGCACTTTGGAAGTTTAAGAAGCTGCTTAAATAGAGAAATGGAAACACTCTTGTATAAGCGGTCCTCACCTGCCATGTCAATAGCGAAGGGCCTGTCAGCTCTCCAGCCCGTGTACCAGCCGACCACCTTGCCGTTCTCCACGAGCGGGCGCTCGTAGCGCCGGCCGCCCACCAGCCCCACGGGCCACACCGACACCTTGCGCGTCGTCCGCATCTGCAAGAGGCAGCACAGCGTCACTCACAGCACGCTCCCAGCGGGCTCTTCCCTGGGGGCTGCTGGAAACACACGTGAGTCACCAACGAGGAACTCAAAGGCAATCCCAGTTTACAGATTGCAGCCCAAGAGCTGCATGTGCCCATCATTTTCCGTGAAATCTCCAGTTCTTCAGTCCACAGGCATCTCAATTCTGCTTTAAATACCCTATTCATAATATCTTTTATACCAAGAGATTTTAGAGCTGTGAAAAAACAGGGCTTTTTCTTGTTTGCTTAGGTTTTCAAAAACATAGTAGATCTTTTTTATCTGCAAGACTACAGCATTCTGGCAGCGGGCTTATGTCTATAGATTGCTGAGGTACTGTAGAAACCCAGTGATTGAAAATGTTATAATAATGATTAATGCACACTTCACTAGGACAAGTACAATTAGTTTGGGACTTGTTAAAAATGCATTGAATAGAGGAAATTATGACACACAACTCTTTCCTACCTGCAGCTGACCTGAGATGCAGTTCGACTCTATTACGGATTCATGAAAAAAGATTGCTAGGGCTAATTATTTTTGACTTCTGTATTTTCCCTTTAAAAGCTCTGCTAAATTTCTGAGAAGGACAAAAAGCAGGCCAGGCAGAATGCTTATTGTCACCAGCAGCAGTTTTTCCCAGTGGTTTAAATTAACTAAGTGCAAAACTGGAAATTTGATCCTTATCTAGCATAGAAGAAGCCATAGGTATGAAAAAATTACTGTAGCAAGTGTCTGTGACTGAAAGTCACTTTAAGAAGGGCATTGAGATGGTGGGGCATATCCAGAGATGGGCAGCAAAACTGAGGAAGGGTCTAGAAAATGAGTCCTATGAGGAGCAGCTGAGGGAGCTGGGGGTGTTTAGCCTGGAGGAAAGCAGGATACAACTGTCTGAAAGTAGGGTGAAGCCAGGTGGGGGTCAACCTCTTCTCCCAAGTAACATTAGGAAATAGCCACAGGCTGTAACAGAGAAGGTTCAGATTGGCAGGAAAAAATTCTTCACTGAAAGGTTTTTCAGCCATTGGAATGGGCTGCCCAGAGAAACGATGAAGTGACCATCCCTGGAAGTGTTCAATGACCTGGATATGGCACTTTGTGCTATGGTTTAATTGATGTGGTGTTCAGGCAAAAGCTGAACTCGATCCTGGAGGGCTTTTCTAACCATAAAGAAAGATTATGAGTCTGATTCAGTGACTTCAGCTAACTGGTTCAGTGGTCCATTTTCTTCAGTAAACAGGAGATCATATGACACAAATCTTGACACACTGCTCCCCGTGGGAAAATCAGACAGTCTGGTGTGAGAACTCGAGCAAGCAAGTGCACCAACACAGCGACTTGCACAACTTAAACTCACTGGTTCAAAAGCCACTGTTTTAACTGCTGTGCTTTAAATATGGTTCTATTTAAACAAGTATTAAACTATTTCAGTGTAATGTGGGCTTAGTTTGATCTATTCTAAAAACAGTCTCATCTTTTATTGTAATTGAAACTTATTCCTTGGGGAAAGGTTATTCCTTTTTCCTTCCAAGCACTGCTCTCAGCAAAAACAAACACAGTTTTACATATTTGTAACTGCAGTCCCCTATCGATGGATGCTGAAGTAAAAGACAACCTTGGTTAAATATTAAACACTTCCCTCTTTCTCTGCCAAGGTGAAAGATTTATCATGCATATCATCAAGACTCAAAGGAGTTGCAGCAGAAAAAACAAAGACGTCACATCAGTGTGGTTCACATTTCTAAGCTAGAAACATAAGCAGATTCTTAGAACTTTCACATAAAGTATAAAATACATATTTAAAAACCCACAAAAATGTAGACACATAGAAGAGTGACGTGCAACTTCTCTCCCTCCAATTATTTGTATATCTTCAGATTTGTTTATCAAAAATTCCTCTCTTCCCTGCCAATAACTGTTGCAGCAAGCTAGAACAGCTCACACAGTAGCAGTAGCCCATAGCACACAAGAGGAGGTATGTATTCAGCTGGCAATACAGGGAATTCTTGTGTTAAGGATTCTGTCCAAGCCATTGCCTGGTTAATTAGCAGTGAGAGATTGCCATGAAGGTTATTGATAAACATATTTACCTGCAACTGTTCTCCCTGCTTAGGTTTAGCTTTCCAATCTCTCCCACTCCTCTGTGTAGGAAATGCAGAGTTAGTGATTAGCTATTTGGATATGGACCTCAAACCTCATGGAGATCTTTTAGCTCAGGTTTTAATGACACATCTCTTTTGCTTATTTTGCTAACAGCATATTTATATCAACATCCAAACATACCAGACATGGACACAGGGAATCATTCTGTTGGGCATGTCTACACAGCACCATCAAGCTACATTCACCCAACTGTGCTACACCAGTAAATACCACAGGACAAACAGACATGGTGCCATTAATACTGCCTGGAGGGTGTGGATACCTGAACAAGTTATTGGTGTTCAGAATTGCAGTACTTTGGCCATCCTGTGCCAACTGTCTGTACCTAAACTCAAAATGCCATAGGGCAAGAGCAGGCACACTCTGACTGCCAAAGAGTGGCCAGAGCACAGTGCACCCATGCCCTGCCTGTGTGCACAGTAAAAGTTTGGGCAGCTGTACAGCAAAATGAGCCAGGTTACACAGGACTTCTGAACTGGGTCAATAGTGGCCTCAGCACCTACACTGGCAGAACCAGGTGGATTTCCATTAATATTCTGCAATACACAGTGTGTTGGAGAGCCTTATCAATGAAAAGCATCTCACCTCGTAAAATCAGCATGAAATGACCCAAGAATTTTTAAATTAATAATCTTGGGTCAGTCTCAGTGTCTGTGAGTAATATCAGTAAAGCCACCCCACATCAGAAGCAAGTAATTCCTTCCAGAGCTCCTGCTTTTGTCCTTGGGTGACTTTATTCTCACAGGTTACATTTTTGAAGAGTGAAATAAGCAGGTGTCAAGAATACAGCAATTCCTTTAAGTAAAAGCTGAAAGAACACATCTAGCCCGGTATTTATGCTAATTCTGAAATTCCTCACAGCCTTGGGAAATGCTAGGCAGATGAAAGTTGGAATATTTCTTTTAATCTTTTGAGAATAGCATTACTGCAGTTAACATACTGATATGTGAAGGCTGTATTTATGTTTGATGGGGAAAAAGCTATTATTTGGATTAAAAGGCCAGCTTGCACCTGGAATTTTATGCTGTTAATCATCAGTACACAAAAAAGTGATTCAAAAATGTGTTAATTCTGAATAGCTTTAGTTCCATGGGTTAAACAACTGCCAAAAATGCTAGGACTTACAAAATGACTCTTCTATCTGTGATAGTAATGACAACGGTAACACAAGCTGTGTTAACACTCAGCATTTTAAGTCCTGGTAGCTTACATGAATGGTATTCATCTTACTTACACTTCACTCTCTGCAAGTTAAGCATCTGCTCTGTCCTAGTTAGACTTCTGTAGTTAAGGAGCAGAGATAGGACCCCACTGGCAGGATTCATCCTGCCTGGCTTGGACAGCTCTCTTAAGGTAGAAATGCTTTTGTTCTCGATTTACTTTTTGAAAGGGGGTCTTGGGCATAGGAGGAGACTGATGTACTGGGTTGGGGAGATGGTAGAACAAACCTGAATGAAGTAGGAGGGAGAGGAGAATTGGGAAGGAGTGGGCAAGGAAGTGACAGGAGCGATGAGTAACAATTGACCAAAGAAATGCCAGTGCGGTAACGGGCATACAACAGTAAATACAGTGACAGCAGAGTAATCACCGAAGAATAGCAAGCAAAATGCAGGAAATGGAGCTGAGCAATAAAAGACATGATAAAAGCATTGCTAAATTTAGCATCTCATTAGTCAATCAAGAAAAGCTGCTTAATGGGATGCGCTGGACTGATGGATAGGGAAGATACCAAGCCAGTAACAAAATAAAAAAGCCCAAGGGGAATGAAGGCAAATGACAGAGGAAAGGAAACGTGGCTGTACTTCCTACAGTGAGAAGGCTTCCAGACTGGAGCAACCATCCTGATGTTTTTGCAGCATGATGTCAAAAAAGCTCTCTGCAAGGGCAAACCTGCTGCCACACCTTGAGAGCTTTTTTTTCCCCATCATTTCAACCCCTGTGTGATTTGTGATTTGTCCTGGTCAGGTTACAGGTTCACATTCAAACTCACCATCCTGTCTCACACCCCTGCCCATCACAGTGGTACTCCAGCAGATTTTTATGCAAAATTTCGGTTTATTTTTACCAAAGTCAGGATCTAGAGCTCCTTCACTACCATCACACAAAATTCTATGGGTTAAAGCATAAGCACAGCTAGGTTCCCGTCAGTTCTCACACAGTTCTCTGCATTACTCACAGGCCATTTAAAGCCAAATCCTGCTTCAACAAAACTTATGTGAGAGCACTATGGCTCAGCCAGGCAGCACAGGAGCAATGCTGTGCCTGTTTACTGAGGCTTTGGATGGAGCTCCTGCCCCCACTCACCATCACTCCAAAGGAGGTGCCGAGGCAAAGAAAACCTGTGCCAGTGGCTTTTGTGCTTCAGGGACTGGGATGCTTAGGGGTTAGGAACTGCAAAAGGCAAGTTTGTTGTTGGCAAATTTGACTGTGAAGGGTATTCTCCATGGGAACATTTGTAGATGGGATCTACAAGTCAAAAAAATTGTCATTCATTGATGCAGCTTCCTCTGCAGCTCTCACTGAAGGTGATCTGCCTCACCATCCGTCCTGCTAGAAAGCTTTCTTTCCAAGCATCTGCTTCTGCTGATTTGTACACAATCTACATTGCAGAGGGAGGATAGATTAATTCCCCCTTTTCTCCAGCAACATTTTATATAAAAGGTACAATGATTAATGTTTCTAAATTTTACCAGCACAAATGTCAGTATTGCTTCCCTGCAGAAGAAAAATGTACCAAATTTAACTAAAGCATTTAGCAGCCAATTTCTGTGGATTGGGACAACTTCCAAAAGACTTGTTACTCATTTTACTTCTGGGCCCTTCTGTTTACTAGTTGTCTCATTCTACTCTGTATCATTCTACTGGGTTGGGCTCGTGGTTCCTCTGAAGAGCTGCTGACCCTGTGTAATTAATTTCACAGTAACAGTATCACTTTCACAGGTAAGGCTGCTGCTGCCAATGCAGAAACAGAGAGTACTTGGTAACCAAGCACAGGCCTGTTTCAAAGAGCCTTTTTTTTTTTTTTTTTTTTTTTTTCTCACTGTTTCCTCTAATTTTTAAGCTATTTCATTCTCTGCCAGTCTTTTCTAATCCAGCCTCTTTAGCATAGGTATTACATGTCTATGTGGAAGAAAAATGTCAGTGTGCATTTAAAATCTGTCATGTACTCCTAAATCATTTATATATTAGAAAGGTATTTAATGCACTGCTAACTCATATTTGGTTCACTTTCTAGTCTGAAGAAAATAACTAATGACTGCCAGCTAATATTTAATTCTGTCTAGAATGACGAATGTTATTTTTAAGACTATTATAAAAAAACCTGATTTTTCCAAACAGGTCCAAGAGATGCAACAAAAGATTTTCATGTTATCAAATATAAAGAGACTCACTTATACTACTTTTAATTCTTTTGCATAAATATATCCATTTAAAAAAACACAGAAGGTAGCTTAATACAGTGTTTAAAGATTAGGACAGTTATGTAAGTGTTATTGAAGGAACACTAACCCTTCCCTAGTCAAAGCTGGAATAAATAGTGAATATTCTCCTCTTCAATAATACATTTTTTGAGTTCCCCTCAAAATATTTTATAAAAGATGATCACAGGAAAACTGAAACCTGTGTGACATGCAATGCCTGCAAGTATTTATCTTCTATTTTTAATAACAAGGAATTATTTTTGTAGGGTACTGAAATGGCTGTTAAAAGCCATTAGAATATCTGCCACCTCCATACACACGTTTTGATAGAGAAGGGCAGGGACACAAGAAAATTCTTTCAGTCCCAATCTGTGGCTCTTTGAATCTTAAGCTACCTGTAAAGACTACCTCATCTTAGGAAGAGCAGGATGAGCTCTGTCCTCTCATACCTCCTTTCCAGCTTCAGCTCTGCCATCATATTCAGGCATTCTTCTGCAGGCAACAGCTGCAGCATATTGAATTCTGGTCCACAACTCAGTGGGCAAGGACTAACTGCTAAGCTACTGAAGTTTGCATTGGGTTTTTTTACCCCTTAGAAATGGCAATTAGGGCTGCGAGCTACTCTGAATTCAAGAGCAGTTGAGCTCAGAGTAAGGCTGTATCCACGTCACACCTTAGAGTGTGGATTTCTCTATGGAGACCCAGTCTGCAAATCCTCTCCTTGCTCTCAGACAAGACAGTGGAACGTGCCACACTTGCATGCTCTGGGCACCCAGCAAACATTGCTGTGAAATTCTGGATATTGATGACCAGAGGCCTGGGGGTGGCAGGGAGGGAGAACATCATTTTAGATATGAGCATTTTGATTTCAAATGTATCTCAGTTAATGTGTCTGAACAAAACACAAGCAAAAGTGGCAGAAATAACCTAGACAAGAATCTCTAAAACTCAGTGCATTTTTGAACACAACAGGCTCACTTTCAGACAGATACTGAAGACCTTTGCTCCTCTTCTTGTACTCATGCTGCTCAGCCCTCACCTTCAAAGGCTTCAGAGCAGTCTGAAATCAATGGCAGAGACAATCTCCAACACTAGTTCCTCCAATTTGTATACATATCCAAACATGGACATGGAAGTGATGGCCTTTGGACAACTACTCAAAATATGGAAAGATCAGAGAAAATGCCTGAGACGTAAAAACACAGGAATTCTGTGAAGAGTTAAGGGAAGTAGAACTTCTTCTATCTTCAGTTTCCAGTGCTTAGGTTAATCCTGTTTTTAAAATCTCTCTATGAAGGTGGAATGCCAGTATTATCTAAGGTCTTTTCCTCTGGAAGTTTAAAAATGTAAAATCAGCAGTTGCTAGGCATCAGTCACAATATTACAATAAGTTGCATTCAAGAATAAGATGAAGCACAAATGCACCAGAAACTCTAAGAGTCACTCCAAAATGAACGGCCTGTGGTAAAAAATAGAAGCTATGGTGAGTCATGTAGAAACATTTGTAAAACATCTTAAATATAATAGTTGGAATTTCAGCCTTCTCAGTGGCTTTTTTACGAATGCAGGCTGACTTTTAACTCAACAGGTATTTTTGGAAAGCAGACTTGTTTTTGATGGAGAGATGCACAAGGACACCTCCAGATGAACAGATCATACCTGAGCAGAAAATACATAAAGTATTTCTGAGATCTGGATCCCAAAATAATAAATGACAAAATACAATATGCCAGAACTACAAGCATTGAAGCAAAAGCATGATTTTTCACCTGACCACCTCTGCAGTCTCAAGTAGAAAGTGTTCAGATTGACTTAAAAGCCACACCTCTACTCCTGGTAATATTTCTTCACCATTCATCATCATGCAGCCCCATTTACTACTCTAAAGAATTTCAACCACAGGTTGGTTCCATCCCTGCAGCCTTTAACAGAAGGTGAACCTTTCCTAACAAAATGCTAAACTGAGCCAATGCTGTAGCAGCAGAAAGGCAAACCAGGCTTGCCACCTTATTCTAGAAAGGACAACTAAAACTGTTTAGATCCTGCCCAGTTTGACTTTGGGGAGTTTCACCAGTTAAAAGCTGACCTACCCATTCACATGCCATCGTATGTCTTACGAAAAAAGATTATTTTAAACAGCACCCAAGGGCTCCAGAAGGTGATGTTTTCCAGACTACTCTAAGCTGGAGCATTTTTTCCTGATTTCCATGAAATAAACTGGTCTACTGAGCCCAGCTCATTCCACATCAAATAAAAAGTACTCATTCCTATAAGCACTGAGCAGAAGTACTTTGGACAGAGATTAGAATTTCTTCATCAGAAGCTCTCAGAAGTACCCCATGGCATTCCATGTCAAAGCATGCTCCTTTTTGACCTCGTGGTTTATACACTACAACTCACAGCACAGCCTTTCCTGATCTTGCTTTGTTAAAAAGCTCCATCTCCTGTAAGGACACCAGGGAAACCCACAGCAAAAGAGCTGCCTTAAACACAATCCTTCACGACGTGCATTTCCCTTGCTCGCCTTCTGCTTGTTGGACCTCTGAGCAAAACACATCCCTAAGGCAAATGTTCCTCTCATGCTGGCTTTACAGCCCTGTCTAGCCTTGGTTCCCACCTCCCCAAGGCCTCACTGCTGCTACTGAGGCAGCTTTGACTCAGCAATAAGCCATGACAAAGGGGACAGACCTGCTACCTCATAAACCAGCAAATGTACACACCTGCCTGCACACAGTGCTAGGAAGAGAATTCAGAGCTCCTGCCTCATCCTCCGACATTTAAACTACTCCCTGCTAGTGAGAATACAGTTCATCAAACCTTCTTTGGGAAAGCAACCGTTGGTCTGGAGAATTGTTCCTGGCAGGGCAACAAACTGAAAAAACTCCCTCTCAGGTATAGTTGCCACAATTTTCAGAACAGGAATTACTACCAGATTTTATCTGCAAACAATGCATCCTGAAGCTGTTCTCTTAATGCTTGAAGAAGACAAGTATAATTTACACTCATAAATCAATTAGTTCCTGAAGGAGAGATCAAGATTTACCACAGAGCTGTCAAGCCAGCATCCATGAATACATAGATTTTCCTTTATCAAGTCAAAAAGAAGCCAGCCCTCTAGCAGTGTCTTGACTGAAAAGCCAGGCTCCTGGCTCACTCTAAATGTAACCTCCCACACGTAAATGCACATCCCGCCGGCAGAGCCTGCCAATGGACTTCCGTTCACTTGGCGAGGTCGGCAAGGCATTCCCCGTGGAACCACCAGCGGCATCCCAGAGACCCTGCCAGCAGCTCCTTAGTGACCCCAAAAAACAGTCACAGGAACTTGCAGCAGCAGTAACTGCTGGAGCAAAAACTCCTTCTCTGCTCCTGTAACTGAGCTTTCCAAGCTCCCCATTTCTTAGGGAAAACTCATTCGTGCATGTGTGTCTGCCTGCGTACACCAGGCTCAGAACAAACAGCTCCTTCCCAGCAGCTGAACGCAGGGGAAAGGGGAGCCTTAGGGCTGCAGAGGCTCATGCTGGAGGTTACAATTCTTTTTAGCAAGAGGAAACACAGGTTGCCTGTTGTGCTTGCAATATTCAAGGTTAACCCTTCAGACAGCTCTATCCTTTCACTTTCCTGCCTTTCCTAGCTAGTTAGAGAGGTAATTTGTACCTTTCTGTTTCATAATTCACAGCAATTAGTAGAATAATAATAGAAATTTTAAAAGAATAAACATGACCAAATGTGCTTTTTTTTTTTCAATAGCTGTGGAGCACTCAATAGAAACGCCAGCCAATACTGCTCCTTTAGCTTGTCCCTAATGTTAGCACTCAACAACAAAAAACAAAAAAACCCCAAACAAACAGTAGATATTTGTCTCCAAATATCTTTTGTCCCTTATTACTCATTGTGTCGAACTGTATTTTCTGTTTCAATTAACAGACTCTCTAAGATTCGGTCAAATTAGCCTTATTTCTACAAATACACATGAGCACTCCCATAACATCAAAGATGCGTAAGCGAAATTATTCTGCATTATAATGCACTGAGCACAGCTTTGAGAATTTTAAAAAATCAATTGCAACAAAGGTTTAGCCTCTAGGCAAAGGTCCTTAAATTAGCAGCTTCAATGCTGAATGCCAAGTGGGCAAAAGAAGTAGGGCATGGCTGCTGAATGGGGACCCTGCACCTGCCCACACGCTGGAAATGGAAAGGGATGCATTACGAACTTAAACACAAACGAACCTAAGCATTTCTGAACCAGCTTTCTCTAGGGAATTGCACGTGCTTCGCGTTTCTGTGTATCACGTTCCCGTTAACTCGCTGACTGTGAAGCAGGCGAGGAGGAGCACGGCTCGGCAGCCAGGGCAGGGGATGGGTGTTCACCTCGAGCTGCAGCTCTGCCCACGGGCAGGACACAGAGAGCAGCATGTCCGGGGTCCTGTGCTGCCAACTTACTTTCCTGTTTTACTCCCTCATTTCCCTGCCAAGGTTACTTTCCTAGCTGTCACAGAAGATGTACGTGATCTTTTTCTACTGTTTTATGTCCACTTATTAAACACCCTCCTTCCTGCCAGGGGGAACCCAGAAAGAAAGCTGGATACCCTCTCCCCGAGCGCTTGCCAGTTCCCACCAGAATGAAACAAAGCCCTTCACCAAGGCGAGGCAATGAAGACAAAACCAGGTCCCTTCACAAAAGAGACTCCTGAAAGGCGCTCAGTCTTTACACAAACGATTTGTGCTTTTAAGAGCGAAAGGCTTCAAAAAGGCAACTCCACGTGAAGAAGCCGGCTCTGGCTTAATTCATTAGCGCCAAGTAAAAAACTGTGAAGGATGGCGACTCCTGATGCGAGTTTGCCCTACAGGGAGAGGGATGCAGCCTGAAAAAACAAACTAAAGAGCACTTTCCAACCCAATTTTAACAAAAACACAGGATCCCTTACATAAACATTAAACTTGCCTCGCTCAGCAGCAAAGTGAGAAAACAGTAGTAAAAAGTTGGGAGAGTATGGAGAGGAGAGACAAGAACCGTAAAATCAAGGGAGCGGCGGTCACACAGAGGCAGCCCCGGGGAGCCCAGGTGAGGGACGGGAGGGGAGCGCGCTTGGCTCCCCCGCACCCGGAGTTTTTGGATAAGGTCACAGAGCGCGGCGCAAAGCGGGGATGGGGCACAGCCCCGAGGGAGCCTGAGGAGGGGGAGCGGCAGGAGCCGGGGGGAGGCGGGAGCGGCGGGGAGCGAGGATGGGGACGCGGCGGGCCGCGCGGGGAGCGGCGGAGCGCGGCGGCCGAGCGCACCCCCCCGCCCCGCACGCACCTCCTGGAACAGCTCCAGGCTGTAGGTGTTGTCGTCGTCGGCGAAGAAGAGCACCCCGGGCTGGGGGGGCGGCAGGTGCTGGTGCCGCTGCCGCAGCCAGGCCAGGCCGGCGTTGCGCTGCTCGGTGGCGCGGGGCAGCCCCGGGCGCTTGTAGCGGCGCGGCGTGGGGACGTGCAGGTGCGTGCAGGGCAGCCCCGCGCCCGCCACGAAGCGGGTCACCAGCTCGCTGCGCGCCGCCGCGTCCTCCACCAGGATCCAGTGGAGCCGCGACACCTGCCGGAAGGTGTTGGCCAGGCGGGTGAGCTCGGCCTTCTGCACCGGGCGGCTGTAGGTGGGCGTGATGGCATAGATGGTGGGCAGCGCGGCCTCGGGCCGCCGCCGCGGGGCGGGCGGCCGCGCCCCGCCGCTACCGCCCTCGGCCCCGCCGCGGGGGGACAGCGCTGGCAGCGGCGCCCGGCTGCTGTCGATGTCCAGCACGATGATAACGATCAGCACCCAGGGCAGCAGCAGGAGGAAGCGGCTGAAGAGCAGGGACTTCATGCTGCCCCCGGCGCCCTCCCGCCGCGCCGCCGCTCAGCGCCGCCCCATAGACGGGCGCGGCGGGGCTGCCCCACGGCGCTGCTCCGCGGGCAGCCCGGCGGCGAGGGCGGCGGCCGGGGCGGGCGCCGGGCGCTCCCTCCCTCCCTCTCTCTCTCCCTTCCTCCCTCCCGCGGGTCGGGAGCCCCGCGGTGCCTGCGGCAGCCCGGCGGGGCACCTGCCGGCCCCGCTCCCGCCGCTCCTCTATTCCGCCAGCGGCCGCCCTTCCTCCTCCTCTTCCTCCTCCCGCTTCACCCTCAGCATCCCCGGACCGGGGCTCGGCGGGGGCTCTGGGGAGACGCTGCTTCTCCTGCGCTTCCCCGGGCGGCTCTGGCGGTGCGCGGGGGCGGGGAGGGGAGGGCGGGGAGGCGGAGGGAGGGTCCCCGCGGGCGGGGGCCGGGGGGGCTCCCGCCCCGCCCCGCTCCGGGTGCGGCCCCCGGGCTCGGCGCCCTCGGGGACTCGGGTGGCCACGGGGCGCTGCTCCTCTCCGCTGCTGGCGGCAACTTTGGCCGGTGCCCGGGACGCCTTCCCCGGGACAGCACCGACGGGCCGGGCAGGGCTGGGGCAGGCGGACGGTCCGAGCCCGACAGGTACTTACCCTCGGAGCGACGGAGAGCCGCTCGCTTCATTTCTGCTTCGGTTTGGGTTTGGGGTTTTTTTCCTACCTCGGCCGAAGTAAGAAGTTGTAAATAAGGCGGCGGTTTTCCGCAGCTCCCCTCGGTGCCCGTCACTCGGTGTCGCCTCCCGCATCTCCGCGTTGTTCGGGCGTGGAGCTTCCTCGGAGATCACATTGACTTGAAAGCTCCTTCTTAAAAAGCATACGTTTGTCAGAATTTCATAATAATCCACCTGTCTTTATCTTGAGAAAAAAACATTCATCAGGTGCTGCTGCTACCCACATAAAATGCACAATCTAAAACGTCTTGCAAATCCTTTCCTCACTGGGAAGTTTCCGATGCATTCTTCAACACTCTCTGCTGTCATAACTGAACACTTCCTTACAGCTTGAATTATGCTTTTAAAACTTCATGCTGCATAGGGACACAGAAGCACAGTAGTCGAGTCTGCAAATTACTGAATTCTCCACGATTCTTTCATTAAAACGTAGAGATCGAATGAAGTTCTCACTGGCTTATTTGGGATAAGAAATAGAACGTCACTAATACTTTGATATTTGGTAGGAATAGCATGGCTTGCAGGAATCGGGGATGCCTGCACGCCAGCCTCCTGCCCTTACACCACTGCTTTATTTCCTGTTTTACATTCATCCTTCACATTTGCATGTGTATAACAAATGTAGATAACGGGGACACTATATCTATCTATCATTCATATCTATCCCAAATCTATTTGTTATTCAGAAGGACACGCACACAGAGGACATCGAACTGATGTAATGTAAGCTGAAATTCATGAAGAAGTGAGGGCGACACCTGGCCAGGCACTAAACATCTGAATGAAGAAACATCTGTGTAGCAGAGAGCTAATTAGAGTTAGCGTGTATAGTGGAGGAGTGGAAGAGTTGTTATGTGATTAATGAAATAATATGGAGGAATGGAGCAAGCATAACTAGTTCAATACATTCAAATCAAGAAGGTCTCAGACACAAAATTACAGTTGCCAATTTTATGCTGATACAGTTTATCTAGAGGGCGATCACCTAAACTGTTTCTCCAGTGACTGAGCACACCATTGTTTTCTCATTTCCAGTACAATTCTATTTACAGAGACAATTCTTTCAAATAATGTAAACATGTGTATCAAAGCAACATACTAAGTAGATGTTGCTTGTTCTCATTTGCAAGTCAGCAATTATTTGGAGAAGTTAATTCTAAGCTTGCCACTTCTAGATACTCTATGATACCCATGTCAGGGTTCTTAACCCAGAAATTAAGGGTTACAAATGATGTGTTTAATTTGCATTCTTTATAGCCAAACATATTAAAATGTTTTTAGATACTGTTTTTTCCATTTATATTACCTTTCATCTCAAAATATTATCTTTACCTAACTTGTGTCTTGTGTTCAGAGCCTATAGAGGATACTTGATAGTTTATGGTTATAAGACCTTAGTAAAGGCAGCAACAGGAATAGCTGCATGTAATTGCAGCAGTTTAGCAAGGAGCACAAACAGCACCAGGGAGGTATCCCGATGAACTGTGAGGTGATCTTCCATTTCTTTAATTGTGTTCCTGAAAGCTGGTAACTCTGTGTCTCTGCGCTTGCTAACAAATACTTACTGCCTTTATTACTATCATGGCTGCTGTAAGAGCAATATGAGACACGTGGTGGTTATTTGATTACAAATTGCAACGACTACATTTTCCCCTTTAGAACCATTGTAACATTTTCAGGCACCGCAGAACAGGCTGGGAGGTCATGAGCCAGATACATCAGGCGTGATATCAAATAATGCAGCAGCATTTTCTGTTAGCTTCATGTGCAGATTATTTTAGATGGAATGGTAAATCATAATGAAGGCACTACATACAAACCAACTGCTATTTATTAAATTGTTGCTTCTTGATAAGCAAAGCAGAACATTCTTCCTCTGAAAATTGCAAGAACCCAGTCAAATTATCACTCCATTTGTGGGGGCAAGCTGTCTACAGAGATAGTTTTTTCAGCTGAACACCTTAGTACTGGTTATTATAAAAATTGTCACATTTGATTTGAGGCCTCAGGTGCAACTCTGAAACAAAGGATGAGTTTCTAACTTGTGATGGATGGTACCAATCACTGTGTGACTCAGGCTGTTCCTATGGTTTCACACATAGTATGCAGCACAGTGCATATTCTGGGTAGTATCAGAGTGTGTGGGCAGGCATTTCTCTTTAGGATCTGGTCCAGAATTGTTTGTTTGCAGTAGTTTGGCTTGCCTCATCTATTATGGTTTTGTGATTGCTGCCCCTGTTCTCCAAAGATTTTTTTCAGAGACGTGTCAGGACTTGGCATCCAATTTTTCATTTGTTTTCAAAAATAGCTACCTCTGCCTCAGTTTCTGGCACTTCTTACCAAGACAGGAGGCCTGACTCCGGCAGGAGACTGCTTGACACAGCCCTAGAAAGCAGCCTGTTTGTGCAAGTGTGCATATGCACACCCATACAAAAGAAATCCCATCCCTAGGAATGCTCTCTACAGACTTCCTGTTTCAAACAGGAGCACACAGCAGATGTTGGCTGGATGCAGCCACAAGGTGTTGTGTAACGCTAGCCAGCAATTGTGTGCCCTGGCTCCTTTCTTCTTCATTGCTTTCAGTCTTTACAATGTCTGTAGAAAAGGATAGATGTGGCAGGAGAGTGGCCTTAGGGGTGCAATAGATGTACTGTTACACCATTCTTAAAACAATTCAGCTCTTTTTGCCTTTCTCTCCCTCCTGACTCAGGGTCACCCACCCATCAGGCAGCTCTGTGTAGAGACTTTTTCTGCAGCCCAGCACTCCCATCCAGCCTCTCAGCTGGGCATGCCTGGCAAGGGACAAGCTGGCCAAGCCTTTTGTTTGTTCCATTTGAATTTCCCAGTTTCTAAACACTGGGATTTGCTAAAGCTAGATACATTAAGAACTATGTTGTTTGGGGTTTCCCCCCCAGTTATTGGAAAGTTGGTCTGAGTTAAAAGATAGCATTTGAAATAAAGCTATTAAAATGTATTGTTTCATAGGTTCTGCAGCTGATAGAACTATTACAGTCTCATGGGAAGCAGAAGCAAAATCAGTTGGATAAACATATAAAAATGTGCAATTATTTTTAACTAGTGGATGAAACACTGCAGAGAAATAGTTTCTATTTCACATGGCTGTAATTGAATAGATTAAGCCCAAGGATGGTTCATTTCTTTGGCTGTTTCATATTTTTCTTTCAAAAGCAATGACTGGTGGTGACTGGAGGTGGGTAATTAGCTCTGGCATGCGAAGGGGGCTCATCAACCTGGTTTCTGTGATGGGTAAATCCAGATGCCAGGTGACTCAAATCACAGCAGGCAAAAGAGTAGCCAGCCTGTCTGAATGAAATATAGGCAGGGTAGTTTCTAGTGTTTGCAGTTACATGTTTTGGCATTGCTCAGTCAATCAAAATGTGCAATTAGCCAAAAAAAGGCATTGAGGTTGCATCCCACAGGAGTGTCAGAGAACATCCACTGTGTACTACACACTCAAGGGCACAAGCCTGATCTCAGTGGAGTCACAGTGTATCCAGGGATTCAAATGAGAACAGATTCATTACACGTTAATGAAGGTCCAAAACATCAATGTGCAAGACAGGCATCCTACAGAGAAGGTGATGTTCTGCCATCTGACAGGCACAGTTCACCACTCTAAGTGTCTGCACAGAGCTATCTTGGCATCAGCAAGGGGCAAAAAAGGTACAAAAAAATGAAGCAGCAGCACAGGATACAGCAAAAGCATGATTTCTTCTGTCCTCTTCTGCTCCTTTACCCTTATTTCAGCCTCATTAGACCACCTAACAGCTTTTCTAAGGAAGCACATTTTCCTATACTATCCAGTTATGGGAGCCCCTGAGAAGTTTAATCATCCAGCTCAGAAGAAAAAGCCTCACACCCTCACATAGGACACAGTGTGTCAGAAAACACAGGCAGTGGAGACTGGGCTGGACTTGCTAAAATAACATATAAGGGGTCTATGCTGCTCCAGAAACAGGAAACCACCTGCCCAAGCTGACAATGAGGAGTGAGATTGCACGTTTATCTATGCACGTAGGCCATTTTGAAATAATTTTCTCTAGTTCTTTGTTCCTCTTCCTAATAAGCCAACTTGTTTATCACTATAGCAACCAGTGGCAGATTCCTGGAAAGAAGAGCTGCAAATGCCCATTTGGACGTCTGTGGTGGTTGGTACAAGCAAGGTATCACACTTGCCCCCCGGAGCTCTGAAATGCCATGCAGGGAAAGAGCAGGGTGAGGCAGGCATGACAGGGTGTGACAGTGTGAAAGGGATGAGCAGAGCAAACAGGGCTAAGCACAGCTTGTTGGAAGCCATCACAAAACTAAACATTTTGTTTTAAAAGAAAACAAACCCGTTATACATAAGGCAAAGTAAGTTTGAAGTGCAGAGCTGAATCCTGAACTGAAAAGATTCAATTATCCTTCTGTGACATGAGCTCTGGTGATGAGGAATGGATGAGGTGGGAAATGGATGTGCAAATAACCTGCTCAGAGGAGGTTCTGCAGGCACAGATGTGGATGGAAATCAACACTCTCACCAAACATCTGCTGACAGCAAACACATCTGAAACCTGTGCCAGTGACCTTTGTGCTGCTGCTGAACCACGTTCCAGGTAACGTCTCACAACTACAGCATTTGTTCAAGTGGCAAAGGTTTGTGGGGCTGAGCAAAACGTGATGTCCAGAGACAACCCTCAGGGGCAACATAGTTACACAAAAATTAAAGTGTTTCTTTGCTTTTCAACCTAGAAAAATTCATGCGCAAACCATCCCCCCAACTTTCCCTCTCTTCCCCTCCCAGTTACAAGAATATTACCAGAAATGCAAACTTTTCATCTTCTTTTAAATCTGCTTTTTTGGATAATAATGAAGAGGGCCATTCTTATGCTGTTTGCCTACCTGTCCCCTGTGTTCACATGACTCATATCATGAGCCCCTGAGTTCTCCTCATGTTCTGGTACCAACTCAGTTTGCTCATATTTTGAGAAGGTCCTGGTATAAAGAGGTGAAAGTTAAAAGCTGTATGGTTGAAAAATGCTACTTGACCCTTGGTTTTCCTAAGAAGAGGGCTGAATGTTTTATTCCATGTTTTTTTAGTAATACAATGTTACATTAATGAGGTAATGTTGTTGTAGCACCAGTGTCCTAACTAACGTCAAGCGAGCTTTTAAGGAGACATATCTTCTAGTAGACTGCATGATACAGTAAAAAAACCCCAAGCAGATGAGTGTTCAGGCATACAAATTTTTCTTCAGGCTTCAAAAAACTCAAAAAAAACTAAAAAAAAACTCAAAAAAAAAAAAAAAAAAAAAAAAAAGAAAAAGAAAAAAGCCCTTTAAAGAGAAACAGTTTCAGGATAATGAATGGAATTACTCCTCATGAAGAAAATGTTTTCCTTCACCATGTTGTGATTTTTTTCCAAGGACCTCAAGCTGATGATTTGTGTTTTGGCATGGTTTGGCTTAGTTTAGTTTGTTTTCTGTCCTTGAGAAGTCAAGGATTCTGCTCCAGTTTCTACTGAAATCACAAAGGAACCTCCCACATCTTTGTGTTTCAGACCTACTTGAGGCTTTATTGACAGAATAAATAGTTCTGGCATAACCATGCATGGACTTAAACCAGCACTGCCAGATGCAAGCAAACTTCTTGACAAGCATGATTCTCCCTGCCTGAAGACTAAATCAGTGCTGCGTGAATCTGTTATCTTCTATCTCACTGTTCAAAACCGGATCTGGGCTGACAGCAGTAACACTGAGACAGCTTGCACTCACCATGGTAAAGTGGGTATTATATGACAAGACTTGCAAACTCTCTTGCAAGGCAGCCAGGTGACACCTCGGATTGTGAACCCGCAGGTAGGAAAGTTTCTTGTCTTGGCCAGATTTCATGACATAATATTTATTTCTGGGTTGGCCCTTACCATAAGGAAATAACTGGCTGACACTGCTCTGTGTTTTATAAAGATGTATTTTGAAAATGGGTGTTGAGAATGTATCTCTGAGGTGAAAACTGGTTTATGGCGTCTCTGAGTGATTTATGGCACTGTAGTGTTTCAGCAGTTGGACACTGTCACATCATTTCAGACACCCAGGGCATACACCTGCCTCCCCAAACCTGAAGTTTGGGGAGCTAGCTGACAAAACTGGGGTATCTCTTTACCTTATACTCTTATGTGTGTTGTACAAGTAATTGTATCAGATTCTGGGAGACATTAAGCAATGTGAAAAGGCACATATGAAAGTGTGATCTCTGTCCAATAACTCTACAGTCCCAAAACAGCCAAGGATTTATTATGGCTAGGGAAGAGCAGGCACCCTTTTCAAATCATCTCCTCCCTGAGCTCCCATTTTTCTCCTCTACACAGGCTTTTCTGTACAAAATACAAATAAGAAAGAGGAGTTTGCTGCCTCCTGGTGCAGACTGTGAATGATGGTGCTTCTAAGGCAGTGAAGATGGCATCCTTGTCTTGGATAAAACAGGCCATGAAAAAAGGGTCACACTATATCAACACCAAGCTGAAACTCACGAGCTGGGAGTGTTACTTGAAACTCTGCCTCTTTTTTCCTCTCAAATACTCTAGATGGAAAAGAAGGGACAGCTGGTCTTGGTCAGCACCCAGTTGGCCTGTGTGCCTTGTCAATATGTCTGTGGATTACTGCTGCCTTTCCATCTGTTCATGGCATCTTCTCCCACGCGGAAATTCTCATTGAACCCTAGCAGTGGCCATGATACTGTAAATATAAAAGTTACACAGTACCCTTGCACTGAGCTTGCACACTCAGCTCAAGATTAGCTGGGTTTAGTGGCACTGGGGAACAGGCTCTGTGTTGGTGGTATTTGCAGCACTGCCACTGAGCCACAGAGATAATATATCGTTCTTTCCTCTTTCACTCACCTTCCCAGTATTTCTTCTCTGTCCCAGCAGGATGTCCCTGGAGCCTTCCAGCTTGTCAAGCACAGCACACTGCTCTGTGCTTGAAAGCATATGGCCAACAAAACAAAGAGCTTGCAGCTGGAATTTGAATGTAACACAAACTGAATTGCTTTAAAAATCAAGGTATGTCGTTAGGAAGAAACAAACTGTAAAGATGCCAGACACAAAAGGAAATGTAGACAACCACTGGTCTCAAGCCAGGAGCAACTATCTAAACTTCCCATGATGATAATCAAGCCATATCCTGATGCAGTACCTAACCATGTGGATGGTAAGAAAATTCTCCTATTTTTTACAAGCTACTGTATGCTCACTGGTTACTGTCTCCTTGCAAATCAAAAATAGCTGATCACTTTCCCATTTTATAGCAACATTTTACAAAACTAGCACCAATACCTCTATCTGCTTTTCTACAAAAAACATTTTTTTCCTATAAATTGTTTTAAAAATTCATAATAAATAAAGGTCTTTTTACTACATCTGTGTATTTCTTAAAATGTGAACTTCCATACAATAAGTATTGCTCTGATCAAGATCTAATCAATGCCATGTCAAGGACAATATTTAGCATACATGCCTTTCATATGATAATTGGAAGAATTAGATTCTTTTTGTTATCTGTTATAGGTCCATTTCTATGGTACTCCTCCATAGCCAGGTGTTCTGTACATATCCTACTCCCTCCTTTCCAAGGTGACCATATGGCTGTGCTCCTCAGGATTGTTCTTGTTCATGTCCTTTTTCCTTAGACTTTTCCCTTTTCCTTACAAACTCACAAAATGTTCAGTGATTTCTGTGATATTTTACAGGAAAAGTAATTTCAGTAATTTCAGCTTATCCAACTCCTCCTTAAAAGGTTATTTTCTTATTCCTAGGCTTTTTCTTATTAATTTTAAAGATTGTTAGCCAGTAGATCATAGTTAATATTTTAAGGAAAGATTAATTCAGTCTATTTAGGCCATCATCTTTGAAAATCTAGTACTTGTGTTAATTTAATGGAATTTTAAAGGTTTTCTAAATTCTCCTTTTCAGTACCTGCAAATTGTGGGAAACAAGTCATCAACTTTCTCCTCCTCAAAAAGTTCTGATTTTGAAAACTTGTAGTGAGCTGACTGTCACTCTGAAATATGTTCAACAAATTCTCAACAGGATCATCACAGAAGGTGTGGTGGAACATTTTTCATGAAAAGCTGGGATAAAATACAGCAGCAGAGACATTTTCTGTAGGCTGCTGATAGGCTCATACACTCACTTCCCTGGTGGTTTGATTTGACTTTGTGCTTGCAGTTGATGCATGAGTGCAGGAAAAGTGGGAGTAATACTTTAGTCAGGATGCAGGAATGCCCATTGGATGAAACAGCAGACCAGGGATAGGTGACCTCCCACAATCCCCCAAATCTGTGGTACCTGGGATGTCATGCAGGAGGAAATTCCTGCACAGATCCCCCCAAAAGAGCTGCCAAAGGCCTGTGACAGATTAGTGATGCAGATTCTGGCTTTCCAAAGGTGAGAGGGTGTCTCAGAAGCTGTAGGCAAATGTGGGTCAGGTAGATATGAAAAGGCTTAGGATAGCTTCAGGGGGTGGGGAATGGGAGGAAAAGGCTCTTCTTCATCAGTAGGCAAAGGATGAGGACATGCTATTATTCCCAGGAGCTATTTTTCCAAGGACAATTTGCCCTCAGGCACTTTTGTTTTGTTAATAAGGATGCGGCCAAGCTAAGCAATTTTCTCTAAGTCATTGTGTGCATTTCTTTCTCAAACCATGTCCATGGCAAATTATGTATAATTGGTCTGTAAGGCTCTCTGTGTCCTGCTTAATCTGCTGTTTACTGATATGGTCTTTATCAACACTGACAGATTTTTCATGATGATTTTGTCACCTCTAACAGAATGCAAACAGTGATTATGTAAACAGCTTACACTCCCATTCACCATGTTCGAACACTTTGATTTCTTATCTTTTTAAGGGTGAGGACTGTATACAGAAATGTGGTAGCACTTACTGCAATTTATTGCAGGCTGGATGAAAGCACAGTCCTGCATTAGGGATGGGCCACCCCTGCTGTGCTCTGCAGGACTTGCACGTAGGGCTGTAACTTTAGATGGCACTTGGGGCATGTTCTCAGACAGATCAGTGCTTCCTTCAGAGCACAGGTCTGTGCTAGATACTGGCATGCTAGGGGACTTCTCTGATAGGCACACAAAGCAGGTCCCAAAGAAAAATATACCCTCATCCAACTCCATGTGCCAATGTAATGATACCAAACCTTTCAGAGATGTGAAGTCTCAAAGCATGAACATTAGGTATTTCTAAAGAGACTTGACCTGCAGCTTGCATTTCAGTACTTATCACTGAGATACTATATGTAGAAACTTTGAGGGTCTTTTCTTCCCTGGAAGGTGGGACTTTGTATTTTAAGGAATATTACTCTTTCAGAAATCCTTAACCAGTTTTACCATTTGAGAAGAAAAAAGCATTTCATCCTTTAGTGAAAACAAGGCAAAATTGTATCCGTCACTACCTTCCTCTCAAATTACTGTTTGTAATTCTCAAGTAATATAGCTTAACATAGTTAAGCTCTTTGCCTGAATTTTCCCCTAAAGATGAGATACAGTATAATTCTCAAATAGCACAGTTTAACACTCCAGCTCTTCCAAATCTGCATTGATATTCTGTTATGCATAGTATAAAAAGAAAAGTCTCATGAACTTGCTCTATCAATACTGAATACTGGAACTGCATCATTTTTTAATCTATTTTTTGTTTTTCTATATTTAGTCCTGCTGTTATTACAAAGAGGAGTGAAATTATTCCACTACTTCATAGAAATCTCTGCAGCTTAAAGTTGAAAATTACCTCAAGAAATAATTTCATCTAGTCATTCCCACATGTTTTTAGTAGTAGGGGATAAATTCATCACAGTTCTATAGCCAGTTATGGGCAGCTGAACTCCAAGCTCATGGGCCACCAGGTATACTAAGATCTCAATACAGGTATCTTGAGGCCAGGAACATCTGCTTATCACCTCCTCTTGCAGATTTGGGTATATCCTGCTGCCACCTTTGTAATTTGTATAACTTGTTCTTGGCTCCTTCATTTTCAAGGTGATCCTTGAGGAGAGAATGAGTTCTGGGCAGACAAACAGCACTGACTACAGCCTGCTTCCAACCAACACCCTTCTTAAATGGCTCTGGTCCTTCCTAGGTGAGGGAAGATGACATTCACCCATAATATCAGAGATCTTTTTATGTAATTGTGAGCTGGTCAGAGGTTGCCACATCCAAAGGTTCAGACAGATCTCACTGGCTTCTGGCTGGCAATGCACTGGGCAAACTATCCAAGCAGTCTATGGATGGTCATCAGAACGAGCATCCCTGATTTCTATCCACATCCTTGAGACAAAATTGAACAAATTCCCACCATCCTCATCTGCTTTTAGGAATATTCAGTGTAGAGGATGCTGGTCACCTCTGCGGTAACTGGTGCTCTGCTGCCCTTTCAATTAAAAGGATAACATCTAATCTATATTACCTTCCCTCAGCTAATGAGATTACTTGTTTTCATGATGATTTTGGAGAAAGAACACATATTTAATGCATGTCAAGATTCACATCATCCTTCTCTTTCTAGACTACATGGTCAATTATTTCAGCCATTCCCAAGAAGTCACATGTCTTACGATACGTGTTGCTCACCTCTGAGCTCTGTGATTCATGGAGCTACATTCTTCTAAAAATACCTAGCCCAAAAATGGACACAGTTTTCCAGCTGAGGTCACTAATGCCAAGCTGAGTAAAAGAACAAGTTCCTGTATTTTACACCTGTTATGCATCCCAAAAGGGCATTTGAATGTCTCGCAGCAGCACTATATTTAGTACCAATTGCAATGTATTGTCATCTTCTGAACCCTTTTCTGCAGCAGACAAGAAAGAACACATCAGGACGAACTTCTACAGGGCCCTGCCTCTTGACTCATCACATTTAAAAGAACACCCTGAATGACAAACTCAAACAGTAATTTGCAATCTATTGTACATACACCTCACAATTTTATCTGAATCATTTTTCTTGAGCTTGCTTCTGAAAACATTGTGTGGAATTATCAAAAACTGTGGTACAGTCAATATAAATTCTGTCTGTGGTTCCTCAAGGTTTTGCTAGGTTTCTATCCATGTTTCAGATTTTTTTAGGATGGTATCATATGATTTGCTCTTTAAAAACCTGTATATTTTCCGTTGTTGTTTTCTGTTAAGTGACTGCTCAGTGAGAGCATTTCCAGGTGCAGAAGTTAAACTCATCCATCACTGCATGTCCCATGGATTTCTTTCTAGCCTTGCTCTAAATATAGAGGTTTTTTTCACTTTTCACAATAAAAAGCTCCTTGTCCACCTTCAATTTTCAGAAATTATCATTAATAGTTGAGAGATTGTTCAGAATAAATCCTGAAATACTCTTGGAGAAATTTCCTCAGAACCAGCTCAAATGAATACAGCTAGCCTGTCTAGATAATCTATCTTGTGCTCTTGTTGAAATTAATTTCATGGATGTTCCTGGTCAAAATTAACTTTATTTTGTGATTAATAAAGGAAAAAAGGAACTCCATGGAGTGTCCATCAATGATATTGCTTTTAAAATACTATGCATATTTAAGGAGATTTTTCAGAAAACCTCATCTATGATGCAGACCCCCATGGACAAACACAATTCAGTGTTTTCAAATTCCACCCTGAGCTCTGTCTGATAAATATGCTAATTTCACTATTATAACTAGATTGCGATGTAGAGATGGAGTCACAGTCACCAAATTCATTCCATGAGACTAGTCCTTTTCAGATCACTATTTAAAGTTTGAATTATTTCTCAGAATCCTTTAAAGGATTAAGTATTAAATTATATATGTTATTTTAAGAGCTGGGTTTGCTCGTCCTTTCTCTCCTCATAATTCATTGCCTTCACTTCTACCTGTATTTATAGTGTGGAGGAATTAAATTTGAAAGCAAGATTAAAATACTTTTGAAAATCAGTTAATATCTCTTCCTGGATGCATCAAATAGCAATGATCATTCCTATTTTTTTATTCCTCATGTTCTCATGAGGTGTTTTGTGACTGATGTAAATTTTACTCTTCTACATTTTTTATGCTGGTTTTTTTAGTTTTTAGACAAAGCTCCTCCTTCCTGTGCCAGAGGTTTTTTTCTCTGATAGATGCAAAACATCATGGGCATGCTCCTTTTGCTCACACACAGGATCTCCATATAGGTGCATATTCACAACGTCAGGTCATGTGCCAAGAGTAATTTTAAATTCTAAATGAATTTTTTGCCATTTGGTAGCTTGGTGGAGGCATTGCCCCTGAATTTAACAGTGTCAGACCACTGTTTGTGCAAAGCTTTCCATGTAAAGTTCCTATTGTGTCATTCATATGCAATCACACACAGCCCTGCCTAAGGCACACCTTCCCAATGAGAAGCTTCATCCTTTGCAATTCCCTATTCTTGTTTTCCTGAGGTCTCATTATCAAACCTTCCCAAAAGAGAGTTGTGCTCAGTGCTCTTGTCTAATGCAGAGCATAAAAGAAAAATAGAATTTTATTAACCCAAATTTAAAATGCATCTGCACTTAAGCAAGAGTCTTATTAAAAAACAGGCAAGTGGGTCCTTCTTCTCCTTTTCTTCTCCTCCAGCTGCAGCAGAGGCTGGCAAAGAGCTCCCTCCTCTGTAGGTACTTCTATATCCTGCAGCTCCTTGGTCAGCTCCTCTATACCCTGCAACTTTCCTCCAACAGCTGAGGGCTCTCCCAGGTAAATGAGAGGCTTTCTGCATCAACTTGCAGAGGGTTTGACCTTACATGGACTCATTAGTCCATAAATGCAGGCAGACTTCTACACCTGCACAAGGTTCACTGCAAGGCTGGGGCCAAAATAATTCACATCTCCACTATGTGCTGTAGTCAGGTTCAGTTACTCATTCCAGCCTCGCACCAGAAAAAGGTCTAGGGAAAAACTAGGAGGAAAAAAATCAAATTAAACATCCAGAATAATACAATTTTCTTCCATTATTTTCTCCATGCTTCTATCTTCCCCAAGCCACTTTTGTCAAATGCCCTATCTGATTGGTACAGGATTGCTTGGCATGAGCATGGTCTGAAAAACAAACTTCACCCCCTGGAGAATTTTGCTGAGAATAATAGATCTGTGTGAAGGTCTAAATCAATAGAAGTCTTTCTGAATGCATTTCTAGGAAACCTAGAAATATCACCAGTGACTTTGACTAAAATACAAGGTGCTACTGTTTGGAAAGCAATTTATAGCTAAGTAATTTAAATTTCAGAGCAAAGAAGGCCATGAAGTGAGAGCTTCACCCACGGCAGGAGAGGAAAGATGGAGCTGTTCAGGAACTGCAAATATTAGCACAATTTAAGTCTGAGAGTTTTTTGGTTTTTTTTGTTTTGGTTTGGTTTGGATTTTTTGTAAGTATGATTTCTGGATCCTATTTCAATCCCAAAGGAATACCCTTTTCTGTTTCCCTTGAATTTAAGTTTTGCATACTTTTTCTCCCTAAGGTTTATTTTCTGTCAGAGGATTATTTTCCCCTCTATTAAAAGCTTCTTTCAGGTTATCAGAGTAGATGTTTAAGGTCTGCATTCTGTCACTTCTTATTTACATGTTTTTAAGTGTTTCTCCTAAAGCTTAAGCTTAACTGAAGGAGAAGTAAATGTAGAGGCTATGCTACCATACAGTCAGTTGAAATGTGCAACAGAGATTCTTCCCCTTTTTCCACTATCAGGACTAGCAGTTATGAAAGAGCTGATTCTCCTAACCTCAATTTTGTTACCCTGTGCCACCTACAAACCTTTCTTTTGAGCTTCAGCACCATCTTGCTGACACCTAGAGTGGGGATGCATCCCCATGTGCCAGTTCCAGGATTCAATGAACCTGTTTTGCTCTTGCATCTCTTTGACTGAGTAGCTCAGCAACTACCTCCAGTCCTAACCCAGCTGAGATGCCTTAAGCCTGCCTTTGTCACCTCCCAGAAGCATGTCTTCTCCATGAGGATATATGCCAGAAGTGAAGGGGAGGAAAGAAATTGTGATTTCTATAGACTGACTGAAGTGATGTCAGCAGGTGGATGGCAGTGAGGGCAGGAATCACAGGGCCAGAGAGGGAGGAGAAAGGGATTTCATATCACCTGGTGGTCCCACTTGGTATGATGGGAAGTGTTGTTCAGAGCTCTTCCAGGTTGTGGATGTGCTGACCCCGCATTTCTCTCTTTCTAAAGCTGCGGTTTCACTGACCACCAGGGTATTAAATAAAATATGGGGCCTGCTGTCTCCAGCCATTTTAGTTCTTTCCCTTAGTTTATGAACGACTATTTATAGTGTTTTTCCTGGGAGACAGCCCACAAGTCTACAATGTGTTTAAAAGGAGGCATCATTGGCATGCACCCTGTGTCTTCACATCCCTGCCCTTTTCTCTGTGACCAGCCTTTTGAGGGGCTGGGCTCACCAGGAGCACAGCAGAGGAGGAGGGTGACCCCAGCACTGGCTGCAGGGCCCACTGCTAGTACCAGGACCCCCTGGTCAACACAACTCAATGGCATCTTTGTACTCTGTGAGGGGGATCAGTTTGGTCAGCCCTACAGCAAAGCCCTGTGATGATCTGAAGACTAAAGGCCTGGCTTTATAACCACACTGCTACGAGCTGTGTGTTGATGTCTTCAAGTGTTAATTACACTTCCTTTTGTCCAGGTTTGATTGATACAAACTCATTTGCTTGATACAAACTCATTTGCTTCCAGGGATTTTACTAGGGGCCATCGCAGCCTTGAAAACCTTAGAAAGAAATTCAAAGAGTGAAAACCCATGGCAGCAGCAGAAAAAACAATTTGCAGGAAAACAGAGAACACCAGCAATAAAGGCAGGCAGAGGGAAGGGATGCAGCTCTCCAAGGCTCCTCCAGGGCACAGTGAGCTAAAATCAAAAGAGAAAACAGCATGCAAGACCAAATCCTGCCAGTGGCAAGTCCAACAAACAGCTGCAGCAAAAGGAGCTCTTAGAAACAAAGCGGCCGCTTATCCTCACCCCTCCTGCACAAGTATCCCCCCACGTGAGAAACAAGATACCATGAAACATTAGACAGTTCTGCTCCCATGAATCTCTCCCTCATTTTTCTCTTGGCTTTGACTGTTTTTGAAACCTTTGGCAGCCTCGTCACCAGACCTGCTGTGCTGGGGCTGGGACACCAGTGGAGAGTGCAAGTCCGTGCTCCCTCAGCAACCCAGACAGGGATGGAGGAGAAAGCACTGGGAGGTCAAAGCTCCAGCTGGCTTTCCACATCCTTATATTCATATTTCTTTCTCTTTTCAGGATTTGAAAGGCAACTGGAGAGAGAGTATTACACATCTGGTGTTCATAAAATAGTTTGTGTTGGAAGGGATCCTCAAGGATCCTGCCCTCCTGCTATGGGAAGAGACACCTTCCACTAGACTGTGTTGCTCAAAGCCCCATGCAGTCTGGTTTTGAGCAGTTTCAATGATGAATCGTCCTTGTACTTGATCTTGTTGAACTTCATGAGGTTTGCATGGGCTACTTCTCAAGCCTGTCAAGGTCCCTCTGGGTGCCATCCCTTCCCTGCAGTGAGTCAAATGCGCCACTCAACATGGCATGATCTTCAGACTTGCCGAGGGGGCATTCAATACCACTGTCCATGTGTTAAGTTACCCATTTTCATATTGAATGCAGTGTTCCATTCATATATATATATATATATATATGATATTTACATATATATTTATTTAAAAGGGACCCCTCTTCAAAGTGTTGCGCTGGTTTTGGCTGGGGTAGAGTTAACTTTCTTTACAATAGCCAGTATAGGTCTGTGTTTTGCATTTGTGCTGGAAACAGGGTTGATAACACAAGGATGTTTTCATTACTGCCAAGCAGAGCTTGCACAGTGTCAAGGCCTTTTCTGACCCCACCCCACCAGTGAGGAGGCTGGAGGTGCAGAAGGGATATGGCCAGGACAGGTGACCCCAACTACCAAAGGGATATTCCATACCCTGAATATGATGTCATGCTATATATAAAGTAGTATATAAAGCAGTGGAAAGAAAAAGGTAACAGGTAACTTTTAGAGGGATGGGGTTTATCTTCCCAAGTCATTGTTATATGTGATGGAGCCCTGATTTCCTGGGGATGTCTGAACACCTGCCTTCCCATGGGAAGTGGTGGATGAATTCCTGGTTTTGCTTTGCTTGCATGTGTGGCTTTTGCTTTTCCTGGTAAACTGTCTTTACCTCAACTCGTGAGTTTTCTCACTTTTACTCTTCTGATTGTTTCCCCCATCCCACAGAAGTGAGGGGGCAGACCAAGCAGCTGTGTAGAACTTAGTTGCTGGCTGTGCTTAAACCACAACATTTCTTTTTGGTGCCCATCATGGGGCTCAAAGTGTCCACGATAACGACAGATTTGATTAGAATGCGCTGGATTGAATTTGTAGCTGTTTTTGCTGTTTAGCTATTAATGGGCAGGCTTCTGTGCTTGCCATCAGACTCGCTTGCCTGACTGTGTATCAGAGCCGAGTGCTCGTTAGTGGCTGCTTCCTGCTCTCGCTGCTTGCTGTGCTGCTTATCATCTTATTCTGCTGTGCTGGGGAACATTTTGATAACAGCCTGAGCTGGCTGATGGCCAGGGCATCGCTGCTGTTTCTGTGCTGCTGTACTGGACAGGCTGGAGTTCTGGTGACAGCTGGAGTTGGAGAGACTCTGAGCAGTGGATGAGACAGTGTGGGTGCAGGACACCCGAAATATCTGTGCTGCAGTAGTTGTACCTCTGAAGGGATGTGGCTGAGGATGATGCCACACTGGAGAAGCTACACCTTGGAGTATTGCTGGTTGTGACCAGTGAGGTCATGCTTGAACACCTCAAAGCATGTGGCCATGGAACAGCCTATGACATTATTCACCACCTGAGTGTACAGAATGGTACAGTAGATAAACATGGAGGCAGTAGTTTTCTACATCTAGAAAGTAAAAAGAATGTGAGAATCTACTCAAAGCAGATGCACTTTTCACAGCACTGAACAAGGTTTTGGAAGGGTTATGAAGGTCATTGGGAATGGTGCACTCAGCCCCAGCTCTGAATTTTTAAGTCTCCCTGAGTGTTTAACATTAGGGTTTAAAGCAATTTGAAGATGACTTGTCATTTGGCACTGTAGCTATAGTGTTCTAAAACATTATTGTAACAGTAAAAAATGAAAAAAAATTATTGTGAAATTTTGCTCTGTTATCCTTACCTTGGAAATTTGTAGTTGGAGAATTACAGCTAAGGATTACTAGCTCCCAATATGAATGCATATTTGAGTGTGTGCTTATAATATATACCCACAGAGGAATACATGGAAACAACATCTATTTTGGCAACCCTTGCACTTTTCAAATTAGATGCAGAAGAGTTATTCTAATTATTTAAAGGTCTCTGAGCCTCAGCAAATTGTATTGACAGAGCTTTCGCTTTCAATAAAAACTAGACCTGAAATGCTTTTGTAAATGTGTTGTTTTCATCAAAACTTTTATTTCACTGTTATTGAATTTCATATTGGGCAAAAGCTGTGCAGGCAGCCACATTTATGCACATCCCCATCCCTAGTCCCCTTCTTGCTCACCACAAGATTCCTGATTTCTCTAGTCTATTAACATCCTCAACTCCTGACACAAGGTGATCCAACTGCACAAGAAGCCAAGTGCATTGGGTTAGCTTCTAAGTAAAGGCAGAGGCAGGGAAAAATCAACTCTAGGAGAGGATTTGGGACTACAAAGCATGAAACTGGGACAGGCAATATGAAGAGAGCTGAATACTGGTGAAGCAGGAATCAGATGAGCCGGGATGATTGAAGCAGAGAGGAGCAAAGATTTTGCTACAGATTGTCCTGTCATGAAATTGAAATATAGCACTTTAAATTGCAAGGTAGGTGAGGCAGAATGAGATAAAAGGAAGCCAAGGGAGTAGTAGTAAGCAATAAGCTATGTTTGTGAGGCACATGCACCGTAAGTGCATAAACCAATTAATGAAAATACTGCATTAACATCTGCAGCAGGATCATCCTTTCTTTACACTTGTGTAGAGCTCTCCTGGACATGGCTGCCTCTTACCAATTGGGTGTTTCTCATGCCTGTCTAAATTTTCCATTAAAAGGAGTGGTACTGCTCTGGTTTTAACGAGTTTCCTAATAAAGAGATGATGACTGGCAGCGTAATTTCCCTTCGACACTTCATGCTTTCATGACAGGAGTTTATTATTAACCTTACTACTACATTTTCTGTTATTTTACTCTGGTGGTTTAATTGTATTTCCACCTCAGTCATGTGTATTCATTTTCTAATAGTCTCCTTTCCCAGACTGCTTTCATGTGAGCAGCAGGGTTTTTCAGTTAAGTACTCTGTGATGGTTTTAGTATGCATTTCTTTCTGGTTTAATCTTTCTCTTTTTTCCTTTCTGTCTGTGTATTAGTCATCCTTAATGGGGTACAGCACCTTGTGCTCTCTGACATGGAAAACAGGGACAGTGTAAGCAAACATCAAGGACAAAGCATAAAAATAACAGAGGCAGTCTCCGTAAAACGGGAATTAATGACTCAGGCAACTGGATGCCGCATGTAAGTAATTCTAAGGGAAGAAAGCATCAGCCATGCTTAGAAATGCAGATGTATTTATCGCCTTTCAGCCCCCCTATTTAGCTGTTACTAATGGCGTATTGAAAGGGAACAAAGGAAATTTCTGAATGCAGAAGCAAGGATGCCTTAGCAGGTGGTCCGGGGTAATGGAAATTTAAGGCACAAGCAGCAAATCTGATTCTTATTTTATTAATGTGGACATAAATCAGACATGTGTATCCACTAAAGAAGTGAAAGAAGTTATGCCAAGGCGGGGTGGAGAGAAGTCAGTCAGGTCTCCCATATCCAATCTAACACAGAGCAGCAGCCTCCTCAGGAACTGCACCTTTGCTCTCACTAAATAAGACAGGATGGAAATAAATCTTTGTATTTCACTATAAATACTTTGGATGTGTGCACAGATGACTCTTGGTGTGCAAGCACCAGTCTAATAATGCAAAGGAGCAAAAGTGCAGTAACCCTAGAGGTACGGTCTGTGGTTTGGTATTCAGTCAATAAAAATAATTGAGAGTCATCTCTTATCTACAGTCTGGCCCCTTTCCAACACCAACATTTTAGGGGAGCTGTGCATTGGATCTAAATGAAAAGTAATTTGCCAGATTTAGTTGAAGGTCTCCAATGTGGACAGGACCTTTGATTTTACATCTCGGTGCATGTTTCCATTTGGCATGTTACTCACTAACACTGTTTGCAAGAGGTGAGGGCAATCACATTCATTTGCTGAAAAATTGTAAGCAGTGCAGAAGGCTTCATGAAGCAGAAACAAGTCTCCAAGGGATTGCCCTGTGGCAAAGGACAAGCTTTCCTGCTGATGGGGTTATGAGAAAGATCCAGAGTTGCCTCATAAATACCTTCATGACAAGAAAATTCTGGGTGCTAAAGAGCTCTTTGAACTACTGGAGAAAGGTATTACAGGAATCACAGGCAGGTGGATAAAATGTAACAAAATCAAATGGAAAATGAAGCACGTTTGAAATGGCAAAGCCAAATAACGTTGTGTCGATGTGGGTTGATAGATGAGGGTTGTGAACTCTCCATTTCTGGTAATCTATGCTGAATACCTTGCAAGAAAACATACTTGAGCAAGGGACATATTTAGAGCTCAGAAGAGGAAACCCTCAGCAATTAAATTAAAGGGCTCATATTAAAAAAAATATTAGATTAGATGGTCTAACAGCCTTGGCTTTAACCCCTGTGAGCCATTTGCTCCTGCTGTCCATCACTCTAGGGTGCTCTAGAGCCAGGCGGGGAGCGGTGGTGCCTCGGTGTGCCCGGCTGTCTGAGCGCGGGCAGGCCCTTCCTAAGGGGGGTAATGAGATCCTGCCTCAGAGCCTGGCAAAGCAGCGAGCTCCACAGGGTTACCTGCCCAAAACCCGCTGCGGCTGCTCAGAGCTGCAGCCAGAGCACTTGGCCAGCGCCCTCGCCTGACCCTGGGCGCTGCTGTGATGGAAGAGAAGCACCAGGTCCCACTTTTCCTACGGTGCATGGAGCGCCAGAGCCCACATCGCCTGACCTGAGGTCTTCGCATTATCCGCCACACCATCCTCTTCTCTTGACCACCTCCCCGGGAAGCCCGACCGGGAGACGCCCTGCAGCTTCCTGGAGTTACTGACAGTCCCTTCCTCACGGCTACATCGAGATGAAACAGATAGGAATACAAATAAGATGGCTCAAAATAGAGCCCTGTCCGCAAGGACCCCTCAGCCCTCAGCGCTCAGCCCCGGCCGGGGCGAGGAGTGACGGGCGGGCGGCAGCGCCACCTGGCGGCCACGATGGAGCCGGCGGGGCGGGGGAGCGGCGCGGTTCCTGCAATTCCTGCAGTTCCTGCAACTCCTGCAATCCCTGCTGTGGGAATGGAAGTGGTGAGGAGAGAGGGCAAATGAGAGGAAGGAAGGAAGGAAGGAAGGAAGGAAGGAAGGAAGGAAGGAAGGAAGGAAGGAAGGAAAGGAAGGAAAGGAAGGAAGGAAGGAAGGAAGGAAGGAAGGAAGGAAGGAAGGAAGGAAGGAAGGAAGGAAGGAAGGAAGGAAGGAAGAAAGAAAGAATTTTAGTTCTGTCACATTAAGAGTGGAGCTGCCCCCATGCATGACCTGTGCTGCCTGTTACAGTGGGGCCAATGCTACATTTTGGTCAGTGGAAAAATCAGTTATTAATCAGCAAGGAACTATTGATTTTCCAGCGGCTCTGTCCATGGAATAGGAAGTCAGCCATTGCAGCTGGCAAGCACTGAACTGTGAAGTGCCACCGGGAGCACCTCTGGCCCAAAGGAGAGAGTCGATCCATGTTGGGAGCTGCAGGGTGTTCTGGGGTCACTGCTCAAATAGAGCAGCTCCCAGCTTGTAGGGGACGTGGAAGTACATTTTGTGTTTGTAGTTAACAATTAGGGCAAATTCACTGTTGAACTGGGAAGCAGAATGGAAGATGTGGCACACTCTTCAACTCCATGTAAAAACGTATTTTTGGTGGATGTTGGTAGTTTTCCAGTCCATTCATAGTGTCCCTGAGCAATGCATCCTTTTCCTCTGATAGAATTCAGTTAGCAAAACAAGCTTTTCTCTTTTTATTTTTTTTATTTTTTTTTTTGTAATGCAGTAGAAATATTCATAAGGTGTTGAGTGAGATATAGTCTTCTGATTGTTTTTCTTCTATGTATAGATCAATTGTGATGGTTCACTCAGGCAAACATGCTGATCTGGATCATACAGATCTGCCTATTTATTTTAGTTGGGTCTGTAATGAAGATTTTTATCACCAGCTACTGGGATTTGGGATTCTTTTTATGAAACCTGACCAGAAACACAACATTGTGAGACCTGGAATTCTTCTTTTGTAGTATTTTTCCTAAATTCCCTGAGTAATATACTCAAGAACATCATTGAAATATGTCCACAATGCAGAGCTTAGGCTGACATTTACCCAGGAGAGTGTCAGCATCAGCATAATAGGAACAGGGCAGTGTTCTTTCACACTTTTTAGTATGAAAATTAGAATTTTAATGATCTAGAAGATGTTCTGCTTTGGATCAGAGTTTTAGCTGTCCAGCAGTCAGCAGAGAGTGAAGGTTGGCTCGCATCTGTTTTAGGTACCTTGACAATATGCACACCGTCCCTGTTACTCTGCATTTCACTGCATTTCTCCAACAGATCAAATTGTGGTTGTTTCTTCAGTCATGGTCCAGCAACACAATGACAGTAGCAAAGATCTGAGCTCTCACAGCTGTCATTAAGAATCACAAGTTCATTTACTCACTACTGAAACTTTTATCTGAAACAATACAATACTGTGCAACTGCTCCAGGATACTGGAAAGAGACAGAATGTCTTTTTGTAACCCGAGCTATGAAAGAATGACCCTGGGACTTGACATGAAGAGCACAGCTTTGTTTTAGTGATCACCATCAGGAGAGCATTGGAAGGTAGGTTAGATGCTAAAATTCTTGTGGAAGTTAATATTCCCAATCACAATTAGTGCTGCCGCTGTGGCGTAAACAGTCCTGGCTTCATATAGCACCAATGGCACATGCAGCCCTACTGCAGGGAAAAACTGGCCAGTGACGTGGTGTGAGTGCAACTGAAATTAAAGCAATCTATTGATTTATTAGCAGTGAATATTTAGCCTGTTATCAGTAACACATCATAAACCACAGCACTAGACTCTTGCAAAATGTTAATAAATGCCTGCAGATTTCTAAGCATGCCCTTACAGCCCCAACATTTAAGAGCCCCCCTCCCAGGAAGTGTGGATTACACCTCATGCTTTGTGTGTGGGTGCAGGTGTCCATGTGCAGCCCCTCCCGTGGAGCAGAGGGTGCACCTGCCCTGCCCAGAGCAGAGCTGCTGCCTCACCCTGCCCAGGGCAGTGTCCCTCACGGCCCCCTGAGCACCCTGAGGAGTGGCACACCCCCTGTGCCACCCCGTGCTCTGGGACACGGGCTGCTGCTGCTGGGGATGCTGTGGGGTGATGCCTGGCATCTACCTGGAGTCTCTTTGTCATTCTCTGGTTATTGATCTATCAGGATAGTCATCTCCCTGGATAGTGCTACCAGTATCAGGTAGTACTCACTCTCAGGTGGTTTTGGGTGTCACAAAAAGCTGCTTAAATGGGGGTGCTGTGGAGCAGCCCAGCTGGGGATGTGCTCCTGGGTTCCCATGGCTACCTGTCCCTGTGTGAGCTAGACAAGCTCACAGCTGACCCTGCCCTTGTTTCTGGGTGCTGAGGGTTTATCAGCTCATACTCCTTGCTTTCCTGGCTTGCTGCCTCTCTGGGAAGGGCTCTCCCTTCTGGCAGGGGGTCTCCCTGTCTGCTCCTGGTCCACTCCAGGCTCCTCCCAGCTGACTTCCCCACGGCAAAATCTTTGGAGACATGAACCCTTTGTTTTGCTCTGTTAGAAGAGTTTGCATTACAGCTAAAAAGGTCCAAGTTTACTGGTGGTTGGTTATATGGCCCTGGCCTGGAAGGCTGTGTAAGCTTCAGATCCTCTCTGAATGAAGCTTCCTAGAGAACTGGGGATCTGTTATGACTGTTTCTCTCTGTCCCCTGTAGTGATATACTTCCTACTTTAGATAGTTGTAATCTATATTTCTAGATATGCTTATTTGTTTTCAATCCAATAGTTCTGTGCCTTTTCTTATTTTTGTATTTTTTTTTCCTTAAACATGTTTTCAGGAGAGTGTTCTGCTTTTATGCAAACCATTTCTTTTCCATGCAGTTTCTCTGAAATGCTTTCTTCCTCTGCAGCTTTGCAAATTATGTCAGTGCCTTTTCAGCTTGATATTATTCATTTTTTCATTCTTTCTTAGAGATTTCAGCCATTGGGTCTCAGTCACTGCCCAAAAGCAGCCCAGAGTGTTCCCAGTGGTGCTGGGGTGATGGAGTGCTTTGTGCAGTCACACCCTGTCTGCTCCTCGGGGCTGTGCCGGAGCTGATCTCAGCATCTCCTGCTAGTCTATAATAGTGCACAATAATGTTGTGACTCTCAGTGTGCAGCTGTTTGCATTTGACCAGCGCATGGAAAAAGAAACAGTAATTTGGGAGCACATTTTTTCCCATTTTTTTTTCCATCTGAAGAACAGCAAGTGGTCCAAATTTAGCCGGCTGTGGCATTTCTTTCTGGTGGCTCCGTGACACAGCTTGATCAACAGGAAAACAGGGAATTGCAGAGAAAAATAAGTAGCAGTAGTGGTATTTTCAGATGTGAGAAGATCCATATGGCTGTGGGGGTTCACTGTTCTCCAGCTCAGACAGCACTGAATTGTCCTTTAGAGACAAAAAAAAGACAAAAGATAGAAAAGAATCTCTTTTGGGTCCCTCCTTATATTTGATGTGCACTCACATCTCCGGTTTACCGACTGAACCAGATGCAACCAAGTCTTGTGTCAACTTCTTCCACCCTTTGAAAGATGGAAAATGCAAAGCCTGAATAAATCAATGAAATTAGATAAGAATCATGTTTGCAATGTTGTATCTACAATGCAACTTCTTTACCTCATTCACTGCAGACCCCCTGCTCTTTCATTTATGCTCTGTGTAAAGCTTTATAAAGCTGACATTTGGGATTTATCCCTGGAGGATTATCTTTGAAGCAACATACCACTTCTTAGTACTAAAGATTTTTTTTAACATCCTGCATTCATAATTCTAAGACACAAATAATACCATCAATATTAATGCACTGAAGACATTTTCTTCTGTACCTGAGGATATGTTACTACCCACAGAGATAAGTAGAATTTCATAAATATATACAAAAATCTTAACTTTTGTTATCATGACGTCTTCAGACCTGTAATTATAATAACACTCCAGAGCACAGTATTGTTACTAGCTGCCACACAGCCAGAATTTTACCTCTCCAGGAAAAATTGATTCCACTGAATCACACATCTCTATTCACACTGAGAAGATACTGAACAGACACACACACATCTATGTATATATATATATATATATAAGTGTAGTTATTAATTTCAGTGAAAATAATTTCCGCTTTTAAAAATGTTTTACTGTCTGTGAATATAATGATAATAATGATGATGATGATGATAATAATAATAATAATAATAATAATGATGTTGTAATTTAGGAAGAAATAGTTAAATAGGTGTGTTAGGCTTCTGTTGGAATTAAGACTTTGTAGGCACTCCTTCTGGATTTAGAAGGTACCATTTATTCCTCTGCCTGCAGAAGAATATTGCCAATATTTTATATCTACACACCCCCATGAAAGAGGTGAATTACCACTCAGAATTCCATTATTTGAAACAGATCTACTAAAATCCCTAGAAAATTTTGAATAAAGATGAAAGGGAGCTATTTAAATCCATTAACAGAAAACTCACATGAAGGAAATACCCTTAATTTAATTATTTCCTTTGGAAATAATAAAGAAAATAGTGGTTCTGATTATATTCTCATTCATGTAAAACTGGAGCTTCCTTGCCAACCTTGCTAAAGCAGTTCTAAATTATAATAAATAAGAAATGCTGAAAGAATTAGGTCATTCATGCCTGCAACAGAAGAAAAATATTTTAGAGGGCTAGACACAGTCAGTGGTGATAAACAGTTCTTAGTTATTCTTGTACACCTCTTTCTGTTCAAGAAGGTTGATCTGAAAGAAGAGTTTCTGGATAACATTAAATTTATATGCCTCAAATACAACAGGGATATTGTACTATTATCCATTGATAAAGAGTTGAGTAAGATCCCCTAATTATTTCCCAAGTATTGAAGAAAACACTACTTCCCCTTGCAACAGAGTGTTATTTATGCTTCCTTTATCTCTTTGTAATTTTGTGTATTGTTTGCTGTGGAGTCCTCAAGACTTTTCTTCAATATAATTGTTAAATAGTAAGTATAGTTTTTATTAGTTGTCTAATTTTCTTCTAGACATCACATAGAAATTAATTAACAAGAGTATTAGACAGAGGTATTTTACATTTTGTATATAAAATAGAAATAATAATGCACTGATTATTTATTTATTTATTTATTTATATTTCAAACAGGCAGCAACAGGACTAAAGAGGGCACATTTAAAAGCCTTATTAAGGGCCCTAGGCAACAGATTTCTTCCTGTAATATATTTTAGTATGCTAACTGATTTATGCATAATAGAGCTGCATGAGACATTTGCAATGGAGCTGGGTCACTTAAAATTTACCTTGGTATCATCACATAAGGAAGCACCCTTCACCTAGACATCACCAGCTGTAACTACTTAATTATGTGCAATGGGCTGCTGAGCCTGTGACATTCCTGTGAGTACAATCCAGAAAGGTTCTCTGCATTGTCTCCTCCCTTGGAGCTGCCTTGGCCTCACTTTGTGGTTTTTGCTGGCTCCAGTGGTCAGAAACAACCTCCTGCTTTCCAATATAATTTTTCCTGGTTGGTTTGTACCTTTTGTTGCTGTTGTACCAATGTTGTATTTTATCTGAAATAGCTTTTCCCTTTCTAGAGTTTACTCATCTGAGGTAGGGGAGCCTTGTCCTTCCCCCAGGTCTTGCTCAGCGAAGCAAACCAAGTTATCCTAGACCTCTCTACTAAACACAGTGAGTATCTCTGTTCATCCTAAAAGTTCTCTCCTGAGCCTAGTCCAGTTTAAATTCAGCTTTCTTTTATGTAGGTGGCTGGAACTGTGTGACACCCCAAGGACAGTGTGTGTTTTGCTGGAGTCACCACAAGTTTTCACTTGCCTTTTCATGGCTGCAAGGTGTGGAGATATCTGTGAATACACACGTGCTTTTGTGTATGTACAAGTGCACATGTTCATGTAGGTACTCCTGGGCACCCACACACCTCCACACACTGTTTTATGTGTTTGTTACCAGCTGAGGAACTCTCAGATTGCAGTGCACTTTTTATTACTATTGCTGAAGTGTGTGTCCTTGTGTGTTATGGTACTCCATTGGGATTCCTCCTGTCCTTATGACTCCCTCTCCCTGTGTGACAGTCTCCTCCATACTGAGGGTAGTGTATTAGGCAAGTTTTGTTACCACTTGTCCACTTCTCATACTATTAATATTGCTAAAACTAAACCAGATCCAGTTCTTGAAAAACTTTTCTCATCTCCCAGCCCATCATGTCGACATTCTCCCTTCAAGCCTACTTACACTACATGGCTTGTATTCATTGTATTCAGCTCAAAATAAAATTATCACATGTGTGGCTGTATAGCAGATGTTTCACAGATGTTTAGATAAATGAAATTTTGGTCTCAGTATTGCATAGCAATTATAGTTTAAAATATCAATTATAGTTTCTAAGAAAGATGCTAGGCTCATCTGACATATGTTGCATTGCTCTTCCATCCATCTTCACAGATTTAATTATTTTTCTTTGAAAATTATTCCAAGTTCTTGACTCTTTTGTTTAAGTTTGCTTAAGATCTCTACTCTCAAACTTGTGACTGTGAGCCCAGTCTAGCATGGACTAAAACTCTCGTTCTGACTACCCTTTTGATACTGAGATGATGGCTACTTCCCTCCCTGTCTGTGAGTTACAGTATGCAAGAGCATTTCCCTAAAGTGCATGTTGCTCATTAAAGAACAAGCAAGTCTCTTGATGTGGTCAAAGGCTTATATTTGTTTGTGGAGAAGCTGGAAAAAGCCCTGATGATGGTGACTGTTTCTGCAGGCAATGAAAGCTGGAGGTAATGGAAGTTGGTATGGACAAACCACACCTGTAATTTTTGTCATCAAGTTTGTCACATTAAACCTGAAATGAAAATACCTCTTTCCCATGGTCCCCATCCGAAAGGAGTTGGCAGGTAGCTCTTTTATAACAGTGCCTATGGCTGGTGGCAACCAGTGCTCTGGCTCTGTTTATCACCCCTCTGCTTCCCAGGCATACAGCCTGTGCACACAGCGTGGGAGAAGGATGGAGGTTGGTGTGATGGTGCAGGCAACAACACTACCACTCATGAAGTAGCAAACATTGAAGCAGTAGAAGTCTTTGGGCTCAGAGCAGGACAGGAGCTACTCTGACTCTTTGTGGAAGATCAGGGGAACATGTCTTTGCCTTGTTTTGCTGTTGGACCTGGACTGAAAATGGAGGCCTTCATTTCTAATGGGGATTGCAGCAGTCAGACCAGGGGTGGGATGCAGGATCTCACCAGGTGGGAAGGATCCCTGCACCCATGGGGAGCTGTGTGGGGCCCTTTGAGAAAATCTCCATAATGGTATCCCAATAAGGGAAATGAAAGTGGATTCAGGAAATTTAAAAACACACACAGATGGTTCAAAAAAATCTTGTACCTTACTTTCAGCACTTCAGTTATAGTATTAGGTCTGTCTGAACTCTTTCATTTCCCTGTTGCAGCGTAATGCGGTTTGCTCCCCAGTCAGTTCATTTTTAATCCCTTTTTTTTTTGAGCTGGGCAAGTCTTTTAAATTTTTTTATAGTGCTTAATAATCATGTATGCTCAGTCCCCTAGGTGGTATGTTAATTCTTTTCTTTCATCTACTTAATTAGAAGATTTTGTTCTGCATAAAATATATGAGGCAGCTGGGGCAGGGTCTTATGAACTGGTAAGCATCCAATAGCTATATTAAGCAGTTTCTTAAGGCTTTGAAATTGCCTTCAGATGGTGGCTGTTGACAAACCCTGAAGTGAAGCACTACTTAAATATTCACATTAAAACCGCCATTGCAGTTAAGTTAGCGATGCATGATTAATTGTCTTAAAAGCAATGGATTCATATGGAGTAAAATGCCCCTATGAAAATCAATAACATGACTACCATTAGCAAGAGCATTACTTTGAAGATATTAAGGGCCACAAATCAAATTTGTTTGCTGAAGAGTAACAGTAGCTATATGTACAAACAAAAGGCAGTTGTGTCTGCAACACAGCATGCAGGGTTTATGGTTCTTTCACATATTCTCTCTCTTCTCTTAATAGTCACAGTGATGGGACAGCATGGTAGTAGTTACTTAAGGCAAATAACAGAGACAAAAGTGCTGCTTTGCTTCCACCCACCAGGTTTGGCCAGAATCTCTAAGTCCCTAGCATATGCAGGTGTGCAGGACTCAATGCTGTCACCCAAGACTGGCTCCCTGCTCTTTACCATCCACATTCACACCCATTTTACCTGGAAGTGGCAGCCTGGGCCAGCCCCACCACACACATGGGCAGCCCCAGAGTTTCACAGGAGTTTTGTTCATCTGTCTGAAAATTTAAAGGATTTTTTTTTTATTGTATAAGCATTAAAAATACTGCTCCTCTCTTCTTGCATCCCCTCAAACTCCCTTTGATGCTGTTGCATAAAAAGCCTCATCAGGACTGAGAGTTGCTTGATTCCACAGGCAAATGAAATATTGTATTGTGGTCATGTTTACAGAGGTACACAGGGAAATGGTACAGATTTCAGAGTCCTCCTAGGGTATGTGCCCAGAATTAAAAAAATAACCCAAAACCAACAAAACAAAAAAACCCACTTGGGTGCATTTTTATGTCTTTTACTCACAAAAATCTGCTGAGTGTCTGATACTGTGTATCACTGTAAGAAGTAAAAAGCTGCCTGTCAGTTGGGGCACTATCCTCTTGGCTCAAAGCTGACATAAATGATGATAAGAATTTTAACTTGGAAAAGAAGGGAGCTGGATGGAAGGGACTTCCTTTATCTCCATGCCTGAGGATCTAACATAAAAAAATGGGAAAATCAAATAAACAACAATCTATAATGGAAGTACCAAAGGTGAGAGGAAAAGAGCTAAGACTAAGGAGAGCAGAGTGGATAAAGTGCTGTATTGACCTAAATGTTAAATAACCTCAGACATAAAGCAATCATCACTCTTTAAGGAACAGAATAAAATATTAAAGTTCTTTTTTAAAAAAATAGGAAATTATAAGTAAATTATAAGTAATTTAAGTAAACGATAAAAAACAAATGTACTATAGAAATATTAAGCTGGGATAGAGGTTCATGAATGACTCTTAAAACTAACAGTAAGAGGGTTTTTCTGAAGTTTGTGGGTGACAAGAGGGTGGGAGGCATCCTCAGTATGAGAAGATGGGGATATTGGGCAGAAGAAAATGCCTGTCCCAAAGAGGCAAATAATGTAATAAACATCAGTGGAATGAAGGCCAATGTCATTTAAAGACTAGTGTGGAGAATTTGCACTAAAAATTGGTACTTTATCAGCTGTAAATGGAAATGAGTAGCAAACACTGGGTCACTGAGCCAGTCAGGATGAATATTGTCATCAATGTGATCCAACCATGAAGGGCAAATCCAGGCTGAGGATATCCCTGATGACTGTTTCCAGTGGAGTTGAAGTATCATTCAGGCTGGTGGCATCCCCATTCAGGAAGGATAGAGGAGCTGCAGAAAACAGCCTGTGGGATGTATGTGCTAGGAAAAAGCAAGGGCTTGCTTTAGTCTTTCTGAAGCTGCAAAGAGATGTAATTATTCCCTGAAAGCACATTATGATGCTAAATTCTGGAGAAATGGGAAAAGAAAAGCTACTTAAGTCAAATAATGTAATTCACATAGAAACAACTGGAAATACACTTGAGCAGGATTTAATAAAATATTTTTCTTTATCAGTGTACTAAGGATCTGAAACTAGATAGTGATGTAAAACCTGGTCATCATTAAAACAAAGTTTTGTCAGGTCATGACATATTTTGACCCATATTTGGCAAATTACTTGTATTTCAGGCTCAGGAGCTCCTTTCCAGGTCTATATACCTCTGATTGGCACTGCATAAAGCCAGTAACAGATAGTCTCATATCCCAGAAGAGTCAATGCTGCTGGTCTGTGATATCAGGTCCAGGTCTGTTGGTTAAAACTCAGTCACCCTGGTCTTCTTCCTTGGAGCTGGGCTTGCTGCGGGAATTGGAAAAGAAGCAGAACTGGTTCAATCTCATCTGTCCACAACCCAGCTGCTGTTTATCCCTCTGAGACAAGTGCCAAGCATCCTTCCTCCAGAGTTGCAGTAGTCTGGTACCTTTGTCCTCTGCTGTGTCTCCATGCTGCAAGTAGCTAGTGGGCTTTCCGTGGAGCATGTGCTATGCACAGCATCCCAGCATATCAAACATCCCAGAAATAACCCAATAAAATTGTCCTGGAGCTAAGAGCAAGATTCAGGTCTGGAATCTTCTCTCCCTTACTGCTGGATCTCCCCATCCCAGAGTCATCTCCTTTGGCAGTATTACAGCTTGGTTGGCCCAATATTCAACTGCAGGGAGAGGAAGGAAGAGATCATAGATTCCTCCTGTGCCTGGCCTTTCCTCTGCAAGGCAGTATCACCTCAGACTGTCAGAATTCATGTTTCACTTCTTGTGTCTTGAGAGTGTAGAGCCAGACAGGTTGCAGTCTGCTGCAGATATCCTTTCTGCCTTCCCAAGCCATGCTGGGAGGCACGCCTCCCTTCAGCCCCAACCCATGCCACTGTCACTCGTTAACAAAACCTACCTGTTGTAGTTTTCCTGTAGTTGTCCTGTTTTGGTGACATTAGGTAAAGCAGGAAACAGATTTCAAATTATGGAGGGGTATGTTTTTAAACCTCTTCTGAGTGAATTGCTCCACCACAGGACCCAGGAAGTGCCATCAGGCTGGCAGTGATGCTGCAGCATTGTGCTTCTAAGCACCTTTTTTGAAAAAAACCCCAGTCATTATTGAATCCTGGGGAGGAGGGAAGGAAGACAGATTTAATAAATTTTTTTGTCTCCTAAAAAATGTGTGATTTGTTATCTGAAGGCAGTAATTCTAACTGGTGTTATTGGTATGCGGCACGCAGGGATCTTAGAGCTAGCACATCTTTATTAATGTTGTTATAAAAGCTTCTACTGGGATCCTAGTTATCAAATGACTCTGACAGCAATTCATCCACAAAGCCCTGTGTTTTAATTTCTCACTATCTGAAAAGAAATGGGCTGGGTGGGTGGAAAGACTCCTATTTTCAGCTGCTTTGTCCTTTGCTTTAAAGCCTGGCACATTGCAAGCATAAAGGAGGAACATGTAGGATTACAGCCGGAGGAATGCATCTTTGAAAAATAAATATCCTGCCATAAAAAGCATGTTACAAAGTGACAGGTACCATCTATTGATAAAATGGAGTCTTTGATTCCCATAGTACCAGCCATTATAAGAAGCTGTACACAAGGCTGTGAGCCAGAGCCTTGAAAACCTCGTTGAATAACAGCAGAGCCACAAATAGCAGCAAGGGATTTAATGGTAAGACACTTCACAAAGATTTTGCTGTGTGCAATGTGAAACAATAGACACTTAATGAATTACTGGAACCAACAAATGTTTCCTTTGATACAAATCAAAGACTGATCAGGGAAGCATCTAATTTCTAGGACGTTTTCCCTCTTCAATTCACTCTTTAGTCATAGTTATAAATAATTGCACAGAAGGTCCAGACCCAGCAGAATTTGTGAGTAAAATGATCAATCCAAGTAAGTGAAAAAACCCCAATTTTTAAAATAATTTCTCATGGCAAGGCTCAAAGCTTTTCCAAATATATGATACTACAGCAGAGCATCATGAATTATGCATGAACTAAAAGTGGAAATGGGGAATGGTCTTGGTGGTTCTCAGAAAACACAGGCATATGTATGTCTGAACTTTACTTCCTCAGCTCATTGCTCAGCATTTGTCCAGGAAAATCTGTCCTTGCATCTCTTTCATCAAACCCTGGAAGGACAATGGATTTTCTAGATTATAGCTTTGGAGGCCAAGCCTCTCCCACATGGATCTTTTTGTGTGGCTGGAAAATGCGATTTCAGCAACACTGTGGTGTGATGGTCCTTGTTTCTGAGGAAGATGTATTGTTGCTTGTCTGCATCCTGGGAGGATAATTCCCTTTTATTAAAGATGCAGGATGATGCAATCGTTCAAAAGTCTCCTTGCCTATTTAGAGGTGAAGGAGGTAGTAAGTTGTGTGCTGTGTGAGACTGGCTCTAATTGCATGACCAACACATAAAACATTTCTACAAGGTTGTTTTCTCTAGACAGAATTTTTTTCTCACACTGTCCTGTCCCAAACCTTTTTCCTTTCCAAAATGATACCAAACCCTCTAAGTTTTCTGTCACAAATGCAAAGTCTTTTAAATTATGTTCTAATAAATGGTGGCTTTTTTGTGGCTTTGTTTTGATAGAGACAAGACCTAGGTGTCAGGACTGAGGCCAAGCTGGGGTCCTGTCACAGTGTGTATATGTGCCTGTGCCAGCATTTTGCCACTTAGATCAAGAATTCTTCTGCTGGTCATTGCACTAGGAGGCAGGTTTTTAATCCAGGAACTTCCATGACTTAACCCTGTAAACAAGATTGCCAAAGCTCAGGTTTGTCTCAGGATTCTACACAAACAAACCATTTTTGAGTTGCTGTTTGATTGTCCCTAGTGTTCTCTTCTTTTACCTAGCTCTGTGTGAAGCCAAGGTTTGTGCTGAAGTTTGGCTCTGATATTTCTGCCATGGGTGACAGGAAGCTGAAGCACTCACAGGGTCCCTTGTCTGGGTACAGGAGAGAGGAGTGTGGGATCCCCTCCAGCCCTCCTCTTCCTGCTGGCTCCTCTCCTGGATACTTTCACAGAATCACAAAATGGGTCATGTTGGAAGAGACTACAGTGGGTCACCTGATCCAGCTTCCCTGCTCAAGCAGGGTCATCCTAGAGCACATGGCACAGGATTATGTCCAGATGGCCCTTGAATAGCTCCAGTGAGGGAGATTCCACACCCTCTCTGGGCAGTCTGTGCCTGTGCAAGGTCACCTGCACAGCAAAGAAATTCTTCCTCATAGTCAGGTGAATCTTCCTGTGTATCAGTTTTTGCCCATTGCCTCTTGTCCTATTGCTTGGCACCACTGGGAAGAGCTTGGCAACATCCTCTTGACACCCTCCCTTCAGATACTGATAGACAGTGATGAGGTCCTCTGTCAGGGATCACTTCTCCACACCAAACAGGTCCAGCTCCCTCAGCCTTTCCTTGTAACAGATGCTCCTGTCCCTTGGTCATCTTTGTTGCCCTCCCCTGGACCCACTCCAGGAGCTCCATGTCTGTCTCATCCTGAGGAGCCCAGAGCTGACACAGCACTCCAGATGTGCCTCACCAGGGCTCAGTAGAGGGGCAGGACCACCTCCCTCAGCCTGCTGGCAATGTTCTTCCTAATGCACCCAGGACACCACTGGCCTTCTTGGCCACATGGCACTGCTGGCTCATGGAGAGCTTGCTGTCCACCAGGACACCCAGGGCCTTCTCTGCAAAGGAAAGAGAACTTCAATAGAACTTCATAATGAATATGGATTCCACTTCAGCCCTATATCCATCATAGGGGGATTGAGAAGCCCCTGGGTGGATGGGGTTTTGTTCAGGGTGAGACCAGTCCTGGCACAGAGTCTGGGGAGCAGTGCTCCTTGGAGAAAGATTTTAGCTTGGCAGCCTATGGCTCAGGTGACCTTCATGACACTAAGCATATTCCCAGTATTTAACAACTTAAGAAATAATTACTACCTGTCTGCAGACCTCAAAACTCTAAATGGCTGAGGAGCTAAATAAGGACCAAAGGGCAGTAACACTACAACAGTTTCATTCAACAGTTCTCTACAATTAAATTCCCTTGTACAAAGGGAAACAAAACACCTGGAAATGAGATAGTGCATTAGGATCTCTGCAGTGAGCCATGCTTAAAAATCACAGAGAGCCAGTGACTATGGAAACCTTACACTATCCTAACAGGAATAAATAATTTAGGAAAGACCCGTATTAAAGACTGAATTTCTCTCCTGGGCTCAGACAGATAGATGGACTTCTTCCCTTGGGTAGATAATTTCAGTCTTGTTTAACAAAGTGCAGCCCCATCCAGCATTTCAGCAAAAAGTAGCACCAGACTCACAGAGCTTTTAGTCTTTTCAGCACCCTGGGCTTCACCCACACAAAATAAAGATAATATTGAATTAACCTCATCTGTAGTAGAGCATGTCCAAGCAAGCACATTTTAACCGCCTGGCTAGAGAAAAATGAAGTATTTTTTGCAGGATAAAAATATATCTAGTAAAACAAGTGCACTAGCTTGCACCTTGCCGCTGGTTACATGGCAGCCCAGCTGAAGCCCCTCAAACTTGAGAGGGTGAGGATGGGCACTGAGGCATTGCTAAGTGCCTCTGTGCCTGCTCAGCTCCCCTTGCCTGGCTCCAGGGCTCTGCTCCTGGCACTACAGGATGGTCATAACGGGGAAGGGGAGAAGAGGCTGCTGCTCTCAAGGGCTTAGTATTTCATTCCCTGTGGGAGAGCTGGTGTCCAAGGGCACAGGCCAAATGCCCACCGTGCTGTCACTAAGGGATAACAGAGCTTGACCAGCAGTGCAGTTTCTTTCCCAAAGATTCTGCCTCTCTACAACACAATAGACTTACAAGCTACTTTTCTGCAGCTGAATTGTTTTTCCTGGACTACATGCATTTGTAGTGATGCCTTGGGTTTTAGCTGTTATATTTTTCCAATTCTCTGCTGCTTAGTGTGTAACTCTGAAACTTCATATTAGGTGTTAGCAATTCTCTTCACAGGGTATTTAGACAAAACAATCCCTTCCCAGCTAAAGAATCAAGGACAATTGGTACCCAAAAAGCAGGAACAACAGTGAAGGGAAGGGGGCAAGCCAGCGGGCTGAGACTTCATAACCTGGGGCCGTGATTGGACAATTAACCCAAATATGTAGATAAACCAAAATTTATAAAAGTGTAAAGACTCATGACCAGGATCCATCTTGGATTTGACTTGGATGTAGCCCCAGCCAGGCTCTTCCAGTGCCCAGGGTGTATCCTTTCAATAAATACCTATTTTATTCCTTTTACTCTGTCTAGTCTCTGTTCCAGGTCAGCCTTTCCAGGCATCAGCAGCTTCAGTGTGTGCTGCCAAATGAAGAGACTGGGGAAAAAACCCCTGTAAATGCCAAGCAATCCATCTTAAAAAGCCACTTGCATGTAGGAAATAAAGGATCCAGGAGTGCCTGAATGCTAAATTTTACCCAAGGAGAACGCAACATGTAGAGTTTCAGCAAGTTCTTTCCTCTGTCCTGATTATCTTCTCTTTTCTTTACTTGAATTGCCCTTTACATCCCTTTCCACACGCTCTTTTCTATAATTTTCCTTTCCTCCTTTACATTTGCATTCTTAAATAAACAATCATAGTAACAACAAAAATGAAAATGAGAGGAAGAAAGGTAGTTCTGGAACCAGGGTGCATTTGACTCATCCTGTAGCTCATTGACATGTTCTGCACTGATCTGGGCTTCCCCAGCTGGATGCTTGCTGGAGCGGGATGCTGGTAGCACTGGCCAGCTGCACTGAATTGTCCCCTTTTCTAGGTTTTAAGGCACTGCTGTGTTTCATGTATTACCTCCCTCCCATTTCCAGCACACTCCATACCAAAGGTTCTGCTTCCATTCCTCTGGGAAGTCAAATGCACAATAAGCATCATCAGACAATAAGCAGAAGCCACGGGGTTACTCAGGCTCCTGGGAAAGCAAGGAAGGGAGCAGAGGCACTGTGGGTTAAACAAATGAGAGCAGTAGGAACACATACAATAGAAGGTTGCTTGGCCTTGGGGACTGATTTCTGCAGGCCATTTTGAGGTAAGGATCTCAGGCTGCTTAAATGGGAGCAGCTTTCAGACAGCTCCTCATCCCAGAGGTTTCCCTGCAGTGCTGGACTGAATTCCTTGATTAGAAAGTCCATTGCTGTGAAGGGACTATCTGGGAACTTACATCGTATTTTCATTACTTGCAAATAGCTGTTAAAACATTTCCTCCTGCAATTCCAATTTGTTCAAAATTTTCAATATTCTCTCTTGAAGTAGATTGAACTGCATATAGAGTCCTTAAAAATCAAACATTGGGTAGTTTCCAAAGAGCCATAAAGCTAAGGTTGCAGGATGATAACAGTCATTTGTAAATGTAAATATGATGAAATGAACAGCTGCTTGCATGAAGTAGCACCACAGACTTCCTAATGACTAGATCAGTTCATTTGGGGTTTCAAAATAATTTGAGTTCTGCTTGTCTGAGTGCTGTTAATTGATCAGAAAGTAAAGCTTAACACTCTTGTTTTCCCCCTGACATAGATGCTTTAATAAATTATTGCTTGCAACTCTTGGAGTGTTACTCATTATTGACTTCAGATACATCAGCTCGATGGATGGAAAAGACTGCTTGCCAGAACCATTAATATCATACCCAGGTTTTCTGAGGTTCTCTGCAGGACCTGTCCTCTATGACAAACTCCCATCAATGACCCAGCAGTTTTCAGAAAACTGCCAAAATGTTTTTCATTATAATATGTTGCAGAAAGCGCTTCCTAATAGAAGAATTTTCGTGTTTTAAACACATTTTGTTTGCCGTAGGTAACCAATAAATATATATCCTTGGATTTCAGCAGCTGGTAAAGGCTTATTACATTCTTTAAAATAACATACACTTGTATGCAACACTGATGTGTCTGAAACTATTAACTGATGCTTTCTGGACTTTCTCAGCAACTCTGCTCTTGTGGCAGCCTCCAGAGAAAAGGTGCTTGACTTAGGAAATCCTCTCTTCTTGGAAGAGTCTCCTATGAGTTTGGAAAACTTGTTTGAAAGCTTGCAGAAAACACATTTTTCAGAATTTCTATGACACTCGAGGAAATGTTGGATGGGAGACTGGGGGAGGATGGGATGAAATAGGGACAAGGAGAAAGGAAAAAGAAAAAGAGGCACTTAAAAAGAGAGGTAGGGGGAAAACTGCTGGAAAGGAAATGAGATAACAAAATATGAAAGGAAAGCAGAAGGAGATGAAAAAATAAGTAGCACATATGTTTATTTTATAGGAAGTTGGCTGACAGGTTGCATTTCTGGTCTGGTCAGGGAATCAAAATTATAGTGGGGTGTGGATGAAAAGTGAATAGCAAATATCCTAAATTAAGAACTCAGGAGACTGAGATCTGTTTGTAAAACTGTTTTGGAACAAAAAAATACCATATTTTAAGACTGAAGTTTGTTGACAAATAATTTGCAAACAGAAAGCAGGCTAAACGTCTTGTATAAGAAAGGACTAGAAAATACTTTCTCAAAAACACTGATGAAGTGAAAGACTATTCTGTTATCAACTGTCATCATTTGCATTTCATTTGAAATAATGAGATAAATAATTTTATGCTATTAAAAATGATATTAGATTTTCCTCTCCTGAAAGCAACTGTACAGATCTTTTTGTGGCTGGTGCTGATTTACATGATCAGCTTGTAAACTTCTTGCATGACAAATGGTAAATTCATTTCTCAAAGGGTGACTTCAGCTCCAATTGTGATGGGAATGTGAGGGTGGGGCAACAAGAGGAAGGGCTGTGTGGAAATGAGGGTTGGTACCTGGGAATCTTAGGCAGTACTGCTGTGAGGTTTACTGACCTTATTCTCACTGGAAACATGACATCTTGGAAGCACCATATAACTACTGCAGCATTTATTCAGAAAACATGGTCTTTCCAAAGTGCATCAGCAGAACTATTGTGATTTTCTAATAAGAGAGGATCTTTGAAGAGAAAAGAGGATGAGTATTTTATCTGATAGTAGCATCAATCCCAAAACAAATAATTAACTCTGCTGTTATCATCCTGGCATGAAAACCATCTTTCAAGACTCTGGGCAAAAAAAAAAAAAAAAAAAGGTGCTGGTTCTAAAATTGGCTATTTTTGTTATTCAAAATTTATCGGAGGGGATCCTAAAAATGGGAGAGTCTGTCAGGACACTGAATTTACCCATTGATACATGTGTGGTCAGGTGGGTGATGTTGCAGGGAGCTGCAGAGCTGGTGATGTTGGGACCAAGCCACCAGTGGGGACTGAGCCATGGGGCCAGTCCGTCCCATACCTGGGTGCAGCCCAGCCATGGCACTGTGGGGCAGCTCAGAAAATTGATGTATAACAGTATCTGAGTTTGGGAGGGATAAAACATGCCCCATGGAGCTCATTCAAAAGGATACCACAACTTTAATGCCTCAGAAAAACTTATCTATTGTGCATCTATTGTCTCTTGTCTTTTACCTCACTGTTGGTAATGGTAAGATAATGCTGAGCTTTCCTACACTGGATATAGATTCAGTGCAGCACGGAGGAATTTTCACTAAAATTAATCTGGGATAATTTCTGGACCTCTCTCATTGAAAACCTCTTCCCCTGATTTTAGCCATTTTTATTCTATCAGCTTCAAAGGAGATGTGCAGTCCTGAACGGCATCGCTGGCTCTAGAGCAGAAATGCACCCCTCATTTCTAGCAGAATGGTCTCCATATTTCATCATAAAGTCTTCTTCTAGGAAACTGATTGCTTGCATGATAGCATTCTGAATTATAAAATCTGTGAGAAGGGGTATCTGTCAGAGCAGATCTGTGCTTTTATTTCTAATCTATAAATCAAGCAAAGCAGTGAGGAGATGAGGAAAAGCTTTAACTCAGTATATTACCACAGAAATAAAAAAATTCAACACTGTAAATCACAAACTGATCTAGTATGTGCAGTGTGCCAGGCTTTGTTACAGGTGGGTTAGATCTCCTATATGTCTCTGGATCATGATAGAGACAGGTAACCACTCTGCCATACTTCAGAGAAGTTTCACATGCCAGTAGGGAGAAGGTAGCTAAAATAACAGCAATCTGCTTGAAAGAGAGATCTCTGCTGTCATCCAGATCAAAGGTGTATGCAGAGCAAATGGCAGGGGTGGTTTAACTGGTTAGGTTTTTGGAAGGTCTTCATGTCTTTGCAAGAAACTGCAGGAAGAGCAGAGTCACTCAGAGGGAAGGCAGCAGCATTGGTCCAGCAAGGGAAACTCTGACACAAAATTACCCCGAAAATAAGAGAAAAAACAGCAGGGGTTGATCATTAACTGCCAGGGCATTCATTCCTTGCATTACTTTAGAGCTCACTGAAACAGAACTTAGCTGGGTCTTGGTGAGGAAATGAAGTTGCATTGAGGTCATCTGACTCCATCACAATATTTTCTTTTTGATGACATTAAACTGCAGTCTGGAGTCTGGAAAAAGTTGTAAGAGCTCAAAAGATCAAAAACATAAACAGAGTGTGAAGTGAAGAAGTAACGAGAATCAGATATGTTGGATTCTCACCATTAGCTGGACATTGCAGTTCATTGGGGTTTTTAAAGCACTGCTGAATTCACAAAAACAGAAAGCTGTTGAATTGGAAGGGACCTCTGACAATAACTTTGTTCAACTTCCTGCTCCTGCAGGACCACATAAAGCCAGTTTCCAAGAACTGTGTCCAGAATTTCCAAGGAGACTTCTCAAACTTTCTGGGCAACCTGTGCCAGTGCTTGGCCACTCTCACAGAGAAAACGTGCTGCCTGACATTCAGATGGAATTGTCTATGTTTTGGGCCTTTTGCCTCACCAAACTCCACTGGAAAGAGCCTGCCTCTGAGCAATTCGCATCCTCCCTTCGGATATTCATAAACAGTGATGAGGTTCTCCCTGAGCTCTCTCCTCCAGGATGAGCAGCCCCAACTGTTTCAGCCCTTTCCTGTAACAGTCCCTTAGTGACCATGTGCTGGACCCTCTTCAGCATGTGCATGTCTCTTGTGTACTGTACAGCCCAGAACTGGACACAGCACTCCATGTGGGACCTCACCAATGCTGAGCAGAGGGGAAGGATCACCTCCCTCAACCTTGAATACAGCCCAGGATACCATTAGCTGTCTTTGCAGCAAGGCCATGCTGCTGTTTGTTTGATGTCCACCATGTGCCATTGGTCCCTCTTTTTTCTGCAAAGCTCACTCTGTCCTAAAGCACAGGAAAGGCAATGCTGAGTGGCTAAGGCTGGGCTAGTGATGGTCACTCACTGCTGCAGAAACACTAGCACTGCAGTGTGGGCTAACATGGATAGGCTGCCATCTGCTACACTGCAAGGTAGGGACCTAAATTTAACGTGTCTGAAAAATGAGTTATAGTTCAAGTGTTGCATGTCACAGTAGTGTAACAGTGTGCACCATGAAGAATTTCCTTTCTGCCTCTTAAAGTCATTAATTTCATGCATGGAAATCTAGGGCTTGCCAGAACAGGAGAAGAGCTGGAATTATGATACAGCCAGAGCCTGTGCTCCATTATTACCATGTGTTCTATTATTACCAAAATAAAGAACCTGCTCTGGAATCAAAACTGTTTCTGTGCATTTGGATGGAGATAAATAATTAGGGGAGAAAGAGTATAAAAGTTTTTTAGAGTTCTGTGAATACTGATTTTTCAGAAAGAATTCTTAAACCTTTAGCATCTTATATTCATTAAAAGATTACCACCACCATGTAACTGACATATATAAAATCTTAATCCCTTTATCATTTATAAACATGATTTGAGATTTTCATTACACAAAATTTCATAAAATATGGGTGAGTAGTTTATCACTTACATGATGTAGCCAAAAATGGAGATTTCAAAGTGAACTGCAAAACCTAAATTTATTTGGACTTTTTAAACAAGAAGAAACATTTTAGCATATGATCCTGAGAAGTTCTTCCTGATATTCCAAAACATAGACAAACTGAGTATGACTAATTGGATTGGGGCATACTAAAGCTGAGGGAGGAAAGGGGAAATACTGACACTGGCCACAAGTTAGTGTTAGGGTTAGTGTTCAGGAAACCCCAAAGGTCCATCTAAACCAGACCACCCATGGTGACTGGGGCTTCAGCCTGCTAATTAGGGCTAGGGTTAAGGTTAGGTTTAGAGAACCACAAACCTGCATCTCTAGGGACACTGGGCCTGCAAAAGGTATCACACACAGATCATGGTACTGCACCAACATTTATCTCTCTGCATCCTTCCTTTCCCATGGAACCTCAGCATCTGTCCAAAGCTGCCATTAGGGTTTAGGGTCCAGGTGCAGGGAGGGACCCATCTGCCTAGTAAAGGGTGCATCTTTATTGTATGAGCTTGTGTGAGAGATGGCTTTGATTTGTCACTGTCTGTTCCCAGATAGATTGTCTATCAACTTACACAACAATCTGCAGAATATCAAATAGAAGAGACAACCTAATGGCTTTCCTTCACTTCATCAAAGTCTTTGGTCTGATCTGATTAGGCTTGCAAGAAAGAGAAGTGAACATTACATATTAATGAATTTTTTCTTCACAGCATGTGTAGTATAAACAAGGTGTACATAGCATAGCCTGCTTTTAAACCATTACTGCTCTGAGTAAAACTTCATTATCAAAATAGAATTTCAGCCTAAAAGATAAGGAGGCAGGTTTGCAATGGCTCTGTGTTTCATAAGTGTATGACTGTAGTTTATTTACCCAGACTTTTAATCTGATCTATATACTCCTTGTTTAAATTGACATTTACTCTATGAGATCCAAAGTAAGCTCCTCTAGAGACTCAAAGGGAGAGAAGTGGGGACAGTGGGTGCTACTCCAGACCAAGGTGGGACTGCTCACTCACTGTTCCTGAAGGGAATGCGACCTTCTTATGAAGCCTTTGTCTCCTACCAGGGCAGGAAACAAAGCAGTTTTTAGGTGGAAGTTGGTTCTGGCTGAAGACAGGGCAGAGTGAACTCCAGGACTCATTGCTAGTACCAGTAACCATGGGTATTTACATCCTCTCTCATGTGTATTATTTCTCTAGCTGCTGTGCCTCCCTGAGTTTCATTTGCAGCCCTGCATATCCCATTTCATTGTCTTTAGGAGTCTGTGACCCATGTCCTCTGGGATACAGGGACTGCTTGATTTGTGACCTGACCTTGCATGCTGCTTCTTACAAAGAAAGAGGGCTGCAAAGTGGTGTGCTCTGAAAATAGCTCTTGAATTTTTGCATTTCATAGGGATTTGAGATGTGTACATACCTGGCAGGGTTTGATTGGCCACATTTGTGGCAGGCCCCAAGGTGTGGGATCGAGATGAGTTCTCTCATCTTAGTAACTTATGACTTGGTAAGTACCCAAGATACTTACAGAGACAGAAGGGAAACCCTACTCCAAGAGGCAAAAGAAATGTATGTTTGAATTGTTTTTAATTTGCTTCCCTCATGTCTTTACAGCACAAAAGGAAATGCTTATTTAGGCACGCAATATTTATAGGAAGATTGTAAAATCTATTGAATTATTTCTGTGCTAAATTAAGATGGACCAAAGTGCAGTTTCAAATTTTTTGGTTTTTTATATTTAATGAATTCTTTATTTGTCTGTTTATTCCTGTTTCTTGAACTTCCAGTGAGTGCATTGGGAACTGTATGAAATGTATTAACTGCAAGCATCCATCTCTGACAAAATGTTATCAATTCACAGCTTCCCCCTTTACCAGAACCTAGGCATCTCTCATTTTCTTCACAGAATAAGTAAATAAGAAGCAAAAATAAAGAAAATATTCTTTACAAATCATCAAATCACATTTCATCTAAATTCAGCTATGTGAAACTACTCATGTACTTAAAATTAGGTGCACAGTCAAGCATACACCTAAACTTAGGCCTAGAAAATACATGCACTCCAAAACTCTCCCAAACTTGCTGCTGTCTTTGCAACCTGTCTGGTGCCCAGCTCCTGTCCTTTCCTTTGTTCTGCTTTCCCCCCCAGGAATTGCTCCCAGCTGTGCAGACTGATGTGCTCACAGGGGTCTCCTCTGAAGCAGTGCAGCAATCTGTCAAATAGAGAGTGGGTAAATGGGTGCAATCCTGCCCAGCCTTGTATCCCACCACAAGCCTTGTAGCCCAGTATTGGAACAGAAGGACACTGAACCCCCCCACCCTACCAGGAAGAACTTGCAGGTGAGGTACTCTTTTGTAATTTGAATTTGCCTCTCTGAAGCCATGGGAATGCCACATCATGACCACTCATGCATGTGGATGTCCTTGTTCTTGTACTTGCTCCCATGGGGTAAGGTCTGCTCTGATTGCCATTTGCAGTATCCAGCTTAATTCCTGTACCTCTGTGGGGAAAGATGGTTCTGCTTCCCATCCCACATATATGCTTCTGGGAGCACAGTTATAAAACACACCTCTAAATGAATCAACAGTCTTCTACATCCCCCTTAAACTTTTATTTCATTCTAATCATATCAGCTGATCCTAGGGCAACTAATTCACATGAAGACACCTCCCCTTTATCCACAGCAGAAAATTCCTGTTTGGCTCCATGCCATTATCAACCTGGTTTAGCTTTGATGGGGAGCATGCAGGAGCAAAACACCCTAATACACAAGTTTTCAAAATGCACATAGTGGGGCTGGGACCTGTTGGAGCTGCTCATGCACCTTAAGTGACTGCTTTGTGCTTCTCCAGCTGTAAAGGCAGGTGTGTAAGAGAGGGGAGTGCATGCCTTTCCAGAAGCCAAGCTTCTTGCAGGAGCCATGCTTACGACAGCTGGTGGAGGCATTATGCCTGCACATTGTAAACCTTCCTTTGACAGCATCTCAGGCTGCAAGAAAAGAGAGCAGCTCGTGAGCCACTCACCTCCTTCCTGTTTCTGCAAGGTCAGTGATCCTCAGACCAGCCTTTCTCAGCGGAGAAGGTCAAACTCCAACTAGCTCAGGTATGACTGCTCTTCAGTAATTTTGCAAGTAATAGGGCCAAAAGTCTCCCTTTAGGACTAGAACACCCTTGAGATATTTCTTCTGAAAGCAAAAGAAGAGACTGCTGCCCAGCTCCTGTCCTTTCCTTTGTTCTGCCTTCTCCCCAGGACCCAGCTGTGGAGGCTCATGTGCTCCTGTCCTGAATTACACTGAGCCTATTGAGTCAGAAACCCAGGAAGTGGCTCAGCATCTTGGTGGGTAATGTCCATTTACATTGGGTAAATATGATTTCAAAACATTTTCCCCAGTATGACTTTTTCCTGTTTGCAGTGGGTTCAGTCATCATATGAAGGATTTTCTCTGAGGTGGGATTAGACACGTAAAGAAGCATGTATGAACTGGAGGATCACATTTAAAATTTGGAGCTGAAAATAATTCCAGGGTTTAGAAATTGGAAATACCCCTAATATCTACCACTAGGATGTATCTGAGCTGAGGGGAGGTCTTTCTTTAGAGTAGGAAACAATGGTGAACTGCATCTCTACCAAATGCTATTATTATTTTTCCACATTGAGATACCGTATTATCTCTCAACAAGAATGACTGATTAAAAAAAATGTGGGATTTATTTTTGTCTCCAGTTTTGAAGCAAATCAATTCTGGACTCATTCTCTTTTTTAGCTTCTATTTGTGGGTTTGCTATTTAAAAGGAGGTGAATGGATTAAACTCAGCACTTATTTCCCATTTGTCATGCCTGCTGATTTGAGAAATACTATTTCCCTGCAGTTTTGAAAATGATCTCTCTGATCTAAGGGGAGACTGTTCTGTTTCTTTAACTGCAATTTCCACTGACTCCTTTTATTCTGTGGTATGCTGAAGATAATCAGCATTTTGTAAGAAGAGATCAGCATTTTACACAATTAGACAATGTCTTGGCTCATCAAGAAGGTGGAGGTCCCAAACCTCTGTGCTTATACTGATATATTTTGAAGTTCTTGGCTAGTTCTGGTTGTGTATTTTGTGTATAATTCTTAGTATATGCATAATAGGAATATTTTAAAAATTGCACATTAAGAGGTTCTGAACTTAAATATTGCTTCTCTTAGGCAGGCCTAATCAAAAGCTACTACTTGACATCTTCTATTTCTTCCTCTCCTCCCTGTGGCTTTCATAATTAGAAGTGTTTTTAAAAGTGAAATGTGCACTTTCAGACAATGTTTCTTAAATTATGCATGTATTGATGTTGCTTACGTCCTCCTTTCCTGTTTGTTTCTGAATATTCAACTTAACTGCAAGTTTCCTCTTTCTCCTGTGCTTATGTGTTTTTTTGCTTTCCAATCTCTATTGAAAACTATGTACCCTGGAAAACCCTTTTTTATAGTATGCACTGACATAAGTATCACAGATTTATAGATGAGTACCTGCCTGCAAACTCACATGTTCATCAGTTTTGCTTCATCTGAGACATTTAAGTAGGTATTCAGAAATTATGAATAACCCATATGACTTTGGGTAGATGCCCTGAGGATGCATATCCAAATAGCTTTAGTACTTTTGCTTATGGCACCTCAAGCAAGTCACAGGAAGAATCTTGACATAAATAATGAAGCAAAGTTAGAAATCAGTGTCAGCCCTCAGTGAGACCTTGCTTGAGCTGTGAAGCCCTGTCATGAATTTCCTGAGTGCAGCAGCTGAGTGTGGCAGCGGCATCTTTGGAGGACATCAGGGATGGGCCACTAAGCTGAGGGCTGCTTGGCAGTGCAGGCATGGGGGAGCTGGCTGGCATCCTCTGTGTGCTGGGGCCACTGCTCTGCCACCAGGTCTGGGCTCTGGCTCTGCACCTTCTGCCTCCAGCCCTTGGTGGTTAGCTCCTCCCTAGCCAGGGGAAGACCCTGCTGTGAGCTGGTGGGTTCTATCCTATTCCTATGGGCCAGGCTGCCTGGCAGGGCAGGCAGAAGGGGATTCAGGTACAAGCCTTTCCTTGGGGCACAAACTTCCCACAAACATCAGCACTTGGAACATCTCCAGGTGGCTGCAATGGCACCAGGTGCCCCACAAACACCAGATGTCACAAAAATGCTATAGCTGTGTCCACCCCCTGGGTTTAGCTGGGTGTGGGAAGCTCCACAGTCATTCATGGGACATGGATCCTGAAGCCACCCTCTTTGAGAAGTTTTCTGCTTTGCTCTGGATCAGCAGGTTTCCCAGATGTGTGCAGCCAGCAGCTCTCACTAGCCTCTCCCTAGTTTTGCCAGGATCCCAAACAACAATCTTTAATCATTTCCCTTTCCACTCTTCTCCTTATCAGCTGTCTCACACATCAATCCATCCTGAACTTTTGTCCTCTATTTTTATTGCATACAATATTTGTCTTGACTTATGTAGAGTGCAGGCTGTCTCAGGAAGGAAATGTGCTTTATCTGCTTGGAAGAAATGGCTGTGGAAATGTATGGCACCATATAAATGCTTTGTAATACTAATAACATAAAATGTGTGTGAAGTTTGTGTGGTTTATGGTTAATAGATTTCATGGTGAATAAGTTCTTTCTATCACTTGAGATGACAAACACTGTTCTTAATGCTCTCAAAGCATCTCAAACCCCTCCTTCAGCTTCTTGCATTTTCATAGGAAGATAAGGCAATGAATCTTTTTTATTTTTCTTTTTTTAGTGTGGGAGGCCTGAGGGGAGGACAAAGTGTTGCATCTGAATTGAATATATCAGCAGAAATCACCCAGTAGCATTTTTAAGTGTTAGTGATGAGAAAGATAGAAATCACAAGACTAAAGGCCTGAGGTCATGTTTTATTTATCCCACTGTAAATCAGGAATCAATTTTCTAGAGAAAAACTGTCCAGCACAAAGTCTTATCAGTTGAGGCTCATAAAGACTTGAACTGTAGGCAAAGCTTGCAAAGGACAATGAGGAAGAACAGGGAACTGTAGAAGAAAGAAAGGAAATATGAAATATCTATTACAATATGGATTCCTGGAAATGTATATAATAAGACCAATGAATTGTAGCTGTATCTTTTGCAAGAGGGGTACTGTATCCTTGGTATTGCCAAAGCATAACACAGCCAAGAAAGTTATGGACTTAAAAGTAGAACTTACAGAAAGATAGACCAGGTGATGTGGAAACATAATTTAACCAAAGATTAATCTTATATTTGATTAAAGAATATTAGAGCTTTATATTCCATGGAAGACACTGACCAAAGCTGTGATAAGAAGGAGGGACACGTTAAATTTAGTTTCAACAGGTTCTTAATAGAAACTTATGTGAAATTATTGCACTTATATAAGTTTTAACAAATCACTGCCACGGGTCGTTTTTCAGTAATTTTTCTGCATAATGCAGCAGTAATTGAAATAATTTCTCTACTTACTGAAGTATCCTCACTCTCTTGTATTTTTCATAATTAAAAGACAGGCTGACCATGTCAATAGGTAGATGTAATTATAATACAGTTTAGTATTACTTAGATACCCCTGCACAAAACTGATAACGTAAAGGCAATAATGTGGAACATTTCTTTCAGAATATATCTTCTCTAGGCCTCAATATCAAGAGCTTGTTCTTCTAGTATTTTGTGCTAGAATTCATCAACCAGATGTTAAAAATTATGATGAATTTAAATTTTATGGTTTAAGTTGCCTAATCATTAGTTGTTGCTATATCTCTAGTTTTGCTTGCAATTCTCCAAAAGCTCTGACTGACAGCACTAGAAATGTCAACTGAATATTTAAAATCACATTTATTACAGGTAGAAAGTTTGAAAATTTGCCTCTTAATCTACTCCATACCTGTTGAGGCATGTGTTTCTCTCTTAAGATACAATTTCTCTGTTAAGATACAGTTTTCATTTTCCATCCATTGAGCCTTTGGCCATTTCTTGGAGTCAGCAAACAGCAGAGCCTACATGAAACACTAAACTGAGACAGTAATCTAATTCTTCAACAGACAGTAGTGATTTTTGCTGCTGGCATTCTCAGAATCAGTGACTCTCTGGCAGGAGACACTAAGCTCAAAATACAGTCCTATTATCAGTCCCCTGAGCCAGACACTCCACTAACAATTTTTATTAATTTATGTCTTCATTATGCTACTACTGCTAATTATAGGGTCTACAATTTGTGGTTTTACTATCACTTTGCCCCCTTTACTACCTGCAATTTTCAGCCTGTCCATAACTCTTCCTGACTCCTAGTCTAAACAGCCTTTAACACAAGACCTTTTTCTTTTCATATACTGGCTCAATTTTTCCAGTTGTATGGGCAAAATTTCCTGGGCATTTTTCCGGTATCAGATTTATTTGCCTGTAGCACCTGATACATCAAAAATGCAGAGGAGGATTTACATGGACACTTACCCTTGCATGCTTCCAATTAGTGTTTATGAACTAGGATTTTGCAGGGCTAATTAGATAAGGAGTAAGACATACAGGCACTTGAAACCAAGGATAAGATTAAAATTGAATGAATCATCTGTGACTTCTTTTGGACCATGACTTGGAGAGATTATCATCCAAACTGATCCTTAGGAGTAAACAGAGAGTTTACCTCCAAGCAGCCAAATCTCCACCTGTAATAATTGAATAGATACTCTCCCTAAATATGCGCCCTGTAGATAGACACACACCACAGCTCAAACAAATCAAGGGAAGGTAGAAAGCTGATGGGCCATCAGAAAACACAACATCAGTCTCCCAGGGGGTGTATCTGTAATAAACCTTTACCTCAGGTCCTGTCTATTGGGAAAGCAAATGGAGAATTCTGTTCATTCACTGCCAGCACAGAGGAGAACTTATCTTAATCTTTGGGAAGGTGTTTTTATATACCAGTCTAATCCATTGTTGTCTCTCTGCTCCTACAGTGCAGCTTGTATCAATACATCATGCAGATTTTTTCCTCCTACAGCTCTGAAAGCAAGTTTCTGCTTGCTTCTGTGCACACTGCATGTTGATCTGAGGGGAATGACTGTTCCAGGAGGTTAGGACATTTTAAAATGTTTTTGACTTACACCCATTCAGAGCAGTGGCAATATGTTTTTGGTCACTGGGGAGTTAAGGTAAAGACCAGTATTTCTGGCAAAGAAATAAACGATGTTGAAATTAAATGCATCATAAACTGAATTTTCCTTCAGTGATAATTTTCTTGGGAAATTACATAGTATGCCTGGCCATTCTTACCTATGTTTTACATGAACAGAAATGGTTCACTGTCCAAATTGTACAGACAGGTGTCAGTACATCAATAATCTTAATTCAAAAGGGGTGAATTATCACAGGGTAATAGAAAGAGTGTGAGTTGTTTGGTTTTTTTTTAGCATAACTGCTACAATCAGATTTCCCCTAGCCCTGAGCAGGTTGCTTATATACACATATTCCAACCTTATGTCAGCCCTGGGTTTTGTCTGTGATCCCCTGCTGGAGCTTTCTCCAGGGTTTTGGCTGCTTCCTGGCAGAGCCCCACTGCCTCCTCTTTGGGGCTCTAGGGACCCCATACTTGTCTGCTGCTCTGGTGCTGCTGTTCAAAGTCACTCTGCTGAGGAACCAAGATCTCTGGTGCACAGCCCTGATTCTTACTGTTTTGCCACAGCACAGTGTTATCAAAGCAGGGATTTTCTGTGCCTAGCAAAGGAGGCACAAACTGTGGTCATTAGCTCTATCAATATACCAAAGCAAGCAAAGCAGTGCAGAACTACAAAGAGGGCTTGTTTTTCTGTATCAGAGCATTATGATAAAATATGCATCCTCAGTTATTAGATAGCTCATGAATAAATATCTTATTATGCTAGGCATCACACGCTTGCTCTGTTAAATGCAGTTTTCAAGTTATTGTTCTTAACACCACAGTTTTCAAGTTATGAGATGATTTTATGCAGAATCAGCTTAGAGGGAGAGGGAATTGCATGAGCAGCAAAATAGTTTGCTCTCTGCCAGAGGTGCTGATTTGCATCTGTCCCTAAAGCAAAGTTGACCTCTGAGAAATAGGGATTTTCTTTTTGGTACAATTCCTGCAAGAAGAATTGCCTAGCATGCCCTCTGGCTTCTCCTTCTCAAGATCAGGGATATGTGTAAACAAAGCGAGTCAAACTATATCCACAGTGCAGTTTGCATTGTAATGTAGATACTCCAGTAAGGCTTAAAAAAACTAGCTCAGCTCCTGAAAGCTGTCTGCTGCAGTTTAATCCAGTTGTCAGCTCTGTAGAGGTCTGCTGTGGGTAACAAACAGACCTGGCCTGGAGCTGAAATGCAGATTAAGCCACGGCAAGAGGGAATGTTTCCAGGAATTGGGTCTTGTGCTTATTCTTGATGGAAACTCTGCACCCCTGACATCTTTGCTCCTTAGAGGTCGCCTGGATTGTGATTCTGTTTGGAAGCAAAGGCACAATGCCTCAGCACAAGACCTGAGTCTCAGGGAGAGACAGCTCCATGTTAAGGTTCAGCTCTGTTAATTGTGCCTTCCTGTTTTTCGACTAAGGAGCTTTGGCACATCAAGACAAGACGAGGTGAAGTGTGTGTAAATAAAGTAGAACAAACTGGTTAACACAGAGAGAAGGAATTTATGTGCAGTCAAGACAACAACAAAAATTAAAAAGCCATGTGAAGTGGAGTACCTTTCATCAGAGTTCATGTTTTTCCATTATTTAACACATGATATTTTGGTTTCTCCTATGCTTTTGGAAGAACCGCAAAATTATTATCATCTTTTGTGAAGTCCTGCTTAGAAATTCTCCTTTGCCTCTGCATGGTATCAGGGCAGCAAATTGATATTGCTATTCTCTTGGATTGAATTATATGTTTGCTGTTTGTACTAGCCTGAGGAGGCTTTGTGAGTTATTTGCAACAAAATGTGTAATTTCATACCTCTTAATTCTTTCCCTTTGGGGCTGGAAAAAGGTAACAACCATTTCTCCACAATATGGTCAGCAGCCTCACAGGTGATGGGGAGACTGCTGCTCCCTGTGATCCCAAGCTCCCACAGTGGTTCTGCAGTTTCATTCTGAGGAGGGCATGGGCTTTCCTGGGATTCCAGGTCATACCCACATTTTTCTTTTGCATTTTATTTCTTCAGGTTCCTCATGGCTCTGGCATTGGTTTCCAACTGGCATGTATCCTTGTTTTCAATTTTCTGTTGACTGAAACACAAGAGAGAACAACTTGTGCTTCCCTGCTGCTGCTCAGAAGTATAGCCATAAGTAGGCACTGGATTCTGCTCCCTGAAGCTACTCCATGGGAAAGGCTCTGTGCCCAGCCTGAATGAGTGGCAGTTTTGTTTCTCACTTTCCCTTGAATCAGGGCATAACAGAGGTTTCTTGTTATTTCTAAAAATTGCAATTATTCTGTGTTTTTATTTTGTCTCTAACCTGTGGCCCAAGCAGCTAGTACTGACTAGCTGAGCCCTGGCAGAAACAGAGGGAAGTAGTTCTTGGGCAACTGGGTTATATTTTTCTAAAAGTACAAGTAAATGTACTTTGCACAAAGGACTTGATTTTTTTTTCCCCCAGTTACCAGTCCAGGATTTAATACATGCCTTGACCTCTTGTCTTTGGCACATGCAATAAACTTTAGTAACTCCTTCTACGTTGCTGTTCATCTAAGATTGATATAAAAGATGGAAATAATGACTTCCACATTTTATTTAGAAAAATATTTTATAATACCTTAACATTTGCCACTCTGTTGCCTTCAACCCAAATTCTCTCTCCTTTGCAAGGCTTCTTTTTACATTGATAAAAAGTCTTGGAATATGCCACCCCAGACACCTGCTAAAAGCCTTAATCACCCTCTAGAGTTTCATCCTACAACAGCTTTGGCAACCAGCGATCCATGTTTTGGCTGGTGCCAGGCAGGTTTGGGGACTTTTTTTAAGAAATCAGATTGACTTGAACATTGTTTGGCTCAAGTGTTGCCTCCACTGCATTTCTGTCAAGCACTTTACAACTGTGTCTGTCTTTCCCAAATCCTTCCCTAATTTGTATTCTATTTGTGTAAGAATTTTCCTACCCCAGGAAGTCAGAGCAGCCACCAGCCAGTCTACCCTCCTGCCTCCAGCAGCACGTTTTGCCAAAGCATTCAAGGATACTGCATATTTTTTCACAGTGTGTGTTGGAGGGCCCCTAACTATACATATTTCAGTAACGTGAAGAATATCTTAACATAGATGAATACATAGAAGTGCAATTTCTCCAGAGTCTGGCTGTCCTCTTCCCATCACCCTGTTGCTCTTCATACTCCTTTTAAAGCCCTGTGCAGTCAGCCATTCAGGGAAACAAAAAGATACACCCTGTACCTGTCAACCCTGCAGTTATTTTTGTGGGCCTTTTTTTCATGCTTCTAGGAAAGTATCACTGAACACCTCCAAGGGGTGGTGGTGCTGTCAGACACCCTCTGTCCTTCACTCTCCTCCTGTCACATCCCACTGAACCTCTGACCTCAGCTGATCCACCTGGGCTCCAATTCGTTGAGATCTCACTGATTCCAGGCTAGACGTTAGCTCATCCTTCCACGGTAATTCCGTGAGGATGATGAAATACAACAATTGTGAAGAGAAAAGGCAGCAGGGAGGTGTTTTCCTTTCCCTTGGTGTGTCCTGCCAGCTTCCAGCAGCTGGCAGCTTAGCAGCATCCTGGGCTGGAGCTTGTGTCTGAATTATGATGTTTAACAGGCAGCAATAGGCAAACCCATCTGTTCTGGTTGCAGAGCAGGGGTGGGTGTATGGATGTGGCTGTAGGTATTCTATACCTATTGTATACCTATTCAGTGCCACCCACCTCTGCTGGGGGCGTGGCTTCAGGGTGAAGAAGAGCTGAGCTCTCCTCTGCAAGTGTGTTTTTTTGTTTCCCTCTCCTCCTCCAAGGTGTTTCACTGCCTGTTTCACTCTCTGATCACTGCCTGTGCTTTCCTGGCTCTCGGAGAACAAAACCCGCAAACACTGTTGGCTGGCAATGCGTTCACCATTTTGCCTTTGTTCTGGTGGCCATGAGGAACTAAGTTGAGAGAGTAAACCCCTTTTTGTGGGTAAAGCACCTCCTCTTTTTATATACTTTTGTCATAAATATTGCTGCTGGCACGGTGCATTCCCATTCCACTGCTGCTCGCTCTCAGTAATTGTTGTCTCAGCCCAAGGACTCTGTCCTTCTCTGACAGGAAGAGAAGGAGGAAAGCAGAGTGGCTTATTTGGACCTGTATTTGGCTGATGTTAACTACTTCACCATTCAGTCCTTTTTAAAGCAAATTTATATTTTTTGCTTCTGAAATATATTGTGGTGTTTAGTTCCAAAATTATGTTGTGTGGCTTGTTTAAAAGAACTTCCTTCTGCTTGTTTTAATGCATCTGCAGGAGGATTACAATGGTACTCTCTTACTGGGTGTGGTAAGAGATACAGCACCCTTTAACCAAGAGTCAGCCTGCAGGTGAAGGCAGCTGACCCTTTACCTCTGCTCAGAACTGGTGATGCCACACCTGGGATGCTGTGTCCAGTTCTGGGCTCCACAGTAGAAGGGAAACATGGACAAACTGGAAGGAGTTGAATGAAGGGTCATTAAGATGTTTAAGGGAGTGGAGCATCTGTTATGTGAAGAAGGGATGTGAGAACTGGGGCTGTACAATCTGGAGAAGGCTTAGGGGAAAGTCATCAAACCTGATGGAAGAGTTCAGAAGACAGAGTCTTCTGGAGAGTCCATGGTAACAAGTCAGAAGGCAATGGTTACAAGCTGGAGCATGGGATGCTCATCATGAGAGTGGTCAAACACTGGACCACATTGCACAGCAAAGTTATGGAGTCTCCATCATTGGAGGTTTCAGCTCTTAGCTGGGAAACTCCCTGAACATCATTGTCTATTTGGACCTGCTTTGACCAAGGACTTGGACTTGATGATCTTTAGAAATCCCTTCCAACCTTAACTATTCTGATTCTATGAATGATCATCTTCTTCTTAAGACCTCAACTATGTTCATGATTCTAGGAGTTCTTGGTTATTTAACTGCCCCTCCTGTGGAAGTCACTTGGTACCTTCCTGCCCATTTTGTATAATTTCTAGTTCTTCTCTGAGATGGGTGATGTGCAGCCAAAAGTATGTTAGCCCTGGAAAAAAATGAATCCCTTTTTCCTCAGATCTTGAGGTGTTGGTCTCTCTTTGGTACTGGCACTAACTGTTTATGATCAGTTTCAGCAACACCTGGCTCACGTAAAAAAAGACATGAAAACTTACAGAACAAATCCAAGAACTCCTCCTTGAACATTCCAACAGCCTATTTTTGGCAGAACTTACAGCACATTAACCACCAGACTTCAGGTCTGACCTCACAACTACAGGAGGATGTGAAAATATTCTGCATGGAGCCATCCATGTAGAACTTTCTGTTACTTTCCAGCTCTCAATTCTTCCATCATCTTCTTTCACTTTTCATGAGAAGCTGCACATCAGAGCTATCACACACACATGCACACTTATAGGACTTAAAAAGCACAATTCCCTGTGTCAAACACTGTCAAGGCCACAGAAGGAACTTGCTGTAAGATAAGCCACCACAGTGGGAACTGGAGATAAGCACAGAAAGGAGGAACTTGTGACAAGAGAACACTAATTCCAGACCTGACAGAGGTGAGATCTGTTTAGCACAACCTGCTTAATGCATCTGGACAAAATTTTCCACTGACTAAACCATGGGGAAGGAAGCAACTGTTCATACATGTATCACCAGTCAAAGATCACCCTAGGCTATGGGAATGGCATCTGAGACCACCCTGTGGATACACAGAACTTGGACTGTATAAAGGTGACACCTCCACAAGAACAGCTCCAGGAAATCCATCGCTGAGAAGCCCAGGGTATAGAAGGTTAAATGGGATGCTGCTGGATCCATGGGTGATGACTGTTTTCTGCTTGGCCTCTTTCTCTCTCTTTCTCTCACTCCCCCTCTCTCTTTTTATTCTTTTCATTCTATTTCTTTCTATCTCCCTGCCTCACATTTATTGTTTAAAAAGTCTCTGTTGTTTATTTTGGCAATCAATGGTCTCTTTTGCACCTTAATTCAGACAGAGGCACTTTCTCACTGGTTGGATGTTAACAACACTGGCAGCCAGTCATCAAGGGCTGAGTTAGGCTGAGTGTCCACACTTGTTTGACCGCTCAGAGGAACATGACATATTCCCTGTCCTGTAAATTCATTTTACTAGACATGGTCTTAAATTCCCTATGAGCTTCCCGCACATCTTACTGTGTTTCTTTTTCCCCCATATATGTTATATATAGGACACCAAAGGCAGAACATAACTCAAGGCTACCACATCAAAGTGCAGGAGTCTGCATGAGTGTTCCCAGGCACAGTAAATGTCTAAGTTCCCACAGAGACATTGAAGGGCTTGGTACAGTGGCCTGCTCATGAGTGTTAAATGCCATTTGGGAACTCCTGTCATAGCCCACACAGTGCATCCAGAAGCTGCTCCTCTGGTGTGAGATGTCACTGCAAACTTGTGTTATACTGAACAGCCTCATGCAGATGGACCAGATGCCCTGAGGCATGTCAGATATTACTCAGTACTTGTGTGTTAGCTACTATCTCTAGCTTTCTGGCTACATTGACTACTTTTACTGGTGGCTTGTTCAGTTTTTCCACAGACAGGCACCAAGGGATGCTGGAGACTCATTGGCTTTGACTGGCAGTCCAGTGAGGATTCCTAGTGAGAAAATGCCACTGTCCCAATGCATGAAGCATAGACAAATACCTGCCATTTCTTTCAGCTGTTCAAGAGTTATATTTGGAGGAAAATTTTTGTGCACATACTGATTTAAATCCTTCTGATACCATGCATCAATGAAGAATTTTGTCTTTCTTCAGCTCAGAGGTCTCCAGAGTAATGAAACCATCCTCTTTTCTTGCTTTTGCCTTTCATAAGAATAACATCCTTAAAGGTAGGAATCACATGGCAGATATTCCTTCCAGGTGTGCCCTGTACTCTGCCAGCAGATCCCTTCTCTGGAATACATTCCCACGTCTCTTTGTGTCTCTGGTTCCCAGCTTCTCAAAAGAGAGCATGCTTTTAAAGATACAGGGACAGACATGTTTCCATCAGAGGAATGCAGACATTTCCTTTGTGTGTAAGCCTTTTTCTTACTGCTTTTTTCACCTGCAACTTCCATCTCACTTCAGAGATGCTTGACTTCTCAACCTCCATCCTGAACTTTAGCCATTTGCCTTCTATTCCCTCTATTTCTTTTAATGCTGGCATCGCTGCTTTTAGCACCATGTTGGTTTTACTCAGTTAAAAAAGGATTAAAACTCCATTTGCTTTCAGCTCCATCTCCCTGCATTGTGTCCATTGTAAAAAGCATGAATTGAAATTTTCACTGAAATTGATGGTGGTTTTTTTTTCCCATATAACCTGGGCACCCTGAGAGAAGCTTTCTGTAAACTGTCAGTGAACAATATACTCTGCCATAATTATTGCATTGCTTTCCAAAGGTCAGACCTTGTGTCTTTAGCTTGTGGCCTTGTCTAAAGGACATCCAGATTTCTGAAAGTTCCAGCTTCAAGATTTGTTTCCTTTTTATTAACGTAGTGACTCTTGGCTGTAAAAGAGGAAGCACATTTTGGAGGCTTCATACCAGATTTTACTTCAATTTTACTTAGAAAAATCTAAGCTTATTCTGTTGAGGATTAATTTGGTGTCTTGCTGGAATTTTGCTTTAAATCTTTTGTTCCATCTCCCCATCCTGATATCTCCCCTCAGGAATATAAATTGCTAAAATTATAAGATGTGATCACAAATCTGACACAAAGTCTGTTTTGTACTCTGGAAGCAAATCTGACACTTCATTTCACCACTATTCCTCTTTTTTTTAATGAAGTAACACAATTTCATTATCAGTCTAAATTAATTGCAAACTATTAAAACCAAAAATGCTTCAGAACCAGCAAAAGTCACAACTGTAGTCTTTTAGTCTCTTAGCATCTGTAGTATTTTTCTGCATCAGATACTAAAGTCAAACCTCCTCCAGTAATTTTCCACCTTTCTGGAGAATTTCACAATTTTTATTTTTTTTATCTGTTCTATTCTTCTTCTGGGAAATTTTCTTAGTTAGTTTTAGTTTTGTACACACACTGTACCCATTTTGCTTTAAGCTGCAGAGGACAGCAGAACAGTTTCATTTGGTATTTGAACTTTGTGTGGTCATGATTTCAGCTCATGAACCCCTGCTTAATGAAGGACCTGGCCCTTGCCAGCATCTGCTGAGGTGTGCTCCACACAGCCTCCTTCCCTGCTGCTCCTAGGAGGGGGATCCTAACAGATTGATACAACCCTGGGTGTTTAGGAGACCACAGGAAGGCAATTTATAGACTTAATATGTTACTCCAGGGTTACAGATCATCGCACATCTGCTTTGTTGCCATGAGCGTTACTTCTTCTGCCTTCCCTAAATGTAATGAATCTTTTCTGCTAAATGAGTCCATCAGTTTACACCAGGAGACAAATGACTTTCTCCTCCTATGGCTGTGAGTGCTGTGGAGCCCAAAAACTGGTACAGAGCAAGAATTTTGCAGTGTATAGAGAAAGGTAAATGAGGTATATGTATGACATGAAGTCATGAGCTGCCTCATTCACAGAGTCCAGGCTGTAATGATATTTGTAGTGGGGAACTGAAAAGGATCAGCTCTGAATTTAAAATAAATCCCACCTTATGTCGCCATTTCTCCTTCAGTTGTATGTTTTACTTTAATGTATCCCTGTTGGTGACCAAGTCAAGGAGCAAAGACATGGCTCGCTCACACTTTATACTGCAGACCTATTATTTTGCCAGTGGGAAATAAGGCTTTTGCAGTCTATTATGGGAAGCAAAATTGCTTCATCCTCAGGAATCTAAGTATTTCATGAGCTAGCAATAGGGAGCCCATACAAAGCTGTAATTTGCAATCCGAATCTAATTTCAAACTTCATCTCACCAAAAATGAAAATTAATGTATGAAGGGACTCCTTGTATCACAAGTAGTCTCTTTCTGAATTCTATTACCTTCTGAGTTAACCCATAATTTAGGTTTTTTAAACAAATCAAATTGAAATTGATGGATGCTTTAAAGTTTATAGTTTAATTTCTTTGTGTACTGTATCTTAACAAATTACAGTCAGCTTTGGATAAAACCAAGTGTACCTAATAAGAAATAAGCCTGTCAGGAAGCCTACTTGCTTAGGCTGCAGAGTTTCCAAATCTTCTTAGCATAAAGGAGAACTTTTGATAAACCATATCCAAGTGTGTTGAGACCATGCAGTCCTGCAAATCCCCTGGAAATAGATGTTAGGGACGAATAATCACCATCCTAAACATGGCTTAAACCTCCAATTCAATGAATACATAATACATATCCTTCTGATCTGAAGAACACTGCATTGGAGAAGACAGGCTAGACACAGCTTGTCTTAACAGGAGTGACAAGGACAATTTTAAGGCACCAGAAAGAAGATGTTTTCCAAGTTGTTACAGGTCAGGCAGCTATGCTTCTATGCAGATGGGAGCCTTTTGAATATCATGTTATAAAAGACTTAAAGATTATGTTGGCTTGATAGTTTCAATGAACCCATGTACAAGGGGGTTTCTGTCACCAGCTGGAGCCTGCATTGGCTGTGCCAAGGCAGGGCCCCTCTTGTACAGCAGGTCCACAGCCTGGAGTCACCTCACTGGAGGCCTGGAAACAGATCCAAGCACAGCAAAGGGCTGCATGTCAGCACACCTGGGCAAGGAGTGAAGGTATGCCCAGCAGTAAGGGCAACCCTGAACCATCTCTGATTACCAAAGGACCAGGTCTTATTTACTTGCAAATCATCCATGACATTTTTCATGTCAGCCAGCAGCCCCATTCTACCTTTTTGACTTAAAAAGTCAACTGCTCCAAGAGTAAACTCATTGTAAACACTCAGGAAAAGCAAATAAATGATCCTAAGTAGTTTCTTGACAAGGTCTTTCATGCTTTCTGTCAGACACTTGTGGTCTGGTGTCTGATCACCCACATGACAGGGATATGCACTTCTCTGTCTCTGTGAAAGCTTCCTTGAGTGTGCACCAAGTGTCAGACACTGTGGAAAGCTCTGCCCATGGGTGTTCATGGAAGTTTTACCAGCCCCCAGCAGCAAAGAGCTCCGAGAGCCTGCTGGCAGCAGGCAGGGTGTGCTCCCTCCACGCTGCCATGCCCTGCCTGCCAGCAGCTGTGTGCAGCTGGCCAAGGGCTGGGGGCACTTACAGCAGCTGTGGTAGCCACCAGTTCACTCCTTGGGGATGTCTGAGGTCTGCAGGGAAGGCAGAAATGCAAAGAAATACTCAGAATTAGGCAACAGCCCTAATTCAGACCCTGACACATATATATTCCATAACTTTGGGGACCTGGCATTGAAACCTTATCATCAAGTGTCATTTCTTACATGCAACAAAGATAATGCAGCTTCCATGTCTTACATTTCTATAGGAATTTCAGTGAGCATGGATTTTCTCAGGTTTGTTTTGTGTTGCTGTTACTTAGGTGCTTTCACTTTTGAGGTGAAACTGGAAAAACAGACTGTCTGATACAGATTAATGAGTCTCTATCTCTGTGGAGGAGGAATAATCACAGGAAACATGAGTTATTGTTTTATTATTGCTTCCAAGAGTCAGGTGTTAGTTTTTTTTCTGTCTTGCATTACCAATTGCTTCAATTTAACTTGTAAGGACAGAGGAGCTCACATTCTCACTCTTCATGCATTCCCATAACTGAGCCTTTGCCAGCAGAGTAACAACATGATCCAGTAAAAACCAGGATAGACAAATGCAAATTATATATAAAAGCTATGGTATATACTTATGGTAAAGAAACTGATTATTGAGGAGTAAATCAAACTGACCTAAGCAATTTTCCAGAATCCTTTAACATTGGAGGGGACAACATGTGATGTTCTTAAATAGAGAGAAGAAGCCATATAAGCAGATACCAGGAATTTATATGAAAAAAAAAAAGCCTCTTGGAAAGTCATGAAAGCACCAGACATCTATTGGGTCCTGTCATTTAGTAAGGGTGATCCTAAGCAGAGCAGATCTACTATTTGGAACATTATAGTTTTATGTAAATGTGTAGGTAGTTGTATAGTAGATTGGCATTGTCTACTTTTATGAACAACATTTTTATTGTGCCATTAACAAATATTTTTCAGAAGCAAAGGAAAGAATAAACAAACATACCTGCTGCACTTTTCTTATTTATGCACATGTATTAATGCTAAATAATGCATGTTATTTGGCACTGGAAAGTTATTCTTGTGCCTATTGACATTAGTATTGCTGTTTCTGCAAACAGTTAGGTTTCTCATACATATTCATTACCTTGCCTTCCTTGACACAGACCCGGGTAAGCAATCATCATTCAGTATTTCGTTGTGTGAAATGGCAATAAAGAGTCTTGCAGCACCCACTGCCTTCACAGCCTCTGGCTCAGACATTTAAACCCTCCCGTTTTAAACATTGTTTCCAGGGGGCTTACAGGCTGGAGAAAGCGGGTCCAGGAGCAGAAGTTCGGCTCTGAAGCTGGGGGTGAAGTGGTGCAGGTCACTCGGAGCCCATCCACACATGTCCCTTCCTTCCCCTGGGGGGCAGCAGAATATTGCTGTTAAGGGCAGTTCACTTGATGCTAAACCCTTGGGACTAACAAGCACAGCTTCCTTAGCTATGCTGAATTTTCCTGCCATGTACTCCTGCCATCCTGGAAATAATCTGTCGTGCTGCTGGATGGGAAGAACATTACCATGGGAGGAGGGTTGGTTGAAATAAGACACTTCTACTGAAAGGATTAAGTGAGACAAATTTTTAACCTGTAGGTGCATTCAGATTTTAATTTGCCTCTCACATCCCTTAAATTCTACAGCAGTTCTAGGAAGGTCATGTCTGGGATACTGAATTGCCTTATTGAAGGTGTTACTTTGGCAGGGATGGCAAATAGATTCTGCATTGCCACGAAGGCAGACCTGGACCTACAGACCTCCAAGAAGTCTCTGCATCCACTTTGTGCAACAAAATTAGTTTGTCCTTTCACGGGCAGGTGCAGTGCAGGTTGTGCTGCTTATCCCAGGAGCCTCAAAGCATCAAATACTCCATCTAGTTGTTCAAAGTTTTGGGAGCAGCATGAGTGTTATTCTCACAGTGCACCTATGGCTCAAACTGTTCAGCACAGGTTTTCCACACTGCTTTGCCAATGTCTTTATTCACCTGATCTACAAGCACCACCCTTGAAAGAAAAGTGTCTCTGTACTTCTCCCATATTATGCTGTAATGTTTGGAAACAAAAGCAGTTTCCTAAAGCGGTTACACTACCTGGCAAACCAATACAATTTTAAAACTGTTCTACATTTATTATTCATCCTTTCTGGAACCATATTTTATTTTATAATAAAGAGGCAACCAAACCAGACGGTACTTTTATATGCACTGTCCCACGCCCTACAACAGGCTTCAAGCACAACCCTTCTCCTCTTCATCTGCTGCCCCTTTGCTCAGGCTGCAGCATAACTGCCCATTTCTGTGGCAGGTATTTCTGCAGTGAACATCAGGCCTTAGGAAAATGAAGGTGAGCACATTTCACATAGTTTTTCCAGTCAGAGTGGCCTCAGGAGTGTTGGTGGCAAGCTGTCAGCTCGGAAGTGAAGAACGCCATATCCCATTATCAGTCTCACCACATCCTCCCTTTCAATCACTCTTTGAAGAAGCCCAGGGCAATTGAGAGGATATTGAATCACTTCTGTTGAAGTTGGACTTCCTAAAGCTGACTGTGGTTTATTAAAAAAAATAGCACTGGAAGAGATTTAAAGAAAGCATAAATCGTATTACCTTGGAAAGTACTGGAAAGAGTGCTGAGGTCCAGCAAGGGCATATAGTGTAATGTATTAAATATGGTATCCTACCACAAGCAAGGCTTTCTTTGGCTGTAGGAGATATGATGAAAAATAGGGCTAAAAGAAGGTTAAGAGGCTCTGGATTCTCAATTACTTTGTAACAAAAGTGTCTTGGGATGATTTATGAGAGATTCAGGACTTTTATTTCTTCTGGTAAATGACTTTTTTTTTTATGGGAAACTATCCAGAATGCCATAAAGCCCTATTTTTTTCTGAATTAATGTATTTTGTACCTCCGGATATCATGTGGCAAAATTAATGATAATAATAATAACAACAACAACGACAACAGATCAGATGAAAAGCCTCATTTCTGTTGGATGAAATACCTGCAGGAGAGGCCTCAGCACTGTGTGGTGGTTCAGGAAGGCAGCAAGATGTTTTCTGCATGTGGGGGTGCTCTGCCATGAGAGGTGTCCTACACTCCCAAAGGCTGCAGTGCCTGGCTCCCCCCAGCAGCAGAACTCCTCACAAGGGCAGGTTGCTCTCCATAAATCTTCATCTCCCCAGGATGAAAGCAACCTTTCACAATAGTCATGTGCCATAGCCAAAGAGGATGATAAAACAAGGTGATAGTCATTAGCCTAACCCTGCTTTGAAAAGCAGCTGTATACAATACCCATATACATAGCCCATTTTTAAGGCTCATCAATGCTTCCTGGAGTGTTAAAACTACTTTTGTTTTCTACAGTTTCATTCCTGTTACCCCAAAAGATCCGGCATCATGATGGGACGTTAGCCGGATGCTTTTCATTGTGAAACATCATCAGCTGAGTCATTTACTGAATCCTAACATTTTTGCATCTGGGTTGCAGGAAAACAGATGTACACAATGTACACATGACTCTGAGGACTGAAATGACTCATGGCACTTTGTGACTAGATGTGGCAAGTGAGAAGGGAAGATGGCAGCTTGGACCACAGAGACCAGTATGAGCCCAGGAGGCTGAAAATGTTTTATTTGTAACCAGAGCACATCTCTTATGGAAGCTGCTGAATGATGGTAAACTCTAATACTGTGTGCCACTTTCTTACAGAGACATTTCACCCTGTGTAAGGGCATCATAAGAGCAATATAATTTCTTAGATGTGCAGTGAGGCTCCTGATTCTAACATTGTCTTTTCTGTATATCAATGGGAGTTCTCAGCATATAAAAAAATAATACTAGAAGCAAAATGTCATTTGCAGGTTGGGAGCATAAATATTGCTCTAAGATTGATTAGAAATGAAATTTAAAAGGTCCAGAGATTTACTGGTTCAGCCTACAGTCAAACTGCTCAGTGCTGCAGTGCCAAAGAGAGTCAACCACTCTCAGCCATTTGCTTATCCTCTTAGAGCACCAAAATCAATCCCTGAAATGAAGTAAACATAGCTTCATTGATCTGGCAATGACCTAATTTTTGAAAGTCACTAAGAGGCTATAATGGTATTTTCATAAAATACAGCATTTGTTGGAGTGCTGACATGCAGGCAGCGGGAGGGTTAAGTGATTGCTCTGATAAGTCTCAGCACTGGAGAGCAAACAGTAGCAGGAATTCCCCAGGGTGCAGAAGAGAGACAAGATCATTAAAAAACCTCAAGTGCTGTTCAATTAAATGTGACAGTCTTGATAGTGGCATGATTTTCCTGGATAACTTTGACATCAGAACGAAAAGATGTATCGCTTTCCACTTCTTGCAGAAAGCTTAAAAAAACAGTGCCCTCTTTGTTTGGACAGCCTATTTATCTGCCCTTGGCAGCTTTCCTGAGCTGAGACTCACTGAGGCTGATGAGGGCAAACCCATGTCAGGTGACCCTGTTGGATTTGCTCTGTACCATGGGTGAGGTGTGGCCTCTGCCAGAGACACCTGCACACACTCACTGAGTGTAACAACATCAACAACCTGCCTCAACACAAGGGCTGGTGTCACCTCCCAGCAGTCACTGCAGATGCAGAGTGTGGTGGCCTGAGACCCCTTGGTGTCCTTAGGACATCCATGCACACACAGCAGATGCAGTACAGGTCTTACAAGTGGTCCCAAGGAGAAGGGGAGGGAAAGCTTAAAGCATGCTCATGGTGCTAAATGTTTATGCTCAACCAACTGAAGTGAACAGAAAATGTTCTTCTGCAAAGTCCCCAGAGAGTCCTCTTGTCTGCTCTTGGGTCTTCATAGAAATGCTTGTGGTAAAAGTAGGTACTCCTTGAGGCAAAGAGCAGGAATAACTTTAACAGAGTGGCTAGGACACTCACAGAAATGCCAGCCCCTCTCGATATGCATCTAGGTGGGCAGAAACTTGGTGTCTCCAGGTAAATTTCTCACCACTTTACCACAGAATAATGTTGATTCATATTTTCTCACTCTTCCCTATTTCTTTTTTTTCCATTCTGTCAGCCTTTTCCCTCTAGTCATGCATTCATGTCCCCTCTCCCTTTCACAAGCTCTTTCAAAAAAGAGGAAAGGGTGTTTCAGGCAATCAGCACAGTAGTTCCAGCTGTGAATCCGGGTTGGAGACTACTCTTCAGGCTCAGAGTGACAAAGCCAAAGATACACATGCACTATTCTTCCCTTTTGGTTGACTATCTGCTTGGCTTTTGGGCCTTTTCAGATTTTCTGCCCTATATAAGGTGCCCAGAAGGTCCTTAGGTGCTGCTCAAGGAGCTGTGCATGTGTGGAGATAACACTCATGAGGCTCTTCTTCAGCTTCATAGTGCTGCTGCTTCTGCATATGGCCCAAAGGTGCCACTCCTCACTTTCAAGTCTTTACCTTTCAGCAGTTCTTTTGGGTCACACAAAGGATTTTAGGGTGAGCATGTGAACCAAGTATTTAAAGGATTTATGTGGATACTACCAATTTGAGCAAAGCATTCAAGTTGATGAAGTTGACTGCATCCTACATCCCTAATTAAACTGTACAGTAGATTTTGTCCCTAGAAATCAGTATTTAGCTAAGAAGTCCTTTTTTTGCTTTCCTATAATATTCATTACTTAGCTTTTAAAATTTCTATTTCTAAGACAAGCTCTATGTTTCCCTGTTACTTCAGCTGTGTAAACAACTTCCTTCCAGTACTACAGGTTGTTGTAGCCCTCTGTTACTAATAACACATTTTGTGTTTTACCAGATAGAGCTTGGAGCACCTTGGATGCAGTGCCTCAGCAGAGTACCTTGGAAAATAATCCTTCAGTCCTCTGTTTAAATTGCTCCATCCCTAAAACAATCCAGATTTAGTAAAACACTTTTTTTTTTCAAAAGTTGCTTGATTTTGGCTACCCAAAACAATCCATACTCTTTCTTTGGTATTACCTTCTGGATACCTTTCTCTGCCTCTTTGGAGTTGCTTTTCTGCGCTGGCTTTCTATGTCCTGCATTAAGTTTATTCTAGTTTGCCCTGGAGGCCGTGGGTCTACTTTGTAATTATAAGTCTTTGTTGTCTTTCTTTGAATTCTTTCCAATGTAGCAATACCTCCCTATTTTTAATTGACTTGGCAGAGAAAAGTTGTGAGCCCGAAATGCACCACAGATTACATGAGCATTATTTTTTCAAGTTTTGCCTGAGCAAGAACAAGGTAGATTTTTACTCAACTGGCCAAATCTTGGATCACCTCCCAAGTCTTATCAAGAGCACTGCCTGCTCTCTGAAAAAATTCCAAAAAATTTGGAAAGTGAGGCAGCCACAAACTATAATTCCTCCTCCAAGGATGAACATGGGCATCTGCAAGGTCGTGGAAGTCAAAGGACTCTATACCTGTATAATCCTAGAATCACAGAATGGTTTGAATTGGGAGGGACCTTAAAGATCATGTAGTTCCAACCCCTTGCCACAGGCAGGGACATCTTCCAGTAGACCAGGTTGCTCAAAGCCCCATCCAAACTGGCCTTGAACACTTCCAGGGATGGAGCAGCCACAGCCTTTCTGGGAAACCTGTTCTAGTGCCTCAGCAGCCTGACATTAAAGAATTTTTTCCTAACATCTGATGCAAGCCTACTCTCTTTCAGTGTGAAGCCATTCCACCTTGTCCTGTCACTACACTTGTAAAAAGTGCCTTTCCTTATAAGAAGTGGCCAGTTTTAGATACTGGAAAGCTGCTTTAAGGTTTCCCCAGTGTCTTCTCCTTTCCAATTCTTTCCCCTCTGACAATTCCAATTCTCCCAGCCTGTCTTCATAGGAGAGGTGCTCCAGCCCTCTGATCATCTTCATGGCCCCACTCTTTGGAGTAGGGCCATAAACTTGGACTTGCTCCACCATGAAGCTCCAAAAGTTTCATGTCCTTCTTGTACTGGGGGCTCCAGAGCTGGACACAGTACTCCAGGTGGGATCTCACAAGAGCAGGGTAGGAAAGAATCACCTCCTTTGACCTGCTGGTCACACTTCTTCACCCAGGATATGTTTGGCTTTCTGGGCCATGAGCTTGCTGTATCATGTTGAATTTCTTGTCAATCAGCATCTCCAAATCCTCCTCAGGGCTGCTCTCAATCTATTCTCTGCCCAGCCTGAATTTGTGCTTAGGATTTCACTAATCCAGGTGCAGGACCTTGCACTTGGCTTTGCTGGATTTCATGGGGTTCACGTGGGCCACCTCTCAAGTGTGTCAAGGCCCCTCTGGATGACATCCCTTCCCTCCAATGTGTAATGGCACCAGAGAACTGGTGTCATCAGCAAACTTGCTGAGGGTGCTCTCAATCCCATCATACATGTCACTGACAGAGATAAAGAATGCCTGTGCCAGTACTGACCCCTGAGGAACACCACCCATCACTGCTCTCCACGTGGACATCGAACCCTTGCCTGCAACTCTTTCAGTGTGACCATTCAGCCAATTCCTTCTTCACCAAATGGTCCATCTATCAAATCCATGTCTCTACAGTTTAGAAAAAAGATGTCATGCAGAACAGTGCCAAATGCTTTTGCATGGACTTTTGCCATTTCAGGTTACTTAGATGGTCTTAAACCTGATCTTCTGCAGTAGGCAGTTTTTCTTTCTCCTTATTCCCAGCTTTTCCCTCTGCAACCTGGACAGCATGGCTGGAGCACTTGTCAGGGAAGACTGAAGGATAAAAGTCATTGAGTACCTCAGCCTTTTCCACATGCCAGGTAACCAAATCTCCCATTTCTTCTGGAGGGGGCCTGCAATTTTCTTAGCTTCTCTTTTATCACTGACATACCTATAGAAGATTTTTGTTGTCTTTGATATCCTGGCTGGGTTTAATTCTATCAGGATTTTCTCTTTCCCAACCTGATCCCTGTCTGCTCAGACAATATCTCTGTATTCCTCCAAGGCTATCTGTCCTTGTTTCCACTGTCCAACCTGTCCTTGTTTCCACCCTCTGTAGCCTTCCTTTTAATGTTTGAATTTGCCCAGGGGCTCCTTTGTTTATCCATGCAGGCCTCCTGGGGGTTTTGCCTCACCTCCTCTTTGCTGGGATGAATGGCTTCTGAGCTTGGAGGAAGTGATCCTTGAATACTGGCAAGCTTTCTTGGGCACCTTCTCTCTCTAGGGCTTTATTCTATGGCACTATACTAAGCAGATCTCTGAAGAGGACAAAGTCTGTTCTCCAGAAGTCCAGGATAATAAGCTTGTACTGTACACTTCTCCTACCCTAAGGCTTTTAAAAACTCCACCATTTAACTGCATCCAAGGCTGCCCTTTTGAGATTCATGTTGCCCATCAACCTCTCCTTGTTGAAAACAGGGTCCAGCTTAGAACCTCTCATTGTTAGCTCCTCTGTCATTCAGAGAAGGAAATTATTATCAATGCATTCTGGGATCCTCCTGGATTGCTTATGCTCTGCTACATTGTCCCTCCAACAGATATTGGGGTCCCAGCCACAGGGTGGCTGAAGTTTCCCATGAGGAATGAGGAACTTTCATGTGAGGCTGCTCCTATCTGACTACAAAGGGTTTAATTAATTAGTAATTCAAATAATTAGAATCTAGTAAGAAACAAGCTAAAGGGTGAATGAATTTTAATAAATTACACTTGAAGCAGAAAATATATTATTATTGGACATTTCTGTAAACTACTTTTTTATTGATTGTAATGCATCCTATTCCTACATTTACTTGTCTTTGCTTTTATTTTAATCTCAGTGATTAAAAATGAAGGACATAAAAATGCATTAATGCAGCTGCAATTTCTAGGAAGTTACTTGTTGTAAAAAATACTGGATCATCCTAATAGTTTTACAGGATAACATGAAAGCCATCCCCAGAGTAGATTAGCTCTTTTTACTCAAATGGGGGTGGGTGGGTGGATGGATGGATGGATGGATGGATGGATGGATGGATGGATGGATGGGTGGATGAAAATAGGTATAAAACTCTTATATGCACTAATGTGGATGCACCTATCAGCATACACCCCTCCTATAAAAATAGAGCAGAACCATGTTTAAAAGTCTTCCAGACAGTGGTTACCAGAGCATATAGTGTTTCTACGTAATATAAATATATTGGAATGATGTGATTTTTAGCACCTACAAAGCAAAACTCTTTCCACTTTGTGTGCAGGCTGAAGTGATGCTCTCATTAAAAATGCAAACTCACTGTTATGTTCCTCTCTGCTCACCTGCACAGCCTGCACCCCTGTGGAACTGATCCTGCAGAAGCTGAGCAATCTGCTGGGATCGATAACGCTCTAAAATACAAGCTTGTGGCTTAACCATGCAAATGATTCCTCTGAACCTGAAGCACAAGTTAAGTGCTTAAAGCTAGGGCAAGCCTTGAGGGGACCAGAACTGGGGTGCCCTGCCCCTTGCAGGAGCACTGGTACTCCCACATGTGGCAGTGGGTGTATGCAGGGCTGGATCCTGTATTTGCTTGACCATTGGCCATGCTATTCATCACGGTAAGAGTCCACTCAACAAAAGAGCAGATTGGCTGCATGGAAAACAAATGTATTTTGGGAGCATTTTTGGAAGGTAAAAATTTTTCAAAACATATAGGCAAAAGGCCAAATGAAGAACTGAGCTTGTCAAATGAGCTGCTTTTCAGCTGGCACTGCCAGCCAGAGCCTGGTACAGCATCTTTCAGGCACATGCCCTGATTTGCAGTAGCTTGGATCATTGTTGTTCATTTATTAACATTTGATGATAGTCTAGAAAATCTTTGTGCCTACAAGACCAGTGTGAGATGGTGGTAGAAAAGACTGCCAACAGCATCAGCTTGGTGCAGGAAGATCTGTATTCTGGAGATGAGAGTCTTGCTGGCATGGAGAAAAATCATTTGGGGTGGAGCATGCTGGACTTGTGCTGGCTTAGGGGCACCACGTACATATCCTGGTCAAAACCACAAACATCCTCTTCTGAGTTTTCTTTTTTTTAGTCCCACACAAAGAACTTCTAAATAAGATGTCAAGATTGCAGTGGACCAGTGGGCTCTGGAGACAGCTGTGGGAAATGAAGTGCACAAAGCTTTACCCTGTGTGTGCTGTCTTAATGAGTGCAGGAGAGTTAACAAATGCAGCTTTTAAAGCAAGAACGACACAACTGAGCAAGCACTGGGAAGTTTATGTTTGAAATAAAAACGTGTTTTTTACTTTAAAAATACATACTTGTTTCTAAAGGAGTAATAGTTCTGCTGCTTGTCTGATCTTTTCTGCTTAAGCAGGAATTGTAACAGTAAATAGTTTTACTGTAGAAAGTAACCTTTGTTACCACTCAATGATCTAATTTGCTCAACACGTAAAGGGAAAAGGATCCTGATTTTAGCCTACCAAGGCAGTAGGTGGTCACCAAAACAGAAAATGTTAATATTCTACCCTTCACAGATAGGCTATGTCGATCTATTAGTGTGTCTCTAAGTATTCAATCATTGTCATATCTCCCTGGGTACTTTACAAAATCAGATAAACCATGGCAACTGAATAATAATGTGGCTTGAAAGGAAAAGCCATTAACAAAAAGAAATGCATTCTCCCCCTCTAGTTCCTCAATTTAAAATTCACACCAGGCTCCAGCAATCTGAATATTAGATAAAAAATTTCAAAGAGAATACACAATGACTAAGTGGTTATATATTCCCATCCCCTCCCAGAAGAATAAATGACAACTGTTCTTGGCAGAAACCTGAGGAGTTGCACTATATGCAATCAGACCAATTGTATCCAGGTTTTTTTTTGCCTCCAGGCATGGCCAGCAGCAAACTGTTTTTCCACAGCACGTTTGGTCCTAAGCTTTGTAGCTCCAAAAGGAAGGCTGGGCAAGTCCTGCTCTTCAGTGTGAGCCATGGAGAGCAGGAAGGCATGTTTGCTCTTGCATTTTCCATCTTGGCCACCACGGCCACAGTTAATCTCATGAAGGCTGCTGGCAGCTGTGGTGTGTCAGGGACTGGGGTAGAACTGCAGAACCCTTCCCCATCATGTGGCAGTGCAACACAGACTGACAAAGCCCACTTGCTCTATTAGGCACAGGAGTATCTAGCTATTGCTAAGCTTTCAAGAGTGGTTTGTGGTGGTGAATGCCACATGACAGTTATATAATAAACAGACAAGCATTATCTTTGAGCAATTTCTGATATCTACAAGGGAGGTTTCCTTTCTTAAGTTTGAAAGCATCAATAGTAGACTTCAATTTCTACCTTATTTTCTGCATTATATGCTTGCTCATTTTCCTGTCCTAGCTTTTAAAAGCTCTCTTATATAGAATAAAGCATTCCATGCATATTTTTAATATTATCCTTTTCTCTATAATGAAAATCCTTTTCAGCTATAGTATTTTTAGCTGGAGCATTTGAAACTATACACCCTAGAGACCTCCTTCTACATTAGTTAATAGAGCTCCAGTGCATTTGGTGTTCTTTTGATTAGGCACTATTCTTTGTCCCCTTCTTATTACAGCTTAACTTTCATTTGATATGCTTTCTTATTTTCTGTTGAAACTTTTTCAAAGAAATATCCATGGTGGTGTTCGTGTTCTTTCTTATGATTTATTTGATTTAGAGTACTGTAGTGCTGAGGTAGAGAGAGCTGCCTTCTGCCTTGCATTTCTATCAGTTAATTTAACAGCACCTATCTGTCCTACATTCAATTTCATCTTTCATTATGTGATATTTTAACAATGTTGTGAGATTATTTGGAAATTCTACAGCCTTTTGGTTTTTTATTATGAACTCGTGTCATCCTGAAATGATGTCATTTCATTCACTTCACTTCAGACTATTTTTTTGGGTATTATAACCCATGTCTGTGGATGTTTCTCTGTTTGCACTCTGTATTTTTATTGAATATTGGTTATATAGACTCTTTCTTCGCTGACAACTTCTCATGTTCTTCTAAAACCAGAAAACGATGATTCCCTAATCAAGTTTTGATTCCATCAGTGACAAGAATATTTAGAAAATTTGTATGAATAAATGCCACAATTTTATTTTTATTGTATTTTAACAGAAGAATGAAAGTAGACATGGAGTTAGATTAAGGTCATATTTATTCTGAAATAAAGACTGAAATATGCAAAATATATAAAAATTATAACCATAAGTAATGAAAGTAGATATCTTGTTCTTACAGAGTAACAGGCTCAGCTTCTTTAATGGACTATACCTACAATGCGCCATCAAGAAGGAAGCTTACAAAGCAGGCTTTGTATACTCTATATAATTAGAGTGATTAGTAAGAATACCTGTGTATCAGGAGAAGCAAATATTAGGTTAAGGGTAAAAAAAAGGTTTTTCTTAACAGCTTCAGCCCCAAGAGACAAGGTAATGTCAAACACACACCATGAACCGATCCACAAATAGTATCGGCTATCTGCTAAAAAGTATAAAGCAAGTAATTAATGTACAAGAACCTGCTAAGGATGACAAATCCTCAAAGGCTAATGAAGTAAAGGGCTCTGAGCAAGGATTTAGCAAGGTCTGTGTGCGGGGGAAGGATGCTCTTATAGCACACATCCACCCCCCTGAGCAGCTTACAGAAGGACTTTGAGGTTTCAGGACACACCAGCTCACCTCCTGGTGGCTCTTGTCCCAGGCTGCCTGTGTAGCCCTGCCACCAACAAGCCCAAAACCCCACGGGATCACCAAGCTTCTGCAGGCTTTTCTGAATGGAGACACATGAATATAAACAAAGGGCAGTACAGCCTTGTATTTCTGCTGTACTGACAAACACAGCTACATCTGATTTTCTAAAATCCTGATTTCAGCACATCCAACCATTGATATGTTTCTATTAGACCTGGGAGCATATTTCCAGAGTATTCTTGAGCCCAGGGTCTTGAAAACTACAAGGCTCACTGCTGAATCACAGCTTCACCATCTCCTTTTAAAAAATCTGCAGCCTCACTGTCCAAATCGCTGTTGGATTTCTGTTTATATATAAAATTTTAGGGTTACTTATTCCATAATTTAAAATAAACAGAGGAAGGGGTGAGATCTTCTAAACAAGATACACACATGCACACAGGGGTATGTATATGAATATGTATATGTATATGTATATGTATATGTATATGTATATGTATATGTATAAAGTGAGTTGATAAAAATTAAACCCAAACCTTCAGCTATCAGCTTCAGCCTCAGGAAAAGACAGACTAAGCTGCATGCACAGAGGACTGGCACATCTCTCTTCTGGCAAAGCAGAGAGGGAGAGGAGATGCTCTACAGCCAAAACCCCTTTGACTGAAATGGGATTTCAGGTTCCCTCGAGACACATCTGAAACACAGCAAAGTAGCAGCTGCCTGTGCAGATCCCTCCAAGGGCAATATGGCCTAGGGGAGCTGATAAAAACATAGTTGCAAATTTTTTTAGGACTTAATATATTAGTGCTATCACGGCTATTTCAGGCAGTAGTCTAAGAGCTCCCAGGGAATTCCTGAGCACTTTTACTCTTGTCTACTTGGCACCATGTTGCACTTGGTGATAGGGCAGGCACAAGCCTGCGCTTACTTCTGCAAAGCAGCAAAGTGTCACAAGAAGTGGCCACTGCAATTCAGCTTTGGTGGAGAAAATTGCAGGTTTTGGGGGCCAAATGCATTTGAGACTGGACAAGTTGATTCTTCTCTGAATGTCTACTATAAAGATAAAGAATTTTCATTCTTTGCAACCAAGTTTTATTTGATACCATGTAATTAAACAACGGCTTGGATTAGAAGGGACCTTAAAGATCATTTAGTTCCAACACTCCTACTACAGGCAGGGACATCTTCCACTGAACCAGGCTGTTCAAAACACCATCCAGCCTGGCCTTGGATGGGGCATCCACAACTTCTCTGGGTAACCGGTGCCAGTGCCTCACCAGCCTCACATATTAGGAAAAAATTTCCTAACAGCTAACATGTTGCAAGATGGTTTGCTGTTAATTACTGAATTATTGTGTCTGCTTGAGCTTCTTGCTGGAATCACATTATATTTTGAATTTGACTGCAGACAAAGTTTGATGCTCTGTCACAGTGCAGGAATCCTGTGTGGTCTCCTACTGTTGTTTTGGACACTGTGCATGATCCAGACCCTCCTTGTGCCAGGGACAGCAGCAAGCCAATTATCTGCAAAACTGTGCAGTGGACATTTGCACATTGGTGGCTGCTTATACAGTTTTTAATAACCTTGTAATCTCTCCAAGACCATGCTTGGCAGGACAAACAGAGTTTTGTCCTCTGTCTGGACTGTGCCTTGCCAGAAGTGCCTCTGCCAAGATGCAGCTCTAACAGGATTAGTCTGGAGCAGGTGATGAACCTAGGGAGTTGGTGTAATGAAAAAAGATGGCTTTTTCTTTTACATGATGTGATTAGCAGATGAAATATGACTGGTTAACAGCACCAGATAAACCTTCTATAACGCTCTAATGGACCATTAGCAGCTCTAACAGGCCTTAGCTCAACCCAGCTTTGTCTGATACGAATACCAGCAGCTGCTCTCTAGCAGGAGCCAAGTAGCAAGGACCACATCATATTTTTTCCTGAAGAAAGCTTACAGCTCAGCCTTTTACTGTTACTAAAGCAAAGACGTTTTGAACCAGGCCCCAGAAAACCCCATTAGAGTCAGCAGGATTTCCAAAATTGTGTTCACCCAGAGCCCTAAATCAAAGCATCTTTTGTTAGAAATATGGCAATGTATCTGTTTGGAAAAGAATTATTCAGAAGGAAAGGATTATGAAGTACACATTTAAAATTGGAAGCAGACTATCAGGAGAAGCTTCCCCAAAATCATACAATTGTAATACTGAAAGAAACTTTAAAACAAGTCCAGAGCCAAACTCATGCTTTAGAGCAGAACCAAGTATTTTTATACAGCCCATGAGACATGTCTAATCTCTTCTTAAATGTCCAGTGAAGGTGATGTAGAATCTGTCCTCAAAATTCCAGAGCCATACTGAAAACTGGAAAATGCTTCATGATACAGAACATAATTTTGCATTACTGCAAATCTAGCTGTGCTCTTGTTTTCAACAGACAAGAAATAGAGTTAAACACTATCCAATTTTTTTCGGCATTTCAGGACCATTATTATATTTCCTCCAGCTTCCATTTTCTATAGAAAACAATAATATATTTGAGCCTTTCCTTAGAAGTCAGGGTGTCTGCAATGCATTGCTTTCTTTCTGTGGTTCCTCTTTTCTCAAAGGAGAGAACTAAAGCTGGAAACAGTATTTCAGCAACACCAAAAAATGCCAAATTTTATTAACTCCTTTTAAATATTAACTTCTACATATTATCTGACACTTCTGACAATGCATCTCATGGCATTTTTCTTTTTGAGCAGCAGTTTACTACTTCTGTCACTTGTTAAAATGGTGATTCATTGTTATCCTAGATCCTTTCTGTATATATGCTCAAGCTTGTATTTGTGCATTTGATTTTTTCCTCTCTAAGTGCAGTACTCTGTACTTGTCTTTATTTCAGTTCATCTTATTGATTTCAGGCCATTTCTCCAATTTGTCAAGACCATTTCAAATTCTCAACTTGTCCTCCGCAGGGTTTGCAACCCCTCCCAGTTTGGTGTCATCAGCAAATTAGTGTACATGCTTTTCCATCTTTTAAACTGCTAATGAAATTATTGAACAAAACTGGCCCAAGATAGCCCCCCACAGGAGCCCATATAAAATGCTTGTCTGGTTTGATAGAGAGTGTTGATAAGAATGTGAATCATCCTGACTATGCTTTTTCAAGCAACGCATCCGTTGTACAGTAATTTCAACGAGGCCATCTCCCACTGTGCTGTGAAATGTTGGAGAACATTATACAGAGCAGTGTCAAAAGCCCTACTGAAGTCATCACAGTGACTGTTCTCCTGCAGGCTTGGAAAGAGAGGAAATCAGTTAGGTTTAACATGACTAATTTTTGACAAACCCATGCTGTTTCTTATCACCTTGTTATTCTCTAGGTGCCTATATAATACATGGAATAATTTAATCATCTAATGATTTGTTCCAGGATCTTTTCAGATACTGAAATTATACTGACCTCTCCAAAATTTTTGAGGGCTTCGTTTATTCCCTTTCTGAAGACAGAAACCACATCTGTCACTTTGTGTCCTCTGAAATTTCTTCTGCACTCCACGTGTTCTCAAATATACGCTCTTCAGATTGTCTCTGTTGGCTTCTTCTGGCTCAAATTCACCCTGACCCAAGTCTGTAGCTCTGCAATGGCCCTCCAAGGCTGCCCATGTTCTTCCCCACAGCCCTGGTGCTGTGCCACAGCTCTTGCAGGTGAGGGAGGCATCCCTGGCTTTCCTCCCCCTGGGCTTTTTCCTCCCCTCCCTCTGTCCCGCAGCCCTGGAGCTCCTGCAGCAACCCAGCCCTGTGCTACCTGTCAGAGGGTATTACTGTTCAGGAGATCCACTACAAGGAGAGTTTAATATTGAGCAAGTGAATTATTACAGGCCTTAATTCTGAGAGAGAATTTTAGTTTTTTAGCCTTTTAGTAAGGCTTCTTGGATAAAGTCTTACTATATCCCATGATTTTATATATTCAGCCTAGTATGCTAGGCAGGAGAGTATTTCAACATGACATTAGAACTAGAATTTGACTTATTATTGTTCAAAACACTTTTTCCTTGGCTCAGTTTTGTATCTCTCCCTCTCTCTTTCTCCTTTTTTATTTTTCTTTTTTTATTAATACTTATTAGTTTCTGGAAACAATTTCATTTGTGAGAACCACAGCCAAAAAAAAAAATGAAGAGAAAAGACATAAATATATCAGCCTTCAGTATGTCATTTATTGCATGCTTTCCTTCTGTTAAGTATAGCCTTTCTTTCACCTCCATCTGCCTTCTTATGAATTTTGGAAGTAAAAAAGAAATCAAAACCATAGAAAAAATAAAACAGAGCACAAAATCCAAACTTTTCTATTGCTTAGTTTTTCAAAGTGCAAAAAAATGGAGACAATTTACCTGGAAGACTTGATAGATCTTCTTGGGACAATTATATCAGTACTATGGAAAACATAGTAGGTGTCCTACATAGTAGGTGTCTCTGTTGAAAAGGAAAGATTACAATCTAATGTGAGTTCTCCTTCCCCCTCCAATCCATATTATTATTTGATCAGAAGAAGTAACATTCTGGTAAAATCAGAATTTGTTTAATTAGGTTCTACTTCAGCTAAGGAACTTTATTTTCAGGCATAAACTTCTTACAGGGTTCTTTCTGCTCTGAAATCCTGCCATGGTGTTTCTCCTGCAGTCAAGAACTGACGAGTATCTGCACTTGCAGTGTGCCATCCAGGCTGCATTGTGTTCTGTGCTCCTCTTAGCAGAGAAAGGAGCACAGAGCTCACTGGGAGACTGTCTGTAACTTCCACCAAAGAGGGAACATGTTGGAGAGGAAACTAAGATGATAAGTACCTTCCTCACATGTGGAGCTGAATTTGTAGACAAATCAACAGCTTTCACATTGGCTCCTAGTAGACATGGCATTTTCAAGGTTTAATGCCAAGTGCTTTTCCTCTGCATTTCTGTTTTCACACTGAGAGGTGATCAGCATATTGATGCAAAGCACACAGCTCCACTTTTCCTCTACCTTTGCACTAAATATTTGAAAGCTGGCAACCTGGAGTTGTAGGTATAGGGAAACATTCCTTCCAGGAAGAGCCATTGCACTTGACAGCCTTGACTGCAGATGCTTTTCTTTAGGAACTTCTCATTACCAGATTTTATGTATACCTACACATAGATCATAAGGTATTAACTAATCCCCCTGAGAGTCTGCACTGGGTGTAGTACATGAGTGTAATACCTTTAGCTTTGAACATGACTTTCATTATTGCAGCTGAGTCACAGAGTCCAAGAAGTCACAGTTCTTCCTCAATCAAGACCTACAGCACATCTGCCGCCTAAAACTAAAAAAAAACCATACTCACTTCCATTAGAAATATATGGAATTTTCAAAGTTTGCTTTTATCTTACACTGAGACACTTGTTCTTTTTCTTTTTGTTTGATAGAACAAAATATATTAATTATACTGATACCATCATTTATGATTTAACATATCCTAAAGGCAAACTTAATAATTTTGTTTTCACATAATATTTTTGAAAACCTTAGTTCATCACCTCAAAGTATTTCAGTGTGAGTAAGAGACTTGTTGTGCACATTTTCAGCTTCCAAATACTTGTGACTTTTTAAACCCACCTCAGATACCTCAAGAGCAGATACCACCAGTATCTGGCTACCTCACATTTTTTAATGAATTCACTTCCACATGCTTTATTTTTATTAAGGAATTAATATTACTGCTGCTGTACATACAGGGGAAGTAATAATTCAAGGATAGGGAAAAAGGGTTTTTGAGGTCCAGTTATAAGGTTCTTTCTAACACATCCCATATTACATTTTTACCTCCAAATATCAAACCATAGACTCAGACAACTGCAGACAACCTGCATCCTGCTCTTTCTCCACCCTTTTTGCAGACTGCAAACTCCTCCCCTGATTCCTCCTGTGAGGAGCTCTGGCACAGAACTTAATTCTCTTCTCTAGCATTCTTGAATAGATATATCTCATGCTGAAACCAGGGACCCGGAGATGTGCAAAGCTGTGACAGGTGTCAACAGTGCTCAAAGCTCACCCAGCCCCTGCAGGTCAGTAGGTCTGAGCTGTCAGCCCATGTGTCCCAGCTGTGCCTTGTTGTTACTGACCTGGAAGTGAGGTGATGCTTCTGCAGAATGCATCGGCTCAGTCGCACTCAGCACCTTAGGGGCGAAATATCCTAGCACAGAGTTGCAAAACAGAGGCATGTCACACAGAGAAATGGCCTGCAATCTTTCAGTAGATACTGCAAAAATGCCATATCTTAGGCACAGTCATCTAGGTGTTGTCCCACATTGCACATGTAGCTATGCACTGATTGCTTCTCAAACTGGTACCTAAGTGGCACCATTTATGTCATTTATAGTGATTGTGCAGTGATTTACCACTCTGTAGTAAATATTAGTTGTTGCTGGTGAACTCCAGGTCTCAAGTGTTTGTTTATCATGAAGATAGAAAAGTTTTCATCACTAAATTGTCAAAATTTATAGGTTGTGACTTGTGTCTATACCTTTCTTCTTCAACAGCTATAGGAAAGATATTCAGAAAAATTCTCTTGATCTATACAAGCCTTACTTTTCTCCCTAGGAGAATTAATTTCTATTTAACAGGTGGAAACATTTATAAAATCCCACAGTGAAGTCAAAATAACATAATTTCTGCCATAGACACAGAACCCCCCCAAGGCCTTTGCAGAAGGATTTGCCCTAAGGAAATATTGCTGCAGCAAGTATAATTACAGCAGGCTAATACATACTGGAGAGCCAAGTTCTAGCAGCTTTATCACAGACTTCCTTAGAGCACTAAATCAGTTTTACTACATGTTTTACTGCACATTTTCCTTAGAAAGTGAGGAGATTGTGACAGGGCTTCTGTCAACTAATCTCGCTTCTATGGACAATTCAATAGATTGATATTGACTGGGAGACTGATATCTTGGGAGATTTGAATGTATTCTTTAATACTGACCAGGCTTCTCTTCTTTTTCTGTTCATTTTTTGTAAGATTTGAAACAGTCCTTCCATATCATTATCCATTTGCTTACACTCATCATCCTTACTGATAACATGTTGTCTTGTGCAGATGCTGGAAGTGGAGGGTGCTATTTTGCTGTGAGTTTTGGTATCCTCTTTTAGTTTTATTTTTCCTCGTTATACCTGGGATACAGCAGGGTACTCCTCCCCTAGACCTCCCACTGTTCAAGGTAATACCTTGGGCTCAGTTTCTGTGTTTGTCCTCCCAAGTACACAGTGGAGCCTTGAAATGGCAACTTGTGCCTGTTCTTCACTAAATGCTCTTCCAGTTCCTGGCATCTTCATTTTAGCAATGTCCTGCAAGGATGAGCCACCTCTCCTCACCCACTTAAAGCAAAGCTCTGCATACTCCCCAACAAAGTGGAACTGCAGTTTTTATCAAGGCTACTGCATTTTATTTATAATCATTTACAGCAACAGAATGTAAATCCTCTTCTGTGGGAAGGTGGCCAGAGCCATGTTCAACGTGCACATGGGTGCATATGTGTGCATGTGGCTTTGGCTGTGCTCCCTCCCCACTCCCCTCAGCTTCCCAGAAATGCCAGGACACCTTCCCTGTCCATCAGAAAGAGTGGCAGAATTCCTGTCCTTTCCTTCTGCCATGAAGGAGCTCAAGCAGACTTTTGGTAGTAATTTCCTTTCACATTTTCCTGTCCCAATTTCACTGCACTGTGTACTTTTTGACAGAGGCCATGCATAAGCATTGTAAGAGGTTTAAGCAAAGGTTTTCCATGGTCAGGAACTGCTTCAGGTGGATTTCAGATGAGCTGTCAGTTTTTAGGGGCTGTTTTGCTACAGGAAAGAACAGGACAGCATCTTTCCTTCCCCCAGCTGTACATCTGGGAGTCTTCTGCTGTCCTGCAGCTGCCCCTGGTGCCTGCAGGGCTGGGGACAGCTCAGGGAGCAGTGTGAGAGGGAGGCTGAAGGAAAGTGCCCTGAGCTCCCAGGGGTTCCTGCCCTGCACCTTGCTCCTGCTTGCAGCTATGGGTAGAAAGTATTTTTAAAGTAGGCATTTTTATATGTCTAATTCCAAGTTGATGCAGTAATCAGAATCTGGGTTTTCCTAATCAAAGCAGGAATAATCACCTGTCTGTTACTTCTGTTATGCACAGAATGAAATTCCAGGAGACAGTCACCTTCCAGCAGCATCCAGCTGGTGCTTGGCAGAGAGCACCAAAGAGTGTTTCTAAAATCCCAAGTTACACAACTCAAGGGCAATTAGAGGAGATTGGAAAAATGTGCAGTATTGTTGAAGATTACATGAGAGAGTGAAGAAGCACTGGTTTCTCTTGAATAACCTCTTAGGAACTCCTACTTTCCCCCATATCTTACTTTGGTTGGTGCACTGAAGGATATTCATGAAGTAAGGCTGGAAAATTGTGCTGGTATTCTTTACTTTTCTCTGAAATTCAACAAGCCACAATAGACTAGGAAATGAGGTTTCCTGTCTTTATTTTCTTCCTACCAATTATGATGGTCTGTGTAAAATCATTGCCCAGTCAAAGATCAGGATTCAATTGTGCTAAATCTTCGTTAAAAGATTTTTAAAATATTTTTCCCTTTCAGTGGAGAGGGGGATTTTTAACTCCAGGTGCAATGGTTCATTATGATAGAGATGATCAAAGAAGGACTGCCTGTCTCAGAAGAGGAAAACAAGTACCAGGGTCCCAAATAATGTAGTTAATGAGTGAAAATGAACGACTGGATAGGGGATTTTTTCAGGAGTTTTCTTCCAATTTGAAATCAGTGGGTTAATCCACTTTAATAAAAATCAGAATGGCTGTTCCTGGTGGAGATCAAGGGCTCAACTTGCCCAGTATCCTGTCTCAGTTACAAGTGAATGCCAGAGAATCTGGGGACAGGAGAGGAGAATTTGATACCTTGAGTAATCTCCTGTTCCACAACTATTTTCTGAGCTGGATGTGTTTCCTGTATTAAGTGATCCAAAGTGGATCTCTCCTCCACAAGCGTTTGTTCAGCCTGTCCCTAAACCTGTACAAATATTTTGCACTTACGGAGGTGTCCCAAGCCTACCATCACAACTTTTCTTAGTTTTCTTTGCACCAAGTTCCTGTTAGCTCTACCTGTAGGCTCCTTTTACTGGAAGAAGCAACTGCTTCTTCTTCACTTTCTATCTGCCACCGCAATTTCACACATCCAGATTTGTTCCTCTTACTCCTATTTTATCTTTTCAGAGGGATGGTCTTTCCCTGCTTGTTCTTTCAGCCAAAGCTATGGGAGATTTCCCCAGATTTGGTCCCCCATGAAAATGTTTCCTGAACCTCCCTCCAAAACAGGGATCAAGAGACACAATAATGCATCATTTTAATATCTTTGCCTGTCTGCTGATGATATCTCTTTGTAGACTGCTGATCTTGTTGTCATGACATTAAAATAGACAAAGGATGGCTGGTCAGACTAGGGAACAGCTAGGATGCTTAATTAAAAACAGTAAATCTAAGGTTTTAATGGTAGTTGAAGTAAATGATGAAGTTTCACTGACTCTTCTCTCCAAACTTTAACCGCATTTTTCATTTGAATTTACAAGTTGAATTATCATTGGATATAATTCTTGTCTGTAATGTGCTTTATTAAACCATGCAGGCAGGTTTATCCCAGTGGGATAATCTGCTTGGTAAGAAAAATTGAGCTGTTTAAACGATGCCCACTTTATCCTTATTACAAAGCTCTTTCAGTATAATAAAGTGCAGCCATGTCACAGCTCCTGGCTATTTGCAACACTCATTATTATCCTTATTACACCTCTTCATAATTTGTTTCAAGCATTTACTGACATTTATTAATATATGTGTGTTCTGATTGCAGTGTCCATCTCAGGTTTTACAGCCAGCACAGGCTCAAGCAGGGCATCTAAACCCTGATCCACCAGGCATCTGACCTACACCTGTATGTCAGGGAAAAGGCATTTACCATCTGACATTTCAACAATTCCAGAGCTCAAAGCACCTTTCTGCTCCAGGTATGCTGCCACACATGCCAGCAAAATGCTCCTGCTGTGGGCTTAGCTTCATACTGATAAAAAAATCAGCTCAAATTTTTGCACCAATGATTTTCTATGGTCCTTCAGGCTGATATAAGCTGGCCTAAAACTGTTGGAGTGTGAATGGATATCCATGGTATTTTTATGCTATTCAGAGATTTAATTGAATTATGAGACACATTATCCAAAAGAAAGACTGCAATCTGAATGAACAGGGGAGTGGGGAGTTCCTTCTGATATCTCACTAGCTCCAGAAAAAGCTACACTCAGACTCAGGAGGGTAAAGTATTAGAAAATTAACCTAGTTGCAAACAATTACTGTGCAGGCACACATGAACATATTCAGAGAAGAGGGCAACTGGATGAAAAGTGGTATAAATGAAAAATCAGAATTCTGAAAAGCTAGTAAAAAAAAGAAAACCAAACATTGATAAATCAGGGGCCAGGTAAGGTAAGGACATAAGAGAGTAATTTTCTAAACATAGTAAGAGTGAAAGAAACAGTGATCCTTGTTCATTACTAAATTAGTATGGAATAAGTTTCCCTTTAGCAAGGGTGTAGTAGAACTCGGGCCCTGTTTGATTTAACTGTCTCATCAGTGATCTAGAAACAGATATGTCCTTATTGCTAAAAAATATTCAGGTGATAGAAACATATAATCTTGATACATGACCCCAAAAAAAAAAAAAAAAAAACAACAAAAGGACAGTAATTAGAGATCTGGATTGCTTACAAAGGAGTACAAAAATACCCTCTCTGTAATTTTCTATGGACAAGTAGAAGTAATGTTTCATCATAAAAATAATGTAGGAGTGCGAGATTTGTATGGGGAAGTCACAGGTTCTGAAAATATGTTGTGATTATCAGCAAGCTGAGTGCAGGACACATCTTTAGGTGTGGTACTAATACACACTTTGGATGTTGAAAGGAAGGCATACCAAGCAGAATTTGAAAAAAATATGTCTGACAGTAATTCAATTTCTTCTAGGCACCTTTATGTCAATAGAAACACTGAGAAATTGGACATAACTCAGAGAAGAAAGCTCTGAGAATGATTAAAGGATTGAAAGATATGCCTTGTAGCAAGCCACTCAAAATGTCAATATATTTGGATTATCAAAGGGTAGGTTAAGGAAATGTCTGTTTTCAGCTCAGAAGTACCTACAAAAGGAAGAAAATGTTGCTAATGGAGGATCTTCAGAGTCAGTATAAGAAAATGTGGCTGAAATTTGAGATAAAAGAAATTCACAAGAGAAATAAGTAGGAAAATTTGGCAGGCAGGATAATTAGATCTGGTATAACACACAGAGGTGCTAGAGCAGCTCTAGGTATGTCTTTTTGAAAAGTTTGATCTTTACCAACTGATGCCAGATGGAGAGAAGCAAGAAATAATAGCGTATTCTTGGAAGGCCTCTTTATTTATATTGTAGCAAGCCTGATTAGAGGGTCAAAATAATTTTTGATGGCTTTTGAAAATCATTAGAAGAGTTGTGAATTACTGAAATATAGATATATATATTTTACACATTTTTTATGAAAAGGCTATAGTTTTAGAATCTGATAACAACCTTTAAAAATGGTCAAAAATAGTGCAATATTTTTTGTGCAATATTTCCAGATGAATACCCCAAATTTATCATTCACTTATGTTTTCATTAAACCCTAGAATCTCGATGATTACTTCCTTATTTTTACCATTTCTCCCTCCCTTCTTATTTTAATATTCAATAAATTATTTCAGGGAGAAGAGAGTTGAATTAATACTGACACCACAAATCATTGTGTAAGAAATAAAAAAGTCTCTAATTAAAACATATTTTATCTGTGGAGTTTTCTCTTTTTTTCTTTCATATTGAATGTAAATCATTATCCAGTATGTCTAGCAATTGCTCAGCTGATGAGCCTTGACCTGGAACTCTGATGAAAGCATTAAGGGATTTAATGAAACCACAAAATTAGTTCCAGGAATTAGCCATTGCATGGAGGAGGGAAAATGCAGATAGCAGTGCAAGACTTTGTAGTTCTCCATGTTACACTGCAGAAAAGTAATCTGGTTTTAGAATGACAGCTCAGCCATAGGATATTTGTACTCTTTAATACACAGAAAAGCAGTGCACCTTGCCTAGAAAGAAAAAAATTTCATAACAGTTTAGTAATATCTATTTTCAGTGACTCAGAGAGTGCAATGACATCCATAAAAACTCCTGCAAACTTGGAATCAGCTGTGGGGCTGCTGATGAGCTGAGCTGTGGAGGCTTGCACCTCACTGCTGCCTGTTTGCCTTGATATGCCTTGAAAATTCCTCCAGACTGCAGGAGCACTGATATTCATACTGTGAGCAGAATGACCCAGGTAATTATGTGTGGGCTGTGCTTGACATCAATCTGACAGCTGTATGGGACTTATTAGTTAAAGGATTAAAAGTTGACAGTATAATTAATACTGGTAAAGCATGGGAAATAGGCTCAGTCAAGCACTCAATTTCTGCTTCGATATGTTTGCAAATTTAGTGATTTAAGATACCACCTACCTGTAATCCATCCAGACTCTTTAGTAAAAGACACCATTAGGGTAAAATATATGGAGTGCAGTATACTGCAAAATACATCTTAGAATGGATTCTAAGTTGTCTAGCAATCCAATTTTAAACAATTTTCAGTGGAGAATCACTGGCAAATATTCAGCAAGCTTTGCCTGTATGCTAAATACCAACAAAAGTTTTGCAAAGATCAGAAGACAATCCAGAGATCATTCCTGACAGAAACTTTAGATGATCCCACTAAAGTGGCAAATATTGAGGAAGGCTACACAGTCTTTTGAGAATGACTCTGAATAACTCAGTATGTAAGCCCCTTCATAAAGCAAATATTTTCATACACCTAATACATCCTGATATACAGGAACAGAAATTTTAGCCCATACCAAGAAAATGGGTATTTATTGGGCAAATAATGGACTCCTTAGGGATTAGGAAGAGAGAAAAGATGAAAGGAGGACACTGTGAAGAAAAATGCCCATCTTAGTGTTAAGAGAGGACACTGGCAAAGAGATACTTTTACACCAGGGACAAGTGAGCCTGGTAAGGGGCTGCTACACATATATAGCAAGATGTTTAGGTACAATCTTGAAATACTAGAGAATGCTCATAAAAGTTTCCCAGTAATGACTTAGAGTGGGAGCAAATGCTTCTTAGAAAAGAGATTTTCAGTATTTTACAGTCTAGTTACTGCGCTGAGCTTTGTGTCACAGTTCCTGTAGCTTGACCTGATTCTTCAAAAGGTCTCTCTGTGTTATGTACCAAAAGGGAGCTTGAGAAGCAAATTAACTGCAAAATGTGCATCCCTTATTGGGAAAAAATACTGAGGACTACATCTTCAGCCATTCTGGGAAAGTCATGCCAGGAACCAAGGCAGACAGATTTAAATGGGGAGCAAGACAGATTCTTAATGATGAGTCTGCTTGGCCATTGCTAAAAATTCTCAGTGGTGGTTTTTCCTCTCTCGTATTCACATCAGGTCTTAGAGGCATTTAGGAAAATCATGATATTAAAAATGGGTTATTTGGCTTACTGTAAAATGCAATGGGGAGAAAACCTTCAGCTTGGTCACACAGGAGGCCACTGTAATGCTCACTCTGGCCTCAAATTCGGGGCAGTATTGCCACTGATTTTAGCTGTTTGAAAAAGGAGTGATCTGGATGCAGTATCAGAGAAATTGTGTTTTCCGTGATGGGCTAATGAGGATATAAAATTCCCTTGTGTTGTCAGACTGTTATGTCTAGCAGTTATTTTTGAACTCTTGCTAATAGACAAGAAAAGATATGGGGGATTAATCAGAGGAAATTCAGGAGGCTCTTTTTATTTCCTCTTCTCTTTATTCCCGTAGCAATGACAAAGATGAAGCATCCTCTATAAAAATGCCAGAACTGCTAAATCAGGACTCATGTGAACACATTTTTGCTTAGTGCTGCCCTTGTGATTCTCCTGCTGTTTATGTGGCTTTTATAATTGAAATGATATTGTTGAGATCATAACCAGCACAAGAGCTTCATGTTTATTTTTTCTCCCCATGACTTTGATCTCAGCCTTTTTTGATAAATGATATGAAGCAGTACATTCTCTTCCAGCTATGCAAACACTCATTCTTCCACACATCCCCAGACACAGCCATTCATACCACCCCCAGGGCCCTGCTTTGTCTTCATTTGTTTGCATCAAAAGAAGAGACAGAAGCAGCACCCACATCAACGGGAGGAGTGCAAAAGCAAGTGCATCAAATGACACAGAATATTTTACAGCAAACTAGAAAGTGCTAATAGAGACTTTATAACCCCTACCATGTCCTTTCTCTTCTGTCTGGACCTCTGGCAATCTCTGACTGGTTAGAGGGAATGTTGTCTGCTCTGTAGGAACTCTGCCACCAAGGTATTAATGTTCTCAGTCCATTTATTCTACAGTAGGACTTCATAGGTTGCCTAGGTTCAAAAGTGAAATTGTGGAACAGTTTCCTCAAACAACTGTTTCCATATTTCATATACAATTTCTGCACTTTCTTCCATTTAGAGAAGCAAGTGGGAATGCACTGATAGCATTGCTCAACTCCCCCATCCACCCGACATTTTGCCAATTTTTACATGGAGGAAAATCACAGTCTTACTCATGGTCACACAGCATATCCACGTCAGGTTCATTCAGGAACTCATGACTCCCCAAAATATCAGGCATGACAGACACACAGTCAACCACACACTTTTTTCTACTCCTAATTTCCCACTAATTTCTCTCCACTTCAAGAGAAGTTTTGTTTTGAAATTTAAATGAACTCCAGCACCAGTGTATCCTGTTGCATTTTTGTCATCCTCTTTGTGTGTTTGGTTTTGACTCTGGGAGTTTTACTCTGGTCTGAGATGACACAGGTTTTCTGGGCAAGTATAAATATAAATATGATAACAAGAATTGAAGGTTCCCATTGAGTCCAAATGCCCTCAATTTCCATTGAAATTAGGGATTCTCAGGTTTTTACAAGACTGGGTTCTGTATTTCCACACTACATTCCTTAGTCCATTATACAAAATGTCAAAATAATGGGGCAGAAATGAATGACCACTTAGCTCAGAATTTGTATTTGATGCAGCACTAAGGACCTACTTCAGTTTGCTAGATAATAGAGAAATGTAAATATATAAAATCTTCTACTTTCTGATGCAAATAGATGTATGCAAAAAGACTATAAGAAGGAGATTTTACTATAGTTTTGTTAATACACAATGTACTTTGTTTCATTTGTGTCATGCTTGCTTTCTTGTCTGAATCATATCTTACTAAAATGGTGCAGAAATAAGAACTGCAGAAGATATTTAACAGACTTAGTAATTGAAGTTACAGTCTTGGAATTAATAACCAGATTTTAAAAATACATATAGTTCTTTATCAGGATCAAAAATTGCATTACCCAAGACCAAACCATTTTCCTTCCCAGAACCCCTCTCAGAAGGCAATATCATGCTGAGCTGATTTTCCTTGGCACATCAATTTCCATTTTGGTGAAAAGAAATTTAGTGGTTACACCTTAGATCCATCAGACCACTGAAAATTAATGCTATTTTGAAAAAATCCACCTGACTATGTCTGGTCTGTAGCATACCAGGAAAGGAAAAATTAACAATTGCATAAATACATTTCCATTAGCCTCAGTAATAGAAATGCAACTGTATCTTAAACACTTCTAGTGTATTGAAGATAAAAAATGATCACTGAGCAGTGCTTGTCACCAGGAGAGCAAATTACTTGCAAAGAAACACCAGGAAAAGAGAATTTTCCTGATCTTTTCCCATAAGCCCACTTCTCTGTGATTGTGATGTGGTGCTTTTACAAATGTTGTATTTCAGATGACATATGTGAGTCCTGGCCAGCTGCATACAGGACTTGGCAAGTCAGAGGGGAAGTTATTAGCCAGAAAACCAGGACAGATTCCATCTTGGGTAATTTCTCTATATTTAGAAGAACCTTCAGGAAATGAATTTGCTCTTTTTCACTTCCTGTTCTAAAATAACAAGCTGCCTTAAAAAATTGTTGGTGTGGAGCTGGATTGTGCTCCCCGAGAATAAGATTACTTTCCAAGAACAAGTCCCTTGTATAAAGACATCCTTTAATTTAATGCATTTCCCATTTACCACTGAGTTTTTACTCCTCTGGCAGCCAGGCTGGTGGGTGTCCAGGGCTGATCAGTGATGTGTTTGCATCATCCTGGGGTTTTGCTCAGCACAGAGCAGCAGTGTGCCCTGTCCCCCTGCATTTACACACTCACTGAGCAAAGCTGGCACTGAATGCAGGAATAAATACAGAAACTCACTCTGTGAGGAAGGAAATGTCATATTAGATCCATACTAGGCCTGGCTTTTGACAGGAAGGGATCATGAAAAAATGGCATGAGAAATAAGGAAAGAATGGGAGTGAAGGAAAGGAAAATCAGTGGGAACTCGGGAATGGGAAAAGGGTAAGAAAAAACAGTGAAGCTGAAGTAATTTGAAGATGTGAGATGGAGGGCTTGCACTTAAGGCTAGGCAAAATTACACCATGTTTTTTGATTGGCCATTGATTTCCTTTCTGCTCACTGTGGCGATTTTGCAAGTACTGTTGCTACCTTGTCCAACTGTAAAAAGCTCAAAATGAAACCCTTAAAAGAATAAATTTACAAGGTAGTATGTAAGATATTTAGGGAGCTTTTAAAGAGTTTTTTAAGAGTTCTACATTAAAACTGGGTTATTAGCAATAATTACATGTTAAAATCTTGCAAACCTCTTAATTCTTCATTCTCATTGCCAAAGCTTTTTATATCACAAGGTTTTTATTAATTTAATTGTAGCTTTATGCTAAACTTGTTCTGCATTTTATCTAGCTTTGGTTTCTGGAACAATAGCTTATGCTTTTAACTATGTAGCTTTCACATCCCATTGTAGCATGAGGGAAAGATGAAGATGCTGAGTTGATTCACAATAATTATATTGTTCTATTGTAAAGAATCACAAAGTACTCTCCTTGAGCTCCTAAACAAAGACCTATATGTAATTAAGCATTAGTAGGACCTATTGAAACAGTCAACCAGAAAGCTGGTATCCCCAGAAAAATAGCTATCTTCAACCTCCACTCTGATCACTGTTATATTAGGTGCTTTCTATGCAAATTAATAATTTTTAAAAAAATTGTCCTCCTTTAAGCTTTTCATAATCAGCTAGAATGGTAACTTTCCAGACAAATTCACTTTAGCCTTTTTTTTTGCAGCTCACTGCAATTTAAAAATACCTCTTCCATTACCCACTTTCACCAGGCTCTGATATTTGGTCTATATTCAACATCTCCCCTTAGAGATATCTAATAATGGACTTAGCCGAGAAAAATCAAAACTCCTCCTCCCTGTCAAATTCTCAGACTGTCATTATCTACAACTGCTGCCACTGCCACTGTTCTTGTATTGTTTTGGACACTGGATGCTTCATTTTCCCATTTCTCCAAACATGCAGACCACATTGAAATCCAGCAGAAACTCTTTCTAAAGCATTCACTGTTGGTGCTTTGCACATTGCTATTCAGACCTCCCACAACAACAAAGCCTACAGTGTCTCACTTACAAAAGGCTGTAATCTTTGCACATCTCTCCTTGTACATGTACAAGGCCATGATCCTGCTTAAAACTCTTCTCAAGACATCACTGCCTTCTGCAGCCTACATGTGTACTCTTCAAGAAATTTGTCACCCACTGATAGCCAATACACACTGAAGCTGATATTCTTGGGGTTTTCTTATATTATACTTACAGAGTCAGACTTAGCCACCCTGGAAGCACACATACACAAAGCTTACGTGCTTTATGTAACCACAGCATTGTGGTTATTCAGCTCACCACTGTGCTTATCTTTCATCTGGCTCTTCATCCTTACAACTTGTTTTGAATTCCATTTTAAAATTTTGGGACACAGACCATGTCTTGACATGTATCCATAGTATTTTCAATTCTGGGGGACCTTGTTCCCAGTTGCAGTAAAACTTTTGACATCAGATTATATTAAGAAACAACAGTAACAGTGATTATGTTCCAGAGTAAGAAAATAAACCAAAGGAGAAGTAGCAAACGGGACTGAAGTCTGAAGTGTGTTTCTGTATAAACAGAAATAAAGTCAGGTCCTAGTTTTCTTATTCATAGTTAGTAAAATATTCCAGGATAAGTGATATCTCACAGCTGCTTTCTTAGCAGTGGTCAAGTACCAAGAACAGAGAGACAGACATATGACTGTAGAGTGGTCATAAGTCTAGGCATATTTTAGTAGTGAATTCCCAAGTGAGTTGTTCCAGTTATGATCATCTTTTCATACTGATCAAAATACTTCAGATAATGTTAGGAGGCTGAACTTTGGGAAAACAAATAATACTGAAGCTATGCTATTCTGTGCTTAAAGGTATAGCATTTTTATGTGCTTTTAAAAACAAAACTGCTTTGACTAGGTTTTGTGTAGATTTGTTCATGGGAGTAGACATGTGGTGAACCAGTGGGATGTTCTGTAGCACTGAGAGACACACTCAAGCAAAGAGCATCTCTTGCAGCTTTCTCTGCTGGATATTTAGGGGACTAAAACTGCACTAAAAATAGCACAATTGGGATCTAAAACTGTAATTTTGGCCTAGGCTATAGCTCAGCTGTAGCAGGTTGGAAGGGTAGCCTACAGCCTTGCTGCCATAACCAGATGGGATACAGGAAAGCCCATGCTGGCACAACAGGCAAATCTACTTTAACGGGGCAGCAGATAAACAGATGTGTTGCTGCATGTGAGATACAAGGCTGCTTTTCTTTCAGGAGAGGTAGTGATGTCTGATGGTTTTAGGTTCTGAAGGCTCTGCTTGCTGCTAGAAGCTGAGGCAGAAGTCACATGCATTTTCACAGGCAGTCTCCTGAACCGAGAGTTTGTCTGTCCTTAAGTTGAAGTATTAGATTTACACCTGAAAATGGTATTTAATGCTGCTTTTCAAGATATTATAAAAGGAAACAAAATGTTTCAGTGGACTTTTGGCAAGGGGAACTGCTTTTGAGTGGCACCAACATCAGAATTTAGTTTTGCCTTTTTACAGAACTGTTGTCATTGGATGAACAGTTGTGAGCATTTTCCCAGACATGTTATTCCTTATTGGAATATAGAATATGCTAAGTTGAAAGGGACCCATCAGGACTCAACTCCTGGCCCTGCACAGGGCAGCTCTAAGAGCCACACCTGAGCACATTCTCCAAACTCTATTGAGCTCTGTGAGCCTTGGTGCTGTGACCACTTCCATGGGGAGCTGTTTCAGTGCCCAACACCCTGTGGGAGAAGAACCAAACATAAACCTCCCCTGACACAGCTTTGGGCCATTCCCTCGGGTCCTGTCACTGTCACCCCAGAGCAGAGATCAGTGCCTGCCCCTCCTCTTCTCCTCTCAATTAAGTTGTAGCTGCAGTGAGGTCTCCCCTCAATCTCCTCCAGGTCAAACAAGCCAAGTGCTCTCAGTTATTCCTCCTGTGGCTTCCTCTCAGGGCCCTTCCCCATCTTTGTGCCCTCCTTTGGGCTGTCTCTAACAGCTCAATGTCTTCCATATTGTGATGCCCAAAACTGCACACAGGACTTGAGGTGAGCCCTCCCCAGTGCAGAGCAGACTGCAGTATTAAGGTAAATCCTTGTGCTTTTTCTTCCAGTGAGTTTGCATGTAAAGGGTAAAGAAAATAGGGGTTTCCACTCCCCGTGACTAAGCAAAGCACAGTTTATAGGGAAATGTCTCTTTCAAATTGATATAGTTGAGAAAAATGAATTGGACAAGCTTGCCAGTAAGTTCTCTTTCAGGTGATGAAGGGTTGGAGGACTCAGTGAGCCCTGAAAGGAGAGCTAGCCTAGTAAACAGCTTTGGAGAGGGTTTAGTGAGGTAAGAAAACTCTGGAGGTGTTATGAAAAGGAGCTTCTGTTTGTTCTTGCCACCCACACAATGAGCTCCTAAACCTCCCCAGTCTCTCTAGAGTGCAGATGCTGCTTTTTGAGCTTTCTGCTTTAACTACAGCCCAGTGATAATTTCTGATGGTGGTTGCTCAGCTTGCTAAGATTTGACCTTTTCTTGCAAATAAAAGTGGTGACCAATGTAATTCTAAAATCCTATGGTCATTTACTTTAATGATACGACATACATCTGAAAATAACATCCTAACTAACCAAATATCTATAAAATGCAATTATTTAGGACAACTAAAATTATATCTTGAAGGCAGTCCAGAGTAAGTATTCTTTATTTTTAAAAAATTGTCTTGCTGAGCTTTGTTCTGAAACATATAATTTGTTCAGTCATGTCCTATCACTTGTTATTATAGGCAAAATTATTGGCCTAGGGACAGTAACCTTTTTACAAGACTGTTCATACTGGGTGGAAATTTATTGCTCAATAATAATGAGAGAAAAGAAGCAACTATTTCATAATGTTACCTTTAAAAACCCCTTACTCAATATTTGCTGACATTCTATTATGTCCCATAAATGTATTGTATATATTTGTAATAAAAGCAAAATTTAAAGAAGATACTGAATTGCTGGTGTCCATGTTAAGAAGTATCTTTCTTTGGCATCATCAGAAAAAGTTGTAGTGATGCCAGTATCCCCTTTTATACAGACATATGGAGTAGAATTAATTTCTAAGTGATGGCAATTCTGGTGGGTCAGCTGGAATGAAGTATTTGCAACCCTTTGGATGCAGTGAATGAGGAGAAGCTCAGAGCTCAGTGGGTGAATCAGACTCTGACTCAGAGCTCCACCTGGGCCACCTCCTCCCACTGTACCAATGTGGGCAAAGGCACTTATTTCCACACACAGGTCCTGCCCAGCAATTCTCATCCTCCTCTGCTGAGGGCTATCCATGTGCCCTTTCTTCCCAGAAAGTTCTTACAGCTCTCAACCCAGGTAAGATCAGGCTACTTATTCCTGGTTGAGATATGGTATATACAGGAAGAGGTCCCAGCTAAAACCTGTTTCTATTGTGCAAAAACAGTAAATGTGATTGCCTGCTCTGGACTGAGAATCTCACAGCCTAAGTAACAATATAGGACACATTTACATCTCCCCAAAGAAATCCCTTTGCTCCTTGTGTCAGAGGCTATTTCATTGCAACTGTGGAAGGATTACAGGCTGGGCTGATTAAAAAACTCTCCCACAATTCAATTAATTCAAGAAATTCTTCAAATTACTTGAAGAGCTCCCTGTCCTTGCTGCACAGCAGGACTAGTGACCAACCTTGAGAGGAGTGCAGGAGATGCTCACAGGCCTCCTGCATGTTTCCCAGGAGTTGTACAGAAAAAAATCCCATGTTTTACTACTGTGCATGTGTAGATATAATTCAGATAGGAAGACTTCTCTCCAGAGATACCCTTGTTCCAGCATAGATGATTTAGCTGCATGTTGACTAATCCTGCTGCTGTTGCCTTAGTGAGAGCCCAGCAGAACCTGGAAGAAAGATGATGCTTTCTCTTTTCTGTTTCTGGTGGACGATACCAAAATACCCCGTCCAGTATTTAGTTCTGCTGTTTGGTTAGTTGGTTGGTTTTTGGATTTTGTAGCTGAATTGTGCAGATTAACTCTGCAAAGTGCATGAGATCACTCTGAGATCCATAAACAGGGTGTCTGGCTTGGTTGAGATGTTTTGCTCGCCCCACACACTCCCCTTAGAGCAAGCAGCAGAAGCTAATGAAGAGATGTGTGGGTTTGCATCTCTTTGTGTGACTCATGTATAATGGGAAGAAAAAGGGGAAGGAACAAGCCTGTGGAAGCTGCCAAGGTTGCTAAATTGTGCAGTGGCCAAGGCAACGTGGGGCTGCTGAGCTGCAGAGCTGCTGCATGCACCCTGCCCAAATCTGTGTTGGGTGGAGGCAGCAGGCATGTTGTTCTATTCCTCCTACATCCCAGCCATGACAGTGGGTAAAGCACTTAGCCATGTGCCTCCCAACCCATTCTTTATTACTTCTTTGGGTCTGGCAATGCTTCTGACCCTGCCTCTGTGCAGTGCCTCTCTTTATAGGTCTCTCTCTCCTTTTAGCTGTCACTGGACATATAATATTTTTAATACATATCATAAAGACAGAAATAGTGGGGAGTTTTACATATAATAGGAGAAAAAACAGCAGACAGTAAATACTAAAAGTAAAGCAAATCACTGTCCATAATTCTTTCTATGTATTTCATTTTAGTCTAGGAATTGTAATTTATAATAAAGCAGTAAATTTTTATGAATTCTAGTGGTTTTGTTTCACTACCTATTCAAAGTTTTGAAATAGGTTTAGTAAAAAGAGAAACAGAGAAGACAATAATCTACACAAGTGTTAGAAATAGGAGCACAGGGGAGCACTTTGAAGTGAAGTGGTTTTTGCTACTGCTTTAAATTGGTCATGGTTGCAGGGCTCAATTCACAGACTGGACCCTCAGTCATGGTCTTCTAAACAATTTAAGTTTAACTCTCTGTTTCTTCTGCTGTTTTCATCTTTCTACTACCATAAGAAGCCTTGCTGCCTCCTATTGTCCTCTCCTCCCACCCATCTAGGACCATCTTTCCTTCTGCCCAAAACTGTTTTGTCAGGGCTCTTGGGTTTCCAAATTTCTTTGGAAAATCCCTTTCCCAATTTTGCCAAACACCTGCCTTAGCAACTGCTCTCCTCCCTCGTGTCTTCTCCACTCTTATGTCATAATCAACTTTACTCACTGGATTGTGACAAATATGGATTTGAGCTCTTGGCAGGATGTCTGTCCTTACATGTTTGTTTGAGGAGTGTAGTATGTACTTGACAGCTTGAAAAATAAAGCAGGTGAACCATATTAATCTACTAAGGCATGATTTTTAGAGAACAGAGGTTTGGAAATTTCTCCAAAGCTCTGTGGATTTTACAGGCCACTCAACCATAAATCTCACACAGATCTCACAGGGATCTCACTTTGTGTCTGGGCCAGAGCTGAGGGGGTGGCCCACAGGAAACCTGCAAGAAGGACAGGAGAGCTATGTCTCTGGAGGCAGTCTCTTCCATTTTAGGGAATTCATTTCAAAAGAAGAAACTCCTGAAAACTGCTTTTTGGACAGCCAAGGGCATGGATTTCCTCCAGGCAGTGACCCAGTAAGGCAGGGTGCCTCCAGCAATGGGTCTCACTGCTGGAAGTCACCCCCAGGTATAATCATAAAGCTTTAGCAAATCTGGAATAGGATCTACTCTGGCAGAAATAGACCAAAACACTGACCTTGTGAAAGAAGTCTTGTTTTTACCATGAATATGAAGATGGACCCTTGCTGAACACAGGAGCAAAGAAAAGGCATGCTGGATGGCAACAGGGGATGTATCCATAGCTAAAAAAGTTTTAAACCTTGGCAGCAAAGAGGTGAAGAGTTTAATTAACAAACCCAAACCTATTCTCTTGAGGCAATGGTGAATTTGATATTAAAAAGGGAAAAGCTCTCTAGCTTCTGTTGCATTTCTTGCCATACCAGAGAATGATTTGGTATTTCAATTCCATATTTTGGATAAAAGGCCAAAACCCTCAGTGGTATGTTCAAAGAAGCTGCAAGAATGAAAGATCAATTACAGCATCAACATTTTGGTCCAAAATCTAATTTTCACCCTGTTTCTCTGTAACACCTGTGTGTCAAGTGCAGAGATGTTCACTAATCTCTGCTAATCTTGCTCACTTTCAGATTTTAAAAAGTACTGAGTTTTAATTTCTGCCAATTTTTGGATAAGCTCTGATAAATCCAAACTGCTTTCAAATTACAGGGATGATTCAAACTTTGAAAGTACTCTCAAATACTCTGCAATAAATAATTCCATTTCCTCTACTGATGCCCTAAGCCCCAGGGTCTGTGCAATAACCACTCCTTTATCCAATCTGCTTCATCCTTCAATGGAGCAGATTAATTTAATAATATTAATATAGGGAATTTTGCTTCTTACTAGTCCCTACAAGTTGGAGTTCTCAATACATAGACACTGACAAATTGAAAGCTCATTCCGAAGCAGAGCAGTGGGAAGACCAAGGGAAATCATGACACTCATCGGTTCCTGCAGCAGCTCTGCTGCTCTCTGCACTCAGCAGAGCAGACAGGGGGTCAGATCTGGAGGCAACATTCCCTCAGACAGACCAAAATGTGCAGGGAAGCTGAAGACATTGAAGCACTGTGAACTCTTCCTTTAGACATCATACTGTAAAGGGAAAATAATTGAATTAGTCTGAGGCTTGGCTGATGTTGACATTCTCAGTGAGAGGAGTCAACTTACAAGTTTCTTCAACCTTCAGTCCTTGCTGACATAAAGTAATGGTCTGTTCCTTGCAGTATTGTAGTCACTTGACATTCCAGATACACTGTTTGAAGTACCCTGGGACCAAAACCACTCCCCAGATAAGCATAGGCTCCTAACACAGATGGACACTATTTACTAGTGATGCCCTTTCTTCCAGTCCCACTTTAAAATGAGATGTCTGTTGGTAGAAATCCACCAGACTGACAGCTTTATAGACTGCAGCTCTTACCCACATGACAAGAATATTGCAAATTGCAGGATCCCAGCCATCCTTCTTGCCACACTATCCAAACAAGTGCTTACCAGGAAGGAGCTGCCTCACCAGAGAAAAGGTCACTCATTGCAACACTCATTGAATTTATAATTGTTTTTTAAAAGGTGTTAATTGGCACCTTAAGTAAACAACAAGTTACCTTGAGACTGGAGTTGGAGAACAAAAATGCTAAAGAGAGCACCTGTATAGTATTTAAATATTTATTTCACCTATCTTCACCATAGACATGAGCTACTTGTTCAGGAGCCCTGCATAGTATAGGGACTAAGCAGAACTCTCTAGAAGGATCTGTGTCAGGTAAATTGGATCTAATATACCTGGTTTACATGCAGATACCTACATTGCAAGAACCTGAATTTGGACTGATAAATCCCATTCCAAATGACATTTAGATAGACAGAATCTTTTCTTTTAGTTTTGTTGGTCTACATAAAATAAAAAGTTATGATTACAAAGGAAGAAAAAAATAGTATGCTGCAATTAAACTGCTTTTGAGAAATGCTGTTAGTCCACTTGAAGTACTAAGCTGCCACTTGAGAATGGATAATAATAATAATAATGAAAAGCAAAAAGGAATATATTTTGCAGATAGAGTGCCCAATTTTCAGAATCTTAAACTGGTATTAATATTACTTATTATTCTAATTTTACCTGCAGAGCACAGTAATATTCATGCAACTTCATAGATAAAGGTGACAGGCCTTGACTTCAGAGCTTAAAATATAAAAGAGACTAAACATAGAAAGTGTTGACAACAAATGAAGTATAAAGTGGGACATGGAAGAAATAGGTCACAACAGTGTAACAACAGGAGAGAAGCACTTTGGGGTGGCTACACCGTTTTACTTCTGCTTTGGCTCCTTCAGCTACTTTGTGTGAAGACAGTGATAGGAAGGAAAGCCAAAGACCTTGTCCAGGAAGGAAGAATGCCAGAAATGGGACCATCAGTTTCAGAAGTTCACCAGTCTCACCTCAAGTCACTGTACCAAATTACTTCCTGAAGAGCTCACAACAGTGGAACAAGTAAAACTCTGAAAGCATATTAAAGTAAACAGTTCACTCTTCTTACTGAAAGAGGTTAAAGCAACTTAAATAGAATTTCAGTCAATCATTCCCATCCTGATGGACAAATTTCAGTCCAATGTAATTGGAAATGGCAGTTGAAAAATCTTGATAAAAGGGATTTAGATGAGAATGCTAACAAAGAGCAGTAAAAACTGGCATGTCTAATGCAAGATTGTTTTTCCTTTTATCCCCACAGTAATTTTCTAACTCAACTATTGAATTTCTGATAATATCCTGAGGGGTGCTGTGAAACCGGTTATTCAACTGCTCTAAAGGAATCCTTATTGTCTGAAACAAGGAGACATGTTCAGTTCATGAACCCAAACCAAGTTTCTGTTATTGCTTCCAAGATTTTTTGGACAATGTTTTCCTCATATAATTTAAAATTACAGATCCATTTCACCTCAAGCTTACAACTGTGGTTTCAGGATGTTCTGGGAGAAATGATTGATTAGGTGCCAGACAGAACACATGCTGAATTAAGCAGGACCATCTAACCCTTTCACAGTTAATTATGGTGTCTTCTGGGATGATTTGTTGATGACTCCCCTCACACAGCATTAAAATCCTCTCCTCAAGTCTTTAAGATCATCAGCATTTGTGACCCTTCTATACTGATACCCTTGGAAATGACCCCAGACCATTTTGAAGGAATCACACATACGACCTTCAGTGAGGGGTTACAGCACAGGATTACAGATACAGCTTCGATCAAAGGATGCACAACAGCCTGTGTGAAAAGCCAGAGTATTTTTCTGCAGCTTTATTAGCCAGGCAGCTGCAGGAAGCAGCAAAGAGGGCAATAGCTGTGTATGAACTGACCATGTGCTGGTGACAGCAGCTGAACATGAGCCAGGGTGTGCCCAGGTGGCCAAGAAGGCCATGGCATCCTGGGCTGTATCAGCAATAGTGTGGCCAGGGCAGTGATTGTCCCTCTGTGCTGGGCACTGGTGAGGCCACAGCTCTGTCCTGTGTCCAGTTCTGGGCCCCTCACTGCAGGAAGAACTTTGAGGTGCTGGAGCAAGCCCAGAGAAGGGCAATGGAGCTGGTGAAGAGTTTGGAGCACATGTCCTGTGAGGAGCAGCTGGGGGTGTTTATGCTGGAGAAAAGGAGGCTTCAGGGAGACCTTATCACTCTCTGCAACAGCCTGGTTGAAGCCAGGTGGGGGTCAGTCTTTTCTCTCAGGCAACCTGTGACAGGACAAGAGGACATGGCCTCAAGCTGCACCAGGGAAGGTGTAGTTTGGAAACCAGAACGAATTTATTAATGGAAATGGTTATTGAGCATTGCAATGGACTTCCGAGGGAAGTAGTGGAGTCACCACCCCTGGAGTTGTCCAAGAAATAACCAGAAGTCACACTCAGTGCCATGATCTATTTGACACGGTGTTGTTCGGTCACAGGTTGGACTCAAGGATGTTTGAGTCTTTTTTGACCTAAATGGTCCTGTGATTCTGTGATATGTGCAAACTGGGGATGTGGTGTGGTGAGAAGATAGGTGACACCAGAGATGAAACTGATGTGATTAATGTATAAAGCATGTGTATATAAAGTGCCTCCATATACCACATGGAAAAACAGTTATTTCTATGAAGTAGCAGAAATAATGTCTACATTTTTAAGGAGTGAGTGAACAGCAAAAATACATTGCTCCATAGAATGAAACCCCACAGCATAAAGCAGAGAGACGGTACAGTCATTAATTCTATTTCTTTATATCTTACATGTTAAAATAAAAACTAATCAGTGAAATCTGAAACCAAAGCACCCACATTGCACTGAATTTCTTGTTGCTAGGCATCATTTGATCATACTGTCATGAGGGGTGTTTTGCTTCTAGTGTAAAAAAAGGTGGTAAGATTCTCACACCTTGTAAACATTTAATCAGGCAGTAGAACAGATAAGCAAGTGCTGAAAAGAAGACTGACTAGATTAATCTTCCTTTTAAATTCCAGGAGAATACCGTCATCTTATCCCGTGAAACAGACCATTCCCTGTGATCCTTTCATGCCTTTATGCTGCTGGCTTTGTTCTCAAGCTAGCAGGCTGACTCCTATCCACTTAACCTTGTTTTGAGCACAGTAGTTTGGATTTCACTGTAGTAGGTTGTTGTGGTTTAATCCCAGCCAGCAATAGCTGCTTGCTCATTCTCCCTTGGTGGAATGGGGAGAAAATGGGAAGGGTGGAAGTGAGAAAACTCATGGGTTGAGATAAAGGCAGTTCAATAGAACTGCATGCAATAAAGCTGCAATAAAGCCAAATAAAGCAGGCAAAACAAATCAAGGAATTCATTCACCTACCCTGATGGGCAGGCAGGTGTTCAGACATTTCCAGGAAAGCAGGGCACCATCACATGTAATGTGACGTGGGCAAACAACACCACCACTCCAAAGGTCCACCCTTTCCTTCCTGTTCTCCCAGGTCTGTGTGCTGAGCATGGCATCAGATTGTGTGGGATAACATCAGATAGTGTGGGACAACATCAGATAGTGTGGGATAACCTCCTGGTCAGCTGTGGGCAGCTCCTCTGGCTGTGTCCCCTCACAGCTCCCTGTGCACCCCCTCCTTGCTGGGGGTGGTGTGAGGAGCAGAAAAGGCCTTGGCTGTGTTTTAGCATTGCCCAACAGCAGCTAAAACATCCCTGCTATTAACACTGTTTCCAGCACAAATCCAAAACACAGCCCCATACCAGCCCAAGAAAAGAACTCTATCCAAGCCAAGCCCACCAAGCATGTACTTCATCATGTCATTAATTACACCCTGAATGTGCCAAGAAAAGGAGAAGATGCCCTTTCCCTGAAAGTTGTTCCCAAATTATTAATTCGGACTGCTTACAAAACTGAGGATGACTCAAAGTTCCAGCTACCTGTTCCTTATGCTGTCTCTTTCTCCTCAGTAAAAGATCTTTCAATATTTAATCTATTCCCTTATATAATTGCACTATAATCCTCTTATTTTGAGTGTCTCTTGGATAAACTAAATTCATCAAGCTCTGTGTGAATATCAGGAAAGCCTTTTCCAGTAGTCAAAAAGTTATTTTCTTATGATCTCCAACACATCAACGTCCTTTAAGAAATGTGGAAATAAAATTCAAAATAAAAATAAAAATAAAAATAACATTCAAATAATCTAAATTTAGTTGTCTAAAACACAAGTGTCTTGTCCAACATAATAGTTCTGACTCTCTATCCAGTCAACAAAGTGAAACAGAGAGTGCCAGGAGACAATTATTCCCACCTCTCTCAGGCATTAGGAAGGCTGGGTGCCCTATGAAGGTGTCTAATTGAGTGCACAGGATGTCTGAACAGATAGTTTAGACTGTATTCCTTTCTGTTAAATCATGAGTGCTAGTTGAGATGTGTAGCAACAACTGTACAAATTCTCAAATCAAGCAGAGAAGATATCACCACCCACTCATTCTACTACAGATACACCCATCAACAGAAGTAGATTTTTCCACTTGGAATTTATATTCAATTTGTCCTTTGTTACAAGCACAAAACTCATTTTTAGAGTCACGTTTACAGATACATTCACACATTCTGTAAATATGCCTACGTCCTCCCAGCTTCTGGCTGTGGGTGGCTGGTTTTTAATTCAGTTTTTACAAAAATTCATGCTGTGTAAAGAAGATTTCTCAGACAGCTCCATCAAGACTCCTTTGCCACTGTGTCCTTCTTATTGTCATACATTCATGCTGGTCTGGGCCTAAAAATGCAATATACACAAGGATGCAGGGTACTGCCAGTCACATTCACAGTGATGTCCCTGCTTTGGAAAGATTACTAAATAAAACTGTTAATCTGTTCATTATTCATTGCAAATGGTGTAATATCCCATACTGCTTCAGTTCTGAGAAGTTTAGAAAGAAGAAAAGAAACAATCTCACCAGAAGAAAAGAAACAATCTCACCAGTGAGTTTCAGGCTTGTGTTTCACACATTCAGGTCTTTGAAAGGGGTCATTATCCCAAATCTGTAAGGGAGGATTTAAATGAGAAGAGCATGCAGTAGTCACAGATCAGTTGGAATGATGACTATGGTAGGATGGCTTTTCTTAATCTGAAGTTTCGTACAGCAAGATCACATTTGTTATGGTCTTGCCCAGCAAAGCATCTGCTCAGATAACTCCAGCTTCTTTCACATAATCCCAGCACTTTAGGCAGAAAATACCAGAAGCTGCTGCTGTTAAAAATATGCTCTATACAAATAAAGTGGCTTGCAGAACTGTGGTTTCTTTTAAATATTAAAGAGGACTAATATTAATCTGGCTGCAGCTCCTCAGAGATAAGCCTGGAAAAGCTCCTACATTACCACACCAAACCGAAGCTCATTTTGACATGGAAGAAATATTTAAGAAGTGTGCAGAAAGGCCACTTCCTAAATCAGCATCCTCAGATATCTGTGTTGAACATCACCACTCTCAATGGTGACATTGTCAAAACTCAAAAGAACACTACTGAGGCACTTTCCATGATTTTTAAAAGCAGTCTCCTCCTCACTGAAAGGATTAAAATTATTTAGATGAACCATCTCTGCTGGAACAAGAGAAAGATTATAAGAATTATTTTATTTTTATTTACTAAACAGAGGATAGTTTCATAATACAACTTATTGATAGCAGCTCTTTTTCACATGCTACAGAATCACTTTTAAGAAAACAGCTTGTCTTTCAAAATCAATTTTGCCACTGGGAGAGTGTTTTCCTGTTGATTAGAAAGCTGTTTCTGGAGAATAGATCTGAAACTGAATTCAAGTGAAAAAAATTCAATTCCTGTATCTTTTTTTAATGGGGCCAGAAATACTGTTGTTTACTTAAATCGCCAAATTGAAAACATGAATACTTAGATGTCTGAGCTACAAGGTTTAACCCACAGTTTAATATTGGGTTCAGTTTTACTATTGTGTTCAGGAGTAGAACAGACATGGCATTTCATGAAAATATCTAATGTGGCAGGCACAAAATGACTCTGGAAATATGCAAAATTATCTCAGGCCCTAGTACAACTCCCTGCTCCCCACAGCAACTCCTATGCCAGAGACAGTTGAAATAACGTTTGCAGTCCTCACCCATTCCCGTGCAAATTCTGCATTTTTCATTAAGCAGCAGATCAATCTGGTTTGAAATAAACTGGTGGATTTTGTTTTAAAGTGGATTTGGCTGAAAAAGAGCAGTCTTTTTCTGTAGAACTTAGAGAATTTCTTACAGATACTAGGTGGCTCTGTGTGTCCTGGGAAAAATCTAATGGACAAATGAATTCATCACAGCTTTTGTTGTGGTATGTAAGTAGATTTACCACTAACTTCCAAGTCTTTGAGTGCCATAAGTGGAAACAACCCTACTGGCTACCATTTAATCTACACTGTGATTTTGCATCCCTGTTTGTGCATGGCAGTAGTTGCTCTACTTAGAAGTTGGTCTTCATCACCATGTCAGAGCTAAAAAATAATATGGGCAAAGGGCTCTTTGAAAAATGCTCTTTTGTCCCAAAGCAGGATGACTTTACCCAGTATGTTGGATGGGCACCAGATGCTCACCAGGTGCTCCATGACTTCTCTCCTGAGGTGGACTGGAGAAAATATAACAAAAAATTCATGGGTCATGGCACAGGCAGGAAGAGAACACTCACCAGTTCCTGTCACAGGCAACACAGACTTGGCTTGGATAATTTAATTTAATTTATTGTAAGTCAAATCAGAGTAGGGTAATGGGAAAGAAAACCAAACCTTAAAAAGTACTTTCCATTCCCTGTCCTCCCCTCTTCTTCCCAGGCTCAGCTTTGTTCCTGATTTCTCTACCTCCTCTTTCCCAGTGGTGGAGGGGGACAGGGAATTGGGGCTCTGTTCAGTTTATTGCTCCTCAGGGGGAAGACTCCTCACATTTCTTCCCCTGTCCCAGCACGGGGTTTCTCCTTTGGGAGACAGTCCTCCATGAACTTTTTCAAAGTGAGTGCTTCCTACAGGAAGGAAGGAATCCTTCATGAATTGCTTCAGTGGGGGTCCTCCACGGGGTCACAAGTCCTGCCAGCAAACCTGCTCCAGCATGTGCTCCTCTCTCCGTGGGGCCACAGATCCTGCCAGGAGCCTGTTCCTGCTAGGGCTTCCCAAGGATCACAGCCTCTCTTGTGCATCCACCTGCTCCAGTGTGGGTCCCCTCCACGGGCTGCAGGTGGATCTCTGCACCCCATGGGCTGCAGGAGAGTCTCAGCTGCCTCACCATGGGCTCCACCACAGGCTGCAGAATCTCAGCTCTGGCATCAGCAACACCTCCTCCTCCTCTTTCATTCACCTTGGGGTTATTGCCTTCACATGTTCTCACTCCTATCTCTGGCTGCAATTCTGCAGAAGTTTTTTGCCCCTTATCAAATGCCTTATTCCAGAGGTTCTACCACTGTCACGATGGGCTTGGGCTTGGCCAGCAGTGGGTCCATCTCAGAGCTGGCTGTCTTTGGCTCTGTTGGTCGGGGGGAAGGTTTCTGGCATCTCCTCACAGCAGCCACTCCTGCATCAGTCCCACTACCAAAACCTTACCATGCAAACCAGATACCCCCAGAGTGCCCACTGGGAGCCTTGCCTGGGAATTCATGGTTTGCATGAGCTGAAGCTGTTCCATGAAGCATCCTTAATAACTAAACAACAGAGATGGTGCTCCAGGGGATCTTCAATTCCCTTGTGTCCGGCTGTGTCTGTAGCCTGGAGCACCTGAAAAGCAAAATTTCTCCCTGCTGAGCAAAGCTGGATGAAAGAACAAGTACATAACCTGTAGCAGGGCTTAACACCTGCTCCCTTAGAAAATTCGGGTTCTAATTTTACTTCCATTAGAATCTGCTCAGACTTACAGAGAACATGTTTTGCATTAAGCCATTTATTAATTTTGATTTTGAAGTTCTTAGCTGTTTGAAAGTACTGTCTTAGTGGGTTCACAAATAACAGAGACATACAGTGGAGCATCAACTTTTATATAGAACCATTATATTAAGTACAGAGACATTCAGATTATATAGGTGTGTACCTGTGGAGATGCTGAATAACATGATCAGACAATATCCTATCCTTCCTGTTCTATGCTCTAGCTGTGGAGCAAAAGAGTTGTATTTAATACTGATAACATGGTATTAAAAAGTTCTAGTGGCATATGTTTCTTAAAAATTAAATTACTTTTATATTTAAGAGACAACAAAGAAATAGAAGTCTGTCCTGGTTTTGGCTACGGTAGAGTGAATTTTCTTCAGAGTAGCTGGTATGGGACTGTGTTTTGGATTTGTGCTGGAAACTGTTAATAGCAGGGATGTTTTAGTTATTGCTGAGCAGGGCTTAAACAGAGTCAAGGCCTTTTCTGCTCCTCACACCATCCCCCCAGCGAGGAGGCTGGGGGTGCACAAGGACTCAGGAGGGGGCACAGCCAGGACAGGTGGCACCAGCTACCACAGAGACATCCCATACCATATGGTATCATGCTCAGCATATAAAGCAGGGGAAAGAAGCAGGAAGGGAAGGGACCTTTGGAGTGATGGCATTTGTCTTCCCAAGTCACCATTACCTATGATGAGCCCTGCTCTCCTGGGGATGGCTGAACACCTGCCTGCCCACAGGAATTGATGAGTGAATTCTTTGGTTTGCTTTGCTAGCATGTGAGGCTTTTTCTTCCTGTTAACCTGTCTCTATCTCAACCTACAAGTTTTCTCACTTTTAGCCTTCTGATTCTCTTCCCCATCCCACTGGGGAAAAGTGAGTGAGCGGATGTGGGGCTTTGTTGCCAGCTGGAGTTAAACCACAACACAGTGACAAAGAAAATATCCCTAGGGAAGCATATGCATGAAATTCCAGATGGAACTGAGAAAGGCAAAATGCAGCTGTCCCAGTCTCACACAAAGGGACCTGATATGGTGATATATTCTCATCTTGGCAGCTATTTCCAGACTTCACTTTGTTCCTCCACACAATTTGTTTCTCCTAGAAAGCCCAGGCATGCAGCAGAGCAGCTATTGTGCCAACACAAAACAGAAAGACGGTGTTTATCCCAAGAGGCTGAAGATAGATCTAAAATATATGCATCTATTTATTTAGGCAGGATGTAAAGAGGCAAATCACAAATGCCTACTTTTCCTTGCAAACACTTCCTTAGGGACCCAAAGCTGGCTGAGGCACACCTCTGACCTGTATTACATGCTTCTACAAACAGGCTGATAAATATCATCCATAGACACTTCAGCTCTTCTTGCCAGAGCTCCACAAGACCTTGTTTTTCATGCTGTTCAACACCTAATACATGCCCTTCCTGCCCCCAAATTGTCTTTACTCAGTTAGTCACTTTCATTATTAAAAGCTAAGCATGGTATTTTTTTCATGTTAAATCTATGCATTTGCTTGTCAGGTAGGTCAACAACAAAAGAACATGATGCATGTACAATAATTGGTTTTTGCAGGTGAGTCATGCCCTTGATTTTGTTCTGAATGTAGATTTTACTTCAAATATTTTGCTCAGGTTCGTTTGTGCTTTTTTCTGCTACCTGCTGTAAGAGTTAAAAACTCAGATTTCCTTTGATTTAAGCTGTAAACAGACAGGTTAGAATAAAGGAAAGCATTGGGAGCCACCAAATGAGCCAGCTTTCTGTCACTCTTTTCAGGCTGATTACAAGTCTCACACTGTGCTATGCACTCTTGGAGTATTTTACAAAAGATTTAAAATCTGTTGAAAAGGTAAATGAAATTCATCCAGGGAAAAAAAAAAAAAAAAAAAAAAAAAAGGAGGGAAAAAAAAAGAAAAGTAAAAGAAAAGAACTTTTTTTCGACAGTCTTTGTTCTGCCCAGATAAGGTACTGGCTTTGGAATCATTTACAGTGTTCATGCACAATGAAGCATGCTGGCATTCTGAATTGCTTTAATACAGTACCACTGTACTTGGGAGACATCCTAGCCTGAAGCAGGCTTTGCCATGTTGGAGTCACCCTCCTCTCCAAATGGTTGTTGCTGCTTAGTGATTTAAAAAAAAAAAAAAAAAAAAAAAAAAAAAAAAAAAAAAGCCATTTTTTCAGCCTTCTCACAAAGCATGCATATAATTGTATGAAAAGTCTCATTAAAAATAGGACTTTAACCATCATTCATTTGCCAGAGTTTAAGACTAAAAAATAACAGGGGTGCTACAAACTGTGTTAATACAATTTTAATCTCTGATTTCTTTTAATCTTCCACACATCTGAGGTAGAATTGCTTCTCCTGAAGAATTAAGTATTCAAATATGTATTTTGTGTTCTCCCTGCTGTGTTAATGAAACTGGGCAGTTTATAAGGAAATTGAATTAGTCTCCTCTTTAAATATTCATTGATTTAAACAGGAGGGCTGGAAAATTGGTCACTAGCTATTCAGTAAATAGCACTGTCAAATTGGCTGTCCTTGTAATTGCTATGATTTTTTAAAATAACATTGATTTTTTTATGCAGTGAAATAGCATATTGATACAAGCACATTCAGACCATTAGTATGATTATTGTTCAGCTGTGTCCTGTAGGGCTCCTGATTAAAAAAAGGATAGCTTGATATGACCTTGTACATATTTTGAGAAGATATTAAATAATATTTCTCTATAAAAATAGTGGCAAACCTCAGGGAGCCCATAGCCATAAACAATGTAAAGTTTAAAACACAAACAATGTAAGCACTTTGGGAAAATATACCCTAAATCTTATTCTGATGAAACAAACTCTTGAATGTATGACTCTTGACTATGGACCTTGTGCTGTTATTTATTTGCTTTTTAAAATATGACTTTTATTGAGTATACCTATATCATAGACCACACATATTTCTGTCCCAGAGTTCCTGGCCAGAAGTTTATGAACAGAGTCTGCAATGGCCAGGGCGTACCCAGGCTGCCCCACATCTACTGCTCAAGTGACAAGCATTTGCAGAGTAAGTCTGAGGGCTCCTCCATGTGCTGGGCTTACTGAGGGAGCACTGACCATCTGTCCAAAAAATGAGCTATATTATCTGTCCCCTCACCTTTCAAGCACCAAAGAGCTGAGCAATGTATGTGTAAGGACACCTATGAGCAATTTGGGAAGGATTGGAGAGGTGCCTATCCAATTTTTTACTTAGCTGGCTCTTTGCTGGGCACTGGCTGCTTTCATAAAATGATGAATGATACTGTCCAGTATGTTAAAGAAAAATTTCAGAAGACAAATGAGAAAGACAAATATAAGTTAGAAAAATAAGCCAGTTTCCTAACCTCTACAGAAACACACTTCTTTACTAGTGAAAAAAAAAAAAGGGAAACAGGAATGTATACATTCCATTATTTCATTTTCTGTTCTATATATTGTACATATGATGGTCAGCTGCATCTATCCACAACAGCTTCTTCAAGTTCCTGCATAGGAATGTGAACATTCTTTATGGCAACTTTGAACAAGTTGGGAATGGAGGAGAGAAATTGAAGCTGAGAAGAATGTGGGGATTTTGGATGGTCTAGGTTTTGTCTTTGTTTAACATCATCCAACTCTATTGTGGCTGGCAATAACTTAATGTTCAATATGTTTTGCTCATAGTGGTAATTGGTGAACAATTTCAACCCATGAGCATTATTTTCCCTCCTATCTTGTTGAGCATGGGTAGTGAGAGAGTGGTTCAGTATCTAGCAGCTGGCCATGGTCAACCCATCAGGTAGGGGTATGGAGAAAATACAGGATCTTCACTCAGCTGGATATTTATCACAGGGGATAAAACATCCCCTTACAGCTCCACCTCTTCTTAACTCTCTTAATCCCTTGCCTCACTTCCCTTACATGTTTATGTTTATGGAGGCAGTGGTTCTATGGATATTAATTTCTTTCTTGTGCTTAGGGTTCTGTTGATGAAGACACACAGCCTGGTAATGCTTTGAGATGCCACCCTCTGCCTCAGCTAGAGAACTGCTGCAAAGCAATGTGGAACCTGAAGGTACACCAAAGCTTCCCAGCCATCTGTGGAAACAGGCAAACCAAGGGGACAACTCATTTCCACAAGAAAATGGCAATTATCCAAGGATGGAACCCAGGTAAATGCAGCAGGTTATGGCATTTTGTTCAGTGGGTGAAAACACTTAACAAAAACTCCTTCCTTGCTGCTAGGGGCTTTCCATGTGACAGGCTGCCCACATAGCTATAGATAAAAGGCCAGTGCTTTAGGAGTCTGTGAAGATTTAGAATGCTGCATTTTTGCAACACCTAGCACAAGCATAGACTAGGTGATTTCTTTCCTCTTTAGAACTGTCCAAGTATAGTTTGCAGACTCCTACAATGTATTTTCATTCCATTTGTCTTCATACGGTTAACAGTGTGAGTCTGTTTAATATTTCTTTACAAGTTACATTTTTAGCCATCTCAGCACTCTTGTTGCTCCACATCATCCTCAAAGCTGGGTACAAAACCTTGGCTTGAGACCTTTAGGCTGTCCTTTCAGCATTATTCAGTGTTATTAAGCTTCAATTACTGTAGCTCTACAAATCTGCTCATACAACCTATCACTAAATTACCTATGCTCACAGTTTCCTTCATGCTTCTATGAAGGTAAATCTGTTTATTTTTGTTTGTCCTCAGATTCATGGAATAATTCCATTTAGAAGGGACCTTGGGGCTGTTCAGCCTCTGCAAAGAGCCTGTCCATCTCTTGCTCACTCGTCCTGACAGTGTGCAGCTGCTCGCCTCCTCTGCAGCTCCTTTGCTTGCCAAAGCTCCTGCTGCATGTTCTGCCACAAGGACACTGCCACTGTCCCCTACCTGAGCCCCAGGGCAGCAACCAGGCACTGCCTGTAGCCATGCCTGAGACTTGGCATCCTTGGTTCTGTGGCATCCTTGCACACAACTCTACCTGGAATGAGGTCTCCAGTATGCTGAGGGCCAGGATTCCTCCCAGGTAGGAGATCATGTCCCAAGGTGCCTCACCAGTGTCTCAGGATTATATATAAAAAACTTCTTTGGTTTTTGCTATATATACAGACCATTCATGTTTAGGTTCCTCAGTTGTCTGAAGAAGGCTTTTTCTACTATTTCCTGCTCAGGTGGTCTGTACAGTCATCCATCACAATGTCATCCATGATGATCTACCTTCTAAGCCTGACCCATAAGCTCTCAGCTGGCTCATTGCCCCTCATTCCTCAAGGCAAAGACAGCTGCACCCTCCTTGCTCTTTCCTACAAAGGAAACTCTCAGTTGTTCTGATTTCCCAGAAAATGTATGAGGTCTTGCCCCACCACACTGTCATGCAGTCTGACCTTATTTGTGTGCTTACCATTAGGATGGCCCCATTTCCTTTCTGCCTTATGTTGGATATAAGGTTTCTTGTGTGTATCACCCTACATCCCTTGCCAATCACTTCCTCACTTGATTGTAGGTCATCATCACCTCTCACCTCCACCACTTCTCAGGTTGGCCAGCACATTGGCAGACACAGTCTTTCCCTGTTTGGCCAGAGGAATCAAATCTCTTCCCAGAAGATCTGATCATCAGAAAGGCTTCCAAGGTCTTGAAGATAAATCTTTGCTGTTGCCACCAGCTGTGCAATCCCTTGTGGCTGTATAGGATTCCTCCACTCTGCCTCAAGACCTTCCCCTCACTGATGGTACCAAGCATAGACTGCTTTGGCCTCTGTGCCCTTGGCTCCATGGGATCCATGGATCCTTGGATCCATGTAGTCATGTTTGACACGATCCATGTCTCCCCTGACCTCACTGCTGCCCCCAGGGAACAGCAGCAGCAGGTAAAAGTCCCAAAGCTGACACGACTTGGGAGCCTCTCCATGACATCCCAGATCAAAAATCCCCCAGCAAACCTCCTCTAATTAACTTTTACTTTATTTCCAGGGAGCTCCCAGGAGTCTCCCTAAGATCCCAGGATTTCACAGATCTTGAAGCTGAAGGCAGCACCTGCTGTTGGCTGCCTGTGTTACCTGTGCCATTGGGTATCTCCTCTGGTATGGGACCCCATCTTTGCCCCAGACCAGAGGGAAAGCCAGACCCCATATGAAAGGAGAAGAGTTGGGTTATTTTTTATTTTTTTGTGAGCCTTTTCTTTCATTTTTCATGGCCTTTTTCGAATAAAAAGTTATGGTTTTTCTTCCCAATACCATTTTGTTTCGAATGGTTGGCAACCTTTTTTTGGTACTTGTCTAAGGGAAAGGATACCCTGATGGGGAGAGGAAGTGCTTCAACAATAAGCTCATATGCCCAACAGGCTTTTTTATCTTGTACAAATGTAGGTGAGAAGCTCCTGCCTTTGAGGCCTGACTGATATCAGAAAGGAAAAATGAAAAACTATAAAGAATGTAACCTCTTTCCACAACAGAGTTGAAAGAACAGATGAAAAACAAATTCATAATATAGTTCAATTTTGAAAAGAGATAAACGAACTGGAAAAGTGTGGAGGAGATAATTCTGGATTTACTGCATTTAAGTATAGGCTCTATTTGGAATGTGTTGGTACACCACTGATCTCAGAAGGCCTGTTTAGCAAAATGAAACACAGCCAGCCAAGTGCTTGGCTTAGCCTCTGTACTTCTCAAAACACCAGGAGATATCTCAAGCAAACAAAAATTCAATCAGTGGCTTTCCTATAGACCAGACAGAAGTTTTTAAAAGGCGATAATTCTGAAAACCTGGATGCAGAAAGCCCTGGGCTGGCCAGTGGTCTGTGAGTTAGTTATGAAAGTATTGCCTAATTCAGACACAAACAGTTGAAGAGATGACCTTATTTTTACATTGAAAAAATTATATCAGATGTGACAAATTGGAGACTAGAGGCAGGGAAGAGCTTAGAGGCACTGTAATTATTCTTGTCTGATCAGAAAGATCAAAAAAGAATTCCTTAGAGAGATAAATTAAAAAATGAGATTTTTATGGCATGTTGATCATAAGACTGATTTTTTTTGGACATGCGTGGACAATATGCTGAGTATGTTTAAATACAATCTTGTTACCAAGGATCTGAAGGATTTGTTCTCTTAACTATATATCTTGTTCTATATAATGGTCATGTTTCCAATTGTCTGCTCAACAGCAGCACTTAAAAAAATACAACTCTTCTATTCTTTCAGCAATAGTGGACATACTATCTGGTTGTGGAATATTTGCATTTCTAGGAATTTCAGTGTTATGGATCTAAGTGAATGATTGCTAGCAATAATTTTCAACAGAATAATTTTGTCTCAAGACCACATTGACCCTCTGTTTAATGGCTGAGGACACATAAAGACCCACTCACTCAAATACTGAGTCTCCCATGGCATCAAGCCCAGACTACTAAGGCCAAAGAGTGGGAGACCTTTGGGATGCCCAACACAGCTGGCTGGACTAGCAATAGCCTGCCCTCTTCATCCTCTGAAACCTGTCACCAGTCAGGACTTGTGCCTGGGAATGTCTGAGCTGGTGCTGGAAGATGGGGCTCTGGGTGAGCTTGTCTGATCAGGAAAAAGAGAGGAGGCTGTTGTCTGCTTTATCTTTCCCTCTGTCTGCACATGCCAGCATTTCTGAAACATGACCTTTTTCCCCCTCCTGCCACAAAATGCAATACAAAGTGAATAAACTTACAGTTTTGTGATAGAGCGTTGTTCAAAATGCTCTTGGGAAATTAATCATAAAAGAACTTCTTTAGTATGATACAGCCTCATTCAGGAAAAGCCTCAGGGAGGGACAGAACCTGGTGTACACACATGCATTCAGTGTGGGAGGTGTCCTGTGCCCAGGAAGAACAGCTGGGTTTCCCTTCTTTAATGTGTGCCTCAAGATTTGCTATTTTTTCTGAGATTTCACCAGAGCGACATAAAAACTGGTAAAATGGATGAAGTCAATGTCAGGCTGAAAAATTTCCAGTCCTTCCTCTTGAAGTAGAAGAGTGATATCACTCAATAAAGGAAGAGGGATTTGAAAACACTTTGCCTCTATGAGGTTTCCTTCCCAGCACTCCTGCTCTGACAGGGCTCTTCTAACACCTTGAGAAAGGGATGCTGAATATGTGCCTACATGAAGCACTCATTTCTGCACAGCATTTCTCTCTCACAATGGTTTTCAAATCTTCTATTGTGCAGGCAGCTGCTTTGAGTGGCTGAACCTGTCTGAACCTTGCTCAGGATCCTCTCTTCTCCACTTGCCTTCCCAGCTGCACAGATGCTTTTCAGAGACAGGTGCTTTTTTTCCTGGAGAGCAGAACAGGGCACTCCAGAGCGGGACCATCCCAGGCACAGCTTGGTTTTGCTCTGGGCCTATTTGGAGAACAGTGAATGTTTCACATAGGCTGTGCCTTCTGACCCTCTAGCTGTTCCTCTAGCTGAACTCTCCCTTTTTAATGGATGCACAGACAGCTCACACCATGCTGAGAGAGCTGACAGAAACAGTTGAGTTTCCATCTTTGCTTCTTGCTTTAACTTCACCATGGTGCCTGAGTTAGATATACAAACTTGGTCTTCTCTTCAGTGTCCTCTAAACATACTAGTTGCTGAGCAGTCTCAATGTTGAAGATATTTCTGTTCCCATTGCAGGCTTTTCTTGAGGGGTATCTTGTTAATATAATCTGGCCAGTGCCAGATCTTTTCATTCCTCTCTGCATTTATTACCCATTTCTCCTAAGGACAGCAAAGCCAGCACCACTCTCTGTCCTTTTGCTTTTGAGGCATTGCAGTCAGCCCAAGCAGGACATAAGATGAATTTTTGTCTGCTGCTTTGCTAGGCACTCCATCTTCTCTGGCATTCATGTCTCACTACACTATTCCTCAGCCTAACAGGTTTTGTAAATTGATGTACTACAAATACTAGTGAATCCCAGAAAATAGAGGAGGGAGGGACGGAGGAAGGCAGGTGGGAAGGAGGGGAAGGAGGGGAGGGAGGGAAGGAAAGGGAGGAAAGGGAGGGGAGGGAGAAAAGGGAGGGGAGGGAGGGAGGGAGGGAGGGAGGGAGGAAGGAAGGAAGGAAGGAAGGAAGGAAGGAAGGAAGGAAGGAAGGAAGGAAGGAAGGAAGGAAGGAAGGAAGGAAGGAAGGAAGGAAGGAAGGAAGGAAGGAAGGAAGGAAGGAAGGAAGGAAGGAAGGAAGTTTTAATCATTTCTAATGCCTCTCTAGAAGTAAAATCATTTGAAAGTAAAAGTAAGACCGGTTGAACTTTTATTTAATTACAGATTGTGGTATCAGAAGAAGAAGAATTTATCCTTTGGCTGATCTGAAGAAAGGAAAAAAAAACCCCATGTTATCCCATTTCACAGATGAAAAGCAGAAACATAAAAGCCTAAACACTTCTTGTCCCAATTTGAGCTTCCAACTGGGACAGCTGTGCTAGGAGCAGCAGTGTTCCCTTTGGCATTCATGGAGCAAAACAGGCGCCTCAGAGAACAGTTTCCTAAGGCAGCAATCATGCTACTTACACAAATATGCTCAACACTGACAACTCACTGTTTTCACAATCACACATAATCCCAAAACCACAGACTGTCTCATATCAGAAGACTTAAGAAAATGTACTCAGGGGTTCTTCCATTTTCTGCATCTGTTAGGTAGAGGTGGGTCGCAGATTTTCTTAACCAAAAGACTCAGAAAGAATTTTTTCAACTGTAAGATTCTGGAATAATCTGACATCTACTGATATTAAGGGTTTCAGGAAATAATGATGCACCTTGTACAAGCTTCACACAAGACTAAAGATGGAGAGCTGGCAACCTTATATCTCCCCTTTCCAAATGATAGATTTGAAATGCCAGTTTTCCAGCAGGGCTTCCCTTGCCTGACTGAAAATGTTTCTGTTGTTGTTTCACATAGCCAGCCTGACCAATGAAGTGGTAAAGCATGGCTGGTATCAGATGCTCCCCCTGCCATGTGTTCCTGCCAAGGCTCCACACACAATTCTCTCTATTGAAAAGCCAGCTCGTTTCCACTTGCAGCCAGCTCGTTTCCACTTGCAGCCAGCTCTATTCATATTCCTCTCAGAATAGTGACAATAAATATTATAAAATCACATAAATCCAGATGGTGTGGGTTGGAGTTGCCAGCTGTTCTACCACTTGTGAATTGCTTCTCTCATCCTGCAGCTTGGCTTCCAGAGAAAGCATCTCATCAGTTTCCTATGGTCTCATTGCATTTCTCCACAAGCCATCCCCATCCTGAGATATTGTCAACTTTCACTGTAGATATATATAAAGGAGAGAGAGGCAAAGCAAATTTGAGACAGAAAATCAAATCCTCAGAAATTGAGGATTATTTTTCAAATAATGACTTTAACGTCTCAACAGCTTCCCAGTTTTCATCCATAAAAAGAGACCACTTCAAGGGTTCAGCTGATTTTCACTAATTCTCTCTCCCAAGAGACTTATATCTAATAGAAAAGCAAAGGTTCTCTTATCTTACCCATAGTTATCCTTGCAAAGTCAGGAGGAAAGCAGTGCCAAATGAACACAGAAGTGCTGACATGACCTGTGTGAACAGCCCTGTGTAAATCCTAAATATTGTGACAATTACCTTGTTTTTCTGCTCTGAGTTTTCCCATGAGTTTTGACTCTTTGAGCCTGGTGTGGTGTCTGCAGGCCCAGTGCAGTCTGCAGGTGAGTGGAGCCACCATCCAAATGATTCCCAGGGTTGGGAGAAAGGCTGGAACACAGCTGTGGTTAAAGCCACTAACATAGATGTGAACATATGTGAGCGCCACTAGTTTTATCCTTGGACTGGGCTGTCTTCTGAGACTTTCTATTGAAAAGGAATACAAACAAGAGTGAGTGGAAAGCAAGGGAGGTAGGACAAGTCCACAGTCAAGAAAGCAGCTGCTCAAAGCAGCAAGAACAAGGAAAACCCAAAGTTTCCCAGTAAGAATGGGGAAAGAGAAAGCCTGAGGCCAGAAGTGTCAGTAAATCCACTAGGCATGGGCCATGGTGTAAGTCAGCAGGCCCTTGGACTGTGGTGCCAGAAGGGAGCAGGCAACAGCAGTGATGCAGATGCTCCCAGCTGCTGCTCTGGCTGGTGCCATGGTCTGGGGCTGTGGTGATGGGACAAGGATGTTTGAGGAGAAAAAAATATTCTCAGGGGCTCTTCAGGCTGGTGTCTGAGGCATCAGAGTGCTTTACCAGCAGTCTATCTCATTACATTTGCAGCAAACACTATTTAATTTCTTTGTTTAATTTCCTCCTTTTCTTGTCTAGTCTCCAAACAAAAAGCCAGTCAAACAAAACAAAAACCCAAAAAACCAACCAACCAACCAACCAAAACAACAACAACAACAAAACAAAACAAAACAAAACAAAAAAAAAAAAAAAAAAAAAACACCAAAAAACCAAACCCGCCAAGAAATAATAATAATGAAGAGGCAGGTCCAGACAAGCCATGAGCCAAGCCATCCAGTTAGGTTCAGTGAGGAGCATGGTTGGGCACAGGCAAAGCCCAGAATCTGTGCCTGAGCTTAATCCCAGCTCCAGTGGAGGTGCCCAGTGAGGGGTCTCATGGTTTTCTCCCACAGCTCTTTTTGCAGTGGTGTGATCACAGTGCAGCACTGCAATGGGTCAGGGCTGCACTTGAGCACAGACAACCAAACCCATCGTGCAGAGGGGTTGCAGACTGTTGGTGCATCCAGGACCAAAAATGAAGAACCATAAGGATAATTGTTCCACTAGGGTGTACAAGTTTCCACCCTTGCAGAAATCCTACTCAAGGTAGGCTCAGGAATTTTGAATAAAGCTTTTAGTTTATGTTACAGGAAGGCAAAATTATATTTGTAGATCCATAAATACATCAGCTATTGAATGCAACATAAGCCTCTTTTGAAACACTCATCATTTCTACTTATCTCCTTGTCAGTGACATCCAGTCAGTTCAGAAAGAAAGTAGGAGAGAAGGGGAGTGCTCTCCTCTAGTCCATACACACTCCATCTCACAATGGCATGAAAGATCCTCTTCTCATTCTCAAGACATTACTTTAAAAATATCCTTGTGTCAGAAACCCTGCAATTCAATACACTCCTTTCTGTTTCTGCTCTTTCAGCAACCCTCTGTGCAGAACCTTGTAATGTTTCATTCATTCCCAGCTGCCTCCTGATGCTGGAATTTTACCATCAGAGACTGCCCACAAGTGGGATATCAGGGATGCTGGAAACATTTCAATTAATAGATTACACAATTTAGGGTTAGGCAATCACCAAACTGGAGTAATCTGATCACAAAATTCATATTTGATATGATAGTTTTAAAATTCTATATTTTTATTTTATACCAAAGAATTTGGCCAGCAAAATCCTATTTTAACCTTTGCTCTTAGTGTGCTTCTACCAAAACACTGGGATTTGTATAACTTCCCAAATTATTTCTGAAAAAAAGTGTATGATGCTCACTGGGATTTACTCAGATGCCAATGGGAGTCATCTCTGACACAGCTTTCTTCCTACATCTAATTTCAACAAATATGTCCCAGAGAAGGCAGATTGTCTCCAGCAAAGATCCTTGAACTACAGCATGACTTTTATTATATAAATGTATCATTCTTCTGAGTTTATATTAAAAGATCTTTGAAAAGTTCTGTCCAAACTTTGCCTTGAATTTACCTGGTAGGAGCCCTATTATCTCAGTAGCAGTGCAGCAAGTGAGTCAGCAGAGAATGTGCCACTGGGTATGTTACTCAATCACTCACATCTGCTGTGTTTGGGGACACATCTGAAACAGGCAGCAGCATTCCCAGCCCTGCCCCAGGGAGACTCTTATGCTAAGCCAGAGTGACTCAGCAACATTTCTTAATTATCTGATGGTTGCAGGAGACTTCAAGATTGAAATGTTGTCAGCAGCATTTTATCCAAAGTGGAGAAAAGCTTCTAAAAAGCACTTTTGGGACATATTCTTGCCAGCTTTATGGCACTGGGCCCCCATTACCATAAACAAACTCTAATACCTGAATGTGGCCTTCTGGGAAACTTCATCAAAAGCCACAGGAAGGCTCATTTTTGCAACCTCCTACGCCTCTGTCCTCAAAAGCAATGGTACTCCCCTTGTAGGCTGGGCTCTCTGTTTCCCAAGGGATTGTGTCCTTCTCTTGCTGCTCCCCAGTGCTGGCTGGGCTGAGCTGCCTTGGCACAGGAGTCACGGGTTTGTCACCATCTCTCTGCGTGAGTGGAGCTTGGCACCAGGTGTCTGCACAGTCCAAAGGTGGGATAACAGCAAAGACCTTGAAAATATGGACAATGGTTGAGTAAAGAGGTCCCCAAACATGTAACAATGCACAGATGGGCTTACTACCTGTTGTTTAAACAGGGCAATGTGGAAAGCTGGGAGAGGCTTCTTCTGCTTTGGAAAAGGAGCAGCAGCTGAGCAAGGAAAGAACAGAAAGCAACAAGTACCTGCAGCAGCCTGGAATGCAGGGTCCCCTCTAGAAGCAGGCAGTGTGTAGCCTTGGGAGGAGGCCAAGTGCTGGGAATTGCCTCCAAATTCAACCCTATAAAAGGGTCAAACCTGGGGAGGAGGACCATGGCCAGCAGTGCCAGCTCCACAGGTCACCTCCATGGTGCTGAAAACAAAGGGGGTTTTTTCTACATTTTAAACTGTAAAAAAAAAGGTGCCATTATCACCATGTCCTTACCATAAAAAAAGGAGAAAAATAGAAAGAAACTTTTTTTTTTTATTATTTTAAGAGTTAAAATATGGGGTTCCATAATAAGCTCTTCAAATCTGACTGAATAACTAAACTGCCCCTGATGTAGAGAAATCTGTCACAGACTTCCTGAGAGCACCTGTTAATGAAGTATCAGCATTAGGTGCTTTATAGTTTTCAACAATTCTACTAAATTGCTGCATTTTCAGTTAACTAAGTACTACAGATCTGCCTACAACAGACCAAGGGCCCCATGTAGGACTAAAGATCCCAATCCTAGTTCTTAGAAGAAATTCAAGGCTCTAATTTCAGCTGCCAGTTTGGATGCTGAGAATTCAAGGCTTCCTTGTGTAAGCCCTTAGAGGAACTTGGAGAATTGAAAATGTGAGGCTTCTTTTCTTTTCTTCTCTATTCTGAAATTTGAAACAGCTGTCACAAAATGTTTATAACCATACATAGTGCTCAATAAATGTCTAAACCTAGAAGGAACTATGCATGAATTATGCCTGATTTATACATTAAATAAAAATAGAAAGAGCCAGTTGAATTTTAAACATACCCCCACATTCCAAAAGACTAGAATTACAATGTCTACAGAATATTTCCTGCAAAAATGTTTAATGCATTGCATATACAACATAAAAAATATTTTTAAAGCATTCTGCGAGTTTATCAGAAAAGGTAAATACTTGGGTCAAATTAAACCTTCTTAAATTGGCTTTTCATAGTGAAAAATGGTTTTATTTTTAACCTCACCCCATAAAGTGCAGTCCAAGATTAAACATAAGGAAAGATCTGAGCTGCCATTAATTGCTGTAAGTTATTGCTCTTGGACAGGTCAATAAACTCATGGAGCCTTCAGGAATCAGATCACAGGGGTGAGGCAGGACAATCCCTACCCCAGCCCTGGATCCTGACCAGATCCCAAGCCAACTCTGAGAAGGTCACATCTTCAGCTCCTCTCCTTTTGGGGCAATGAAGTTGGATTACATCATCTGTGGAGAGGTGGGAGCAGGGCCATGTTGTGACCCTGGCCCCAGATTCTGCTGGAGTGACTTCCAGGAGTGACAGCCTCCCAAGGTGCAGACAAAGCAGGGCACAGCAGTGTTTCTAAACACCCAATCCACCTGCCTGACTGAAGAGAGACAGGTTTTAAAAAACAGGTTTCATGGAGCTGAAGCTCCAGTTCCATTATAGGTACAAACGAGTCAATGAAGTCATACTAAAGTTTTGCCTGCAATGTAATGCAGCTCTGAAGATATGTGATTCTAACATCCAAAAAGCACATGTCTTTATTTAGTTGCAAAATACTTTGCAACTGAAAATACTGCAATACTTTTACTGCTTCTTTGGAGGATTATTTTTGTACTGTAGAAACTCTTCAGTCATATTTACTGATTTAACTTTGCAGGGATAATACTTGACCTGCTTAACCCCAGGGAATGAAGATATTTAATATTTTTTCTTCCAGTTATTACCCATCCCTGGCAAACAAAGCAAAATAAACCAATTAAAATGTAATTTTAAGAAGAGTATTCCCAGGTTTGGTTAGCTAAATCACATCTTTGCAATTAATGTGGCCTTTATAGATGATTTAGACCTTTCTCAAGATCATCTGCATGGATCAAAATAAAACAGTCTCATCCCAGTTTAATGGCACTGCTAGAAAAATATTTCAGTGGAAGAATTACAAAACAAAACGTTGTGGTTTAACTCCCTAAAGCACAGAGGCAGTTGCCATTTATTTTGGCTGTCTCCACTTTGGCTCTGTGCATAATGGACATGCTGCCCAGCTCACCTTGCACAAACACTTTGGTCCTTCCCTGTGTGCTCTCCCCTCCAGTGCAGAAGTGAGCTCTGTGTGTCGCCATCACCCCAGCAGCTGGAAATTTCTCAGATTTTACCCCCCAAAATAAAACAAAATAGGTGAATGTATGCCTTGAGAGATCCAGGTGGGAAGGACAGAGCAGCTCCCCTCCAGAGCTGGAGCCTGGCAGGCTGTGCCTGCCCTTGGGCCAAGGGAGACAGTGGGCAAAGCACAGGGCACTGTGCTCATCAGCCCCTTGCTACACCTCCTCCAGAAGCTGGGCAGTCTTAATTTAACCAAGGCTAAATCCCAGCTATACTGGGATATCACTTTAGGCTCTTACTCTTGGAATGAGCACCAATGAAACTTCCCAAGTGGCTCTGGCACCCATGAGGGTCTGTGCTTACACAGGAGCAGTATTTTACTGCAGACATGTTCGAAGTCTGGGGTTGCAGATGTTTCAGCCAGCAATATCAGTAAGTGTTTCCACAGAGGCCCTGGCCCTTTCTGGTGCAGTTTATGCTCCCAGGGCAGAGCAGGGTGACTGTCTGACAGCCAGTCTTTGCCAAGGGGCAGATGAGCCACAGCAGCTGCCTCAGCAGCTGTGACTGAGCTTTCTGGGGACACCAACACAGTGACACATCCCGGTATTAGCTACGAGCTCAGTGCCATCCCTGGGTGACAATCCCATTCCCTAGCAACATGGAAGTAGGTTGACAGAGCCATCTTAACACCAAGTTTGATTTGAGACACAGACCACATGGGAAGTCCTCCTTCAGTGTGAGGAGAACCGGTTTCTCCTCTTTAAGAAACGTGAGATTAGGAAACTCTTTCCAAATCTGCTGGGCCCTTTATAGAGCTTTACACATCTACAGACACAACATATCATGTGAATAACAGCTCACTACAAAACCAGAGCTGAAGCCATCCAACCCTACAGCTTCAGCACAGGATAAATAAAACCAGCAGGTTAAATGTTTCCCTGCTGCACTTAAGCAGCAGTAGCCTGGTTTTGACACTGCTCCAGAAGGTTTATGCATGCATGATCATAGTAGATATTTTACTCTTTAATGTTAACAGTGTTTTCATAGTATACATTTTTCTTAAATTAAGAAACTAAGGGCTTTTCTAAAAGCTGACTCCAGGCCTTCCCTCATTTCTCTGCTATCCATGGTCATTTTGCCACTGACAACAAAAAAAAGGAGGACCAGAACCTTTAATTCCCTACTTTTAAGTGTTAATATATTTACAGACTACTATACAAACAAGCACCAAACAGCAATTGCACATTAATTAGAGCTACACAATATTTGTACATGTTGCTAAAACAATGCTGCTAAATGAAGAAGCTTCATTAGTTCAGAATTTTTGGCTGCTGTTATTAAAAATATATTTACCTGAAAGGAAATCCAAGTATTTCATTTTACAAACAATTTAAAATATAGCCGTGAGCAACATAAACTATTGCTTTTTATGTTTATACAATTTTTTTTTTTTGGCAAAACAGTGCCATACAGATACAGAATTATAAAATATCTCTTTATAGTGCATTACAAATCCAGAAACTGGTTACCACTCCTACCACATACATATGGTATTGGTACTACCAAACATGCAGAGCATTCTGTAATTAAACACTGCAATGGAATACAGAGAAGAGAGCAGGACCATTCATAAAAACTGACATAGAGCTGTTCCATTTTGCAAGTAAAAATTGTTGGGCTTTGGGGTTTTTTCTTAGAATATATTTGAACAATGAAGTCTATGATATTTTCAAATTTTATCAGTGCAAAACTACACTTAATCATCTGTTGCTGAAATCAAACTGCATAAAGGGCAAACAACCGTGGAATATGTTAAAACACAGAAGAAAACGAGCAACTAATGATTAGCAAACATGCTTCAGCAGATCCCAAAAATGTAAGTGCCATAACCTTTTTTACTGCAAAACAATAATTTTCACATGGCTAGCCACAGTAGTAAGTACATTCAGTATATTTCACAATAAACTTTAGTTGATGACTACACCACTGAACTTGTAAGCATGGTAGAATTGAAGAGCCATATTTCTAAGAAGAGACTTCTTTCAGAACGATTTGCCAATTCTCACATATTTTTTATCTTATAGCAGACAGCATAATGCTTCTGAAAATAAATGTAGAAGCGATTACAAGTCAGATGAGGTCTCTGTTGAATTGATCTCTATAGCTTTTGAACTGCATTTTAGGAGTCCATTACGTCCAGCATGTAATACACCTATTCTTTAAAGTAAATTCTTGCTTTCACCAAAGGTCTTAACTAAGTGTACTTAAGAACAAGGGCTGAAAAGGGAACACAGCTTTCAGGAAAAGAAACAGCCAATACTGAGCACAAAGATATTACAGAGACACAATGTGCACTCCCCTTGGAAAAATGCATCTAAATATCTCTAAGCAGTGAGCCTACAGTGTTGACCATGATGTGAATTGAGCAGGGCTGTATATGCTTAGGCCTTTTTTGACCCATGCCTCATGTTCAGACTCTGAGAGTCATAAAACACCTTTTGACCAGTTACTACAATCACAACTGGAACACATATCAAAAAAATTTACCAAAATGTAGAATGATGAGTATGGTTCTCAACAAACCTCAGATAGTATTTCCATCTTCTACATGATCATAATGTTAGATTCATTGATGCTGATTGCTCCAAATCCAGAGGCACCTCACTCATATGTGAGCTAGGAATAGGTTTTCCATTTCACTAATTTTGCTTTTACATGGGTAAGAAAAAAATAAATCAACCCTGTTCTGCAGTTGGAATCTTACTTTCAACACTACTCTACAAAAGGACTTATGTGCAAAAATGTGTTTAGAAGGAGAAAGGTAGCATTGTAATCAGCTTAGGACAAGTTTCTGCCTGAGCAGACATCTGCCTAAAAACAGAAGAAACATGGGACATTTTCTGTCTAAGCAAGTATTTTGTCATTAGAATCTCACATGGCATTTAAACACTGATTTATGTGGATTCATCTTACAGTATTTTTAGTATGTGTTCAAATGCAGTAGCAATTCTTGAATAAACAGATCTGAGACAAATAAGGGATCACTTTCTCCACACAAAACATTATTAAAACATGGAACTCAGAGCCACAAGGGATTGCAAAGGCTGAAAGAAACCCTATGTTCAAAACCAAAAAATTTCTGAAGAAAAATGGGGTCCCTGTATAATTTCTTTGTTTCACAGCATCTTTTGGTGGCCACTGCTGGAGGCAGGACTAGGCAAGACTAGAAACACCTTTGGTTCTGATCCCCACTGGCAATCCTGAGGACAACATACATCACCAGCATAATATTGTCACACTTTTATTAATGGCAAAACTTGCTTCACATACTTGCATCTTATTCATAAATACAGCTTTTGTCAAGGAAATTCAATATTATATGTTTCCTGCAAAAGTGTGGTGTAAAAAAATTAAACGTATATAACTATAAATTGTGATCAGTACCATCACAACAGTCAGAAGAAGAAAGGTGTAAAATAACCTCTCAATTAAACAGATAGACATAAGTTTTATTTAAAAACAAACAAGAGCTGTTTGCCATTTAAATCCAGTAAATGTCACTTGTCTTACCTCATTGGATCATCCATCAACATTGTACAAAGCTTCTAAGGTCTATAAACCTTCTGTTTATATTACAGATAGATGCAACTGCAGATTATCAGAATTATCCTGGAACAGTTCAGGGAGGCTTACACTAGTTACATGAAATAGTAACAATGATTATACAAATACCTAATACATTAGAGGGCTGCAATCTTAGAGCAGGAAACTGAGGAGCTGACCCAAGCCAGTTCACAAAGGATTATTGCACTTGTTTTTAGCATCCTTTATGATTTTATTCAAGCAACATGGACACAAAGATCTCAGACCTGCTCCTGGATACGTGGACACATGTAACTCCTCTTCTGCTTTGAATGGTCTGTGCTGCACACCTCATGTACCCGAGCCTCCAGTCTCTGCACCAACACAGTATCAGGTAGTGAGGCACACTTGTGTCTGGCATAGTAGGGCACAGAGTTGTAACTAACCTTAAAGTGCTGCATTTTTGCATGATTTGTATGATCACCTTGTGTGTACTCATCTGCATACTCAGTAACATTGTTCTGAGTTGCACATTCATATCCCCTCACCATAAGATCCCTAAAATCAAATTCACAGGTATGTGCACATACACACTACTCCCACTTAACAGTACCAGAGGCTACTCAGATGTACTTACTTGGAAAGAACCTCATATGGAAGGTTCTGTTCAATTGACATTAGCTGAGATTCTAGTCTTACACTGGGCCAAAATACACTATTGTAATACGTACACAGAAATCCCTGAATACTTAAGCATATAGCAAGACAAAAGAAATTCAACAGTAAGCAAATGACTTGACCTTGTCTGCATACCCTCAGTTCCTGAAGTAATGGTTAAACAACTACTGGCATCTATGAGAATACAATCATTTCAGCACACACATATATATACTGTATATATACTGTAAACTAATCCTTAGAAGCTTCAAGCACAGGGTGCTTCTGGTTGCTAAGGCCATGAATCTGTAACAAAAATGCATACAGTACACCCACTTGATCCTCACAAATCTCAGCAGACACTAGGCTGTATGATTGCCCTGCAATAAATCCTTCTTTTAAGTACTTGCAAAATCAGAAGAAACAGTTCCTCTAAGAAAAGAATGATACACTGTCATATTTTACATAGAGCAGAATGTGTCAGTTAAAGCTGAAGCGTCCCATGGGAGTAATTCTGTTGATAAAGCTGTAAAACAAGAATTGAAGAGAGCAGGAGCCCACCTGACACAAAACCCCTCATTTACATAGTCCCCATTCTTTGTAGGCAACTGATGTGCCACTGCTCTTCTATGAAAACTGAGAGAAATATATTGAGTTGCAGATTAAAAAGAAAAAAATAAATTGCAGAGTTAATATAAACCTAAGTACCAAAGTTCTCGACAATATTTTCATGTTCCTTGGCCCCTTAATGCAGACAGCTCTGCCAGATTAAAAGTATTTTAAGCACTTAATAATGAACATCAACCCCATAAGCATGTTTAAGTGAGAGATGTGTCATGATAATGGAATACTGCAGAGTAATCTTCTGGATGCACATCCCAAGAACTTTGTTGAGAATCAGAGCAAGATTTATCATTTTTTTTTGTTCAGTAGACAAAAGATCTCCTGAGGTCATTGATGTAGAATCAAATAAATATAACAACACCTTCGGTATCCCTTATTTCACCTCCATACTCTTCATTTTCAGTAAAGTGTTTAACATTAATACTAAAGTTCATAAATTGAAGGCTCTGTATAGCGTCTTATGCAATAATTATGTTCCTTATACACAGGGTATCAATTTCCCCTATGGTACTCAAAAAATAACTATGTAAGAACAACTCTATGAAGTTTGCACAGTTAGGCACTCAAGACTGAAGAAGTCATAGGCAGAAAATGAAGTGTCCTCCCTTTGCATACATGGAGGGACAGAGTCCTTAACTACACAAGTTAAGACAAGTTTTATCACAGCACTTCCTTCCCCTTCTGTTCTGAAGGTCAGAGCCAAACACGAACAAGGGGATCCCAGTTCATGTCCAGGGAATTGTGATAGGCTCCTCAGGTTCTTTCTGGCCTTAAAACGGTGGTGGCTGGAATTCTTTGGGGCATTCCTGCTCAGCCCTCTTTAATGATCCGGGTTGCCCTAAAAAAATAAATCCATGTATATAAGTTCCTTTTCTCACAAGTCAGCACAGAAGGAGAAACAGATCTTCTTTCTTCTCTGCTTCATTAGGATGGAAACAGTCTAATCTTCTTCCTTAGGTCCAAGATCCCAAGATCCCTAACTGCCACTCTATTTGATCCCAAGAACCAGCGCTACCTGAAGATGCATTGCCATGATGGGCATTAGCAAAACAGAATGCAAGACATTTTGTCTATGCTCTGAAACCTTCACCATTTAGAGTTATAAGACTTTAAGTCCTGTAGCATTTTGACACTCAAACTGTAGTCAGCCTCTTGTCTCATAACATTTAATTGGAAATACATTAAAGGCAGTGGATAATATGTACACTTTAAAACAGAAAATACATACAGAAGTTTTAGAGTATTTTAGGACTGTAGGAAGTGTGAATTTTACCTGCATTATTTTTTAATTCATACTCTACAACTAACTTGCCAGGTCCTACCGTTTGACTTGAACAGCAGAAAATCAGAAGAAGCTACTCAGGGAGAGCAGACAGTTCTTCAGCAGAAGCTGGTAAAGACCTTAATAGTGAAATTCCTACTTGTTGGGCTCCAGCCCAGCCAATAGAGTGGCCTGCCTTAAGTTACCACTGATTATCAAAGTAACATAAAACTGTGAGAGACTTATGATAGAAAGCAAAGAGAGGAAACAGACAGCTGGAAAGAAGCATCAAGATTGCCTTTGTCTTTGAGGCCAGCAAAGGGTGACTGCATTGTACAGATCCTACCCACAACTGGCCAAGAAACATCGAAGTTCAAATAAGACCCAACTTGACATGCCTGGTGACCTTTTCCCTGATGGCTTTGCTGGTAAGGCAGTGCTTTGTGGTAAACACTCTGCTTTTCAGCTGTCCAGAGGCTTTCCAGGTGCTGAACCCAGCTGGGGGAGTTGTCTTATTACAGCTGATCACAGAGAGCTTTCAAACAGACCAAATCTGAGAGATCAAAGAGATCCTTCCCCCCAGCTTAGTTGTAACAAATGAGTCAAGAGAAGGGAAAATTTAACAGGGACTAAAAGGAGTGTAAAGTGCAACTTCCCTTGTATCCAAAAGCTGTGGATACAGTTTCTTTGTAAGTTAAAACTTTTATTCAATGTACAGTGATTCCCAGCTGTACAGGACATGATATATGCTATCCATTGTTAAGTGCTTCCAACAAAGATGCCAATCTAAGGTAAAGATACTGTGCAAATACCGCTATTAATCACGAACATAGTTTCTAAAACAATAACCACTAGGGTAAAAAACTGTGTTCTTTAAATAATTTCTAGTAATTTCCTAAATGGAAAACAAAACTTAAAACTTAAAGGAAACTTAAAAATTCTGATGTTCCAAAGCCTTTTAGTTGTTACACTTTACATATATATTTTTTTTTAATACTGGATGAATTTTATAAAGTAGATAAGCTTTTCTGTGCAATCTGTCTGAAAAAGATAATGAATGTCTTAGCTTTCAATATGCACAATTGTTTTAAAGAGACACACCTGGCTGACTGCTGATAAACTGAGGTTGAAAAAAACAAAATTCATTAACCTAACAGAAGCCTAATCTGATGCATTTACAACAAGCATCGCCTCGTGAACTTACACGAGATGGAAATTTCAACCAAAATGAAGAAGCAATGAATAGTTGCTGCTTCATTCAAAATGAAACAATTTTTAAAATCTCAGACTCATGATTTCAGCTCATCCTTAGCTTTTGTGGGGGTCCCCCCTGAAAATGTATCCTTATCAAGGTTATCCTCTAGATCTGCTGATGTGTCATTTGAAGAATTCTCAGTGTTACATAAATCTTCCTCTATAATGCCTGGGTGATTTCCACAATCATTGTTCAGATTTTCATCATCATTTTTGGAATGAGAAGCATCCTCCTTTCTGTCTGAATTATCATTAATTTCTTCTGATTTTGAAAGCTGACTGGTATCAGTGTCACTGTTCTTCTCACTGCTGTTCCGCCTAACAGCATCACAGTTCACTTCTTGTTCATCCTGATCATTTTCTTCCCCATTTTTTGTCAATTCTACCTTTCTTTCTTCAGTTATTTTAACAGCTGAGCTTCCACTTGCCGATGCATTCTTAGGCTCTTTCAGTTTCTTATGCTTAGAAATATGACTATTGGGAATAGAAACTGGTGATGCTGGCTTTTTATTTGCTTTGCTTCCCTCTGACTTCTGTTTTCTTGGGGGTCCCCAGATAAAATGCTCTGAGGGCATATAATGTTGCTGGGCAAATCTCAGCAGTTTCCTCCTTTCTCTTCGGTCTCTAATAGTATACACAAAATATTCCAGAGCACTTTGCTTAATGTTGGGAATGGTATCTTCAACAAGAGCTTCATGCAGAATAAATTTTACCAGGGGAGATTTGAAACTCTCATATCCAAGTTCACCAAGACTTTTCAGAATTCGAGTGATTCTCAAGTAGTTATGTTGAGACCTTTGAAAGAAATAGGTAAAAAAACTCCATTGAATCAGGAAAAAAAACAACCACTTTACAAATACAGAACTGAGTCCTTTTTATCACTTCAGGTATGTACTTCAGATTCCTGTCTTTTAATTTCTCAAAGCTGCTGAAGCTTACTAGCACCTTCTTTGCTAGGGTGATGTGAGTGAAAATTAGTGTTTGTAAAAAGCACTGGGGGACAGGCTAAGAGAAAATAAAATCAAACATGTACCGATTTTTCCTTCTGCTGTATGAGAAGGGCAACAAAGCGCTGAAGGGTCTGGAACCTATAAGTCCTATGAGGAGTAGCTAAAGGTAATGAGATTGTTTATTCTGGAACAAAGGCTCAGGGGAGACCTTATTACTCTCTACAAGTGCCTGAAAGGAGGCTGTGGCAAGGGGAGGGGCTCAGTTTCTTGTCCAAGGTAAGAAGTGACAGGACAAGGGGAAATGGCCTCAGGCTGCAGCAAGTCAAGGTTCAGGTTGAATATTAGGAAAAATTTCATCCCCGAAAGAGTGGTTAAGCATTGAACAGGCTTCCCAGAAAAGTGGCGGAAACATCATCCCAGGAAGTTCCCAAACGATGAGCAGATCTGGCACTTAGTACTATGGTTTAGTTGATACAGTGGCATTAGGTCAAAGATTGGACTCAATTATCTCAAACCTTTTTCCCAACCTTAATGATTCTATGCTGGTCTGTTTCTGGGGAGAAAACCCAGTCTCTTTGTAAATGAAAGGGTTTGTATTGTATTTATAATGCAGCTACAGGACAGGGTACGTTGCACTTCACTCAAGGTATTTAAAAGCTGGGTCTCCAGGCTAGACTAGCACCTGCACTACTGATACAGTCAGTGCTGGGGGAAAAACATCTGAAGGCACCTCTGAAGAGTAAGTCCCACTGTTGTAGGAAATATTTAAGAGAAAATTAAATAATTGTCTTCTGAAAGTGTTTGTGAAAAGGTCTTTCCCCTGTTAAGCACACCTTAGTATGCAGTAAAGCTTTTAAGTATGATTTTTAGATTAATAAAATTATGTAAAGAGAGTCTCAAATCCTGACTTAAAACTGCAGCTACTCACTGGAAAGAACAGGAGAGAAAACACACAGTAACATTTAGGCTTCCTGAAAACCTGTTTTATCTGTGGCCTGAGTCTGAGCCCACACCCATATTGGCTCATATAATATTTAAGTAAAATTATTATCAAATTATTACCACTATTCACCTGGAATCCATTAGCATTGTACCTACAAGCTTTTGTCGTGACAGGAGAAAAAAATACTGCAAGAAAACAAATCTGCAGCTCTAAGATCAGAGATATTAGGGAAGTGAGCACAAGATTTGAAAAAAGCTTTTGGTACAATTAATCTGTTTGAGACAAAATTCAGTGCAAACTTAGGATCCACACAATACCAATTAAAAGCAACTGAACATTGCTGAACATTGGGCCAAGGTTTGACATAATATATTTAAGCCTTTCCAGATCAGCATTTCAATTAAAATATTTAAATACTAAATATTTCATGTTTTGAGGAGGGAGGGAAATCTTGTTGCTTAACTTTCATAAAGGTGTGGAGAATTTGATCTTTCTCAAAAAGAAATGTAAATACAAAGATAAGCCACTTGTTTTTTATCAAGTGAGAAGCAGCACTTTGGGATTGGGTGAAAACAAATTCAGTATCATGACAAATTAGTTTGGAGCTGGGATCTTCTTCAGCACCATCTAAAGCTGTATTTTCAAGGAATTCAATGATGTCAGTCCAACTGGTAATGGGTGAGAAGGACAATCAAAAAAAGGGGAAGGGAAGGAGGAACGTACAGAGAGAGGCACAAACCAGGCAACAACTATTTATTTTTCCCTTTTTTTTCATGGCAGTCTTTGGAAAAAAAAATCTTTGCAAAACAAAAGGATAAAGAGATTCTATAGCAATTCTAGCAAGTGAAGTGCATGTCATTACTTACTCATTCAAATGCTGAAATCTTTCTTGCCAGTTAGCAGCTCGTGCTACGTTTCCAGTTTTATCAATTAGTTTTATTCCAAAAAACTCCAACATCATTTTGTAAGCCAAAAGGAATCTTCTAATTGCTTCCTTTGTTTTCTTGAATTCCTAATGGACAAAGAATATGTCCAAAATTCTAAGTGGCACTAAAGCAAGTACTTCTGCATTGTATAAGACAATTCTACATAACACAAAGCAGTTATGCATTAAAATTACTGTGATGGTTTGTATGGAGCTCAATTTGTATTACCTCAATTTCATATGTAGTTAATTCTTTAGCATAGAAGTTCAGACCTTGTTCCCTCAGTGGAAAAAGCCTGTTAAAAGAAGAAGTGCATTATGGCTTAGTATAAGAACACTTAATCAAAATAATGATTTAAAATAGGTTATAATTGACCAACCACTGTATGTAAGTGTGGTTATGCTCCAGTTTTTCATAGTCTCCTTTCCATTTATTTAGGACTTCTTCAATATAAACCCCTGCAAAAAATAATTTGAAAAACTATTAGGTAGCCATCAAAACCAGCATTCAGTTACATAAAGTATATGCATGTTACAATAATGATAGAACACCTACTTTAATTGTCTTTCACATACTATGTGAAATAAGGCCTATTGTGATGATAAATAAATTAATTTTAAACTAATTTAGTTACTTAAACTTAGTTTAAAAATAAGGTACTTATAAAATGTCAATATAAACAAAAGTAACTGATTTATACTCGGTTCCTAACAAGTGAAGGTATGTGACAGCAACCTATGTAAAGTATATCCAAGAGTTCTCATGTCATTGATCTCTTTATCACACTGACTGGGAATCAAAAAACTTCTTCCATAAAATACTGCATTGTGAATCACCTGTCATTGCTTTTACAAGACAAAACTCTGCAGCTATCCATCCATCCATCCATCTGTATATCCATCCAATCTTCACAGAACAAAGCCTAAACTCTCCCATACCAGGAATCTCTCCAGCTGCAAATACCATTATGATTGGGAAATATTTCTTAATTGTGGCTAAGCATCACACTGAGACTGTGTTCATGAAATTCAGTCACAGGCTAGGGCACTTTTCCAGGTACTACACAGATATACAAAGTACATAAAAAGGATGATCTTTGTTCCCAAAGCTGTACAATATCTTTCCATGAATAAGCACTGTGTTCATCTGTTTCTATTCTGAAGCCAACAACAGTTTTCTATTCTGAAACCAACAACAGCTGCACAGCATCTCCCAAAGTCGAACAGCATAGCAGCAGCCTAAAAAACCCAAAGCCCCACGTACATAGTAACCTACCATACATTTAAGATACCTCTTCACCTTTCAAAAGTGAAAATTTCCATTTGGGTCTCAAAGGCAAAGGAGGACACATTTGATACTTCTATTCAAGAAGTGAAGAAAGCAGTCTAAGGGGCTGGTAAGTACCTAGGATTTCTAGTGTAGGCAAAGCCGGAAAAGGACCTTGGAAAGAAGACCTTCACCATCACTGCATTGTATCCAACCTATATTTCAAGTATTGGAAAGCTTGCTGCTCAGTCCCAGGGCAGAGAGACAAACAGGCCAGCTCTGATCCAGAATCACAAGCTAAATCTGTAGGTCATGGAACTTCATATCTAGTATTGCACTAGAAATGTTTTGGGATTTTCATCTCCAGAATTTCATTCTCCAGAATTTCAGTCCTTAATCTGCTACCTATGACTCCCTCTGAACACTCTCACAGATCCACAGACTGGGGTCAAAGTGGTGGTTACTCTTTTCCATTCTCAATACAAACTTCTGCATAACCAGAGCTCACAGCCAACAACACATCAGCCTCCATGGCTTATCATCTACCTTTGACATTATTAATTGTGGTTTTCTCCTAGAATACGAATAGAAATGTTGTTCCTTACAAATTTTGGGAGGGAAGCCCTCCTATAGCTTTCACAACTATCTCTTCTTGTAGCTAATCCTTGAACTGCTTCTTCATTTTGGACTTTAAAGGAGTTCTTCCCCACAACCTTTTCTGTCTCTTCGTTTTAGAGCCACCATATGGTCCCCAGGTTCACACAGACCTCAATGCCCTTCACTTTCCTTCTATATCTGTTCTCTGTGTAACATCTCCCAAATCTGCTGCTTCTTTATTGGCAGACTCACCTCTTCTTGCAGTGAAGCTAAAACTGACTAAAAGCATCTGCCTATGGGTATCTTGATAAAGCTCAAGTCAGTTACAGCAAAAGTCTTATCTTTCTTTCACAACCTGAGTTATTTTCTCACTTGCTAAGGGTATTACCACTATCTTGTCTATAACGGTTCTCATCTTCAACTTTCCTATATGTACATTTTTACAACCTTCTGTGTAACATTCCTTTCCAACAAGCTTCCTATCTGAACTCTCACAATTGCATTTCAACTTTTTTTTTTCCTGACCTTGAAAAGTGCTTTCTTGTCATGCTTACACCTACTCTGAATGTTGCTGAATGCAGTTACCCTGAATGCTGGAAAGATCATCTTTCTAGACTGTTACTTTTTTATACTGACCCCTTTTTTTTTTTTTCTTTGCATTCTTCCATTGTGAAACCCTGCTCTGTAACATCAAACAAAAACTATACATCTTTACTGCCAAAGCCTTTGTGACCTGTCCCTTACTTCCTTATCAGAACCCATTTGTTGCTATGAGACTGATCCTGCTTCCAACAGGATCCTGCATCAGAGAAAGCCTACACATCTCACTCCTTCTGCACTCCAGCGTGCACTTCACTATTTCCTACCAAGCTGCTCTCACACTGAGACGATCTTTCTGCAAATATCTTCAAAGTAACCTTGTCATTATTCTTTTAAAACTCCGAAAAACTTACTTCTGGTCTTCAGTTTGGTATTTTTTGGTTGTGGGTTTTTGTTTGTTTTTGTTTTTTGTTTTTTGTTTTTTTTTTTTTGCTAATGGCCAAGCTCTCTTGCGCTGAGACTCCTCTCTCACCCTTACCAAGATTACTTTACTGCTTCCTCCTGCTTCCCAATCTGTCTGCTCTCCTATTATCTCTCATATGTAGACTGCAAACTCTCTAGAGTAGGGATTGTCATCTTTCAGCTTCTCCAGTGTTTGTGCAGAATGCTGCATACAAGGTTCCTGTTCCACTACCAGAACCACTAGGGACACTGAGAAATGGCTTTATTATTGTTATTACAATAGTCTCACACAAGATTAGAGCACATTTTTTTCCCCTTACACTGTTCTAGGGATAACACCCATAGATTGCTGCCACTCCTACTCAAACAGCAAGTTTGTGCAATACAGTGGAAGAACTTTATCTTTGTTTAATAAAAGGTAAAAAACAGTGGTATTAACAACGCCTTGCAGTACTTCATGCTGATAATCTCTAAGAAAAGCACCACATTCCTAGAGTGAAAGCTAGTTCTGTTTTAAGCACAAACTGCTCTCATGTTATCAATGTGCTACTCCAACATGGGAGGTTCATGTTCTACAATATATTATTATAAACAATTAATTTGCCTCAGTTATCACCACTGTTTCAATTTGTTACTATCATTAGTGAGAATTCTTTTGTTATCACCGTTATTGTTGCAGATTACTCACCATCAGGTTTAAATGGGATTTTATTTTTGTAAAACCGGAGATTGCACAAGTCATTTTGATACCGAAGATCTTTAAAGTTCTGCTAAAAGAAAGGAAATAGGACATTATCAGCCTATAAACATCAACCAAGACTATCCAGAAAGTAACATTGGGCTCTTTGAATAATTTAAGGTCAAAAAATTTCAGAGTTTTAGCAAGCACAGAGTTCCACTCATGCACCTAAAGACTCAGTTTAAGGATCTGAAAGTTTTTTCTGGCTGGTGCCTTCTCCTACTGAGGCAGCAGCAAGCATAGCAGCACCCTCCCTTCAGTCTCAAGGAACTTGAGAGACAAACAATCAGTCAGGCAAACTCTATAACCTACCATCTTTGATATTCAAGGTACAAGCATTTTCCTGGGCTCCTACTACAGTTCCCAGGTTTACACATGTTATGTGTTTGCATGTTTGCCCAGGATAAAAAGACACTGCTTCTCCCCCACTCACATATATTGTATCAGTTTTTTGGTTCCCATTTCTTGTACTTATTGGACAACACAAAGGTTTAAGATTGTTTTTTACTGAAAAGGCAATTTTAAACCATAAAATATTCTTACTGGATACTGGTGTCGGTACTTGTATAAATCTCTTGCTGCATAGAAGCTTCTCTTTGGCTTGGCTGTCAGCTCAGTTCCATCACTACTCTGAAACAGTTAGAAAGCAGATATTCATCTTACAAAGATCTTCTAAATAGCATATTTGTATAATATTAAAATAATTACTTTTCATTACAGATTTCAACAATGTAAACAAACATAAGTGCCAATAAACAAACAAACATGTAAACAAACAAATATGTATTTGACTACTGTTTGGTCAAACACTGAAAATTTCCCTGCTCAATACTTTACATATTTTAAAACTAAGTAAAAAATTAAAACAGAAGAGCAAGACTAGGAATTTTCCTTCCAATTAGGCTGAATTTGAAATAAATCAGCAGTCTGATTGTCATTTCCAAATGCAAGACTTCAAAGTAATCTGGCAAGTGCTAATACAAGATAAAATAAGTAACTGAACTTGAAAATGCAGAGACACCACAAATTTTGAGGAGAAAATCATACTATTTCCAAAAACAAAAACAAAAACAAAAAAAAAAAAAAAAAAAAAAAGAAAAAAGAAAATATTAAAAAGAAAAAAGAAGTCATGTGTACATAGACTGAATTGCTATTACTGCACCCTGTGGGAGAAAATGAACAGTTACTAAAAAAATTTCATTCTACTCTTTGCAACACACGTGTAATAGTTTAAAGTCAAGCTTCAAACAAGAAGTTCTCTGGGACTGCACTGGGCATTTGCCGTTCTTATTGCCCATCCCATGGCTTATCAACTGCACTTTAATGACAAACAAGCAAATATGTCCATTCCTCCTTTCACAGGACCAGCTCTGACCATACCTGCAGACAAAACACACTTGCTTGGACAAGAAACACTCCTTGACACTTGGTTATCTGGCACTACTATCACCATAGAACAAGCAGAAAGGGGAAAGACGCTTAGGCTTACTTAATTTTGTATGGTCTCTGAACCAAAACACGATGTATCTAGCAACCTAAAAAAAAGACCCAGCTGCTCCTCCCTACATGGTATTCTAACTCAAATAAAATTATTGCCAAAAGAACACTTTATTTCTTTAAGCTCGGCATTTACAAAGCTTCCTAAAGAAGACAAACTCGCTCTGAAAATTCGTCACACCCACCGAGGAGTGGTGCCACATAGGCTCAAATATTCAGATTTTTATCCCGTTTAATGAAGAGGCCAGGATAAATGCTCCATTTAATTTAAAACACAGCCTTCCCTGGAAACAGCAGCAGCGTTAGATAGGCACCAAGGCCTCGTTTTTCTCCCAGTAATGCCAGGGGAGGGGTGGGGAGAGATAAAAGCGGCCCGTCCTTAGTGGAGACGCAGCGCTGGGTGATCCCCAGCTCCGGGCGCGGGCAGGTGCCGCCGGCAGAGCCCGGCCCGCCAGTGCCGCAGAGCAGCGGAGCGGGGCTGCCCGGACCCGGCTCCGCTCGGCTGGGCTCGGGTGCCCCGGCCCCGCTCGGCCCGCGGGCAGCGCAGGGCAGGGCGAGGCGGGGCCCGTCCGGCGCTGCCGGTACCTGCTCGGGGCTGGCGGCGTCCGCCTCCGCCCGCTCCGCGTCCTCCTGCGCCGGCGGGGCCGGCGGCGGCTCCCGGGGCCGGCAGTCGGCGGCGGGCGGCTCGGGCGGCTCTTCCCCGCCTCCCGCGGCGGAGCACACCCCCTCCTGCCGCCGCGGCTCCGCCGCCTCGGGCTCCGAGTCGGTCTCCCAGGTGGAGTCGCAGTCCTCCACCGTGGTGGGCTCCTTGAAGCTGACCCCGCTCAGCAGGCTGCCCATGGGCCCGGAGGCCGCGGAGGCCGAGGGCTGGGAGCGGCCGCGGGCTGCCTACGGCTGCGGCATGGCGGGGCGGGGCGGCGGGGCCGGGGCTGCTCCCCGCCCGGCCCCAGCCCACGGACACGCGCGGGGCGGAGCTGGAGCCGCCGGGACTTCCACAAGAAACACGCGCCCGGCCCTGGCGGCGGGCACAGCAGCGGGCACAGCCGGCCCTGGCACCGCGGGGTCGGGCGGGGGCTCGGGGCCCGCCCCGGCACCGGGCAGGCCGTGCTCGAGGGACAGTGCGAGCCTCCCCTCTGAGGAGCTGCGGGCGTTTCACTACCCGGAGGCGACCTGAAGGCTTCACTTCCCTGCCCCCTGAAGGCTTGTGAGAAAAGCGAGTGGTGCGGGTGTTCATCGAGAAGAGGGGGTTTGGCGGCTGCCCCAGAGCAGTGGTCTGGGGACATGTTTGAGTGACAGAAGTGTCGTGCCGCCTGCAGTGTCAAGCTCCGCTGTCCCCTGGGCACGGCAGCGGTTGGGGTGAGGTAGACCCAAGGAATACACAGGTACTAGGAATGCGCAATGGAGGGGGCAATACTGTGGTACTGCCAAAACTGGCTGCTTGTAAACTTCCTGTGAGTTTGGGGATGAAACTGAGTTCAAGGACCAATTTAAAAGGGCAGTGACCGCGTATTTTGTATTTGGCTAGTACATGCCTTTCGGACAGAAACACTGCCAGGAGTGAAGACCTGATGAGTTGACAGCTTAGCACATTGTTCCAGTGCCTACTCTCACCCTCATGCCTAAAAATGTGTCATCATTTCTAACCAGGGTTGGTAGGCTTCAGGTCACACTCAGGGATTTCTGCCTTCTCCTTAAAGGCAGTTCTGTGGTGTCTGCTGACTGCTCCTAAAGATGTGTATTATCATCAAGCCATCTAAGTTCTCTTCTTGGTGAACTAAACGGGCTGAGCTTCTTCAGCCTCTCACCATAAATTCTCTTTAACATTCCCTCGCTTCAAGTTGTACCTTTTCTGTCTCCTGTGCTGAATGTTTTAGGATCTGTTTCAAGGGCAGCTACCAACAATTTAACTGGATGTCGGGGTCATCAGAGGTGATTTAATCTATATATTCTTGTTTCCCTATCCACTCTGTATAAACTGAAAGATCATTTTAAGTCAGGTTGCTACAGTGTCATGCTTAGATGCACTCATGTCATTCATGAACATAACCCTCCTTCAGGTTCATTTGAAGCATGTTAGCTGCACGCACTGACACCAAACACAAAAAATTACTGAGGATGCCCTGGTTTGGCAGACCTTGTTTCAGGCAAGTGTATTTGCAGTAGCAGCTCACCTAGATACAGTCACAGCTGCATGGCTGAGCGTGAGCCTGTCATACAGCCCAGTCTACCCTGCTGCCTCCCACCATCACCTGCCTTGGCCAAGACATTTCTCCTCCTGTGCTCTTCATGGAGATCAGTGAAGCCCACTCAGCCTTTCCAATATCCTTTAGTCACCATCATGCCAGCTGCTTCCCTCTTCAGGATCCAGCTACTCCCACTCAGTCCAAGATCAAAGCCAGTGGCCCAAGCCAAGACATCCATCCCCTCCACCCCCAGCCCTGTAGGTTTTCAAGGTCTACTGGAACTTTTTTGATATGTGATATTAAGCAATGCATATAGCATACAGGAAAGTTATCTCATTTTTGCCAGTGGACAAAATTTTAATAAAGAATAAAAAAATCCCCATCAAGCAAGCACAAGAAAGTTATAACAGGGCAACCAGACTAGATGCTAGGGCTACAGCTGGGGGAACAGTCTTTTAAAACACTCAAGCTTATGTATAATTTTGGAGAGTTCCCTATTCTTTGACCTCATTTGGGAGAAAGGATTTCTTTCCTGCTTCCACAGTATCTCCTCTCATAGCATAGTTTGAAAGAACTGACTTAAGAGATTCTGGTGTCTGGAATATATTTTTCTTGACTATGTGCTGGCAAGCTACGTCCATTGGCCAACATCTACTGGCCCAGCAGAGACCAGTTCTGCTTCCTCTCCCCTGCTACAGCATTTGTCAATGTTCCCTCACTGGGATTGAGTTTGTACTATGGACAGTGGGGCCTCAAAAGTATGCCTTGCACATGCATCAAAAATCAGGGGAAGGTTTTGATGACATTCAGTTTGCACGGTAATTAATCTCACGAACTGAAGATCTTCCTGCAAGAAAGCTCAATTTCTTGTGCAAATAACTGCACCTTATTATAGAAAGCTCAGTTTTACCTGAAGAGAAAGGCTGTCAGCCAAGTCTTAAAGCTGTCAACCAAATTTCATAATAGAATTTTAGGTGGATTTTTAAAAGATCTGGATCTCAGAGCTCTGATAAGAACTGGGAGTCAAATGAACCGGTGGGAGAGCTCACCAAGCCACTTTCCATCATTTACCATCAGTCCTGGTTAACTAGGGAGGTCCCAGTTGACTGGAGATTAGTAAATATTATGTCCACCGACAAGATGGGTGTCTTGGGGTGATTTTATAATGAATAGTCTATTCCCTTATCATCTGCTGTATGCCCAGAAATGGTTGCTGTAGATTTAAGGCAGATCAAGGGGAGGGGAGATTTCAAAGGCTCACTCCCCAAGCATCCCTGGTGCCAATGTGGATTGTATCCTTTTTTTTTTTTTTTTTTTTTTTTTTTTGCTTAGCTAGCTTGGTTTTTGTTAGCTTAGGCAGGAAGATTTTTTTTTTTTTTTTAATTTTTTTTTTTTTTTTTACTTTCCTCAGCCTTGGAGAGGCTGCTGCAGCAATCATTGGGTGGCTTTTTTTCCAAAGTGAACTGTACAGTTTGGTTTTGGTCTGAGGTCCGAGAGAACCAGCATGAGAAGAATTGCCTGGGGGCTGCTCCATCTCGGCCCCAGACCTTGGAAAAGCCGGGCCAGTGAGAGAAAGGACACCAAATCCACCTGCTGTGAAGAGGGGACCAACAGCATCTGTTTTGCTGGAGCTGCTGTGTGGACATTTTGTTTTGGCTGTTTTTCTCCTTGAGATGGGAGCTGGCACCATTTTTTTTCTCCCCACCAGGTTGCCAGCCATGGTGGTTTTTTTTTTCTTTCCCTGGCATTTTGGGCTTTTTTGTTCTGGTGGTGGTGGTGGACCTCCCTTTGCCAGGTGTCTGTATTTTTCCTGTAAACAATGTCTTCTTTCAGAGTTGCAGCTTATTGCTGGTTCTGGTTGTGAACCGTCAGGTTTCATGAAGAGGCTCTAGCACCTTAAGTAGCTGTGTAGGGTGGTATTTGTGAGTTTGAACAGATTCCCACAGACATATCTTAATTAGAAAAAAATAAATTCCATTACTTCACAGTCATAACTGGTAATAATTTTTGCAAAGGTAGTGAATTTATGGCACTTGAGTTAACTAGTATTCCTTTAATCCAATGGAAGATGACTAGGTGCTAAAGCCAGGACCTGTTTCAATCAAGTAGTTTGACTGTCACATAATACAGATGAAAAACAACAGAAGACCCAGGGGACTGCAAACCACTGTACATCAAATACAGACTTCTGTAACACTTCTAACAAATAAGCACTTCACTTCTGATTGTATACATTTTAAACAGTATAGGTTAGTCACAGCTGCATTTTTTCTTTGATGAGGACATGGTTTTATGAGGACTTCAAAGTGGAAACCATGTTGCTTTCTTAAAGCTAATGCTGTTAAAAATCATTAAAAATGAGATTATTGTAATATTTTATTATTATCTTGGGAGGATTCTTTGAATAGGATACCAGAGAGGTCAGTTAACAGCTGTGGAGAGACTTACCAGCCTAATATTAAGGTGATATAAAGCTGGGAGGGATTATGCACCTGTAGAGGATATAAGTAGACTACAAAACCACTTTGATAAATGACAGAGGAGAGTAAAATAAATAACACTGGTAAAATGAAATTTAGTTGAGCTAATGTAAAATGATTCATAGTGGATATTTAAACATACAAAGGTAGATGTAGGAAATGCAGAAAGGCATTGATATGAAAGAAATGTCTGGGACCTACAGTATTATTTACATACATTCAGACAAGGGTCCAAATATATTTGGACACCAACATATATTTGGAAAAGTGTTCAAAGTCATGCAGGTATGACAGTGTTCTGTATGCAGTAGCTGTAGCTGACTGGTATTTTAATGGGGTTTATTGCCTCATTTGCTTATTTTTTGACTATGGTGAATTTTAATTCTCTTCTTTAGTCCAGTAATGCCCCAGATTGATAAATGCCAAGCTTGATGCAGTAGCTATGTAAGGTGAATCTAATTTATAAAGTTCTCCATAATTTCTCTCTAGTGAGTGTCACTGGAAATGATTAACTAACTGTAAACTCAGAAGTCAGGTTGCATATTTGCCTAAATTTGTTTCTACTGAGATCTGAAATTAATTTACAGAGAAGAAAAGACTTCACATAAATCATGCTAGACATGACAGATCAGTGTATTAAGCTCAGTAAAGCCAGTGGAAGTTCTCTCATTTTTGCTGGGTTATGACTACAAACCTGAAGACCTTAACTAAAGCCCTGTTTATTGGAGTGTCTTGCACTAAAAGGCTGCAAAAGGTCACTTCAGAACAAATTAACAGAGGAGTGTTTTACTTTAAGATGATCTGTCTATGAGGCACTCTCAGTGTTGTCCTTAAGCCTTTAAGATTCTGCTTGTTGTCTTTTAAATAGAGTGTAAGACTGCAGTCAGTTTCTTGATAGGAAACTGATCTAGTTCTAGGATGCAACATGGTCCAAATGAATTGCTGTGCAGAAACCTTTGATTAATAGCTGGAGTCCTATATCACCCTTGTGATGGAATGGAACCAGCCACCCTGGTTGGCACTACCAGCTCTTCTGTAGTGGGCTTCTGTACAGTGCATCAGCAGGTCAGCTGCCTGACATGACTGATAAGAAATGACATTCACTTGCCAGCAGTTAACACAGGATTAGGTGATGCCAATAAGTTTTGTTGAAGGGCTCCTGGACTGCACCATGCAAGCTAGTAATTTTGGCAGTGGAACCCAGTAAGAAATTCTTCTCCCTGAAAGACAAACTGAGAGTGTGATGCAGAAGCCCAAAAGCAGGTGTCCAAGTGCCTTTGGAGATCCCTTAGTGTCTCCATCTTCTGCTGCAGAAGGGCACTGCTGCTCCAAAGGCTTAGGAGGTCCTGTGGTGTAGCTGACAGACCCATGAAGACATTTTGGCTACTCTAGGCCATCTCCAAGGAAATTATGCATGTACTATGTGTATTCTTATCTCTTATATAGGCATACAGCTATGTCTGTATGTGACTGGTTGGTTGGCCGAATCACTTTGAAAGCTGCTGGTCTGTATTGAGCAGAGCTCCATTTATCTAATGCACTATTATGCCCTTGTTATCTTTTGGCATACATCCCTGTGTAAACAACTAAATTTAAGTATTTCTTTACAAACTTGATCCTGCCCCTAATGTCCCTGAGCATCCATATTTCTGTTGGGAAGGTGTGCTACAGACTGCCTCTGACAGTTAATGTTAAGTGGACATTTCTGACCTAACAGCACACAGTATCATCTTGAACTTCTAGAATTGCTAAACGAGGCACCCGTGGCAGGTGTAGGATGGACATGACTTAGTGTACTCAGTGTACTCAGAGTAAGCACAATCCCCCTGAAGCTGTGTGATTTTCTCCTCTGGGTCATTAAACAGAGACTGACATCCTTCTGAAACCTGAGAAGGTTTCTCATTTGGGAATTTATGTCCTGAGGTGTCTAACCTGTAAATGCTAAGCTTGAGCTAATCACAGAGTATGCCTTGTGTACTCCAATAGGGAAAAATAGGAACCTCCAGAGGATAATCTCTATCATCCTAAAACTGGCATTTTAAATATGTAAGCTAAATCACAATATTGTTTGTTTCTACTGATTATTAAGGAAGTCAAGATCTAGTCAAACTCAGGTTTAGACATCAGATTTTCAAGCTGTAAATATTACATTACATGACTCAGTCATGTAATGTAAAAACTCTTGAGGTTTCCTGAAAATACTGAATTTTGAGTACTCAGCTCCCATAGGAACAGAGAGCATCCAACTGAGCTGGTGGTGAGCATCCCTTTCCCTGGCATGAAGAATATCTGTAATCAGGTCATATCATGTAATGCACTTCCAGTGAGAGACTGAGAGGACTCTTGTTTCAGAGTGTCTGTTGCTAGGTATGCAGAACTCAAGTACAAATCTCTCTAGGAAGAGACAGAGCTTTAACCTTCCTGTCACATCCTAATGAATTTTTTATGCGTAAGATCAAAGCGATAAGGAAATGAACAAGAAAACTGCCTCCTCCTTGGTCTCTGAATGAATAGCCAGCCTTTGGCTCTCTGATAAGCAGAGAAGTATGAAAGGCTATAAGGAGGTCAGAGCATCACACTATCCTGGGATGTCATTTGCTGTGATTTATTTCCTTACCTAAACACAGCAGAAGTTGCGCAGAGCCCCTTCTCCATCCATAATGAACAGTAAATAATGAATCCCATTCTGCTTTGCTTGGGTTAAAGGGCCTCACTTTAAGGTGACATCAAGTCAGAGCAGGGAGTGCAGCCAAGCAATACCAACACAGAGCCATCACAAGTTTGACCCACCTCTGTCAGCTGAAAGTGGAGCATGCACAAGCAGTAACACTTCAGTTTGACTAGACTGGGAGCTCCTGCTGTCCCTGGAAAAGATATTGCCAATAAACCACTATTTCAAGACCACAGACTCTGCTCATTCTTTCTTAGCTGACTTTTTATATGACTGTGTGAATTTATGTAGTCGTGATGGTGCAGCATAGCTATTTCAAAGATGTAATTGACGTCACGATTGATGTGATTCCTGGGAGTCATAGGATCCCTACCAGTGAAAAAAAGTCCAGATTAAATGATATGCATTTGTGCAGTTCTGTAGTTTGCTCCTTGGCAGGTGATTGTGGATTTCATATACTTCATCAAGGATAATTTGGAAGTGTCTAAAGTCGTTGATCTTCAACAAACTCCTCAGCAGTTAGTTCCTGCCAGAGGCTGGCACAAGACTAAATTACACAAGTGGGACAACTGCAGGCTCTGACTCTGCCACCACCTGCTTTTCATCCTTTCTCATATCATGCTTTTTACATCATCTGTAGAAAACCTATATAAATCCATAAACCAAGGAAGAAGTTAATCAGGGAAGTAATTTTTAATTAGGTCATTGATGCTGTCTTTTTAGCTTGGGATTAAGGCAAAGACGCATGGACTGAGATACAAAAGCAAGCAAACACAACCAGAAACTGAAACCTCTAACAATGCTGGCTTTCATGTACTTATCACAAGCCCAGTGATTTTTATAACCTTTTGGGTTAGTTCACTTAGTTAAACTATTCTGCACAGCTTTAAAACACAGGTCCCCATCCTGCCTGATCATCTTTGATGACACCTCAAAGCAACCCATCCCTATGCCTGCCAATCTCTGTATGCCTTCAGAGTGGCCAGGCTGGAGGGAGATGACAGCAGAGTTGAGGAATTCAACTGCTTTGGAGTGATGAGGAGCAAGACATGGCCCACAGTCTGTGATTGAAAAGGGACTGAAGCATTTTATACTTTACACAATGTGATACTCATAGGAAACCCTGTCAGCAGTTGGTGCACACATATTCTGGAATGAAAGGAGTGATTTTTTCCCCCTACCTATCTTATTGCCTCCTTAATATTCCCTATCTCAGATTTCCTCAGATCAGCCTCATCAAAATGCTATTGTGTTCTTCTATTCTGAAGAAAACATGTTAGTAGAGCCTGTGAAAGCCTTTCCCTGTTTATCTCTGTGGTGCCATCAGTACATTAAGTGTACTTGCCATCCCAACAGAGCATGCAAGATGGTAAGGGATTAACTTCTGCTTCTAGTGACACAGGAGAGCTAAGAAGGGATGGGGATGATATGACAAATCTGAGTTATGTGTTAACAAATAACATGACAAACGTCCACTTTAGGAATCTGATGCAGTGAACAAAATTATCAGAGTACAGTGAGCACATGCACTATTGCAGAACTGGACTGTTTCATTTTGTAACATGCCCTGTTACAGTGTGAAGCTGCCTGGCAGCAGGAATACAAGCAGCCTTTGACGGGCTCAGGAAAGGCATTGCCATGTTTTCACACTGTTGTTTGACCAGGCTGAATGAACCATCCAAATAGGCTCATTGCTCTCCTGAATGAAGAGATGAGTAAATAAGCACATCAACGTCCTTTTGCATGTGGCAAAGTGGGTCAGCAAAATATTGCTGGTAATGTGCTAAAATACAGGGAATGCTTTGTACTTTTAGATTTACTGCTCTGTATGAACTCTGTATGCTTCCTTACGTCATAATTAGGGGGTTGCTTGCAGCTGTGTTTGGGAGGAGCCAATTTTTCAAAAGAAATAACCCACCTAGGTGAGCTGGGTATTCCAAGATTTGGGGAGGGACAAAGGAGTACAAATTACATGTTGATCAATAACATTGTTAAAAAATACTAAAAGCAAAACTAAAAAAGATCATATTGTCACCATAATTACAGATTTAATTACAACAGTGGATAAAGCTGTTAAGATACTTTATCAAACATTACATTTGTTACATTAGAGGTCATTACAAAGCAAAACACAAAGCAGGACATGGGTAAAAGAGCACAGCCAAATTCAGACTCAGCAGGCAGAGCTGAGGACAAACCAAAAAAGAAAAGGACTGATCCAGGCTAGGGACTGGAAGCAAGAAGGAGTTTCCTTCCAGGGTAAATGCAGCTTGGTCAGGGAACAGGAGAATCCTTTCCAAGAGGCTAAGAACAACTAAACAATATATACTTTTTGTCACTGTTGTAATAACAAAAGAAAAAGAAAAAAACAAAATCCCCACACTACAACAAATGTATGCATAAAAAGAAAAGGGGCAACTTTTCTTCTTGATATTGATGCTGTAAAGGACAAAGCCCCACTGTTTTTTCTTAGCACCATTAAAGCAATGGTATTTGCTGGCTTGTGATGTTTGTGGTGGTATTTCCACATAGGGCAGGAGGCTACAAGTTAAGAGCAGGAAATACTGTTAACATTGTATGGAACACAGGAGAAAAAAATGCATGATGCACGTTTGTGTTCATTAAATGAATTCTTCAAAGGAAATGAGATAAAAAATAAAGATTGCCAGCCTTGCATGAGTAACAATATTGAATGCTGTGGATGGGTTTTTTGGTTCAAACTCTGACACAAGCATTTCACTCTCATGCAGGTGCTTGCTCTTTCTAGAATGCAATGATCATCTCCTGGTTCTGCTTCAGATGAAAACAATGATTCATTTCTGTATTACATTTCTATGAAATTTGTCACCCTCTATCACCACTCATAGCCATCCTTAAGCAGGGAAATACTTGACAGGTCTGAGGGTGTGCCAGAGTGAAAAAATAAAGCACCTATGGTAATGTAAACATCGTGTTAGGGCTAAAAAGATAGAATAGGAACAGCCTTTTTCAGCGCCGTGTGTTTGAGCAGACACAGTGGTTGGATGTGTATCTAACTGCTTTGCTGTGTTCTTTCATTTACATTACAAAGGGATGTTTTTGGCAGAAAGTCAGTGTATGCAGCATTCATTATTCCTTTAAGGGGCTTGATAATTCAGTATGGTAATATGCTGTAGGCTGTCAATGCTGTCAACCATCCATCAAGAGATAAATTAAACTTTGTTCCAGCACCAGTATTTCTGTATGCAGTCCTGAGAATAAATGGGATTGGAGATCTGACCATGGGGTGAGAACTAGTGACAGTTGTATGTTTGTGAGACATTGTGGGTAAGGGAAAATACACCAGAAACTGAATAAAAATTGTGAAAGTAGTCATCACTAGCTCAGGTGTATGAAAATCGCAGAAAATTAGAAAAGTGATTCAATCTGACAAAAAAAAAAAGCCTTAAAACAACACAACAAAACCCACCAAAAACAATGACAAAAAGAACCAAACACAAACCAATCCTCAAGTATATCTTTGAAGTCTGGCTCCAATATGGAAGGAGAAGTGGGTTTCTCATGCAGCTTTGGGTATGTCTAAATGGTTGCTCAGAGTACCCTTACAATCAGGGTGAAAAAGTGAAACATTTAGGTATTTAAACTAGGTCTGATGAAGTAACTCTGTCTACTTTATGAAGGGAGCACAACTCACTTACCTTCATACAAACAGAAACACTGAAGATATCTAAAGTCACCCAAGAAGTGATTCATCTTCAGCACCTAGAAACATTTTAATTTACATGAGCTTATTCAGCTTGGCCATCCAATGAATAACTGACAAATTGGCTGCTTTAAAAGACTCTTGAAAAACTTGGTCTTGCCAGGAGGGAAGGTTCACACTGCTGTGGTGTCACGTGGAAGTCACAGCATAAATCTCAGCACCCAACTTTTCTGCAATGAAGTAGCTGATGAGTCTCCCCTGATTTGCTCTATGGGAAATGAAGAAAGGAGGAGACTGCTACAGCGAGAAATTCAGGACTGTAATCTGACATCAGTGCTTTGAGGCTGATCTATATTAGTGTTTTAGCCTGGATCAGAAGAGAGCACAGCTTTTAAAGATAAGTTCCCAATTATTCCCCCTTCTGGATTTGGTTCATATTACTCATTCACAAAGTCTCAGGGAACATAAACTTTATTTGGTTTAGATCAAATAAACAATCAAAAAAAAAACCAAATCGAGTGTACCAAATACACTCCAAATGCAATGGGCATTCAGCCCATGGGACCAGATTAGGACTATTATGAAGAAAAAAAATATCACTAAGTTTAGTAGTGTGGGTGTCAGATTCTCAGCACTGATTAATTTGTTCTTCAGGTTTACCACTGGCTTGCACTACTTGCTAATGTATCCCAAAGCAAACAGGATCCTGGAAGAATCCATTGCTTCATTAACCACTGGAGGAGTTTAGAAAGATGAGATAGCTGAGTTAGTGTACTCTGAAGTGAATGGAACAAATAACCACCAAATGGACAATGGACTAGTTTTCCAAAATTCAGAATTTTAACAAAGGAAACATGCATCAAACAAAGGCAGAAACAAGTACGGCACAAGGCTTAAGGTAGTGAATTAACTGAGGATGTAAAATACCTGTTGATTACCTCTATCTACCAGATATGATCAGTAAATCCAAAATACAAAATGGGCTTTGTTTAGAGCAGTAGCTTCAGGGCTTCATCCAAGTATAAACTACAGTAAACTAACCATCACTTTATGACCTATCAGTTAACTTTTAATGACTGCAAAAGAACAGGGCAAACCACAAAATAAAGCACCAAGGCCATTTCCAGCCCTGTTGACCCAGCTGCCTTATCCACGGACTGCAGGTTGTACCTGCTCCAAAATGGAGCCTTATCTATAAGCTACAGTCTCTTCAGGGTTATACCTATTGTGGCATAGACCTACCCATGGTCACAGTCCTTCAGAAGAAACCTTCCCCAACATAGCCTTACCCATGGCTCATAATAGGGTTCTCCAGAGACTGGGAGGCAGTGATGCAAAGCCAAATACCAGGCTTGGCCTCAGGACAGTGCTTTCATCATAGGTTTCCCAGGCAAGGCAAAACAAAGTGACAAACAACACAGAAAGCAGCAAAAGCAGAAAGGAGCCATTGACTTGCCCTGGAATTCAGTGTACAGCAAGAAAGCAAGAAAGTAATGGAGCAGGTAAGGCAGCAAATATCCCATCATCAGAGCTAGGAAGAGCAAGACTAGCCTGCCAAATAACAGCTGTAAACTCAGTCTAGCACACTCTGATCAAATCTGTCATCTTAAACCCCTCAATCTCCACATCAGGTGCCAAAAAAGACTGTGGTGGGCTGACCCTGGCCAGCAGCCAAGCACCCACATAGCTGCTTGCTCACTCTGCCACAGCAGAAAGGCAGAGGGAGAAAACAGGAAGAACAAAACTGAGACAACTCACGGGCTGAGATAAAGATCATTTAAAAGGTAAAGAAGAAAATAAAAATACCCCACATCAACCAAAGGAAGTTAGCTTGTCACAAGCTGCCATAGGGAGACTGATGCCCAGCCAGTCTCTGAACATTGGCCACTTAGGAAGCCACACCTTGTCCTTTCTTCTCCCTCTACCCCACTTCTTATTACTCAGCAAGATGCTGTGTGATGTGGAACATCCCTTTGGCCAATTTGTGTCAGCTGTCCTGGCTGTGTCCCCACCTCCTCACTGGTGGACAGATGGGAAGAAGAAAACCTTCAGGCTGGGCATGCACTGCTAATTGCTGACCCACTGAAGTGTCACCAACACAGCCTTAGCCACAAATCTGAAACATGGTGCCATGTGAAGTGCTAAGAATTAAGTTAACTCCATCCCATCTACTGCTCCAAGTGATCATCATAGGAATTGCTTTACATGACATCTATGAGTATCTTCATTGCCTCACCACCTTTAAGGTCTTTCTCATGCAATCTATTTGCATGCTTTTGGGGAAGTTACAAAACCCTTTATCCTTCCTGTTAACAAATACACGCTTTTATTCTCAGGAGGAAAAAATTCATATTTAGCATACCTAGTTCTTTTAGCATCTTTGTTCAGGCACTGAAACAGGCTGGCCAAGGAAGTGGCTGTCACCATCCCTGGAGGTGTTTAAAAGACATGCAGATGTGGCATTGAGAGACAGTTATGTGGTGGACTTGGCAGGGCTGGGTTAATGGCTGGATTCAATAATCTTAGAGGCCTTTTCCAACTGAAATGATTCTAATAATTCTGATTTTCTAGAAATTGATTTGGCATGTTTCCATAGTTACATTGGTGTGTTGTTTTTTTTTTTTTTTTTAAGATAAGTAAACTCTTTCAATCCTTCATAGTTTAATTGAAGTATGTGTTAAAACTGAATTTTCCTGAGTAGACTACCTGAGTTAAATTCTAGCAAAGTTGCTATTAAAGGATCAAAATATATTTTAATTAAAAAAACTCAAAACCCCAAAAAAACATGCAAACTCAACAAAAAAGCAACAAACAACCAAAAACTCAAACAACAACATAACCTTTCCGAAGTATATTTGAACAAAGCTATCTCATTAGTGGTTTTCTCTGTAAAGCAGGTGTATCAAGGAAAAAGTTGTAGAACAACTATGACTTTATAACTATAAAATTGAAACTTTGTTGCACTGATTTTGTCACATAGCATAAAAACACCAGAAAGGCTAAATGTAACATTCTACATAGACCCACAACAATTTAATTTTTGCATAGTCTGTACAAGACTAAAGGGATACAATGCAATACATATCTTAATAAGTAATATTCTTTAAAACCTAAAATTTAAAATCAGTCTTTATGATTTTAGTTCCAAGTTATTCCTACTTTCCTCAAATACAATCAGATATTAATACTCATGTGTTTTTTCTACATGGTAATAGAGAAGTTCTGGTCCTCCATGGGTATCTGCTTATAAACACAGCTTCATGCACTAAAGCAGTACTGCTTCTTCATTCTCTGACTCTTCCTATTCATTTGCAAAGGGAGTATACATTAAAATAACCAAGAATTTTTTTACTGAAAGCATTTATTTTACCCAAGAGTGGAGACAGATGAAAAAACTGATAAAATAATAAAAAAATCATACAGGTTCTGCTGTGAACAAAAGTTAAATCCTTCCTCATGTCTACTTTTCATAACAGCAGCCATCACTTCCATTCTCCTTGCAAATGAACCAGTCATTGCTTGCATTAAACTAGCATCCAGAGGTCTCAATCAAGGACTTATTGTTCCATGTCCCTGTACAAAGCCATGGCAGGCTACTTCCCTTACCTTGAGTGATACACTTGGGATCTCAGCTCATGTAGGCATTGCTGCAAGTCACACAGCATATGGCAGTACAACTGTTCACCTGCAGAACTGCTCAAAACTAAGACAAAATGCCACCAAGTGCTGTGAAAACTGAACATAAAGAGCATGGGAGGGTGGATGAGATTGGTAATACTGAGAAAGCAACGTGCCTTTACTTTGGTGGGCTGCAAGCAGATGGTTCAGGACTCAGGGATGAATCACTTGGTTTCCTGGCCCCGAGGTTTACCTCGGGCTCCCATCAGGCAGAGGTCTGTGAAATACCATCACCCATCCTGTGCAAGGCTATTCCCCTGCAGCACATGAAGTGCACACCAGTAGCAGAGCCCTGCCCTGAGGGCACAGAGTCTGGCAGTAGAGCTGACCCCAGCTTCTCCAGATGCAGCTGGGATTGCCTGCTGCCGAGGCAGAAGGTTTGCACCCAGGCTGGCACCAGCACAGCTACAGAAATGCCCACAGCACTGCCCCTGAGGGGTAGCTCCCTCTGTGCCCATTCCCTGCAAAGCTGAGTTGCTGGCTACAAAGTGCAAAGACAGTGCTCAGTTTGATGTGACACTCCTGACGAGGCATTCAAAACAAGAATACTGCATTGACAGGTTGTTCAGGTAAATGGCAACCTAAAGAACTTAACTGAGAACGTGCTGTGTAGGATCTCTGCCTACTCAGCCCAGCTAGTGAAAATCAGCTTTCTTCCACTCCTATATCAAGTTCTTTTCCCCAGAGCAATGTTAGCTCGGCATGTGTCTAGGCTGAGCATCCCTTCAACACTAAGCCATTTTTTCAGCTGCTACTCCTATGCCAACACTTGAGGTTACCCAAATGAAGATTATACACCATGTTTGCATGCTCTGATCAGACATCTTCAGTGTTAGCAGGGAAGAGGGCTGTGATTCAGTTGCCTGAGCTCAGGTGTCTGGTGACATTCACACAAGAACCACACTGCAAAGAGGTATCACTAAAAGAATAAAGGAAATCTAACCTTTCTTTACATATTAGAAATGTTACAAAACAGCACTTTTTTTTTAATGACAGCACAATGACTGTGTTTGCATTGTATCTCTGTATTGAAATGTTCCAAAGTCACAAAGCCTCAAAAATTCAACTGAAGTTAGACAGTTGCTAAGCGAAGGTTGGCATTATCCTGACCCAGACTCACTGTATTCCCTGATGCATCTATATCCATCTGCTATTTTCCTTCTGTTGTGCCAAGATTATCCATCATTTGGGGCAGGGGAATACATTTTATTTTGTGTCTGGTCAGGACTAAGGAATAGGTACTACCAGAATACAAATCATCAGTACCACAGTGCCTGTGATGATTTATTCTCCCCCCTGGCTTGCCTTGTCTGCAGGAGACCTGAAATTCCTTGCATGCCTTTTATGAAGGGGTTTGTACTTTTTTAACACTTACATCTCCAATAGCTGGTGAAAACAATTCAGGATAATCAATCTATTAGGATTTATGGCTAAACATCAACATACTCAGCAGAAGCAGAACTACTGGTTATTTTCTTTAGAGCAGGGACTGGTGGTGTCAGCTCCTCCTGTCAACTAAAAACAAAGGTGTGACAGATATGCAGTTGAGCAAACCAGGGGCAGGCTTTGCTCATGGCTTGAGCAGGTATGCCAGAAAACAGGCTGAAGCAGTAGAAGAAACTGGACTTCCATTGCAGAAGCTTTCTGCTGGTATTTGTAATTACATCAGTAATTCTGCAAGAAGAAATCTCTCACAAATCTGCTCTTGCTAAGGAAAGTGCAGTAGCTATGGTTACCCAGCAAACAGGGAGAGGAGGCAAAGCTGAACCACTGCTCTGGGCACTGTACACCATTTTTAACATCAAAAGCCTAGTTTTAGCTTTCCAAATAGAACTATGAGAACAGCCACCCACGTTCCCCATTGCAGTGTGTCTGCATATATAACTGTGTGCCTATGCATGTGTGGGTATATATATAGATCTATAGTAGGATGACAAGATGCCAAAGAGAACAAAAAAGGAGTCAGCTTTTAGATCATGATACAAATCATGATACAACTGTGAAGCTAGCAACGTACTCAAAGACAACAATCGTGCACACTTGGTTAGTCAGCCTAGGGCCAGCACCACAGGACTTTCCCTGGCAAACTTCCTTCCCTGCCACAGGGAGGAAATGTCTTCAAGTGTCTTCATTTGCCTCTGAGGATTGCAAGGCTTGCTCAAGACCTACATGAATTTCCCTGGAAAGGAACATCATTGTAGACTTAATGCAATCATTCTAGAAAGTGACCTTATTTAGGGTAATGTGCATAAATACTACTGCATAAATAGTGTAGAAGCAGCATTGTGGAATTTAGCATATGCCATGGCCTGCCCTAAGAAACTGGGTAAACACTTAAGCAAGTAGTTCACATTGAATTTCACTGACAATGGCTTCATGTAGTCATCAAGCTCATAAATGGGTGTTTGAGAGAGGGTGGGGATAGTTTAGTGGCCTGTAGCTCTGTTCATAAAGTGGATTCCCCAGACATGTTTTCAGACCTGGCTTCATATCTTCAAAGAAAATGTCTCAAAGCCTTACCTATCTACCTGCTAGGAGTCTCCTCCTAAGTGGCCAGGAGCAGGGCATGCTTCACCTCCTTCCCCCTTGCTGTGCCACAGGCAGTGCCTGGACACTTGCTGTGGGGCAGTCCCCAACACAGTAACAGACCAAGCTCCCTGGACACCTGAGTTTCTGGGCTCTTCTGGTGCCTGGCTGTGCCTTACTGCACACCTGCAGTCTAATCATGGTTTCATTAGCAGACCGTGTAGGTGAACACTCTGTGGCTGCAGTTCAAATTAGCCATTTCTTCAACTATGAGGAAGAAGTAGGCACCATCATCTCACTTGGCTCAGGCATCTCCTCATCACAAACCCCTTTTCATATTACCAAGCTAGTTGTCTAGACTCCTTCTGTAGACTAGCTAAGTATTTGATCTCTAAAGTCAGGTGAAATTAATCCCATCCCTTACTACATGCAATTTCCTGAAGGTGGAACAGGCTGTTACTAGTTCATCTCTATGAGCCTCTTCAAAAGGACAACAGGACAGCTGTGGTTTGGTAACAGATAGAGCAGAGCCCTCTGCTTTGACATCAACTTTTAGATGAAGCAGTGCCTAATACTTCTGAGACACTCTGGAGTCTAGACAGGGCTTGCAGATGACATGAGACTTCTGCAAGACCAGTGTCTGTTTGGAACAATGACTAGGAACCAGGAGGACAGCACAAGGGAATCTTGGCTAGCACTGGACAGCTAATCATGTCTGCCTGAGAGCTGGGGCTGTGAACTACCTGTGGAGTCAAGGCAGACACAGTCAAAGACCCTGGCGTGATTCAGCTTGATCCACAACAGACACCATTGTAACCTGAACACTCACAGAAGACGATCCAACAGAATTTTCTGGAGCAGCAGCTGGAGGCAGGATTTGTAGTAAAAAACCATGTGTGAGGATGTGAACTGAACTCAGCCAGAGATTCTTGTTGCTTCTGTAGGCTAGTACAGTAATTCACAGTAAGTCTAGTTCAGTAAGTCACAGTAATTAGAAGAAATTAAACCAGAACCTGTATCAACTTTCATCCACTCATTTCCAAGAAAGAGTAAAATTTAGTCTTCTAATTTGTTTCTTCTATAAGGTCTTCCTAGACATTAGGGGCAATCTTAAGTGTAGTTACATCTACATGGGGTGTTCAGTGTGACACAGGAGTCATGAGATACCAGTGCCCTTTTGAATCAGAAGCCAAAAGCCAGACAGAACAGGGGCTGTATTTGCTTATGCTGAACAAGCAAGACATATTTTTGTCATGGGTAGGATGAACACAGTTTTAATACTTAAAGACATGAGGCTTAAGTCACTTGCATTTGAAAATGTAGTAAAACAATATACACTTAGTTTTAGGGCAGGAAGTTTTCCCAGAGGAATTAGTTTCTAGCTTCTTTCAACATGATCATAGGTTGAATTTAGTTGTAGTACAAACAAAATTATGGGAATTCAAACCCTGTTTCTTTCCACCTATGAAAAGAATATGGCTTCCTATATCCATACCAGTACAGAGACCTTCTGCAGTCCTACACTGCACTCTATGCTATAAGTAGTTTTAAATCAAACTGAAGATTTAAGAGAAGAATTCAAAGTAAGAAACAACACTACAGACACTGATAAGGAGTCTCAACCAACAGTGCCCAAGAAAAATGAATCACAGAAACTCTCTCATCCTGAGAAATTTATGCATTTTATAATTCCCAAAGGAAACAATTGCATCAGATAAAAATCTTTAGACCAAAATTAAAAAGAATAAAGCTGACAGAACTGCCTGAAATACATATTTTAGCAGAGAGTTATTAGAAAGTCAGCATAAATTGCCTCTTAATAATACTCATCATGCATCTATTTTCAGTACATCCAAGTAACCCAAGTTTTATTTACCTCTGTAGACTTTATTTTATTGCTTACTTGCTCAGTAAATTTAAACTAGGTATATTGGCAATGTGTTTAGACTGTCACCTGAAAAAGGTAAACTACCATCACTCATTATAAGCCTGCTTTAAAATATCCAGTGCTTGGATGAGGCATGAGTTTGCAAAGCTCAAATTATTGGTCAAAACATTTAAAAGATCCATCTTCAGAATATTGTTTAGTCAGGTTGCAGGTGTCTCAGTAACTCTGCCTCAAAATGCACTTAGAAGTTTTAACCAGATATAGTCAAGATCTTAGTGAGGAAGCAGTGATAAATCTTTAATCTTCATCACTTTCACTTTAAATTTCAAGAGAGTTTCTACAAATCTGAGCTGAACTGAAGATCTATACACACTACCAGGTAATGACTTAGCAATATTGTATGTAAAAATTATAGTGAACAAATTATTAGGCAGCAATGTATTATTGAGCTAAGAGATAATTTTGTGTCAGATTCCAGTTGTTACATATTTGTTAACTTCTATATACCTTTTCCAGGAGAGAATATCCACAGAAAAATTGCAGAATACCATTTCATAGAGTTACCTGAGTCTACTTCATAGAATACCCTGAGTTGGAAGAGACTCACAAGGATCATGTAAGTCCAACTTGTGGTCCTGCACAGGACAGCCCCAAGAACCACACCATGCACTGAGGGCAGTGTCCAAATGCTTCTTGAACTCAGTCAGGCTGGTGCTGTGATCACTTCCCTGGGGAGCCTGTTCAGTGCCCAAACACCCTCTGGGTGAAGAACCTTTTCCTAATATCCAACCTAAACCTCCCCTGACACAGCTTCAGGCCATTCCCTGGGTCCTGTCAGTGTCCCCCCAGAGCAGAGATCAGTGCCTGCCCCTGCTCTTCCCCTCTCAGTGAAGCTGTAACTGCAGTGAGGTCTCCCCTCAGTCTCCTCCAGGCTGAACAGACCCAGTGCCCTCAGCTGCTCCTCACACCTTCCCCTCAAGGCCCTTCCCCATCCTTGTGCCCTCCTTTGGACACTCTCTAATGGTTTCATGTCTGTATTACATTGGGGCACCCAGAGCTGCCCCAGCACTGGAGGTGAGGCTGCCCCAGCTCAGAGCAGAGCAGGACAATCCCTCCCTTGCCCTGCTGGTGATGCTGTGCTGGTGCCCCCAGGACAGGGTTGGCTCTCCTGGCTGCCAGGGCACTGCTGATCCATGTTCAACTTGCCATCAAGCAGGACTCCCAGGTCCCTTCCACTGCTCTCCAGCAGCTTGTTCCCCAGTAATCCAGGATTACCCCAGCCCAAGAGCCAATGTTGAAACTTTACACAGTGGTTGACTGCCCATTTCTCTAATCTGTCAAGGTCTCCCTGCAGGGCCTCTCTGCCTCCAAGTCAACAGCTCCTCCTAATTTTGTACTGTCAGCAAATTTACTTAGTATTCCTTCAAGTCCTGCATCCATTTGGTATACAAATTGTACATAAGAGGCTTTGCAAATATATTTAGTATATAAACTTTTCAGTTACTAGCAATTCAAACAAATGCTTCAGAAGTAAAGAATCTCTGAATCCCATAATCCCCTGGATCCTACAGTTCCCTCAGGAATAGATGGATAAGCCTGGACTTCTTCCCAGCCCCATTCTTGCTAAAGAATGAATAGCATTAACATTGCCAGAGCAGGATGTGAGGAAACATGCAATACCTTCCATCAGGCATTATGAAATCCAATGTCAAATGTCACAAAATTTTCCAAGCTATTTCACAGTGTTTTAACAAGCAAAAGAAAAATTAATTCAGTGTTTAAAAATTAAACACTCAAGTAGTCATTGCAATTAGTATTAAAATAGGATGGAGAATTCACGTAAAGTCTGACAATAGGATTTTATATGCCAGTAACACACAGTAAATTAGTTTTAAAAGGCAGTTATTATTTCAAATGCTCAAAAATTTCTGACAAGGGACTAATTAATAACATTGTACTGCTGGTCTTAGTAAAATGGACACTATTGTCTTCTAAAGCCTAATTTTGAAATTATTGTGAAATCTCAGATGCATTATGTTGTCTGATTTAAACTATATTTAACACTGCTTTGTTATTTAAAAGTACAATTTGAAAGTAAGATAACAAGAACTAAATTTATTAGGCCTAAGAGGAAAATAATTAAAGAAAAGAGCTAAATAATTATTTAAATATTCACAGAAAAAAAATGATTGAAATGAAGAGAAATATTTTCACTGGGATTAGTTGCACTAGTGTCAAGGGCTGAAGCTGAAACAAAAAAGAATAATTTAAGCTCTGTACTAGAAAAAAGTATTTTTGAAAACATTAAAGTTGGCTGGACAGAGAGGAAACTGACTGCTTTTCAAGTGAGTCAACTTGATCCCCTTCCTTTCCTCTCTCCTAGGCAGCTAGAGAGGTTTCTCAAAGAAAACAGTTGGTGCCCCTTACCGTTTAATGAGTCACTGAAATTATTCAAATTGTCAAAACATTGTAAGAATAAAAATTCTCAAGATATTTTCTCCTCTAGTTCCACCCACTTCATGGACAGCATTAACCAACGGAGAGAGGACATCCTAGCCTCTAGATAACCTGCAGGAAGGCGTGCAGTCAGATCAGGAATGTACTGGAAACACTGTGTGGTACCTACAAAAGTTCTTGGCCAGTGCCAACTCTGAACCTACATGACAGAAGGCAGGAGGTATCCTGCACCTCAGAGCCATTAAGGTACTACTGTAGAGGAGGTTCTGAGAAAACAAATCATCACTGGACATGACTATCAACTCAGTCCCTAAGTGGTGGGGAGATACTCATGATGGCACAATATTGGAATTATTCTTCAGTTTATATAGAAGCATCAACACTTAGTCCTCAGGGCATTTGTTTTCATTTTCTGAGATTGTGCCTGCATATATGGCTACAAATTAATAATTGGGTCATTCTCTCAGAAAAACAACACAATAAAATCTATTGTATTAATTTATTTGTTTTGATTGAATACCATATTACTAGAAGGTCCATGGAGAAAACAGAAAATACTGCATACTTAATGACTTGATTTTTTTCTCTCTTTTGTGAGAGTCTCCTGATTTCAGGAGAAAAAAGAAAGGAAAGGAGAAAGGGAAAGGAAGAAAGAAACTGCAACTCCATGAAAATGTTTCTTCTACCTTGTATCCTTTGTTATTATTTTGTTAAAATTTACGCTAGCTCTTACTTCTTTTAAGCTGGCTTCAGCTGTGGTCAGATGACTTTGCAGCAGACTTTTTTGTTCCTGGAGTTTTTTTGGTGGGCTTTGTTTTGTTCATTTTGGGGTTTGTAATTTTGTTTGTTATTTTTAAAGTTGTTAGAGTGACACACAGTCCCTCCCAGCTAGATATTACCACCTGGCACCAGTGGCCTGGTTGTAAATTTCTGAGCACACCTAATCCTTGCATTCCCTTCCTTGCCTCACCTCACACAGGTGTCCAGATCTATGACAAATACTCTCAAAGGCTGCTTAAAAGAAATGGGTGTCTTGTAAAATGTGCTGTGCTGGCTGAGGGGCTGGCAGCAGTTACCTCCAGCAGCAGACTGGGGTAACAACCAACAGCTAGGCAAGGCAGATCTCAGCATCACAGCAATTTCCACCCTGACTTGCATTAAGAGTCCCCATGTCCAAAGTGGTTTGTATTATCAGAAACTGGACATGGAGACTCATACAATTAATTAGTCAAGCTCCTGTATATGGATAGGTATCAAATCCCCAATGAGTGTTGGTGGACTTTTATGCTTCTCTTCTCCTACTTCCTTAACTACTTTAGGCATGATATTTTGTTTGGGTATCTTTGGTGTGTTTCTTATAGAACTTGTGCTTACCATAAGCAGAGATGAGAACTGTGCAGCAAGTTGTTGCCTATTCACTGGAGAGAAAAGTAGGGCTCATTCAATAAAAAGTGAAATTAAAATCCAATTCTGTTCCTCCACCAAAGTTATTAAATAAGTGTCTTGAACTGTGACTTTTGACAAAGAGGAATGAAAACATCTTAATGGAGACAACCAAAACACAGTTAAATGGTGGTTGAGCTAGAGCAGTAAACACATATTAAAGCAGTAAATCAGTTTTTATTCAAAATTCACCCTAGTCCTCCTTTCTACTCTACACCAGCTAGATGGAACTGCACACCAAAATCATTGTGTGTTTTATGTATTCCCTGAAGACTTTGGAGGCCAAAAATCTAAACATCACTAAGGTTCCTTTATAATGAATATGCTTTTGGGGAGCACGCTTGAACAAGCTTTTTTAGAATTACATGCAATTCACTACTTTCCCTGAACTTTGGATCAGGCCAAGACTACCTTGGCCAAGATGTAACACCAAATGACTTGGCTCTCAACACAATCTTCCAGCAAGGACCCTCAACAACGATTTACATCAAAACCCACAGAGATTTCTGTGGCACAGGACATGATTGCTCCCACAGAGAGATGCTACTTCCAAGTTGTGCTATCAAGAAATATTCCCTGCCTTTGGCATAATTGTTCAGCAATATGCATTTTGTGTATGGAATAAAACAGAAATGCTGATGGGCCAGCTTTCATGGTTGCTGACACAAGCGTTTTGAGCATAGCTGTATCAGATCTGCTGACACAAACCTTCTCCTTCAGAACAGCTGCAGCTGCCTGCTGCTTTGGGGAGAGGATGGGGAGTTCTTTTCCCCCTTTTTCTGCCTCCTGTGGTGAACTCCAAAATGCTAGCTGTGCTGATAGGGATGAAGTATCTACCAATAGCTGTTATGATATAGATGCAAACACATAAAACACAGCCAGTTCCTCTCCTGGTTTCATCCTCCATTTGTCTTTCAGATTATTTAATTATCCCATGCTCAGTAGTATTTGAATAAGATGGACAGTTATCAAAAGTGCTCCAGTTAAAGCTGAATACAGCATTATGCCTAATCCTCTAAACTGATAAGCACTTGGGATAGGCAAAATTCCCACAAAGAATTAGATGAAAGGCAAGTTACTTGAAGGTTAGTGAGCATATTCACACAGGACAAGTGCAGCTGGAGAGAGGGTAAGGCAGCAGCATCTCAGGCTCTGCATTTCAGGGCACAGCTAGCATTTAAGTGTTTTAAAAGATACTTGAGAAGCCTCCCATCTCCCTGGTTCAGCACAAATAATTAAGAGCTTACGTCTCCTCTCATCAACAACAAAGTGCTTAAGGATATTCTTAAAAGTATTTTGCTGATTTAGGGCCTCAGTAGCTTGTTTGCTGACAACACCCCCTTGAATATAAAAGTGCATTTGGGTCTTGGAGGAGCTGATGTACATTGCAAAGTCTTTCACAGCAGTTGCCACCACAGAAGTCTCATTGCTTAATTTAGATACCCTACAGCAATTACTGCCAAGCTGTGTCTGGGTTGATACAGCAAGCATTTTGCAATTCCAGATTTTCTTGACTTGTGAATGCTCATTTTATTGGTCCTACAGTTGCCTTAACATAGCACAAGGGCAATCTTCTGATTTCTAACCACCCTCTTACTTACATGTTTCAAGCTCACAGCTCAAGCAGAGCTGGTCATTCCCTCAGTAAGTCCATACTCAGGTGTGAAGGCCTAAAGTGCAGCATTCACCAGAAAAGTTTGATCCTGAGCAAAACCTTGAAGCTTCCTTTTAGAGAAATTTAAAAAAAAAAAACTAACTCCAAAAACCCAACTAAACAGAAAAAAAAACCAAAACAAAACACTGCAATTATGAGTTACAATTTTTTAAAAAAATTAGTACTTGTGTTGTAAGACACACTAAGACCAGGGTGCTAAGTCTGAGCCAAATGTGCTGTCCCAATGGCTGCCACAGAAGCTGTGTGCCAGCAGACATGAGGCACACACAGAGAATTGCATTTCTGCTTTCCTCCCCTCTGCCCTCATTCAAATGATAAAGATGATTAGACTTTAAACAGCATAGTCTCTGTCCAGTGAAACCCTCTGTGTTGCAGGCAGAAATCAACAAAACCACACTGCTCAACTCTGCTGCTGACAGAAAGCCTAAGCAGATGGATGAAGTACTGACTGCACTGGCAGACATGGCAGCACATTGCACCTTCTTCTAACATAATTTAAAAATCCTGACCTTTTCTTTTAAGAAGGATAAAAAGTGAAGCCATCCACAGACTCCCAGCACTCTGTTGCCCACTTATATATAGAAATCTTGATAGAAAAATTTATCTTGGACTTCAGCAAAGTGAAAATAGGAAAGAAACTGTCACTGAAAGCTCCAGGCTTAAGAGTTGTCCTCTACTTTTCTTCAAATAAAACATCTCTCTCTCCTGCACCAAAGGAATTATTTGGAGTCTCATACCATTCTTTGAAAGTAATCTCAGATGGTATAATGCTATCATCTTGTACTTTGTTGTCTTTCCTCAAAGGATTCTTCCAGAATGCAGTGGGACAGAGAAGATTGTACTTGTGGGATGACAAAAATAAAATGAAAAAAGCTAGGAAGAAGTATGGTGTGACCATTACTAGCTGTGCAGCTGGAGCTTCATCTGAAAACCATCAAGTTTTGTGCTTTCACCAGGCTGGAAGGTCTTACCCCTCCCTACCTCCAGAAACAGGGAGACTACTGGCAAAAAAGAATTCCTGAAACCTATGGACCAAATAACAGCACCACTGATGCTGGCGCATTAAAGAGAATTTTACAAAAGCAAGTCTTGTCCTTTCTGCAAGCTGTTGTAAGCATCTCTGCCTCAAAACTCTCCAAAAATAGGCCAAATTTGCTATAATTCACAGACTAGCTAGCTAAAAAAAAAAAAAAAAAAAAAAAGTCAGACTGCCTTAACTATCTATTGCCTAAATCCTAAACGAGCAAGGAGACAAAGCAGAGTACAGCATTCACCTTGAAGCAAATAACTTTTCTTGTCCTGAAACAGAAAACAGGAGTTATTAAGCTAGGCCATGCTCCTGCTCATTAAAATTTGACCTTTATTACTACATCATTACTTCCCATTATTGCTGGTTTCTCCTCAAGGCAGTGTAAGGCAGTTCCCTCATGTATTTGAGCCAAAGGATGAACCTTGGCAGGCTGTGTGGTAGCTGGGCAATGGCAGAGGAGGCTGGCTGGCTGTACCTGACTGTGCCTTGAGACAATAGGTCCCATAGAGATGACTGAGCAAACAATTTTATTCCTTTCAATTCCAAGGAAAAAGATGATCTTCAGCTGAATGGAGAACAGTGCTGAGGAGAGTAGCAAAGTGTCCTACCAAACCAGTACAGCACTGAAGACAGGTTTATTATTAGTATTTTTTAACATTGCAGAGGCAGCAGGGGCAGGCCCTGCCTCTGTCAGTCCTGCAGCCTCCAGTGACATTAAAAACATCCCCAGAGATCCATGTTATTAAACTTATTTTCTGCTCTGTTCTCACAGCCCTGCCTCAGGTCCCTTTGCATCAGCCATCCCAGGGACCAGCAGGGACACAGACAGCTCCTGTCCTGTACCACAGCACTGGATGAACCTCACAGATCTACCTCCAAAATACTACTCCAGAGGAGGACAGAGTTTAAAGGCACAATATCAGAAGGGTATAGCCCCATCTGCTGAATGTTGATCTCCACAGGTCTGTCAGCATCAGCAAGGATCAAGTTGTACCCTTTGGCCTTTTGAAAAATGCCTCTCTACTTTCTGCATGACCAGTCCTTGCCTGAGTCCTCAGGCTTCCTTTCCCACAGAAATTATATCCCAAATGTAACTGGATGCTTCTACATTTAAAGAAATGAGAAATAAGGATGACTTAATTTGAAAAATTTACTGTCAAGGACTTCACAGTGTACAAGAGCTATATTTGATTTCAAGACTTACTTTCATTTTGAATCAAGTGAGAGACGTGCATTTCAGTCTCCCACATCCCACTCAAGTCCCAGTGCCTGTGCTGCAGGTCTGCCCTCTCTGTTCACACACAAACCAGTCTGCATCCAAACACATTTCTCAAAAATTCTTTCAAAATAGAAAATATTTCCTCAAAAAGACTTTGTTTTCAACAAATTGTCAAGAACTTGTCTCTGCCTAAAGTCTGTTAGTATTAAAGCACAGTGCATTTCAAATACAATGGATGATACAAATATGAAACTGTATTTCAAAGCCCCTGTTCTACTCACAAAGACATCGTGGAGAGCTATTCAGAATAAGCCCAGGTATAGGCAAGTCCTGAGAACAAGGCCACAAAAAAGCCAATGTTCTTGCTTGTAAAAGTAAAGCTTTCTCCCCTGCTCACCTTTTAAAGTCTCAGTTCAAATTCTCTTTAGAAAAGCAGACAACTAAAAAAACCTTAGATTGCTACGCCACGTGAACTATCCCTACTGGTGACAGCCATATGCATTTTTCCATCTTTCTGGTTAATCTGAAGAGAAATGGATCTGGACAGTCCTGTGAAGTTTCTTTAAAGTTTAGCAGGGGTATCAGAGGGGAAGGCTTTGAGGAAGCAGAGCCCAGTCTACTGCTGCTGCCTTGCTGGATTCTTGCTCTGTACAAGCCTCAGAGCACACAGTCTGTGACTCATTCTCTCACGTCTGCAGAACCAATTGCTGGTTTAGTACCCACCCACAAAAGCCTGCAAAGGCCTCACCAAAAACCTGCTAAGCACAGTAATCTTCACTCAAATGGACAAAAGCAAAATCCTTACTTCTCCTGCTTCCCTAGGCACAAATACAAACTAGAGAGAGAGAGAGAAGGGAAGGGAGTAAGACCAGCATAATGCTGCTTTAATGATTCCAGCAAGATCAAATATCAAAAGAACAGCATGATCTACTAAGAAAGGATAAAACATAAAACATCCACATGCCCAAACATAAAACTAAAGCATAAAAAACTACCCATTAAACCAAAACCCAGAACTACATCCCACAGCAATCAAGAAATCATTGTGAATTTTTCTGCACCCAAAATCCACATATATTTTTCGGTCTGCTCAAACTGGGAGATGATGATAGCATCATCTACCTTTCCTGTAATTTCAGATTAAAGTGTCCAATAGAAATGGCATTTTTGTTAAAATATTCAAAATAAGTATTGTTTCTAAGTTGTAGACTGCAATCAGAAGTGGGAATATATTATATTCCTTAAAAGGTAATTACCTTGCTTACTGTAAACAGTGCATTTGGCATACTACATTTGAGCATGCAGAAATACTCAAACCAAATCCATGTATATGTATCTTCAAGTAAGAAGCAACATTTTTCATCTCCCATCTCTGCATTTTCACAAATTCATTTTATTGTATGTATAAAAACCTTACTTGCCCCTGAAAGACTTTAAATCAACTCAGTTCAAGTCTCTGAGCCAGACCTCTTTCTTTTTCTGCCAAGAACCTGGAGTTTCTTTTCTGGCTGCAAATAATTTTTCTGTTCCTATAGAAAAGGATGTAAATCCATGCTGTTCTCCATTTAGATTTGTCTTTAGAAATTCCATGGGGATCTTAGGGGAAAACTTTCCATTCAGTTTATCTCTGGAGTTTCCTGAACTGACAGTTCAGACATAGATTTATCTTTAATACTCCTAATTTTTGATCTTTTTTTTTCTCCCCCACTTGGAAAAGCTCAGCAATTCATAGAAAAATATTACCAGGTATTTTCAGTCCAACTACTTTAGTTCTCTGAGTTTCAGTCCTGCTCCTCTCCTATTTTAAGCCATGTGACATGGCAAGTTCACATAGCTCTAACCAAATCTTCAAAGGACAGCACAGCCTCACTAAAGAGCATTTGGGCTAACACACTCCCCCACCTCTGCAGGAGAGGATAAAACCCTTAAGTATAGGTGAAAAGGAACTGTAGGAGTAAGATTTGCCTCGGGAAGTACCAAAAAATAGATCTGTCTTGGCAGTAGAGCTTGTCTCTCAAGGTATAGAGTCACCAAGCTCCCCTCTGGCTACCTGTTAAGTCTATTTGGAGCATGCAAACTTCAGCAAGGCTAATCACAAAACACAACTGATAGTTCTCACTTTCAACAGGGAAAGCAGGTAATAAATACCCTCTGGAGAGCCTTTTCCTGGGATCTGAAGTTCCCAGGAGACAACATCACAGGCTTCAAGCCATGGACACGAGTAGCTGTGGGACTTCTCATGAATATCAGGACTTCAGCAAAGAACAGACAAGTTTGGTCACTCCTGCTTTTGCAAATCTATACCCTGACACACACCTGCTCTGAGCGGCAATGGAGACTACTGGGTTTGTCTCCTCTAATTTAAAAGCTTTATGCTACACACAATTACCCCAAGGCAGTAAAACATGATCTATTTCAACTTATATTTGATCTGCTCTTTCATGTAGGCACAAAGAATATTGTAGCTTTTCATCAATTAGAGTCCTAGGATCATTGAATTATTTAGGTTAGAAAGGCCTTTAATATCATTGAGTCCAACCATAAACCTAACACTGCCAATTCCACTACTAAACCATGTCTCCAAGTGCCACATCTACACATCTTTTAAATACTTCAAATTAAACTGAGCACAGTCAAGCAGCAAGACCTTAATTAACAGCTCCATTAATATCTGTGCTGTGAGTATGATCACATACAAGAAAAAAAATTACCACTGTGAAGATTTCATCTGTACGTTGTGAACTAAGCCTAAAATCTGGTGGCATTGTCCTTCAACAACTTTGCAAGTTAGGCAAGTTGCACAAAGTTCAACTCTTTACAAAACTCATAGATGTACAGAGCCAGCTATTTCTAGCCAAGCTACAGAACAAATTTCACAGACCCTGAAATTATTTCATTTGTCAACATCAACTGATTCTTTGCCCATCAGAGCTGAGTTATTTTAGAAGCACTTTTTTAGAACACCTGAGCCAGCAGATGCTCTAGGCTACACAGGAACAACTGGAGAAATACAGCCTTCAAATGATGGAAATCCCAGAAATCCTTGGTTGGTGACAATACCCAATGTACTTCTCATAAACTGAATAACAAAACAAAGTCATCTGGGCACTCCCATAGCTAAAAATATACCCAGGGTCTCAAAGCAGGGTGAGGATGGCTTGGAGCCAATTTCCATGGTGCCATAACTGGGCAGATCTCACTCCCTCAGCTGGTAGATACACCTGTACAAACTGTGGCTGCCCTACAAGCACACATTAAAACCACTAGAAGTTCTGTATGCCCTCTTCTCATCCACAGGAGGACAGCATCACAACAGAAGCACAAGGAGGAGCTCTCAGCAGCCTTTACAATAACCCTGCATTAGGTCTGTAACATCCTTTCTGTTCCCCCAGCAATACAAGCAGGCAATGCAATTTAAATCACAGGAAAGGCTGGAAGGCAATGAGACAAACCAGTTTCTGATGGCATGATTTTAGAAAGCATGCTTTATTGCAATTGAGACTCATGAACAACATGGGGTTCTGCCTTCACAGAGAAAGTGTCATCTTTTTCACAATGGAGAAAGCAGAGAGTCTGTCCAAAACCAGGATTAGAGCCCAGCTCTCTGCAGTATTATTTTAACAGTTTAATAACAGCCCCAAGGCAGCAAACAAAAATCCCCTATTAACTTAAGCAGGAACAAAACTGAATCTTCTTGTAAAGTAGAGTCAGCATTGCAAACATAAGGCTTATGCAACACAGGCTAACTCTTTTCTCCTTTTGGAAGAGTTAAATAAGGTATAATTAACTATCATATTACACTATTTAAAATAAGCAAGTCCTCAGCTTTGTAGTTATAGACTGTACTGCTCAGCTGAAGATCCCTTAGTCTATTAAGTATTTGCTAGAAAAGCGTATTTCCATCTAATTCATGCTACCAGCCTTAAAACCAAAGGTCAAAAACAAGGAAACAACAGCTTAATTGTAGTTAAGAAGGTCTTGGATGGAACCCAAAGCTGACTAGAACCAAAATCTTCACAAGAGTAACAGAAATTCAACTTTTGCATTCTATTTAATTAAATATGATTTTTGAGAATCAGTTTATATAAAAAGAATTTTTAAAAACAGAATCTAATTTTGAATAAAACTTGAATCAAATAAAGTGTTTGATCAGATTTTAAGTTTATGTACTTTTAAGCTATAAAAACATTTGTTTGCATATGAATGAATATTTGTACTGCAGATGTTCCATACCTGTTTGCATTTTGCAGGACAGTTGCTTTCACACGTTTTTATCTCAATCACAGCACAGAGTAAACTCAGATCTAGAACTCCATCTCTCATTTCAAGACAATTATGACTGAAGCCCACATAATGTGGTTTTTTTCTTCATTCAAGCAAACTCACTTTTCTTTTTCAATTTCAGTATAAGTCTCCTAAATAGAATAGTTTGTCATAGACTTTTAAATTCTCCTGTACTGAATTAAAGTGACAGCGAGATTTACTGCATAAAACAGAATTTGACTTTTGTATAAGGATTAAGGGAAACTACTGCTTTCTTTCACTGCATCACCAAGGAAGTGTTTACACTTACAATCAACATTGTATTACTTTTTATACCCTTTGGATGACAAGTCAATGATCTCTTGTCCCCTTTCACCTCTCATTTTCTTACCAGCAGCTCTTCAAAACTTTTAATACAATATTTTGCTAATATTTCACTTGTAAACCTCGAGCTCAGTTTGCAATCTCAGTACAAGCAACAGCTCTGCCTGAGTACTCCCACACATTCTCTCCTCCTTCCCACGGTCACTCCCTATATTACCAAACATAATGGATGTTTGACAATTACCTTGAAGAACTACATAATGAAAAATGTAGCTTAAAAAGCCCAAACAAACCAAGACCAAACAAAGTTTAGAAATTAAGAAACTTGCTAACAAGAACTGTCCTTTTCCTCAAAACAAACAAACAAAAAAGACAGAAACAATCAGTGTAGCATGTTGACCATAACAGGCAGGAATAATATTGCCCAGGGTAATGCCAAGAATCACTTGGAACAAGTAATTTTTGCATCTTGGCAGAACCACCCTTCAAGAAAAAAGGCCATGCCTACAACCAGCAATTACCCAGAGATGACTTGCAGTGGTAGTTATCCAGATTACCTCTCCATGGACCCAATCCAAAGCTCATTACTGGCAACAGGCTTTTGAAACAGCCCTGTTACATTCTTTTTCCACAATGGAAAAATTCTATATTTAATTGATAGACTGGAAAGAGTCTTCAACTCTTTGAAGTCTGGGATTAACAAGAGAAAAGGACATAATGTTTGCCTTTGGCTTGGCAAGCAATACCTTGGGGGGAAAAACCTCTGTGATCTAGAAATGATGCAATTTATACAGTGCTCAGTATGGTGCAGGTACCTCAGAAGATACCTTTACAATTAAAGGTCTGGAGATAGTGAAATTACCAGTTGCTCCCTTTTAGCAACACAATTTACTGAGACTTTACCAATAAATATTTTAAAGAGAAGCATAAATGGTGTTCAAAAAATGAAACATTTTAATTAAAATAATTTAATCTGAATTTATTTTAGCACTATGCTTGCAATTGTGTTCAGACAACAAAAATAGAATAATTTAATATCAAATAAAATATTCAGAATCCTCTCATTTTACTATTTTATTGCTTTAGGAGTACATAATCCCTTCAAAATAAACAGTATTTTTTCTTCTTCAAGAAAATGGCCATATTTGAAGGAATTAGGACTTTCAGTCGAATTTCAGGCCACAGGACAGTGGTGGAATAAGCAGCCGATCCACATAAAAGCTGTTTTGCTTATTTAGTTTTCAGTGGGGTCAAGCCACTGAATTAGTTTGCAGTTTAAACAAATCATGTCAGTACAAAGCCAGAAAAATGTACAACAAAGTTGAGACAACTGGAGTCTTATACTGATGAAACTGAAGATAGAATTTCACTTTTTAATGTGATAAGTAATATTAAATACAGAGAAGTATATTTATTTGACACAAAATAATTATTCCAAACCCAAAGCATATCTAAATAAAAATAATACACAAACTCACATTTCAGGAATTCAGGAAGTTATCCTTCCTGAACAGCATAGTCTACAATCACTATTGTTATGCAGTGGAGGAAGTAACTGTGCTCCATCATCCCCAGAAATCTCTCTTTGCCAAGGGAACCATGTGTATTAGGAAATGCTACCCCCTATCGTCTGACTAGTCTGAACAGCTAACATCTCCTTAAAACTATCATTTTCAGGGGTTAAGCTTTCTTTTAACTCATCAACTTAGTCCTTCACTACAGCACTGTGACCCTGACTTTCCCTCTTACTGCTTCTTCCAATAGGAAAGCAGGCCAGAGCCTGAAAAAGAATTATTACTTCAAATAGCTGACTTTAAAAAAGTTCTGCATAAAAGTTGGAATTCCTTTTTGTCCATTTTGAGTAAGTACTACTTCAAATCCTTACATATTCTTTTACCCCTTTCCAAACCCTGAAAACTAAACTCTTCTAAAAGCCCTTAAAGATTTTATATTTAAATGCCTTTTCTAAAAAGCTGAAGTGGCAGGATCTGAAGACATGAGAGTGCTCTTGCAAAAGAAACTAGACAGTGATCTTTGAATTCAACTATATTATGAAAAATTTCTTAAAGAGCACACAAAAGGTATGTCCCTTCCCCATAAAGAAGGAAAAAGAGAAAAGAGGGAAACAATATTCTTTCTGCCAGAGTCCCTGCTTAAGAAAAGCTGCAAAATTCACTTTAAGAGTATTTAGGACCATGCCAGCAGGATATTAGATTTAAAAGAAAAAATATTTTTTCAGCTTATTCTACATTTAAACTGAGAAGTTCTACTTGGCTTACAGCACGAAGAATGAAAGAAAGACAAGGAGGAAGAGAAAGATTGCCAGGACAAAGCACAAAGTATAGTACAGACTGGGGAGCAAGTAGTAGGGAACACCGAATGGAAAACATAAGGTATAAGACCTAATTTAATTTGGAGTTGATGTTGATATCTCTGATTTTCTTTAAAAATAAACAAATTTGATTTCCTCTAGAACACTTCTACCTTCTAATCTCTATTTCCAGCTCTTTTGGGTAGAAAATAAGAATTGAGTAGATCTTAGAAAACAAGTACCAACCATTTAAGGGTGATTTTGATTAAATACAATACTGATGTGTCAACTTGAGAATGTCCACACTACCTATAAACAAACTGTGTGACAGGTCTTTTTCAATAACTGCTTAAGGATGGAAGTATTGCAGTGTATCATTGCTACTATTTAAATTTTCCTCAAGCCAGCAGTATAGTAAAGCATATCATAAGGCCTTTCTGACCTTGGTCTGAATACAAGTCAATGGTATGATGTAATGACAATTTGTTTACTGACACCATAAAGCATGAAATACAGGCTTTCAGATATACAATCAATAATACTCCATCCTTGCCCTCCAGACGATTTCCAAGGCAGGGAGAGTAAACAGCCTTCTCCCAGCTTTCTTAGTTTCCACAGCTGAGAGTGTAGGATGTTTACAATACCTGTCACTCAGAGCTCCCAAGAACAGACCAAATGTCAGCAGATCTAGCACTGATTTCATCACTGACTGCTGGAAACATGCAGATGTCAAGTAATGGGAGGAAAAAATCCATACCCATGACCATATGAATCCAAATCAGTGTTAAGTTCTTTGTGAACAAGATGGAGGGTCTAAGAAAGAAGTCCAAAGTAAGGCTGAGCTTCAGCATCTTCAGAGGACAGCCAGTGTTATTGCCACCATGGTACTGCAAGGCTTATTGCCAGCTCACTCCAAAGTACTCCTGTATGTCCTGAAGTTGTGCCTGCAGAAAACAGAGAATTCACCATTTTAATGAATGCACACAGCAGAAAAATGTTCTTTGCATTCTACATTTAAGAGCTGTCATGTAATTTCCAAAGGATTGGAAGCTTTTAACATGATTTAAAGGTGATATTTAGAGTTCTGGCTCACAGAATGCCTACACCATCTAGCTTATTTTTAATTAACAGTGGAATGATGGTTTGGGGACACTTTTGAATACTGTGAAGAAAAGAACACTTTTAAAGATATAGCTTGGTAAATTGAAGAGTTTGGTTAACTAACTTGTGGCTGTTAACAGCAGTCTAGGTACATTTGAGATTGTACTTTCCTCTCAAACATTTTAAGTATTCAGTTTCCTTGAAGGCATCACCTCTAAAAGGGAAAAAAAAAGAAACAACACAATTTTTTTTTAAAAAAAGAGAATCTAATCAGGAAAAAAAAAAAATCTCATGTAGAACAAAAGTCAAAGTCCTGAGAAGAGTAAAAAACCACAACCATGTTCAAGTGACCAAGGACATGAATTGTGTTACAGAATCACTGCAATGTACTTTAAAAAAATTAATCTGCTATCAAAAAGGTAGAGGAGCTTTTCCTGAGAGCATAACCCATGGAAGGGTTGCCACAACACTAGTACAGTACTCATCATCATATGAACACCATTTATAGCACAGTATATTGGCCAGCTTTCTGAGGAAACAGCTGCTCTGTGGGCATCAAGTATGTCGCATTTGGACCAAAGTAACTATATAGTTTTCTCCTCTACCATTACCTACCTATCAGTCCAGTACTTCTGAAATTCAGGATAGATATCTAAAAGCCAGTGCCTGGAGAGAATCCCTTTGGTCAGGAAACATGAGCAGCAGCAGGAGGGGAAAGAAGGGGACTATGTAATTGTCCATTGCTTGACCATCCATAAGGATGCCTAGAGATTTGCAGGAGGCTCAAAAGCTAAAATAGATCTGAAGGCACCTTTACCATTTTTACCTTCTAGTCTGCTATAGAAGAATATGGACTACGAAGGCAAAGGTGGCACAAATTTTAAGAATTAAAATTTTTCTTTCTTGAGCTGTCTGTCCCCAGTAAATAATTTTTTTTTGGTCAGCAGTTAAGCAACCAATACCAGTTCTCCACTAAGAAGATGCATTTCTCCTGAAACAACTTTACATGTTAGTGGGGTCTGTTGGTTGGATCTGTTTCTAGGGCATATAATAGAAAAGGAAAGTCCCTGTCTTCAATTAAGCAGCCACACCAATCAGATTGCCAGGTAGCCCTACAAGAAACAGCCTGGCATTGGCTCAACAATGAATCCAGCAGTAGAATCAAAAGCATAAATAAACAATAAGAAAAAAAGGAACAAAGTAATGGAGCTGCTCTCTCAGAGAAAGGAAAAGGAGTAAATCTTAGAATAATCCAGGTGGAACCATCTCAGTAGTTAATCTAGACCCAGGTCCTCCTGAAGGCAGAGACAGTTTTGAAATCCCACATGAACTGCTGCAAGAGACCTTACATTTCTCATTCAAGGTTTTGCAGATTAAGTATGATTTGCAGAAGGCACTTCAGCCCTTTACAAGAGAAAGCTGAAAAATAATATTGTGGTAGTCTCTGATAGAATTTACCGCAGTAGACTCAATCTTTAGCTGACAGGTGTCTGATATTTCCATTGCTAACAGATCCTACTTTCATCCTGTAAGAGCTATGATGATTCTTTTCTATATTTAAAACATCAATCATGATATAATCTTGATGTGCATCTTTTATTACCATTGGTTAGAATTGCTATTTACAATTACTTTTTCAACTTCAGGGCTTAAAATCAGACAGCTGACTTAGAAAATATTAACTTACTTTATAGTCTAACATTAGAACAGTTCTTCCAAGTTTAATACATGGAACAAAAAAATGACCCTTCTCCCAACAAACTAGTATGTCCCCAATAAAAAAACCCCACACTACTATGTAAATTCAGAAAGCATTGATATTGTATTTGCTAAAAAGTAAGCAGAAGGAAAAAAAACCCCAAACTGTCTATAGCAGGAAAAAATTCTGCTTTCAAAATAAGCCTATAAACTACTGGAGCTGTGGGCCTCCTATCTAAGAAAATTGTGAAAGCCAGTGCTGTAACAGGGAACATACTGTCAGCACACAGAGAAGAAAACTTGTCAAGGCAAATGATGCAGTGACAAGGAAATACTCAAAACATATGAAGCAAAAAGAATCTGTAGTTTCTGAACAAGAAAAATCAGAATAAAAACTAAGTAACATATTATGGTCTCACAAAATCCCAAAGACTTTTGAGACTTCTTATATAATCTTCAGCTTCAGCATTTAAATGAATGACCCAAGTGACTTATGAGTTTAAAAGTCAGTTTTACATATATATTTCAGATGTGCTTCTGAAAGGTCTACCAGATTACTTCAAATAATTTAAGAAAATCTTCTGGCAAGAACTTCATTCATACTCGACACAGTAATTCCTATTCTAAAGGAACTACAGTCAAAAGGAATGACAGAAGAACATGACAGCAATTAAATTATGACTTTAAGCACAGGTCTACTGTATTTGTACTGCTTCTCTGCTTTAACTTCTGAATTGTTTCAGGTGGCTATTCCCTTTTCTGCTAATATTTAAGCGTCAAAGATGCATCTAAGGTGATATACCTGGGGAGAATAAGAAGCTACATATATGATACCCCCTTGCAAAGAGAGATGCCTGCCATGTGCCAGGCACAGTTCCTCATCTATGCCTAGGTACCCAGATACAGCAACCTGCCTGCTCAGCTTCCATTGCAAAGCACTTCTGTAGGGGTCTAAGAAATACAGCTGGCAATTTGCCAGCAAGCCTTGCACAAAGCTAGGCTAAAATCCTTCCCCTGAAGGATCTAGGGGAAGGCCCTACCTGCACTGATAGACACACAAGTGAGCATGGTCTCAGCAAAGATAGCACAAAAGGATTAAGTACTGCAAAAAAAGCTTTAACCCTCAGATCTCCAAGAGGCAAGGTGTTAGTGACATAGTTATTTACCTGATCCTAAAACCTGCTCACCCTCCCTTGGCTTCAGTCTCCTACACTTGAGGAATATGACTGTAAAATGTAGTACAAAGAGTTAAGTAAGAAGGAGCTGCTAAAAGAATGCAGTGCAACAACAAACTAACAGCACAAAACTAAAGCTGCCCTGCCATCACCTGGAAAGAAGAGACTGTGAGTTGCCTAGTAAATCCCATACTATAAAGAAACCGCAGTCACTAATGTGCTTTCATTTTACAACTAAGCACAAAAGGGAAGGATTGAAAAGAAAACTTATTCTGTAGCAAGTTAGATATTTAATTTGTGGTAATGACAACAAGCTGGGTGTCAACATGCACAAATTACTCACTGCTTACTTTAGAGAACACTTCTTATAGCCAGAACCACTCAATTACATCACCCAAAAGCACAGGACTACAAAATAAAGAGAAATTACCCTGTCTGCAAACAGGGAGAACATTAAATATAGTGTAAGGTCTAACTACCTCACAGGATTGTAAGACGAGCTGACTTTATGCTACCTTCTGGGTACTCATGGCCACCTAAAAAAGCTAATCTTTCTGCTCTGCATCAAGCACACCATTAAAATGGGGGCAAATATCACTGAACACTGTAAATATGCCACTAGCAAAACTAATGAAGAACTATATACATAGGAAGGCCTCTTACATTGCCTTTTACAAAACAAAACTATCCCAAAACCTTCCTCAAAATACTTAATGCACACAGTGAAGGTTAACTTGCCTACACAGAGGCTTACTTGACCCACCTCCAGTCATCCACTTAAAAGGCAAAATACTTGTGTTGAATCCCCCTTCTGAGTACAGATAGCTTAAAAAGGAGCAGGCCCAGGGAAGCTAGCTATTTAAAACTCTTCCTTCTTTGCCTGGTGGAATCCTGGAGACTGTGCGGTCTTTACATCTGGAGATATTCCCAGTTTACCTCCTTCACTGATCAGCCACCCTTCAAGAAGCGTAGTATAGAGGGTAACAGCCATGTCAGTTTGAAATAAGAATTGACATTCAGACTTGGGAAGGAGCAATCACAGTGTCAGGCATCCTTAGAACTTAGCTAGTCTGGTGGATCCCCCTTCCTATGTCTCCATCTCTGTGTGGTAACCACAAAAATAACAAACCTCTCACTACTGCTGTTCTCCAACAAGAAGGAAAATTTCTCTCCAAATTGCTAAGCTTTCTTTCTCACCTGCCTGTTTCTGCAAGGCCACACAGTTTCAGTGAACACCTTGTTATCCTGGTAACAATGCTTTACTATAAACTTTCTCAAAAAAAAAAAAAAAAAGCCTGGCATGCTTCTAAGATTACTTCAAGCCCATGACAATGAATTCTGGTTTTTTTCCCATCTGAAACACTGTGTTCCACTTTAGAGACATATATTTATATATATGGGTATGTAAAGACAATCCCTGGAGTCTCTGTCTGATGCGGAAGACCTAAAAATGGAGGTGGATCTCAGGGCTCTCCTTGACCTCTCCTTTCAGCTTCAAAGAAAGAAAATTACCCCATTCATTTTCTTCACATATCCCATTCATTTTCTTCATGTATCCCATTCATTTTCTTCATGAGCCTTGCAACTATTTAAAGGGAAAGGAAAAAAAGAAGAGGCTTCCTTTCCCATATAACTGCTATACGACACACAAAGAAATCTAAAAACAAAGTCAATATATTTTTAAACTAGGTAAAAGAAAGATTTGTATCAACAATTTTAAACTTTTTGCTTCAGAGAGACAGAGCAAAACAGTGGGAAAAGAACAGCCACCACACACACAAGCCACAAAATAAGGTGGAACAGCCCAAAATACATAAGAAGGCATATTCTAGGCAGGGAATTATTTGAATGAAAAATATTTCAAACACTATATAAATATATAAACTGCCACCAGATGTCAGTACAGCCTAGAGAATTACTAGTACAACCCCCTACTCCAGGCTAATAAGAATATTTATTTAACATTCCTCCCAACTGTCCAGGTACATAAATCCAGCTCTTCCTCAAATCCTGAATGGAAAAAAAAAAATCACATACAACAGATCTCATTTGCACATTATCAACATGAACAAAACCCAGCAAAGCTGTAAGAAGAGGCCTGAACTTCTACTGCCTCAAGACAACAAGAACCAGATTGATACTAAATAATCTAATATTAAGGTTCAATGCCCTCCTCTCTCATGCTCATCAGATTCTCCAGAAATCAGTCTTGGCCCCACACATTCACATTCCCACTGTTCCTAAATAGCTTTAGTCTCCTTAGATTATGCTGCAAAGTGACAGGGAATATTTAGCAATGAGGTTGCTAAGCTAAATAAAGCTTTTCTGCAAAACAAGCATTATCATGTCTGTCCTTGTGCTACAGCACAGGCTCTCCCCACACTCTCCCCCCCTCTGATTTTTTATAAGAACTGCGAAGGAAAGTGTTTCCAGAGCAGCCCCAGCTTAGGAGATTTTGCTTTGAAACTTCTAACAGCAGACCTTATCTAACTTCTTCATGCAAATAAATATATAAATCTATGATTTCCTGATGGTAGAAATTAATTTCAGCAAGACTTGCATATAAACAGTTTTTCTGCTCCATGTCCAAATTCATTTACAAACTTGGTTACTAAAGCTATTAACTAGAGAGGTTTCACAGGCTACTTAAAAGCATTACTGCACAGGTTAAAAAACAATCAAAAAAAGGAAAGAAACCACTCTCCCATGCAAAACATAATCTTTATTATTTAGTCTCAGCAAGAATTTTCAGCTTTTTTGTTTATAGATTGAACTTCTTGTCCTACCACAATCAACAAGGCTTACTTTGAAGCAAAAAAAAATGAAGCAGAAACTGTAGAAACCAAGAAGAGAATTGTTAAGTGATTAAGAAACCTAACTTAAAATTTTTGCTTGGCAAAACTTCTGAATGTTAGTGAAATCATGATTTCTATTTTGGGAGAAATATTCAGCTAAGCAAAGCAACATACATTAACCTGTGGAAACTTACATCAGGAAAACTTGCTTACATAAGAGTAATGTAACAAATGCATATAATTTTAATACTGGCTTATTGCACGGTCTTACAAAATCTCTTATTTTCTTACTAAATGCAATCAACTCAGTGCATGTATCATCTTAAGTCTAATGCAAAAAACTTTAGAAGTTATATAATTAAAAGAAACTTGGTGAGTAAAAAACCATGAACAAAAAAATCAACTTTTTAGGCCAATGGTTTGGAAAAAATCTTACTGAAATATCTGTCTTGCCTTATAGGGCCATTCCAGCACAGCTCTGAGGTTTCAGCTTCAGTTTTAACCCTAGCACACTTTTGGATTTCCTTTCCACAGTTTCACATCTCAGGCTGAATAAAACAGAGAGCAATAGAAATGCAAATACACAGAGATTTTTTTTTTTTCTGAGCATTTATGTTTTCTTAACAGAGCTCGATAACTTGGGATATTAATAGGAAAAAGAGAAAAAAGAATGCAGAGAGACAGCATCCTGAAAGTCATATAATTTTGGAGATGGAGTACGAACTGCCTGTAACTCTAAACTGAGCAGCAGCAAATGCAAAAAAAAAAAAAAAAGAATGTTAAGTAAATCACTTCACAGGAAACACTCAAACCACTTAAAGCAGAGCACCTCTTAATTTCATACCTAAACTAAGCCTTGGAACTTCCCTTCAATTCAGGTGAGCTTTGTAGTCTCAGAAGTTTCTCCTGGAGGAGCCTAATCACCGACTCAAGAGGAAAGGCAAGGTTTGTTGCAAACCTGAGTAAGTGCTTAATTAAACAGAAAAACTATAAGCATGTTTCACCTTGCTTTTGAATTTCATTAGGAAACCTTTCACAATTCCTATTTTGTTCCATACAACTGCACGTCTTTGTCAGGTTAAAACAAGAGGTAATTTATGTGCACGCTCTAAATTGGAATTTTTAATTCCTGAGTCTTGGCTCTAATTGTAACAAGGACCCTTGAGGCTCATAGTTTCTCTGTTAACTTCCCTCCCTTAAATTCCCTACACGTAAACACTTGTTTCTACAACGGCTCTTCTGCAAGTCATTTTCCCCCCACTTTTTGCACATTCAAAACATGCAAAAACCAAACCCAAGTGTCTCCGTTCTTCACGTGCCACTTGCTCAGATCAAGTTCACTATGTCCAGACGATAAGTACTATTCCAGTTACTGTCTATTCAGCAAATCTCAAGAATGTTACCAGCACTGAGAGTACATGACTCAATAGCCAGCCTGCACACTATGTCAGAATAATAGAACAATGGGCTCCTTTCACCCAAGAAATGTAACTCATTCAAATCAAAGTTTTAAGAACACAAACAATTTCAGATTCTGTAGAAGCAAAACTGCAAAGATGCACTTCAAAGTTACTGAAAGTTCACATCAGCAGCAAAACTGGGGAGGAAAGAAGCTTATAATCAGTTACTATTTAACACAACTTAATTTCCTAAAGTCTTTTAAAGTTCACCCTTGAGTGTCAAAGGGGTTTCTGGATTCTTCTCTACCTAAATTATGTGCAGCTATCTTCTAGTGTTTCCTCTACACCCACCAAGCAGTTAGCTCTGCTGCTGAATGCACTATGGCAAATGGCATTCAAGCTGTGAGACTTTGAAAGAGGCTGGCATTTCAATAGTTATGCCCATGCAGATGGAGAATGGTGGACACATTTTTGCCTCAATGAAAAAAGTTCTAGTTAAAGATGCTTTTAAAAAAGGGAAATTGCCAGCCTGAAATGCTGTCATTTCTACATGGACAAGTAGGAATAATATTTGGCACTATGCTTGAAATACTTGTACATTTAATTTTTCTTTCCAATGCTGGCTTAAAAGTTCTGTTATAGTCAAAAGTAAGAATTAAGGAACGCAGGAAGCATCTTCTATTCCTAGTGTCTTATGGTTACTATAACCACGTTAAAATAGTTATGTTCATTTGTTTTTAAAGAAATCCCCTTTTCAAGGACTTAAAAATAAGTTTAGTGGCAAAGAATGCCTTATTAGGGAATTTTCATCCTTTAATTATTTTGCCTCTTAGATGACTCAATTATTCTTTAAATATCCAGATTTCCATTTCTTCTTTAAGCACAGTAGTTGCCTTAACCTTCACTTTCCTATTTCCATCTCAGATCTTCTTCAGGTTAACTTGGCAAACAGTGCTCTTGCCAAAGTTCAAAGATATTTGCTGTATTCCATCCCTGTGTATTTTGAGTTGCCAATCTTTTCTGTGACAATCCAGAACCAGGTCTTCTATTCTGCTACCCCCTCCTTCCCTCCTTATCAGAAGATATTCCATTTGTTTTTAGAGTGGAGATCCTTAAAAGCTCTTCTGCACATTCAATCTGCAATTTAAAAAACCCCATCCACTTTGTGAACGTAGTCCAGAAAACTGCCTCTACTCTATGTCCAATGTCACACATGAAATCTTTCTTCATCTCTCCAACACCTCAAAAAAAAAAAAAATGCCTGCTAACTCTAACACATAATTAATACTTGCAACTCCACAGACCTAGCCAAACATCCAGGTTTGCAGATTGTTTATGCATAAAATCTAAACTGAAGTTCTTTCAACCGATCCTTACATTTTGATCCCATGCAGCAACTCCTCATCTTCCAGGTTCACTTTTACACCACATTCTCCAAAGAAGGAAAGGTAAAAATCTTGTTGTGACCAGAATAGATTCAGGAAACTCCTGCCAGAAAGAATACTCCAAGAAATCTTTATATCCTCTTAGGGCCACCTGTCTCTCCTCAGGTGAATCAAGCAGCAGCTATTGTCACAGTCTAGGCCTATCAAAATCTGCAACCTTCCTTGCCCTTAGTAAGCCTTCTTCTCTAGCTCCAGTATCACACAAGGACAGACTTGGCACCCCACACTGCAGTTTATATTACAGCTCGTTCAGGCTTTCTTCTTCATCGTGTCTTAACAGAAATGCAATTTCCACCCTCACAGCCTCCCTCAGAGTCCTCCTCTTCACACTGTCCACACATACCAGTCACACCAGTGCTGCCTTGCCCCATGCTCCACCCATTCATGGGTATGTTCATGTACCCACTGCAATCCAGAACTGTGCCAAGGACTTCACAGAAGTCACGGTGCTCAGCACCACCACATGCTGCAATCACACTGAACATCTGACTGACAATTTATGAAGTAATTTAACCTATTTTTGGCTAAGGCTGACTAATTAGCAATGTCAAAGAAAAATTTGAGAAAAAAAGAAAAGGCATTATTGAAGCAGCAATGCTGGAACTGAAAAAATATTTTTTTTTTAGCAATAAAATCACCACTTCACCATGAACACAGTAAAAAAAACCAAAACCTCACCTGAACATACTTTCTTTTCTCCTAAACAGGCAGTAAACTTAAAACTTCTTTTGTAGTATTTCAGTAAGGCTTATCACTACGGTATGTGAGCAACCCAAAGAAGATCAAGTTGCTCATCTGTATTAAACAACAGTTGCTGCAGGTTGAAAACAAGCAGGGCTTCAGCCGTACAGGAACTCAGCTGAGGTTTCTGTTTGGCAAAGATGATGTATTTGAAACAAGGCATGGACCCAGATTCCATTTGATATGGTTCTTCCTGATGCATAGATTTCAGGTAAATTCAATAGCTCCTCTCCTTCCCCTCCATGGAACAAAAAACTTTTCCCTCTGTGTTCTAACAGGATTAAGTGTCGCATTTAAATTTCATCAAACTCCACTTTGTTCTCTAAGCCCTTCTCTGAAGCAGCAGACTGCTGCTGAAGCAGGCACAGCTTCCCCTACTCGCTAACATCACGGACATGCTGTGGCAGGGATCCAAGCTCTGTTTTCCTGCAGAGGATATAGCTTCTGTGGAAGTGAACAATCTCCAGCGAAAGCTTAACACATCGTCCCATTTCCTCTGTTGGAAGGGAGTCTCCCAGCTCACGCTCTGAACAAACAGAGTCCTGGAGCCAGCCCATGGACAGTGTTTACAGAAACAGCAACGTCACCAATAGCACAGATTCGGATACTTTGGAACACAAATAGTTTGAAAGAAAAGAGAAGCAGCAGTATTTTTTTTCCATGAAAAAGTAGTAAATTAAGTGTTAGTCAAATGCTGATACATTTTTTTAGCTATTTCATATGGAGGTTTCTTGAAAAAACACTTCTATTTAACTGTGGTTGAAGTAAATCTTATGCTGAACAAATGAACTGAGAGGTTCCTTTCAATTTAGCAGCAGTTCTGTATTTCCATCCCCACCTGTCCTCTCACTGCCTAACTTCCACATGTGCATGTGAGGGGCCTAAGTCATGCCAGTACACAATAAAGGAACACTTTTTTTTCTTGTAGGATTTGTTTCAATTTTTTTTAAATGCACTGAAAAACTTTAGACTACCCAAACTTTGTCAAAATATGAAGGCAGAGTACCTAAACTATTTACAAAGGTTCTGGACTAACTGTAATTCTTCATGCATGGACTCTGACAGCCTTATTTAATTACTAATTATTTAATTAGTAAAAACTTTTCACCCCTTAGCATGCTGCTAAGTATTTGTCTATTTTTATTTTATTTATTTTAAGGAAGTGGAACAATACAGTGATCATCAAAAATAGTACATCAAAATAGTACATGCTGTACCCTGTACTTAAACAAATAAATACAGAAAACTATAATCCAAGGGTAGGATATATAAATATAAACTCTAATTTTCACAGAGCTCATGAGAATTATAACCTTTGGAAAACCCAGTCCATCTGGTAATTGAAGTGGTTTCATTCTCACAGTTACTAACACAGGAATGGAACAAAAAGCTGCTCTCAGCACACATTCTGCCAATGTATCAAACATAATATCATATGGTCAATGTATAACACAAGGCAAACAGGCACAAGAGAAAAAGGCACCACATTTTTTTCTTGTTTTACCTCACTTCCAGTCCTACAACCTGCCTGGTGACTATGAGAGACACAGCTGATACAAAGCAAGAGGCAAAGAAGTGTCAGAGAAAATGTGAAAATACAGGCTCCATCCAAGAAGCAGGAAGGAAGAACTCAAGGGTCAGCTGCAGAAGTAAGGGCAGAGACAGGCGCCAGCACATGAATTTTTTAAGCAAATGGCTTGGCAACAGAAATAATATCTTAAAAAGTTTCTGTGCCCAGTGCCTCCCACATTGAAGTTCCAAAATTTGATCATGTTCCTCTCTTCAGGGCTGTGAATTGTGCTAACATGGAATGGTGCTACTCACGTCCAGAGCTTCTCTCTGCACAAAACTACTGAGCAGGCTACTTCTCAGAAAACCTAATTTGCGAGAAGAGTCTCCTAGACCCAGCCAAACAGAGGCTTTATTTTCTTTCACAAATCTTAAACCATCAGAAAATCTAAATTGCTGCATAGGAAAATAATAAGGTAAAATACAATTTAAATAAATAAAGCAACTGCATACAGTTCTGCCTGTGCCCTTTCTGGCTAAAGACGAGGGCAGGCAGCTAGTTATTTCAGACAGACTCCATATCAACCTCCTGACCAAGCTAAGTGAAAGCCTGCCAAGAATTAAAGGGAGAAGAAAGGGATGTAAGCAGCTCGGGTACTTCCTTTCTAGAGATATTTTTTACCAGCACTGCAATTCTCTGGGTCTTACTGAGGGAACTGATGTGTTAGGTAGAGTTCAGCAACATTCTGATTTTACCTTCTGTGCTGAACACAAACCCAGAGAGGGCTGAAGGCAAGTGGCACACGGGCTGGTCGTTAGGAGGCTATGTAAAATAGTGAGAGCACCTCGTGATGGTGATTAAACAGCCATGATGACTGCCTTCCCTCCTAGCCCGACTTATGTTTCCAGCTAGACACACTCTACCTTCTCTTCGAGGCTGCAGCAACTCACCTTTGCCTGCTCACAGCCTCAATGGGCTGCACAAACTGCACTGAGGTTACCACAGGATGGTAGCAGAAATGATTCTGTCATCACCATTAGACACTTCAGAAAAGGTCAAAACCTAAATTTTAGAAGCACAGTAATAGATGCACCCTCTTCATAACAAAAAATCTGTCCTTATTGCTGCTCATGCCAGTGCAAGGAAACTTTGTTCCCTAGAGCTCAGCAAAGTAACACCTTCTGCCAACACAAGAGCAGTGCCAAGACATGCTAAAATGGGAACCAAAGAGGAAATTGAAAGTTAAGCTGGGTTCAGATTTTAGTTTTTTAAAAAAGTCCTTCATTCTGAAGTGATAAATGTGGAAGTGAGGATTAAAAAATGTTCAATTCTACGTCACGTGCCTTTGAATTCTTTGGAGAGGTAGAAAGTTGGCACAAATCTTCTGCATTAGAATTCATTGCAACAGTAATTTCTGTGAGAAGATCTGAAAGCACACACCTCATTTTCTAAAATGCAAATATTTTGCTCCTTGTTTAAAGTGTCTAGAGGCTTAAAATAAGAGTTGATATAAATCACAGTTAAAACCTGTAATATATACTTGCCACTAAGCATAACTGCATTCAAGATACATTAGTTACATTTTTGGTCAGCTCAAATAAATGTTTGTCCCACCAGCTGATATTTCCCTCCTAAGAGGAAAAAACTGGTTCCACAAATCCATTCCAGCAAATTCAAGAGTATTAGCAACATAAGCCAAAATGCAATCAAATAAAAGTGATGCTTTATTGCTTATAATGAGAACTAGAGGATATATATCTTCAGATTTATTTTCAGTAAAAAACTGATATTCTGCAAGATATTCCGTAATAGAGCTGAAGAAATTCAGTGCAAACTATTTCTCAATATATGATGGATGTCTCAACTCTGATTCTAGTTCATGATGCAATTTTAGCACATCCTGTTTCTACTCATATACTCACATAACATAACAGATTTGCTGCAAGCACAGAAACATCTTTGAAAAGTTAAAAATTACTTACTTCTAAGCAAAAGTGCTTTATCTGTACACATTCCACTAGGAGTTGCTGAATATCTAGGGACAAAATATCTCACCAGTATCCAAAACAGAGAGCATTCTACAGATGCAATTAAGAGCATTTTCTTGTTGTACAGCTTTCATGGAGGAGAATGCATATGACACTATCTTTAAGTCAATACACCCAGCAAGTATAGTCTGCCATCAGTTCAGAAAACTCTGCAAGAGAAGCACTGACAATGATATGACCAAGTCTAATCACCCATGTCCCATGACTTCAGAGAGTAAGCTCCAGAAGTCTGAAGGACTCAAAGCACCATTACCCTTTCTAGATGTACTTTAAATCTGTTTTAGCTATGAGTAGATGAGTATTCTTACATAGCCAAGAGGAGCTGTAGACAATAAGAACTTGTGAACACAAGGCAAACTGTGGGCATCTCAAGGAGAGTACACAGCCCCAATGTGCAAGCACTTCACAAACATTCAGTTGGTGGTGGAGAAAACTGACATCTATAACCACAGAAAAGTGGTAGACAGGCTTAGACCTGGGTCCAGCCAACACTAGTACAAGGAAGATGATTTTCATACCTTTATTTCATGCTTGTAGCTTTTTGCTTGTGTCTTAAGAGACGCACTTACACTTTCTTCCCCTCAATGTATGTCCACTTGGCAGTATAAGGGTTAAACTAGTATTACATCAGTAATGACATAAGATTTGAAACATTCCAAAATAACACTGTTCTCATACGCAGCAACTACAAAATGCCTGAGGTAAAAATGTGTCAAGTTCCAAATTTTAATTATTCAAACCCTATACTGAAACACTCACGTTCTCCTTTTCCTAAAGCTACCACTTTGATTCCATTTTACTAATGTGAAAAACCTGGAGATCCTCATCATGAGAAGGAGAATGCTCAGATTAGGAAACTTGCAAGCTCTTTTCAGTATGTGTTTGCATCTCTTTTACAATCGGATTTTCAGCTCAGCACACAGACATGGAAGGAAATGTAACATAAAAAAAAAGATCTTTTAACAAAGCTGCTATCTGCAGTCAGTTCCTCCCAGGAATGAAACACCCAACTTTCCAGGACAGCACCAGATATATTTGTATAAAACATCTTTGTGATAGAAATGAACAAAAGAACAACAAGGCTCCTTTACAGATTTCCTCATACAAGTCATGAAATCCTTCTGTGTAGATAGTTGCTATGGTGCAGACTTAAGGGGAAAAAGAGGGGAGATCAGACTTCTTGTTTACAGGTTTCCAATATGCTCCACTTGATCCATCTTGAAATTGAAACCCTTTAGCTTCCTGTCTTAAGGCTGTCAGATGGTAGAGAACAAACACAGTGTTAGCAACTTTACAAAGCCCCCACATGTTCTGCACAGAGCTACAGAAAAACATCCACATGGATTAGGCAACAGACAGGAGGGACAATATAGTTTCAAAGAGAATAAAAGCCTTACTAAATCCTGAAGGACTTATTCAAGGGAAAAGAGACTTACTCGGGGAATGAAATGCCAGATTACCTCTGAACATTGTCAACGCTTCACCACAATATAACATAGCATGGATCTATTAAAAAATACACCATTTTGACATTCTCAGGCAAAATCCTGATTCTTCTGAGAACTTCTTACACAGGTTTTATCCCAACAGGTATGCCTGTCTATTTACAGATTAAAGAAGAGTAAGACAAAGACACTTAGGGTAGGATTAAACTTGCACTAAGACACCTACACCATGCAGTCCTCTATAGTCAAAAAGCCTACAGAGAGATTCAGGTTACTCTACAGCAGACATCTGGGGTCTAATTCAGGCAAGTACTGTCAGTTTAAATGTCCTGGCAGTTTCACCTCAGTGGAAGTTGCTCCTGTAAACCCTGTATCCATCAGCATTATGCAATTTTTACCAATGCTTTAGAGCTCCAAGCTGGCACCTGGTTCAGGCAGGCGACCAGAGGGCTACTATCCAGCCCCACTACTCTACCAAGGGTATTTTTTTCCAGCTACAAAGATAGATAGCACAGAAACTTGGTGCAAAAGTATAAAACTTAAATGTTCTTCATCAACCATGAACAGAATGCATCTTTTATTCTTCTGACAACTGATAAGAATATAGTTATCACTTGCTGAATACTCAAGCCTCCTATTTATTGTTGTTGGGGGGCTATGCAAGAGAATTGGCCTTTGCAGTTACTTCTTTGGGGTCCCATGTTTTAAAGAAGCTGCCAAATGTAATTTCTTCCCTAGATCCTTTAGTCACTTGCCAGAAGATTAGACCAGATCTTTTTGCCAAAACCTTCTATTTAATCTATCTGCATGAACTGCCTTAACCAACTTATTTTCAGCATAGTGTAAAAAACTCACTTATACAGGACAGGTTAGTTCTCCCATTCAGTCAGTGACCAGTCTGGTTCTGTCATATATTGTGCTTCCACTGAACATCCAGGATGAGATAGAAGTAACCATCTGATCCAAGATAATTCCAAAGTTTAGGAACTAAATGATGAAGTCTTTCTAAAAAAACGCATAAAATTCCCTGCATGGACAGAGATGCCTTTAAAGACCTCCAGAGGGAGATCCTGTCTAATTTTTAGCATTTAAATTGCTTTGAACATCCATCTTAGGCACCATCAGTGACGCCACCAGCATCTTGCTACAGACTGAATATTCAGCTCAGTCAGGTCAGGAATTCAAAACTAAAAAAAGAAAATGAAACAACTTTCAAATTCTATGGCAGTTTTCTTGCTCTCTTTAGACTGCCATTTATTTATCCCCTGCTCCCAGAACTTCAGTTTGCCTTAATCTGTTTCTCTTTCTTCACCTGCTTACTGTTTGCACAAAGTATAAAAATATTATTTTCCATATTGTCACATGCCTGGAAATTTAAACTAATGCCCCAAACCATACTCCCCACTGTCGAAAACAGCCTTAACTGAAACAGTAGCATCTAATCTGTATTTGTGCTACCACAAGCACCACTAGAAATTTGAAGAAGAAAAAAATAATACCTGGAGGGTACTGATCTAGACTTATTTCCATTATTTTTTGGTTCTACCATCTTCTGGGATTTGTTTCCATGGGATATTAATCTGCTGGCTGTCAACCCAGAAGCCCTCCTGACTGTGTTCTGCTGACAGAAATCAGACCTTCACTAAGGCTAGACTGGGACAAAACAACTATAGGTTTTAAACACCTGAGAAAGCATTGTCCCTTCATATTTACAGGCATACTTTCCCCTTTATTTAACAAGCATCAGAACGATTCTGCTAATGTAGCTATAACCCATTTTTCACATCTTAGAGATAAAGGACACCGTGCAAGAAAGACATACAGTGCTTCTACAGCTATACCCTTTATACACAACCCACCCAATAGTAAGGATATTTAAGAGAGTCACATAGTTCCCATGGAGAGAGAGCTGAGATCTTGTCAGATTTTATTCCAAATCTACTGAAAACAGAAGAGCTTTTGCCAAGTCCATTCTGGCAAGTGTTTCCAGCATTATCCTGTCTTGCCAAACTGCATTTAGATTTTGCTGGACTTATTTACTTGTTCAAAATGCTCAGAGAAGTGGAACTATTTGTTGCTGTAGAGACTTTGGCTTACTTTGAAGATCTGGAACAACATTTAAAAGATGAATCAGAGACCGACTAACTTAGGAATTTGATCTGTTAACCTCAGCTCACAGCAATAGAGCTTGCTCAGTGTTAGAAGTAATCCACAGTGCAGCTACTTCAGGTCTGAGACCAGCCAACTCTCTGAACACTTAAATGACACTTTCAACATGCTGTTTTTATATAGCCAAGTTTTATCCCTCTCAAAAATACCACCCAACACAAGCTGTAAGATGACGCTGACGATCCTCTTTAGGGGTCAAAACAGCACAACCATGCTTCATGAAAAAAAAACCAACAACACAAACAAAAACCATCAGCATTCTTTGCTGACTACATGAATCCTCTGAAGGCTTGATTTTCAGAAGGCATCAAGCATCCAGTCTCTCTCTCAAACACAAAAGTACATCTCTTTAGGACACTGTAAGTTAAAGGCTGATCCCTCTCACTGTTGTGCTGTTGTGCACACCCTCACTCCCCACAGAGCCCGTCAGTTCTCTGCTTCCACCCTGTCACTGAGGCACGCAGGAATGCTTTTGATCAGATGCATCAGAGGTACACTGCTGACATATTCTGCCTGACAGAGTCATGCTCTACTGCTCAATACAAAAAACAGACTGAAAATATTTAAGTATTTCAAAAATTCAAATCTGCAGCACTTGTTTTCAAGCTTTTGGTACTGTTTCTCCCATGCTTGGCCATTCCACATTTTCAGCTTTACAAGTTTGCTTTTTCTCTCTTTTTTTTTTTTTTCTTTGCTAAGCCAGACATTCATTCTTCATGCCTCCCTCTATTTCCCCAACTCCTGGCACAGCCCACTGCCTTGCAATAGACAGCAACCTTGCCTTTCCTTTTCCAACACAGAAGCTATGTACTAAGACATAGCCATGGTCCAGCTACTCTCAAAGCACATACTGTCTTGAAAAAAGTACAAAATACCACTTAGGCTTATATAGTGTTACTCTTCTAAGTCCTCACTTAGAATTCAGACTGGAAGATGTGTAAACATATCCTACACTTCTGGTTTCTAAATGTGTACATGTATGTGTTTTGGTTGCATTCAAGGTGAACAGTACCACCTTGCTTACTAAGAGTTACAAGCAACCTACCATATGATCCATTTTCATCTTCATTGTACCTTTTCAATATTTAATTCACTTGCAAGCTAACAGGAATACCTGAGGATTTTTCTAGAGAAAAAAAACAAGAGAAAATAAAGAATCGAAGCCTGCCACTCTCTACCCCAGGGACTCAGTGACTGCTCTTCATCAATAGTTTTAAATCTGTTCATCAGATACATCATATCTAGACTTTTTACAATTTCAACTTTTTCTACCAGGATGTTTGGGCTGCCAAACCGAGTATCACGGAATATATCATAAAGGCTAGTGTTTGTATGAGGCTATCAATCTGCCTGACTTAACAGGAAATAAAATAAATAGACAATGTAATAAGTGAGTTCCATTTCCTGGTAGGATCTACTCAATTTACCTACTTTGGTCCAAGTCCTATTTCAGTATTTCTGTCCAAAACCACATCAAGCTGACAGTCTATAAGCAGTTGTAAACTCTACTCAGCCAGTTAAGCCCTGGTACAATTCAGTTTCTATCTGTAATCTGGAATATGCTAATTTTAGATTAGCAATCCACAGAGTTTTTTAATATTACTGCTCTCCAATTCCTTGATACAAGTTATTGGCATCTTCTAAGCTATGTCCTATTTTAAAAGCTGTGGTTAAACATCCTCCTGGCTTGCTAAAGTTGAAAGAATGCCATCAACATTTGTGTCTGACTACGCCCCAGTTTTTTAATGACAAGCCTGACAAGTCTATAGCATATTGGCTTTAAGCACTACTATATAATTTTGACTACTACCTGATCATGAGCACCAACATTAAAATCCTTTTGTGTCTAATAAAAGTCTTTCTTTTTCTCTCACTGTCCAGCTGTCCTCCCGCCATCCATGACATTTTCTTACTAATTTTATACATCACTTCATTATCTGCTAATTTATATTCATGGAATAAAAGCTGACAGACATCTATTTAGGGATTCCTTGTGGCAGGAGGAAGGGAAAGAATATTTTAAAGCACCGTTTCCACCTCTATTCTCAGACATTTTATCTTTACTATCTCACCTGATTATGGATTTTTCCACAACTAGTAAGATTTTTGTAAGCCATTCAAAAGTGCTACACCTTTTCAGCTCGTATTTGATCTTTTCCCTTGTGTTAAAAAGCTTTCTACCTTTTGAATTTTCCTTTGAAGAAAAAAAATACTAAATTCATCTGACTATAAACTGACTTCTAAGAGCAAAGATACGTATACCAGAGGTAGTTATCCCAGACTGGCTTGAAGCTAAAGGAGAGAAATAAGTAGGGCAACTGAGGACAAGTCATCCCATTCCAAAATACATATCTAAAATAAAACATGTAAATTGTCATGTAAAAGGGCCTCTCCTTATTCCTTAATGTAAGCCTAGAATAGTGCAGCTCAAATATATTTAACTGCAATACAGCTGTACTAAGTTCAGAAATATAATGCTTATCATAGATATTTCCTACCAATTTTCATGAACAATTAGAATCCCACAGAGTATTCAAAGGTAATGATAACCACACTAACTCACAGTGGGACAGAGAAACTACATTTCCAGTGGGTTTTCACCTTAAGACACAACCATATTTATTTTCAGAACATTAATAATTCCTATTAGTCTCTTTGTGAAGAAGCTTATGTATTCATAAAATAAGCACTTCTGAGGTACTTCACTGATTCAGATACCTGTATTATTGACCTGTCAACAGCTGTCACCTTTGCTCAGAACTGTGTATCTGTAGAGTCATAACCCTGGGCCTCATCTAACAAGCTCTGCAGAATAAATACACACATTTCAAGTAAGTCTGGCCTGTGTCTTTTAAGTATTTCTGAAGATGCTTCTGTGCATGCAAGTTTCTCTAAGAAGAGCTGGAGAAGGTTTAGCATACAGGACATTGTGCCAACTCTGCAGAGCCATGTGAGTGTTGATTTATGTGCTTTTCCCTCTGCTCCTAGTTGCATCTTGCCCTTGCCCTGTAAATTTAGGACCTAAGCCAGTTTGCTTGCTTTCACTGCTTTCCCTGCATTACATAGAAGCTCCAATTACTGACTGGAGTTTCTTAAGAGGCATCACTACTCAAACAAAAGTCCAAAACCCCTCATAGCAGGAATGATTTCAAGGAGATAGGAAGTAAATGTGCCTCACATAGGCTGCCATTTCATCATTGTTTAGTTTGTTTAAAATAAATTCTGTATGTTTTGAAAACATTTTGGGATGTTGATGAAGAACACTTATAGTGAGAGAATTAACCACTGCTATGAATCCCAGAATCACATCAGATATCTAAAAAGGCTTTCAGGTTACATAGCTTTTAACAATCAAAATGAAGAGGAACTTCACAGATCATTCTATCCTCCATAAATTAAATTGCTGAGACACTAATAAGATACTTGCTCTAATGGAACAGCAGCATTTGTACCTAATGCAGGTAGACTAAGTATTCAGCTTTATATTTTTAAGCCACTAATATCTGAGCAAGAGCTTCAGATAAGCACGTATTCCACTGAATAATGTCATCCACTACAGGCAAAATGCTAGCAAATAATTGTATTAAGAAATTCTAGAACACAAGGCTGGTTTACTTCACATAGCATGCACATCTAGGCAACGGGTAGGAAAAAAGCCAAACCATTTGCACAGCTTCCTTTGCCTCTTTCTTCTCCTTCTTCCCTGATACAGGGGGTTGTGTGTGTGTATATACACATATGTACACAACCTAATAAAAATACAAGGCAGAGTATATCAGCCTTGTATAGTGGAACATCTTAATACAATTACTTTCATGTTTATATATATATATAAAAATATATATAAAGGAACATTAAGGATATACAAGTTGTTATGCAGACTGGTGAAAACCTTTCTGGAGGAAGTAAAATGTTTTCACTGTTCTGCACAGAACAAAGCAGACAGCTTCCCAGAAATAGCAGCACACATCAGAAATGTGGCTATCAACTCTGCAAAGTCAACACTGCAATATGAAAATATTAATCCTGTTCTCTAAGTATACAGAAGGTGAGGAGGGCAAGAGGAAAAAGAGTACTATAAACATTACTGTAAGAACATTTCTTAACAGCCTATGGCAATCAGCAGAGTGCAAAAACTCTTCCCAAAGCTTTTACTACAGCAAAGTACTTAAAAAGGTTGTTGACTGATTAACCTTTTATTTCTGAGACCAAGGAAAAAGGTTTGAAAAGGATTGAAAAAGTTCAGGTCCATAACAGAGACTAATAGCATTACAGAACAACTGGATGTGGGACTTATTTCATGTACAGGCTGTGATGAAGACAAAAGCAAGCAGTTAAAGTTGCATCTAATGAATAAAGGCGAGTCAAGGAAAGGCAAAGAAATGAGTGATGTGGTGAAAGCAAAGAGACAAGAGATCTCTGCACAGCATCCTGGACAGCTAAAAGCCCTCTGTCCTCACACTAGAAGGGCTACAAAAGGAGTGCAATGAAGAACACAGAATGGCTCAGATGTCAATGCTCAAAAACCTACTACTGACTGAAATACACCTGGATGCCCAAAGGAGACTGCAAAAAAACTGCTCGGAGCAATATCCCTCTCTTCCACTGATAGTCTTGCCTTGCTACAGGCAGAAATTCTTGAATTAATTTTCTATGCTCTGCACTATGAAAGGAGGTATGTATTTATTCAAAGGATCTACAAAGAAGAGGGGGAAGAAAAAATACTTCAGCAACACAAGACAAAGTAATAGAAATTATCTTCAATTTATTCACAAGAAAAAAACAAGTGCCAATAACAGGAAGCCTGAATTGGAGGAAAATGCTGGCTAACCATATTAAATTAAGAGATGTATTGTTAAATAAAAGCAGCTACGTTGACATCCACAGTCAAAAAGATGCCTCAAGCTATCATCTGGAAAAACACTATGTCACTGCATGGCACGTGGCTTCCTTCCCATATCCTTTGTTCATTTATTTGTTTCATAATAACTATTTGAAGCTTTAGGAAAAAACCAAAACAGCCTGCATATATCAACAGAAAAAAAATTGGCATTCATGCATCTTGGTCTATAAATTTCTGCTTAAAGGGGAAAAACTTACGTGCCAAATTCAACTAAATTCACTTTAACTCAAAAGAATCATCCTTTCTAATTCAGATTTTTTAGTGATACAGAATTAGTTAGTCTTCTTTAATTCTGTTTCTAAACAACACAAGCACATTCTTTAATGCCTATTTCATATATAATTAACAGAGACCTTCCCAAGAAACAGTGTGATTAAACACTCACTTTTGGCAAAGAGTTAAAGCACGTATCTGAACAATATATGGTTTTGAGTGCAGCTTGAGTAGGAACAGCAGCTCAGTACTGAAAACCTTCCATTCACATCATTACCTGCATTTTCTTCATAACAAGTGCATATGTAGGTGGATGGATTGGGCTGTTTCCAACAGTTGCCCTGTCAAGTTTAAGATGATTTCCATAAACAGCATGCAGATGTAAATAGTGCTGGTTGACTTTCCTCTTTACTTCCCTCCTTCCTCTTGCCAGAGTCAAAACCAAGACCCCTCAGACAAGACCTGTTCTTTTCTTTCAAACAACGCTGGGGAGTAAAGAAGCTTTTTAAGAATACATTGTAAATTCTGCAGATGCATGAAGAGGCTTGACTTGACCTATCCAAATCTGAAAGCCATGGCCTGAAAACAACACCCTGCCTTCTCAGGGAGATGGTGACCTCAATAAGTACCAGGTAAGACAACATACACCAATATTTAAGGCATGATAAAGCTAGCAGCCAGCTGCTATTTCAGACAGAAAATAAGGGCCACTGCTCTAACACTCTGGTAATGGGTTTGCATGGCCAGGTTTTGGTAGCAGTGCAGACTACAAGGGTGGCTTCTGTGAGCAGCTGCCAGAGGCTTTTCCTGTGTCTGGCAGAGTCAAGGACAGCCATCTCTGAGATGGAACCGCTGCTGGCCAAGATCGAGCCAGTCTGAGCAGGTAGTAGTGCCCCATGATAACATATTTAAGAAGGAAAAGAAGTCATTGTGCAAAAATAATTTGGCTCTAAGAAGAGAGAAGTGAGAATATGCAAGAGGAACACTACTCAAAACACCAAGGTCAGTGGAGGAGGAGGAGGAGGTGCTCTAGGCACTGGAGCAGAAATTTCCCTGCACTCCGTGGGGATGCAGAGATCCACCTGCAGCCCATGAAGGGGACCCACACTTAAGAAGGTGGAAGCCCAAAAGATGCTGTAACCCTGCTGGAAGTCTGTGCTGGGCAGGCTCCTGGCAGGGACCCACAGACTCAAGTAGAGAGGAGCCAATGCTGGAGCAGGTTTCCTGGTAGGACTTTTAAGCCTGTGGGGGATCCACACAGGATCAGGCTGTGCCTGAAGGGCTGCATCCTGTGGAAGAGTGACCCATGTTGGAGCAGTTAATGAGGAACTTAAGTCTATGGGAAGGATTCACGTAAGTTCCTGGAGAATTGTCTCTCAAGGGAGGGATCCCACGCTTGAGCAGGAGAAAGACTTCTCTCCCTGAGCACCATCAGGAACAATCTGTGATGAACTGATCATGGCCACCATTCTCCATCTCCCTTTGTCACTGTGGGGAAGGAGGTTGAGCGTGAGGATGGAGGAGTGGGGAAAAGGTGCTTTTAAGCTTTGTTTTATTTCTCATTATTCTGCTCTAATTTTGAATGGTAATAAATTCAATTAATATCCCCAAGTCAAGTCTGTTTTGCCTGTGACAATATTTGGAGAGTGATCTCTTTCTGTCCTTATTTCAGTTCATGAACCTTTTGTTTTATTTTCTTCCCCCATAAATTCTTCTGAAGTTCAGCCCTAACAGTTTTTAAGAGGTTGTTGGCAGAAGAGCAGATTACATATCTGAAGCTGCTTTTTACGAAGAAAACTCATGTGCATGTAGAGTGATTGGAGGCTGAAGAAAACAGTCCCAACATATTACTACATTTTCCAAGAGGAAACACGCTGAACTTTGAGACAGTACGTAATTCAGGAAGAAGAGTAATAGAATGGGTATTGAAAGAATTTCCTGCCAAAGCACAAATATTATCAATATGTAAATCTTCACAGGAGGTACTTAATGCTTTTGATATTAAATACTCTGCCTATGCAAGTCTTTTCCTATTGCTCAATCCTCTTCAAAACTATTGCGAAGCTTTCCAGATGAGGAGATTATGTCAAGAATCTTCTACCTAGATGGCATTTCTCAAGTGCATCCAAATCTCATAAACCTCATTACAAGTTTACTTAGAAAGTGGTTGTCAATAAAGCCAGTTTTAAGCCCAGAAAGACTTCTCTAAGCACTTGTTATTTGTTAAACCATAACTCTGTTGATTACTATTCTACTTTGTCACTAGTACATCCACCTCTATAATTTTCAAATTTAACGTTGACTGTTGCCTGTAATTCCCATTTTTCTTCCTCCATAAATACCAAAAATGAAGCTATTTTTTCAACCCATGTAAACCATACCCTGAACATCTACCTTGGCCCTGAATTAAATTTGCTATTATTTTAAGTCAAATGCTGTATTTGTTGAGTTTTCTTTCTCGGAGTTCACTAAAAGCTTGTCACCTAGATCTGCAAGAAAAGGCTTTTGGAAATCTCTGCCCATGTCACCTGCTCCATCAGCAAAGAAAAAAAAAAAATCATCAACCTAAAATCACAGCTTCACTGTTTGCCCTAATTTCAAGTCTACTATACTATCCAACTAAACCATCATCTTCCAAGATATTTACAGCCAAATAAATAACTGGCTGAGAAGATATGTCTTCTGCCTTCCTACATTTCTTTTTGGGACACCTCATACCTAACTATGAACAAGAAGTGTGCAAGATGATGTACAGTGCTAATCCTAACAGAACGTTCAAGCCTTACTGAAATACAATATAATTTGAACCTGACAAGTATACAAATCTTCATTGGATGCTATTTGCAAAACACAGATTAGTGAAGTTTCTCAAATACAAAATATGGTGGTTTTGACACTGCAGATACTTTTTTACCTACATGACAATAATCTTTTTTAAGAACTCTAACCAGGGCATTAACTTCTTAAGTCACAAAGCCTGGAAAGTCTTAGGGTATCTATATCTTATGTGAAATGTAAAGGGACAGATTAATGTTTAGATCATGTCCTCTCATACTTTTATACAAACATGCATACAAACATATTTGAGGAAAAAAGACAACAAAAAAACCAATTAACAACACAATTCACTTTACCAAAAGCCCAGATATTTAACGCAAGCAGATGTATATCGTCTCTATGTTCTCTCAAGAAGGAATTCACTAGTGCTTTCAGTACCATCAGTATCAACTTAAATCAGTTATGTGCTACAACCTCACTGCTCTTTTTCTGGTATGACAGCAATCACCCTTAAGTAGTGTCCCAATCACATAAATTCTTCTCTAGGTCTTATGGTCATTATTTTAGCAACAGGGTCCACCCACACATATAATTCATTGGCAGGACTGGAATATTGAAATTGCCTCAATTGACTTCTAGAAAAGTATGAAAAGTATGAATCAACTTTTAGCACTTCCTCTTTTTTTTTTTTTTTTTTTTTTTTTTTTGCAAGGGAGGGTGAAGGTCACTGAACCTCAAGCAGCTGAGATGCTATGATACATCTAAGGTAAACCCGGACACATGAAATCTCCCTGGGTTGGGGTCCTCTTCCAGGAAAAATAAATTTTTAATACTTCCCCCCTGCCAAAGTTTTGCTTACTGGTGAATTTCCAGTTCCCAGAAGTCCTTTAAGTGATTACTTCCTACAAGGCTTAGGATTTCAAATTCTAAATGAACCATTGGAGAGATGATAGATGCGAAATAATCTTGTGAAAACTTTCTAGTGGAGTCTAAAAACAAAGCCAAGCAACCTGTACAAACAAGCAACTCTGAAAACTTAGAACTGAGTTTGCAGTTAAAAATATTGCCTGACTCCATTTTGGAGTCTTCCTAACAGAGAGGGGATAATTTCTAGATATTAAGACACAGACATCACAAGAAAGATTAAGCAGTATGTAGAAAAGTTTGGCCTAATTCATATGCCTGTGATAAATGAAATAAAAGTTTTAAACGGCCAGCTATGTTTTAGTGTCAAACATTTCTTGACGTCTGTGGCAGTTGGCAGCTGCAAACATCCGACTGAAAGCCCCATCTGCTGCTTCACAGCTTCCAGTCGAGGATGTTTACAGTCGCTCACTGTCAACAGCAACATACATTCCTTGGCTGTTTATTTTATATTATTAACATGCAGAAGCCTCCAAACAGGTTAGTTAAGATCACTTCAACTTCTGATGCTGTGTTGCTGCCTGCAGATGTACATCGGACTGTTTTTATAGTATTTACTAATAAAAAAAGTACAACTTTCAGATGAACATTTGCAAACAGCCAGGCATATTTTCTATTCAAACATTGCATTTCCAGTTATGTTGCCTGTTTTACACACAGTAAGAATTAAAGACATACAAAAAGGGAAACTTGCTTCCACTGTTGTATTTGTTTTTGCTCCCCGAGAGACTCGACCAATCCTGTCACATTCATACAAAAACTGCATTACTCTACAACAAAGTTCACTTATCACAGCAACTAAAGATAGTAACCAGCACAGAAATAGAACCAAACCCTTCCTAAGGGTATTGCACTAGTGTCTGGGATGGCTTCCTTTCCTTCAGAAAAAATGGGTGCAAGAAAATTATATGATATTAAAAGTTTAGCTTATGCAATATTTGCTTCTAAATAAAACCCTAGGAAAAAACCCCACCACCCAGCCCAGAGGGGACTGTGGGGAAGAGGGAAGAAGTTGTATAGCAAGCTCTGCAAAGGCTTCAATAAAGTTCCAGATTTCTATGAATTATCTGAGCTAACCAGCTGCTGCTACACTTCACATGGAGTTGGCAGAATGGCATTTCTCACCAAATGAAAAAGCCAAAAAGATTTGGCATAACAACGTCTCAGTTGTACAGTTCTGCTGTTTGTTTTTTGTTCTATCTCCCATTTCCTTATTAAGTTAATGACGGGGAAAATTAAAGATTAATCACTCAACTATTTTTCTGAAGTCATATGAAACCGCAGCAGGCAAGCAGAGTGATTATATCACTCTAATTAGAAGGTGTTTTTTCTTGAAACTTTCTTACCCCCAAATGAAATTACCACACTGTAAACCGAGAAGGTTATGAAAAGACTGTAGCTGGAACGCAGAAGCCTGTGGCGTATTTACTCAAACTGATAAGTGTGAAGGATCTCTATAAATCACTTTCAAAACTCAGGGTTATATTTTCTATACTAAGGTTAAGAAAATTAATCTTTCAGGCAGCAGGTGAAAACAAGCAGAATTATGCTAGGGTCTTTCCCTTTATTCAATATAAACTTTGAGCTGCTAAACCTTCCTAGGGAATCAATTTTCTCAATGGGTCAAGTCACTAAGGAAACAAAGCAAACTTTATCAGTGCTGCACTCTACATTCCAGGAATTCCTAGCACTTGGCATCTATATACCACACCAAAGCCACAGGATCCACTCACCCTATCCTTAGGAGAGCTATCATGACAAGCTATGAAACTCCCAGTAAGGACCCCTACTTATCACAAAGTTGGCAATATGAGGAGGTAATGGTGCTTCCTGTGTGAGATCTACTCAAGAATAGGACGGTAAGAAAATACATTTACTATAACAATTCTTTAGGAAAAAAGGAAAATAATTCCTCTCTTGGCAAGTTCCATTTTATTTATCACAAGCCAGCTAAGAAATACACTTAAATCATATTGTAAAACAATATATACAGATAGTTACAAAAAACAAAACAAAACAAATAAATAAAGAAACAAAAAAAACCCCAAACGCAAAACACTGACTGCAAAATTGAAGTGTTTCAGCCTAATTACACCTACTCATGACACTAAAATTATCATTTAATTTGTAAAAATACTGGCCTAATACCTACACCTTAAAGGGGGAAAATGTAGGAAGGCTATAAAATGGAATTAATTAGATGAAGGACATTGTATCAGCAACCACATGCAATTCCACTCCATATATGGCTACCCTTCCATTTAAAAACACAGATTATATTTGTATGAAAGTCAAAAGAAGGTCAATCTAAAACTGTGAGGCACTTTGTCACACAGTATGGACTGTTATGCAGGAGAAGGCAATGACTTGTCTTTACCACTCTGATATATAATTTGTAAAGTATTCGTATAGAGGTGTTTTGTAAGAAAGTGTCCAAGACTCAAATAGCAATCAACAGATATATACTGATCTTTATAAGGTGAAACATACCTGAACAGGTAAAATACAGGTAAGACAAAAGGAACAACATCCTAACTGTTCAATGTCTTCATGTTTCTAAATCAGATTAATGGATTATTGGTGACAAAGAAAGAACTACAAAAACAAACAAAGCAACTAAACCAAAACTTGCCAAGTGCTCTTAGAATTCAAAAACAGGGTCTCTACCTTTTCTGTTATCTTCCATACAGACAAGGTGATAGGGTAACTCAGACAGGTAAATTAGTTTTTAATCATATCACATTAACACTGGAATATCAACATATGAAAATGCAAATTAAAAAGTTTTGCAAATTCTATGTAGCTTAACTTGTGGCAATTATTTCCTAAGTTGCTTTATAGTTTACATTTTCAAATTTGCTTGTCAAAAACTTTAAGATCATCATTAAATACGGGAAAGTATTATTCCTCCTCTTCCTGTCACTGACAGTAGTGAAGATTAAGCACACATTAGTTATATGAACTCAAGTTCACAGCTGTTATGATACAGCATGAGTATCTCCAACTGTTACAGATGAATCCAATTCTCCCAACTGCATTTGAGCTCTAAAATGCCTGAAGCAACAGGCTCCCCCTGCATTAAGCAGGCAGTTGCAGACAAGCAGTTGAAATTATGCACCAAATGAGACACAAAACATCCAAATATTTGGGAAGGAGATGTCAAAACTCTTGGTAAAGTCATGAACAACATGTAGTGCCTAGTTTTCTCGGGTCTCTTCCCAAAATTCTCTTCTCAATGTATAATTATTAAAGACTTCAGTCAGCTTCTAATCCACCTAAGTGAATGAATACTATAGTGCACCTCACTAGCAATATACCTGGTGAAAAAAGCCCAAGAACTTACTTCCTGGATATCAGCTGATCCTACTTCAGTCCCCTTCATAAGAGATACCCACACCTCCGGGGAGAATTACATTCTTCCTCCGCCAAAGACTGCTCCTCAGATTTCCAGGAATCTGTATCACATACATGAACAGAAGTTATTGTAATTCCAGAAGTTCAGCAGTTCAGATCACATAGTTCTCATTATTAGGACTGTCTGCAAGAAGTCAGATAGCTTTTAACAACCGTGATTACAACTGTGTTCTTTTCTGGTACCGTCATTTAAAACTTAGAATGTGTTTAAAGTGACACATTGCTGCTGAATTCAGCTGTCTCTCAATTCGTGTAGATAAAGGTCAGCTGCTAAGGCAGCATAAGCATTCAGAAACAACACTGAAAAATTTAAATTTGCCACCAGAGATAGGCATAATGACTCCTCATTTATTATATTAAGAAATGTACAGATTACACATTCAAAAGCAACCACATAATCAATCTCAGATTTAATATCATTTCAGAAAAGCAAAATCCCCAGAGACTTTAAGATTGAGAAGAATTTATTCATGTGATCATTCTAGAGGAAAAAGGACATAGAGAGCTCCCATGAAGATAGATGAGCAAACAGATACACATGAACAGATACACAATAACTACAATATTAGGCAAAACCCAAAGAAATAGAGATTGAGAAGAGCACAGAAAAAACAAAGTAAGGAGAACTACAGTAAACCAACCTAAAGTAGAGGAAGGAATACACATGACAGTTCTGAAATCTAAGTTATGAGCACACAACAAAAGAAAAAGAAGTCTGGGATATAACACTTATTAACTGAAATGTATACACTCAAAACATAATATTTATCAATTTGCACTCCTGACACCTTTTGAAGGTACTTGAACTCATTTTGGATGTGCCACATGAAACAAAGATGCCTTTGGTAAACACATCTCCACCAACCAGCTGCAGCAACAAGTGAAAGCTAAAGAGGAGTATGAACACTATGCTCTGCTATAGCATCAGTGAACAGTACAGTGTTGTTTACTCCCGTCCATTTCAAAGTCATGAGGGAATCACTGTTAAGCCTGCAAACCTTAAGAACTGGCCAAAAAGGAAGATGCAACAGGTTCACCTGTTGTTTGGTATCAGCTGGCAGAAGTGGATGACACCCAGGTGGTGTGAAGCATTTCTTCCTCCTTGTTGGCAGAGCCAAGTGCTGTGCCAGCTGCTGTTCCATGATGCAGCATCCAGCCTGAAACTGTGCTGAACTGTACATTGCCCCTCACCTCCCAGTGCAGAAGGATTAAGTTTGTGGCTTCTCATGACAGATAAATATAAAGACCACGTACTGGGTCAGCACAAAAATAAAGATCGTATATTAGACCAGAAAACAGGCTCCAATGGTAGTAACTTCTCATAGTTTTATGGGAGAAGCATTGTCCAAGGGAGCATAACATAACAGATCCCGAGCTTAGCAAAGAACATTTACTTAGCTTTAACAGTGTACAAAATACATAGAGCATTTACAACTCATTCAGCTGCACTGTCCATTTCAAAGGCAAAATACAGCTGCAGTGATAAGCCTCTGGCACAGGGGACACATTACTGTTATGGCACGTACTTAGACCCCTGCACACAGGAGCAGACATATGTTGGGCTGAACAGAACCATGTTCAAACACAAAATTCTGTCCCAACATCCTCCAAGAACTTTTAGAACACTTCCATTCTGTATTTTGCAAACTGTCTCCTAACTCACATTTCTTATTTCCTTTTTCAGTACATGTAATTTGTGAGGAAGTCACATCCCTGGGGAACTATTTTATACCCTACTGTACTCCTGAGAATAGCAGGGACTTTAACTCCGATCCAGCCCAGTGACTCACCCCTCATATGCTTCAAGTTTACCCTCATATTTCCAGTTTCAGGGTCAGGGTTGTTAATGCAGAAATAATTTCTGCCTGCCAATAGGTAGCATGGTGCAGCCATCCCAGATTCCCTGCAAATACAGGAAATGCCATTTCTTTGCTTCCCATCACTCCTTTCCTCATTTAGAGTTCAAACACAAAACAGGGATATAAAGACTTACAAAATAATTAGCACAGTCACAATGTTTGTCCTTCATCTGAAGCAGATCAGAACAAATACAGACTCTGACCACAACACTTACTACAACTTAACATGCTCCACAGTGAACTGCACAAGCCCCTGATGATGCAGAAGAGTCTGCAAGGCTTACAAATCCTTACCCGTGAGGTTATGCAATGCATTGATTACTCTTGTCCCAAAGGTACTTGAACATACCAGAAATTAGCTCTAGATGAAAGAGAACTACTGGGTACTATTGTGGAGCAAAACATTCACTAAAAGTGTGCAGAAAGCAACTTCATTAAGAATAGTATGTTCTAAAGTAATTTAGAAAATGCTTGTTTGTTCATAGCACTACACAAGAGAAACAACAGCAGTTGTTCATGTGCAGCAAATGCACTACTCTTTGCACACATACCGACTGGGGCAATACACCTACTCAAGTCCCATACTTCATTTATTTCCAACAGCCTCCCCTTTTCTTGGGTGTGACCAGGCTTATGAAATGAGGGAACAGAATGAAGCTGAACATCAGTAGTTAAACACTTGCTTGTTCCCACAGTTTGCAATTAAACATTCTGACCTATCAAATAAAATGCTGGCATCATACTGACAGGGCCATGAACCTGAATCTTGTTAAAGTTAACCTGTATCCTCATCACTGTGAAAAGATCTTTCCTTCCAACTTTTCAGAAGCAGAAGTTACAAGAGACTAACAGGCACATGACAAAAAAATGCCCACCAAGTTAAAAGAGAGGCACAATTCAGTCATACAAAGCAAGGAGAAAGCATTAGACTGACCAGTGAAGCAAGAGAAGAGAGGGCTTACCAGCATAAATGCCCTAGCTCAGAAACTGGGGAAGCTCCAAAGTGCTCAAAAAACACAGCAATCAACACAGACATGCCATAGAATGCCCACACTACAGAGTTCTGCAGGAGGAGACGGCAGAGTGAGCCCTTCTGGAACAGCTAAAATAGAGCTGCATGTAAGAAATGACAGGCAGGAGGAGGGCACAAAGTGAGAAGAAACCCCTACTGATTAACTTCAGACATTGGGAACTCAGAATTATCCTTCTTCCTCACCTTCATCCCAAAGTTTTCAGTATAAAGTTATAATTTTCAGTATAGAGTTTTTCTAAATGCTGCCCCCACACAACCTTCCACAGATGCAAACCGATCATGTAACTGCATTTTATTCCTAACAGCAGAAATAACTGCCCAGAGATTACAGAAAAAGAACAGAATAAGAAACAGGACACATATGAAGACTTCTTCTATTAAAAAACCCCCTACTTTTCTGATGGTCAATAAAGAAGAAAATCCATGGTGGATAAATATAGATTTAGTAGTCAGCTAAAAATTAGAGCTATGAGTACATCTCTTGACAGCTCCAAGAACAGCTCTCAGTTGCTTAGACTCATAGAAAGTTTATAATCAACTTGCTGCAAAAGCTTTAATTTAGAACATGTGTCACTTAGTGAAAACACTGAAGCGAGACCTGACTTTATTTTTCAAATGTCTTAACAACTAATCCCCTTGGGATTATGTCAGGCATGTCACATTAGGATGGCTTGGGCTCACCTTGACCAGTGAGTATGTTAAAATGCAACTAAACCTGTCTACGTATGCACTCTAAATGGTTACAGAGGAAAAGCATCTGTGGATCCAACACTGATCAAGAATATATTATCATATGCTTCATTCAACATGCAGTGCCATAGACAGAAGCAGTCATACAGAATAATGTTTAACTTATTTTCTACACACCTGAACTTGAAAGAGAAGGGAAAACTTTTCTGCACAAAAATCTCTTTGCTGTGGTAGGCTGCTGTTCTAAAAGGTATATTTATACAGTACAAGTTTTTGGTACAAAGGATTACATATGCAAATGGCTAAGTTAATAAACTGGAGTTGAGAATGAGCTTTTCCTGTTCCTGTTAATTTATGGCCCAGTGCTACATTCCTTTCACGCAATGCCATAATCTCCAGAAAATTACTTCATGTTATCCTCCTCAGAGTAATCTAGGAATGCAGATAGAAAGAACATCAACCATCACCTTTATAAGACTCTCCCTTTTAACCCTGAAGGGTTGAGGTGCCTGATAAAGTTTTAGATATCATTAAAACTTTAAACATCCGTTCTTGGCTGCTACTACCCTCTGAGCACACAGCTTCCTGCCAGTGGGTACGTGTACCAACACTGAAGCCTTCATAACACTGACTGAGCCAACACTGCACGTCCAAACCACCACATGGCTCTCAAATCCCCTGCTCACTCTGTCACTCCTCAACTGCTGTAGTGCAAGAATGTGCAACTTCCAAATCTGTCCTTAAACCCAACAATAAAAAACAAAAAGGAGTTTGGGAATACACCAGCTGCACCAGAAACCTTTTTGTACAATACAAACACTAGGACAAGAAGAGTTTGGGTTTCAATCCCCCTCTAGGCCTGTCTCAGGCACAACTCAAAACTTGGCTTTCATTGCTCCACTTGAATGCCTGTGCCCATATGTGGTGATGCCATCCATGCTTTGATCACTGCTTTCAACAGGAGACACTCAGTCCAGGAGCTTCTGTCATTCTGCCACCCAGGAGAGCCACCACTCCCCCAAATCAGTAAGATGACCCCTTTGGAAAAGGAGAACATGCTCAGGGTAGTGTTTGCAACTGCAAATAACAAATGGATTGACACTTTCACCTAGCTAGGCCCAAGACTTAAGCCTCTATAAAAGCTAAGCTGCAGAGCAGATCTCGCTCTATATGACCTGCTAGTCCCAAAGGCTCTGATCGCTGTCCTCTGATGTGACAGAGGACACCCTGCATGGTCTTTTCCTGCAAATCCCACAGATAAGTGGGTGCCACCTCTGGGCTATGGGCAACAGGGCAGCTGCAGGTCAGACATCTGCACGCTCCAGCCCTTAACCTACCCTAGATGTTTTGCCTCCTCCTTCTGTCAACTGTACAGAAAGTACAGACATACTCTTGGCACATTTATCTGCACTCAGCTTTTTAAAGAATCAGTGAAATTAATCATGTGTGGTACTTGTATCTCTCCTACTAAAATAAACAAAACTCAACTACAGGATCACTTTTTAGCATTCAAAGCACTCGTGTGCTGGTGGACACAGCCCTGATGAAAATACTTGCTCAGATGACAATCCCTCCCTCTGTAGGCTTTAACAACTCCTAACCCAACAAAGTATCAGGGCAGTTACTGGGCTGCAAATGCACCTTGAACATCACATCTGTCTTTACAGTTAGGGGATTCCAGCACAAAAGCAGCAATGACAAAATACCTTACAAAACTACAAGAGCAATGCCAGATCTCTACTTTGTAAGTAGATTTATGACTAAGAATAAAAGATATTAATTAGTTTTCAATGGTAACAGCAAAGAGCTAATGATGTATTAGGAATCACTGACACTGCATTTAACATTTAGTGTTTCCCTCATTTCTCATGAGGCAAAATTCTTACAATCCATGATATGACACAAGAGGTCTCAACACACAAAAACTATTACCAACTACATTAACCTCATTGGGAAATCTCTCCAGAAAGTGAACCAAGTAAAAAATAATCTTTATCCAGATCTTTTGACAGTGAGGTCATAAGTAATGCTTCCACTCCTTGTATCTGTATGAGTTTATGTACAACAGTCATAAAAAGGTAGCATGCAAATTAACATGGGTATACTAGGTTTGACTTTAAAAACCAAGTTTTTGAGGAGGAGAGGGGAGTCATCTTCTGCAATCAACCTTTTTAAACTCAGCCTTCTCCATTCAAACAGCTGGCATATAGAAGAGTTTAAAACATAAAAAGTTAAGTGACCTATTGTGTTTTGACTCAACGTAGATACAGAAGTAACCTTCAAGGTTACCTTGCCCTATGCACGGCCTCAGGAAGGAAAAAACCACAGTTTCAGCAAAGGAATTTCTTGCCTGGCTGGAGGCCACACCCGCCACAACAACTGATGGCAGGAAAGCATTTGGATTCACAACTCTACCCGTAGCACCCAGCCGGAGGCGAAGCAAAACTTTCTCATTTTCGGAGAAGAAAAGAAACTCTTGCTCAATAAGTAGCAATTATGCTGCAGAATTTATATGCTGAGCACGGCTGAATGTAAGAGCACCAGATCAGTCAACCATAGCTTTAGTGCTTTGAGTATGATTAACAGAATGAACTTTCAAAGGTCAATTAAATGTCAACACATTTTAAAGAGATATTCTTCTTAAGCTGGGGCAATGTGTAACAGTACCTTCCAGGGCCGCTGTGCACTTTCATCTTAAAATTTTACCCATCTTATACTTACATGTGCAGATATAAAGATGATAACTAATTAACCTTTGATAGAAAATAATGGCTATTTACACTCCTGGCTTTTCTATCGCTAAGCCGTCTTTATTACTTGTGTCTAAGCAAGTACACTGAGACACTTGCCCCAAAATTTCATTTCAATTGTTGAAGGTGTGAGCAGAGTGAGAAAAAAAGGAGCAAGAACAGTTTGAAAGTCTAATAACTTAGTAAATGAAAATAAGGAGAGGCTTTTGATATGCAATTGAGCTGCCTCGATGTGAATCTGGGGGAGGACTGGGCGGGGGGGTGGGGGGGCGGACGGGACCGTAACTGAATTAATTATGAATGCATTAATCATGACTTTAAGCAGCCCAGTGATTTATCACTCCACTTCTAAACATTTCTCAAAATCCAAACTTCAGCTAACCAGCTCAGGACATCTTAAATCAAACGCCGAAAAGCTGAACGCTCAGTACGATTCATTTAAGTTACTCCTCAAACCGGATGCTCAAATTATTAGTTAGTTTTAAAAAAAACCACAAAAAACAAAGTCTCCATCTCAGTACAAACTAAAAGGATCAAAATCCCGACGAAGGCCTCTCAACAGTACCATAATCGTTCTGACATGAGCAATATTTATTCAAGACCAGAGCTAAAGAATAATTTGAGAGTTGAGAAAAACCAGCCGAGAGCCGCACTCTGTGCAAACGCCAGAAGAAAACGGGCTGGAGAGTTTTCCTTTCACAAGGGCAGCGGTCCCGGCACCTCTCCACAGGTAGGACTGGAACTCCACGCAATTTTAGGCAGAGCTTTTTGGAGGTTCCCGCTCCGGCTCTGACAGTCCCGCCAAGTTTTGGGCCAGGTGCCGCGGGATAGCGCACGGCTCTCCCCAGACAGGGAGACAAGCAGGGCCGACAACCTTCCAAGTTCCTAAAAAGTTTCCAGACGCGGGGACTGCCCGACCCACCGCCCCGCCGGGCACGGCCGCCCGGGGCTGCCGCACCTGCGGCCCCGGCCGCAGCCCGGGAGCTGCGGGCGGAGCGGGAGCGCGGCCCGGCCCGCAGGTGCCCGGGACCCCCGCCCGCTCCTTACCTGCACGGCTCCCGCCCAACTTTCCCACTCCGGGCCAAACTTGCGGCAGACAGCGGACCCGCTCCCGACAGCCACCTCCAGTCCAGTCCAGTCCAGCCCGTCCCGTTCCGCCCCAGCCCCCCGCCAGCCCGGCCACAAGGGCGGGGAAAGGGGGCGGAGGGAAGCGAGCCCGCCCCGCGGCGGGCATTGTACGCCCCCGGAGCGCCCTTCCCAGCGGTTGAGGCGGCGTACGCTCCTCCTCCCCTCGCCATGTTCTTTGTTTCTGCGGCTTATCCCGGCCGTTCCCGGTGACGCCGCGGCCGCCCCGGCGGGGCCGGCGGAGAGGAGCGGAGCGGGGCGGCCCCGGCCGCAGGTGACCGAGCGGCCGCCCCCGCCCGAGCGCCGCCCCCCCGCCGGAGGGGATCCCGGCGCGCTCCGCCAATCGGCTCGGGGCAGGGGCCGCCCCGGCCAATGAGGCACCGGGGAGCGCGGGGAGTCCCGCGCCGAGCCAATGGGGCGGCGCGGCGGGCGGGCCCGCCTCCCCCGCGCGGCGCGCGGCACGGGGCGGCCGGCGGGGGCAGCGCGCGGGGCCGCCCGGGGCGCGCGGGGCTCGGTGAGGGCTGCGCGTCCCTGAGGGGCCGGCTCGGCTCGGTTTGGCCCGGCCCGGCCCGGCGCTGCTCGGCTCGGCTCGGCATGGCATGGCACAGCCTGTCTTGTCCTGTCCTGTCCTGTCCTGTCCTGTCCTGTGCTGTCCGCCCGCAGGCTCGTTCGGAGAGGCGGCAGGAGTGGAAGGGAAAAAGGACTTGCGAAGAAGCTGAGTGACGTCCCTGTCACACGGGGATCCGGAGAGAGGAGCTGGTGGAGACCAAAAGCCTCCCTTGAGTCGTCCTTACGTCAGTTTTGGACTGTAGGGAACACCAAGTCCCTCTCCAAGAAGTGAGCAGAAGGAATAGTAATGATAACTCAGAGGCGAAAACTGCCACCTTGGGGTCTCGCTGTCTTTCCCAAGGCTATCATGGAATACCGCGGTTTGAGATCACTCAGTCTGCCCGTCCACCCGGCACTGCCACTGTAACCCTAAAGCACATCACCCAGCGGCACATCCAGACACCTCTTGGGCAGCTCCACTACCTCCCTGGGCAGCTCTTCCAGTGCCTGACCACACTAATAGTGAAAAATCTTTAATCTGAATCTCACCTGAAGGCCACTTCCTCCAGTTCTCTCACTACATTATGCTCATTTCGTGCTCCATGAGTATGCACCACTCAGTCCTACCCTGTAAGTCACAGTAAAGCACCTCAAAACTAGATATGTTTATTGTTTATTCTAAAAATACTCTTATTATTAAAAACATTCTTTTTGCTTGGTGCTTGAACTTCTGTCATTATTCCAGTACTCAAGTTCAGGCAAACCCTTTTCCAGGCTATCCTGATCTTTCTCCTGGCTGTTCCTCCCAGCCACACCATCAAGAAATGTCACTGGTACAATAATTTAGTGCATGCATGGACCTGTTACACTTTAGATAGGTGTGATCCTTCTGGAGCTTCTTTCCGTGAGGGAGCATTTCCTCTGTGGCATCTCTTTTTAGCCAGCTTCTTACCCATGCTGCAGCATCTCACCAACCCCTGTACTAGCTTTCTGTGAAATCATTTACCAAACACTGACTCAGGTCTAGTCATGCTGAATCTCTTGCCTTCTCCTTATTCAGGAACCTTCCTCTGCTCACAGAAGGTTCTAGGTTTGCTTCACAAAATATACCTTTGGTAAGGTCCTGTTGCATTTTATCCCACTTTCCACTTGGACCTATTTAATTCTATTCTCACATATTTGCTCCCAATCCTTAGTGACTAATGGCAGCAGACAACTAGTCTGCAGTTGTTGGTGCTGATTATGAATGCTGGCAGTAAAAGCTCACTGGTGGTACCCCATGTGGGCTTCTCCTGGGAAGAACATCTTTCCCTTTGATGACAATTGCCATGGTAGGAGTCCCACACCATATATATGACAATAATAGAATCTAATTCCTGGTTATATGACATACTTCTGTATGTGTCTTGTGGCCTTGTAAGACTCATCAATATTATGATTAACAAAAATAGATTTGGCTAACTTGGATTTTTCTCCTGCACATGGCATGACAGTCCTTTTTTCTCAGCCATTGGTGTTAAAAGATGAATATCAGTGTGCAGGCACTCATCCTGTGCATCTCAAAACAGAGCCTGGGCTTAGCTTTTTTTTGCTGCATTTCTGCTTCTTAATTAAGATCTGACCTACTGATCTGATTTTGTACTTTTCTGGTGTCTGCAGATTTTAGCACAGAGGTTCAGGCATTATTTTTGTTTACAAGGCTTGAATTTCCATCACAGCCAGGGACAGAGCCTTTCCATGCCATTCTGTTACAAATGTCTCATCAAGGATAAAACTGCCTCTACAACCCTCTACAACTCTACAAGCTCAAGTTGGACAAGGTGTAACGGATCCTGAAGGACCAATGACACCTAGTATTTTTACTGGAATAGTTACCTAAGGATTAAACCAAATCTCAGCAGTGGAGCAGGACAAAATTTTTTTAATTATTCATGCTCATAGTGCACAAATCCCTCCTGCAAAAGCCCAGCTTCACAAAATGTGGGTGAAGTAAGACACTGGTCACAGCAGATATATAGTGGTTTGCATTGCCTTTATGTTCTACCTCTGGCTGACCCAGGGTAATTGGCCATTTTCCTCATAAACAGTTTCAAATGTGAGAAAAACCTTTCCTGAACTGCTTTTACAGGGGAGGAGGGTTGTGTAAGTGATATATCTCACTACTGCCATGGACTAAGGGCAGGCATGGGCACTGCTGCTTGGCTGACATCTGGTAACCCCATCAGAGGTGACTCTCACCAGGCTTTAACACCCAGATGGATCAATCAGAAAGCTGGGTCAGCCCAATCTTGCTGGCCTGTGAAGACCTGAACATTACTGGTTTACACTTAAAGTAGATTGGTAAACTTAAAATTCAGTCATATATTTAAGATGTGCAGGCCTGTATTTATTGCCTTTTTTCACTCATGGTTTATTATTGTAGTATCTGTGAGTGAAAGCAATTAGACCACCTAATAAAATGTTCTTTGAGTTAGAAAAAAAATGTGTCTACTTTGTTAGGCACATGTCTCTTACAAACATAGTAAGTCAATAGTGCTCTTGTAGTGATTAATGGAGAAGCCATTCAAAGTTCTTGGGGTGGAGGGGGTTGGGGTTTTTTAATTACCAAGATAACCACCTCTTCAAATCCATTGCTCAAAGAAAAAACAACTGTGTTTTACTCACTTTCACTGCTGTAGTGAGATGAAAAAGTGGTGATATATTCTCCCCAGAGGTCATCATAGATACAGATAAGGTTGTGGACCTAATATATATACACAGACTGGTGGACAAAACCCAGGGTTTATTGTCCTGTAAGAGAAACTGAACAGAAGGGAAGGAGGAGATTAAACAAGGCATTTGGAAAGAAGAGATACCGACCCTACGTGGCATCTGATTTGCAGTGGAGCTGCTGGATGGGAGGCTGGAAGGCAGAAAAAGCACAGTCATTTAATTTTATTTTTTAATGAAGGACAAACCCACTGCAACATTCAGGGCAAAACCAGTAATATCTTCTTGCCTCTTCTGATCCAAACTCAAAAAATATGTCTCACATCCCTTTTGAGCCAATACTCATGGTATCACATATTATTTCCACCAGAAAACCAAGTTAAGGGTAGAGTTAGAAGCAGCTCCCTTGCAGCTCTGACCACTTGTCTTTACCTCTTATCTGGCTTTTCCCAGTCACAAACAAGCAACATATTCTGGCTGATGTTCTGTTTCTATGTAGCATGGCCTATATAATCTGAGGTTTTGGGTGAAATTAATATTACACCATTTTTCTTACTCTAAAAATGTTTGTACCAAAAAAGTGATGAAGCTAGGCACCCCTCCAAGCAACACATTTCAGCAGTACAAAATGATTTTCTGCACAGTCCAACTTTCAGAACAGCTCTTGGTTTTATAATGTCTAGCACAAGAGGATCTGATGGGGGTTGGCTGATAGATACAACCATAATGAATCTGCCTAATGAATAATAGGATAGATAGGGCAGTTCTGCCACTTCATTTCTGACTGAAACAATAATTCAGAAAAATACACTGTTCCAAAATTAATTTTCTTCTTCATTGTAAGGATGGTTTTTCATCTGCAGGAGATGCAATGTGAATATATAACATTTGGACCAGAGAGGTTACATCTTTGCCCTCCACTATTGTCTTCAGTGCTGGAACACAGCAATGAGTTTCTTTGAAAGCACAGCAGACAGCTTTTTAAAGTGGCCCCTCTGGTAAAGAGGACAGCAGCAGATGTCCAATTCAGTATTTCTATCATGCACTTGTGAGATACATTTAGGAAGAAGTATGTCTTTAACCTTCAACACATGATCAGTAAATGGAATACTGTCTTGCATTTGAATTAAATTAAAAATGAACACAGCTTAGAAAATACTTAGAAAATAATATTTTACAACTTAAACATCTTAGACTTTAGATCTCAGCTATAAAGAAATATTAACCTGGATTGATAGGATTCGATTTAGTTACCAAACCATTGGCAACTTACATTTGAAACAACAAAACCCTAAAGAATAACGAGCAAGTTGAAGTACTGACATGTGCCATAGAGCTTCAATGCCAAGTGTTTGCTTCACAGTAGGTGGTGTCACAGCTCTTCTTTTACCTTAACCTAGCAGCTTTGGAAGAGGGTAGGGATTTTTCCACTGGCTGTTTTGAATTGTGTTCTGCTGTTGTCTGATAGCATCACTAGCTGAAACCTTAGCCATGAAGTCAAAGTGAAGCCAGGCATGAGAAAAATCTTTAGTACTGAAGCCAACAATAAGGGCAACGTGACTTTGAATCGTTGTTTAAAGAACGAAGGGCCTGGTTTCGCCCTTCTGGTATCACAGGAATTTTCTCCTTAAGCTGTCTTGCTAAAGACAACAGGACTATTTGGTTAGCGCCATTTGATATTAGCAAAAAGCAAAAAGAAAATCTAGTAGTAAGAGGAAAACAATTGCAATTATGAGTATTTCTAATAAATGTCTCTGGAGACAAAAAAGCAGTTCTCCTGGTACAAGATATTATGTAATTATTTAAATTTAAAGCAATTTATATTTGTAATACTGTAAGAGACATTAAATGTCTGTAGCTCTTCGCATCTTCCACCAGGAATAGACCAGAAAATATGAAATGTATAATTCCCTAACAAATTAAAATTTGGAGTTGAGGTGAAAGCAGAAACAAGAGAGGAGAGAGCATGAAATACTGTATTGCAGGAACTATGATTTACTCATTTTTGGACAGTTCTGTGGTGGTAAATATGTGTAACATGAACAGATGCAGTGTGCATGAGCTTGTAAGGATCAGGGCCCTGTGTACATTGGGGAGATGCCATCAAACAGCATGAACAAACAATTTTGGTTAGCAAACTACTGCTACTATCATATGAATTTTGTAAGGCTTCTTCTCTCTAACTGAATATGTGGGACAAGAAAGAAATGCAATTAATCTGTATTCTTTCTGTTTTTCTGAGATAATTTTTCTCATTGGCTAGAAGTTTTTGTTTCTCCTCTAAAAATACTTTCAAGCTTCAGGTTTTCAGTGCTGTTCACTAAAACATTTGTACAGTAACTACAGTATAAGGAGCAAACAAGTAATGCCCCAATATTTTATCACATTGTTACCTGGTAATATTAAATCATCAAACACATCTTACATTATAGTATTATTTTCTATAGTAAATTACCAGGAAAAGTAAACATCAGCATTTTTCTTAAAAGTGTAGCTGGTGGAGTGTAGTTAAAGATTGTATCATGCAGGGGCAAAGAATTAAAGAGCATAACTGTGATTCTTACATTAAAATGAACGCTTGATTTTGTGTCTTTCTTTTAATGTAGCTTTTAAGTTTCTTTAAAAATTGGAGGAGGAAACCCTCAAAGCATCATGACACATTAGGGCTAAAATGTTTAGGCTCCCCATAGAAACCACACCTGCCTGAAGCAGCATTTGTTTGGTTTTAGCAGTAGCTTATTCTTTATAGAAGGACCAGCACAAGAACAGGTCTGCTCAGTGGGTTTGAGCAGTAGTGGCAGCCACAGAAGATTCAGGGAGCTTGGCTACCACTCCAGAACCTGATACACTGTTTTCATGTGATAGCTCTTCCATCTGCTCCTCTCAAGGGTGATCCATTGATCAACAGTGCTTCCTTAATCATCTGCCCCTGCCAACTGCCCCAAATCTGCCTCATTCCTTCAATTTATTTTCATTTTGTAAAGTTCTTGGAGATCTGCTGGTGCAAAACAATGCTGGAGAGGCAGGTCCTTTCCCCAAACACTGCCTGTGAAACAGATTGGAACAAAGGAAGAATGAACCAGAAATAGGGCCAAATCTGCCTGATCAAGTGACAAGCACCAAGAGCAAGTGAAACCACAGATAGGAGATCATATCCTCCCATTACGCCTGTAGAACAGGTAACAAACCTGTTTTTCAGGTCTTGGTAGTTGCAATAGTAGAGATGCTAAATTTCTGTGTGTTCTTCATCTGTCTGCAACAGCAAATAGATTTTGTGGGTGATTGCATGTTTTCAAGCTAATCAGGAAAGTTCTGGAGCACACTGTTGATTTCGTGCAGAGACGCTTTTTAATTTAGTCCTGATACCTGATGGCTCTCAAACTCTAAAGGGCCTAGAGATCCACTGTGAAGAGGCACAGCTGTGTGTCTGTGCTGAGAGAAAGGATACACCTGGTGTTAAGTGAAAGATCCCTTGCACATGAGCTGTGTCAATGTCCAGGCCTGCTCATCCCACCCTGATCTTCATATCCTACTCTCCCCTCCACATTCCACCATGCTTCTGCATCCTGCCCTCATCTCTGCATCCCACCTTTGTCCCTACATCCCAGCCTTGCCTCTACATCCTGCCCTCATTCTCAGCCACTCAACTTTCCATTTTACTGGGTATTTCACCTGGAACAGCTCCAGAATGATGAGCTTGAGTCTCATTATTGCCATAATTGTTTCATAACAAGTTTCAAAAGTGCACTAAACTGACAGCACTGTTGAGCCGGAATAGCTGGAAAATTTCTGTATCAAGGCATATAGCACTGCCTTAGATTGCATTCCCATTCTCCTAGAAGCCAGTTTTGTTAAAACACACAACTCAAAAACTGAAGTCTAGTAACATCGTAGTACATATAATTTGAATAAAATCTGCATTTTTTTCCATCAGCTGAATGATTTAATACATGTTTGTATTCAGCAAGGTTGCAAATGAGCTGCTGTAGCAGTAACTTAATGATGGTAAGCTCTGACCGCCAGACAGTGCTTTTTATAGCAGGTCATTGCTGTCTTCAGTGTTTGAGACAAATACTGGATTCATTGGGAGATCTTTCAGCAGAAGGGTAATATGTTGAAAAGCAGCTCTGTCAAAATGACTTTGCTGCTAAACATTTTGTAGTAGTCACAGAATCTGAAATCTGATTTATTAATTAAATCCTATCAGCACATGCTCTAAAGAAGTCAGCATGGCTGAACTATGCCCTTCTTAAGTGAGATTAAAGGACATGACAAAAGTTCGTAATAATATGTCTCAGCCCACATTTCCTGTAAAGGATATTGCTTGTTATTTTTCAAAATATGCTGAATATATTTCTTTATATCTTGGTTTATTATGACCCATGGGAGCAATCATAAAACTGAAGCAAGAAAAAACTAAGTGAAAATAAATAACTGGATTACACAGGAGGAGATGGCATATCCTGACTGTGCTATTCTCCTACAAAGGAACAGAAAGGTATTTGGCCAGATTTTCTCCAAAAGGGACAAAAACAAAGAATCTTTGCTTAAACATTCATTAAGTAACTTTTCAACTAAATTTATTGAGCTAAATGACACATTGAGAGAAATAGAGCATGTCTTAGCATGAACAAAGGAATAAAGGAAACCCTATTAATTAATGTAGCCGAGAGTGTCATCCTATGACATTTCTATGGAATTGCTGTAAATAGTGCCTGGTCCCACAGCATGAGACAAACATCTTGCAGTCTGCTGTGTGTTGGGTAATTACAATGCACTGAGCCTGTATGTTCAAATTTGTCCTTGACAGGAAAACTTCCCGGAGCCCCAGCAGGTTACTCTGTAACCGGACACAGGCAGCTCGGTGCCAGTCTCTGCCAAGCCCCAGGCACACCTCTACCGTCTTTCACTTTTTTTTTGCTGCTGTTCTGTTTTTGCACCAGTCTGTTCTCCTTCCTGTAATCTGGGGTGGTTAATGTGCAGCGCTGCTTCCCCACTGTCAGACTTCTAGCCTGTGAATTTCATTTGAGTTCTTCATGTGCTGGCAGCAAGACACATGGATAATGGTGGGCTGATGCTGTCTGAGGGAGGTGAAGTGTTGGCCAAAGCTGCCTTTTGCCCTTGCTGATCTGCACCCCTCTAAACCCCAGCCTGGCCAGAGACACATCCTCCAGTGTGGAGCAGGCTGGAGGCTGGAGGGACCTCTGCCTGCTGTGACTCTGCTGGGAGGGCAGCACCCTTCCTGAGTGCTCCCAGGAACCCTGTGCCCACCACAGCCTCACTGTGCCCACCTTCATCCCAGCATCTCACCATGCCTTTCCAGTGTCACAGAGACAGGGACAGTCCTTAACCCCTGGCCAAGGTGACAGCAGATTGGAAAGCACACAGAACAGCAACATGGAGACAGTCAAATAAGTCCTGAATTACTCATTTTGGCAGTAACATATAACAAAATCAGCAGTTTGGTAGTGCAGTTTACTGGGTGTTACTGTGGCACCAGGGTACTGCCTAGCTCTACTTCCACTCAGCCTATGTAGTTGCTGTTGGAGGGGGACTTGTGGCCAGCCCTGTGCCACCTTTCCTCTGCCAGAGAGCATTTGCTGGGCTTTTCTTACACTTTTTTTCTAATTCTTTTCTGCCATATCAGAAAAAAAATGCAGGGGCCTTTTTCTCAGTACTCCTTTCTTATGTCAAGGCACTTTCTGGGAGCAGCCAGTTGTCTTTGGTTTCACCACCACTGCTATTCCAAGTACCTACTTCACACAGCCTGAGTGATGTGTTACTTTGGGTTTATGGCATCACTTGCTAATCCTGCTGATGGCACAAAGCCCACCTCCATGTTGCACCACCTCCGTGGTGCCATCGGAGCCACGACCCAGCTGCTGCTCGTGTGCTCCCCCATGGGAAGCAAAGGCCTGGTTTTCCTGCTCTTTGTTCCCTGTGTGGAACAGGTGTCCCATATCCAGAAAGGCTCATTGCAGTTGCTCACTGCAGTTGTGTTTGTTTTGCTTCAGCTGCCCCTGCTTCTGATCATGTCTGACTTTGGCTATGAGGGTGTTATCAAAAATTGGTTTGAATGTCACCCCCTTGGGCACTGAATCACTGACAGAGGCTGCTGCCATGTACAGAGAACAGTCCATTTGCATCTTTCCTCAAGCATCCTCATGACAGTCCACCCACAGAAATATTGCAGAGCAGTTGAATAGCTCTTGGCATTAAACATGAACATGCTTGGTATGACATTTTGCCAAGGGTGGATTGGGATTTCATACAACAACTCACCACAGGTACTTTCACACTCTGTTGGACATGAATGCTTGGCTAGACAATACATTTTGCCTTGGAGGAACCGGCACAAAGCACCGATGCGCCAGCACCTGTGGGAGCAGATGGCTTGCCTATTTTCCTCCAGACATCAAGGCTCCAAATCCACAGCACATCTCTTTCTCAGATTCACAGAAAGCTGCAGAGGAACTGTCTCCTGTCAAATTTCTTCTCCTGCCTGGTGGGACCAGCTCCCAACTCAGCTATTCACATTTCATTGTTCATTTCTGAAAACTTATGCTCTAGAGTTTAAAATCATAGGCTGAAAGTGGTGGGGAAAACCCAAGAAAATCACAACATGCATGACTAAAAGTGAGATGATAGTCAGTGGTCCTTGAGGCCTAAACCCATGTCTGTGAATCACCAGGGACATGAATACAGACCCCATCTGTGGGCAGCAAGGAACAGGATGTGGATGGGTGGTCCAGCAACACCGATCTGGGGAGAACTGTAATACCAGAACTTACCTTGGCGTTCTGAAACCCAAGAAAGTCTGTGACAGATTATGCAGATTATACAGAAAGTGTGCTGAGTGACCATTTCCAGCTCCAACAGGAATTTTTTCTGACCTTTTGACAACTACCTGCTGTATCACCTCCCGAGCTAGAAAAATGAGAGAGTAGTTCCCTAACTCAGTAGACAGCTCAGGTTTAATTTTAGTAGCTACTTTTAGAAAATACTTCAGAATTCTTGGACAGGCAGCTTTGTGCAAGCACTTCTGGCTATCACTGCTGTCTCCTTAGGGATGAGAAAAGGCTGTACTAAATAGGATAAGAATAGCAACAGAGGACTGATACTGCTCTTGTGTGCAGGATGGGTGAGATGAATGTCATCTTCCTGTTATTTACCTTCATATAGCATTTCCCTTTCTCTTTTTTTTTACCTTAGAAGTGTTGATTTTCACCTTAAATTAAATGGGCAAGCTGTCCAGCTATTAAAACAAGCTGGTAAGAATTTTTATGCTCCTATTTCCTTACAACTGAAAGGACTTTGGATTTTATGCATAACAAAAGTTTTGGTCCACAATGGCAAGAAAATGACTTATATTCTATATATTTGCTAATGTGGCATTAGTTAATTCTGCTTTCAAGAAGCACTTTCCTGTCATATAAACACCCAGAATCCCTAGAGAAGAACATACAAAAAGAATATAATTTTACCATAATAAATAGGTAAGATAAATTTGCCATTTAGCGGATCCTTGCCGAGTCGTGCAGGAACACTGCGGGTGTTTGGAATTCACTCCTATTGTCCCCAGGCTGAATTGCTTTGAAAAAGGTCACATGAGGAGGAAAGGAAGTTTTGACTTTCACATGCCTGTTATTGCTAAGGAAACCACTTCCTTGGTATTCACATATTCAGCATGTCTCCAGTTTTGGTGCTCTGACAAATGACATCATGCTGCTGCATCAAGTAACAAAGAAGGGTGGAGAAGACTATTAGACAACTTGATGTGTTTGAAACACCAGTACAGCTTTTGTAGGACTGTCAAACTTCAAGTAGGCTTTGTGTGAGCAAGCAGGGTCCTTTGTTAGCTGCAGATGGGATACCTGGAGTTTAGAAATTAAAAAAAAAAAGCTCAGGTGTAGTTTGGAAGTTTCCTGGGTTGTAGCGATGGCAATATTCTTACACATCTGTGTGGATACCCAGAGGCAAGTTTTCTAATGCCTATATACCTGTGCCTTTATTCTCTGTGTAAAATCTACTTCAGCTTTCAAGTACATGCTTGCATTTTCTTTGGCATTTGTGTATCAGGAACTGAGTATCCTTGGTATGTGGTGATTTCAAAAGTACTTGCATTTGAACTTTGGATATGTAGGACTTTTCCCATTTTTCTGACTTCTTAATAAATTAGAAAGAGTGACAAGCTACCATTGGTCAGGACTGAAAATCTCTACCAGCGGGGGGAATTTTGTAAAGAGGGCTGAAGCAAAATTTCTTAGAGATTTTATGTGCAAATCTCAATCTGACAAGAGGAAAATGTAATCAGGCTTATTTCTACTCAGAGAAAAAAAAAGTCTAGTATGCCTCAGGATACAAGTGGGCTTCACTGTAAATATGCAATAGCTACTGACATTACTGGAACCAAGTGTGAGGCATGCACAAATCACAGGAACTGAACAGCTAAAGCCCTGCTCAATTTACTGAGAGGCTACTGAGCTTTTGATATGTCAAGATCTATTTGTCTAAATGTTATCTGTAAAGACAACATAATGTAGTGAACTGAGCCTGGAACTCAGGAAGCCAGAAATCAATATTCTAATCTTGGCCCTACCTCAGATGCATTTGGTAGCTCCAGAGTAGTTGCTTAATCTCCCTGCATGCTTGCCAGAGATAAAACAGTTCAAATATAATAAACTCCACTGAATTGCTGTGCAGATCAGTTCACAGCTTCTGTATACTTCTTTGAAGAACTGAATTGTTATGTAAATATTACCATTACATGCAGGACTTCTGGAGGCTTGTCACTGGGAAAATAGCAAGTATATTTGGATAAAATATCTTTGGACTGTTTTCTTGCAGATGCCCTTGCCCTATAGATGCTTGAAGCACAGCCTGGTGGCAGCCCAGAAGGCTGCAATCGCATCTGGCATGATACCATCTTTTCCCCCCTCCTTTTTCACTTTTTCTACCAGAGAGCATCCTCATTTTCATTCTGACCATGGCCAGAGTAGACCACACCTCAGCAGAAGTTATTTGCTTAATGCAGAAATAACAGAGAGAAGGACCTATGGCCTGTTTATTTAGGCATTATGACTAGAAAACAGTTGTGATTTCTCCTGGGTTAAAATACTTGAAAACCTGCTACTCATTTCCCCAATATAGTAATTTCAAAGTGATCATCTTACTGAGGCTTAACTGAGCTGTACTTGTGTCTGAGGATCTCAGAACAGTTAGCTGAGGTGAAAAAAAGATAAGTCACAATAACCTTCTTCAGCTTTAAAGAAATAAAATCAACAAAACAAACAAAGAAATGAACCAATCAATGACACCACAGATTACCTTCTATAATATAGGAAGGACAAGATTTACTGGCTGTATCTCTCTTCCATGCAGGAAATTAGTTCCACCTACAGAGGGCAAGAGCACTCATATCCTAGCAAATTGTGCATTTTCCAGCCCACAGCAGCAGTGGTTTATGAATTGTTCTTGAAACTATGAGCTTTTTAAATTCTGAAATTTCTAAGGAAAAACAAGTGTTAAACCAATTGAGTCTACTTTTACTGGTATGTATATTTGTTTTACACCCATTACTACTTGCAAAGGGGGTCGAGCACCTCTAACAACCCAGGGTTTTGTCTCCTGTCATAGCCCTCATGATGCTGTTAAAATACACAGGCTGTGGCTGGCTGGTGGTAGTTGCACCCAAACCTAGGCAAAGTTTTGTTCCAGAAAAAGCTGGAATTATTTGTTATATTCAGTGCTGAGGCAGTGCGGAAGGCAGTGCTGGGGGGCGATCACTCAAGGCAGCCGGGGTTGCTAAGCACACAGCCTGCTATGCTGCTAAGCAGGCAGGACCCAGCAGAGCCATTAAGTCTGGAAGAGGCTGAGTATTTAATAAGCTGCATGCTACCATGCATTTACATAGCTTAAGTTGTAGCAAAGCCCTAGCAGGAAAGGGTCAAAAGTGCAGGGCTGGAGGGCTAAAGCCCACGCAGACCGCATCGTAACCCATCCTGTCCTCAGCAGAAAAGAACTTAGGGAGGAACCACAAGAAAACAGCCTCATTCCAAGCAAGGAGAACTTTAAAGGCCAAAAGACAAGAATTTGAAAAATGTAAATTTAAAAAATAATTGAAATTATAGCACATGTGACCAGGTCTGGCAAAACTCAATTACACAGAGGTTGCAGGGTATCTACATGCCCCCAATAAACCAAGCGTAAGGAGTGCAGTGGAAAGGAAAATGAGATTCCCGTCCTTTGTGGTTTACACGTCTAAAACAAAATGACTCTTTGCTCTCCCTATGTGCTCTTAATACTCTTTCATGTGAATCATTTGACACTTATTTATTTCCCAGTATGCATATTTAACCATTTCCCTGGGCATCATCCTTACCCTGACAGAGTCCTGTTTCAGGCAGTGACTCCCCACAGCAGGCTCTCTGTCCTCTCTATTCTCTCCCCTCATTAGCAAAGGCTGTTTCAATACAGAGCTACTGACTTTGGACAGGAGAGCCCATGTCTGATTTCACTTCCTTTAGCATAAGCACAGACTTCAGTGACTGTGCTTTTTTGCTTTTCATTTATACTGACGTAACTGAAATCTGTCCCACAGCAAATATTTATCAGAGCATATCAAAGGAAAAGCTGACCAGAAGAGAAACAAGCACAACAGAGAGTGCCATTAAACTTTGCCAAGATAGATTTCAAAGTCAATGAAATCCACCATGGAGACAAAGAACTAAAATATAGGACAAAGTAGAGCACTGAAAAAAATAAGTTTCCAAACACTGGTGTCCTACAGAACAGGATTTGATTACTTGTAACTTGCAAAGATTATGAAGCAAAACCTACACAGAAGTAACAAAATGAGAACAAAGTCAAGGGTCACCACCCTGGTGCTTTTGTTAACATCTTTGCTTTGATATATAGACCCAGCGCACCTATCTATGCATGTCAGGGACCCTTTCTACAGAGTACTAAGAAAGCAACAGGACAACATCCACAACTGGCTTTCTAAATGATATAAAATAAAGGGATGCCCCACTTTAATTAGATAATTAAAACTGTTTCTGCTTTGCTAGATGCCAAGGACACCCAGTTTCTTGGCAACAAACCTCCAATTTTCTTTCTTTGATATCCAGGTCACAGCCATTTGGATTAGAGGCTCATTTCCAGCAGCAGTGCACAGCAGGGGCACACAGCTTCCTGTCCTGCTGTTGGTATCCCCCTAAGTTCAGCATCTTGCAACTACATTTAGAAAAGCTGCTAAATGTTAAAGCCCTTATAAAGGGTGATTTCTCAATATTCACAAAGGTCAAGGGACATGTAAGCATATAAAATTAGGCAGTCCTGTGCAACACCAGCAACCTCTTGCATCTTCTGCAACATTGTCTCATCCTGTTCTAGCTAAAGAACATGACTGAAAGGGCTAAAGCAAGAGACGGAAAACTTCTTCCATCCCCAGCTCTCAAGCTTCTTTGAAAGTAAGGTCTACCCCATCTCTGACCATTTTCTGCCATTCCCCCTTAAGTGGGAGAGGAACACTGTCCCATAAGAGGTCTACCAGCTATCCAGATCAGGTGAAGAAATCTCATACCTTTATTGAGTGCTGGTCAGCTACCTGGAAGGAAAGCATGGAGCTCGGAATGCCTGGACCAGTGCTTTGCCTGCACTGACATCATTTGAACTGTGGAGAAAACGAAAGCCTGAAGATTATCAAATGCCATCAATCCATATGTAAGGCACAGGAAATCATTCCCAGCCCTATATGCATTGGAAAGGTATAACTGATGCCTGAAGATTTTCAGCTTTCTCATATATTTGTAGCTTTGTAGATTTTTAATTTACCATTGTACAATTTCTAGTACTTTTCTTGCCATTTCTCACATTTTAGAATAATAAGCTAACTCTTTCTAACACATTCTTGAAATTCTGTTTCGTCTTATTCTTAGGAAGAGAATTTCTGAAAAGAATATCTGGTTCTCCACCAGAACTTAAGAGACATAACAAATAGGGCAAGGAAGCCCCTGGACCAACTCCAAGAGGCTGACCCAAGGGTGGGTTACTGGGGCAACTAATCTCCTATTGGATGTACCTGCTAGATATGCTAATTAATTAACCTTATAAAAATTTGAGAAATCCTTTATTGCATGTGCAGGTAGCCATGCCTGTGCACCAGAAAGCTTTCATTAAAGATCTGCTTTTTATCAGTTTTAAGTTTTTGTCTTTTGATTTAAGGCAACAAAACAGCCATGCAAATTTTTGAAAACCAGAGTTTTTATAGAAAAGCAATATAGAGCATGGTACCAAGGGGTGTGTTAGACAGAAGAAATCATACAGAGCAGATGGTAGCCACAGTGCTTAACATACTGTTGGAAGGTGCCCAGCGACTCTAGTTATGAGTGACAGAAGAACCTATAGAGGATAATGACTTTGTCAAGTGCCAGCAATTTATTACATAGTATTCCTGAGAACAGCTGAGGTGAATTAACCACAGTAGCCATTTACTATTCCTTCTGACGTCCCTGAGATCCTGCGTGTACTGCTGCTGAGGTTGCTAGTGCCTTTTAGCTCGATGTGAACTTGTTCAAAGCTAACCCAAAGCCAACTGGCAGGGTTAGCATAGTGCCAAATCCTCGCCAATCAACCACCCAGCAGGTGTATCAGCTTACGCTTGCTGCTACACTAACCATCTCTTGGGTTTTGGTCAGCTTGGAGCCTGACCAGAACAAAGAATGTTAACACACAAACAGCTTTACAAAGAAGGAACGCCAGGTGTTATGGCAGTACTGGGTAAACACACCTCCTTCCAGCTACTCCAAGCAATGGAAAGGTTATGAGGAGTGTGCCTTCTATACACTCTTTCATCTGACAAAGCCAGTATATATGATAAAATATCTGTTTTCTTGTGTACAGCCTACATCCATGCCTATATGCATATAGTTGAGAGTCAGAAAATAAAAAAGGAATTTTTCTCTCTTTTAAAAATACAAAAACTTAATGAAGAAAATGTATTAGAAGTAACACAGAATATAATTTAAAAAAATAAAATCCCTGCAGACAATGTTTCAGATTTCACACAAGAAGCTTGTTAACAGGCAGTTTTATTTATTTCAGTACAACTTGCTTTGACCACTTACTTTCAGATAATTATTTTTTCCAGTTAATCAGCGTCTGTTTCATGTTTTGACTTAAAAGGTGCCTATCACCTTTACATTTCAGTAGTAAAGATTGCCATTATTTTATTGAAATAACAACTTTCTTCAATACCACCCCAAAATATTACTGTCAATAGCATCTTTCCTGTTAACTGACCAGGTACAATTTGAAATACTGTACCCAATTTTCTTGCGATTTCCGGTCTGATGTCAAGGAATGGAATTAGAGCTCCTTAGCATCACCTTCCCTTCTATGGAGAAAGTTACTTTCTTTACTTCATTTTATGTGACAAGTTAGCTCAAGACTGCAACAATGATTTTAATCTTAACCCTTTGCTGCTCTATGGTGTACTTTCACCAACAATTAGCAAGTTATCATGAGATGGCTGCTCAAAAGACTCTGGACTTCCAAAATTCAGCTTTTAATTAATAGGCATTTATGTCTCAAATCATCCTGGCAGCAGTCTCTGAGAATGTACACAGGAGATCCTCTAATACTGAAACTCAAGACTCCCTTTAATGTAAGATTAAGGCATGCTAACCAAGGAACCTACACACCATTCTCTTTCTTATCTAAAAAAGGAGGATCTGACTTGAGGTATTAAAAGACTACACATATATACATGTCCACTAAAGAACTATGTCCAGATTTTGTTTTGACTGTAAATGTGGTAATGCCTGTGAACTAAAACATCTCTCAGAAAGACAAAATCAGCTGTCACTATCCTCCAACAAAAACTGGAGACCTTCATTCTTCTCCATCAGTCAACTTTTTTCATTCTTAGAGTCCCTCCCTTTCAGATGCAAGTGCTTCATCAACAGGTTTTGTATGCTTCTCCCCAGCATAAATCCCATAATGCAGGTTGTCATCCTCTATAGTAGCCCAGGACATTTGCTTGGTGGAGAACCTTGCTGCCCACTCTCCTGCCTTGCTGACAACAATGACACCCCCCAAACCCCCAACTCGTGTCTTCATGTAGTCTAATGCAGTGTCCGCTGCTACCTCTGGTGACATTCCTGAAAAGAAAAACAAAATCACTTCATAGTACCTGTCCTGACAGTCTTAAAATTCTCTGAAAATTTCACCCCTCCCCATTGAACCAGTCAAATCTAACTTCTCCTTCAACTAAATCAGCAAAAAATTTCCAGTCTAACAAAGCAAGCATTTTTGGAAAGCCTCTGGACAGTTGCAAAGAGCTGCTATGGTGTGGTACTGCTCCAAGTATTTATTTACATAGCTTCAGATTTTGATTCCGTTTCAATGTTTAATACAAACTAACTCACAAACTTTATGTTCAGGAAGCACCATTTCTTATGCCATCATTTGACTGGAAAAAAATGCCAATCTGCAAGGCTTTCATCAAAGGTTTGTGACAAGCTAGATCTAAAGCATTTACAATTTGAAAAAAAACACACATCAAAACAATCAAAAATTTCAGAAATGTCTGTTCTAGTTCCACTGGCTGCAACAGAACTCAAAGCACATATTACACATAATCGTAATTTATCAAAAGCAGACATCAGCATGACTCTTCCTGAAACTTCTGAAACCATCAGGCAAAATGAGGTCTCAATATAATAGATATTAAACAAAGGACCAGCAAAGCAACTTTAGCTTTTCTCTACTTGATTCATATTAACAAGAGTATTTTCTGAATAAAACAAATTTACTAGGTACATCATACACATAGCTGCAAAATATTTGCTCACTACAAGTTTAAATATACATTCAGGAATGCAGTTGGCTTGGCCTAATTACCCTAAGATACAGACCCTCAGTAATGTTATGCAAGCTTAGGTTATAGAACAAAACCTGACCTTCATGCCTTGCCTGCAAATTTTGAGTTAAAACCAAATAAAACTATCAGAGTCAGAATTATTCACAGCACTGGTGACTGACAGGATAAAGCTCCTTACTGTGACGCACGGGTGACACTGTGACTATTCAAGCCAGTGGCACTGTCTTCAAAGGGTCAGTATTTCACTGTTTGATTTTTCACCAAGACAACAGCTGCCACCATAAGACTGAAATTCCAACAGCTGTTAAGACTGGCAAAGAAATTCACTCCTGAAATACAGAAGTAAATTTTGCAGCATTTGTCCAAAAGAGGATATTTATTATGCGAATTACCAAACAGCTGAACAGAATTATCAGGGCTCTACAGTTCTTCTTATATATGCAACTTCAGCTCAATGTTCAAGGACTCAAAAAGCTACAATAACTTGAGGGTTTGTTTTCAGTGCCTTCATGGAAACATGTTGGGAGGAGGGGCTGGGGGGAATCTAATTGCTGACATGTTTGCCTGGCAGCTGAGTTATACTTCTGGGCAGGAAAAATGAAGGTAAAGCAAGCACAGGCAGGGTGAACAACTGCAAACCCATTAGACATGAATACAAATGGGGTCATTTTCTTTTTATCTTTTTCCAATAAACTTTTAAATTTGAGACTCATTTGCCTTTCAAACTGATTAATCACAAGCCAGATAACTGCTATCAATGCATAAGTCTTGCAATGCAGTTAACTTCAAGCCAGAGAAGAAACTGGTTTACACAATTCAGACAAGAGCTTAGAAAGCTGTTCACAGATTGAATACCTAAGAGATGTAATTTAGAGAGTAAAGGGTGAGCATAATGTGCTAAGAGCTTTGGGAAATAATCTGTAGGCTGTATTTTATGCTGAAACTGTCACATCAGCTATGAGATTTAGAGAAATGCACCCATTATATGCAAACAGCCCTATAAAGCACAACAAAAATATTTGCAGCTGTTACTTGTCTACTTACTGCTTCTCCAATGAAAATGTAAACAATATTTTCCAACTATTTCCACTTTGGTCAATCTCAAAGAAAGTTACACTGTACTGCCCCAGAGCTACAGCTTTCTAAAAATAATGGTGATATCTATATTAATGATTCTTGAACACATGCAACACAAGTATGTTGTCTGTTTACAGGCTGTAACATAATCAAGGGTTTAGATGACAGACTATGTCATGAAGGTAAAGCTACAAAGGGTCATCCCACAGTCAGATTGTATTACAGTCATGTAAGACATACTGTGTCAGCTGTTTACCACATACCCGCTCAGTCAGTTTAATTCATTTTCCAAAACAAAATGTAAATTGAAATAATGGTTAAAAAGTCTTAAAATATTTTCTGTTGCCGTACAGTTGTTACAATAAAGACCGTTACAGTTTATTAGAAAGACAGTATCCCCTACTTTCAGCTCCAGTTATCTGTTTCAAGCCCACCTTCACTGCTCCCTTAAATATATTTTATTTTTACTTGTTTTCTTTTTCTTGTTCACAGAATTTTAATTTATACTTGGGAAAAAATTACTAAAGAGAACTTCTGTTAAACAAAGTATAGAGTAATGTCTTTCAAAGACATTATTACTGATCTAAAGCATGAATCAGTATCAGGAAGCAGAGATAATTCTGTTTGCCTCAGCTATTTTAGCTTTATTAATAATTTAATACTTTGTTTTTGAAGTTTTTGATTTAACCCATCCACATACCCCTGAGAGAAATTCTTCTGACAAGTGTTCTTGGATGACCATATATACACTGAAACCTGTGATTAGGCAATGTTTCCCATCCTCATTATTTCCAATTACAGGAAGTCTGGAATATACCTTGCTCCATGTGATAGAGAATCAGTCGGGCTAAGACCACTTTCATAATGCTCTCCCCATGTCCTGTCGTTGAAGTGGCACCAGAATGGTTGTCAGCATAACCTCCACTTCCTTTCAAAGGGGAAAAAAAAAGAAAGCAATATTCTGAAATAGGATTTAAAAGCCCTGCATTGCTTAAAATAGGTACCAAACATTTCTTCCTTAGGTCCATTAGCTCTGTGAATTTCTGAAAGCAAAATGTCAGAAAAGCTGCTTTCTCATTTCTGCCACAATTTAAAAGTAAAATATGTGAAAGAGATGAACAACAGTTGGGGCAAGTCAGTTGCCAAGCTGAGAGAGAGAAGACTAATGATTTGTTTGAGGCAAAGCAGGCCAACACTCCACAGGAATGGGCAAAAATATTTTCCAGGAACGTCAAGGGAGGGTATACTGAAGATCAGCAAGATCAGGTCAGGATGCAGAATGCCAGATCATATCAACTGGGAAGATATGAAGGAAGATCTAGTGAGGACATTGGTGAGCTGACCAGTTTGAGGAGAACTTACTCTCCACAGCATGCAAGAGATTTGAAGAGCATGGGCTCTCGTAAAACTTCACAAAACACTCCTGAAGAATCTTTAAAGTCCTCACCACAAGCAGAGTGTTTCTTCTGTTGAACTCCCCTTCCCCGCCTTTTTTTTCTCCCATCCTTGTTTTTCTGACACATTCCACACCCTGTTCTTCACCAAGCTTCTGCTTGCTCAATATCCATATTTCTAGAACATCTCCTAAGAAAAATATTTCCCAGGAGCGAGGAAGAAACATACCACAGCATTATAAACAAGGAGGGGGAAAGAGGCCTTAAGAGAGCAATGAAAGCTTCTTCCCTTCTGTACCTTCTTGACCAGATCCTTTTAATGGACTCTAAGTAACATGTGAGAAAACACTGCCATATTGAGTCAATGCCCCCTAATCAAAGCCTCTGATGTTTAAAAGCACAGCTGACATTTCAGTATCAAATCCTGAAGATGCCTAGCGAGACCAAAAATTGCAAGCAATATGCTCAAAAGTGCCCAGTTTCACTTGTGCTTCACAAACCCTTGTCCCAAACTATAAGAACGCTGAGCATGATCTACACAGGAAAAGGGTATCTGCAGTCAGAAGGCTGCAGTGAGACACAAAATTGAAAACTACAGCCAAAAATCCAAAGGATAACAAAATGTCAGCAACTTTGTATGCAAAAAAGAGACAGTTTTATAATAATCATATATTGCCAACAGCAATGCTATTTGAGTTTGGAACATGTTTTACTAAAAATAATTATTTTCCAAATCTCAGCTGTATGATAGATCCCTGAAACAATCAAATGGCAAGCCTCTTTCACGAGAAGAAGTCTGTGGAAAGGATTTGAAGTGTCTCCTTATACTTGGATAAGAGATCTCTTTAAATATTTCCTTTATTGCACACCACATCTATTAGGTTCTGAGACAGTCTTACCAGGGCTCTCTAAGAGTCACTTTATAATTCTTGCTCACTGATACAACAAGTGGTAATTGCAATTACGTTTACTTCCTTAAGTATCAAGGAAACAGCATCTTAATATGGAGCAAGCTACATTTTTTGACTTAGAGGAAAGCAGAGCCATAAAAATGGAGAGCTTTATCAGAATCAACAGAAAGAAAACACAGGTGTTAGCACTGAAGAAAGGACAGAAAAAACCAACTCCCTTACCCATTTTCCACACACAAGTCCCAATTCTTTCTTGCAAATCTCCATGCTGTAAGAAGCTTTAGCTAGATAGATAGATTTCAATGTTAGACCTCAATTTCAGATGGATTAGTATTTATGTTTTGTTTCACTAATGAAAAGGAGAACTGTAATACTTTATTTTCTTTTTTTAAATGAGATACCCCCAAAAAGGGAAAGGCAAGATCCCACGCTCCATACCTATGCATGCTGTGTCACCAACACGGCCAATCAGTTTATTAGAGAGTCCTCCCGTGGATGTTGCACAAGCTACATTGCCTTCACTGTCTATAGCAACAGCACCGACTGTTCCAAGGTCTCTGCCAAGAAAAACAGTTCACAAAATTAGACAGAATTAAAGCATACCTGCCAAAGCACGTCGCCTTTATTTCCCAGGTAGCTTTAAAGAAGATTTCTACAACAGAATTACTGTTCATCATAAAGCTATTTTTGCCACACTTCTCATTACAAAAATAACAAGAAACATGCAACAATTCTCAAAAGCTTTGTATTTAACAGAATAGAAAACACTTTTTAAAAAATCTTTCCACCATGACTTGTTTACTTTCACAGCATGGAAACTTTGGGAGGGAAAAAAAACCCGCAAAACAAAAGCACACAGGGCAGAAATACTTCTAGTCATTATAGTTCTGGAGTAGTTTTTTGGCTGACACACAAACTGACACACAACTTTCCCCTAAATGGCAACTCAAAGATGCAACAATTGGCTCCACTGTCTCAACAGGAGGTTAACCGGAATTATTAATGACAATGCACGTAAATGAGTGAATACAGAAAAGGACAGTAATGTTATGCATGCACTGAATCATTTCCTTCCTGTTCCTCCTCTTTCCTTTTCCTTACTCCCCTTAATGTTTGAATGCTGTTTAAAAAAAAGCTTATTTATTTTCCTTTCAACTAGTATTGCTCACAATGCATCATTAAGACATACTTTAGTCTTTGTACTCTGTAGCTACGTAATCAAGGAGGTTTAAATCACTTGGCCAGTAGACTCTGCTGAAGCTGCACATTGGTTTAAAAATCTTCAGGCAGTGAAGAAAACAGAAGTCACAACTATAGCTTTATTTCTTCATCACAGAAAAGACAGATACAATAGCCGTCTCAAAATATACGTGTGTAGTTGTGTATGGAAAAAAAAAACCCTGTCATGACTTACTGTAACAGTTGCTGCACTGAGAAGTGAGACATTACTGAGAAGCAACTGAGAAGTTTAAATATCCATATATTCCAGTCTTAGCAATTCATGTAGGAACATAAACCAGTATGTGACTAGAAGTATAACAAAAATAATCTAAATCCCTCCACACAGGAAAAAAATTCATAACAATCCTTCACAGAACTACCCAACAGACAACTGGAAAAGGAATACCTTTCAAGTTTACCTGGGCACTGGGGAGGGTTTCTCTACAGCTCCGCAAAATCTCAGCTAATTAAGTCAGACAAAGTCTTTGTGTACCTTGAAACACAGAGTCAGTTTCTCAGAGACCCAACTTCCCGTTCCCTCCTGCTTATGTAAAATATCATACTGTCAGTCCCTACACTTCATTCACAGCAATTCAAAGTTGACTGATGAATCACAGGCCTTATAAGCTGCTCTGACATTTATGTAGAGACGGACCTCATCTCAAACTGATATGATGGTGCAGATGGGCTTCCCACCCATCCATCTGTTACAAATGATTTGCTGAAAAGAACATTAGTAAATTCAGTACTCCCTTGCACATTCATGTACCACCCTTCAACCAACTAAAGTTAGATCCTCCTGAGAAATTAAGAAAGTTGTATCCAGATGTACATTTTCTAAGGTAAGTATTTACCTTAAGCAACTGTGAAAATAAAAGCACACAGATTACACAGGCAGTAATTACCTGTTTTGGTATGAGAGCACAACTGGCAATAAATAACAAAGCGAATGTGTCTAACACACCTCATCTGCAGCGAAGCAAATAGATAACTACACTTAATTTCTTATAGTCCCTTCTTTTACTGCTTCAGTGTAACCTTTCCTTCAATCATCTTCAGAACTCAGGCAAAGAAGATACAAATAATTTTTTTTGCATGGCTAGTTTACTCCAAAATATTAAGAAGGAAGCCAAAACTGCTATCAATTTATAACCATCTCTTTGTTTTTAATTATTGACAGTAGCAACAACCTCAACAAGTACCTGTGGTATACCAGAGGATGCTATTAGAATTAGAATCAATCAAGAATTATTCCTATATACCACATAAACTGTGACACATAATGTCTACATCTTTCATCATCCAATACCCATGAAGTGACATGTACTTACACTACCCCCATTTAACTAATGAGTTACCTGCTATTTTGTCTCTCAGCCCTGCATCAGTAGTGTGGCTTTCTGTTTATTGTTGTTAGGGTCCTTGTTAGTTAATACCTCCTCAAGTTACTCTAGCAGTGTGATTCACAGTGAGGCTAGAAGCCCATTTACTACCTTACAGCCAGACTCAACACCCTTTCTGTGGGACTCCTAGGCAAACTCCAGTAATTCTTAATAAGGGTATTGCTAGAGTCCTTGCAGCGTGAGATTGCAGATAAATCAAATCACGCCTTGTTCTCAGCAAAAGGCATACAAGATGGAATGTTGTACATGCAATGGAATCCTAAACTCTCAGCATAAATCAGTGCAGGCTTCTAACCAGCAGAGGAGAAAGGTATCTCTTGTGGAGACACCAGACTTCACCTGCAAAGCATATGAAACCCCAGGGTTTCCAACACTGTGAGGATCAGGGAAGTAAAGTATACACCAACCTTCAAATTCCCAGTATGATCTGGTATTATGTTGCCTCTGACTAATACTACTTCACCTTCTGTCTGTTCGCCTCAGGCAAGTTTCTGCATAATCACTGTGAACATAACAGGGAACAAGAACATTCCACGTGTGACACAGAATGAAATGGGTTTGCATTAAGAAAGACCTGTTTTCAACTTTCTGAATTTGTGCTGATGTTTTGGTTTTCAGAAAAGTAACATTATGGCCAAGACAAGAAAAAGTCTTCAGTCATTCAGAAACACACAAGCTTTTTATTATCAGATATTCCAGAAGTCCATGGTAAAATTCAAAATGCCTAACACTGTTTTCAGAAAAAAAAAAAAAAAAAAAAAAAAAAAAGAATAAAAAGGTAAAAAGTGAAGCCATTATGAGGAATGAATGAAGACTTAAATGCCATGCTATTCCAACTGATATGTTCAAAAGAATAAGAGGCAGTGGTGGCTACACCATCCTCAAAATTCTTTACAAAGAATGATAATACCACACAGTCCTTGGACAGACCACAGATCAAAAGATAACTTCTGTTGCATATAAGACAAACTATGACCAAGACCTTATGGTCAAGGAACAACATCACTTTCTTTACAAAACTATATTTATGCTTGTCTCATTACTTTGTTTTTCCTTCTAGCAATTTACTGAAAGTAACATATAGGTTGCAATTTATAGCCTCTTTCATGGACTTAAATTAACATGGCCACAGAAGATTTCCTCCTCTTAATCTACGAATTCCTGTTTCACAAAACAGATAAACAGCACATTATACAGCATTTATGTAATACAGTGTTTTCCTGCACCAGAACTATGGACATACAAATGGAAGCTCAAAACAAGTTAGTGCTCATACCTACCTCACAGGCACAGAAAACATTCTTGACACCTGATGTTTTTCATCCCTTTGCTGTCCACCTCACCTTCCACTCTGCTTTATATGAAACTAGGGTGTTTTCCAAGTGATGTTCATTTTGCTCTTGGGCAGTAACATCCAGCAGCATCTCTCTTCCCACCCACCCACTAAACTTGGTTATTTTTTTTCATTCCTTGTCATAACCAACAGCCACAATCACCACTCAAAAGGAATTACTGGTCAAAGTCTGATGTTGTTTAAATATCTAATCCAATTTAAAGACAAATCTGATAATCTACTTCATACTTAACCAAGATCAGATTTCTCAGGATTTTTGGGGTTTTTTATTAACTTAGTATGTGCACTGGAGATTTTTCAAAATCAGTTCCTCCACAGAAAAAGCAATACAAAATAACACCTGCTGTTTATTAAAGCTACTCTATGTGCTTCTGTAACTGATTCTAAGAGCAGTAACAAGTTCTAACTTTGTTCTCCACTAAAGCCACGAAACCTATGCTATTGTCAGTGACCAATAATCTTCTTAAGCAGCAACAAGTTTCATTATGTTTGTTCCAGTTATTTAAATTTAAGTAAATTCATTGGAAGCTTGATTTTCTACGGTTTTCAATAAAGACATACTGTAAAGACTGTATCAAACTACATAACATTTGGAATACAGGCCTTCAAGGTTTGTGTTTATTTGTCTGGGGTTTTGTTTTTCTTGGTTGCTTTATTCTTTTGGGGGTTTTTGGTTTGAGTTATTTTTGTAACCAGATAGCACAAATTAAATTACCCAAATTTAAAAATAAAATATATTTTACATACTTCTGAAACTCTTCAGGGTTGGAATCTGGCTCAAGGTTCTTCTTCCATCTTTCCCGGGATCTCTCAGTTATGAGTTTCTCCCCTGGAACTTCAGGAATACCCATGGTCTGAGCAAACAGGTGTGCACCATGGTCAGTCAGCAGCATGTGCTTTGTCTGCAGAAAGACAAGAGATTCATTGACAATTCTTGTTTTGTCTTGTACTGAACAGTTTTGTATCACCTCTATTTTTAGAAGTATCCACACAAAGAAAATGGCAAATTTTATTTTAAAAATTTCTAAACTTCTGTCCACATCCCCTTCCACTACAGCAGAAAAAGCTTTCAGCTCTCCAAACCACAAACTTTATAACCATCAATAGAAAAGAATTGTACTTACCTATTTAACACTTACTATAATGGAAGAAAAAGAAATTGGTAAATTTGTTCTTTAGCTAATTTGTATGCAAGTGTTTTTCACAGTTTCAAAAAAACCACCAAATTACTACATAACTAATTGTTTTGTCCAGTTAGCTATGAAATTTAGAAGGCTTTTATTCAAAAGAATGCTAAATAAATTCCTCTTTAGAAGCATTACACCTAGTAAATAACAAATAAATGTAAAGAGCATACAACTAAAATGTTCCTTATCATTAGCTGAACAATTTAATTTTAAATATTTCCTTCAACAAGCTGCTGTTCTTATTAACTCAGAGGATCAAATCTATGAACAGAATACTTTCTAATGGGTTTGAGCAAAAAATGTTTATTCTCGTCTAATAGTACTTGAAAGTTCTGTTTTTATTCCTTTATTTACAAAGCACTTCAAACCAGATTTTTAATTCAACAGCCTTAGTTAATTCCATGCTTCAAAGTCTGTAGAGCTTGGTTAATTCATATTTTAGAGAAATTTGCCAGATAAATTTGTTTAATTAATCCTCATACTTTAGTAGTAGCTCTGAAATCTGGGTTTGTTTTTTTTTTGTTTTGTTTTTTTTTTTTATTTGATGTGTCAAAAAGTAAGCAGCAGCTTCTTGCGCAATTACGCAGCTGCCAATTGCTCATCAGAGCCTGGGAAGGTTTTAGAGAAGTGGTGGTCTGACTGCACAGCACAGAGCAATTTCAGAGCAGAGCACCTAACTTACAGCAAGCCCTTCTGTCCATGCAGCAGCACAGCACACAGACCACCTGAGGTCCAAACAGAACCATGTGAGGCTGGAGGCAGCAGGCATGTAGAGCCTTGCAAAGCTCTCAGGTGGCACAGTCTCAGCTCTTGGCCAGAAGCAAGGACAGCAGAAGTGGGGTATTTCTGTACCATACTACATTCTGGAGGAAATTCACAGTCTCAAAGCTTCAGGTTAAGATGCTGCAGACCATCAACTGCTGTTGATTTCTAAAGCAATGACAAGTAATCACTACCATGACCAATGCATAGCACTACATTGCTTTAAAGGTTTCCACACAAATCTCTTTCCAAGTCAGAGCTGATCTCTACTTAAGTCTACCACAGTCTCTGCATTAAGCCCTTTGGACAGGGACTACACTTTAGAAACATTTCTGATGTTGCAGCCCTGATATCAAACATTTTTGAAAATTTAAATGGCTTTTAAACTAATCTTTAATTCATAAGAGTATTGCTTTAGGGAATACTAAGGGTGACAAAGAAGAAGTCCCCTGTCAAAGTGGACATCAGGCTTTCTTGCTGAGTGCTATTACCATATTATGAGACACTGTAACACTTACCTATTTCTAACAAAACTAATGAGTAGTGTTCTTCGACTTGAAAGCCAACTTCTTTGTGCAATACTGCCCCCCTCTGCCTACCACTAACCCATGAGAATAACACAATACAGCATTCAAAACCGTTTTGTTTTTCATTTGTGGTTGTGGGTTGGGGTTTTTTTTGTTGTTTGGTGGGTTTTTGTAGGAAATTTGAAATTTGCTTTTGTCTTGACCTGTACCAGAAGGCTGTGTCCTCCACCCCTCGCTCTCTTCAGCAACTATGACTATATCATCCTTTAAATAAGTTTTAAAAAGGTAGTTTTATAATAAAAAATGGACGCTATTTCTAAAAGCTTTTTTCATAGGATTCCATCCCATATGCAATTTTGCACCTTCCTAGACTACACAAACAAAAAATACTTGCGTACTGATAAAAAACTGCTATGATAGGACTTCATGTTTGGGGGGGTTTTCTTCTTTTTTGATCCTCACTGACAAGAAGATGTCTTAAGGTGATTTTTGTCATTCACTTCAGCAGATGATGTCAATCAAAAGACCTAGGAGAACACTGTCAAACAATGCAAAAGTACATTTTTCTGTCTCATTCATTAATATGTCTGCTAATGTGAAGTGCCTACTTTTTCTGGAAGACATTTACATAAAGTAATCCAAAAGGACAATAAAAGGGTTCAAGAGATCTTACAAATAAACAAAAAACGCTGGCACTTTTAGTTAATTTCACTGGAAATGAAGGAAATACCCCAAATTTCTGCCTGGCCTAAACTCTGCCTAACTCTGAGAGTCTATCAGAGTTCTTCATTTAACAATTTAGGCAGTCCAGAAAAAAGAACTGGCGCTTTGCCTCAAGAAGTTTGTGCTCTAAGCTAAATTCTCTTTTGCTTAATGTAAACACATAATAAGAGCAGAGGAAAATATACACCTTATATATTCCAATGAATTAGTTCTCTAATGTTCATGAGAAGCCCATCTAATGAAGTGTGGGAGCTGAGAAGGGGTAGATGTCCCAAATTAAAAAAAAAATAATTTCAATGTATCATTCTATTTATGTTCAGCACAAACAGGAATGATCCAAGAGAAATTTAAGTGCTTTTTCAAGAATGCATTACATTAGTTAATTTACTAAACGTCTTCCACCTCTAGAAGCTCCTGAGAACAACAGTACAATAAATCATGAATGGAAATTATTCTGCTGCCCTCCCTTTTTCCTACTCCATGAACTTGGACAAGTTTGAGCTCAGTGGGAAAGTGACAGCCAAAAAGGATAAATGTGTTGCAACAATCTAGGGGAGCTGCTCTGGCCACCAGATGGAGCCCACACAGTTCTATAATGGAATGGAAATATAATTACAAGCAGATGTACCGGGTGGTTTTTGTTGGCTTGTTTGTTTTTAGGAGCCTCATGTTTCAAAATTCTTTATGGCATTAAGGCATCTCAAAACCACTGGGAATTATGCATACAGACTTAAGAGCCCAGAAGAGCTACCCTTATTACCAATCAAAGTCACACAGCTAAAAATGTTTTTAAATTAAGCACAGTACAACAATGAAATGTACTGTGAAATACCTTGGGCTGGTGTCTCAAAATTCCTGTCCAAGATGAACACATGGGCAACAATGAGATGAAGAGCAACATCAGTTGGTATTACCATTTATGGGAGATGGAGAAGTGCATAAACTCTTCTCAAGATGCATCAAGCAGAAAACATTTACATTTGAAATTTATCATCATCATGCACACAGTTTTTTTTTGTTTTTTTTTTTTTGCATCTTGGCAAAGAGTAATACCTTTACCACAAAATGTCACGGTGTTATGGCTACACCATTATGCTTCCACCTGTACAGCAGAATTTTATTATTACATTTCAAATTTAGCCTCAATACATAGAAGCACTATGCAATGACAAGAAAGACCTTGTAGTAGACAAGATGGGGAGAAGGCTTTCTGTTTGTTGGCTTGGGGTTTTTTGTTTAATTTTTAAAACACACTTTGCAAAGTTATATTCTCAAGATCCAACAGCGTTGTTTTGACCTTATTCTTGTTGACTTAAATTGGATTTTTTTCACGGACAAGAAAACAAGGAAAATAAATCAGTGATTCTGGAATAAGAAGTAAACAATAGGCACTATAATAGGTTCTCTACAGAAGAAAATAAAATACAACATTTACTTTAACATGCTAGAGATATATCTTCCCCAACCCCTTCATCTATATTCTCAAATTTTGTCTTGTGAAGCTGTCTACCACCTCTACTTATTTACTGATCTAGTTAATCACAAAACAAAATCCATATGAAGTAAAGAAAATCTTATTCATCACATGTTTTAACATTGTTTTCTAGTAGACATACATTTCACTTAAATATTTCTATTCAGTATTTTAGTGAAATGTTCTATTCTTAAAAACAGAACTGTCCTTGAACTAAGGACACAAAAAAATTCTATCTGCTTTGGAGGCCATTGAGGACAAGACAAATGTCAATCATCTTTATAGATCACCAAACAGACCTTGTTTTATAATAAGCCACTTTGAAAGGTTAAAGAAACATAAAATCTTCTTTATTAGTAAGTGTTTTTATAAATATGAACCTTTTCAACAATGGGGCAATTACACTAGTAGGATGAAAATGTAAATTCCAAAGACAGGACAAACTTTTTGATCACTGTCACAGCCTCGTAATAGTAAAACAGACTTACTCCCATCCTGACATAGAACAGTTGCATCATATCTGAAAAATAAGAGAAATCTGCTGTGGCAAATATTAGATGGACTTCTTAGTGGAGTAAGGTGGGACTGATCTTATATGGAAGGTCAAGTAATATGTACTGCCCTGATAACTTTGATTATCTTGGAAAAATCCATCAGCACCACACAGAACTAATATTATCTTCTACTGGTGGAAGACTACAACTGTATTGGTGCTACCACCTGATCAGGTGAAAATGGAGAAGGCTACCCAGAACAACATAGGATTGCATTACACAGCCAAATATGTAACTGGGTCATTTAATTCAGTTCCACACCACTGCAAAGTGAACAGTGTATTACCTAAATTTAATCTTGCAAGATCAAGCACAGCACTGAGTGACAAAATAAAAGCTCTTCAAAAAACAACAAAAACCCCATAAATACCAGCAGCGGAACTACAGAAGATGAACGTGTAGAGGTGAAGTTAAGTTTCCTTAAAATGCTATTTTTTTATAAATATTTCTCAAAAATCCTGAAAATAAGTGCTTCATGGTCATGACCATAGTTGCCAAACACTCCAATCAATTTCTCCCTTCCTTCTTGCTTTAAAGTACTACACAAACATCATCATTGAGGTGTATCAATATACTGGATGAAGTTCAAAGGAAAAGAAAATGCTTCATACTCACATAGATAACCAGCATACCTTTTCCATAACAAGTCGAGCAAGTTTTACTGGGTTTGCTATGCACTTAACTGCAGATACTGCTCCAGAGTCTAAATTTTTTCCATCCATGATAATGGCATCCATTTCTACTTCGCCTTTTTCATTTAGAACAGATCCACAACCTAAAGAGAAAAAAAAAAAAAAAAAAATTATAGGGCAAGAGAAAAAGAAGAAAGTCATTAAGTGCTATCCACCCAGGTGATTTAATTATAAGCTCTCATCAAGCAACCTTTCTCTTTCCCACTTTGCTGACTTACCAAAAGTATCTCCCAAATACAAACAAAACAGCAGAAACACTGCTGAGTATAACCACAAAATTCAGCCATTAACAGAAGTCTCACGGAGTACGACATCTACTTTAAAACAGAGTTTTATTTTGGTATAAGAACACACTTTCAATCCCATCCAAATGATACACTTGGTATTAAAGTTAAATCAACAAACCATCATGAACAGAATTCTTTATTCCCCAGATAACTTTTAAGTGTACAAAACTATTTTGCCTTTACAGATCTTCCAAAGGAGAATACAACACCAGCCAAAGAAATAGTATAGTGTTTGATTCTATCAACAGATTAACATCACACAGCACTCCAATAAACTGCCAAAATTAATGGGGCAGAATAAGTGTCCCCTCACTACCGTGGCAAAAGCTTAAAATAACAAGCTCTTCCATTAACAAATAAAAACAGTATATAAAGTAATTTTAAAAAATAAAAATTAAGTAATAAAACATCAGGTAGTTATCTTCTATAATTATCAGTGCTATCACTAACCTAATTGAAAATTAATGACATACAAAATGAGACAATGCAAATAGGGTGTTTTTTAAAATAATGCCAATAATTGTACCACAGAGGAATAACATGCTGTAAGTCATCAAGTGCACAAGCCTTGCTAATACAGATAATGAAGACTAAACCTGAAAAGAAATAAAAAACCAAACCAAAACATGGCAGATTTACACAGTACCTCAGGTAAAAAGGCCTTAGCATTGTACATAACTAATCCAGTAGGGTTTTTCTCCTTTCGCCTGTGATCCTCCTCTTGTAATCTCTAAAAGTGCCCTGCCACATACAGACACACCCTCCCAAAAGTCATTTTTTACCTGTCTCTAACTGCATAAATTATTCCACAGTTCAGTCCTGCATCATTCACAATATGTTAATTTCTAGACTGGTCTGTAAAGAGCTTACAGGTTAATTGCCTTGTGCCACCCATGTTGACATCATTCTTCCAGCTTTTCCTTATGCTGGTAAGGAACTGTTTCCTTAGCTAAACCCTGCCATACTCTTAACTTTCTTTGACAGGGTAGGCTTTCTAATCTACGATCACAAAATTCCAACTAGAACTACAGTACCCCTTTCTCAAGTATCAGTGACCAGAACCATGGTTCCAGGGAAAATAAACGAGGCCCCTTCATCACTGCATTAAGAGTATCCCATGTCTACTGGACATATGTCATAGGATACACTTCAGGATTTTCTAAAATTTGCTGAGCAGAAAAAAGTTGCAGACAGTTTCTCTAATCAAAGGCAGCCTTCTAAAAAAGTCTCGTTTTACAGCTCGTAAAGAGAGACAGGCACCTTCTAAGGACAATTCACTCCACTTGCCATAGACTCACAGAAAGGCCTGGGTTGGAAAGGACCTTAAATATCACCTAGTGCCAACTCCTTTCCACAGGCAGGTATGCCACCCATTAGATCAGGTTGCTCAAGGCCTGACCCAACCTGGCCCTGAACGCTTGCAGGGAGGGAGCATTTGCAACTTCTACAGCTTTGAGAGCTGTACAGCCAACTTTTCTCATTCCACTAACCACCACAAAAGTCTGTACACCAAAAATCTAGTTACTGAACTTCAAGTGATCTCAGGTAGGATGAATCCTTCCTTCTGTGGTTACAGGCTGCCTTTTTACCTGACTTCCAAACAAATGGATAGGGACTACCAGCCTCTGAGGCCATGGTATCCATTGGTAGCAGTGCTGAAAAAATAGTTTTGGACTTACTTGTTAAGCAAAGGGCTGGGAAAACAAGAGACAGACAACAGAAGACAGAAAATTTAGGAGGAAACAAATAATCAACATATCTGACATAAGCCTAATCACAGCTGGGATCCTGAGAGTAGTACTTCAATTCCCTCTATCTGTGGATGGATGGATGGATGGATGGATGGATGGATGGATGGATGGATGGATCTGTCCTGCAAAGGCTGCATAGGAAAGAGTGTGCTAGGCTCAACAGAGTGTCAATTCTCACACCTGGAGTACTCATGCCAAGCTGGTACATACTCCTAGCCAAAGAAATCACACAGAAAAATAACCATGTCACAAGTAGAACTTGTTGACTTTATTACACTGCACAAGTCACTAAACTGGTAATTTTATACACCAGTATAGCTTCTGAACCCTTGCACCAAGCCTACATCAAGATGACCCTACAGAGCATGGCTACATCCTATCATGCAAAATATGTCACAATTTTGTTTGTTCTGCCCATTCTTCCCCATCTTTATTATTGTCTCTTAGCAATGTCTGTGTTTGCCTAAAAAATACTATAGCAAAAATGATTTTATCCTTTTATGAAGATAAATACTACACAGTGAGTTTTAAACAGCCACTCCAATCAGGGTCTTTCTCACATAGCTTTCAGCTCATTTTTGCCAAATTCTGAAAGCAGCTGTACCTAATAAGCATTAACACAATTAGATATATCTGCAAGTAACAGATTATTTGCTATTTAGACCATCATAGTCAAACGTGAATAGATGAAGGCTCAAGTCCAGTTAAGTAAAAGCTAAATAAGAGAATGCCACCCTGATGCTAACTGTATAAAAGTACACACTATATCTCCAAGTCCACTTAATGATTTCAGCCTGAATGGTCTAAATATCAAAACACTCAACCCAAGTCAATAACAAAACAATGAAAGTTTCATATTAAAGAAAAGCTGCTCTTGACTGCTAGGTGAGACAAAACAAATTAACCTCTGCAAATTAACTGAGCACATAACTGGTAGCTATGTTACCAAAAATACTGAGCACCTACAGGTACTTCATTCCATGTTCTTTTCTGGCATACCATGGTGGGAGTAGGGAAATATTTTTGCTGAAATTCATCAAAATAATAAACTTGAGGCCCTAAGAAAAGGAGAAAGTATTTGATTACTACCTGTAACATTAGTTCACATTACTGATTAGGAAATCCAGTTACGAACCCTTACTATAAGAAGGTACATATTTATGACTCATATGCCAATACTGTAGTGCTTCTCTAGTATTATTTACAAAATAACTAATTGCAAGCATTAATGAAGAGAAAAACACCTAAAATCCCCAACACCAGTATTTCTGCGGCAATGGGTAAAGGTCAAGCATTAAATAAAGTTGCCTTGAAACAAAGTGCCTTGAAAGAGACACATTAACTTAAACACATGTCCCATAAGAGTCTATGTCTTAAAACTGGATATACATAGCACAGTAACAGAAGATTTACAGAAAACAGCTACAAATGTACAGCTACTACTACACAAATTAAATGACAAATACATAACAATGAAGAATGGGAAAAGCATAACTCATCTTCCTGAGTACACTCATGAGAAACTACAGTATGTACCATGCTGAGAAATCACCTATCTTGTGACACTAGTATTTACTCCACTGCAATGTACATAAATCACTAATAATGCAATAATAATATAATCCAACCCAGGATTTTCAGAAGCATCAGGGCAAAACACTTTGAAATATAATATGATTCTAAGTCCACTTAATTCTTAAAAACATTACCTGCATTAAAATGAGGATCATCTTCCATTGACCGTACTGCCTCCTCAACTGCATCTACAGCACTGCCTCCCTGCCTCAGGACATGGTAACCTCGCAGCGCAGCTCTGACAACACCAGCACGACATCCCTCTTCTCGCTCCTTGAAGATCCGGCCAGCTCCACCGTGCACCACGATGACAGGCTTCATCCTGCTGAATTCCTCCCCAGGCTTTCAGCTGTGCACTCAGGTCAGTTGATTGGAAGGGTAGTCCTTCTTTCTACACGGAAAGTGGCTGCAGGTTAGGTAACACGTATGGGTAGTTTGCCGCAATTTTACCTTCTGGGAAGCCAAGTACTCACATGGAGGAGCTCCTAATTCAGTCTGGATGAGGCCCCAGGCAACTTGGCGCAACTCTGAGACCAGCCCCGCTTTGAGGAAGGGTCCCTTTCAGGCTAAGTTATTCTACAACCTTGTTGTTTAGCATGAACCCTGTCTGGTGATAATACATTACATGGCATTTGAGTAACCCTTGAACCTGCTAACTGTTCTTTGTTTTATGGGTAGCCTGTCGTCAGAGTACAATGAAAAAAAATGTAACTGACCCGACCCGAGTTAAAGGCTTACCCAGCTTAACCACCCAGATCCCAGACCTCTGACCTCCTGCAATACCTTGAACTTCGAGCAGGAAAACAAGGTGTTCATTCACACCTGGCAGCCAACACCTTGGTGTTACTGCTCATGGCGTCCTGCGAGCAAAAGAGATTGTTGCTAATTGCTACACTTTGGTGATGCAAATCACGGGGTTTGCTACCTGAAGAGGTAAAAGAAGCAGTAGCTCACTCATCGCCCACTGAAATCTGGGGCGCTTCACAGAGAAAACTCCCCTCGTGAAAAGTTTATCGGAGACGTCTATTTTTGGAGGCGGGAAGAATAGAATCTAACAGCCTTTCCTACAGGCAAACCCTTGCGACAGAGCCTCACGCACTCCTGTGGTCCCTCAGGAGGCCAGCCGGGATGGCGGCCGGAGCAGGGGAAATCCCAGCCGGGGCCGCTGTGGGGCACAGCATCCCGTAAGCGAGGCCGTTCGGGCTTTTATTTCAGCCAGCAGCTACACTCCTCCCTAACTCAGCACAGGCTACCCTCGGCCATGGGCTTAGCCCTGCTGCGCTCCGGGGCGGCACCTCCGCTCAGGGCGGGCCCGCGCCGCTCTCCCGCCCGCCCCTAGTGTTCCCGCGAGTGCGGGGTCACATCCCACCTGCAGCGGCCCGTCCTCGCTGTGACTCACGGCCGGCCTGGGCGCGCTCCCGTGCGGGTGCCCGCGGCAGTACAGTGCAGCGTACAGTGCGGGGCCGGCGCAGGCCCGGGCGCCCTTTGCAGGCAGCCGCCCCTAACAGACATGGCGCCCCCGGCTGCGCCGAGGCCTGCCCGCACCTAACATGGCGGCCGCTGCCGCTCGCACGCCGCGGTCTCCGCCCCGCAGGGGCAGGGAGCGGGCCGGCGCTGAGCTGCTGTCGGCGGGTGCCGCTGGTCTCTGCTCATCCCGGCGCGGTTCCCCCTCAGCCGCCGCCCTGTGCACGGCCACAGCCGCGCTGTCACACCAGCTCACCGCCTGCCTCCGCTCGATTTCCCCTCGAGTTAAATTAGACAAATGGCAAAAAATCGGCCCCCAGCAGCACGTCCCGCGTGCCTGCCCTTCCCTCTGGCCGGGTTATTCCCGTTCCCAAAGCTCGGGCTGCCTGTGCAGCTTTGTAAGCTGAAAGGAGCCGTAGGCCAAAGGAGCTTCCGTCTGTGGGGATCATCCCGTGAGGATAAGCTGTATGTGGCCACACACTTCCCAAACTGATGACAAAGACAAGAACTGAGCTTGATGTTTGTTTTATTTCTAATTGTACACTGCCGGTGGAACAAACAGGAGTAAACTGAAAGTAGAGCTGCTAAAGTTCTTTCTGAAAAATAAAAAAATAGAGTTTATGAAACCTCTCCCCCCGCCCCCCGTAATTCTGAACTCCCTTACCTGAGTAAGTAGAAGTGTAAAGAAAGATTTCTCAACATTTGTATAAACTACTGGCACACATCTGGCCTTCTCCCTTGAGCATTCCTCTTTGCTCACTGCCCCTGCCCCCTGGTCTCTGCTGAGGTGCTGTAGTTCTGGCTGCAGGGAGACAAGAGAGTGCAGCCTGCTGTGTCCACTCAGGGCTGTGCAAAAAGGACAAGGATTTATGGCAATGAGAAGTCATTCAATTTACGATCTGTTTTGATCCTGAAGGTTTGTTGAAAATGAATTAGTGTGGTTTAATTAAAAAAATACTCCTGGTGTTTTGTTTTCTTTGTCAGTGGTAGGCTTAACACAAAGGCATTAAAATTTCTTACGTTAATTATTTGAGAGTGCCGCCTGTTTTTGCAGAATATTTATCTTGTTTTCAGGTAGTGTCAAGACAGGAAACCAATACTATTTAGATTAAACAGTTTAGAAGAATCATTTTGGTTGTTTGCATGGATAGCTGAACACAAAATTTATTTAGTAACTTTAAGTTGAAATTTTAATACTAGTCTAACATTATGATTTATCAAACAAGAGTGTGACTTGATAGAATTGGAATAATCTGTTTCTTCATCAACTTTTTATTTTAAGCCCTCTTTGGCCACTGCCTTTGTCATTGTGGTCAAATAGTTTATGTGCTTTTTAAAATGCTGTAAAGCTTCTTAGAGCAGACTGGAAAGTATTAGTATTTAGTTTTATGATTATTATTTAGTTTTTTTTTTAAATTATCACATTGAATTGCAGATCAGGAACCTGTCCTAAAGCTATGTAAACTGTTAGGATAAATTTTAAATAATTGCTCAAGAAATCTATTGATTTTGTTCTCGCTAATTTTCATAGGAGACCTTTGTGTAATATAATTGCCCTAGAAATAAATTTTAAAATGTACAGAATAAATTAGGGGGGCTGCATTTGGAGCCGTGTGGTGATTAACTGTCCTGTTTTTAATCTGAATGTGCCTTTTGAATGAGGTGGGAACACGTTATCATAGGTGAGTAAGGGTAGAGGGCTGAAGCAGGGAAATAAGTGATCCAGGCACGTGTGGATAGGGAACATATGTGTGAAAATACTCTGATGTCACAGGGTCTGCTCTGCAAGTCCGGTGACTAAAATACAACTGTGCTTGTGGCTTTTATTTTCCTGCAAAATCCATAAATTAAGGACATGCCCTCCTTCTAGAGAAAGAATCCCCTACAATCTCATTGAAATGTTAATTTTAGGAACCAGCAAAGCAAGTGAAATACATTGTAAAAGTAACTGTTTTAATGCATGTTTATAATACATCTATTTTTTAAAATAAATGTTTATGTAGCAACTTGTGTGCTTATCCATAAACTATTTTAAAATCTTCAAAATCTAGTGTAGCACAGAAAGCACTGCTCTATATTTTATTAATTGGATTGGAGGAGCATGCAGAGTTGATCAAGGCTGAGGCTGCTTGAGCAAGTGTCAAGCATGCAGAAACAGAATGCTGTTCACAAAGTCTCCAGGCTTGGGTGTTTTTATATTAGAACTGTCATATGGAGATCACTGCGGCATTACGATGCTCAGGTCACACTCTGGAAAAACTCATGCATGTTGAGTAACTTTGTTCATATGCACAATTTGATTGAGTCTGTAAACCACTTCTTACCATAATCTTACTGTGAAGAGTGTGCCACCATTTAGGGGAGCTGGAAAAACAGTTCCTCTGAGAGTTTGAGAGTTCAATTTTTTGATGCAAAGTAAAAGTTGTGCTCAGGTAAGATCAGCAGTGAAATGTGCAGCAGTAGGACAGTAAATGGTAGAAGAGGTGTTCACTAAAACACAGTTGTGATAAATTCTAATTGATTAATGAGCTGTACGTTGAATAGTTCAGCTGGAAATATTTTCTTGGGAAAAGGCACTAGACTCACCAGTGTCCATGATGTTTCCTCCCATTCTGTGCAGAAGTGAGATTAAATTGGAGATGGGTTTTTCCTGCTTTGTGGAGATTTTAACCATAGAACTTAGATGTCTTCCCCATGGCAGATTGTCCCAAACAAGAAGTTAACAGTGCCTTACTGCTCCTAGTATTTTAGCATTTTGCACACAGGGAGATGGTTCTAACAGGGCACTCTCAGAAACCTGTGTGAAGGGAAGGAAGAGTTGCATAGGTAGCAGTACAGGTAATGGAAATCCCTGTTCACATCCTAGTTTCGAACTATGGTGGATCATGTGTTTGACCAATTATCAAAGCTAAAGTTTAAAAATGGTTCTGGTGGTTCCTGTTTCTCTGTCCTGTGTATTTACTGAGATTTTATCAGTGTTTATCAGCTGTGTGCTCTGCTGAAGGTGCATTTGAGGTGAGTTTCCTGAGTAGAAGACAATCAGACTGACACATGGATGACTGGCAGAGACTAAAATTAGAACTTTTTGTTTTCCTATTCTTCCTCTTGGAAGAACCCTGAAACCATGTTGCATTTTTGTCACTGCACAGCTGAAAAAAAAAAGGTTCCTCTGTCACCTCTATGCTTTTGAAGTCCCTCCCACAGCCTGTGAAGTCTATAAATCCCAGTCTGCTCCATTCTAATCACTTTAACTTCAAAGAAGGCAGATCAAGTTCAATTTTTTGAGATTATTTTCAATTCTCTGTTTATCCAAAGCTTTACATTCCCTCTGTAAAACTCTTTCAGACATTCTTGTTTTAGCTGATCTGCATAAAACACAAGAGTGTGTTGGAAAACTTGTCTGACAGTGGCTTACAACTTCCCAGCAAGTGCAGGGGGCTTCTGGATCGATCCATTCAGAGAAAATGGCACCCTCAGGCTGGCAAGGGTTACAATTGCTTTGGTTCAATCCCATGCCCCTTGCCAAAAACCTTTCAAACTCCATAGCTACCAACAATTGCAGCATTTTAAACTCCGGAATTTAGTAGGTATTTCTCTCATGTAACTCTTGGATTTATTTTGTTTATGTTAGGAAAAATGCAGTTTTCTTAGTTCTTAATGATATACAATTAACATGCTCAAGGCTATAATTAAAAAAAGGTTTCAGATTAGCCCATATTTTAGGCAAAACCATCATTACTTTTTAAGGTACATTAGAAGATGTTTAATTAAATATTGCTTGAGATAAGGACTCAAACTTCCAAAAACTCCAGGAATTTTCAGGAAAATTTATAATACACCTTAGCAGTAGCAAAGTAACAATTCTAAGAATTTTGACGTGTGTGAAGACTTACTGAAGGCAATACAAGTATCCACAGTAAAGATTTTAGGTAGATTTTGTCAATATACGGAACACCTTTTGGAGAAAAGATAGCACAAAACAGTTTAAAATAATTTATAGGGGTTTTCCCTGTTCCCTGTCTGTGGGAACAGAATGAATATTAATCAAATGACAAATGAACATCTGTCCAAATTTGTCCTTTCTTTGTGACTTCTTGTCATTCAAATACATAGACCTTTAGCGACCTTAATCACAGGCTGCAGGGAATAATCACAGAATGCAGGAAATAAAAGAACATGATCACAGCAGATGTATACCAAGTGTGTATATGGTACCTGAGATGCTCTTTCTCTCTTGAAGTAGGAACAAATGAAACTAAGTTGGGACACACAGTCATGGAATTTAAAAAATTACTTTTGAGTAACTTTTAAACCAAGTTTCCAGGCATTGGAGAGAATCACAGGGCTCCTGTGTCAGATAAAATATTCCCTCTTGTGATTTGAAATGGGATCAAATCATAAAAACCTAGTAAACGATGCTTCAGGGAGTCACTATCATTACCTGCAGGTGACCCTGTGGAGGTATTTACTTTGCAGAAAGGTGGGCAGGGAAAAATTAACCTTTGGAAGTTTGCTGGCTGTGCATTATATTGCAGGTATGCTTATATATAGCAGTTATCCAATTATCAGGAGGATTATAATTACCATGTGTGGCCATTAGAAAGAAAAATGAAGACATGATAGTTTTGCTTACTGCCAATGTTGAGTGTATTATTAGAATTATGTTTGTTTTTAGTGCAATAAAAAGCTGAAATGTGACAGTAGAAGAACAATGGGATTTTAAGTGATAAAGTTAGTTTAATGCAAGTGGTTTATGAATCCAATAAAAGTATCTCCTACTACAGTAGCTAATACTAAGAAATATTTAGAAAAAATATGTGCCACATACATAAAACTAGATTCAAAGGCATGTTTAGAAAGATTACCCTCCAAAGTTCTGCCTCAATTTATTTCTTACAAAAATTTCAGGTTTTCTCATCAATCTTATCTGCTTGAACAAACATTGTGTTTTGTTTTTTTAATGAGGAATTGCATTTCTTTCTCTTCAGTTCCACCTAAGTATAAACTCATAAGTATGTGTAATACTGTAGTAATAAAAGATGCAGTTGGAAAAACTTACAGTTAAGACATCACTGTAGTTGTAGTTTTTGATGTGAAAATGACTACAAGGGAATGGCAGGAGCTAAGGGGTTTTATATTGAATATTTCACCTTCTATTTTATTTCTATCCCTAAGTCAGCATCTCAATTCTAATGAAGTAACTAAAACCTATGTGGTTGCATGTACATCTGCAAGCCATATTTCAGGATGGATTTTTAAGATGTTTATCAAATTATTTATAAAATGCAAGAATACTTCAGAGTAGGCCATGAATGGTATGCTAACAGAAAATTCTCCAGTATAAATCAAGTCAATCATACGGCTGGTGGTAGGGAAAACTAATCAAGCATGGAAAAGAAAAAAGGTGTATTTTAAAATGAGACTACTAAATGAGATATCCAATTGATGTCTGCCAGGCACAGACATGCATCTATTATAGTGGGAATTGATGTCAGGTGTCTGTAAATGCAATGTAACAGGTGATGAAATTTGTGTGAGATCTTCGAGTAAGCCATGCAAATATACTGGGAACAAAAAGCACTTGTAAATTGATTGTGATGTGAATGGGGAACCAGTGGAGTTGGATGAAAAGTGGGCGTGTTGTTTTGTGTTTCTCCTCAATCATGGGGATGAAAGCAGTGATGTTTGCCCCCAGCCGCAGTACAGAAAACATCACATGAGAGCTCGGAGAATTCAAGACCAAATGTACAGGTTTCCGTAGTGTCACTTGTGTTGATCACAGGTGAGGAATATTGTTTATTTTGGTACTATTATCTGGGAAGCTTCCTAAAGCTGCTGAGAGCAGCAAACTTTGTTTGCCTTCAGGTAAGCAAAAATGCAGCTAACATGTGCATACTGGGCTGCTAGATGGTTGCATAACTAGTTACCTTCCTGAAGATTTGATCATGTTGCTGGTGCCAGCATATTCCTAAACAAGCTCATAGGAAAAAAACTCAGGGTTAGGTATTATTCTAAGGTTGCAGAAAGAATCAATTTGTCATTTGATCTTTGAGTAAAGATAAATGAATGGATATGGATTCACAGTGTATTTTATTGAAGAGACTAAAATTATTGCAGTACTAGCAAAACACAAACATGAACAAATGTAATTAGGACTGGTTTAAGATGAGTATTGAGTATAAAAAAGATCAAGAGAGCAGGGTTCAAGATGTTGGTACCATTCTACTGTTTTCAGCACTGAAACGTGTTAAGAAATGAGACAAATACACACATGATACCTTGTATCAAAGCGGCCAGATTTAGGGGGAGTTGTAAACTGCAAATAAAGTATTTTATGAACCACTACTCATTTCTCCTTTTCTCTAATTTATACTCTTATGAATAGTCTCTGATGTTGTCTGTTAAGTCCTTATTTTAATATTTTTTCATAATATAGTCTCAATTTAAAGTGTTATTAAGGGAATTTTGAAATAAATCACCATATTGTTACATTCAGTAGCCACTTTCAGTTGGTTAAAAATTAACATAATATGAAACAGATCTGCTAAGGGCGCTCACATGTAAGTTATATTGAGAGTTTTGCTGGGCTATGCAGGAAAGATTTATTTCTTCATCCAAATGTTTGCACTTCCAATAAAACTTACTTGTGTATTTTCAGGACAATGGATGCTAGGTTTTCAAGGGCAACGTTTCAATCCAAATCTAAACACTTAGTTCTGAGTGTCACATTTGTCCAGAGACCTGGAACAGGCTTTGTGAATGAAGTGCCAAGGTGAGACCAAAAAATCCCCTGGTTTTGGATATCAGATAGTTTCTAGCGTTAAAGGAAAGGAGAGGAGATTCTCAGGAATTGTGGTCTTCTACAGCTGTTGGGTATTTCATAGAGGGAAGCTGAACTCTGACCAGTATTTGGGAAGGAGGTTTATGGTGTGGACCTAAGGTAGCACAACTGTGAGCCTTGACAGTGCTTGGGACTTTTAGTATTGGTGATGGAGCTTTTGTTCCTTATTAGGATGTCAAGGTTAAAATGTCATCTATGCTATTGTAACTATACTTTGTGTTTGATATGTGAAGTTGACTCCTGCTATAATCAGGAAGACATTGTCAATTCCAAGGCAACTGCCATTGCTGCCTTTTCCTTTTCTCTACTTTTTTCATCTTTCTCTTTCCTCCCTTCCTTCCTCCTCCAAATTTCCTTTTTTTTTTTTTTTTTTTTTTTTTTGGTACAGTGGGCTTTGTGAAAAAACTGGCAATGCAGAATTTCTATTTCAAGTTGATGGAAAATTCAAGAACATGAGATAATACTAGTTTTCATCATATTTGGTGAGCTGTTTCTGTAAGGGAATTTTGAGGAAAATGTAGTTAACATCTGAACATCAGTATCCCTAAAATTTTGAGGATATGTGGTTAGATCTATTATTTTTCTGCTGTTTTTATTCCATTTCTAGCTTTTGCATTTTTAAAGAAATAATTTCAATACCATTTATTCTTTAAGATATTGGAAGTCACATTTTTCCCCACTTTTTAAAAAAAAAGTTTTTATTATTACAATATTGTGGATGAATGCTATCTATAACCAGTAGAAATGCTTCAAAGCTGATTGAAAGGAGGACACTAGGCTTTCTGAAATGCTCTCTGATCAAATATGAGATATGGAAGCATCCAACTGTTTTAACAATGGAAAATCCTTTTTTTTCTGTGTAAAAATAGATCACAGTGCAGTGACCCTAGAGGGAGAGAAAGAATGTAAAAGATGGGTCTTTCTCTCAAAATTCTGACTACATTGTTACAGTCTGTGTCAAAGGATGACAAATCCAAATCTGCTTCCTGTGTTCTTTGAAGTAGTGCTTGGTGTGTGTTACACTATTTTGACTTCTTCAAAATGTTGTAATTTAATTAGCAGATTTCCCCTCTCTAGCCCATTTTGAAGTGTGGGGCAAAAAAAATTATACATATGTACATACATACATATATATATATATATATATATATATATAAATCAGTGTCATAATACTTCATTCTTTTCTGAATCTAACTGCATATTTTGAATGGAATTTGTATGAAAGCACTCTTGTATAAATTTAAATCAGGATGATATAAAAACAATAAATGGTAGTAACCAATGGAGATTAAAGATTATCTGAACTGGCTATAAAAAATTTACTGCCCAATCACTAATTTATAGGCTTGATGCTTGCTAGGGTATTTGCCCAGCTGCACCTGCCTTATCAAACATGTTCAAATGTGAATTAGCTAGCACAAAAAGTTGGCAGAGGAATAGGGAATTTTTCACCTCAAGGTCAGTAATAAGGCAGGCTAATACTGATTTAATGCTGTTATGGTCTGGTAGTTTGGCATGAACATGACTCTATATTGCCATCAGTTGACACATGTCTAGGTTCAAAAAACCACTTTCCTAATTGATACTCTTTTTGCAAGAACATGAAGTAGCAGACACCTGCCTTAGCTGGTAAAAAGTTAAGTGTCCTGGCTAAGCTAGTTGTCTAGGCTTCCTCTGTAACTGTGGGGAGAGGGATTTTCAGGGTGATTCATACAGTTCTAAGAGGTGTCTAAAATAGATGAGATGACTCATCCTCTGGAAGTACCTGCCACTCTACTGACGACAGAGGGAGACCTAGATGACTAACTTACCATAGATAGCTAAATTTTGGACTGGTAGTTAATAGGAGAGAAAGCTCAGTACCAGTGTCTTTTTCTTTTAATGGAAAGAGGCTCAAGTATGCAGTCATTATGAAGAAGTCTATATGACCACTGATCATGCAGTATATGCTGAAAAAGAGATGGACCTGCACTGCTATCCTCCTGTATATTTCATAAATATGTTGATTTTATTTCTTGCTAAATTAATCTGCATCAAGGTGAGGAGAAGAACACATTTTTTACCTTAAAAATCCCTATAGAAAGGGATAAGTGTTATTTACTTTACACAGATCTATGAAGCAATGAGCATGATATTTATTCTGCATCAGTTTCCATTATTGAAATTGCTTTGTACAGAAATCACTTTGTATTTATACCAGTGGTATTGGATGTAAAATCCATTAGGCAGGGTGTAACAGATTGTCAGCATGTATTTACTTAAATACAGCATGAAGATTTGCAGTCTGCATGGCATTAACTTCATTGTCAGCTGCTTCAGATGCACCTTTTTTTGGAGAAGTTACAAAAATTAAGCTTTAAGCTCATTAATATTTAAAACCTATCACTTGCCCAATTTGAAAATTTTGAGGTCTCAGGGAATTTTCACCACATCTGATTTTAGATACCAAATTAGGTTTCTAAATAAGGAGTCTAGGCACCATTTATAATCAGCAGAGTAGAGTTGACACCTCCAGAGAACAATTTGGAGAAGCTAAGGTAAGCAGGAGGGTAGTGCTCTGGTTGCCCTCCAGAGGACTTTCACTGCTGCCTAAGTTGAATTCTCTGAAATAATCTCTGAGATACTTATTTATCCCTCTATATTTACTGTGGAGGAAGCCTAGCCTGGTTTTGTAGGCTGTTGATGTGAGCAACATGAATATTCCCCTTGTTGTTTGCTATCGTAATTCTTAGGTTAGTAATACCTTGTCAACTCAGGGTGCAATATTTTTCTGAATATATTGAGAATATTTTTCTGAATGTCAGGCGTGTATTAGAAGTGCCTGCTGTGTGGTTAATGTATGTAGCATGCTCAGCAATGTTAATGTAGTAGTGTACAATGTAGTGGCTTGTATGTAGTCTATATAGCCTGCTGACTTCTGTTTTCTTGTGACTTGATTAACTGAGCACCTCCTAGATGTCCAAGATAATTAGCAAAATCCATTTGGTTTTCTCAGAAAATTTGCTTTCATTTTGGGTGCTCTCTGGTTGAATCATAAACCATTCTGACTTCTACTGTGTCTGCAAGGCCCGGAGTAGTGAACTGCTGCCTGGCACGGACACCATAAGGCCTTCTTCACCTGCCCTTGCATTCAGAGAGTCACAACACAGTGCTTTGGATCAAACAGCACTGTGAATTGTTAAAATTTCTTAGTTGATCAACAGCTCTTTCACCTAAAGCAGTACACTCCTACTGTAGCTTTGAAAGTATAAGAACTGGTTATGTATTGCTTTATGCAGATTGTACAGGGCTTCAAAATTCAGGGTGTTAACTGATTTGCTACAGTTTGAAAAATCATCTACAGAGTTTAGGAATGTATTGTCATGGTAAGTTGAGATCGATGGATTTTCCTTTCATTTAATATGGAAGCCCAAGATTATGAATAAAGCACAAAATCAGTGAAGGGTGAAGAGAAGTCATGAACACAAATCAGCCTTGATTAATCTTCATTACACACATGGAGAAAAAGCACAAGATATGATATTATGTTAGCACCTGGGTAAGGAAGAGTTTCCAGACTTTCAGGAAGAAATGCAGGCGTGTTACAAAAGACAAGCAATGACTGTAAGTGCTGTACCCTGGGAATTATCTCCCTGTGAAGGAGTTTAGATGATAAAATTACTTTAATATGGTAGCCATAAGAAATAGTGGATGTTTCATCTAAGACAATAAACAGCCTTGAATCTGGTGGATAAGTTAAAATTCTATTCTTTGGTAATTCTTCTTATAAAAGACAAAGGAAGGTAAAATTGTGAAGGACACAAGGGTGTATCCAGGGGAACAAGAACATCATTCATAGTCGCCAGAGTTGTTTGATGAGGCTCACTTGGTAGATACCTGATAACAAGGAAAGCCAATCTGTCACTGTATGGTTCCATAAAGAAGATTTGTCTATAACAGGGAGCATTAAACAGGGTAATGGAAATTACTTGAGCAGCCACTGAATTAATTTTCATTTTAAACATACTCTAAAGATAACTGGTTGGACAGCATTGCAAGTTCTGTATCTGAGTGCATCCATTAAAAAAGGACTGTGAGAAGTTTTCTGGTTTTGAATATAAACTTGGCTGTGCTGTCAGCTAACATCTCCTTTACCTGGAGCAAAACTTTAATTGATGCATAATACAGATAGACTCCATTGTGGACTCCTGAAATCATTACCTAATACAAACTGCTTTTATTTAATAGAGCAACGTAATTGTTTCTCTAGAGGGTGATGAGAGTGATTCATTATATTTGATCTTTTTCATACCAGAATACTGCTGTTGCTAGCTCAGAAGACTTTTTGGTAAATCAAAAGGATACTGCTAGTTTGGAGCATTTCTCCGTCAGTTTGAAATCCCCAAGCTGTAGCTTCAAGCTTGGCAGTAAGTGCTTTGCAGTAGTACCAAGAGAGCTGAAATAATCAACAATAGAAACCTTTTATCTCATGTCTGAAATCCATAGCTAGAAAGAGAATATATATATATATATAAATATTTCTCTTTAATATTTCACATTATGCTTCCACTTAAAAAGTTTAAAGTTCTTTCACTGAGAGTGGACATAAGCTAAGCCAACCACAGGATTAATCATAAATAATTTATATGAACTCCCTCTACTAAGATATCCCACAATTTCATAAAGAATGAACACACGTTCTGAGAATACATAAGGGTTGCTATAATTGGCTCACTTTAACACGCCTGGGAACAACACATGAAGCTGCTGTTGCAGTTTTTCTGACATAGTTGCTTATGTTGCTCACTGTCCACAACAATTAAATGTTCATTTTTCTCTGATTTTTTTTTTTTTTCTTAGAACTGTATCCAGATTAAGGAAAAAAAAAATCTGCTAAAAATTCTGAACAATGTTGACTTGTGAAGGCTGTAGAACAACTACTGCTTCAATAAACAGGATTAGTTTTGGATTACTTTTTCTACAAAGACTCTGGAGCACTGCCTTACTCCTCCTTGCTGTGAAACGTCAACCCCTTCAGATCTCCATGGTTATCTCACAGAATGAAAACTAAAAGCATTCTGGGATGATTATATAAAAACTTGTAAAGGCTAAGTGCCAACTAAAAACCTGTATTTGAGGACTAAACATCACATTTTCAGATGGCTGAGTTTGGTTGTATGGTTGGAGAGATGAATAGAAGCCTAAACTGTGCAGCATGGAATGGGCCTTGGTTTGGGAAAAATACAGAAAAAACCAAACTGATTTATTAGTGTGTCTTTTGAACATATACCTACCAATTTGATTAAACCAACAAGAAACTAGCTGAATTGTATTTGGAAACAGTGGCTTAATCATTAAACTTAAACTTTACTAAAATACAAGATATTCAACATTCTTAATGTGTACAACAGAGATTTAAGAGCATAGTTAAGGCTAGGCTTGCATATGGATGGATGTGCATACCATTAAAACTGGGGAAGTGTGGATTTCTGCCATGTTCTGTAAATGTAAGATACATAAATTAGAATTGCTTAGGGATACTGTTCCTTACATGAATCACTTCTCCAGTCTTTAATTTATGAATAAATGTGCTTGGTGTGACTACTCTTGTCTCACACTGATCTCAAACAGCAGAAAATACCCTGTATGCAATGGTTTGCAGATATATAGTATCCATGAGATATGTTTTTCAATATTGATTACAGTTATTTTATGTTTACAGAAAATTTAAAGCTGGGAGGACTGAAATATACCCAGGAGAGGTTTAATACTGATGTGGAAAAATAGTCAGAGAAAATTAGGATGCAGTTCAGGGACAATTTCAAAGTACTCTTCTATTTAGATGGTATTTCTTATCTAAAATGTAATATGAGGAATGGGCAGTGGCACTTAGGTTGAGCATGAGTCAACAGTGTTGTGTTACTATAAAAAAGTAAACGTGCTGGGGAGACACGACAAATATCAAATATTTAAAAGACTTGAAAGTAGAAAGAGAATAAGCTGTGCTGTGGGCTAATGGGAGTAGGATAGTATAAAATGGACTTAAATCATAGGAAAATTTCAGGCTAAATATTATTGTTACATTATTTTTGCTAGGCATATTGAAAGCACTGGGACTGCTTGTTTATGAGCTGGTCAGACAAATATCTGTCAGAGATAATAGACACTGTCTTGGGACTAGATACGTCATTTGGTTCCTACCAGCTCAGGACTCTATTATTCAATATGGTAATAAAACTTCACAAGTAGTTTCATGCAAATATAAAGATACAATTCAAAGTGAGTAAAAAGCCTTTGACACTAAGCACTGCACGAGATATGCAGTTTTTCTCCAAAATAATACCTACTTCTGGTTTTGGTGAAGAAAATAGTCAAGCTTCTAATTTAGCTTTGACTTTATATTGTCATCTCAGTATCACTCCTTCTTCACAATATCCCATCCCACCCACAGGTCCCTGATCAGAATACCTTTCTCACCTTTCTCATCAGTAGGTTGGGACAACAAAGGAAAAGAAACAGCACCATAGACAGCAAATTCAATTTGAGTTGACAATCTGACGCTGTTGTTGAAAAGCCAAAGCTTGTTCTGTGCAGCATTAAATAAATATCATATATAAAGCACTGGGGGTGTGGGATCTGTGTGGCATCAGCTGGGCTACTAGAGGGTAACACACCATTAAAAAGAATACAGAGGACAACAACAAATATACCATGGTAAAAAATATGATTTGTAAGAGAGAGCAGAATACAGTGTAGAAATGGGGAGGGGAGAACACTGCCTCCCATTGAGGTGCCTGACTCATGCTTTGTGTGTTTAGTGAATAATGTCTAGTGTTTAACGAGATGTGTATATATAGATATATGGGTATAAAGAATCTCTTAATGGAAACTAATTAACTCTTCCAGTCTGTAGAAAGATATTACAAAGGCAGGAGCTGCCACTTGAGCAAGAGGGCAGCAATTTAATGTTTTTTAAAACATATATTCAAGAAGAGTTTTTGTCTAAAGCAAGACCAGCTCTATTATATTACTGTTTCTTTAACATTCCTGTTGGAAAATTTGTGAAGTAGGTTACCTAAATATCTTTCAGATATTATTTTCAGATATCATATTCAGATATGATATGCTTTATGATATGCTGAATTCTGTTTCTCAACAGATCCCCATTTTGTGACAATTTCAAACTTAAATCTCTGGGATTTCTAATACTTAATAGAGTTTTTTCCTTCCTGTTTTCATTCACTGTATCCATAATATCAAAAGCAGTGGAAACGAAGCGTCCAGAAGGTCAGTGCTAGTGCTGCTCTTGTGCTTGATTGCTATCAGAAAATGTAGCAGACAGGTTTTGTAAAAAAGTTTTCTTGACAGAGCAACATATGCTGGTATGATTAGGTCTGGCTGGACACACAGAGTGTTTTCTTCATGGGGACTTTGTGAAGGGTGGTTGCTCCTGCTATCCACATATCAGGAATGTTTCATATCCACATATCAGGAATGCATTCTTTCATTCATGGCCTCAACATGTTTAAGATTAGACTGTAAAATGAGAATAGGCATCAAATATGTGCTTTTACATTAGCTCACTGATCCAAAATACTTTTACCAATCCACAGTCTAGATGAAAAAAACCTGAGACAATGTGAAGTGGACTGTTTAAGGAATTTTAAATTATTTTATTTTATATTGTGGTATCTTCAGTCAGGATATGCTGCATTTTTCTGGGTATCATACAAGCACAAAATTCTAAATTTCCACCTCAAAGTGCTTGAGTTTGTCTGACTCCAGCCTTTACTTATCTGATGATAATGCCATTTGCTAAAGAAGAGAAATGACTATTTTGTGATACACACCTCCATAAATACAGTTGCTGCAACCTAGAAGGTGTCTCCAAGCAAAGAGGCACAAACTTGATCTCATATAATGTTTCTCAGATTTAATGCCTTCACATACCTCACACCAATAACACCACCTTAAGCCACTGGGTAAAGATCTTTCCAGGCTAAAATGACTCTGGATTTTGCATGGCAATTCAGTGCAAGCAAAAAACTTTTGAGAGCATAAAAAACCAGAAAATCACTGCAGAACAGGTATTTTAGATAATTAATATAATACAGTTTGGGGAGCATATTTTAATACTTGCCTTTTGTTTGTTTTTTTCTTTTTCATTATGGATAAATTATATTTCCTAACACGTACTATTCCTTTTTTTTGAAGATTTTTTTGACAGCATGTATATTCTAAAAAAGAGGGTTGAAGTTGAATTTACATCCTTTGCTACGAAATGACTGACATAAAAAACTGATGCAGCTTAAGTGACCCCAGTATATTCTAAGCAGCACAGAGATTGTTTCTGTTTGCACACAAGTATCCTAAGTAACTATTTTGTAAATGGAATATGTATTTGAATTAAAGGCTGAATTATGAACAGTCAGTAATGTCTGCAAAACAATATTGGAAATCTGTCATGAGATTTTTAAATTTGAGAAATTTGATTGCCTTTTTCAATTTCCTGTGAGACAAAATATGCTTTCCCCATTATGTGTAGGTGACAGCAGACTCATCTGTTAATCATCAATTTCCTCATTAGAAGTTCTTGCCTCCTTTTTATATAATTATTCTAAAATATAATTTCAATTGAAATAGATTCCTTGAAATAATTACACTTTAATAGAACATATTTCTTCTGTCCTTCAGAACCTTTGAATTTAGTGCCCCATTTCAACCAAATTTGAGAAGAAGCAAAGCTTTGAGGTAATTTTCTACAAGTTTCATGAATTAAGATGTTCAAAGGGAAGAGGTGCCTTGAGCAATTTTGAAGGAAGGATTGTGTATATGAGCATTCTTCACTGAAAAGCTATCAAGGAAGCCATATTGCTGTTCAAACCTGAGAGGTGTATCTGTAGGATACTAGATTCAATTTTAAATTCCTTGGCATGGGTTTTTATTTCAGTAGAATTATTCAAATTTTTTAAAGTAAAAATTCCAAATATATCTGCGAGAACACTGTAAAATAAATTTTAAGTTCTCTAATAATTTATGCATTATATTGAACTAGTGTACTGTTACTAAAAGGACAGTAGAAATAAAGAGGGATAATGTCATCAGTGGCTTACGGGAGTGGAAACTTAATGGAAATGAGCAGTGCTGAGTCATAGTTAAAATTTTCATTGGTGGAATATGAGTTCCTGCAATGCTCTCAAATTTTAAGTGAATCTGGTGAGTGTTGAAAAAGATACTGCAATATTGTCCCTCATTAATTTAATGGAGAAGAAAAAGTTGTCAAATTTTTAAAATGCATTTACCTGCAGAGGAATTTTAAATGCCAGATTTTAGGAGTTTCTTCTACGCTGTCTGGAGTCACAAAATTCAATGTAAGTATTTTTGTTATTGGTTTATGAGGATGAGAGTATTGATCCAAGATGGAAATCCTTGTGACAGAGACAGCCAAATTCAGTGAAAGCTGTTGCAGGGACCTGGAGATTACCTAATGTATAGAGAACAATACAGAGCAGCTGAAGAGTTCTGTAGCATTGGTAACATACCAAGCATGGTGTAGTGTGTTTCACTCTGGGCGAGTCAGTGTCCTGAAGGTCTCAACAAGTCAGAGTAAAACCAAAAATGCAATAAAAAACATCATAGAAGTGGAAGAGAGAAAGAGGAAGACTAAACTTGTATCACTTGGCTACATGATAGCCAAAACTCTACAAAGGCACAATAAAAATTTATATATATACTTGAATAGTGTACAGGAAAAGATGAGAATTACACACTTCAATGAACAGTATAGAATTGAGGATGAAATGAAGAAAAGTTATATTGATCAGTTCTAGAACTCAGCTCCTGCGATATTAAATTTCCTTTTTGCAACAATCCCCTCAAGGGCAGAGGAGAAAGCCTTCTCTTATGGAACAACACCAGTAAATGGCTGGAAAAAAAACCAGTAAAATACTGGGAAAACAGCAGTTATTGAAAAATCCTGTAGGGATGCCTGGTGGTGTGCTAGGTTGATGGTTGTACTAATGATCTTAGAGGTATTTTCCAACCTTAACAATTCTATGTTTCTGTGAATCTGGGATGTAAGTCATGGCAAATTCCTAGTTTAACAACAGGAGGTAATGTGATCATGTTGTTTGACCTACTGTGTAGCAGACAGGATATTCTTGAAGCAAATCCTGGTTGGATTAGATTTCCTTCTTGTCCATTACCTATGGTTGCACCTTTGGTGTTCAGGTCATTATGTTATTTTTTTCTTTTTTCAGTTCTTCTGAAATAGAGTATTTTTTCTGGAATATTTTTTCCACGGTGAACCAAAGCTAGAAGATAGACAGTTTGAGAGCATGTTGTGAGTCCTGTACATGTGAGGGAGGAAAGGGAGGGGGAGCCTAAAAGTTTGGAAAATTATCTATCCAATCTATCTTTTCTTTCTATTTGTTTACTCTCTACACATGTTTTGCTGTGTGTATTCTCTCACTACTGGAGAGAAGATGTTTAAAGGAATTCTATGCATCTTGAATACATTTTCAGAATAAAAAATGAAAATTAAGGAAAGATATTTCTGTGTAGTCAAAGAAAAGAAGGAATTTAACAAAAATTCCCTGTAGACAAGTTCTTAAGCTGTTTGTGAGCTATCCAATTTATGGACTTATATCTTTTAAACCATTTTTGCCTCATGCCAGTTTGCTGGTAGTGCACACCTGTGGCTCCTGTTTCAAACCAGGCTTCATCATGGGATACAGGCATGAAGATGCAGGGCCCTGTGGTAATACTTACATGTAGTCTGTCAATGCTGAGGCCTGACTGAGAGGCTCTCTGAAGTCCAGGAGAAATTTGCAAAAAAAAAAATAATTTGGGATTGAAAACAGAGATGATAAATTATTTTAAGTAAAGGCTCCAAACATCATGTGTTTGTGCAGCATCCAGCTTGGTATTGCTTTGATTATGTCTGAAAGCCTTGACTATGTGACAATTCCAAATAGCATTATTTTATTGATAAACTGTATAATTTTCCCCCTTCTTGCCATGAGCATGTTTTATCTTCCTTCAACCTAGATAAAGTTTGTTTTCCTTTTAATGAATATTTATCTTCCTATTTCTCATATATTAATTTGGAAAAGAAAAATATAATTTTACAGAGTTAAATAAACAATAGGCCCTGGTCTATTTGACAAAGTCAAAATACTCAGTATTCCAGGGCTGAACCCAACAATTCATCCTCTGTGGCTCCCAGGTCTTACACCAGCTCTAAAATAAATGAGCACAGTCCCAACTACCGAGGCTGACTTGTTATCTCTATATGTACTTTTCAGATAACAGACATTAAATAATTCACTATACAAAGTCTTATTTCAATTAAAATGGTAAAACTGATAAAGAAGTTTTCTTTACTTTTGGGAACATATCTCTGGCTTGTAATTGCATTAATTACAAATACACACAGTTGAAAAGTTATTCAAATGCAAATTTTCTTAATGAGAAGAAAGCAACTGGGAGTATAATTTTTAGTTGTTGCAGTTAATGAAAGTATTTGATTTTGTTTTAATTGCACTTTTAATAAGATAAAGTGCTCTCACAGTGATGAGGTTTCACTAATACAGCATCATCTAAGCAGTGCTAGAGCTTCTGAAGGTTGCTGATGGTGGACAGAGCAGCTGGCACTGGGCCCTTGCTGGAGATGAGTGAAGCAAACAACCCTTGCTCCTGGGCAGTGCTGATCTCTGGCTAACAGCAGTGGGCTGAAGAATGTCACCAGAATGACCCTAAAGGTTCTCTTGTATTTTATCTAACACTGGTAAGGAACTGCAGCAACTTCTTTTCAAAATGATAGATGTCAAAATGGATTTACCTCCTTCCCCAAACATCCTTCTCTCAATATACTCTAAACTATTATTATAAATAACCAAGTATATAGATATTAGTGGGTTACCTTTCAGTCTTGCATGTGAGATGGTATCAGATGAGGAAGAGCAACCATCTGGGGAAACTGGAAGCAACTGGCACTTTGTGACCATATCCTGCCCCTCTTCACCCTTCAGTCTGGGAATGTTGGCAAAAAAAGGATGGCAAATCCCATCACTGGGTGAGCCTCCTGGTACCCATGAGTAGCTGTATCCAAACCTCAGGGGTTACATTTCCTCAGCTGTGATTTCAGAATGCCATACTTTCAAAGTGGTTTTGCAATGTAAATCAAGAGTGAGTTCCAGAAAGGCTTGGTCTAGTTGTAAACAACTTAGGAACAACAGCAAAAAGATAAAATGCATCAAATAAATAGGAATATTTTCATTTAACTCTAATTATAATTAATATACTTGAAGGTATGATAAAAGATTCCCAGAATAATTCTGAGCTGTTTGCTTCATATAATGAAGAAATCTAGTTATTTTTAGCATTCTAACAGAATGTAATTTGGTATAGAGTGCTAATTTTATGGGTTTTTTTTTAAAGTATTTCAGAGGTACATACATGGCAAATTAATTTTTCATAGATATTATGCATAAATGAAATTTAGAGAAAATATGCATATCTTAAATTGAATAGATTCACCATAGAATCCTGATAAGAGTTAACCTGCTGTTAATTTTCCTCTGCGATGAAAACACTACCAAGCAACAAAACCAGATGTTTAAGCACATCTTCACAGGGTGGAAAAGAGGGTTTTAAGATTAGAACTTCTAGCATATTTTCCAAGCAAGTACTTGGGAAACCCATGGAGATGTCTCAGATATACTGAACAGAATCCAATATATAATAAGACAATTGACATGGCAATCACTGTGTTTTACAAAGGAAATATAAGAGGTACAGGGGTGAAGTAAAGGGTGAGGCAAGAGCAGGAACCAAAAGACATCATTCTGGTAAAGGAAAGGTAGTATAGGCAAGTTCTGGTCAGAGAGGAAGGGAAGGATGGAGCAGCAAGAGAGATAAGGGACAGTAGGCTTGCTATCTTCCCCAGTTACCCATTTTCTTCCCTTGTGTGTAAACATGGGGTATCTCCTAGTCAATTTTAAGCATTTCACCTTTCTCCCACAGAAGCTCAAGGCAAGGGGCTGTCTCAGACCTCATTCGTCCAGTGTAGGGGACATGGCCAGAGATGGTCTTGTTGCAGGTTGTTTCTGCTCCAGGAGTATCTGCACTCATTAAACAGTGTTTGGATGAATGATCCAGAGAAACTTTACATGTGAAAGGATAGCTGGTGTAAGTGCTTTGAAATATGTATGTTTATTCAATTTTGATTGTATTGCAGACACAGAGGTTCTGAAATGTATTTGGGGAATCTTTTTCCTGGGGTTCTCCAAAGGAAACCTTTGGAGAAAGCAAGAGCAAGCTTTTATAACAACTATCAGATTCTATGAATGTTTTTGGCTTCTTAAATACTGCTGCTGTAATGGGATGAAAAAAAGGAACAGGCTCTGAATGGCCAGTAAGGGTATAACTCTTATACTCTGTAATGGGGAAGTAGATGATGACAGGGGCAGACATCAACTTGCTTTTAAGTACTTACTATTACTGTAACCATCATGTCATGAAAGGTCATTGACATCATCAGCTATAGAGCCAAGTTATTTTCTCTTTTCTGATACAGTATTTCAGACAGCCATTAGCCAATCTCCATTGTGCTATAACAAACAGAAATTTAGAGAAGGGAACTGGGCATTTCTGTCACCCCTGGGGCTAGTGGAGAAAAGAATGATGTGATCCCTAAAGCTGCTCACTGGCTTTGGGGTACACTTGTGTCTGTGCTCTGTGAGTTGACCTTTCCCTTCTCTGTGCAGTATTGACAGTGGTGCTTCCTCCTCCAGTAGGTGCCAAGGAAAAGCACCATCTGATTTTGCATACCTGAACTGCATCACGATAGCCACATCTTAAATGGCTATCTGCAGCTGCTTAAAAGTCCACTGACATGTACAAAAGTGAACATAAATGCATTCTCTTTAAAGTAATTCACTGCTGCAAAACTCTGTTAAGGCAGTAAAGGCATCCCAGGCATATCTTCTGCCCTTTCAGACTGAGAAAGTAAAAAAATACTAGACTTCTAGAAAACCACAAAATGAAGAGTTATTTTCAGTTCTCAAATAACCTTAATTTTGCTTTATTTGAAAAATTACGTAATAAACGTAACTTTTCTCTTTCTGACTCAAAAACTGTAATGAAGGAGAAGCTGCTTGTATTTTCTCTGTGGTCATATTTGCCCTAGTCCAAAAAAGTACAACTCACCTGCTAAATTTTACAGGTACATCACCTTTAGCTGGATGCACATGTACAATATAAGACTATTTGTTTTTCTTTTTTCGGTTAGCCTCTACACGAACTATATTATTCTGCAGCTTCAGTGTCAAAAAGCTTGACAACAAAAATATCTCTAAGTTGATTCTAACCATCTTTCTCCATGAAATTTCTAAAATGTATAGAAAAATTAAGATTGGAAATGACCAGCCAACAACCCAGCACCTCCATGTTCCCCACTAAATCTTGTCCTCAAGTTCCACATTCACACACCTTTTGAACATTTCCAGGGATGCTGATTCCACTTTCCAGCATAGCCTGCTCCAATGCATGACCACTTCCCAGTGAAAAAAATTTCCCAAATATCCAATCTAAACCTTCCCTGGTGGATCTTGAGGCCATTTCCTCTCATCCTGCCAGTGGTTGCCTAGGAGAAGAGGATGACCCCTCCTTGTTACAACCTCCTTTCAGGTAGTTGTGAGAGTGACAAGGCCCCTCCTGAGCTTCCTTTTCTTTGAGCAAAATATAGTTTATTATAGGTCTTAAGGCACTAGCACATAAATTTTTTTTCTAATCACGTGTCAAGGTCTGATAGAGCTCCTGTTATTGCACAGAACATCCCCTGATGCCTCCTCTTGCACCCACGTTGCTCTTGCCACATGCTGCAGTTCCTTTCACTGGGAGCAGGACATAGGGATTTTACCAGCCTTCCCAGGGCTGCTGTCTCCAAGGGAAGAAGAGGGAGGACAGAATTCAATGTATCTGTATTTATTAAGCTTTCTCATTGGGATTGCTGAATTTGAAATTATACAAAGGTGTTGTCTGGTATCCATTGTTATTCTTAGTAAATTCTTGCACTGGGATGGCAGGGATTCTGCCACCTCCCCAGCTAATCTCTTTCAAGGTGTGTAATTAGAAGACAAACTGTTGATAAACATTCCCTTAAGCACAATTTAAAAAATCATGCTTACTGAAAAGTAATTGTATACTATTTCCATCTTTTCAATAGAAAGTAGTTGTCTTGCCTAAGGGTAGATATCTGAAAGTTGGTTGTCGATGTCTAGACTCATCAACCTAGATTCCCTTTATAGCCAGCTGAAAGAAACAGGCACCTCCAGGGCATGATTCATCTGTCTGTCTTAGAAGAAATGGTAAGTGGAAAAGGATTTCTTTCTGAAATATATGCCTCAGAAATTATTGGAGTTGTTCAGGAAACGGTTTTCATATTCTGTGGGAAATAGATTTAAAGAACTGTTTTTTCATCAATACTAGAATGAAGAAAAATGCTTTCAAGAAATTTTCAAGAAATTACATATTTAAAAATTCCCTCTTAGTAAAATGAAAGGCTTATTTTCTCATGTTTTCTTTCTTTATGTTTTATAATTCACAATGGAAAAATTAAATTTGGAAATGAAGAGAGCTTTTAATAAGAAAAACTAAAACTTGATATCAAAGTAGAATATTTTGATCTCACTGGTATTCTTCAACTTGAATTGCCTTTTCCTTATGAAAAGTTACCAAAATTGACCCATTCCTATGGAAAGTTTTGATTACCATGAAATGGCGTTTTTTGTAAAAAAATGTGGCAACAAAATTTTTTCAACCAGCTATACAAGTTATGTATGAGTGAACAGAACTTTGTACAAATAACTGTTTTTAATCCCTCTTATAAAAACATTATTATACCCTCTTTATAAAAACATTATGATTTCAATTAACAAAGTTATTTTAACTTTCCAAGGTCTGACAAGTAGCTCTCACTTAAGAAAGGGCTAATGGTGGCATAGTTTTGAGAAATGTCTTATAAAGGTAAGCTTCCAATAGAATAAAAATAATTAGATATGTAAGATTGTTTTGGGCTGTCACAAATTTCTTGAAGGATGTGACCAAAATACTGATGTACCTACTTTCATGTGACCAAATGCAAACAAAGAAAACAAGCTGAATGACATTGTAATAAAAATAATTTTGTACCCCCATAAAAAAATTAGCAAGGGGTTTGAGTTTTGTATTATAAATGATTGATGGCTATCAAGCAATCTGCGACTGCAAAGCTAATACATTGAGCTGCAATATGACAATAATGAGCTGTGACAGTCTAACTGAGTAAGGGAAAGTTTCACAGAACTGGGTGTCTGGAAGGAAGACTTCAAAGTTGACAAATGACTTCTAGCTAACTTGCTTCCTTCTGCAAGGCATGTTCTAGTGTTGCTGAGAGACAGATGTTAAATGGAGCTAGACAGAACTGAACACACTTCAGTAAATATCTTGCTGATAGGACAACTTACACATCAGAAAGAAGGAACAAGCATTTTTAGGACAATCAGAATGAAATCTTAGTCTTCATTCAGACAATGTGGGATTCACCTCACCTAATCATGAATTGTCTACTGTGCACTATTTACACTCTAAAGTAGCCAACACACTTTATGGTCCAGGAAGGGCATATTGTTTCTAGGGCATATTTTAGATACAAGGTTTAGGATAAACATGCCTAAAAAGCATGTATTTGTCTTGCTAGGTTTAAAAAGAAGTCTAGGCTAACTAGTTTAGATGCCAGTGGTTATAATGGACCCATTACAGATCTTCAAAAAGTCTCAGAATCTGATCAACTAAACCACTGCCTATCGAATGTTCTGTAATTAATTTTCCATTTCTACTATATTGATTTTTTAATCAGTCAATTGGATTAAATTCACTGCCAGATATTTTCTATGAACTAATTAGCTGATTGTTTGAGGGAGTAATGAAATCTGAAATATATATGTGATATCCTAGTTAGGGAGAATTTGACCACTATGCATTTAGACTGCCCAGAAGAGGAAAAAGTCTTATCAGCTTCTATGCTATATTAACTTTTTGCCAGCATAAAAACAAATTGTTAACAAGAACATACTAATTAAATAAAAAAGGCTTTGGCTTATAGTTCCTAGCATGATACTGTATTATTCTTCCCCTATGTCATCTCCATTTCCCATGTATAGTATTGCAATATTTGCTGGACATGAGGTTAACTCAGTGCCTGAGACTGGAAGGTACAGATAGCCCTGCATGTCCCAGCCCAGCCTCTCAGGGCCTCCCCTAACCCTCTCCTGACTCCCAGCACCTCCATTTCATCCTGTCTTGGCACCACCAGTCCCTGACCCAGCTACATGATGGATGTGCATGTGGCCAGTCCTGTCTGTCCCTGTGTGCTGTACCCCTAATTGGTTCTCTCAGCAGAAGGAGTGTTCCTGGAGCAGCTGTACTGCTTGCAGTGCCTGGAGCTGTCAATATTGTCCATCTCCACCCAAGGTGCTCAGCTCCTGTGGGATGGCACCTGCGGTGAGGGCACAGCCTATGATGGGGTCACCCTTTGCTCCTTCCTGAGGGAGCAACCAGACCCTTGCTGCTTCGCTGCATGTCATCCTCTTCAGTGTTTTCTGAAAGGCTAAAACATTGCTGATCACTGCTTGCTATTGATTTGTGTAGGCTCTTTGTACAAGCATGCACTGACCTTTTATTTCAGAGCAAGTACACAGATGGAGCACTTTCACCTGAAATGGCAAAAGAAGAGCCCTCACAAGTCCAGGCTAGACAAGTTCTCAGTTTCCTAGGCTATTTGAAACATCTCTTCACTGGAATGACATCAGAAATGCCTGAAAAGCATGGACAAAGAGGTTAGATGAGCACTGGGTGCAAGTGTGCATGCAAGTTTGGGAAAAGTGGTTTGCCTGTAGATATGAGTTAGATTCTAGCCCTAGCCGTATCTGTGGCTCTCAGAAGGGGACAGAGCTGCTGGTACTTCAGTGCTCTCGATGCTTGGCATGAATTGCTCACACCAACTAACAAGGAGACTTTGGAGATATGACTTCCAGAAGGTGGAGGTTGCACAGCAGAGGTAATAAAGATCTTTGCTTTTGAATTACAGTTGCCAAAACATGAACCTGAACTGATGTGGCACAACTATTTTAGAAACAGCAGTTGCTGAAAAAGTAACTCAAACACACGGAAACTACTGAATCAACACCAAAAATGCTGAATGGCTGATATGGAACAGAAATTAATCTGATTGAGAAAAAAATTATATTGGTAAGAACTGTATAAATAGGACTATGTTTTTCAAGACCTGTGACTAGAAGGTTGAAATGACCGGAATGTACGAGGCATGGCAATATGATAGCAAGTTTCTTAACTGAGGAGGAAGTGCTCAAAAACAAGAACACACAAATAGGCATGGTGTAACAGACCAAAGCTCACTCTGGGTACCTTTCGTGTATCCAACAGCAGCCAAAGCAAAGAGAGAAGAACATAAGAGCAAGGCTGATACACCTAACACTAGTCTCTAGCCATCGTCATCTTGGGGACTTCTGTGCTTCATACGATTTCTGCTTATTGTAACCTTCAGGGGATTTTCAATTAACTTATTTTGGTCCTTTGAATTAATAGAAACATCCAGACCTCATTGGCAAAGCAGTCCCTATCTGGAGCCATTTTTCACCTAAACAATGTTTTGTTTTGAACCAGGTTCCTATTGTCTTCATTTAAAGTTCTATTATTTTCTTGGAAAACATTTTGAACAGCCCATTAGAAATGAAATGAATGTCTGTAGATACGTTTGACTACCTAATGAGATAAAATTGCTTTTTGAACAGCATTCACTGAAACCTTCAATTTTTAAGCTGTTTGGACAGCAAATTTTAAATATTTTGACATTTCCATGGTTTGAATATCATTGTTGGTCTGTTTTGAAAGTATTGCATTATTCAGTATTTCAGAAGAAAGACACAGTTCCTAGCACACCTTACTCCAGGCTAGATAAATCCTAATCACCTCTGGCATACAGGAGTTTTCTCAATCACTTCTAGGTTATTTTACCTTTTTTTCCTCTTCCTTTTTTTCTTTCTTTTTTAATGAGAGTCTGGTTTAGACAAAATAATTCTTTTAAACAATGCATTAATCAATTGACATTGCAGAATGGCCAGAAACTTCAGATGCCATCCATAAGATTTTCCATCAGTGAATTGAATAGTGCAAGGAGAAACCAAAGTTGCATTTCCCCTTTATATGTGATTTATCTAAAAGATAACATGGTCTTTAACTGCATTCCAAGAACATCAAAACACTTCTTTCTATGTAAGATGATAATATAAACGTAGTAATCCAGAAAGTAAACTTGTTTTAATTTATCCATCAGGAAAATTAAATGGAAATTGTGAAAATAAAGTAATATGTGTTTACAATAAATAGTATTCTTATTTATTCTTTCTTCCTTCTGTATTTGATGATAAGTTAAAAGCATTAGGTAAAGCTGTCTTTATAACAGAGTTATTCAAAGATAACTTGACAACAGACCTCCTCTGTTTAGCATAACTGAAACAAGCAAATGTGCATCTTAGCTTTTGTTGGGCTCGAAATACCCTTCACCAAAGCAATACTTCCAATTTTGTTTCCATGACAATATGCGTGACTTATAAAAGCTGTGGATCTTTTTGCCTAAGAGATGTGACTAAACCAGCAACATTTCATTTGCCTTTAAGTCTGCTTTTTTCTTCTCAGACATGAGAAGACTTTGTTCAAAACATTTATTTATAAGAAGTTCTGCAGTCTAAACTTCCACATTGTCATTCTCTTTTACCTAATTTTCAGCATCCTTAATGTAGAAATGTCCTCTTCTATTTTTATAGTATTTAATCTAATAGTCCTCTGTTTTTTCAGTCTTAACAATACATACTTTCCCTGTCTTTAGTCAGAGCAATTTTCTTCCATTTCAACTATTTTAGTGCTTCATTATTGAACTATGTTTTACATGGAAGATTTCCCTCTCTTCTTGTCTGAGTTACATAAACATAATAATAGCTGTTTCTTAAAACAGTCTTCTCATACTTGTCTCCACTCTCTGTATTATCATTCTATTATTAGTCCATTCATGATCAGTTAACCAATATCTTCCTTAATACAGGGTCTGTTTTCAAACGTTTTTTTTTCATACATAATGTTGAACTGGTTTCTTGAGTAGTAATTTTGACAAATATTTTATTTTGAAAAATATTTCTCTTCCTATAGCCTAATATCAAATTTCCATATAAATACATTTTTGGTCACATGAAGACCAGAGTCACCGAAATTATAAATTCTTTACAAATTATTTTAAGACCATTTTTTTTTTTTCTTTTTAGTTTTGTTTTCTTGTTCATAATTTTAATTCTTCCCTTATTCTATCAATAAAATGTTCTTATTGTTTCAGCAAAACCTCTTACCAAAATCTAAAATTACAATTTGCTACAATTTCATATTTGTAAGGGATGACTGGAAGGGGAACATATTATTGCATTTCCACATGTACATAATTAGTCCACTGAAGTTACTTCTTCAAAACAATGCCTTCGGGATCTCACCAAAATTCAAAAAGTGTTGATAATTGAACAGAAATAATTGTGCTACAAAGTCTAAACATTTTCACATTTCAGTGAGAAAACCATCTGACTGCTATTTAGAAGAAATCTCAAGGAAAACGGATTTTTTTTTCCTTTATATTTTAGTGTTCCTACTGCTTCACAGAATCGCAGAATTTGATAACCCAAGGAACTTTCATCAGACACTCTGTTACTAGTGTCTTGTTAAGCCACGATTCTGACCCAAGGAAGGTGTTTTTATCTATGCATATTTTGCATTTGAAGCAAAATTCTCCAAAGCTGAGTAGAATATTTATATCTTAGCTTTTTAAAATAAAAGGCCATCACCCATTTTAAACTGAAGATTATAAAATATTCTAAATTTTATGTCATTTGGTGTATAATATTTATTTCTGCTCATCTAATTCATCCTTGCCTTTTTAAAAAATTAATTAAAATGCATTTTTCATGGCATAAATTAGGTACATATACTTAGGTATTTCTGTATTGTTTATGCTTTGATTTTTATATTGCTGCCTCCTCATGTACTGGAAAGGGTGGAATAAGCACAAAATGGATTGGATCTGGTTCAAGTAGAAATGTCAGCTGTGATATAAGTGGTGTATCTTGAATGAGCAGCAAGTAACTACAGCTACTTTGGAGGCCAACAACTGGACCTTTGCCTTTTTGAATGATTGACAGACAAGAAAATATTTCACCTAGATGTCCCACTATCCTTTTCAACACCTTGTGAACACTGAACATCACAGATCCTCTACAGACATGCTGACCTGTAGAGATAGATCCTGTACTGTGAAGACACAGCCTTCCTTTCCAGCAGCCTTTGCAGTGCCTGGCAAAAATGCCATCCATGTCTTTGGGCATATGTCATGCCAGGGATTTCAATTTAAAGCATGTCAGTAAAATAAGGGAAATCGAATTTCTGGTTTGTGCCATGTCCTGCACATAAGTACTAATTTATAGAGTCCTCTGATGCATGTCATGGCTGTGGAGTTGGATTGCTTTAGAAGTTGAGGTATTTTGTTCTGTTAAAAATGTACCAGCATTTGAGCACCCTCAGCATTAGAGTTTCTTTGAACAGTGGATCTTCTATGGTGGTTATTTAAATCACTTTTCCATACACAAGAAAATAAGTTCTATCTGGTTGACATTGTTATCCATTATTTGCATTTAGTACACACTAAGTGCAATCTCAAAAACCCCTGAGGAGGGCACCAGCAGCAATGACTTGGGATGCAAAGTGTGTGTAATTGGTTGCATTTCTAACTCCTGATCAGGCCAGTGTGTACTGGACATCGTCTGAAACAGTTTCATTTCGTTTTGAAAAGAGGCGTGGCTATTGTATATATCCTAGATAGAAAGAATATACATCCTTGCCTACATCTTCGGAAAAATCTCCACCAACCCTGCTTTCTTTGATCTGAAAATATTAATGCAAGTTTAGAATACATTGATGAGTTTTCATGCAGGATACTTTATGCTGTCCTGTTCATCTGCATGCAAAAAGAGAAGCCAGAATGCATTTTTGAAATGGTTAACAGGACAATTAGGGTGATGGAGAGGCTGTGGGAGACTGGCTCTCAGTACACTAAATCGAGAGTTAGAAGGAGAAATGATCACTGCCTATAAATATAAAGATCAGTGTAGGAGTAGAGCTGTTTAAACTAAGGGGCAGCAGTACAGCATAGATGAAGAGAATTTGGCATGAATTAATTCCAGGCTTGAAATTCAAAGAAGGATTTTAGTTCTCAAAACATTCAGGTTCTGGAAGAATCTTCTAACAGTAACAAAGTGAAAATGTGTTAGCTTGGTGCTTGATTGAGTTATGAAAGAGATTGTGTTATATGATTGCTTGAGGCAGTTGCAGTTGGATTTATTAACCAGAAAGTTGTTCTCAATTTTATTTCCTATTCTTCTGGTATGTATTTTGGCCATCTCCAGATTCAGAGTGTGAGAAAGCAATACCTGTTAACAGCTGTGTGACTGCAACATGAACAAAACCATTGAGAGTAAGGAATATTTATAAGAATCTTGTTCTTCTCCGAGGAGGATAATCCAGTCCATGACCTGTTGGACAGCAATAATAGAGATGTATTGCAGACATGCATGTAATTTGCTGTCTTGACCAGAACATAAAGGTACAGTTTCAACCAAAAAAGTTGAAAATTCAAGTTGGTGTTTCCAAACATTAAGTCCATGTTGAATAATGTGTAGCATCTCACTTTGGGAAGAGGTTGCTGCTTTGCTGCAGGTATTCACTGAGCTTACAGCTGTGAAGATGTTAGGTCACCAAAGGACAATCTCACTTAAGCATGCTGAAGGAGTCCCAGCGAGTGCAGGAGATTTCAGCCAGCAGTGTTGAAACATTCCACTAAGAAAGATAGGTCTCATCTCATCTAACTTTAGATGTCTACAATAGAGCCACTTACTGCTAAGCTAATCACTCTGAGTTTCCTCTTCATCAGTAGGGAGGAAATAAGTATTTATTATGTATAAGGGGGGAAAAAAAGCAACAAGGCACAGTACTCCTCCTAATTCTGTGGCCTTTATTTTCAAATGGCAGTATTCCAAGCGTAGTAAATTGGAAAGCATGTTAACTGAGTGGTTTAGAATTCCTTTTTAGTTAGATTATTTTTCAACCTGCTTGAAGCAGTGGAGTAGACAGCAAGAGATAAAAGAACTAGTAATGTTATTGCCACTAAGAAACAAATAAGACAATTAAAATACATACCCATGCAGAGTTGCTATGCTTTACATGGACAGAATTTTGAAAGTTTAACTTCTGTAGAGGTATTTACATACAAACTTTCTTGTAATGCTCCAAGAATTTAGAATTGGAAATCGTAGCTGTAAAGTTATCAAAGGTGACTTCAGTCTGTAAAGGAAAAAGCAATATCATCTGAAAATAGCTACCAGTAAGAGCCAAAAAAACAACCTTTTTTGTGTGTTTTGTTTTGTTTTTTTATGTTTGCGCTTGAAGGTATTAGGAGCTACAATCACCCAGGTTATTTTGACATGACATGCCAGTGGAGTGGGGTATTGTTTTTAGTTCAGTTAAGCTAATAGAACAGGTCTTGTCCCCATGCTCTGCAGGTCAAAAGGGGTCCTGGTCTACATCAGAACATTTGTGTATCTTGTTTCAACAAGATTTCTTACCTTCTGTATTTTGGTAATCTCAGATGGATTTTTATAATTTCATTTTTCTAGGAGAAGAAATGAGAGAGCAAAAATGTGGGTTTTTAACAGGGGGGGGTTTAATGGCAAAAAGAATTCTTTGCCTGCCATTTTCTATCCTGGCTAACCAGACAATGTACTTGCCAGAAGTAGTGTGAATATTTATGATTCTTTTGAACAGTGAGCATATATGTTACTATTCTGATCCTGATCCTGTTCCTTTTGAAGTCTGTAAAAAATCCTTGGTAACTTCAGAGGGCCCAAGAAATCAGAAATCCACCAAATGGAGAGATCCTTGACTGGAATATGAGCTTCCTAAGGGGATAGTTTAAAATCCTCATGGATCTTCTATCAGGATTTCTCCAGTGATATGATAGATGTGGTTGATATATTGGTGGGTACTGATTGACTGAGGAAAAAGCAGGATGAGGAGGTGAATTCCAGGGAATTTAGTGACAATAATTAGTATGTAATGGAAGACTGTTAGTATCAGCCTTTGTTTTACGTGCAGGCTACAAGCACATGAAGAAGCCACACAACAGTGCAATCACATTGCAATGAATTTTGTGAGGTACTTTTGGTCCTTGAAAAGGGCCAGATAAATTTAAAGGATGATAAGAATTGCTATAGATTTTAAGGATGATAAGAATTGCTCTAGGGATGTAATCTACAGTAAAACTCCCCTGGAAAGAGAAAACAAAATCATCTCATTAAAATCCAAATCTACCCTGACTTTGAAATACAGTTTTCACAAAATCCCAGACAAAGATTTGTAAAGATTTGAATGCTGACATAAATTTAGAAATACACTTTTTTACCCATTTATATGGCTATTTAGCAGGGGTCTTGCCATGTTTGTCCCTTTACAATGAAAATTGATCCCAAGTTACCTGTCAACCTTCAAGGATGAGTCTTGGGCTCAGTTTTCTAATAAACAAAAAGGTTGCATCATTCAGAGAGGAATTGCATTGAATATATTTATTAATGGAAAAGAAGTTGGTATAGCAGTGGCTGAGTAAGCCAGGCTGCAGTAGATGTGTTTCTACACAGTGTTGTCCAGTGCAATCAAAACTGCAAAGGCTAGTAGAGAGAGGGTTGTGATGAGGAACATCTTAAATCAAGAAAGTGTCAGCTGAGCCCCATTTCCTTATTTAAACATTTACATGGATGAATAACCTATATTTAAAAACACAAAACCTAATGAATAAGCAATAATACACTTGACCTATAACAATTGTGAGCTCCTATCCTCTATGTTTAAGAATAGTTGTGTCTCATTCACCTTTGTCAGAGGAGGATGCTTTCTGAAGCAATCAGCTCTGCTCAACAGGCATGGAGTGCTGTCTTCCTAATAACCCCTTTAGAGCAACAGCTTAGAGAACATCACCCTTGCCTCTTATGCTATGCAAGTTTGGGATATGCATTTTGTTAAAAAAATATAAATTTTCTTACACTGAAAAACTGAAGTAATTTTTTGTGGCAGCAAAATAATGTAAAAAATATTGTTTGTCTTCTCTCTCTGCTGAGGCTTCCTGACTGGGACAGGTTTTATCCTAAACATGTGTGCTTGGCCTCCTTCCAACATGGCCAGTGCCCAAGGGAGCAGGAAAACAGACATTCAGATGTGGAATACTTGTTTCTACAATTTTTCCTTCTCTCCCTTCCATATTTTTCTCTTTCAAGTGTCGTCACCTTGAAACAATAGGCCCATCAGCTGTACTGTAATTTTGGGCAGAATCACAAAAAGGCTGATACAGAATGCAATCAGCAAGGAAGCAAATTGGGGTGTTTAATTAATGGCAATGAACATGGCTCTGTTGACTGTCTTATCAAGCAAATTTGACATTGCTTATACTTGGATTAAAGACATGAGTAATACACATTTTTGTTGTAATATCTTTAAATTTATGACATTCTGATAAAAATTAAGAGTATAAAAATCAATAAAGCTGACTTCAGACAAATTAAAAACTAGCCAAGTAATATATTGCAAAATGTAATTATATATGTAAATTGCAATTCATCCTTTGGGGTGTTATTAGCAGGTCCTGCAGAGATCTTCTCTTTGTCGTATCTTGTGCAATGTCTTTATTAAAACTGAGAGAAAACATAGTATCAGTCAATGAGGTGGATGAAATCCCTACATGACTGAGGGCTTGAAGGGGTTGAAACAACCTAAAGCATCCTACAAAATGGGAAACTAATAGATAGACCATTACCAATTGAGAATTGTATTGATTGCAGTGACCATAAGATCATGGAGTTTAAAATCATGAGTGAAATGAAGAAGACAAACACTAGAATCATAACCCTGGACATTTGGAGAACAGATTTTAGCTTATTCTGTGATCTTCTTGGCAGTGTCCAGTAGGGAACAGAGGACACAGGAGAGCTTGTTGAATTTCCTCAGAGAATAAAATCCCTCTATTCATATGTGGAGGAAGGTGAGTGTGGCAGAAGGTCAGCATGGATTAATAGGGAACTCCTGAATGAACTCGAACACCAAAAAGAAGTACATGAAATGAGGAAGAAAGAATGGAATTCTCAGGAGGAATGTAAAGATGGTTGCTGAAGAATGCAGGGATGAAGCTGAGAAAACCAAAGCACACCTAAAGCTGGGACCAGTAGTGAATGTGAAGGACAAAACAAAGGGCTTCCCTAAGTACAAAAATGCAGCAAAATGAAGACAGAGGAAAATTACTTATGTGGGTTTTAAGTATATTAATCCCAGCACTGGCAGTTTTTAGATGGATCTGGTGATTTTTTGGTGCATCTGGCCCATTTATATTATAAATGTTATAGTGAGTATAAAGATACAGTAAGCTATATCCTGAGTACTGGAATATTTCTTTGTGTCTTTGGACAAATGAAGTGATCGATAGGAAGTACAGTCCTGGTAGCTGTTCCCAGGGTACCCAAATACACAGATGAAATCTGCCTACTGAGACATACTTTACATACTTTGAAGATATAAATTGATCCATCTGCCTACCACTGCCAAGCACAGGGCCAAACTGATTTTTTCAGGCATCTTGTTCCTCTTATTACTGATAAAGTCCAATAAACAACCACAAAACAGTAAGTCATTCCACTAAGGATAGCAGAAAACTACAGTCATCCTCCAAATTTTGTAGACAGACAAATACAGAGCAGTGAAACAAGTACCAAACTTTAATAATATACTGAATATATCTCATAGGAGTTATCAAAACTCTAAAGACTTTGGCACTAACCTTTTAAAGTAAATTTTAGAAATAATTTTTTACAAACTAAAAATCAAGAAACAATGAACCTTCCAAGTTAGTAGGTCTGGTACAAAAATATTTAAATGAAGTAGCTGCCTCCAAGAGGCTTACTGGCAAGGTTACAGAAAAAAAGGTGGGAAAGCCTGAAAAAACAAAGGGTGGAGTTGTCAGGGGTCATGGACTGCCTAGCTATTACTGAATTTCTCTGTAGATAATCTAACAGAAAAAGGGGGATTTTTAGTGCTATAATTCATGTTATCTTCTTTTTCCACCTTACTTATTTCAGAGCCGACAGGAATCATAGGAGTCATGCAGTATGCTGCTCAGCTGGAACTTAGGCAAAGAAATACAGATTTAAGCATTCAGCATTAGAAACCCTTCTTAGAAATTTAGATTAAACTTCTCCTTTATGAGATCTAAGGGACAATAATTACTATGGAAAGGTCAAAATCGGCTAACAGCTAAAATTAGGTAATGAGAAATGAAACACCTACATTGCCAGTTACATTTGAAAATGCTTGTGAGGAAGTCTTTAAAGGCTAGTGCTAGAACTTCTTAACCCAATACTTGATGTTGCAGTTGTCTTCACTGCAAGAAATTTCTTTCATTTTCACTTTCAAAGAAACATTTTTTACCCTAGTAATTTTCATTACTTCTCCATAAATTTCTGTTTTTAGGAACTCTCCAGGCAGGTTTGAACTTTAGCTGTCAGAAGCAGACAAAATTCTACAGAATTACAAAGTGTAGCTATAGATTTGGCTAAACATCTAAAATTAGGGAATGAAAAGTAAAAATCCTGGTTCTAGGGAAGAAGTGTTTTGTATTTAGGTGGAAATCAGCATCAGAAATGTCTTTCCATTTCAGTCAAAACACTGCTCCTTCCCGAACAGCAACAGAGAAAGCATTCCCTTCCTTCCAGCTCTGAGAGTGAAGAGATTTCTCCTGCCAAGAGAAAATATCCCATGAGTGAAGAAGTAAATATATAAATAACAGACCAAAGATGCTTCAGTGAGAGAAAAACCAGAATATTCCAAGCAATGATGCGATGGGGAAGGATGGAAGCAGTGAAGCAAAACAAATAATGGAAAAGTTGGAACAAACCATTAGGAAAACCCTCAAAACCTCTACAACAACCTACCCCGTATGGCTATTTGAAAAGAGGTATGACTGTAGAGAAAGATAAAAGAGCACCAAGAACGCTCTATATTTCAATAGAGACACTTCTGTACCAAATTCTGCATTTTTATAGTTGATAACATTTCATGGGAAATTGTGAAATAAATCTGTATAAACAGGAAAGTGCACAGGATATCTGGTTTTAGATCGGACATCCATGTGCTCATGGGACAGCTGAGAGAACATCGTTAGTGGTAGTGCTTGTGGTTTTGAGTAATGCTTGCTATTTAATAAAGCTTGACTTGATTTTTCTAATTAATAGAAAAATGTCAGAGGAATATATTTTTCCAGTTCCAGAACTGAAAATTTTCTAAAATGTTAGACATTACATCAGAAATTTTTGAACATTTTGGAATTTTTAGTTTTCCTTTTTTACTTTCATCAGCTGAAGTCCATGCTTTTCAGGTGATTGAAAATAATAACCTCTATGCAGCCATTTTGTCTATTCTGCTACCCACAGTGCCTTCCATTGTGCATACACCAAGATACCTGCTGACCTGACAAGGGTTTGTTAAGGTCAAGTGCTCTTTTCAGAAATCTCCTCTTGACTCTCTTCTCTCCTGCTGTTTATATTTCTTTCCATTTTCTTCCAGCATGATAATAATGCAATGTTAAGAGGAACAGTGCAGGTGAAAAACAGAGTAGATATAAATCTGCTATCTTAATTTTAGATGTAGATGGAGATTTAGACACCCTAAAAAAATCTCTTGAGGCTGTAATTAGCCTTTTTACACACAGCAAGTCAAGAACTGCAAAGTTTTATTTGATTAGCTTCTAGCTTCCAGTTTTCACCTTTCATTATGATTGTGTCCTGTCAGTTTGAGTCTGTTGTAGAAGATGCTTCATGTCAGCATCAACAGGAGGTGAAACCCCACATGACCCACTATGTAGGGCCCAGATTGAAAATAGAGATCTTGCATTTCTGCAGAGTAGCAAAGTGACAGGAAAGAAAAAAATGAGGACTTCTGTAATGAAAGGTGAACCTCTTGCTGGAGGAGGAGTCCCAGTCAATTTCTTAGGAACATGCTATCTGAAGACTGATGATAGCTGAAAAGCCCCACCAGTATAAGAAAGCAGACAAGATTCAGCTTACTGACTGAAATGAAGTAAATTCAAAGCCTGACATGTTTTAAAGGCAACAAAACTTTTGACAAGTATCAAAACAACCAGAAGTATAGATTTGTTTTTTTTTACACAATTCAGTTATTTTCTCTATTAGGTACCTAATCTAAGCACAGCCTCAATAAAAATGTAGATACTTTGAGTGAAAGAGAAGGTGATCTCTGCTTAACTGCCTCTATTACTGAAACAGTGGAGATTTGAACTCTCAGCAAGGAATGCTGTTCATCAGCTAAAATTACAGTAAAAAAAGGTTACTAAAATAATAAAGGTAATAATTTATAATGTTTTGCTGAAGTATTCACTGTCTATAGAAACAATGGACTTCCTTTGAACAAAACCCTTTGTCTCTTGCATAGAGGTCTGTTTCCACAAGAGCTATGCTAATCATCAAAATTTTCCCACTGTACCACTATCTTTACCTATTGACAATAGGTAATAGGTTTGTCCATTAAAGCCATGACAGGAAAATCAGAGCTTTGGAAGGTTCATTTAAAAATCAGGTTTTTTGGATTTTTTTTTGAGAATGAAAGTGGCACTGAGGGAAGAGAGAGAGAGAAGAGGAGGCTAGAAATGTAACTTCATATTTTTCAAGGATGCTACCAGTGCATTTTTTTACTTGAACATTTCCAGAACCTGGGCTAAGTTTGTTTTCTCACAGCCTATTCATATCCTGTCTCCTACAGGGAACACTGAGAAGCACTGAACCCTGAGTATTTTTGAAAAACTGCTCCAGAGCTTTAGAACTTCTTGTGTTAATGGAGGTACTCGATGTTCTGGCTGTTTTTTTCTCAACCTGTTCACTCCCCAACAATCTTTTCACTGAAATATTGCTATGATGAAAAAAGGAAAAATACCCAATTGAACCCTGTAAAATACTCTGTAGGAATGTCTGGCATATGAGTGTCTAGGCACAGATGACTTGAATCATGCTTAATCATTGTATTTTGAATGCAAAAGCGACAGAAATTGCTGCTAAATAAAAACATTTGGTCCTAGTAGAATTTAGTTCTCCTGGTTTGGGTGCAACAGACTCACACCTGTTATATGTGTGAGTTAATAGCAGCAGTGATGGAAGTCTGGTGATAATGCCCTATTAAGACTTGTCATGATTTGGCTTCTGCATCTTCTATGTATTACCCAATTTTAGTGCAATCTCAATCTTAGAACAGAACCTACAGCTTTCTATAGATAACACTTAATATACTTTCTGAAGAACCATGCTTGACAATGATGTACTCTTCTGTTGTATTGACATATTAGTTTGTTCTGTTTATGATACAAATTCTACTCATGAATATTTAAATGATAGTTAATTACTCTTTAATTCATGCACTGCAGACTAAAAAACCTTGTTAAAATCATAATCCATCAGAAGCAGAATTTTGGATGCATAACAGCAAATAGTTGACTTTTTCTTTTTTGTGTTAAAGACACAAGAAACATTGAGGCTTTTTAGTCTGCTTGATATGATTTCATTTTGTATGTGAAAAAAATACCAGCTGGATATTGATCAGTTACTTTCACTAGTCTGCTTGTTTGGAAGGAAGTTGACTGACTTCTTAGTAGACAATTGTCCATGAATATAATGAAGAATATGTGGATGTCATTATAAATATGAGTTCGACATTTATGTTGGTGCAAGTCTGGATATATGCTTCTGAAATTAATGGAGCTGCACTGATATCAATCCCAGACAAATTAGGTCAAAGGAATCCCAAAAGGTAAACACAGCTGCACCAAGCCAGTCTCTCATACATGAAAAGAGTCTAAAAACAAAGTGGAATTATGGATCTGGCATTTGCAATTGTGCCAGTGCCAGTTTTACCAAGCTAGTGCCAGTAGTAACTGTGAAGATACAATGGCATGGTCTTCCATGCACTGTAGTATCTTCAAAACTCCTTCTAGATCTTGAGTACACTTTTGAAAGTTTGCAGTGCTGCATGTTCCTTGCAATAGTTAGTTAGATTGATCTTACAGAGATTCTATGCCACATGCTGTTATGAAGAATATCTTGTGTTATCAAGTATACCTGTACTTCTTAAAAGGTCTACTTTACCTTACCTTACCAGTGGTGAAAGTGACCTAATTTCTAAATCATTTCAATCTTAGATTTTTACATTTTTGAAAAACAATGAAGTAGCATCCTACAATTTCTTTGCACAACTGCAAGTAATTATCCAATGTACAATTCAGGGGAAATTCAATCAAAGAGGACAAGAAATTAATTTTATCCCCATTATCCTTTTAACTATGGATGCTTTAAATCTGGAATGAGTCCATAAGACCTTGTGGAACCAAGGCAAATGAAAATAATGGATTTATTTTGGTCTCAGATGCAGTGAACCAAAGATTCCTTTCCCTTGTCCTTAGGGGACATTTCCTGTCATATAAAAAAGACTGCTGAGCCTCTACCAAACAGATTGACCTCTTCCCAAGCTCTTTTCTTCAGCTTGAATATGACATTATGTATAGGGTATCAATGGCAAGGTTTTGCTGGTGAGGGACCTGCAGGGATGGCCTGTCCTGGAGGAGGTCAGAGATTGTCCTGTGCCAGACACAGACAGTTCAAGCCAGCTCAGCAATGGATCCACTTCATGCCAAAGCAAAAGTAAATTGGAGAATTAGTGGTGCCTCTCTGAGAACACAATTAAGGAAAGGCAGAAAGCACAAAGAGTAATGGAACAAGTAAAAAAGAGGGGGAACAAGAAGACCAGAGCAGTAAGATATGCTCCATGGTGGAGCTGGTCACATCCCTGAAGGAAATGTATGGTGGGCTTGCACTGGAGCAAGTACTTCCTTGAAGAGACTATGGCCCATAGAGTCCACACTGGAGCAGAAGAAACTAAGAAGGAAGGGGCAGTGGAGTAAAAAAAGGAACAAAGCAGCACAGAGAAACAGCTACACACTGGCCCCAGGAGCATGCTTCATCTGTTGCCTCACTGTCAGAAATGAGTGTAAGCTGCAGTGAAAGGAAAGGGAGTGGAGACTGGGAACCAGGGAGGAGAGGCCTGCACTGAAGTTGAACCTGCCAGTGGGAGAGGAAAGGTGTCTTTCCTAAGTGTTTAGATGTTCGTTGTTTTTGTTTCCCAAACCTCAAAACAGCAATTAAGTGCTTTAAATGAAATTCACAGGCTGAGTCTGCTGTGACAACTTCAGTTATTGGTGAATGATCTTTGTTTTGATACATGAGTTTTCTCATTCTTGTTCTTCCTATTTTCTTTCCATTACCACCGTGAGAAAGGGAAGAGTGAGCAAACTGTGTTTGCTTGGTGGCTGGCCGGAGCCATCCCACTATACACCAGATTTGGCAAAGCATCGTATCAGCGCTGGCTACCAGCAGGACAAGGTTTTCACTTGCCCCTTGTTGGCAGTTTGACATGCACCTACGAATCTTTAAGGGCTTAAAAACCCGAGTCTTCCACTTTGCCCATGATTATTATGGATATTATGCATGGACGATACCCAAACTAATCTACCGAAGGTTACAAATGAAAGGGTTTTGTTGTCAGGCCTGCAGGAGGAGCGCGCTGTTCACCGGGAGCCGAGCGGGCGCCGGGCGCTGGCCGTGGTGCTGAACGGGACCCCGCCGCTCCTGTCGGAAGTAACGACATCCATGGGAATAATTAACTGTTGAAAGAAAGAACACTTTATCTGTAACTTTAGAAAAGTACCGTATACTTGGACGACTGGTGCAAGAATCACCTATGAATAAATGAATTTTTTCCCTACTTATACTCAACAATCCATATTAATGCTGTTACCCCATGGATATCGGCACCTGCCCACTCAACTCAGGGTGATGTAAACAGAAACATTTACACTTAGTATTTGCAGATTTTCGACATTAACTGACATTTTTCCATTTGAAAATACCAATGCTTTTTTTGAAAGAAATGGGATTAACACTTACCACAATTAAATCTATTTGTGGAACAACCAAATGGTGCTGGGAGAAAACAAATTAATCTGTGTATCATGGATTCATGGTGTTTAGCATCAAAAAAGGTGCTTGATTACTCAGCCTGACACTTCGCCTTTCATAAATCCTCACATTTTACCCACTTATCCCTGCCTTGAACTCAGATATTGGTGTGGTTAAAATTGCCTTCTGAAAGGAAGATAGGCCTGAATTTTTTAAAAATGAGAATATTTTTCCCATTCCCCCAGTATTACTACTTTCTCTACTAGAGAAGAGAACTTTGTATTTTCTTTATAAAGAAAACATATTCAAGTAACTTCATAATATCCTCCTTGCTAAAAATAAGCACTTAGCTCTTTAAGTCTTTAATGATATATTTGCTGTTCCTTTCTGTCCTTTCCTCTAATGTTTTAGCACCAGTTTCAAGACATATGTAGCACACCTGGAGGTGGCACAGTGGCGTCACCAATACTGCATGCAGAGTAAGAAATGTTTCCCTGTTTCTATTCACTACTTGTTTACATATTCACCATTTGTACTACCTCTTTGTGCCACAGGATCACAATAAGAACTCAGATTCTCGTCAACTGTGACTCCACAATTTATTTTAAACTCAGTATTTTTCAGCTGAGAATTCAGTATTCTGCAGGGATAGATGTATCTTGCTGTATTAAATTACAGTTTGTTTGAATAGACAGGTCTACCAGCTGACCCAAATAATACTGACTTATCTACATTCACTGTTAGTTACAATTCTGCCAACCCTCATGTCATCTGCAGCTTTTATTAATGCTGATTTTATATTTACTTTTAGGTCACTGAGGAGAATGTTGAATACTGTGAAATTTAGTCATAAGGAAATCCATCAGAGACACACTACCCTGGGATGATTCCATATTGACAGAGAATGTTGCAGACTATAATTTCTGAGTCCCCTTATTATGCACTTTGCAGGTATTGTGTGGTCCTAATTGTTTAACTGAATGGCACAAGGTGTTAAGTCATACTCTTTATTAAAGGCTATATTAAATCATCTCACTTCCTTTAGCAAAGGAATTCATATGTCAAAGAAGTAAAATGACCTACTTTTGTATTAACTCAAATTTTTATCTTCCTACCTTTTAAATTCCCATTAAAGATAGTTTATGAAAGGCTTCATTGCAAATATTGTGTGGTTTTATTCTGCACTGCTCTCATGCTAAATTAGCATTGTAAAATATTCTTCCACTCTTATTTTCATTATATATTCCCATGCTTTAACATTTCCTTTAAGCAAATATTCTACAATATTCTTTTTACTGTGGTGAGCTATCTTCTACACTGTATTATTCAGAGCAGCCAAAGCTGACTCACGAAAGATTCATTATTTGTTGTTCCATAACTGCTGCTATTTACACACATTTCCTATGGGATGTTTCCACTCTTCAAACCACAGAGAACTCAGAGACTGAGTGCAAACTGGATACTAAAAGATAAGAGGTGAAATAAGGACTGTAGTGATACAACCATGAAGAAAGTCACATCTAGAGGTTTGTACTGGTAGGGAGTAAAGTGGGAAAAAGATTTAGGCAAGGAAGTTAATAATGATTAGACTGCAATACTAGGATATAAACTTTTCTTCATAGCTCCTGAATGTCAAGGAATTGCTTGATTTTGTCTGGTAGAAATGAAGCTTGGGGTTTCAGGCCAAAATTATACATACTGCAGCATTTTAAAACTGAGCCTGAATATTTACAGTTTAAAGGTTCTAATTTAGACGTGAAACAGTAAATCAAGGACATTTTGAGAAAAAGCAGCCAGTCAATCTTGAATAAGCCCCTGAACAACCAGAGACTTTTTTTTCAGCACATATGGTTGTCTAACAGGGTGCCTCAGAACAGTGGGTGATATTATGTGCCATATGTGCTGCTATACCAAAGAATTATTTGGTTTCTGGTAACATGAAACCCAAAGACTAAACTATAAAACTACCTATCTCTTCTTAATCAATATCAGCATCTTATTATTCCATATATATTTAATTGCATTCTTAGTGGGCTGAAAGAATGCCTTTTACCTGTCAGCAGAAAATATGAGGAGGAATGGTTTATGTAAGTAAGACAAAAATGTTCTAAGTTTTTAAGGATTATTATCTTGATTATCGGAAATTATTATTATTTGATTATTGGAAATCCTTTACTGGAAAAAAGTGGAAGAAGAGTTACTAACAAAGCAAGCAATGTGGAGGTTCTGATATCTTGTCTCATAAATTTAATAGAAAGGCACAGAATTTAACTTCAATACCCATAAAGGTGTGATTATATGCTAAGAAGCATTTTCCTGACCAAAACTTATAGGATATCTTATATATAGATATTCATACATTCAGAGAGCTCCAAGTTCCATCAGGTCTCTAAAACACCCTTGCAATAGTGAACTTTGAATTACAGAATTATAGAATCATTGAAGTTGGAAAAGGCCTCTGAGATCATTGAGTCCATCCACTAACCCAGGCCCAATTTCTATCACTAAACCATATCCCCAAGTGCCACACCCACACATCTTTCTAACATTTCAAGAGGCAGTGATTCTATCACTTTGCTGGGAAGCCTATTCAAAAGCCTGACTACCCTTTCAGTAAAGAAATCTTTCCTAATATCCTATATAAGCCTCCCCTTGCAACTTGAAGCCATTTCCTCTTGTCTCACTTGTAACCTGGGAGAAGAGACTAAATCCCACCTGGCTACAGCCTCCTTTCAGGTAGCTGTAGGGAGTGATAAGGTTCCCCCCGAGCCTCCTTTTTTCCAGGCTGAAGACCCCCAGCTCCCTCAGCTGCTCCTCACAGGACTTGTGCTCCAGTCCTTTTGACAGCTCTGCTGCCCTTCTCTGGATACACTCCAACACCTCAGTGTCCTTGTAGTGAAAGGCCCAGGACTGGATTTGAGCTGTTGCCTCACCAGGGCTGAGTACAGGGGGACAATCACTGTCTGGTCCTGCTGTCCACTATCGCTGACACAAGCCAGGATGTCATTGTCCTTCTTGGCTACCTGGGCACACACTGGCTCACATTCAGCTGCTTCGACCAGCACCCCCAGGTCCTTTTTCCTGGGTTGCTTTCCAGACACTCTGCCCCCAGTCTGTAGCACTGCAGGGCATTGCTGTGACCCAAATTCAGGATTTGGAACTTGGCCGTGTTGAACCTCACACCATTGGCCTCTGACATTGATCCAGACTGTCCAGGTCCCTCTGCAAAGCCTTCCACCCAACTTGGTGTCATCTGCAAACTGACTGAGAGTGCACTTGATCGTTGTCACTCAGATAATTGATAAATTCATTAAAGAGAACTGTCCCCAATACTGGGAACCCCACTTGTGACTGGATGCCAAGAGGGCTTAGCTATTCACCATCACTCCATGGTGCATTCATGGCTTCATTGCATGTGATGCAATATACATTTAAAACTTGGCCTAAAATGTCAGGAATTAATTTGGTTTGTGTAATTATTTCAAAATAACTTGCAGAATCTGATTTCTGAAAAGCAAGTATTCAATCACTATGAAATTGAAAAATGTTTGAGGCATCTTAGTTTGAATATTTTATGGTGAAGCACCTAAATCACCAGTCACTTTGCATGTGAGGAAGTCTTTAAAGGCTATTGCTAGTACTTTTTAACCCAGTATTTGCTGTTGCAGTTGTCTTCACTGCAAGCAATTTCTTTCATTTTCACTTACAATGGAGCATTCTCTCCCCTAGTAATTTTCATTACTTCTCCATAAATTTCTATTTTTAGGAACTCTCCAGGAAGGTTTGAACTTTAACTATTAGAAGCAGACAAACTTCTACTGGATGACAAAGTTCAGCTAAAGATTTGGCTCCACTGCCAAACACAGAAATCAATGAGATTTCCTGGACTGAGAGCAAGTTTTAAAGTAAACACATTAATGCAAGTGTGCCATCATATCTGCACCCTGCATCTATCCCCTGCTTTAAAAAAAATATTCTATACACAAATGTACTTTACAGACAAAACTCTAAGAACAAGTGGGATGTATATAAAAGATCTGAAAATGTAACAAAAGGCTCTGGATGTCAGAGGACAGTATAAGATGGGTCTTTGTCACTGTTGGTGTGCCCTTTGCTGTCAATCAGCTCTGCTAGTAAAATGGAGAGGTCACAACCTCACCCCTTTCAGCTGGCACATGAGAAGACCAAAGGAAGAACAGTTCACATGAAATGGTCTCACATGAAGAGGAAAATGCTACGTTGTCTGTAACTCTTATTCTCTGACAGATCCTATCAGGTTAGCTTTTCTGTCTTCTGGTTTCCAGCAGCTGCTGGTGTTTGGTTATTCAAATGTACTTATTCAACTCCAGCATCAGTTACAACCACAAACAAGACAACTTACATCTCTTGCTTTTTTAGAAGCCTCATTTCTATGTTCAGGCACTATCACAGAGGTGTCCAAGACTATGCTTAGACAATTTTGTTGTGAAGTAAGATCTCCCTTAGGAGGCACCAGCATTCATTTGTTTCCTCTATTGTTTTTCCCAATGCACATTACCTTTCAGGAAATGCATGTACTTTTGTTCTGGGAGGTGATGGAGTAAAAAAAATTTGTTTTGTTGCTACTTAGGAAGGATATTATAACTATAGCATCAAATTAATTAAAATTGTGAATAATTACTAAAGTATAATAAGGAAGCTCTTGTAACATTGTAAAAGCAAAGTTGCGCCTACATTTAATGAAAATTTTGTAACTTCCAGAAAAGTAACAGTAGCAATGCATAAGATTCCTCTTGATAGACATTAGGAACAGGAAATGAAGTGTGTGCCCTGAGTGTACCAATTAGCTTTAGTTACCCTGAGAACATCTGGTAGCTCCACATCTAAATCCTCAGCCTCTGGCCCACTATCTCCATTTAAGCACAGTCTCAGGCCCAAGTATTTGCCTGAACTATATTGTAGGTAGGTCTGTATCTAGCTCTTGATACAGACTTGAACTCCAGTTCCTTGATGATCCAGGCTTGCTGGATCCAAGTCCAGGGCATCAGCTGGGCTTCCTGAATTGACCTGAAGTCTAACAAGTCACTTTGAATATGTCTGCTCACTGGACTGTTGTCTGAGCCTGTTGATGTCACCAGCCTTGCTGTTAGTCTTGCTTGGATAGTGGGGGACTGTGCTCTTGTCTGTGGTCATGTGTTTCTACCTGCACTGTGGTCAGCTCCTCGTCTTTTCTCATTAAGTGATTCCCTTCTTGTTGCTCCTTGACATAGCATATTGTTTACTATCTAAACCAGAGGCATGAGAATAATGATTTTTAGTCCATTTACAATTTTGTCATTGGATCCCAGTTTTCAAAGCAGTCAATCACAGCTTTTTAGTCTTTGGCTATATAAACAAGTGTTGCAGTTAGCTATTGATGTCTTTAACTTTTAAGCTTTTCAAAGGAGGATGCTGTTTAAGAGGCTTTAACCCATTTGCTTTTTGGATTAGAGACCTAAACCACCAGAATGTCTTAATCCAACCTTTAACTGGTAGAGGCTTAATTCTTCAGTGTGCAGCATACTCTCAAAATGACTCAGCATTCACACTGGAAAAAAAAGATACTGGTAGTTTTCTGTCAAATCTTATCCAACTTAAGCCGATTTTCTCCCACCTGAAATGCCAACGCACACGATACTGCACAAAGCATGTTGCTCTCCTTTTACAGGTCCCCTTTGGTGAACATTTGATATGTTGTCTAGATTAAAAAGCAGGCCCAGTATCTGTTTCTCTAGGTGCAGAAGGCTAAAGTAATACTGGGAAGAGAAGGTATCTGAGTCTTACTTTCGCTCTTACTTCTTGACTTCACAGTGTATGAAACCTGGAAACATGAAAGGTCTTTCTGAGGCAGGACATATTGCCCAGCAGAGAAAGAAACAATTCCATTTCAAGACTGGAAAAAAACCTCTTGGTTCCTGTCAGATCAGACTGACTTCTGCACTTAGAAGCTGGGATTTGGGAAGACACGAAGTCATAAGGGCTTCTTTACCTACACCTGCTTGATACCAGTAGGTTGAATAAGGAGAGGTTCTGTATTGGGTCAGGCCAGCCAGAGAAGTTTAGCTCAGTTCACACTTTAAAAAAACACTTTTAGCCTTCAAGTGAACATTGGATTATTTAAGTTATTTGTAGGAAATGACTGGCTTGTATTGAACCATGAAAAGGAATTGTTTGGCAGAGGTGATAGCTAGTGTAGAAGAAAACCTTGCTGCAAGTAGAGACAACTGACCTCCAAATGTCTGTGTCAACTGAGGTACTCTAACTTATCAATATAGGCACAGTTTTTGATGCTGGTCCAGTGCACTTCAGACTTAGTTATACTGTTTGGATGTTTTGGCTTAGTGGGTCAGAATGGCCAAAATCAAAGCAAAATAAACAAAATAAACAAAATGTCAAGCAAAATAAACAGGCCTGCTCTTCTGGGAACCAAATAGAGGTGCCAATCATAAGCTTGTTTTGAGATTATCAATGTGAACTTCCCTCTTCTGTCTTTCACAAGCAGTGGAAAGGTTACAATATACTAGTTAGGGCAGAATTCAGATTTATAAATGAATTTATCTAATGTCAATTAGATGTCACAGAATATTCTACTTGGAGTCCTGTATGCCCTTTAGTCATGTCTGTCAAGCCCACATAAGACCCTGCAGCACCTACGGGTTTCCACTAGATACTTCTTTTCATGTAGCTAATAATTTTAATTGGATTAACACTATTGATTATCTAAAATAATTCTTATTATATACATGAGACTGTTCACAGCTCTCAAATCTATGTTCTTAGACCTCTGCAAGCAACTCCAAGGACTTCCTCGTGCAAGTCTTCTTGTTTATCAACAGCCTATTTTTGGGCTATGTTTAATACAAACTATTCATTGACTGAAAATGGATGAACCCTAAAACATAAGACCAGCTAAGTAGTTCTAGATTTATTTTTTTTTGGTCACAAGTGTTGTAATTAAATGTATTATGCTTTATCACTAATAGCATGTTTATATATAAATACCACTGAAGAATTTCAATGATAATGGCTATCTTTAAACTTTCATTTAATATTGAAGCATGAATGACAGTAGATTTGCCAGCTCAAGACAGTGTCAGGCACCACAAAACCTTGACAATCTGTGCAAGTTTAAATTGGTATAAAATCAGGCATACATTTTTCCCTGACAGCAGTCTGTTGTAATGGAGGGGTTTAGTCTTCTCATGTCATTAGGACTTCCTAGGGTTTTGTTCTGTTTTACTTCCAAATAAGATTTTTAGGGACTGGTTAATGTTTTTTGAAACTCCATAGTAGCAAGTTACAGAGCTGTTTCTCATATAATGAAAGCTGAGCTGTAACAATTCTACAGCGATTGTACATGTTTGAAAATCTGGATTCATAGGCTCATAGGAGCTTAATTTCACTGAAATCACTAACTTAGCTCACTGGGGCCCAGAACAACAATTTTAGAAGTATTTCCATTTAGTTTGATCATTCTTACCTGCAAATTAAAACACTAAGTTGTACTATCCCACATTTGTCAAAGGTTAAAACTGTGCACGCTGGTACCTGACAAGGACAAATGGTTGAATCATGGCAACTTCACTGTGAGCTACAGACATATCAACTCCAGGCCTCTGAAATGGGTTGAGATAATGCAGTGATAAGTTTCTTTATTTGCAGCCATTAAGATCAGGCTCTTACTGACATAGACAATAGGTGATTACAGCATGGTAAACAGAAAGACAATGTTATTTTGCAAGACATTTTCTAATATATTAGAAAAATCATTAATTAAATTATAAATAACACTATTAAAATCAGACTTTTTTCCATATTTTTTTCAATGTTGTTGTTCACCCTTGCTAATGCATGCAGTTCATTAATTTCTACTGGGTCCACCAGTACTGAGTAAGCTAAACTGGGTTTATTTGCTAGCATTCAAAGATGTTTTTGCAACTGCATGCTTTACTTTTCTAAATACTCTCAGGTTTTTAAGTACTGCTTAGGAGATACCAAGTCAAACAATTCGTGCACCTACCTTGTCATACTGGGTTTCTTGTCCTGCTTTGTCCAGTGGGAATATTGTCATTGCCATAGAAACCACTATAAATGGGGCAGAATGTTTCACACTGCCATTCCAAAGAAAGTCTCCTTTGATACTGGTACTAAAAAAATTAAATCCTCGATCCCCAACCTGACCAGCTATTGCTTCCCAACCTCTGTTTCCATGGCATTCTCAGCTGGTAGAAGGCAGAGAGCTAGTACAGTAAAAAAGAGGCAGACCAGCTTGTGCAGTACTTTCCTAGCAACACCTACGGCCTGTAGGATACTGTTGTGTTAACTTCAACAAGAATAGAAACAGAATCTCTTTCTACCTTTTTTTTATTTTTCCCTTTCAAGTGTATAAATGGAGGAGAGAGATTGAAAGGGCCCTAGCAATTGCTGACCTTTGCATTTACAGTGCTGCAGCAGAGCCTTAACCTTCAGCAGCAAGAGAGGCTCCTGGTCTAATAAGCTGCATTTGCAATCATAAGGAGAAATAAATATCTAATCAGAATGCCAGTCTTTCCTAGCTTTGAATGCAATTTGTAACTATCTAATTTTTGCTTTTGTATCACCCTAAGTCATGATTCTAACACTTGAGGTTTTTTTAAGGATTCCTTGGTTTATACATAAAAATTATTTATGTACTGTTTTTGTAGGTAACAGTTATAAAAATTTATTATAGTAGTAATTCTCATGATATTATACCTAAAGGATACTTAATTCAGTGGAGCTACTTCATTTGTAAATCAGCACACCGAAAGACTTTGAAATGGATTGTGCAGATAAATCATTACATCTCCATGAGGTCCTGTTAGATTTGTCTTAGTTCCAACACAGGTTAGACTGTAAGAGAAGATCTAAAATCAAATATCTCATTTGTTGAAATCAAAGTATTCCATCATGGTATTCGAATACTGAAGCTATATTCAAAGAAGTGTGAAATGAGAAAATGAACAGGTACAGTTGTTGTGGGCTGTTTCCTTTGCCCATGACTTTCCTGCCCCGTTCTCTCAAGTGACTCAAAAGAATTGTGTAGCCACTTCCCTCCTGATAGCATTAAAATAAAATTTACATGTTTTAGGAAGTAAAGAGGAGGTAAATTTAGAAATCTGTTTTAATTCTAAAAGTTTTGTTGTTTGGAAGTCTGAAATTGCCAGATGGGAACACTGCAGAAGAGAATACTGAGAAGAGATGTAATACTGCAGCTGTATTAAGAGTTCTGCAAAGAGGATGAGAATGCCCTCTGTGTACAAACCAAGAAAAAATGGGCTAAAATTGCGGTAGACTTAGATTAGACATTAGGTGTAGCTCTCTGAGCATAAAGATAGCCAGTCTCTGGAATAGTTTAGCTGTCCTGAGGAATTGGATTGACAAATGTCTACCAGCAACGATGACTGTAAATGAATGACTGATCCTACTTTGGGCAGTAGGATGGACTTCCTGAAGCCTCTTCTCACCTGCTTTTTTAGTGATTCTATATACTTAAGATACCAAAGGGACTGATATTTGTCACACTAAACACTTAGTCAAACCACTTAAAATAGGCAAAGCAGAAAGCCTATAAGCAATGGTGATACATTAATTACTCTCTTTAGTAGAGTGAAGGCTGATTATTCAACTAGTTTAAAATATCCAGGCAGATTAATTTCCTCATATTTGTTATCTCCAATCTCTTTACTCAGAGTTCAGAAGACAAGTATGTTTAAGAACATTTGATAAACAGATTCAAAGATAAGTTCTCAAAGAAGCCCTAGTTATTATTGACATTTGGAAGGGAGAAAACCTTTCAATTCACAGGCCACAGGCTCTGTGAATGCCAACTGATAGAATACAGGCTAAAAGAAAGGTTTGAGGCTTAGTAGCTCCTGGCTACAGGAGTACCTGTGAGCCAAAGGTGTGCAGTCCTATTACCACATCTTACGTGAAGCTTTAACATACAGGAAGATTTCCTGGGAAACAGAATAATGTAAATGGATCCTTATTGGGGCATATCAATAACATTTCATTTCACTTGGCAATTTCCAACAAAAAATAGTTTATGCCTTTCAAATAGCAGTGCTAGGACTCAGACTTTAATTTTTTTTTCATTTCAATCAATTTGCCAGTTGCCCCTTTCTATTAAATTAAAAAAAAAACAAAACAAAACTAAACTAAACAAAACAAAACAAAACAAAACAAAACAAAACACGCAAAAAATCCCAAACCACAAACAAAACCTAAACATCACCTGTGGTTTCTAATCCCTCCTGCCCTTCACATGAAGGGAAATTGCTGTAAATAGCCAGAAAGCCACCTCATTAATTCTTTTAAAGTGTCTCCTTACACTCTCCTTTGCCACACTAGCAGCAGTCCTTGGCTGAGACTTATCACCTCTCATGCTGGCAGATACAGTTTCTCGATATGCTCCCTCTCCTGGTACACTCTGGCTGCATGCTTAAATGTCCCATTCTTCAGGGAAGGAATTAACTTCTGAACAGTTCATGGGAGACTATAGAAGCACTAGCCTTGATTCAATGGCAATACTTAATGCTGTAAGTCAGTCTTAAGCTTCAGGCAAAATAGGCTTCTGAGGTCTGAAGAGATTGAGTCTTTGTAAGACAAGATGAAGTAAGGGTCTAAACAAAATAATAGGATCTCTGAGCCTGATGGAATACATGCCACGGGTATTTCACTTCAAAGAGTGCCAAAAAAGAGAAGAGTCAGAATGAAGCAGGTTTCTGACTCCTGAGGAAAAAGCACTAGGAAGTCTAGACAGACATCTTAAGTATATGTTAGTTCAACAATATAGTAATAATCCTGTCTTCAGCTTGTAGTTCAACTGTTGCAGGGCAGAGACTGCCATTAATGCTGAATTCTGCATTTGTTTGTGGGTTTGTGGCACTGTCGCTAACATATCAGACCTATCTAGGCCCACCAGCTGCAAGCCAGTGCATCAGCTGGAGTCTGAGTGCCCAGAAAGCACTTGCTACCATGACTGCCTGGCAGCATGCTTCTTCTCAGGGTGGCATAAAGGGACTCTATCCCTGCAATTCCAGCACCATGTCTCTGAGGAAACCCTCCGTGCTGCCAGATATCCACTAAGCTACTGATCTGCAAATTGCCACTTGCAGCTGCTAAGGTAAGAACTCTCACAGAACTTCAGGTGTGCTTCCAGGATTTGGCTATAACTACACTGCACAAAGCCAGTAGATTTAGCAGGGTGGTCTGAGGACACAAGGCTGTGCAAGAAACATGTGAGCTAAATCATGGCAATGCCTGAAGACATTGCTGGTGTGCTGCCTCTCTGGGGATACTCTCCTCAGTAGCTGCACCTCTGTAGGAACTGTTGCCTCTACAGAAACAGCTAAGCAGAGAACTCCTCTTGCTAGGGTGCACTACTATAAAATGAAAAAAACTGTTTCAAAAAAACTTTTATAATTAAGTAGAGTTGTAGCAGATGCAATGCCTGCCTTTGCCTGAAAGGTAAATACATTTTATTAATGGGAATTATAACCTAAACCAGTATAGTGTATGTAAGACTGTAAGTTACCATGCATCACATCCATACATTATACCTCTTCTACAAGTTTGTTTCAGCACAGCTACATAAATTAAGTTATGGTGGTGGGTAGTTATTAATACTGAGACAGATTTAGTACAATCTCTGATTTCTTTGGGCCTCTCTTCATTATCACCAATACTCTTCTGGTTTGTGATGCTTCTGAGTCTGAGGAAAACTCTCACAACACAAATGGATTTACCTTTCCTTTGACAACTATCTCTGGCTCTCAGAAAGAAGTTATTTTATATTGAAGTCTAATAGCTTTGACTTCTGGTTTCCTGATTTTTCCTTTGTGGTACAGCCACTAGATTGGAAACAATGTGGGTTTTTAAATCAAAGTGGAAAATATATAGATTCCCTAACACAAAGTAAGAAGGCCAAGCAACAATCCTTCCCAAGGAACTGAAATTTGTTTTTTCTATCTCTTTGCTGACCAAGGCTTTTCTTTAACACAAGTCTCTCATCAGCCTACCTATGTGCTATACCAACAACAGTTAACAGACAAAGATCTATATGTGTCTTGTGTACCCCACTGCACTGTAGAGTAGGAGCTATTTAGTCTGACATCCATTTTGTTAGTTTCTACCAGCAGCAGCTGGCAGTTTTCTCTGGGGTTTTCTTCAGAGCATCTGGCTTGGGTCAGGTCACTATAAAAAATTTATCAAACATCCTTTATAGGACTGGCTCGAGCTTTTTTAAATAAGGAAATCTCATCCATCTCTAGTCTTACAAAGGGTTTTTTTTTCCATCCTGTCAACACAGAAGATATATTAAGCATTGTGTTTAATGAGATATTGAACATCTCTTTGTTCTGAGTGTATACTGGAGCAGGCTGTACTTAGAAAACATATCTCTTGGGTTTATTTTATTCTGCAGTTGGAGCAAAAGTTGTTATGTTGTGATAAAATATGTATTTCTTTGTTTTGGAAAGCAATAAAAAGGACTAGACTCTAGGCTATATGTCAGCTGATATTGTCATGGAGCAAGACAGGCTGGGCAATTGTCATCTAACCCAAATGACATGCAGGGCTAATTATGAGAATGATTATTTAAGGAAAAAAAAATCCAAGTAGGAAGAACATAGTAGGAACTGCCATACTGATTCAAAACAAATGTCTGTCTCTAAAAGTGAAGAATAAGAACCATGTAAGTATATATTAGTTTTTACCTTTAATAGTCTTCCAGCTTCTTACAGTTTTAATCTTAGATTTCCCAAGTCTTTTGGTTTGTTTACTTAGCAACACTTTATGAATCATTCTTCCAAGTTCTTCTTGCCCTGAACTTACATAAACTTCTTCCATTACTATGTGTTCTGCAAGGATTTCCACAAGTCTGGGACACAAGGTGTGAGGAATTACCATCCCACATGCCTTCTAATGTCACTGGAAAGGACGGTGGGCAGTTGATCTCTATCCATTTCAGAAGTGCTACTTTCAATTTTGTAGATCTTTGTCACATCCCCACAAATCATCCTTTTTTTTTTTTCAGAATTCCAGCCCACCTAATCATTCATTGTATAGAAGTCATTCTTTACTATTTGTCAAAAATGTCCTTCTCTGAATCTTTTTTAAGCTTTAATGTGTCCTTTCTTAAATGAGGAGGATAAAACTGCAGATAGTATTCAAAGTACAGGAAGCATGCATTAATTCAGTGTTATTGTCTTGTTCTTTACTCCTTTCCTAATAGTTTGTAGCATTTGATTTATTTTTTGATTGCTGCTGAGCACTGAGAAAGTGCTTTCTTGGAACTATTTATCCTAACCTCGAAGACTCTCTCACTTCTGAGTAGTAATGGTCAGGTCAAAGTCCACTATTTGATATATGAAGCCAAGATTGTTCTTCACCACAGCATTTCACAAGATGTTTTATAGCTCTGTCATGAAGCCATTTTACTCCTCTGCCATGAAACCTCATAAGATATTTCAGCAGTTGTATGCTCAGCCCTAGTTCCAATTACATTGATAACTGTATCATCAGGAAACTTTGGAATTCCACTGCTCGTCCCCTTTCCAGGTCATTTGGGCTTTGCTAAAGCATGTGGGTCCCAGCACAAAATTCTGTCAAACTCTCTTCTTTTACTGAGAATTTTGACTATTATTTCCTATTGTATTTTGCTCATAGCTGTGTTGTTCAGTTTGAAGAGAAGGCTAAAAGGAAATCTCCTTGCTTTGTTTGCCTTTTTAAGATGAGATTATAGAGAATACAGAGGTGAACTCATAAGTTCACATAGAAAGCAGAAGAAGTGACAGACACGAGTTGCTTCAGGGGAAATTCTGATTAGACAAAAGAAAGACTTTCTTCACAGTGAACCATGGCACCCAAAAAGCTTGTGGGATTATTATCCTTCAGAGTATCCAATGTTTGACTATTCATGACCCCAAAACACCTTCTTTAAGCTCTTGGCAAGCATCACTTTGAGCAGGATATTGGACAATATGATCTCCCGAAGTCCATTCAAACCTAAATTATTACAGGTTCCTCTATCTTTAAGACAGAATTTTCCATCTTCTCCCAGTTTCAGTGTCCTTTCTTTAAGGATATTGTCAAGATCTTTTGGAAATTCCAGTAAACTATATCAACAGGATCACCCACAACCTCTTACTTATTAGTCACGTCGGAGAACTCCAGTAGGATTACAAGGCAGAGCCATGTTTTATCTTTTCAAGATCATAATCATGTGGATGGAATGAATACATAGTGAATACATAATGAATACATTAGTATTTAATCTATTTCTTCTTTAAGTTTTTAGGAGTACACCACCCAGCGCTGTTACTTGCTACTTTTCATTGAATTTCTTTGAATCATAATCTCTTCCAAAGTTGCTTAAATTTTCAGACAAATGGTTCACTGAGTTCTCCTTTAAAAATGAGGCCTATGTTATAATCTCCTCTCTGGATGCTAATAATCTATTTAATTTCTCTCCATGGTCTTACCCTTCTGATTGCTCCTTTTTTACTCTACTTTAAGGAAGTGCTACAAAATGTTTGCCAGATATTTCTCTCCTAAGAGAAGAATGTAGTATTAATTTTAGCTCTTTTAGAAAAGGAGTCTGATTCTTTTTTTATCTGCTTGATTTTATTTTGACATTTCATTTACCCAAATGTATATTCCTTTTCTTTTTTTATTTTTTTTTAAATACAACTTCATATTTTTAAATTATGCTTTCTGAATTCCAAGAATGTGTCTTAGCTATTTCATTTTCCTTCTGTTAGTTTCCAAGCCTCTTCTAATATACAATAAACAAGGTTATTGTGCTTCCACTCTGGTGTTCTCCAGCTTCTAAACCACCTGTAACTTAATTTTTTGTTGCCTAATGGATGGCACAATTGTGAAGATTTTATCTTTTACTTTTTTTGTCTCATGAAGCTGGATCTGAGTTACAATTATCTTTAGAATTGTGCTTCCAGAGGAAAGTTTGGAACAGATCTTTGTCACTATCTTGTCAAGGGCTTCATTTCCTCTTGTGAGGTTGCTAGCCAGCTGATCCAGGAAAGAATCACTGACAATTTCATCTATAGTTTATGACCCTGAATGAGGTTTTTCTCTTCTACACAGTAACTGAAGTGCCTTTTTGTCCTTACCAACACCCTGACTTTAGAATCATAGAATCATTAAGATTGTAAAAGACCTCTAAGGTTGTCAGAGTCCAACTGTTAACCCAGCACTGGCTGTGGACACGATTAAATGGTATTTCCAAGTGTCACATCTACAGGCCTTTTGAACACTTCCAAGGATGGTCATTCCACCATTTCCTGGACAGCTTGTTCCCGTGCCTGACCACCCTTTCAATGAAGAAATTATTCCTAATGTCTAATGTAAATCTCCCATTGCATGAGTTGAGGCCCTTTCAACCCATCCTGTCCCCTGCTACCTGGGAGAAGAGACTAACCCTCACCTGGATGCAGCCACTTTCCAGGGAGTTTTAAAGAGGGATAAGGTTTCTCCCGTGAGCCTCCTTTTCTCCAGGTTGAACAACCCCAGCTCCTTCAGCTGCCCCTCACAGGACTTGTGCTCCAGACCCTTTACCAGCTCCATTGCCCTTTTCTGGACTCACTCCAGCATCTCAATGTCCTTGCTGAGCTGCAGGGCCCAGAACTGGAAACAAGATTTGAAGTGTGGCCTCAGCAGTCCCAAGTACAGGGGTAGGATCACTGCCCTGGTCCTGGAGGCCACGCTATTGCTGATATGCCGGGAACCACCGGCCTTATTGGCCACCTGGCTCATGTTCAGACGGCTTCTTGCAACTTAATTCAGTCTGTCTCTGCTCTTGGTTGGAAAACTGATAGTGTTGACCACATTCTATAGCCTTCCACTTTAGGTCTGGCACTCCAATCCAGCTTCTGTGCTACCTTTTAAGGTGGTTAGTTTGTTAATTCAATTTCTAACTTCTAAACACAGAATTCTACTCTAGCAATTACATAGTAGACTTTTTTCATCCCATTATATTTTGTACACTAGGATCACAGCATGCCACTGGCTATTTTTGTTCTGTCAGGAAAAAATAAGGACCTAAACCAGTTGTAAATTGATAACTGTTCAGTTACATCATTAGCAATTTTGGTACAATTCTTTTGCTTTCAGATTGCAGCAGAGCTTATGTGGTTGTGTTTTGACCCTGGAGCCTACTACTCTCACTTAACTATTACCAACACTTGAGTTCCATCTACGGTTTCTCTGCTACTCTGCTGAGACCTGAATGCTTTCACCTTCATTGTAAAATCATTAATTCTACTCCATTTTCCTCATCCTAATCTTCTGTTCTGGCACTTTGATTTCGTTTTTAGCCAAAAGGGTAACAATATTGACTGTAACTGAAGACATTCTGCTACTTGTAAAAATCTCCACTCTAATTATGCTTTTACCACAAAAAGTGATTCAACATATATAATTCTGATTCTATTTTAAACATAAAACTACACTTCATAGATATTTCTGTCCATGTTGAATCTCAAGTATTGATGAGACATCACAGACCTCTCTTTTAGGAGTTCACTACATAATTTCATACACCATGAGAAGCAGAAAAACACTAGCTTGAGTTTCACCTTTGCTTTCAGCATTTCAGCTTTTAAAAGTGACTTGCAAAGTAATTGGTGACTATAATTCTTTGGCAACAAAATGACTTCTAGAGACCAATGGGAAGTAATTTTCAGAACATAATCTCCAGGCATCAGTGAATGACTTACTTCAAACTTCTTCCTATGTTTTTCATTTATGAAGCATGGAACTTCATGAAAACTGTTATATTGTACTGTTTTAATATTGAAACAAGATTATTCAGGGCAAGGCTTTTGGTGGGGGCACACTGATTTAGGTGCGATGGTTCTGAATTTCCTCCCTCTTCACAGTTTGATACTTCCTTATGCATGAAAAAGTATGTGCATAGATAAAGACTAGGAATAAATAGAGAGGATTATAAGTAAGTAGTTAAAAGATATTTAACACATAAATAATAAGCAGCTTTTTGGTAACAAAACATTTTTGAATGAGAGAAGGAAACAACTGGCTTACAGATCAATATTGCAACAAATACTTTACATCACCTGTTTAAGATCACACGTTTCATCCTTTATGGTGGTGGACTACAATTCTCTGTTGTGACTCAGATTACAGCAACTGCAGAAAGACTAAGGGAAGTAACTACATAGATTATTTGACTTGATTTTAAGTGCACCCTAGCATGTGGAAGGCAAATGAATAGTAAGACCACAGGAACTGGGTGTAACCTTTTGCAATTTTCTTCTTATTTCCAGTGACTCACTCAATGACTTGAATAATGTCACTTAATCCCTGCCTCAGTTTCCCAGCTACAAAGACGGTACAACTAGATGAGAAAGGGATTATCTCTGATGTGATTATTTTGTTTTTTCCAGGATACTAAATTGGAACAGAAAAAAAAAATTTGCAAAACAAACATTCCCCATCATGTTGCTTTGGAATTATCACAACTTCGATTTTCATGCTTTCTCTGTAATACAGGTGCGCCTCTTAAATTGAAGTGTTTGACTTCTTAAATACAATATATATGTCACATCTTTTTCATCAGTGGTTGTTCTTTCAAGAATTTAGTATAGTATAAAATTCAAACAAAATGAATAAAAATTAAGAAGTTCTACACCACAGGAACAAAATGTTTTTCCTCCAGTTGAACAATGCAGCTGATCCTGACACATTCCTGACAAATGCTTTCATTTTGATGAAACTACATTTCATTTGAAGTCATTAACTCAGTATGCATATTGGTTTTATGACATCTGGTTGTTCTTGCCTCCCATCTGACATCTTCTTTCACAGGTAATAATTATTTTTTTGTCAGTCTTTCCTTCTCTTTTCCAAAAATGCTTTACTCCTCTTAAAAATATCCTCTTTATTGCACATTTTTCAAACATTCTTTTTTTTCCTCATGTTGTCTGGCTGATTAAAATAATGAAGTTAGGTTCAAAGCAACTGTTTCCAGACTCTGTTTAGTGTGACTTTTCTGTATTTTTTTGAATGCAAAAGCGCTTGTGTGCTTTAAAGTTTGTTAATCTCTTCTGATTATATTCATTGGATAGTTAAAGATACTTTCTCCTAAAAGCTCTGCCCCTCTTATTTTCAAGGCAAACTGTTCCATCAGGACATCTGTGCCCACATTAGTACTAACACTAACTTTTAAAGTATCTTGCAATTTATGAATAGAGATGGATGAGATTTTGATTTCAGTTGCAACTGTACTTCAACAGTACAACTAAACTTGCCTTAGCACATCTTCCTCTGTATGAACAACTTTGGAAAATGACGCCATTCTCTTCTCACTACAATCCTCTTACCTGCTGCTTCTTTATAGCCTGTCTAGGGAATCAGATGTTTACTGCCAATTAGGCTTGATAAAACTGCAGGAGTTTCTTATATTCTCTCAACAATAGTATTTCTGAGTTGCTGGCAGCTTTTGGAGGGCTTTTTCCTACAAGTACAGCAAAAGACCTCAGTGCACTTTGTTTATTTGGTGATTTAGGTCATTTAGATCTTACCCCGACTGAACTATCTACTGCAGTCATAGCATAAAATATTTAAGATTTTACTGAAGATTCTCTTTTGGAGCAAAAATAATGTTAAGATACTTCTATTGGAAGCAAATGGAGGATGATAATAATGATGATGATGATGATGATGATGATGATGATGATGATGATGATGATATTAGACATGTTTGCCAAAAACACTGAAGCAACAATAAAATTCTTATTCAAAAATTATATGGGCTACAACTACAGGAAATATTGTGTTATTTCAATGCTTGAACTGAAAATTTTTCAACTTTCCCAACTTCCAGATTGTTGACTAAAAGTACTGGACTTCTGTTTGTTGTCTCTGAGCTCTAACACTTCTCAGCCTTTCTGAAATATATAAAATTATATTACTAATGTAGGGTCTTTCTATGCAATGGTCATATGCAGAGTTCCTCTGAACTAAATGGTGTTGAATCTGTCTACACTACAGCTTTACTCAATAGGTTCAGAATAGAAACAAAAAGCAGATTATGATTTTTTAGGATGTAAAGTGGTGTCAATTACATCACTTTTCCACTCCCTTTTAGTTAAAGGGGAAAAAGTGTAAACTGATCTTAGTATCTTGGAAAATTATGTTGAACTTAAAACCTTGTTAATATTTCTGAGCTAAAAAATCATTATTTAACACATTTGGAAAGTAGTTTAATTTCTGACTGAAATAAAAATCAGCTCCTAACGGATTCAGATCAGACAGGAGTTTGCAAACACACTAAAAGGGTCTGATTTGGAGCTGCACATACAGAAGCATCATGTTCGGGAGGAGGAAGGTGACAGTTCCTGTTTATTCATTTTTGGCAAGCTGCACCTGAAGTATGGGATGATTTTTCTGGAAACTGTCATGCCAGAAATACACAGCTAAACAGGGGGAACTGAGAAGAGCAAAGGGAATAATTAGACCTATGGGGGTGGGACAGGGTCTGTAGTTTATTTTCTTAAGGAAATGAAGCTATGCAATCACACTGCTTTTCTGTCAGTACAACAGCAATAATGTTTGAATCTCTTTACCAATTTTAAAAAAGCCTGACAAGAAAGGAGAAGTTTAAAAACATTGAGCTCCTGCAAATTTTACAAAAATCAGCAACCAGATAGAGGAGACTCAGATTTGTGTGCCCAGTAAAGAAGAGGTGAAGTGTGAACTCAGCTGTATTATTTGACACAAGAGAATCCAAAGCTGTCATTGAAAAGCAGGCTCTATAAGGTTTGCTGTCAATGGAACTGCTTGCTTGTCATTTAGAGGTAGGGGCAATTTTTGCTCGTTTATTTGGGGTTTTCGTGTGTTTGTTTTTAAAAATAAAACATATTTAAAATAAGCCCAGGACTTCTGCCCGAGATTATTTTTAAAATGTTCATTGCTGCAGAATATTGGCACTCATTATAAAATTATGGATAATACCAGATCTTGTCTGGAACAGGCCTTGAAATTCCTACCTGAAATGAAATCCCTTTGGGCCAGTGTTTTCTCTCTGTTGTGGAAAGGACTATTTCCATTTCTTCTCATGCTAGCTCTGACCCTTTTCTCTTTCTTAAAATACTGTGGTGCCACCAAACTTAAAGAAATGAAAAGTAATGAGTCAGATGCCACAAAAACACCTGCTCTTGAAAATCATGATAAGTTGATAAAATATATTTTACTTTGGATTTGAAGTCTTTGAAAATTTTTTTAATCCTCCAACTTCTTGAGAGAGAGAGAGAGAAATCACAGTGTTCCACTTTCATTAATGTATTGTGAGAAATTACTGTGAGCCCTTGGTGCTACAGGATATTTCATCTTTCATGGCTGTCCCTTAAATGGCAAACCCACTGAGACTGAGAACTCCTCCACAGCTTTCACATTCCCAGTCTTCATCAGTCTCAAAGATCACCACTCTTCTAGGCAAGGAACCTACAAGGAAAACCTTCTGAATGGTTTGTTTCTTCTTTCAGTCTGCCTCATGCAAGAAAACAAATTATCATGATTGCTTATAGCTAGTGAAAAGGGAGTATTGGTGGAATTGAGAAATTTAGAATGTGGAATTTGGTCAATACAAAATGAGGATATGGGAGAGAAGGAAGGTTCCTAAAGTTGAGGGGAGGTCTGGAATCAAAGAAATATGCATTTTTCATGCAAAGGAAGTATATTATGATGCCCTATGCATGACAACAAGTGAACATTTCTTGTTACGAACTGAGAAGAAAAGGTCATGGATTCCATTATAATGACTGGCTTTTCAAGTTTAGGAAAGTCATTTACCTGATATGTTACAATAACTATATTGATATTCCACCTCTAGATTTCACAGCAGTCTGCTCTAGACAGGACTTCAGAGAAATTGATTTAATAGAATGCCCGTCAGTGACAAGACTTCAGATGTTACTAAGCAAGGGTAACTCTTACTAACCAGGCAATGAAATTCTCTTGAAGGCTCCCATGTATCATTCCAGCTTTGGGATATAATATATTGAGCTAGATTGGGCTTCCCACACACTGTTGATTGGACAATAGTGTCAGATATTTCATCATTACAAAACAAATATGTGCAAATCAGAAAACAGCCACTAAATATTGGAAATACTGTCAATAAGAGCTCAGTCTCCTCATGAAGGCTTGTCAAAAAATAGACTTTTATTTTTTTTTCTTTATTTCTTTCTCATAAATTCTACTGCTCTTGTACAAAAATAATACAAAATCATTTGCTGTGTCTAGGACTTTTTAGACATAAGGAAAACATTGCCAAAAGCCTGAGAGAGGTGAACCTTCCCATCTGCTCAACACTGTTAAAGCCACATCTGGAGTGACAATTCTAGTTCATTGCTCCCCGGCACAAGAAAGACATGGACACAGAGCAGCTGGTCAAGTGAAGGGCAAAGAAGATAGTTAAGGAATTGGAGCCATGTCATTTGAGGAAAGGCTAAGAGAGGGAACTAGTTAGCCTAGAGAACAGAAGGCTCAGAGGCATCTTACAGATCAGAGTAAATATCTGATGGGAGAGTGATAGCAAGACTAAGTCAGGCTCTTTTCAGCAGTGCCCAGTGATAGAGCAAGTGGCAGTGGGCAGAAACTGAAGTACAGGGGGTCTTGTCTGAACACAAGAATACATTTTTTTACTGTGCAGCTGACTAAGCACTGGCAAAGGCAGCCCAGAGAGGCTGTGGAGTCCCCATGCATGGAGAGACACAAGGCCATCTGGATGCAGTCCTTAGCAACCTGCTCTAGCCGACCCTGCTTGACCAGGTTGGCTGGACCAGATGTCCCCCAGTGGTGCCTTCCAATCTGAATGTTTCTGTGATTATGTGCTTTTCAGCAAAAGAGTTTTAGTCACAATATTGGCTTGGTTCAAGTTTACATTCCAACTTCTGTAACTTTTGAAACCTGTATTCTGCAAGAATTTTCAGCTTTCTCTTTTAAATTATAAGCAACTATATATAAAAACCTATACTTTCTGAATTAATTTTGTATTTTCCACAGAACAGTAAGAATTCATGTGCTTGACCCAGTATAAAGCAATTAACAGAATACGGAACAGATATAAATAACTGTGTCAGTAATTAATAACCAGAAAGGTGAGTAGGATAACCTCATGTAATATTTTCTTCATAAAATTATCTTGGAGACACTTGCATGTTATGGTCTTAGACCTTTTCTATTATGGTTAGTTTGTGCTTAAAGCTGTGATTCTTGAACACTAAGGCCATTGCTCTTGTGAATGCAGTTACTTGAGCTACATCCTTTACTTGGCATATGCAGGTTCATCCAAATTACCTGAAGGATTGAGTATGGACTACCTATGCATACCTGTAACAACATAATTATTATGTGTAGTGTTACCATTCCAGTCATGTTCTAGCTATTTCTAATACTAAACATATGGTAATACCTCACCTTCTTCTCATCATATTTTTTTCAGTCTTGCTTCCTTTAGTTTTGAAGTAGCTGCCTGTTGTTAATGAATGGATAAATTCTTCAGCACCAGCCTGTTACATGAAGGCTATCTTCCCTGCCGGTCACAGATGGTGGGAAGTGATTTTATTGATTTGTTAGTACTTAGCTAGAAGGATTACATCTAGCAGTAATAATGTGGCCAGGCCCTGGGACAAATCACCACACGAGTTAGTTGAGGGTCTGTGTCTTAAACTGAGTGTGGCATTATTATATTTACCAGCCTTTCATAGTGCTTTGCTTATTAACACCACTGTAATCTTTTCTGAGCCATCTGTCGGTCACTCAAGTTTCTGGTTCCTTCATGAGCTGGAAAAGTTGGGAGACTTCAGCTTCTGAACTGAACTTGGGCATTATCCTACAAAAGTTCTGGTGGTAACCATAGTGCTTATTATGTTTTTTCTTTACAAATTGTGTTATCAAATTGTGTCCTGCAGAAAATCTCTTGGGGGTCACAAGCAGATGGCCACAGTAATTCCTCTCAAATTCAAAGGGTCATGAAAGTTCATGGCTTTCAGAATTTGTGTGAGAGGTATTAGTGTGGCTGGGAGAAATCTGGTCCCTCTCCCTATTCCAAACTTGCCAAGTTTGGCAGAAAGAAGCATTGAACACTGCCAGCATAGATTGTTTTCCCCCTTTGGTTCATGCTCATCAGATGATCTCTCTAGAAACCAGAGCTGTTTCCATGCTGTGACCTCAGCAGAAGTACAACTGAGAGGTCTTAAGTATCAGCATCTGTTAGTGGTGGCTAACATTTTACCTGAAAGTGCAGTTTTCTCTGTATTTTAACTTTGCATTTCTAAGTAGCCTGGATAATTTCATTCACTGACATGCACATATGTGAGCAGAGGACACTTCAGAGATAGACGCATGAGCTTTTGGCCAGTGGACTACATGCAGATGATCTCCTGTAGAGAAGAGCTGTTGCATTCTTACCAGCTCCCCAAAATTAAGTTGCTCAGAGCTAGTAGACCAGAAAGTGGCAGGAAAGCGATCTCTGTCTCAACACGACGTTTTTTTTCGCTGTGCACTAACCCCTCAGTTGAGCACTCAGCACTGAGACATGTTTCGTGGCCAGTTTTAGTGGGTCACAGCAGTTTAAAATGGATCTGATACATAAGAGCACTTGTCACTCGCGTGGGAGGTGTGTGTGGACCATGGCATGGGTGGCACGAACGGGTTTTAAGAAGCGTTTGAATAAAGTGCTGAAGCGTGGGGCTGTAAGGAAGGGACGGTCGAGCGGTGAGAGCGCTGGCTTAAGGTGAGCGGGCTGCAGCGGCGGCCAGCACGGCTCCCGCCCGAGGGAGCCCAAGGCTCCCCGGCGCCCCAGGCAGCCCCGCAGCAAACCTGCACCCGCCCACGGGCGGCCCTGCCTCGGGCGAGCCCTGGCGGGAACGCGGGCGAGCACCTGCGGGGAGGCAGCCTGGAGGAGGACGAGAGGAGGGTGGCGGTGCCGGGGCCAGCGCCGGACACGAGCCCAGGGGCGGCGGGCAGAGAGGCGCGGCCGGCCGGGTGCCCGGCGCGGTCAGGGGCAGGAGCAGAGGCAGCGGCGCCGCGCCTCGGACTCCGCCTCACCGGCACCGAGCTCCCCTCCCTCCCTCCCTCGCTCCCTCCTCCAGCGCCAGGCTCGCAGCGGCGGAGCATCGCGGCGGCAGCACCCGCCCTTCCCGGCCGGCCGGCGGCGCGCACCGCCCCCCCGCTCCCTCACGCAGCCCGCCGGCGGCGATCCGGAGCCCTCCGCGCCACCGCACCCCCGCCCCGCACGCCCACCGCCGGGAGGATGGGCTGCGGGCGGCGGCGCGGCAGCCCCTGAGCTCCCCGAAGCCGCGGGAACAAAGGGAGCGAGCAGCGGCAGCACCGGGCCGGGGTGGATGCAAGCAACCATGAAAGGCTGGGTCTCCGCCTCCTCCGCTGCTGCCAGAGAGCTGCCGGCTGCCGCTGCTCGGAGGACTACCCTTTGAAGGGGGCGGAGGAGAGGCTGGCTGGGTTCGCCGTGCAAAGGTAGAAGGTGTTAAGGGAGAGGCGGAAAGAAAATGTCTTCTTCGGTGGGGCCCCGCGGCCCTCGCCCGCCCACGGTGCCTCCCCCGATGCAGGAGCTGCCCGACCTGAGCCACCTGACAGAGGAGGAGAGGAACATCATCATGGCAGTGATGGACCGGCAGAAAGAGGAGGAAGAAAAAGAAGAGGCCATGCTCAAGTAAGCAGACGCTAGTCATTCATTCATTCAGGCACTCATTCATGCACCGATCGCCGGCGGGCGGAGCGGGCGCTGCCTCAGCGGGAGCCGGCCGGTGCCCGGAGCCGGCCGGCTTCGCCCTGCTCGGCGGGGCTGGCGCCGCGGAGCTCCGGTCCCGCTCCGCTCCCGGCCCGTAACTTCCTCCTCCCCCACCCCGGGCAGCTCCTCCCGAGGCAGCACCGGCACCGCCGGGGAACTCGGCACGGCGGGACGGAGCGGGACGGCGGCCCTCCCCGCCCCGAGGGAGCCGGCGGCGCAGGGCGGGCGGAAACCCCGACACGGGGGTGAGGGGCGAGGTGGGATTCCTTTGGGGTCCCCAAAACCCCGCCTCTGCCAGGAGGGGCCGCTGGGTGGGGTTTCCCTCCGTGCGGGAGCCTCCGCGGCTGCCGTGCTGCCCCCGCCTGGCTCGGCCCCCGCTGCCGCCCGCCGCGGGGCCGGGGCGCTGCCCCCGCCCGGCACACCCCCGGCCCCGGCCCCGGCCCCGGCCCGCCGCCGCTGCGGGGCGGGCAGCGCGGCCGGCTGCGCGCTGTGGGGCAGCACGGCGTTCGTAATTGGGAAATAGATGGAATTAGTCGCACTGCTCATTCCAGCGGGCGGGCGGGCGTGCGTGCGTGGTGGCGGGACGGCGGGGGAGTGGGTTTATCCCGCTGCCGGCGGCACGGGGAGGGGTGCGGGGAGCGCGGGGTGTGGGTAGGTGCCATGTTTGGAAACCAGATCCCCACAGCCTCTTTTGAACCTTTTCCCTCGTCCCTGCCAAACATCGCATGTGATCACATTTTTTAGCCTCCTCCGTTAGTCGGAGGCTTCAAACGTAACGTTGCTGAATCGCCTACTGCGAGTGATGAGAATAACCAGATGGAGTCGTGGCCTGTGGAGGAGAATCACGGCTTCTCCTCTCCTGACAGCCCGTCAGGCCTGCTCGCTCCGGGCGGGAGGTGGTGGGAGAGGTGACTGCACAGTGCGAGCCTCTGACGCCACGCAGCCCCTCCGTGCCACGGGAGGTGTACCCTTACCTCACTGCCGCCTGCTTGCGTGCACCTGTGCTGGCGAGGGACGCGCTGAGGCTGTGACGCGATCTGGGTGTTTCTTGGCCGCATCGGAAATACCCACTTGAGCGATGCAGGTGCCAGCTCTTCCCCACGGCTGGGCACCAGAGCCCCACAGGCTCCCGCCCTCGGCTCTGCGCGGCGAAGCTGGGACAGCCTTTTAGTACATTGTGGTCCCTGTCCCTTCTATTCCTTCTGGACTGAATTTTTACAGGGGCTACTAGAGATCCTTGCGGTGCTGGGTACTGAGGCCCAGCAGCCTGCGCTGTGCTGGCTGGGAGCTGTCCGGGACTGTGGTGCTTGGATCTCAGCTCAAGACGAAGAGTTCAGTTTGCTGTTGCAGTTCATTGTGCTTGGGGTGTGGCTACCCTTGGAGGTGGGGTGATTGGAATGAGAAATGTTCCGGGAAAATGCGTTGTGTTAGTCGCTGTGGGGAAACGTGAGTGAAGAATCCCTCCTCAGTTTCTATCCATCAGAAAAAAATATAAAAAAGGAGTAGCTCAAAGGCTGTATATGTATCCTTCTGTTTCTTGTCCTCCAGCACAGCTACTTCTCTACAAATATTTAGCTTTTATTCTGTGAAGAAGATTACTGGTTCTGTCATGATGTTGTAGAGGAATACTATAAATCTTACAGTCACTGCGAGAATGAGCTTCCTTTGGTAGAGATGGTATTTTCTCAGCCCTATTCTTGTTAACGTTGGGTAGAGAATACATTTTCCTCCTTTTTTCACTCTCCTTTTTTTTTTTTTTTTTTTTTTTTTTTTTTTTTTTTTTTTTTTTTTTTTTTTTTTCCTTTTGCATTAGTGTTTCTGAATTCGGGACTGGTATTTCCTTTCCTATGAGATTATGAGAATCTTCAGCAGTTTCACTAAATAAGTGTAGGATAGTTCAAATATAATTTTTAGAAGAGGGCAAAAATGGTGCTTTGTGAATTCAACTAGAAATTACTTTATATGATCTTCAAAGGTTTGTGATATCCAAATTTAAAAGTTTATTTCCCTACAACAGTTCTTTTAAATAATAAAAATAACAGTCTATACTCTCCATTGGCCTGAGAAATTGTGATTTTAAATAGATTTCTGTCTTTTTTTTAAAGAGCCAGAAAATAAGGGAAAATACATTGGAAAACTTAAAAACATGTATACTCACTTTAGTTCATTGTTAGTTTGTAAAAGTCAAGTCATGCAAATATTCTTCTTATGGGTTATGATTTAACTCTTAGAGAGAGCCACTAGATTTTCTGAGATCATTTGCCTTTTCTGTATGTTGAGCACTTACTTTCTTTTTGGAATAAGAGTTTGACACACCTTTCCGTGGAGTAACTCTTTTAAGAATGGAATTTTGACAAGAATTTATTTCCATAATTTTATAAAGGGTTGTCATAAATATACAGTGGTGCTATCAGATGACACAGCTATATTATAAAAATCAGATATCATTACCACCCCTTCCTATTATCTTCGTTAAAAGATTTTCTGATTATTCAAATGTCTCAACAAAACTGCCACCAGTTTTCATTAAAACCACCTGGTGGAGAAATGTTTCCATCTGTAACACCCACATGCAAATCTGTAATTTTCCCTGAAAGTTAAGCTGAGAATCAGTGCTGCAAACTAGGCTACCTTCAATCCTGGGCTGATCAGAGGCCGGATATGTGCTGTCTCATGAATCATAAGGGCTAAAAAGGGTGCAGAATTTCTCTCCTGTTCTGGATGTCCTGATAGCAATGAAAGTTTCTAAAACAGTACTTGTAATTTTCCTTTCCAGCATTCCTCATAGCAGAAAAACCATAGGAAGAAATACTGATTAAAGGACTATATGCTTCACGCAATGGTCATAAAATTGTGGATCCAGGGGAATTTGAAGTATTTCTGTGAGTGGACTGTATGCATTTCAGGAGAAGGGAAAACAGTTAGGGTCATCGGTAAAGAGGTTGTGTCCTTCCTCTTTGGGTCTGTAGCTCTCTGTCTCCCTGATCCCTGTTTCTGACTCTGAGCTAAAAGCCTTCTTGTAAACCCTCTGCCAGTTCATGCTGACATCAGCACGTACTGCAGCGTGCCAGCCTGCGAACAGGGCGCTGTTACAGGGTGCAGGGCCATGGACACCGAGCTGTTTTCACTGCTTTGGAGCACTACAAATGCATCCTTCGGTTTGAGACCACCTGCTTGGTGCTTTCCTATCTGTCAGTTTGATGGTCTGCTGAGTTTCCTTCAGCTGTGTGAGGCTAACAGAGCCTGTCCCCTCTTAGGGTAAAGATGTACATCTTATACTGGCCGGTGTGACTTCCTTTTTCTAGGCACACCTGGTCAGCAGTAGGGACCTGCACCCTTCCAATATCAGATTTCACACTGCTGTGGTTGGTGTTTGTGGAAGTGGAACACTTTGCTGTCCTGTGACTTGTTGAATGCCGTGCAGTAATGTGTTAAGGAGTTTGGGGTTTTGTGAAGGTTCCTTCTTTTGCATGTTTTATGAACAGGTGTACCTTGACTTAAGGAACACTTTGTCATTAACTGATTGCATTGAAATTGCCTTCACACCCAAAGGCAGGTTCTGCATTCCTTCTGTAATAGGGACAGTGTCACCAAGTATTCCTGAGACCATATCCGTGCCTTCATTCAATGAACTGTGATCCTAGTCTATTGCATGGCACTGAAGACTCAAATCCATATAAACACTTTGATGCTTGCCAGGCACTAAGCAGAAACTGAAACCTCTTCAGTGCAGTCTCACAGTCTGGGAGTAGGAAGCAAGTCCTCTATCTCATCTTGGAGGTTCAGAGCTTTGAGTTTTGTTCCTCTGTGGCTGTGAGAGCATCACTTACCTATTTGCAACACCCTTGAAACCTACATGGAGAGCAGTCTGTTGAGTAGATGGAGCTTTACCATGGTATACTCAACCCTCATCCACTCGTTTCTCTGTTTCACACTGACTTTGCCAGATTTTGTGGATATCTCTGAAGACTGTAGTCTCTACAATCTCTTTTAGTTGTACTTGGCCTTAGACATCCAAGCTTTTGCTGTTCTTGTATGAATAAATGTTTGCATAGAACAGTAGTAAAATGGCCTCCTCTGCAGACTAATTCACATGGGAAGCATTTTTTCTTGTTTTACTTGGTAGATACTCCTGTAGCTGGAGGGAATAGTTTCATTGTTGAGTGACTGATGTCTAGCCTGAAGTCCAGATATTGCTCGACAGGTGACTGATGTGACTAAAAAATTGTGAAGAAGCATGAAAGGGTAAGTTTTCAATGAGACTGAAGAGAGAAACAAACGGTCATTTGTAAAAGTGTCTGTTTGTGTAAAATTGAAAGAAAAAACAGTTTAAAGGTTTAGAGTGTACATTTAAACACTAGGTAGCCTGAGAGAACTATTTTGCTTGTGAGTAACCACAATTATAAAAAAATCCACAGTTATGTACAGCAAACTTGAGTCACAGAGAAATTGTGGAATTATATATATGTGTGTACTGAAGATGAAGTTTGCTTGTATATAGTTGTGTGCCTTATCTCATTGGGTTAGGCAAGTGCTAAGTGGAAACTATGGCAGCTGAGAACACAGCTAGTTGAGTTCCAGTTCTGTTCAAATTTTTGCCGATAATTAGGAAGTGGTTCCTAGTTACCATGGCATTAATTTGCTGGAGCAAACCTAAGTGAGGATAAAAGCTCTTACTTAGCTTCTGATGGGATATAAGAAGGCTGAGGTAGTGGCAGTGGTAGGAAAGTTAGCTAAGACACAGGAGGTGCCTTTGTAGTTTTGTAACTCCAATTGAGTAGAGGGGGTAGCACGTACTTGAAACCTTCCCATCTTAAGAGTTATCTCAAGAATTTTCATGGCAGTTAACAATTAGGGAGAATTTGATGCCGGCACCTTATTTTGACCACCTAGTGTGGTACACAAGTATGATTTTAATAGAACTCAGGTCTCTAGCGTCAGTAGGGATACTGCAGCTGCTCATGTTTCAGGGCTGCCAAATCTTGGTCACTTGCAGTTGGTGAGAATATCTGTTTCAGGGTTTGCAGAGTAACTTCTCTCTAATTTCCTTGGGGCACCTGGAAGCTTCCAGCCTTCACTACTGTGTAACTGAAGATTAGCCAATGACCAGGAGGCTGCTTGTCTCAATCAGTTTCCTGGAGACAATGTCTTTCCTTCTCCCTTTCTGGCACTTGTACCACACCTAACATTGTCAGAAAACATTGAATACTGCTCAAAGTGGCAGCTGCTGCCATCCTCATTTTGTATAGTACTTATGGGCAACAGGAGGAAGTACAGTTCCAAGACCACGTTAGTCTGTGTGCTCTAAGTCCCTGATAATAATTGCCCTTCCATAAAAAGCAGGGAAGGAAGAGGTAGGATCATTCTCCCTCCTTTCTGTTGAAACTGGGCCACTTTCCAAAAATGAATGTGAGAGTGAGGGGGCCATCTTGAGGAAGTCTGCCTTTATCTTATTTTTAGGATGAAGGGTCGAAGGCATATCTATAATCCCACTGACAAACAATGGAGGAATTGAGAGTTCTGGGAACTGGTTGTGCATTTGGCACCAAGGAATTAAAGGACGAAGTAGATAAACAATAACAAGACACTCTCCTCTGATTCAGCCTCCCTCTTATTTATTCCTTCTATTGCTGCATGAATCTCACTTTCTCTGTGGTGAAGCAGAGGAATGGAGGCTTCTGCTTGAGAGCCTTTATTTCTTCCTTTGTACTTAAAGCAGTTTGGAACCACCATGTTTCAGACCCTATGATGGTGCAGGGAGTAGAGTGCTTTAAGTTCCCCAAATCACCCAGAAAGACTGTTCAAATATTATCTTGCACCTCTTCTTGGCAATGCCACCTCTGATCCTGACACTTGAGTGTACAAATCCATGATGAAATTATTTTACTTCTGGAGATTGTGTGGTACAAGCCCCTACTCAGAGTAGGGACACCTGCAGCAGGTAGCCCAGGATCACGTTCAGGTGGCTTTGGAGTATCTCCAAAGATGGAGACTCCACAACCTCTCTGGACAGTCTTTTCCAGTGTTCAGCTGTCCTCACAGTAATCATTCAGATGGAGCTTCCTGTGTTTCAGTTTGTGTCAACTGCTCCTGATCCAGTCACTGGGTGACTCTGGGAAGAGTTTGGCTCTGTCTTCTTTAGTCCTCCCCACTGGGAATTTACCTGTGTAAAAATCCTCCTGGGTCTTCTTTCGTCAAGCTGAACAGTCCCCACTTTCTCAGCCCTTCCTCACATGATGTGCTCCCATCCCTTGACTGCATTTATGATTCCTTGCTGCAATGCCTCCAGCATGTCTTTAGTATATTGAGGAGTGCAGAAGTAGATTTATCATCCAGACGTGGCACAGAGCAAAGATCACCACTTTCAGTCTGCAGGTGATGCTTTTCCAGTGCAGCCCAGGATGGCATTGGCCTTCTTTGCTACAAGAGTATGTTGCTGGCCCACGTTCAGCTTGGTTTTGACCAATGTTGACCATTCTCAGTTGCTTCTCTGCAGAGCTTCTTTCCAGCTGGTTGGCCCCCTGGGATTATTCTCCTTGTGCAAGACTTGGCATATCCTTGTGCTGGGTGTTTTTAGGCTTACAAGAGAGACCAATATCTAAACATGTTCTCAAATCATTCAGGGAAAGAATTGTTTTGGTCACTGGTCCTCACCCTTTTCTCTTTACTGCCCAAGGCCTTTGCACAGAGAGGAGGAGAGAGAATTGAACAGTGCAGAAACTGTTGTGGCCTTTTGGCCAAATGGAATCATCAGAAAGAATTTAACAACATTTAAAGCTTCCAGTTTTCATCAGTCTGAGAGGGCAGGTATGGCCTTGAATGTGTTTTGACAAAGCAGACAGCAAGGAATGTTTTCATGCCTTTCAGGGTGTTTCAGAGAATTTTTAGTGATTTTTTCACTTGAGAGTGGACTGAGTTTTCTAAGGAGACTGAGGAGTCAAAACACATTCACAATTTAACACAACCACTAGCAAGGCAATTATGAGACAGTCATTGACTGATATACTGGGCAGCCATCTCATAGATGAGGAGCTGGAGAATGTCAGCAGACAATAGCAGATTGATAGGCATTTCTTAAAAGCTACAGAAGAATGGGAGGTGATAGGGGATGACAGACAGTAATAAACATCCCTACCATCTTTTAGACACAGTCTTCAGATTGGTGTATGTTGAACTTTCGGAACGTCTGAGCTGCAAGCTGTTGTCCAGAGCTCTTTTCTGGCCCCAGTTTAAGTGGTTTTATTGGAATGCATAGGGCATTATTTCTGTGCATGCATCTTCCCACATGATTCTCCGCTTGATGCAAGATTCTGCCAGAGCTTCATTGCCAGCTTTGTCTGACATTGCAGTAATACTTTCTAACTAAGAAGTCTGTCATTCTTCAAATTCAGGGCATTATCTATGCCCTGCAGAAGGGTGAAGACAAAGACTGTGTGAAAGAACATGATCTCTGGGCAGGAACTTCTCAAAGTACAGAATTGTTATAAACCTTATCTTAAAAGGAGTTATGCAGAAGAGGCTTCTTAGAGGGGGAGGGTACTATCCTGTTGTTTATTTTTCTGGAAAATAGCAGAGGAAGAAAAACATTAAGAGAGATTTGAAATTCTCAGTCTTGTCAATACCCTTTTATTTCTGAAGACCCATACAAAGTTTTTTGCATCCTTGGATAGGAGAGCATCTAACAAAGATTTAGCATGCTTCCTTCATCAAGCAGTTACTAAGCATTTTAAGACTTGAGATTAATGCCTTAAGAAAAGGCTATTTAAAAATACTGCTGCCCTTGTATTCAAGCTTGTTGAAATGCAGGCATTATTGAAAGTGGAAAATGACAAAACTGAAATTCTGTTTTGGGTTGCCAATAGTTAGAGCCAATTATAATTTCTAGCTCGTTTTACCTTCTCCTTTGCTCTACCCACTGGTGGCTGCTGCATTTGTCTACTCCCCTGGGCCTATCAGTTTTAATTAATAGATGTTAGCATGCAATTATGTTTTAGGGGAAAAAGCTTGCGTGCCTATAGTCTGACTTCATTTCCCAGCAGTGATAAAACATGTAAAAAACCTGATGTCATCAGTTGCAAATACAGAGTGAGTAGTTTCACCGCTTTTTGAAAATACTTGCATAAATTTGCAATTACTGAAATGATTTACACCTCACCAGATTTACACCTCTATATGTTTTGCCTCAGTCAAATCCAGGTATTAGATCTATAAGGATGTAGAATCCTTATCTGATATCTATATCTGTCAAGAATTATGGTTGTTTTATCCCTTATTTTATACTTTACAGATATAGTAAAATATTATGCAATGTTTTTATAGTGTTTTGTAGCTTAGTTTGGGAATCTAGACGGTAAATGTTAGTCAGACTTACTTTTGATATTCACAACAAGCAGCAGAAAAGAATACCACCATGAGTTTGATTTAATGGTTTCTTAGATAAGACAATTGATAGGATAGCATTGTAATTCTTTGTACTTAGAACTGAAGTAATCATCCTCAAAATTTGATTGCATTGTCAGATACATCCAGAGAGAGTTTTAAGCAAGAAAGCTATGTTCCAAATATATTTTCTGGCACAGAAGCAAGAAAATTACAGAGGCAAGAAGAGCTAGTTGCAATTCTCAGAATAATGACACACAAAACCATTTATACAGTTGCCTCTTCAGAGGCACGAAGAGACACGGCATGATGAGCAGCTGTTTCCAGACAATTCTCGATTGGATTAGAACACCTATTTAGGTACAAATTTCTGAGTTTCTTCACATCATGTGTGTTTCAGTGTCAAGGTTTTGTACACTTTGCCTATGGTAAGCACTTTTCATAGTATTGAAGATAAGGGAATGTTCCTGTCTGTATATGAAGTTTTTTTCAGATATCTGTAGTAAAAATGTAGTGTTAGAAATCTCCTAATATTTCCATCTGTCATTCCTATATTAAAGCCTCCTGGGATCACTGAAGATCAGTATATGCCCTGAGAGATGCTTTTTGGTCAGGGAGGAAACTAGCAGATAGAGCTACACTTTTTAGTGATGACTGTGGTGGATTTAGCAAATTAACTGTTTCAAATTTTGAGGATTGGAGGTGTAACCAAAAATAATTTTCTGTGTACTTGGGGCTTTAGATAAGCACTAAATTCTAGTAAATTTCTAGAATGGTTGTTTAAATGTCTTGCATCAAAATACAGCTATTTAAGATCCTTAATTGAGAGTTACTTTTTGAACTTTATTATATGAAATTTATTAGGACATTGCACAACCCAAAACTACTATTATAGTGTAAGTATTATAATATTGCAGGGAAAAAGGGTACTACTCTTTTAGCAAGAAGCAGAGCACTCCATTTGTTCTGAAAATTGCTAATGGAAGCCTTCACACGCTTGAACGACCTAAGTGTGAAGTACCTTCTCAAGTGTTTCTCTAGGTTACCAATACTGCATACTCTGAATTGATCGAAGTATTTATATACTAATAAAATAAAAGATGATACATTTTTTCTGAACTTTGTTTGGACTATGAGCCTGGGGAGCACTAAACATCTTGTAGTCATTGCCCATGAAGATTTTGTCTGCTTTTTTGTAAAATATATATTAATCTTGAAGTCTTTGAATACATTGTGAAGTGTTCAAAACCATACCCATAAACCAGGATTTTGTAATACTTCTATCGATGCATCATTCTCTTTCCAGATATTTAGAAAATCTGTGTTCCTGCACTATACAATCAATACAAAGTTTCACCGTGAACTATTTACATTTCTGGTATTAATCGTGTTAAGGATTAAATATTTAGTAATAGGATTTTGAAAGAAATGACAATGAAGCAGTTTATGTGAGAAAAGGCCAGTTTGGGGGCTGGATGATTGAATATGTTTACTTATGTTTTGAACCATGATATTTTAGTGTGACCATTTTCTTTTAGTGATTCCATTGCTCTTGGAAAAAGCATCAAGAGCTATGCAAAACTACATGTAATGGCTGTCTGAGCTTTCTCATCTTTTTTCTTTGCACAATTTCTTTGGCACTTGCAAGTTCTAAGAAAGCAGAGTATTTTTTCATCTATATTTATTATTCTCTAGGTTTTTAATTAGCTTTTTATATGAAGTTATTTTCAAAATTTTATTACTATTTAAAATCATTACACTTTTGCTTATTTGTTATTAACTTTAGAATAATTTTGACGTTTAACATCAGGAGACTAAATTTTGTACTGATTAAATGATATTGCACAGATGTATATGAAAAAATGTGAAAGCTTAAGTAGTAAAAGAATGTGAAAAACTTCGGAGTATTTTAATTACTTTAAGTGATAAGTCTCCTTGATGCTGTTATTTTTTGCAGAAAGTTCGACATTGCAGGACAAACTTCTCTACAGTTTACTGTTCTGCTAGTCACGTGTTTTTAGCTATAGATGTAGAATGAGAAGGCAGCTGTTTGATGGAGCACATGGAGCATGACTTGAGGCAGTTTAGAAGAAAGGACAGAATTTATGAGGGCTCTAGATCATCCTAGGTTAACTCGATTGATTTTGGCCCAGGATGCTACCCGGAAAGTGTCAGGGTAATGGGTTTGCACTTTATGGATGAGAATTCAAAGAGGCTTTATATGTGTATATGTGTTTGCACCTAAGAATATGGAACTAGGCTGTACAGAAATATGTTCAGGTTGCTTTATGGACTTTAATTGCAACATTATGTTGCTTAGCATTGCTGTAAACATGCAGAGTGCATTGGTGAAAGTTGTTCAAGAGCTTAAAATTAGGAACAATTTTGTCTGCAGTCATATCTTAAGGACAAGTGACACAGTTGCTGCCATGGAGCAGCAAAACATTATATATTCTATGGTCCTGTGCCTCTGCTGAGTTTGATTAACTGTGGTGACTCTCTGCCTTGAACAAGACTCACTGGAAGCACATCTGTTAACTGGAGTAAAAATGAAGAGTTGTTCAGTCTGTTTAAACAGGATACGTCTGTGTAAATCTTGTGTTTTGCAGACTGAAGGACATTTTACCCAAATGCATCCAGTAATTGTTCAGTTACACCCCAAGCCTTACATAGAAAGAAAACCTAAGAAAAGTGAAACCAAGGCATGGCTACCTACCTTTCTTAAAAAAAAAAAAAATATATATATATTACACTTGATCTTAGCCAAAAGGCCTATATAGAGGCACCCTACTACCCCACTTTATTTATCACTGTTCAAAAGTGTATCTGTATTTTTGAACTACTTTGTGTTTCTCATACCCTTAGCTTCCTGCAGTCTTAATAGTGTATTTTGTTTTCCTTTGGTTTGTCCAATAAGCTGTTTTTTCAATATACTCACAGAAATGAACTGTATTTACTCAAAGGTGGAAATTGCAGAATTATATGAATTGATTCTGCTAGTGTATATGCAAAAAGTGTGTAAATTCCTTTGAGATTAAATGCACGGTACATTTTTCTTGTATTTCAGAGCAAAATTAGATATTGATTTTTTAATGAGAAATCTATTCTAAAACTATAGAACTTCACTAATATATTCTGATTCTTGTGTTTTGTGTTTTAGATTATTTCATATTGACTGTAGTTTTTAAATTTCAAAGCTCTCACTTTTTCAAGCAAAATATCTTCATAATTTATCTTTCAAGGGGGTTTTAAATCTTTCTTCATCAGCTTAAAGCAAAACATTACCCCTTAAAAATATATTTTTTAAACAATTACTGCTCACTATAAAAAACTATCAACATAAGTTTTTGAGAGTTGACTGATCAGTTCAGGGATTCATCAGGAATTTACAGGTTTGTTCACTTGTAACATCCCTTTTTCTGGTGGGCCTGTTTCAAGTTCTAGGCTTGTCCCTGTCTGACTAGGTTTAAACAGTCCGTGTATTAAAGGGGCTGGTTATAGGGCCGGGGTACAATGCTCTGTCTTTCATTCAGCCAAGGTGATCTGATTCTTTCTTCTTGGTTTTTGCTCTGTATGGGATCAAAAGGAAAAAAGCTGAGATTTCCATGATGTAAAGTAAAATTAATGACATGAACAATATGAGGGAAGAATCTTAAGGAGAACAGCGTGACAGGAATGCTCCTTGTTATGGGAGGGGGTTTGCCCTCTTAGTTTTTCACAGGGTTTGTAGTTTGGGAGTGCTTTCAGCTCTATCCTTGAAGAATTTATGGTCGTGTGTTTTTTTCTGCCTGCATATAAGATTTGCCATATTTCTCTGAAATCAAGACCTCAACAGAGTGATTCATGGTTTTTCTCTCATTCTGTTGAATTTCTACAATGTATTGTACTGGGATTAGCCTTAGATCTCATACTGAACCTTTTTACTTTTCCCTTTGCTTCCTATTACTTTTCATCTTAATACAGAGCTTCCTTCCTGTGTACTGGTAGACTAAGGCCACAGAAGAAAGCCTTCTTTAAAGTAGAAAAGGCAGGTAACTTTCACATACAGCTTTAGTGAAGGAGACCTAAATTTGAAAGCTTTCTATGAAAGCCAAAGTTTGATGAACTTTCTGTGAGGGCAGCTCGCTAGTTATGTGAAAGTGGCAGAGGTGGAAAGGGAGCTCCTGGCAATTTACTTAATGGTGTGAAATACCAGGTGTTAAAATTTGAAGATGGGCACTTGCATGTCTGGAATTCATAAATAAACCAAGAAAATCGATAAGTGACTTTGGCAACTGCCACCCTTTTGACTCTTTTGTCAGAGGCCAAGAACTGAATGAACAAGAAAATTAAAAGTGTTTTCCCTGAAGGAAAAGTACATTTTCCTTCAGGCTAAAGCTGAGGTGACAGAGAGTACAGGAAAGCTTTTATGGCTGTGCGCTCTGCTGGGTTCACTGTGGCTGGATGCTGGGTGGGCACCAAAGCTGCTCTTTGCTTCCTTCCTCAGCTGGGCAGGGGAGAGAAAATATGATGAAAGGCTCATGGACCCAGATAAGGGCAGGGGGAGATCACTGAGCAGTTACTGTCACATGCAAAACAGACTCAATATCGGCAAATTAATTTAACTTACTGCCAGTCAGAATCAGAGTAGGATAATGATAAATAAAACCAAATCTTAAAACACCTTCCCCCACCCTTCTCTTCTTACTGGGCTCAACTGCACTCCTGATTTTCTTTGTCTTCTGCCTCAGAGCAGCGTAAGGATGGGAAATGTTAGTTGGAGTCAGTTTATCACACGTCTCTGCCATTCCTTCCTTTTCAGGGGAGAGCTCCTCACAGTCTTCCCCTACTCCAGTGTGGAAGAGATCATCTTAAGTCCCTTCATGTGGTGTGTGTAGGACAGCCAGGGCATCAGGCCCAGCCAGCCTGGGTTTAGGAAAGGCAGGTCCTGCTTGATGAACCTGATCTCTTTGTATGACCAGGTGACCCAGCTGGTAGATGAGGGAAAGGCTGTGGATGTCATCTGCCTGGTCTTTTATACCATGGCATTCTCCTGGGGAAGCTGGCAGCCCGCAGCTTGGGCAGGTGCACTCTGCTGGATGAAAAGCTTTCAAAGAGTGCTGGTGAATGGAGTCACATCCAGCTGATGGCTGGTCACCAGTGGTGCTCTCCAGGACTCAGTATTGGGGCCAGTCCTGTTTAATGTCGTGATCTGGATGAAGAGATTGAGTGCACCCTCAGTCAGTTTACAGCCAGTGCCAAGTTGGGTGGGTGTGCTGATCTGCTGGAGGGTGGGAAGAATCTGGACAGTATGTATCACTGGGCCAGAGCCATTGTATGAGGCTCAGCATGTCCAAGAGCTGGGTTGTGCACTTGGGTCACAACAACGCCCTGCAGTGCTACAGACTGGGGCAGAGTGGTTGGAAAGCTGCCCAGGGAAAAGGACCTGGAGCTGCTGGGTGACAGTGGCTGAACATGAGCCAGTGTGTGCCCAGGTGGCCAAGAAGGCAAATGGCATCCTGGGCTGTATCAGCAATAGTGTGGCCAGGGCAGTGATTGTCCCTCTGTGCTGGGCACTGGTGAGGCCACAGCTCAAGTCCTGTTTCCAGTTCTTGGCCCCTGGCTACAAGAAGGACATTGAGGTGCTGGAGCAAGTCCAGGGAAGGGCAAAGGAGCTGGTGAAGGGTCTGGAGCACAAGTCCTGTGAGGAGCAGCTGAAGGAGCTTGAGTGTTCAGCCTGAAGAAAAGGAGGCTCAAGGGTGATCTTAGCACTCTCTACAACTGCCTGAAAGGAGTTTGCAGCCAGGTGGGGGTCAGGCTGTTCTCCGAGGCAACCAGTGACTGGACTAGAAGCAATGGTGTCAAGCTGTACCAGGGGAGGTTCAGACTGGACACCAGGAAGAATTTCTTCATGGAAAGGGTGGTTAAGCCTTGGAGTGAGCTGCCCAGGGAAATGGTTGTGTCATTGTCCCTGGAAGTGTACAAGAAAGGACTGGATGTGGCACTTAGTGCTAGGGTTTAATTGACGGGTGACACTTGGTGAAAGATTGGACTCAGTGACCTTGGAGGTCTTTTCCAAGCTTAATGATTTTATGATTCTCCCAGCAGCGCTAGCACGGACACTGATGGGCTTGGCCTTGGTGATTGATGGGTCCATCTTGGAAGCTGGCATTGGCTCTGTTGGACATGGGGAAAGCTTTGAGCAGCTTCTCACACGACTCACTCTGTAGATCCCCAGCTACCAAAACCTTACCACTCAAACCCAATGCATTTCCATAGTTTGTCAGAATCTAGCAGTCTGCAAGGTTTTTTTTATGCTGTGAAATTGAGCCTTTCTTATTTGGTAGCAAAATATCCTTTGGAGAGCTGCATGTCATGGCTATCAGCATATTTTTACTAGTTCCCAAAATATGTTTTGTTTTATGTTGTAAGCCTGAAAAGCACTACTAGAATTTGTTCTCTAGAAGACAGTTCAAATCATGCCCTATAGTAATATGGTTCTTCCCAGCTGAATTAAAAAACAGTTTATGAAGTTATAATGTATGATTCTTTATCTCATACTTTATTTTTCATTAAGGTTTTCAACTTTACTTACCTTCCAGATGTTTAAATCATGGTGGTAACATGGATATATATTACATCTATATCTGACTTATTACATACAGTGTATCTAGGACAGCAGAGTTCAATCTGTAATATTTTAAGAACATGTGCAGTTTTTCTTTTTCCTCATTCCAGGCATTATAATCATATTCTTCATAAAATCTTAGTCAAATCAAACTGAGTTAAGGAGCCATTGTGAATATAATAAATTGCATTTCTGTTTAAGATGAGCTACCTGCAAAATTGTAAGGAAAATGCAGTGTTGTTCAGTGCAAATGTCATGCTCAGTTCATAAAAATTTGCTGAGAGGACAAACTGCAGTCAGTGTTTAGAGATACAAAGCGCTGTCCAGTCATGGCAGAGGGTATATCTGCAGTGTGGTGACAATACTGGAGCTGGGAGGGGATTTTTTTGTCTAAACACAGGTATCAGCTGGTATTTGAGATGTGCAATGTCAACTTTAGGAGTGAGGAGTGAGTGGGGAGCTGGTTGCTATTGTAAACCAGATTTTGCAGCTGTGGGCAGCAGGGAGTGGAGTGAGCCTGAAAGCAGGTGTTGGATTCTGGAGTTGACCAACATGGAGCTCCCTTGAACACATCCTGGGTATTTCCTCAGTGGTCCCCAGACTCTTCCTGTTTCATTGAGGGGCACAGACAGCAATGGCAAAGGTTTCATCTCAGTCAACAATTCTGACTGGGTTTTTAGACCTGTGTATCAGTGTGCCACTTTCTTCAGATCCCTCCTGCATAATTTTTGTGATGGCTGATCTTTCCTTTGGGGGTCTTTCATTTATTGACCAGTATTATGGCTGTTGAGGTTAGAGCATATTTCCTTCCACATGGGAAGCAGTGCCTTTTGAATGTGAATTATCATTAAACTGCCATCAGTGAAACTGAGATTCTTTGATAACACCCTTATTTTATTTTATTGCATTAAACTTAAGCTTCATGTTAGCTAAGGTGTTTAAAATGCTCTCACAAGGTAACCACCAGATTAATAAGAAAATTCTGCAAAATATATTGTCAGCCTTTTGCATTGTGCTGGCAAGGCTATTCACTAGAAAAGCTGCGGTTGCTTAGTTGCTGCGGGAGAAGAGAAATTAAGAGAGAGGATGAGAGTGCAGTCTATGGCCTTGTGAGGGACAGCAGGAAAGGGGAAAGGACACAAGTAAGTGGGAAACTGAGAAAGTACATGTCCCTTGAGGCACAAGGGGTTGGACTCAGAGGGGATTACAGGCAGTGATGTGGGGATGAGAAGAGGAGGAATATATGACAGGAGCAAGATGTTAGAGGAAGGCTGGAATTAGCTGGGATGGAGTCTGAAGTAGGCTGTGAGTGATGCAGCTGGCTATTCGTCTAGTACAGAACAAGCGTAAAATAGCACTTCTGCATTACTGAGAATTGGGTAATGAAAAGTGATGGATCCTCTGGTAGCAGACCTGGGACTTGCTTATTTATGTGTCTGTTTCCCTTTGGACTTGAACTGGAGATGGTTAAGCACACAAATCAGGAGGAGGTGAACATTTATTTTCAGTGTGATAATAAATAAATTAGAAGGCAAGTAGAAAACACAAAGGTTTAGAAATTCTCAGAGTGTAAGCCAGCCTCATGACTGTGAAGAGAAAGGTCTGAGTCATTAGGTTCAGACACTTGAGGCTTGGCAGAACTTCTTTCACAGATCTCAGCAGGCTCAGGTGGTACAGCAGAAGCACCCAGAAACACAGGGTAGTTTGACTGAAGAAGGAAGTGCGTAACTCAGTTCATCTGAATTCAACATTCCCAGAAAATAATAATTGTATAGTATTATCTAACTACTCTTTGGCTGTCCCATACTTTCTCACTACAAGATAGATCCATGTAAAAGATCTGGTCTGATTTAAAAAGAGGATGGTTAGGTCTCCTTGTTTGTAGCAGAGGACTTGGAAACCAAGTTAGTTGCATCTTAGATTTCCTAAATGTGATGGTAGTAATCCACATTATTTTTCAAAGCAATTTGCTATGTTAATTGAGTCTCAGAATTTTGGAGCTTTTTTGAAGTTCCAGAATTGTTTTTGAGTACTTGGAATTTGCTTTAATCTTTTTACTCATAAGAAGAATGCCTCCTCTGTTTAGGAAAGGGTCCCTACTATCAGAGGAGTTGTATGATGGTTTGTACAAATACCCTGAACTAGGAGATTACCTTCCTAACAGAGTAAGCAGAGAGGAGTGAGATGAGATTTAAAGAGCACCAGTAGATCTGCTGTAAGGCAGCTCTAAATGTTTTGTTAGTCTCAGGGTTTATAGGCAGGGTGCCATGTTCCCTGCGTCTGTCCAGCCTTGTCATCTCCAGCCTGACATATTGGAGTTTGTGTGCATGTACATATTAATCTGTGCAGGCTCAGTGCCTGGGGGAACGGTGTGTGTTTGTGTGTTTTTGTCTTTAATTAAAGGTGGCATCTCTGCTTTTTTGGGTAGGTGAAGAACAGAGCTAAAAAGAATTGATTAAATGGAAAGAAAAAGGACTAAAGAATGTTGACATTTGAGGCAAGTACATCTAAAGCCTCAGCAGGTGAGGTGAAGGGTGGATAATGGAGGCCAAAGAGTTCACTGTACAGTAGAGACCTTAATCAGAATGTGTAAAGGTCCCTGCTTTGCTAAATCAGCAGCTGCTCTTGGCTGGGAAAACTCCTTGGCACTTTTCTGTAGTTTTTTCCCCAGTACCACGCTGGTTTATAGGGATAACTCTTTGGTCCCCAGGTCCCCAGTGTGTGGAGGTCTTCCTGCTGTGTGCGAGGCTGTGCATATGCCTATCATATACAGGAGTTTGGGAGAGAGCATTAGAAAACTTTGCTCCAGTTTTTGAGATAAACCACATAGGTAATAATAATCTCATAGGCTGCGTAGTGTCACTTGGGATGAGGAAGCATGCTTTAAGGCAGTCTTATTTTATTCCTATTTTGGTATCATGGGCCTGGTTGGTCCCTTCTAGTACTGATCCCACCACCTGGGACTATCTGGTTGACTGTTCCTCTCTGCATTCTCCCCAGTGGTACAATGGAAAGGGAGTGGAGAGACAAAATAGCCTGTAAACCCTATGGAGGTAACATAGAAGTCTCTGCCTTTATTCTGCACTGTGTGGTCCATCCTCTGAAACAACTGGAAAGGGAAAAGGAGCATTTCCAGCTCTTTACTGCCTTTACCTCTCCAGTGTAGAAACTCCAATTTGGCTACAGTTTGAATCTTACTTCCCCAATTGAAGATTGCCACACATTAATAGTGTGATTAACACATAACTAAACCTTCACTCTCCTGGGCTGATCTAGCTCACTCTTTTTCAGACGTTAGAGAAAGTAATGAATTTTCCAAAGTGATGAGAAAGAGATAAGCAGTAGTGTTGTCTTCTATATTGGCAGCCAGAAGATGGATATGGAAGAAGTAAAGAAGTGTGTCAGTGTGACATTTGGGAGGGGTAACAGTAGGACACAGTCTTGGACTAAACTTCAGTTTTCATTGTTTTGAATGACCTTAAGGTCATAGGATGTTAAAAAGGTGTCTGCCCCAATGTGCTTTATAAGGCATGCACAATGAAATCTCAAACTGAAATAGGTATAATCATGTCTTCAGAGCTACTCAAGCAAATGCTACTGTTCACAGAGTGCTGCTGATCACGTGTGCACCTTTAGAAGCAGTAGCCCACCCTCCAAAAAAACCTCCTGCTCCTGAATGTGGGATATTCATTAACAAACTAACAAACAAACAATTACAAAAAAAAAAAATTAAAAAAGGAAAAAAAATGAAGATATTAGAAGATGAGGAGGAGGCACAGACACACAAGTTAAATTGGAAAAGAAGGTTGAGGAACCTAGGAGAACTTGGGGTTGTACTAAGAAAAGGAGGAAAGAGATGGGTATTTCAAATCTGTAATACGTTGTAGCTTGGGACTGACAATTTTGTATTTCTTTCCCAAATTACAGAATAAACACTTCGGTAGAAACAAAACTTGACATCAGCTACATCTGGTTTGTCAGTGATATCTTGCTTTTGTACCAACAGGTATCTATTAATTTTGAATTTGTAATTTCAAGAAGTCAGGATGTGGTAGTGATGCTATGATCACTCATATACCTTGGAATCAGAGAATCATAGAAACATAAAATGCATTGGAAGGCACCTTAAAGACCATTAAGTTCCAACCCCCCTGCCATGGGCAGAAAAACCTTCCACTGGCTGCTCAAAGTCCCATTCACAGCCCTTGGCTGTGAATACTTACAGGGATGAGGCATCCAAAAATTCTCTGGGTGACCTGTTCCAGTCCCTTACCACCCTCAAAACAAAGAATTTCTTACTAATATCTCATCTAAACCTGCCTTCTTTCAGTTTGAAGCCGTTCCCCCTTGTCCTGTCACTAAATGCTCTTGTAAAAAGTTCGTCTCGTTTTCTTGTAGTCTCCCTTTAGGTACTGGAAGGCTGCAGTTAGATCACCCTGAAGCCTGCCCTTTTCCAGGCTGAACAGTCCCATTTCTCTCATAGTTTTTCCACACAGGAGAGGTGCTCCATCCCCCTAATTTCCTTGGTGGCCCTCTGTAGCTGACAGGGCTAGAGGTTCCAGCCCCAGGCTGCCACAGCAAGCCCGGATAGGCATTCTGAATGGAACAGGTGTCCTGGCTGCTTCAAGGCAGGAGTCAGCTACAGAGTGCTTCAGTGCAAGCAAGTCCTAAGCTCAGACCATCAGTTCTTTTGTGATCATTCTGCATGCAGCACTCTCTTAGTCAGCGACAGAAAGAAATGTGGGAATGCTGCACAGAGGTTCCGCAGACAACTTTATTTCTATGAATGGGTCCGGCAGCAAAATCCAAATACATAGAATATCGAGGGGGTTTTGTAGGGTTAAGGTGGATTGAGAACTGACCAGTAAAAATATAAGTTGAAAACTATTCAAGGTTTGCAGCCCAGGATACAATTGGCTTTCAGGGCTGCCAGCCCTCATTGCTGGGTCACATCCAGCCTCTCCTCCAGCAGCAGCACATGGATTAGCAGTGACTGTCCTTGTCAGCAGATGTGCCTTAGGTCTGTTCATCCCCAGACTGGATTGTACCAGGGATTGCCCTGACCCAGGTGCAGCACCTCACACTTGGTCTTGTTGAACCACATGAGATTCCCACAGGCCCAGTTCTCAAGCTTGTCCAGGTCCCTCTGTTGTTCAGGTGTGCCAGCCACAGCATTCAGCTTGGTGTCATGTGCAGATGTGCTGGGGGTGCACTTGATGCCTTTGTTTCTGTCATTAAAGAAGACATTAAGTAACACTGGTCCCAGTGCAGACACCTGATGGACGCCGTTGTCACTGATGTCCATTGGGATGGTCATCCATTGTTCGAGCAGGGTAATTAATGATACTAATCTTCTGAAAACATTTTTTCTATAATTTAATTATTGTGAAACACCTGAAAGGTACCGGCTCTTGATATTGAGTTGTCTAATCACAATTGATAATGCAACAATTACATACAACAATCAGATTGCATGCTGGGATCCAGCACTTCTGAAGGGTCACTTTAAGACAATTTAATGATTTATTTCCCATGTCTTCAGTACTTTTGGTCGTATTTAGAGGGTAGGGTTTTGCCAGAAGCGCTAACTGTGATGGGCTTTTGCTAATTCAGCTGCTTGCTTGCCAGAAATTATAATCAGAGTATCTGATTTTTTTGCCAAGGTGCACTGTGCTGCTGTGATGCTTGGTATAACTGTAGCTGTAAGACTTGTAGTAATCCTGTAACAAGTGGCAGGAGCAATGATCAATCATTGTCATCCAGTAAAATTGCCATTGTTCTGGTAGTGCTACTCTGAGATTCATACTTCTTGATTTTACTTTAAGAAAGAATCAGTCTGGATGTTAAGTTATTGGACAGAGACTTGAGATACAATTAACTTTTGTGCTGCCACTCTGGGGAGGTTGGAGTCTGCCTGTACCTCAGGTCTGCTTTTGTTAAATTGAGATAATTCTTTTCTCTTCCTTTCAGTTGTCTGTCTTCTTTCTTCAGATTGTTTCTTGTCTCAATGTCACTCCTCTCCTATGTGTTTGGATAATCTCTAGGCTTTGGTCCCAAGAATCCATAGTCTCAGTGGAGGTTTCAGATCTCTGTGCTGCAAGGCAAAGCAATAACAATAAAAAATCCAAATAACCAGCTTTCTTGATGTCTGCAGCTGGATCTTACTTCACCCTCTGTACAAGAAGACAAACTGTGTTTGGAATTCTATCTGGCCTGCTACCTCCTGGATAGTGATGCCTTATGCTTTGCTCAGGGTGATAATTTCTTAAGAATCAGATATGAATACAAATAATTGTGACAAAGAAATGTATATATATAAATGTATATGATACATGGTACTAGAGATTGCTATTTTACAATGATTGTTTAACAGCAAGTTCAACACTTTGAGCTTATGGGAAAGGTTGATTTGCTACTTTTAAACTCAGAGGTTTGATGGAGTTAACTTAGTTACCTAATTCAGTTAGGTAACACATCTTCCACATAGACACAATTTTGTCATTTACCGAAATGTATTGCTGAGAGTATCCTTGAATCTCTCCACTTGCATTTTCTGTCCAAAGTCAGCCATGCAGCTCAGTGATGTATCCAAAGATCCCATGGTGTGGATTTGATAGGTGGGCTCCCTGCATGTTGTACATTTATTTGAGACTGCATACACATTTGAAACAGCTAGTGACCAGCATTTCTTCTTGAAATTTCATGCTTTGGTATTTGATGACGCTGTATGTTGTTCACTGCGTGAGCAGGGAACGTTTAAGAAAACTGTATTTACATTAAAATGTCCTCCACAAGAAGAATCATAGAATCATTGGGATTGGAAAAGGCCTTTAAAATCATTGAGTCCAATGTAATCCAATACTGCCAAGTCCACCGCTAAACCACGTCCCTAAGTCCCACATCTGTTCAATACCTCTAGAGATGGTTGCCCCACCACTTCCGTGGGAAATGTGGCCCAGTGCTTGACAGCCCTTTCCATGAAGAAATAATTCCTAATATCCAATTTAAACCTCCCCCTGCATATCTTGAGGCCACTTCCTCTTCTCCTATTGCTTGTTACCCAGAAGAAGAGGCCAAGTCCCACCTGGCTAGAGCCTCCTTTCAGACAGTTGTCGGGAGCCGTAAGGTCTCCCCTGAGCCTCCTTTTCTCCAGGCTAAACACCCCGAACTCTCTCAGCTGCTCCTCACTCTTCACCAGCTCCATTGCCCTTCTCTGGACATTCTCCAGCACCTCAATGTTCTTCCTGCAGTGAGGAGCCCAAAACTGGACACAGGATTTGAGGTGTGGCCTCACCAATGTCGAGTACAGGGGACAATCACTGCTAATCCATGTGTTGCTCTTTGACCATCTTTGAATTGTTTAAACAATGCAGATTTGCACTATTTATTGCTGTAAAGGTAAGTTTTTATTTCTTACATAATTGTGCAGACTTGGTCCTGTATGCTGTATTTTATTTTCCTCTAGTTCATATTTTTAATGCCACTCAAGCCCTTACTGTAAGAATTGAAAATATCTGCTGAATGGAAATCCCTACTGCACTGGTGGAGTGATCATGAGTTTGCCTTTTGGGTTCTGCCTTCAGACAAATGTCATCCAGACAGCAGTTTTCCATGCTGGTCAAGGTGGCCGTATTGTTCTTCTGATAATGGAGTCTCTTGTTCAATAAGATATAATTTCTTCCTTAGATCATCCAAAAAAATGTTGAAGGGAGTTATTGCAAAACCTTTTTTGTAAACTTTTATATAAATAAATTGAATCAATATACAGAAAACAGGTGATTTTAATACTTTTTTTAGCCAGAGAGGATCTGCAGATAACACTAATAATAAATGCTTCTACAACTTTAACAAAAGGGATTTAAAAAATATTGTTGACATCTTCTGTTAATTTTTTCTATTCTTTTAGCTTGCTGAAAGCTTGAAACCAAGGCCACACTTCTTCATGAGACATTTAATATGAAGATCTTTTTTTTGTCTGCTTAAAAAGGAAAACTAAAATAGTTCCTCAGAGGGATCTTCTGATTTTTTAACATTCTTTTTCTGTGGGCCTTGCTTCTTAATGTAAAGCTGTATTAAAATCATATTCTTGCTAATGTAGAATTCAAATTGTATAAAAATGAATAGTTTCACTACTTTCTTATTTGGCCCTTTATAAAATACTCTAAATCTTGGTTTAGTGTATAATAAAGTGCATACTCCAAAATAAAATTTTCTTTCTAAGTACAGCTGTTTCAGTCTTGTATGCCCTGAAGTACAGGAAGCCACTGAAAAATTAGTGTCTGTTTTAGAAGCCATAGGTCCTAATGAGAGGTATGCTTTCAGCAGTTTAACATTTCAGAAGTTTAAGAAGTGGTGTCTGCAAAAATTCCTTTCTCCTGGCCAGTGATATTCTTTGTATACGAGATGCATGTTCTGTATATATCAAGGGATTTACTTAATTTTTCTATTTAACCTCAGCAGGGAGGGCATGCTGCAGATAACAAATGACCATGATTTGTACTCAGCTAAAGGAATGTGTGTATATATATATATATATATATATATGTTTTTATACTGATGGTATTTTGATGATAATAGCAACTTGTGACTAAGTGTCTCATTTTAAAGGTTAAAAGCCTGGAAGTTCCTCAGAGCTCTCGTAAGGAGCCATGGAACTGTGTCAGCTTTTTGAAGGGATTACTTAGCAGTGTCCAGAGAACTTAATGTCCTGAAGAACAGAAAAATGCATAAAAAAATAATAGTAGTGTAAGGCAAAATATCTAATCTGTGAAAAAGATACCAGTTTGTGACTCTGCCAATGGACTTTTAAAGGACCCAATGAGTTCCCATTAGTCCTTTTTTTTTGCCTCCATTGTCAATTTATGCCACTCATACGTTCCTTTTCCTGCTCGTTTTATTCTGCAGTGGAAGTGAAGTACTGGGTATATGTTAATAGCTTGGTAAATGCAGAGATTTCATTAGAAACATAATATCTAAAACATTAAATAATCCTAAAAGCTGTTTTTTTTTAAAGTACAGTATGGTGATAGAGCAGAATCTTAAGAGTATAATTATTGATCTCTTTGTTTTCAATGGTCTTGGTGGTGTGTGTTTAGAGGTCCAAGTTTGTCTTTTAAAATACATTTTGTGGCAGCTAGCACATGGGCTTTCCTGCAGTGAGTAAGATAACATAGGTGGGTGTTTTGGTGTATTGGAAATTTCTACGAGGAGCAAAAAAATTGGATTTTGCAATCACTTGTTCCATTACTGTTTGCATACATTTTTACAACTGTAAGAAGCAGGGATAAGAGTGGATGCTGTGGTTGTGAGGGAATGAAGAATGTTATGGAAATGAGAAGCGTTTGGGCCTTTTAGTAGCCTCTGTCCAGATTTTTTTTTCATACAGTGCTCTATTTTAAGATGATGATTTATTTAAAAATACAGCATGTTAAGAAGTGCTAGATGGAGTCTTCTGAAAGTCGTTCAGAATTTGCTCAATATTTCAGTGTGCTGTTTGCTCAGCAAGTCCCCCATATTTTTAATTCACCACCGAACTTTCCTTTAGGCTGGCATGGAAAATATGCATAGGAGTGTTTGTTTTCTACAAGCCCAGAAGGAGCAGCGAGAAGGATGCTCACTACTGATGTTTTCAAATGAACATGTTTGAGGTAGAGGCTTGCTTCCCATGGCTAAGGGATGGAGAAACCTCTATCTAAGTATTGCTTAAATGTCTTATAAAGCATTTTTCTGGATGCATGTGTATATATATAATAAATCATAAGTAAAATATGCATATATAGGATTCTATAGCTAGCATCCTTGTATTATCAATGGTTTCTGGCATAGCTATAAGCCATGCTGCATTCCTGCTTGCCATCTGTCATCTTAACCTCATCTTTCATCACACGTTTCTGCACTTTTTCCTATTTACTTCTCTTCACATCCAGCTTCATATCCTCTCTTCTCCACAGCCTCAGCCCTCTTGTCCTGACAATTTCTGCTTTTGTTTGTGTAGTCCCAGCTCCTTAAAGAACAATCCATTAGAAACTGAGAAAGCTGTTATTCTTGAGAGTCCCATCCTTCCTGCAATCACACCACACCTTTGGCTGTGGCAAGCAGCTGTGTGTAACACCATGCACGTTTTAAACAGCACGCATCCTTCTGTTCTAACTGTAAAAGGAACAGCTGTGTCTTTGTATTCCCAAAAATAGCCCCTTTCCAAACATGCTAAAAAATATTTAGTTTCTACTGAAACAAATAAGGAATTTGTAGGTCAATCTTTAATGAAGATGGAACAGCCAAACCACATAGAAATAGCTTTGAAAAGTCATGTCAAGATAAGGTGAGAGTTACTTAGATCTAGTCTTTATGTTTGGCCAAGGTGTAGTCATGACAGGACCCAAAATGTGGTTTTTTTTTTCCTGAGGAACCTGTAAGAGTGACTGGTAACAGACCCATGAACTTTTTACTGCTGGGGTATTGACAGGTAAAGCTCAATGGCTTCAGATTCTCTCAATTACTTTATAGTCCTTGTTATAAAAGAGGGGTTGGATATAGCTGGGTATTCCCATTTTCTAGGATGGTCTGAGCTTTTTAAAATCTGCTCTTATAACTTTGAAGGAGGACTGTTGGGGTTTTTTTTTATTCCTGAATTTTGCACAAAATTAATTCAGTATGCCTATTACTAATATATTTTAAAATAATTTAATGGAATTAGTCCCAACAATGTTTGATAGAAGAAAACTGAGAAATGAAGTAGATGCTGAGTGCTCTGATACACAGCTCTAGAAATATTAATATATATTTATATGCCTTACATGCAGTGGTCAGTTAGACATGACCTGGGAAGGAGAGATGTCCATGAAATCTCCAGGTGCACAGTCCTAGATGTGGCACCAGAAGTGACTGCATTCACTTCCCAGACAAACCTCCAAAAGAATATTGTTGGGATAAAGAGAGTTATATCTATCAAAATGCTAATTGCACTGAAGAGACTTAATGATGTGCTACTGTGAACCCCTATGCTATTGCTCTAGCAGCCAGGATACCTGTTGGAGTTTTAGATAGGTCTAAACACCTAGACAAATATGTGCATAGGTGCAAATAAGCGAGTTATAAATTACAGAGAAAACCAAATTTGTTTTGAAGAGTGTGTTTTTAATCTTCCTAACAAACCCCTTCCTTTTACTTCTTAAGTGATGACTATCTTATGTTAAGGTGGAACGAGACTCTTGGTGACAATTGTCAGAGTAAGATGTACTGCCTCTCCAAAGCCAGTAAGTCAGTATAACACTAAGAAATTCTTATTTACAATAAGCTGCAAGAAATAGGGAGTAATCACTGCAAAGGTATTACATGAAGAAAGAATTTGAGGAGACAAATTTAGAGAGGGAAATTGTCTCTAGTGGTGCATTTGATGAGTGCCTTGCTTACAAGATAGAAACAGTGCTGTCTGTATGTTTCCTGTGTACAAGGAAGCCACTGGAATAATTTAGGCGAGGAAATTTTCTGTAGAATCATTTGTTTAATATTTAGTCCATCAGGACCTACCTAGTTCTCTTTGCCTATCAAGGAAGCTGTTTTCTTCAGAAGTGAAGATGTTGAAATCAATTCTTTCATCTGTCTCTGCAACATCCGTATGCTCTGGTCTGCATTTAATGATGTATTGCCCCATCCATAACTGCTTAGAAATAATTTTCTTATTTGCTGTATATTCAACCAACCATTCAACCCCATGCAATGCTACAGGCTGGGGGCAGAGTGGTTGGAAAGCTGCCCAGGGAAAAGGACCTCGAGGTGTTGGTTGACAGTAGTTGAACATGATCCAGTGTGTTCCCAGGTGGCCAAGAAGGCCAATGGCATCCTGGCCTGTATCAGCAAAAATGTGGCCAGCAGGAGCAGGGCCGTGATTACAGGTACTCCTGTACTCGGCACTGGTGAGGCCACACTTCGAGTGCTGTGTTTAGTTCTGGGTCCCTCACTACAAGAAGGACATTGAGATGCTGGAGTGAGTCCAGAGAAGCGCAATGGAACTGGTGAAGGGTCTGGAGCACAAATCCTGTGAGGAGCAGCTGAGGGAGATGGGGGTGTTTATGATGGAGAAAAGGAGGCCCAGGAGAGACCTTATCTCTCTCTATGACTGCCTGAAAGGAGGCTGTAGCCAGCTAGAATTTGAACAAGCAACGGGAGAAGGGGAAGTGACCTCAGGATGTGTTGGGGGAGGCTTAGATTGGATATTAGGAACAGTTTCTGCACTGAAAGAGTGGTCAAACACTGGAACAGGCTGCCCAGGGAAGTGAAGTGGTGGAACCATCATCCTTAGAGGTATTGAAAAAATGTGTGGTGGATGTGGGACTTAGGGACATGGTTTAGTGGTTGATTTGGCAAGAGCTGAGTGTGTTGGTTTTGGCCCGAATAGGTTAATGGATGACCTTGAGGATCTTCAGGGTCTTTTGCAACCTAAAATGATTTTATGACTCTAAGAAAAGTGTTTCAAAGCTTTTTACTAAAACTTTCCAAAGAAATCCACTCAAACACACTGAGTGGTCAATTGTATTAGTTTAACTTACAGGAATTTACAAATGGTTAAAATACATACAATTAAATGTCAGTTATTTTCAAATTAAGATGCATCTGAGTTTTATTTTAAATTAAAATATCAGTGCGCTACAGCTAAATTTTTGATGATTTAGGAATGGATTGCAGACAGAGAAGAAGGGCTGATATTTTCTTTCTGATGTACTTATTAACTTACATTTTATAGAGACCCTCAAGTCTTCTGCTTTAATGAAAATTGGTAGAGGTTGGAGTCACTCAAAATATCCTGGAATGTGGTGGTGTGGAAAGAAAGAAAGAGCATATTAATAAGAGGTGATATTTGTTTAGGCTTTTAAGAAAGGATATTCTCTTGAATTTCATTTATTAACTGTATTTTCTGTCTCTGAAAATCTAATCCTGAATAAACAGTGGAAGTTTACCTTGTAATATATCATGACAAATATGAAAAGTGTTATGTGTTAAGTGTGATAGTCTCTTAGAGACCCATGGTGATATCCTTTCTCCACTGAAGTCAGTAGGCACTCCCCTCGCTGCTTTCAGTGCAGTTGTGCTGTTTCTGAAAGAGAGTTTAAGTGCTGTAAGTATTGAAAACCTCTGCTGATACTGCTGTGGTGATCTGGTATCTGCCCAAGTGCAGTAGCTTTGATGCAGCCTCCAGCATGCTGAATTCCAGGAGTCTGCTGGATTTCTCAAACACATAGGGGTGCCTGTCCTTTCCTTGCCTTTGTTTTTTCAAGAACTCAGTGCCAGTGCTCACTCAGCAGGCCAGATTTGTGTTGGTGCCTGAAAGAAAACTGAACCCTTCTGAATGTTTGCCCTACTGTCTTATGTGGTGCATATAGACTAAAAAGAATCAGACACACCCTCTAGTCAGTACTGCTGTGTGTGTGCTGATTGCTTTTTTTTTTGGGATGTAGTCCCAAAGTAGAAAAGAAGAAACTTTGAATATACAGTGACAAAAAGTAGTGTATTTTAAAATTGTCCTTAATCAGAAAATTCTCTGAGAAAAATCTCACTATCAAAGCCAAACAACAAAACCCCAAAATCACTCTATGAATTTAAAAATTTTAATTTGATTACAGGGTGGATCATGCCCAGTCAGGTTCCTAAGTATATATCTTAACTAGTGACCTATGAAGTCAATTTGATAATTTCAACTACAGTAAGTTAGTAAGTTCAGTGTTTTTTATATCAGCTGCATCAACTGTGGGAGAGAATATATCCAAATATTATGGATCCTGATGGCTAAGGATCTTGCATGAAGAATTTAAATTTGAATCCTAAAATCTGGTTTTGATTCAAAATGCTATCATGTCACTCATCATATCAGGTGAGGGTCTTGACCACTCCTTACTGGCAATTTTTGTAGTCTTTCTGTGGTATGCTTAAGTGTGTTTTATATAATGTGTACATATATACATATATATATATATATATTTGTGTGTGTGCATCCACCAGTGTATTTGTTGTAAATCAGTTCAGAAATTTCAGTGTAGGAAATTGGGTCATTGGATAAGATTCTGTGATGTGCAGGAAAGAATTTGCATATAAAAGGGAAGGGAGTTATTAAAGCTTTATGTCAGCATTGTACCTGTGCAGTTTTGGATTGTTTCAGACACTGCAATCAACTCTACATATGTGAAATTAACAGTCAGAAATACAGATATTTGTCCTCAGCTGTTGTCATCCTGCTTCAGTGCCACACCTTGAGAATTTAATCTCTTATCAAGGGAGCTCAGTGTTGGAAATTAAATACCAGCAATTAAAAGTGTGCAAAATTCAATCCTCTGCCCACAGTTCACTGTCTACACTCCTTGGAGGAATGCTTCTCTTTGTGAGACCATGGCTTTTACATTCATGAAGATCCATAATGTGTCACACAGAGGTGGAGGCTGCTATTTTGATTCCCCAGTGGCCAAAAAATCCTAACAAACATGCTTGGTCTGTCTTACTTATTCATTTCCTTAATTTTCAATTGTATCATCTTATAGTATATTGAGAAAGGGAAAGGACAAACTCCTTTGCAGAAGAGGAGAAGGGATACAGTAATCCAAAGATTTGTGTGGATGAATGTAGCATAATGGGTCTGCCCTTTCCAAAACAGTTGTCTCAAACACAGCCATTTGCAGAAACTGTGCTCTCAAGTGCTTACCTTTCAAGTGCCATAAGGCCTACACAAGCAGAGCTGTGGAGATGTGGTGATGAGAATGCCCTGCTTGTGCATTTGGTCTCTGTGTGCCTCCTGGTGCACCTTGCAGCCGTGCATGAACCTGTGCCTGCAGATCTGCTCTTTTCAGACTTTCACACTTCTGCCATGAATATGGCCCTGACCTCTAAAGGCCTCACAGACACCTTCAGGTAGAGGTAGACACAAACCTGTGCAAGCAGAAACCTCTGATCTAGGTAGACGATCATATTTAGAAGATTTTTTGACTTCTGAATGCTTTGAGATCTTGGATGAGAGATGCTAAGGAAGTGTGAAGTATTGCAACCAGGGATCAGATAATGGTTTCTTCATGTGCAATTTTGTTAATTCCTTTATTTCATATAAGGTAAATTGGTCTACATGCCTTCAAGCAATCTCAATTTAATGCAAGTAAGTAAAAAAGTCAAGTAATGACTTTGACTGAAGAACTAATGAACTTCAGCCACCACTTACCTACTTCAGAATGATGAGCCTGTAGGTAACCTTCTGTTCATACAGCTCCCTGAGAATAAGGACCCTCAAAGTATAATGACAATGCTTGTGTTTGCACATCCGAGGGCCACAGCTCACCTGGTGGTAGGAAAAGGTGTTGCGTTACTTGATTTTGGTTTTATTTGTAATTTCATGTGGGCAGAAATTAATCAGAGGAGGGTTTCTAATCATTTAGTAGGAAGTAAAAAAAGCACTCTGTTTTTTTTTGTGTTATGGCTTGAATGACATAGACCCAATAATTGCGAAACTTGGGAAGGATCTAGAAGAGTTGAATGATTTGACCTTTCCAAGATAAGATTTTAAGACCATAGGAATTGCATCTGTTTTATTTTCTTCCCAAATATGAGCTTGTTTTATAACATACATACGTATATACGTAATTCCACATCTTCCCACTCTGCCACATGCATTCATTCACACACAAAGTCATATCTTTTATACTTAGGTCTGTCATTTGAGTGTGTTAAATATTCTTTTAATAAACTCATCTCAGTCATTCAGAGCAACAGTTTTGTTTCAACTGAAGAACGATCAAATGGCTTAGAGTGGAAGGGACATTAAAGATCCCCTCGTTCCAAGCCCATTGCTATAGGTGGGGACACCTTCCACTGGATCAGGTTGTTTAAAGCCCATCCAACCTGGCCCTTAGCACTTCTAGGGATGGGGGATCCAGAGCTTCCCTGGGCAATGTGTGCCAAGCCTCACACAAACCTCACGGTAAAGAATTTCTTCCCAAAATCTAATCTAAACCTTCTCAATTTGAAGCCATTCTCTTTTGTCCTGTCACTACGTGCTTGTAAGAAGTACCTCTTCAGCTTTCTTGTAGGCTCCCTTTAGGTACTGGAAGGTCAGGCTGAACAGTTCCATTTCTCTCTTAGTCTTTCCATATAGGAGAGGTGCTACATCCCCCTAATTTACTTGGTGGCCCTCCTGTGTAGCTGCTCCAACAGATCCTTCCTGAGCTGGGCACCACCAGGGCTGGATGCAGCAGTGCAGGTGGGGTCTCAGCAGAGCAGAGGGGCAGGATCACCCCCTGGCCCTGCTGCCCACACTGCTTTGGATGCAGCCCAGGATACAATTGGCTTTCAGGGCTGCCAGCCCTCTTGCTGGGTCACATCCAGCCTCTCCTCCAGCAGCAGCACATGGATTAGCAGTGACTGTCCTTGTCAGCAGATGTGCCCTAGGTCTGTTCATCCCCAGACTGGATTGTACCAGGGATTGCCCTGACCCAGGTGCAGCACCTCACACTTGGTCTTGTTGAACCACATGAGATTCCCACAGGCCCAGTTCTCGAGCTTGTCCAGGTCCCTCTGGATGCCATCCTGTTGTTCAGGTGTGCCAGCCACAGCATTCAGCTTGGTGTCATGTGCAGATGTGCTGAGGGTGCACTTGATGCCTTTGTTTCTGTCATTAATGAAGACATTAAGTAACACTGGTCCCAGTGCAGACAACTGATGGACACCATTGTCCATGGGGATCCAGAGCCATTGGCCACAAGCCTCTGGGTGTGACTGTCCAGTTCCTCATCCACTCAACAGTCTCCCCATCAAATCCTTCTGTCTCCAGTTTAGAGAGAAGGATGTGGTGGGGTCCCATGTCAAGGGCTTTGCACAAGTCCAGATAAATGACATCTGTAGCCCTTCCCTTGTCCACTGATGCAGTCACTCCATCACAGAAGGCCACTGAGTTGGTCAGGCAGGACTTGTCCTCGGTGAAGCTGTGCCCAAATCACCTTCCTGTCCTTCATGTGCCTAAGCACAGCTTCTAGGAGAATCTGTTCCATGACCATTCCAGGCACAGAGGGGAGGCTGGCAGGTCAGTAGCTCCCAAGGTCCTTCTTTCAAAAGTGGATATAGGATTTTCTTTTTCTAGTCACCTGGGAATTCATCTGACTGCCATGACCTTTCAAATATCACAGAGAATGGCTTGGTGACTACATCAGACAATTCCCCCAGGACTCTGGGATGCTCTAATTGTATCCCATAGACTTACGTGTGTTCAGGTTCCTCAGGTGACCATGAACCTGATCTTTATTTTCAGTGGGAAGTGTTTTGTTTCCCCAGTCCCCATCTTGCTGTACACTCCCTTGAGAGGTTGCCATTGAATACTGAGGCAAAAAATTTGTTGAGCCTTCTCCTCATCCTCTGATAAGAGTTTTCCAGTATCATTTATTGGGTAGTACACCTTCTTTGACTTTCATTTTCTGGCTAGCATCCTGTAGAAGGCCTTCCTGTTATTTGCATCCCTTGTCAGCTGCAGTTCCAGCTTCACTTTGGCCGTTCACCCCATCCCCACACAACTGATTTTCGCCTCTATTCTCATCACAGGATACTTGTTCTTGTTTCCGCTGCCTATGCATTTGCGTATTTCCTTTTAGTTTGACCAGAAGTTTGAAACCATCCTGTGGGTTTGTTTCTTTATTTTTCTGAGAATTTTTTTTTTTTTTTTTTTTTTTGTCTTCTTGGCCGAGAAAAAAAACAAATGATTCCCAGGAATTCCATCACTGCTTACTGAGAGTTAAGGAGCTGCATTTATGTAATTCTTAGCATACTTAATGACAAAATATTAAAAATACCTGAAATACAAGCATGGAAGGGCAAAATACAAAAGGAAATCTAACTGGCAAACTTGCATAACTTTGGTGTTCATCCAAGTAAAAATTGCAAAACTTCCTATATTTTATATTTCCATCTGTGATGGATGCTACAAGTTAAATAGAAGAAAACAAATACTGGGGACATTTCTTAATTTAACCAAATTAATTTCTTAAATGAGATAGTAGGAATACCATTCAAAAGTTTAAATTTTGGTCTCAAGTTTTAAATTTATCCTAGCTGAGGATGTGAAGCTGAGGATGTGATGTAAAAATGTAAAACTCTCATGTTTATTCTACATGTTACTTATCCTGCTTATACATTAGACCTGTTCTGTGAAGTCATTGCTACAAATAGGCCAGTGTAAATTTGTTGGTTTTACCTGCTAAGCACTTTCTGAGAGCTGTGGTTATCTTTTGTATTTCTAAGAGAGAGACATGAACATGAGCTGAATGTATACTTTAAGGAGAGACAGTGGTGTTGGACCTTAAAGGTCTGCTGCTAACTATAAGGTTGGCAGGCAAAGCATTTTACACCACGGAATTTGGAGGCATTTCACAGCAACTGAGTTGGATATTTTTATTTGCTGGCATATTGTCTCCTTGCCCCTCTGAGCTCTGTCTGTGGCTCAGGTCATTACAAACAGTGGTAATATTAAAGAATGTGTGCTGGGTTTCCTGTGTTCCTACATGCCCTTGCCAGTGCAGCCTACTGGAAGATGAGATATTCTGATCATGTAGGAATGATGGTGGCAATTTGACAATTTCTGAATATTATTTTTTGACAAATATTATAAGTGTTATAGAAATATTTTCATGCAATATTAACATTATTGTAACACCAGTATAGAAGCATAAATTACCAGATGAGTCAGAATTATGGCCCTTTTCCTGCTGTGTGTGGGCAGACCCCTGCATCTGTGCTCATTGCAGGTTTGGGACCTAAATGCATTAGATGTACTGGAAGAAAATGAGTATTTTACTGGAAAGTATTTTAATAGAAGGAATACATTGCTCTTAGTTGTAAAAAATCCTCTAAAAATGGAAATGTTCGTGTGCTTCACTTTAAAAAAGACAAGTAGACATGTCTTTAAAAAAGACATGTTAATATGGAAATGTCTCTGGAAATTCTTGTAAGATTAACGACAAAACTGGAAAAAAAAAAAAAAAAGTAAAGTATCTCAAATCGATGTCTTGAAAGAAAAACAGAGGTGTATTGTTTTATGGGGATTCCAGACAAGATATGTGTACATGGACTTTAGTGATGGTCCAGTATTTCTATAAAGTGTATTTATAGGTGATGTACTAATATCTCACACAGTATGGTAATATCATTGACTTTTCGTGACAGCAGTTTTCCCAAAGTCATGAAGTGTAATTTCACTGTCTGCCTCTTCTCAGGGGAACACTGAAAATACTCACTAATAGGGATCTCTCATCTGACAACTTTCCTCAAACAGAAGCTTGCAGATTATTGAGGAAGACGTCTTATTTTTTGGGATCCTGGTATATGTATTTGTTTTCAAGTACTTCAAAGATACCTGTGTGCAGCACTGCTTTATTTGTTTTTTTCTTTCTCTGTGAAAATAGTGTTCCATATCTGTCATCTGGTTTGGCTTTGTATACCAAGAAACAGCAGTAAATATTCCAGAAAAGCAAGTAGTTGTGCTTTTGCTCAGAAAAGTGGAAATTACAAGAAAAAAGCATCAGAGTCAGAAGGGGCAAATGAGCAGAAGTTTTTATTTTCTTATAGCTGAGGATGCTCAAGTGGATGCTGCCTCAACTTCTATAGTGAGTATGTTCTGCATAGGAGGATTAGAAATCTCTCTTCCTTGCTTTAAATAAAAAACTTGATGATTCTCGATTTCCTTTGAAATGCTTCATGCTCCTTCTTTCCTCAGATATCATCTTGTGCTATTTCTTCCTCTCATCTCTGTGTCTTTGCAAGTGAGGGAAATAGTGGCTTCTCTTCCCCTTTTGCTGCCACCTCCAGGAAAGGTTAAAAACCCGGCATCACTGAAAATTCACCTTTGCCAGGACTGAGAGTCATCTTGAGATTACAGTTTTCAAGTTAATATTCAGAGCAGTTTCAGGGACCCCTGCTTCTTTTGTTTCTATTAATCAATTTAGGAAAATTTGATTAGGTCTGGTTGTTTGTGAGAATACAGATCAACCCTCAGATTGCCTGAATCTAGGTTATCCTCTGAGATGCCAAAGCCTTCTGACATGCAGATTTCTTTCCCTTGAACCAAATTTCATCTAGTCAATTGAATTGTAATTTCATCTAACTCCTTCCCATACTGAAAATGTGATATTCATTGTGAGCTTTTGCTTGGCTCTATAATAACATTCGACTTGAGTATCAGAAAAAAAGTAGTATTGGAAAATATTTTGATAGTCTTACAAGTCAACGTATGTTGTCAGATATTTTAGCGACCACATACAGTATAAGAGCAACATATATAATTAACTTGGCACAGGTGGAGGCAGGATAGGGAAATTGTCTCTGTTACCTCTCTTCTTTGGTTTTGAAATCTCATGCTCTTGTATGATACGCTTGGGAAATTACAGACTGTGAGTGGGATTCATATGGCAAAATGTAGACATCTACATCTGAGTTAGTCACCCAAGGCTCCCTGTGTGGGGAATGGAGAGAAACAGGACAGATGAATCACACCCTTGAAGAACCTATTTTTTTTTACCTCTATGCTAAGACAAAATGACTCATAGCCTGAAAGTTCCCATTTGGCTAGTAAAGGAGGTTGGGGTAACAACTGGGATGTGATAGCTACATTCTACACCCCAAAAACTAGACGAGATATGCATGGTACTTGGTGGCTCTGGTGCATACCTGTGCACTTTCATGTACATTTGTCTGATTGTGGGAGTATTCATCCTAGGAAAAAACTCACTAGTTTTCCACATAGAAATTCCTTGAAAAACTTTAGGTTTCCATGTGTGAGAATTCAGAAATCAAGAAATGTGTAAACTGAAATTAGCATGTTTCTCCTGTATGTAGATTTCTCAGCATGCAACAGCAAATAATTTAAAAACTATAATAAATAAATTTTCAAAACTTTGTCAGCACATCAGTTTTGTAGCTGGTGATGCCACTGTTTGTTTATCCACCTTTGGAAACTGTGTGCCCTCTGCTCTTAGGGAGACAGGCGTCTGATGCTTTCCAGATGCTGTAGGGAGCTGTGAGCTCTTTGTGCTACAAATAAGGTAGTCTTTCCTCTCTGTGTGTAAACCACATAATATGTTTCTCTCAAATTATCTTTGTCTCCAGTCAGCCTGAGGAATGTGCTGTAAGTGAATATGTGAGGACCTTGCAATGCTGCTTGCAGAAGGAAATCTGTCTTGCCGTGTTTGCTTTTCAATACATCATCGGCCGCAGCATGTGGGGTGTGAGCCAGGGTGGGCTCAGAAACAAGTTGTATTCACAGTGGGGCTGGTGCCACTTAAAATCTATGTGGAGTCCCCTCAGCTGAAAACACTGGTGAGAGACAGATGATCCTCCCACAAAGAGGTGAATGATATTAAAATAGAAACAGTGAATGAAACAAGACAAATAATGATAGCCCAGTAATATAGTATTTATGCTTTCTTTTCAGTTTGTTTTGTATGCACAGATATGCGTGGTTGACTGACACAAATAAAACTTCCGAACTTCTGTTTGAAAGAGAGAAAAATCTTGTTTGGGTTAGATCTGAGTTAGATTATGTCCAGGAAGGTGGCTTTTGGTAGAAATTGTGCTTTTGCACACCCTAACTCTAGGCACCTGGCCTGAGGAGCATGATCCAGTAAATAGATTCCAGCACACTATTTTCCTATGTAGTCAGCATAGATGTAAGGGTTAACACACACAAGGTCACAGCTCTTTCTTTTCTGGTGATCAGAGCAGCAAACAAAAACTTACTCAGGATCCAGACCCTGGAGATATATTCTGGGTTGCTGTGTAAATCACAGCTGATTTTCATGCATGAATGAAGCCATGGTTTATCAGAAGCAATGCATCTGCAGTCTTCTCTGTGAAATCTGCAGATCATGAATCCTAATTCCCAGAAAATCTTTCCCTGCCAAGTCATACTAGGTTTAGAAGGCACATTGCTTTGTTGGTGCTTTTGAAGCGGGGCAGTTTTGAAGCCAGACATGCAAAATTTCAGTTAATGATAAGTAAGATTTGGCCTGACTGTACAGTGACACAGAACAGTGGACAATCACTGGATTCAACACCCTCCTACTTCCAGACAAAGCCAACATTGCCTCTACCACCCTCTCTCTACCAAAAAAGAAGAAAGCCCTCAAAAAAAGCAGCATCTGTGTTATGAAATCTGTGTTTGAAATACCCAATGTATCTTTCTGAATCAAGAACAGAGTTCAGTTAAAGTGATGCCTCCACTGGCTTTTGTTCTGGCTAGATCAGTTCAACACCATGCTGTAGGTTAAATTAGTGAAGCTGTGGAGGTAGCTGAGAACTGGCTGCAGCACTGAATTTCTCCCAGCTGGTAGTGTTTTGTCAGCACTGATCAGTAATTTGTGCTCAAGTCATTTAGTCAGAATCATCACCAGTGAGCAGCAGGCTATTTTTGGCTTCTTACCTTACCTTTCAGGCAAAGGCAGGCCCATCCAGAGCAGCAGCCTTACGTGGGAGCTGCCCTGGACAGCCGTGTGTGCCGGCTCACAGAACCAAGTGGCTCAAATCAGTGTGTCAGCAACTCCTGCAAAGGCAGGGCTGGAGTTCTGCCAGTCCCTGGAAAGATGGTGTGCCTCTTCAGGTGAGAGCCACTGTGCTAATAAACCTCAGACAATCAGTGTGGATGCTGCCTGCTCCTGTCTGTGCTGGTTTGAGGAAAGACTTTTTATAAGACAGCAGCTTCCTAAATTTCTTCTCACTATTTAGTAGTTGAATTACTTGCTGGTCTTTAAAATCCTTATCTGAAGAAAAACCATATATATGTGTACACACACACACACACACACACACACACACACACACACACACACACACACACACACACAAAAGTAAATTAAATTTTTGTTTTGAAAGATACTTGTCAAAAAATGATTACTAGATTTAAAATTCCTATTTTTATATATTGGTGGATCATAATTTGAATTATAACTACTTCAGAATACTGCTTTTATGTGATAAAAAGGCTTTTAGTAGCAGCTTCCCTTATAATTCAGGTATTATGATGGTAGAAAATAATTCAGATAACTGATAAAAATATCTCTTCGTGATTATATATGTTTGCACTTCAAAGGACCAGCAATGAAAAGATGATCACACATCTGAATCAGAAGGATAATATTTATATCTAAACTGAGTAACCATGTAATTCTGTTGGTGTTTCCCATACTCTGTCCTCCTCCACTTGCATGCTATAGCCTGATTCAGATTTTCTGTGTGGTGTTTATTACCTGACCTGAAAAGCTCAATCTAAATATTTGGTCTGTTCAGTGATGTGTACTTATGGCTGCATGTACTTCTGGAAGAGTAAAATACATAAGGTTAGCCATGCTTGTAGGTCTGTAACTTTTATTTTTGATATTCATAGGATGCTTTTAAAAACTGGTTAAAAATTACACTTTCCAGTATTCAGCTGCAGAGGAGGGCTTGATATTTTCAGATGTGTTAGGAGTAATGCTTTTTGTATGCATACATATAACTATTCAGATCTCTGCAAAAGGATCCCTCTGCCACAAGACTCCCAGATGCTGGCTAGTAGAGATCAATCATCACATCTGGCCTGGTAATTAGATATTATTAATTTCAGACTGAATTGATTTTCTATATAGTGTATTTTTTATTGTTCAGATCTCCCACTCTGTGCATTTTATCTTCATGTAGTTAAAGACTGTATTACTTTCTTGCAAGATTTGTTTGGGTGACCAAATGAGCTCCTCAGGTTGGTTTTGCTCAGGCAGGCTTCATTCCGAAGTCATCCTACTTACATTTTTGCCCAGCAGTGTGTTCCAAGAGGTTTTCCTGTCTCCCTTCTTCCCACAAATGCAGAAGGAGGTTGGCCAGAGTCATAATATATTCTTGAAATCCAAGAATTGTCAGTGGGTGGCTACCAAGATATGCAATTTACAGACAGATTCATGATCTGAGCTAGGCTGAAGTAATCACTGCAGTTGAGAAGGCTCTCAGGGTGGTAGGGAAGTTCATTCCTCTTCTGCTTTTTTTTCTGGTCATTCCAATGGTGCCTTTCATTTCTTTTCATTCTAGTTTTATATTCTGCCCTTATACCTGATATATTTTCTATTACATATTTCAAGTCCATAAATCTTTGAATTCTTATGGACTGATTAAGAGTATGTGTTGCTAATTACTAAATCTTTCTTGTTATTGGTATGCAAATATAACAAAGTGAGGGGAACCTTCCGTGTTTGTTGCTACAGCAAAACATCATGGGCCACTGTTTCCTGCTTTTTCACTAGTTTATTTCTTGTCTTTATTTAATACACCTTTCATTAAAGAGGGATTAGAAAGCCTTTAGGTGGAACTTAAATATGTATATAATTACAATACATACAACATAATAATTATAAAAATATATGCAGCATTGTCAGAATACTTTGATGGGAGGTCCAATACAGTTTTGTAGGCCATCCTTGACTGCCTGTTTCTATGTTGTTACAAAAACCTACTTTTAAAGCTGGGTACATTGTTAGGCTTCCACTGGGTTTTCCACGGCCTTTCTCAGTACAGATGAGGTTTTGGGAGAGCTTTTACAGTGGTAGCGTTCTCGCATCTCTATCAATAATGAGATATATTTACCATATTCTGGGGCTGCGTTTGTTGTTCACAGCTGTGCTGTGATGAACGAGCAGACTTGGGCTGTTTGGTTTCTCTTTCCTCACTGGTTTCCAGGTAATGAACTCATAGCTTGTAATAGATGCTATTAATCTGTAGCTGCCTGACAATACATTTTGTACTACTGTAGTCTTACTGTGCTACTCAAGGTCATTTGACTTTTTGTACGGTTCAGTCTTCCCATTAATTATTGTTGCCTCCCAAATTTGTATCACAAGAAAATTTCTTCATCACAGTTATACTTATTCTGCAAATACTATTGAGATAAATGATAAATACAGGCAATCCTAATCCCAGTTCTGTTCAACTTGATTAGTCATCCTTCTTTTGGCTGGTAGTACCCCTCTCAGATAAATGTTTTCCTGCCTTTTCAGCTTGGTTGCTGAAGAAACCTTCTTCAGTTTAACCAATGATTTCTCATTTGACTCTGAATTAAATGCTTTACTGACATTTACATCAACTGTGTCTCCCTTTATTTAGCAGGGCTGATCTGTATTTTCATGAATTCTTTCTTTTAAATTTTCTTACATTTGCCTCCATCTTTGATAGTCATTTCCCACCAAAGCATATGACTGAGGCCTGGCTGAAGTCACACGTACTGCATTGATTGTAATAAAACATTGGACGCCGTGTTACTGAGTGCTTTAATCACCCTTCTGCAAACAGTTGCAAATTGTGTTATCCCTCATTATACGACTGTCCCCTGCCAGACCTGCAGTTATACCTGGAATTTCATGTGCCAGCTCTTTTGACACATGGACCAATACTGACTCATGCTTTCCTTCTGCTGTCCCATCTGTTGGTGTCCGTGTGTTGTGGTGTTCCCTGTACTTGGATAATCTGCTGTCAGGGGCTGTGCTTTTTTAACTGCACACCTAGAGCACCCAGCATCCAGAACATCCACAGCTCTGGCTAAAGTGATATGATCAATAAGATTTGTCAGATTTTAACTTTTTTGGTTTTTGGCTTCTGTTTGGAGAAACTTCTGCTTCCCTTAGTAACTCCTTCTAAAGGTGGTAGAAGTTTGTACTGTGTGTTTGACGTCTTCAGAGAAGGATGTGTAGAGTTGATTTCTTTCTCCTTTCAAGCACTCATTATCACTGAGCTCCACAAACAGAGTAGGGAGATAATCTTTAATATCCAGAAGCTTCATGATCTTTACCAGGGAAGGATTGTTCTGGATAAAAGAAAATCCACTTGTTCCAGGGGTAGTAAGAAAAGGTTAGCGAATAAATTATTTTGAAGATTTTTTTTTTCAGTCTTCTCTGAAACACATTTGAGGGCAACAAATGAGACTCAAAATCTGACTGCTTTTGAAGTGCAGAGTCAGCAAGGAGGTTTGTCCTGTAGTCATACAAAGTCACTACCCAGGAAGTTCCTGTAGTCATTTTGCAAACCTGTGCTTGAGAATATGCCAGTCTCTGCCAAATGAGACTGTTTTTTAGCTCTTTGATGCTGAATTCTGTGCAGCCAATGGCACCTCTCTCAGTATAGAAAATCTGGTAAGTGGGAGTTAGGTGTAAGGACAAAATGTGTGTTTACTTAAAATTAGAAGATACATAGTGTTAAAAAGTTTTGTAATGTGTTAACCTAACTGTACATCTCTTTATCAGCTATGTGTTTGAAAGTCCTGCACCATACTAGTATGTCATTAATCAGAGAGATGAAAAACACAGTTTTAGAATTTGAAATAAGTTAAAGAGGGACATAATCCAGTATTAACCATCCTTTTCTCATCTTTTAAAGTGTGAATGTCATTTATTTTAATGCAATTCAGTAGCATCCTGACATTGTATGTAACATGCTTTTGCTGTTTACCATTAGGTGTTTGAAATATGATGTGTTTGTTGCCAGTTGAAGCATGCCTCTCTTTTTAGCATTGTAGTTTTAATTTTCATGTACTTCACTTCAGCATAGTTGCAATGTCTGTTCAGGATAATTGGTTTTGATGATTCCTCACAGTCCTTTAGCACTTTCCAGACCAGAACATCATAGTTGTTCACTGACATAGAAAAAAATGTGCCTATTAAGGATGGTGGCCTTGATTTTAAAAGCTTTCACTGGAATAAGATAGTTCTTAGATGCAACACTTTAGAGGATATTTAAGGTTGTCCGTGTTTGAAAATCTGTTCCTTTTTTAAAGGAAGGTCTATTTGAGTACCTCAGTTCCTTAGTTGTATTAAAAGAAAGAGTCATAAGTAAGACTATCCATATTTTACTTGTAGTTCAAACAACAATAAAATAAAAATATTTACTAACACTGAAGTAACAATTTTGCTGTCATTTTATCTGCTAATTAGTATTCACTTACTGAGTCTGAAGTATAGCTGGAGATTTCTTCTTAAGTGATTGGGATGCTCTTATTTTATTCACCTTTTGACATTAAAAATTTTTTTTTTTTCCAAAATCAAGTAAAAAGGCAAAAAATTGATCTGCCTTTCTGTTTTGCATTTGTATTTACAAGAGCTTGCCCTGCCCATTAAACCACTTAAGCCATGCAAGTAAACCTCAACTATGTAGACTGGCATCTCTGATTTGCATGCATGCTGGCTGTTGTCATAATCCTGAGTTTTAGATCTCTGGAGTTCTGAAGTGACTTGCAGGAGTGAATAATAAGGAATTGGCTCAATCACATTGAACTGCAGCTGCTTCCCGGTTCATTTTTGGTCTCCTGTTGCTCATTGTGGTGTCCTGTGCAGAGGATGGTGCTGTCTATGAGATGTCTGTACATGTGACACATAGGGTCATGCTTAAGGTGTGGACTTGGCAGTGCTGGCCTAATGGTAAGACTTGATGATCTCTTGGAGGCCTTTTCCAGCCCAAATTATTCTGTGATCCTGTGAGACCTTCCTTGCTTTTTAAGAAGCATAAGCAAAGTGCCTCTGGTGAGCTTCATGGTTGTGATATTCTGGGTGTGGGTTCAAAGCCTTGAACATACTGTCTGAAAAATTCAAAAGTCTAAAGGGCTTTGAATGTCCTACTGATAACATGTATTGAACTGGTTGATAAGGGCCAGTTTCTGTGCACTGACTCATGTTTGGCAAATGTTAGAAGCTGGTCTGCAATGAAATTTTAGTCTTTGTTTTAATTTTCTGTGCAGAGGCAGAATGCTTTTGACTTGAAAATAATTAATAGAAAACGCTATGGCCCCCATGTTATTTACAAATAAGTAAGTATGTGTTAAAATACAGTAAATGAGTTCTTATGCGAACTTCTTTGCTTTGCCCCCACTATATTTTAGCCAAATTAAAAAAGGAAACAAGACCCTTAAAAAAGTAAACTTAATGACTTTGGTAGTAACAATAAAAATACATAATTTGATTGACATATCTTTTTCTGACTGCGTATTTGATAAAACTTAGGAAATCATGATTCTTTAGAGACTCTGTCAGATGATAGGCTAATGGCTATATTTTAAGCCCACTCAGAAGAGTAGTATGTCAGCTCCCATGGCAGAAAAAGAGGAGTGTGAGCTTAGTTTATGTGGTAATGAATAATATTGATTCTAAAATTACAGCTAAATAATAATTATAAAGCACTTTGATGTGTTCATTTGCAGAATCTGTTTCTGCAGAACACTGTGTTACATTAAAAGATCGTGAATGTAATTCATTACAGCACAGTTAGTATTGGTGGGTTGTCTTACAGGTCACTGAACCAAACCATATAAATTACTTATTTATTTCTAATCAGTGTAGGAAAAAAATTGATGCAGTTTTCTGTAGATTTTTCTCCACTTTTTCTCCACACCTGCAATTGTGTTAAATTGAGCAAAAGAATATTTAAACCTTAAGCATGTGTTACATGACTTTCTTGCTTGCCATTCTGACCAAGCTTCGTCTGATTTCAATGAGACTTTGATCACACATATTGCAGAAAGAGCATCCCTCCAATTTCATACACTGTCTTAATTTCTCAGTTTTTAACTCTTACCTAGAGTTTTGTCTGTCTTACCTAGAGTTTGTCTGAAACAGAGACTCTTAATTACAAAAGTGCACACTGCAGAAATGAGTGTAAAATTACTTTGAGAGAGTCACTAAACGTTTGGTCAAAAAATGGAAAAAAATCCACTAAACCAATCATAGAGTCAAATATCATAGCTTTTTATTAAAACCAGTCTTCTTTAAGGAAATATTTCAGAATGATTATTCATGCCTAATTAATCTCACTAATTGGTAGTGATTTTGATAATACTTTCACATAATAATACTTTAAACCTAGATATCCTATTGTTGTAGTGAATTCAGTGATATAAACATTAAAACCAAAATACAGACTGTTATAATGCAATTTACATTGGCCACTTTTTAAGAAAGCAATTGAAAAGTTAAAAGCACGTCAGGAGACTGATCAGATTAATGCACTCAGTTTTTATGTACTGTAGTTATCACAGAAATATTAATGACTTATCTCTAATGAAAGGAAAAAAGGTTTTTACCTACCACTGCGTTTGAAATTATTAGGTTTCAGACACAGTGTGACAACTCTGAAGTAAGCTTTAATGCTATAATATAATTTGAAATTTAAAATTTAGTTTTACTTTGCTGTTGCCATCTATTCCACAGGATGTTAAACTGAACATCTTGACTGGTTGAGGTCAAATCATGGTCTTCTGAAGTTTTTTTTCAAGTGCACAAAATATAACTAAGGAAGAACTTGAACTCATAATTTAAATGACTTAAATTTTGACATTGGGACAGTATTGCCCACAATATTGATGCCTGTATTCCAAATGGAGAATTTTATGCCTGCTATTAGCTTTTAGCATAACTACTCTCTTAAAGTCAATATTGGCATCTGTAGGTACAGAGTGTAGTGTGGCATTTACAGGTGAAGGAATATCTATGTAGCAGTTTTTCACTTGGAATACTGAAAAAGTTACATTCTTTCCTATTTCAAGGGCATTTCTTCACTGAGTGTCTGCTGAGTGCCATGAGTAGAAAGAGTGAAACGTCTTCAACACATTTTCATTCCTATTTAAAACCAAATTAAATTTTCACTGTATTGATAACCATTTTACTGTTGCTTTCCATGCACCTTTTCTTATAGGATTCTTTGAGCAGACTACATATTTAAAGGAATACCTGCAAATGTTTGATGCAGATATTTAATGTGAATTTATCACAATTGTTTGCATCGCAGCCCTGCCTTACAGATTGATTCAGTGAGGGAGCAGAAGTATATCATGCATTCTAATCATTCACATAATTCAAATTTAAGATAATTAGTATTTTGAAAGTTTTGTTTGAAGTGAAAATTACTTGCAGATCTTGCAGTGTGAAGAATTTTCAATAACAAAAGGTCTTAAAAGAGAGTTTTGATATTTTGGTAAGATTTTGTAATGAGCAAAAATAAAGGATTGCATTCAATCCTGTATAAAGAGTTCTTCAGGTGTCAATTTATAATCTTTGTTTTTTAGCATTACCAAGTACTAGCTCTTAAAACTTATGATTCTTCAGTAGTGATTTGAGTGTTTGGTTAATACTTTTTAGATATGAGGACATTTTAAAAGGATCTTTCTGTTATATGAGTAAGTCCACATAAATAATAGATCTGCTGTTAAAGCAGAGGCAGAGTTCAGTTACTTCTGCAGCTGTAGGTTGGTATTATATCCAGTTTTAAACCACCCACATTTCCACAGCATCCACTCAGTCATGCGTTAAGTGGCACGATTAACATCTGTCGTGTGTGCTTCACTGTCAGCCTTAGAAAGCTGGGTACGTAGGATAACAATTTATTTTAGTAGAGTTAATTTTAATTGTATTTCTGAGTGCCTGAATTAGAAACAGCAGACCTGAAGATGTGTCCTTGTAGCAGAAGGCAGTGATGGTGTCTGTACCTAGTGAGATTTAAAGTCCTCATTTCAGCTGGTCTATGAGAAAGTTGGATCCTGCCAAGTAGGGTTTTCCTTTTGAAGTGTCAGGTTCCTTGCAATCTCCAGAAAGCTTCATGGTTCAAAATGGTGTCCCAACAATCAGCCATGGAGTTTTTTGAAAATCCAGGAGCTTTAAAGGCCCTGGAGATGAGATGTGGGTGAGAGGATGACACAGGTGATGGCTGCGTAGCTGCTTCAATAATTCAGTTTCCTGCCTAAGCTTCGACTTTGTACTTAAAAATATCTGATGCTGGCATCTCTAAATTTCAGTTCCAAGTGGTGGGAAATTCACAAGATCAGTTGTTTTTTTCTCAAACGTTGCCATCTTGGCCTGAACTCAAATGACAGCAGCTGTTCTCATGAGATTTCAATTTCAGCCAACTGAAAAAAGAGCCTTTTCCTTTTCAGATCTAACCAGTTAGTGATGGTGGCAGTGACTTCTCTTCATAATGTTAGGAATCCATACATCCCCTCCCACACACCACGTACACGTGAAGAATAAAATGGAGGTGGACTCCAATGTGCAACATATTTATCATTTCTGCTGAATGGAGTTGTGTATTTTGTATGTGGAAAACATGGCCCAGTCCTCCAGTGTTCAGCATTTACATTTAGTACGTGATATATTCGCTAAGGGTTTATGTGTAAAGATCTGCAAAAGAAAAAAAACTTTCCTCTAGCGAAGCACTGACTGAGAATGACTTCCACCTTCAGTCATACGCGATGGCATTGAAATACCAACTCCTCCTGATTGATCTCTGCCAGCGTTCACTTGCCCTTCTTCCTCTCCAGCTTTCAGCAGCATATGGAGCATCAACAGACTCGTGGGCAGCTTGGCTTGACCTGAAAAAATCAGAAAGCAGTACTGGTTTTAAAAATAGGGTGCGGAAGCTAAGGCAACTCGTGCTTCTGTCTCACAGGAACAGAAGGAGTGGCGGAGGTCAAAGAGGACTTGGTGTGTGTGTGTTGAGAGGATTAGGACCAGGTATGAAGGAAAAAATAGGGTTGTACTTCTCCTCCTCTCTTATACATGGCTGTGTTCCTTGAGTGTGGCATGGGATTGTGATATCTACAGTGATATCTACAGTCTCTGATGGAAGGTGGGAAAGGTGCTCCTTTTCCCCAGGGTGCCAGCACTGTGTCCGCAGTCTCCAGCCTTCTGACTGGTGGGCTTTCAGTCCCTGTCTGCTCTTCTGGGGTATCTTGTTGCCAGGCACCTTACTCACCACCGTCCAGGGTGGGCACTGTGATCCCAGTGGCTAGCTGGGGAGATGTCCTGAATACATACTGCACCAAGACAGAGATTATGGTTTGGAATAATGCAGATTTGGTTCAATTTAGACTGTAGGAAAGGGGGAAACCATTGAGAATTTATCATAATTGTGAATAACCGCTTACATGAGAGTTTGGATTTTTCTCAGTCTTTTTCCCATCTGAATTTGTAGAACTCCCGATGGGCAGCCTGAGAGCCATTTTTTTCAGGCTTCTTTTCATATTGTTGAAAGGAAAAACTTTCTACCTAAGAGTTTATTTAATCCAGGGGTGTGGAATTCCCAGTCAGATTGGTAGGAGGTTAAATTAGTGATTGTGGGCTGGAAAACTGAGTGACACATTTGACACTTGATCTTAGATATTAAGTGTCAAAGGGAGAGTGTCTTTTCCAGGCTGGTGTAACACTGTTCTTACTTAAACCTTGTGGAGCTGAGAGGAGTTAGCTGATCACTGTTACATGTGTAAAGATCAACCTCTCTGGTGTGTAAACAGCAGTCTTCTGGCTGTTCAGACACCATAAAAGAAGAAAATCTGGCCCCAAATAATCTTGGTATGTTGTCTATGCCACATCCATATCCAAGCCTGTGCTAGTATGTGCTCACTTAGAAACCATCAGTGGTATTCAACTTAACAACAGTAATGCATGCCTGTACCTGAAATCTCCATGCACGTTTGTAATGTGAAATTCTCTGTAGTTGTGTTTGGAGAGGAACAGGCACTTGTTGGGGTAGATTAATCTCATCCTAAGGTCTGTGTTTTTCTGTGCCGACCAGAAAAGTAACCTAGAGTGAGTAACTCAGCTAGTGATACCATTTTTTTTTGGTAGGTGTGTGAAGATAGGCAAGTTGAATCTCACTCCTTGTGGCAGAGAGGCAACATGAAGCTGCTTGCCAGTAGCTATGTGTCAGAGCTAAATCCTCTTTCTCAGGATCAGGAAATTGGAAGCAGTTCCTGGATGCCTGTCCTGTGCATCACAGAGTTACAGCACAGGGGGATATCTTGCTCCAAAATCTGTGTTAATGAACACATAGAGAAATCATAAAAATAACCTTAAGGGGAACATTCGCATTTGCAATCAGGACTGTGAATACAGAGCTGGCAAAGTCTGCCTGGAGCTGGATGTGATGTTATAAGGAAAACCAACATGAACCATCAATAAATGCTCAAGGTAACCCATCCCTCAAACTAACAGGTCTGGGACTAGGAACTTTGAAGATTCTCCAGTATCTTACTGGATGACCTTGAAAATACTTTTTATTCTTGTTATAGCTCTAGTTCTTAGTAAATATAATGTGGACAAGGCATTGATTTCTTGCAAACACCTTTGTCTTGGTTTAAGATAATTTACAGGATGGAGGCTGGGAAACAAGCTACCTCCCCTTTAGTTTTAATGACTGCCCTTTCACCAGTAAGGAGAGACAAATGTGAGAAGATGGAAGTGAAAAAATAAAAGTTTACTAAAAACCGAAACAATAACAGGCAAAATAATAGTAAAAATCACTAGATACAAAGGTGCTGATTTCCATGGATTGCCCAGAAATAAGAAGAAACAAGATATGGAAATATATGGAATACAATACATGTTTTTTTGGGTTACCCAGGACACCCTTTGTCAGGCCAAACAAGAAGGTTCTGTGCAAGTGCTGAAAGGTTTTCTCCGGGTACTGGAGAGGTATGGAGTTCCAAAAAAGTGCTGTAGAATTGCCACTTAATTTTAGTCAATATAAATATCAGTATAAATATCTTAATATGAGATAGCATTAGAAATACTATATGAATAGATGAAATAACTTCACCAAAGAAGAGAAAAAAGTTACAGGTAGAGTATACCAAATGTAACTCTAATTGTGTTGGAAATTAGATGACTTAAAGTAGTAAAAAATAATCCATGTTTACAATATGCAGAGGTCAGGAGGCAAGCTTTATCGTAAACAGAAAATAGACTCGCTCATCTTTCATAAGAAGAGATGATTTTATGAAAGCAACAGGTATCTTCTTCCACATAAAACTAAATTAAACATAGTGATAATAGTACACAAGTGCCTTCTAATGAAGGTTTTCCTATTATTGATAAAATAAAATATGTTCCTTAGGAACTGAATCAGTGTTCATGCTTGGCTTCTTATCTGACAGAGACCAAAAAACCTTCCTTGATTGTGATTTGATGTGATCTTTGATTATAGTGACTATGGTAAGATTTCTTCCATTTGCAATATATAAATTCTGCTTAAATCACATAGTTTGAGCTTTTAATTTAAGCAGTTCTTCAACATTTTATGTTCTTTCACTTTTTTTAGCCTCTACAAGATCATCATGCTTTCTTTATTGGTATTTCATATAAATTCTCCCTGTCTAGGCCGTATAGAAATAGTGTTTTATTCTTCTCTGTTGCTGTTAACTGAATGTCACAGGGTATAAGAATGACCTGTCCAAGTTTTTTACAGGACACCATGTTGTGTTGCCTTGCCCAGAGATGGAAGGATGGATGTTTACTGTGAGAATCTAGAGCTTGGAAGTAGAGGATCTGGGTGATTGCAGTCATTCCCAGCATGAACTGATGTAAAGCAGCTCTGCTGTTTTTTCATTGAGGGAGACCAGGAGCAGTCAGGTGATCCACAATAATGTCTTGAGGCAGAAATGAATGTAGTCAGTAGGTGCTGAAGTAAACTGCTGCAATGAGGTCTGCAAAAATGTGTGTTGTGTCTGCAGCTCTAGTTGAAGGAAGTGAATTACCTAAGACAGTCTTGAGCAGAATGTGAGAAGCAGGGCTTGTTTGTGTCCAGCCAACATGTGCTGCTATTGAAAATTACAATGGCAAGGACACCACTCAAACACACCAGAATTGCCTGGAATGCAGATACTTTTATGACTTTTGAAACATTGAATTGTGAATGGTTTTCAACAAATCAGATGGAACATGCAGAAAAAAATAGTTCAATAGTCCAATAAGAAATTTTCTGAGTATTTGCTTTTCTAAAAACAATTTTATTGTCACATTGATTTTGAGTTCTCCTTAACGACAATGAAAAGAAACCAATGGGATTTTTAAAATTCTTGTAGCACTTTTTTGCTATTCTAAAATAAATATGCTTTTTTTGCAGTATAATTATTCAAAGGATTTCTGTCTGATTTAGGCACTAAAATATTTGGGATTGCATTTACATTGTGCTATCTTGTGTGTCCAACCACACAGGTACAGCAATTTAGCTTGCATCAGGCTAATGTTGATGGGACTGCACTCATATGATATGTGTTACCCAAATTTATATTTTTCCTTTGTACCTAGAAAAACGAAATCCAACACATATAGCTGAAGAGGTTTAAAACATTACTCCTCAGTAGCTGTTCTCTGCCAGCAGAAGGTCACAATCAGCCACTGAGCTGCCTTGGTTGGGTTTGCTGTCATCTACTTCTGTGCAAAGTCAGCTGGGTTAGCTTATGCCTTGGCTGGTGGTGTGTGTGCTTGTTCAGCCTCTCATGAAAAACAACTGCAGGAACTTGCTGCTAAACTGTTAACAGCTGTTTCCGAATTATTGCCAGCTGTGAAGTGCTCTGGTACAACGCTGTGTGCAGACCAAAGCTTTTTAAAAAATGTCAAAAGTATCACAAGCCATCTTAACAATGGTGAGGAGTGTTTTAGAACTATTTTTGCCCTAATTGTACATTGGGAAGAGACACGGTTCCTTGCAAAACCAGGACTTCCTAATAATGAATTTATAAGAATAAAACTTGTAAAGTGCATTTGACAGTATTTAGCAGCTGCAGAATTTCATCATTTGTTCTGTGATTTCATGCTGTCAAATCTGACAACATGAACTAGTGCCAATCTTTGCTTTGAAAGACAATTTCCTTTTTATAAAAATTCTAATTATTAAAGCTAAATTTGGATTTTATTAAAAGGAAACTGTTAGTCTTTTATATTTGTCAAATAGCTTTCAAAAACTAAGTTGGTTCTACCTTTGACAATTGATCAAAATGATATTTACTGAAAACCATATGTTTTTTTCCACCTTCTGCTACCAGTGGATGAAGTTGGTGTCAATGGCAAGGAAGGCACTTGTATTTTTGATATACATAGAACCTGGTTGTCAACTGTGTAGAAATCTGGATTTATTAACCATTTTCAGACACAGGCACACTTGGGTCTCATTTAGCTAAAGATACTATTGAGCACCCGCTGCATATGGAGGAGAGGGTGCTCAACCTGTAAAGTTAACTTGCATATTGCCATAATTTGGGTCCTAACGATGTACAACCATTTTGTCTTTAAAATGTCAGTGCTTGTAACACTCTTCTTGATTAATTTTCACGTGCTATAGGCAAAGGTTTGCAGTAATGCAGATGAGCAACTGCTACTGTAACCCAGCTCAGATACTACTAGCCTTCTGAACTGTTCTGTGCTTTGTCCAGATTCCATCACAACCCAGAAAGCACAGACCATTTATTCCACTGCTTACCTGAAAATAATGCATGTGACAGTTTATGGTTTGGGGGCAAGATACACTTTTATTAACTAGCAGCAAGCTAGTCTCCTGATCCCTTTCCTTGGAATACACCAGACTTCTGGATGCAGAACTGATGTAAATGTGGAATTGGTTGGTAAGGAGGGATTTGAGCCCTTTTCCCTCTTTCCCCCACGTGAACTTAGTGTAGGAGCTATAATGAGAGTTACAGTAAGTACATTGCCAACCATGCAGGAAACTTTGGTGCCGGTGTTATGGGGTTTCTTGACTATGTTTTCACAAGTATAAGCAAGAGAGGTGGGACCACTGAAAGAAGTGCTAATGAAACATGAATTTTCTGCACAACCTGATGATACAGCCATGTTCAGCTTCTGAAACAATATTCCTGAATGAAAAATTTTGAACTTACTGTATTATACTGCTGTAGTTCTGGCTTGATTCTCTGAGAAATAATGAAGCATATACATTAAAAATAAGGAGAAAATCTTAGCACAGTGCAAAATACTATAGAACACATACCTACAAGGCACACAGACTCATAGAATAGTTAATATTGGAAGGAACCTCTGGAGATTGTCTAGACCAACTCCCATGCTCAAGTAGGATCAGTTGAAGCAGACTGCTTGGGGCCAAGTTCAGCCAGATCTTGAGTATCTCCAAGCATGGAGACTCCACAACCTCTGCAGAAAACCTGTGTTCCATCAGCCTCTTGATTAAAAAAAGCAAGGCTTTTCTTGTTTAAAAGGAATTTCTTGTATTTCAGTTTGGGCCTTGTGGATTCACTGGCTCCCAGAGAAAAGCCTTGCTCATTCTTCTTTATACCCTCCCTTCACATATTACCCACATTAATGAGATGCCCTTGACCCTCTGTTCTACAGAGTGAACAGTTCCAGTTCTCTCAGCCTCCCCTTGTATGACCCTCACTTGTCTTTGTGATCCTTTGCAGATCCTGCTCCAGTAGGTCCATGTCTCTCTTGTACTGGGAAGCCCTGAGCTGGACAGAGTACTCCAGGTGTGGCCTCACCAGGGCTGAGTAGAGGGGCAGGATCACCTCCCTTGACCTGCTGGCAGTGCCCCCACCTCATGCAGGTCAGGATGGTGTTGACCTTCTTTATGAAGCTATATGGTCTAGTATTGTGTGGCAGGTTTCACTAGAGAGAAATTTTAGAAGTCAACTAGCTTGAATTAAATTTTTAAATGGCAAGATATGGCCTCAGTGAAGTGAACAGTCTGTGCTTGTAAACTAGAGGAGAGAAACTGTCAATCTGGGAATGAGACAACTCCGCACAGAAGCTTCAGTGATCGATGAAGGCAACCTAAAGAGCCACCAGAGTACAGTGTATTTCTTGGGAAATCTCTTGGCCTGGGAATAAGCCTGGGTGGCACTGGGCAAGGGGCTAGGACATCTAGTAGGCTACTAAGCAACCAAATAATACCCTGCAGTGTGTGGGAGGTCTCTGTATAAGCTTCATTTTTATGTAAATGTCTTCTTATTACAGTTGTATTTGATTACATATCTAAAATACTCCTGCTGCTGGCTTTGCATAAAGCCAGTTGTAGGGAATAGTCAGGGGTGAGTTATCTTTGTTAGTTTGTTTTGTGTTTTCCCTCTCCCTTGCTTCCAGTTATTTAGTCATGAGAATAAGATGAAGAGCTATTTTGTTGTTTTTTTCCCCACATGCTGGGTGACTAAGGACCTGAGTGCTGAAGACCCACTTTCCCCTTCCCTGAGCATCATTTTTTCTTCCACCCAATTTGCAATATGTTCTTTAGGCTCTGTTGGAGCTCATGAAACATTTATACCTGTGGTTATATGGTACATTTTGTAGCATTTGTACCCTGGTATTACTGTGTGCCTGTAGCCACACGACATCCTTGTGTCTAACCTGAGGGACATGGATTTGACTGATGGACCACTTGGTGAATAAGGAATTGGCTGGATGGATGCACTCAAAGGGTTGTAGTCAGTGACTCGGAGACCAGTGACAAATGATGTTCCTCAGGGACTGGTGTTGTGCCTGACACTGTTTTAACTTCTTTGTTGGCAACATGGACCATGGGATCGAGTGCACCCTCAGCAAGTTTTGCCAAGGACACCAAGTTGTGGGTGGGGTCAAGTAGCTGGAGAGACATGGGACATGGCAGGCCTGTGTAAACCTCATTAAGCTCTACAAGGCTAGAGTCAAGGTTCTACAGATGGATCAGTGCAATTCTAAGTACAAGTACAGGCTGGGTGGTGAATGGATTTGGAGCAGCCCTGAAGAGATGGTTTTGGGGGTGCTGGTGAATGAGAAGCTCAGCATGACCCAACAATGTATACTTCACACTCCAGAAAGCCAAACACATCCTGGGCTGCATCAAAAGAAGCATAGCCAGCAGGGCAAGAGAGTTATTCTCCCTTTCTGCTTCACTGTGGTGAGACCACTTGGGATAATGCATCCAGCTCTGAAACCCTAACATAAGAACAAAAGGGACCTTTTGGAATGAATCCAGATGAGTATCACGAAGGTGACCAGAGGGCTGGACCAGCTCTCCCATGAAGACAGGCTGAGAGAGTTTGTCATTCAGCCTGGAGAAGAGAAGGCTCTGGAGAGACCTTACAGCAGCCTTCCAGTACCTGTAGGGGGCCTATGAGAAAGCTGAAGAGGGGATTTTTTACAGGGGCATGTAGTGATAGGGCAAGGGGGAGTGGCATTAAAAGGAACGAGGATTGGATTAGATTAAATACTAGGAATAAGTTATTTATTCTGAAAATGGTGAAGCACTGGCACAGGTTGCCCAGAGAAGTTGTGGATGCCCCATCCCAGGAGGAATGCAAGGCCAGGTTGGGTGGGGCCTTGAACAACCTGGTCTTAATGGTAGGTGTCCCTGTTCATGGCAGGGGAGTTGGAACTAGTGGTCTTTAATGTGCCTTTGAAACCAAACCATTCTGATTATATGATAATCATACAATACATAAAACATGCTGTTTACATGAATTATGGACCTAAATGTTTTGTCTGAAAAGATGAATGAAAGCAAGTTATCCTTTGCTTCCTTCCTCCCCCAGAATCATATCTGTCCATGATTACACATTGCCAGAAGTTTATGTCTGGCCCTAGTTAATGCTCTTTCATTTCATGGTGGTCCTATTTATTGTCTCAGACCTTCAATACTGATTCTCTATTTGGAGGTCCATTCTGATCTGCCAGAACCAAATAAATGAGTATCCATAAACAAAAGGGAACTGGACAAAATGATTGCATTGGTTCCTTGTTCTTCAACATACTGCAGTCTGATTTGGGTTCTAATTTGAAATATTATTGAAAAGTTTGAAGGAAGCCTCATAATATTCATAAAATCTCTCAGATGAGCAGTCTTTTTAGCTAGTTTAAAGAAACCCATGCCACATAAAATGTGTTACCTGTGGACCCCAGTTTCTCTGTCTGCCATTGCTGTGGAGAAGCTCTTTCTCATGCAGCATATGGCCAAAAATCACTTCAGGCTTCCATGTTCCAGGAAGGTTCCAGTGGTTAAAAAAGCACTTAATTTTCTGATTGTGCTGAAGATTTCATTTTAGGAGAATGCTGAAAAAAACACACAATTTCATCTGAATGCTCTGGCTAGCTGGATTAATTTTCAGGCTGTTTTGTGGGTATTGAAGGAAGCATAGTATCTGAAGGAGGTTTTTGCAGCCCACCTGCTCAATGGTTGGGACTGCCCCGTGCAATCACAGGAGAGTCCCTGTGGAAGAACCCATCCATGCTAGCCTCCCAAACAGCAGGTTCATTGAGGCTGGAGCAGTTGGAAGTGGTGACTGTCTGCTGGAGATGTGTGCTAGATGGGAAATTGTGGCCAAGTTATGGAGCAGAAGGAGAAGAGGAGCAGACTATGTATATGGCATCAGGGAAAATGGAAAAAGGATTGAGAGTGTCTTCACAGAGACCCTGCAGAGATGAGAACCTGAATGTCCTGACTGTGCAAAACAGGGCAGCCAGAGTCTGTGGGCAGTTTTGATATAAGTGGAGGAACACTGTGTTGAGGAACACTGGAGGCTTATGACTTCTGTCAAAAGTTGTCCTTACAAGGTTGCTGTCATATCCTGAAAAGGAAGGTCAGGTGAATTCTGTGTTGAGTGGATAAATGCAAATATGCTCATCTTCAAAAAATCGCCAGAATTTTAACTTGAAGAACTGCAAGCCAGTCAGCCTTACTTCAACCCCTGGAAAAATCACAGAGTTATATGTTTCTGGACAAATTGGTGATTGAAACAGAATGGATTTCTTAAAGGTAAATCATTCTCAACCAACTAAGTTGCCTTGCTATGATGAAATCAGTATTGTCGTGGATGAGAGAGTACCGTGTCATCAACCTTGGCTCTAACAGAAAATTCTATACAGTTTCCTGCAACCTTTTTATGTCCAAATTGTGGCCTTCCTAACTGGATGGACTAGCAACAAATAGAAACCCAGCTGGATATTTAGGCTCAGAGTGTAGCATATGGATACCAGTGGAGTGCCACAGGGGTTTCTACCATTTAATATCTTTTTCAGTGACCTGAAAAAGGCAACACAATGCATTTTGGTTTTAGTTTGTGGATGATACCATACTGGGAGGGCCAGTAGATAGGACAGGATTTTCATCTATAGGATTTTATATCAGATTTTCATCTGATAAAAAAGTATAGTGAGTTGACAGGAACCCTATGAAATTCAGTAGGGCAAGTGCAAGCTCCAGCTTCTGAGAAACAGTGTACCAGTGTGGGCTGGAAATTGGCTGGTGGCAGTTCAGCAGAATACTTTGGCAATCCAATAGATGGGAAGCTGAATATAAGCCAGCAGTGTACCTTGGTGGCAGAGGCCATCAGCATCCAGCAGCCAGGAAATCAAGGGGAGGTATTATCCTCTAGTCAGCACTCACTAGGTGTCATCTTTTGGACCTTTGCCATCTTCCCTGATACAATATATATAGTTTTGGACCCCACAATACAGGAAAGGTGATGACGAGCTGCAATGAGTTCAGCAGAGGCCACCAAAATGGTCAGGGATTGGTCTGCAGCACTTGTCCTGAGAGAGGCTGAGGGACCTGGTCTTGCTCAGCCTGGAGAAGAGATGGCTTTAGGGGGAACCTGTTATTGCCCTTCCAGTACTTACAAGTAGTTTATTCATAAGATGGAGCCAGGCTTTCCCAAGCACTGTGTTGGTTGGAGGGTAAGAGATATTTGGCATAAACTGAAATGAGAGACTCACAATGAATATAAGGAAAAGCTTTCTCATCATAAGGATAGTCAAGCAGTGAGCTGTTGCCCAAAGATTGTGTAGTCTCCATCCTTTGAGGTTTCAAGACTGACTGAGCAATCTGATATGACGTCAGAGCTGACCCTACTGTGAGCAGTTGGTTGGACTAGATCATCTCCAGAGATCCCTTCCAACCTCAAATATCCTGTGATCCTGTCTGTAGGAGTATGTAAATATAGATTATGTACAGAATGAGCTCTGTGGGGACCATATATGGAACATGTCTTCACAGAGGCCACAAAAGTGGTTCACTTTTGACAAGTAATGTATATTTTTTAAAATAAGGAATATTCAGATTTCCACAAAAAGAAAAATAAAATCCCACTGTATCTGCTTTTCTCTGCCTCTGAAGTTCTTTGCAGATCTTATTTTAGCCCAGAACCAGTAAAGTCTGAAATGCTGTCACCAAATTCATGCAGATATCCCTTGGCTGGATTCGTGTTAAATGCATCTCTGTGAAAGATTTAATAAATGACTTCCATTTACATCATTTATATAGTGAATAGAGCATGAAAGGTGGAAAAAACAGCTTTCAAAATATCAGTGTAGCTGTTCTATTTGGAGACAACCCTTCAAACACCTGAATTATTTCATGTCTATTAAAGTGAAGACAGTAAGGGTGATACATGTATTCTAGGTAAACACCATGCTGATGTTTGACAGTTTGCAAATAATTCATACAATAAATGTCCCCTACTGTAGTCTAAATGCATCTCTCAGATATTTCCAACTGGGCAGCATAGATGTAATCAAGAATAATTGAAGAGCTGATTTTGTGCTATGTTAACAGAACTGTCTTCCTGAATATGTTAGGATGCCTAACATGTTGGCTTTCTCCATGATCATATTGTTTGAATTGGATGTGAAAGAATGGTTAGTACTGTTTAGTCATAATCTGTCATAAGAATCTTAAATAGAAAAAAAACCCCATAATTATATCCCTAAGACTGATGGTATTTCAGATCTTGCAGTGATAAAGGTTTTTTGGTCTTGCCTCAGAATTACTTTCAGAAAAAGAAGTATGCTCTCAACCTAATCATGTCAGCATCAGAACACCTGCAAAAATAGATCAAAAGAAAAAGTGGAATTACTGAGATTTGCTTGCTATGAATAGCACGAGTGTAAATGTGCTAAGCAATCATGTTGGCTGTACTGAAAATGCAACATACCCAGGGGAACCAATACAAAAAAAGACAAATTTGGAGATGTATTAACTGTTTTAGATAGCAGTTTGCACCTTTTGTTTGCACCTTTCTGTGGGGTAGTAAGTGAAACACCTATGGGGATCATCAGATGAGCCTCAAGCTGGAGGATGATCATGAGAACTGCAAACTGAGTAATGCTATTCTTATGTGGGAAATGTTGGGCTTTGTTGTGACAGAAGCAAAAGCTTTACTTGACTACTGAAGTCTTAATGGCTGATCATATCCCTTGGGTGCCTGGCCTAGAAATTAGCCAGTGCAAAGTGATCAGCTCTCAAAGACTGTGCCCAGCAAACATGAGGGAGGGGACGTGCTTTGTTTACAGGTGGACCCCAGTGTGGTGGGATGAGAAAGGCACCAAGCTTCTGTCAGGGTAAGAGCTCTTCAAAGTCTGTGTCTATAACTGGTGCCTTCCAGATTTCTGATAGCAATCCTGTGCTAGCTTGTGATAGTGTAATGATGTGAGTAAGCATGGCGAAAAAGAAGTGGTGACCATCACAAGGCTGCCTAAAACTGCTAGAGATGCAAAACAAACTAAATGGTCTGCTTATCATCAGATTTCCTTAACTGCTATTCCTTTGTAGCCATTTGATCTTACTTAAGTAGAGAAACTGTTAGTCTGTTTCTTGGGCTCTGTATTTTTATTTCTTTTGCAAAAAGGCTTAAAAAAACCCCAAAACACCAGAAAACCTAAACCACAGCAAAAAAAACCTGGTGCTAGGGGTTTATTTTAATAGTGTTTCTTAGAACACAATGGAAATGTTAGCTCTGTCCGTCCTTTCATACCACTTTATGTGTCCTCTATGTATCAGTATTTGCTGGGAACTGGAGAAGAGGAAACAATTTCCTTTAGGGCACACCACCTAAGGAGGAGTTCACTAAAACCTCTGGATAGATTTTGTGATGACTTAATGGGTCTCAGCTGAAGTTAAGCCCTTACATTATTTTCTTCATGCTCAGGTGAGCAGAGCATGAATAGGAGCTTCATTTAGCCCAGTGGAATTAGAGAAAGTATATGGAGGATAAGATTTGCAGCCCATGTACTGTTGTTTGGTTATCAACACATTTACATTAAAAATACTTATTAGTGCATTAAATTACTTAAATTTGCTGCTATTTTAAGGATACTGACAAGATCTCTTTAGCTCCCAAGTCCCTCCCATCCTCCCCCAGCCTTTACCTGTGATTCATGATCATTATTTAGTAGTAATTATGTTGAAACATGGTGTAAAAGTTTCCAATGTGTTAAATTACATCTTCAAGTCTATTCTTGATAATTGTGAGACGTTGGGACACTGAACACAGCATCTTCTAACAACTTTATATTTTTCTGCTCTAGATCCTTTATATTTGTCCTGATTGAATAATGCCTGGTGGAGGCACTGCTGTACCTGTGCTGCTTTTGTATTTCTGAGTGTGCTAATTACAACCTGCTCATGTTCATTCATCTTTGCTTGTCCCAAATATGTCCTGTTTTCTTTTCTGGATAACGGGAGATACAAAGATCTGTTATTTGCTGCTATAGCTAAACTAAGTCAAACCAAGCAGAAGACAAGCCAAGAGAAGTTCAGACAAAACAGGCCTGACAAGTGTTAGTCCTGAAGCCTTGAAAACTCAGTGCAAAGCTTGTGGCTAGTTCCTAGAAGTGGCAATACTGGGCTGCAGGGTTGCAAGAACTAAAAGGGCAATTTAAGCAGTAGGCAATAGAGCATACCTTACATTCTATTTTATTTTAGTTCAGTTTTCACTTATTGCAAAGCCTTTTCAGAGCACGCAGTGAGCAACTTCTTGATTTATATTTTGCCCTAATAACTAATTTGTAATTGTCCTGTGTGGGTTTTTACTCTCTGTTTATAGTCACAAATTTAGATTGATCAGGCTGTGATAGTAGCTGTGACATTAAAGTATTTCATAGGCCTTTCTTATTGTAATAAACTAGCAAAATAGAACTGATTTTTAAAATGTATCCATTAAATTAAGAAATTAGCTGTATAGAAGTAACTGCTTTCCAGATAGAAGGTATTCTTTATGTTGAAACCTTACCAAATAGTATTTCAAAGCAACTGAAAGACTTTTGTGTTTTGGCTGCAGATAAATCTCAGTTTGCTGGAAGGAGGTGAGGGCTCTTTAATTCTGGTTTTCATGTTTGTTGCTGAAGCAGTGAAGCATTCAGAAAAAGACAATTTCACTTTGATTAAATCCCTAAAAAGTTATCTGGTTGATTAAAAAAAAAAAACAAAAAAACAAAAAAACAAAAAAACAAAAAAACAAAAAAAAAACCACAAACAAAAAAAAAAGAAAAAAGAAAGAAAGAAAGAAAAAGGATGTTGCATAAGCTTTTAATATTTAATTTCTATACTCTAAGTATCCGGAAGAACATTTAGTTCCTGTTTTGAAAGATGAATGCCGTATATTGGAAAGTGTACTGAAGGCTCATTTGCAGTCACGGCGCTTGTTTGCTTCTCTAGTATGTACGTGCAGGGAAGAGTAGAAAGGGTTGAGTGGGCAGTTGGCAGTCATTCATTGTCAGTGATTGCTAGTCATTCATAAAAAACTGCAGAGCTGAGAGGTGGAGCCAGCAGCAGCAGCCTTTCAGGCTCTTGCAGAAGATGAGCTTGTGCAATCACAAACGATTTGAGGAGCTGATCAAATATGGTATGATGAATGTAATGAGAAGATGTGTGCTAAATCCATCTAATTAAAAGGGGCTCCTTAGAATAAAGAAAAATGTTTCAATTCTTTTCTTCCCAAGCCCACAATTGTCTGTGAACATGGAGATCTAATGGTTCTATGTTCAGGTAAAGGCAATAAATCATTTTCAAGGAGGGGTCTCTAGTTTATGACACTTCTGTCTTTTGCCTTTAAAATAAACAGTTTTAGGAAATTAATGGGTCTTGATCCAGAGATAAAAGGGAAATTTGGAGGTGAGTAGAGAATATATTTTTATACCTCATAATTTGGAGACAAAAATGACAGCAAACGCTTAATTTCAAGAAGAGACTGTCAGAAGCAGCAAGCCATGCTTTATTTTCTCACACTAAAAATTGCTGCATCTATATTTTTCCCCTCACTGCAATGACTGCCAATCTCATAGAAGGTCTCGACAAGATTTTATTTTATCTTTTTATCCAAAGTGTGGAAGTTTCAGCAGCTTGAAAGACTTCAATTTTTAATTTGCAAATCTGATTTATTCAAAACTGAGTATGAGTAAAAGCTATTGTATCAGCTGTTCCCTCTCTTCTAGTGTGGCCTCTGCAGTTCCTAGCTTCTCAGAAAGCTGCAGAGCTGTCACTGGCTGAGACATGGTATTTTAGGCTATGTTTATGTCTGGGCTGCCATTGCATTTAAATTTAATGAATTGACCTGCAAGTAGAAGGTTCTTGGTTGTGAAGCTGAGGTTTAGGGTTCTAAACTCAAAACACTCCCTTACGGAACCAAAAATCTCCATTGAGAAATGGAATACTCACTCTTGAATTTCCTGTATTTTACCTGTTTGGAGATGTAGTCCTGTGTCCAGTACTGCTCTAAGCATGGTCTGGAAGAATATAATGCTGGACTAGCAGATTTCATTTGAAATTAAGGTCTGGAGCATTGTCTGTGTATGGTTTAAAAGGCATTGAATGTGTTTGTTCCTTTTCAGATGGCAGAATTTCAAAGCAACCCCAGTCTCTCTCTAATAAATTGCTAATTAAATTGTACACTGTAGGCTCTTTGAAGCTTTTTCAGAAGCTCTGACTAAAATATATATAAGCCAAACATCACTATGGCAATATTCCAAAGAAAGTGCATGTATGCTTTATCTCCTTTTGAGGCAGCTTCATGTTGTAGTTCAGGGAGCTCAAACTATAGCAGTCACCGTTTTCAGTAGGAGTGAGTGCATATCCCCTGGGGCTCTGGTTTCTCTTTGTTCTCCAGAATTTCTCAGTGCTCTCATTATTATTAACAAGTGTAATCTATGTACATCAAAGAAAAATACACATTTGAAGAAAGAATATTCTATAGGACCTGCTGAGAGATTAGTGTATGCGAGATCAGGCTGGAGGTGAGACTTCTCTAGATGTGTTACTTTTTCTTGTAGAGTGAACTGGCAGAGTCTCATACACCAATAAATACTTTCCTGCAGTAGACTGGTTTCCTCTTTCAAGATGGAGAAGTGACCAGTTGCTCATATCCAGCAGCACACAAGGGGTTTGAAGCCTTTCTTATCCATACATACATGTGCAATTAATTTACTGTATCAAAGTGAAGTGATTTACAGGAGCCTAAAAAAACTGTTCATAATATTATATGGGTGTAAAATGAGTGTGCTTGTTTCCTGCACTTTGAAAAACGAAGTGCTGCACAAAAACAATTTTTAAATCATCTCTCTTCGATTTTAACACACATTTCAGAACAGAGGGAAGAAATCAAATGTAAGCTTGCATTGCGCCTTTCTGGTATTTCATCTTTTGGAAGTTTCAGGTAATGTATTGTCTGTTAATTTTAAGCCCATTAAGCTGAGTGATATTTGGAGGCTGGTTTGAAGTCCTCATCTATTACTGGAGGGCAGCTGATGTTAGACATGAGTGATACATAGCTGTTTATGCACAGATCTAAACATTATGTAGGGGAATGTGATGCCCTGGAAACAGTCTCAAACCCAGGCAGTCTAATCCTACTTAAGTAATGGAGCATCCAGCCATTAAAGATACCTTTTTAGATTCCTAATGATCTCTTTTATTGCAACAGTCAGAAAGTAGAAAAGCAGGAGCAGCAGCAGATCCATCACAGTACTTTCTGCTGACCTACTGCTGATGAGTACATGTATTGCAATACACTGGGTTGCTTTTAATTTCTCTCTGCAGTCAGCACTGCAGGTTTTGGTGTTCCAAAGTAGGTAACATTTTACAATGTGGGGGATTTTTTAAGAGATTCATCCTTTTAAATAAAAGAGATAAAAGCCAGTCTGTCAGTGAAATGTATCTCACAGCTGTAGTCAGATTGGCAGTTTCTATTTTTAACTTGGCAACTTCCCCATGTAACATGCTACAGCTTTTTGTGACATTTCAGATATAGCTAATATACTCTCAATTTTTGGGGAGACCTATCTTATTTTTGCCCCCAAACAACAGCAGTGGAGGCTCCTGGAGAGTGAAGGGAAAGGACTATGCCAAGCTGAGCAGCTCATGTGCTCTTCCTATGTAGCCTCATCTACCATCTTTTATTAGTATTAGAGCCAAAATATAGGACTGAATGGACCACTTGCCCAACCCAGTAAAGTATTTTTTGTGCTTATACATTGTTTCTTAGAGTCCAGTGCTAACACTTAGCTACAGAAATAGATTTATTTGATCAGAAAAATCATAGTCCTGTATTTGATTCTTTGTCTTGGAACATTAAAAAACCCAAAAAATATGCAAATGCCTCTGTGACAGAAGTGCCATGGCTGCTGCAAAGCTGAAAAAAACCTATCTGCAGAAGCATTTTTCTACATTCTATCTTTGCTGCCAGTACAGATTCTAACCAATATCTTCTCTCAGTGCAAATTTTCATAAATTGCTTCTACCTACTACTGTGGTTTTCTACTTACTTCTGTGTGAAAATGGGAAAATATGAAAGAGCTGGTAGTACTGGCTAACTAGTACTCAGTTGCCATCCAGACAGCTAAAACAGGATGCATCAGACTATGTATAAAAATCTGCAACATCACTGGCTTCTTCTAGGGTGGTTGGTTATGAAAAAGAAAAAAGCTGGTTAATTGAAAGGAATAGGAAGCTCTGTATCTAGACTCCCTATGGCTCAGTCTAAAGTAAATATGGACAACAAACATAGTATTCCTACACGTGCCTTTTTCTTCTGGCTATGCAAGAATCACAGGGAACTGGCTCTAGTGTGGATGAGTAAAGTCACACGAGTCAAGTCTCTCTACATATGAAAAAACATTCTGAGATAGACTAGGGAACTTTATTTCCTAAGCCAAGTAACTTATCTTTCCCATCTTTCTAGGTAGGTGTGTGTTCTGTCATTGCTTGTAGCCTAGACGCAAGGACAAAAATCTGGACTGTGTTTAAGAACTTAAAAATTCAGACAGACTCTTTACTGAAGTCTCTCATGTGCCTGATAAGACTTTATCAACCCACTCAAAAACCTCCCTTTAAGCAGTACTACTTTCAAAAATCTTTCCCAAAGGACCTGTTTCTGTGTGAAGGCAATACATGTTTATGCATGCTTCCCCTTGTAGTTCTGTCTTGTATGGCTGTAATGGAGATTTCCAGGAAAAGTGTATTTGGAGGCTTTCAGGAGAACCATAAAGAAACCCTCCACAGTACAGGCTGTTTTCTTAGCTTTTTCTCTTGGAACTGCCATGTAATCTCATTCAAAATCCTTTACTCCTAGAAAGCTCACCGTTTCTTCTTGTTTTACACTAAAGTAGATAGAGTTTAAGACAGCTAATATCCTCTTGTGTGGTTTCATGAAGAAGGGTGGGCAAGCCTGTTGCAGTAGTTGTTGAGATGGACATGACTGGCACCATTACCAGTCCCTTAGTAAAAACTTCCTGTGCCTTCTTTCAGGCAGCTCCACATAGCACTGATGCCTTTCCTCATTAGCTGCCTCACACAGCACTGACTCCTTCTCTCTGCAAGTTTCCTTCTGCATGACCAGCTAACCCCAACTTGTCCCTTACCTGACCACCTAATCCTATCTATCTATCCCTCACACAGCACCTTCTTACCTTATCTGTCCCTTGCATGACCACATGTCCCTTCCTCCTCACAGGATAGCCAGCAGACTCTGGATCTCAAGCTCTAACACCATCTAACTGTTGACCAGCTAACCCACTCTTTTATCACACTCATCCTCATTGAATGGGCAAGGCTGTCTCCACTCCTCAGCAATCAGTACAACTGTAATTCATTGGGGAAGATTACCTTCTGCACTATCCTTACAAACTATCTTCCCACAGGAGCCTCTTGAGGTAGACTGACTAGCTGCTTGTTTTTGATTTGGAGAGTCTTCATCTGATTGATTCCAGAAGTTACTGCAGAATTGTCTCTAGTAGAACTGGAGATGAGGAGGAATTTTGATGTGGGGGCAAGGGAGCACCTGAATGTGCTGGCTGAAAGCAGCACCATGTATGCCATGGCAGTGTTCCCTAGCCTGCTTCTAGCACCCAGCTCTCTCTGACAGTGGAGCAGATGGGAAAGGCAGGTATTGCCCTCCTTGAGATTCAGAAATTACAGCCTGACCTTGTATGCACCCTATAAGCACCTTTTCCATTTTGAGTTTGTATGAACTAGTGGCAGGCAGGCCAAATCCTTTTGAAGTTCTTTCTGTTTGTATTTACTATTTAATATAATCTGACAAGCACAGAGCTTAGTCTCTCAGTAGTGTGTGGGTTTTGGGAAACCTATATCTGCTTTTCTGCAAGTGTACAGAGCTGGAAAGTGATAGCCAGGCTTTTTTCATAGTGTGACATAAACGTAAGCCACAGTCCTGTCAGATGATGCAGGGGAAGATGATAATACTGTCTGATCCGAGAGAACTTTGATAAACATCAAGTACAAAAATGTCTATTCTGTTCATGTATTCTAAGTTAATGTTGAAGACTGGCCTTGTTGTATAAAGCATTGCAGTCTCAAAAGTTCTTTGCTACAGAGAAAAAAAACAAAAAGAAAAAAGAAAAGCTAATTTAGATGTGGGAAAAAGTGTATTTGTGGCATTGAAAAGGATATTTTTGAATGCCCAGGGGCACACATGAGAAAATGGAAAGAGGATGCAAAGGATAGGGAGTATGAAGAATGAATGCATATACTTTGTAAGTGGAAATGTGTGTGATTTTTAACTCCTTGAACCATAGGGTACTATGGGGTTTTGCTTAGAAAGTGTAAATCTACCAATCTGCAAGAAATCAGAAAAAACAATGTTTGATTCCATGTTATGATTAGAAATGGTTTCTTTTTAATTCTAAGCTGGGAGGAATGGGAAAGGTGTATTCAGAATAAATGCACCTTTTGTATAATTTTTAAACAAATTTATAGAGCAAAGATTTTCAAGTTTTGAAGAAAATCATGTTTATTTTAGATTCCTAGCTGTATAAATCTTGTATAAATATGGGGACTCATGCTTCCAAAAATCCTGTTTTGTAATCCTTCTACTTATTGGGAGAAAGGGTAATTTGCATGAACTTATCATCTAGAAACCATAACTGAGTCAGTGACTTCCCCACATAACAGGTTCACCTGTAGGGGAAGGCTCTGTGCATCTGTGGATTAAATATTTTTTTTATAAATCCTTTATTGTCATTGTATTATGATTCAGGGTGTCAGGCGTGATGTGCTGGGGGTTAGACTGAGGCTTAGACCCTTTCAGACCTGAAGAGTTTTCAATGTAAACCCCGGGTTAAAACTCTGCATTACCACGAGCTTCCTATGGCAATGGTGTGCTCTGTTTGCAGAATTCCCTTTCATGCAAAAGGGTTTAAAAGAAAAATCTACTTTCCCCCCCTCAATTGTAGTCTTCCTGATAAATAGAAATGACCCCTTTCATCTTTTTTTTTCCAATCGATTGCTTAGGTGTAATATTAAAAAGCTTCATCCAGGTTGGGGTTGAGATGTGGAAGGAAGGAATTGGCAAATGTTCTGTGGGATGTTGTGCTGCCCTTCTTGACTGGGCTGGCTGGACTGTGAGACATCTAGGAATCCCAGACAAATAAGTACTATGTGTTAGCAGTCAGCCAGATGTCCCCTGGAGTGAAGGGAAGTTTTGTGCTGACTGTGGAGTCAGTGGAGCCTGTGCAGGAGCGAGCAGGCACGGGCACTGTGCGCGTGCAGTGGATCCTCTGACGCGCCTTCCTGCACCTGCCCTGGCCACCGAGGCACTCAGTGGTCACACTTCACACCTTGCTTGAGGAACACATCTGCATGGAGTATGCATGGGGTTTTGTAGACAGAAAAGTGGAGCTGTTCCTCCTCCACAGGGAGAGGAGAAGGGGAAAACTTCTGCTGTAGTTTGTCCAAATAATGTCCAGCTGTCGTCACTGAGACCAGAAATGTGGAAGTAATAAAACACATGACTTGCTGAATTTATAATCAGTGATGCTGCTTCAGTGCACTGAAAAACTGAAGCTGTGTGGTAAAAATCCAGTATAGCTTTGATCCCATCCCCTGGGATAAAAAAATATTTATATTTGTATAAAATATAATTCATATCATACATATAATTTTTTTTCAAAATAGTGATAAACAGTAGTAAATGCCTCTTAGCTCCCCATGATTTTTGGTTTAATGTCTTAGATAAAAATGATTGAAGATGTCTCTCCAACTGAAGAAGAGATGTCTCTTCTTTTTGACATCTCTTCAATTTTTGAAAAATCAGTTACCAATTCATAAAACAAATCCTCTTAGAAGGCTGCTCATATTCTAGAGGCTTTTCTTTCTAGTGTCTTGTAACATAATGAACCCGAGTGTATACTGAGATATAAAACCCAAAGCCAGAATAAATTTAGATCAGTTGAGAGTATCCTAGAGTTCAAATAAAATATGGTACCAGGCAATCTAAGATATTCTCCCTGAACAGCCAGTTACTGACTCAGAATTCAGTAGCTTGTTAGCCCATTTCTAAAACAAGAAATGTTTTGTTCCAGGCTCTTTCATGGGACATCTGCCATACAGACAGATTTCTGAATGCATCTGATCTAAATGCACCAAAATATGGTATTGTGAACAATGGTGGTTTTCTCTTGCTCTTATATTATTAAGTTTATCCATGGACTCTATGCCCAAATCACTTCTTGTCCTGTCCCATTTATTGCTGTTTTGCGGTCTGTGTGGTGAAGGAGGTGGTGAGAGAGATCTGTTTCGTAATTCTTCTACAAAATACATTTTAACATTTTTTTTCCTGATTGAAGGTAAATCTTTGGAGTATGCAAGACTGTGAAAAAACACTCCTCACTTAGTCCTGTGTGCCATTTTGATCCAGTTTTTCATTCCAGGTTTGAGGGTATCCCTGTTTCTATACTTTGTTGCTTTTTTCTTTGACTTTGCATTTTTTCCATTTATTATTTACTGAATACATTTATTCAGTACAAAGGATAATTTATGTAGCACAATGAAAGGAAGAACATTAAGTTACTAGTACGAACAACAACAAAAGGAAGAATAAAGTCTCAAAAAGGACAGATAGTACTGAATTAATACTGCACAGTTAAGGCTGGTGGGAATCAGGCTTCTGCATCATTCTCTTTGGAATATCAGCTGCTCTTTTTTCCATAGTCTGGCAGCCATCACTCATGCTTAAATCCCCCATGCTTCAGTTTATGCTCTTTTTGCTCATGGCTGTAGCGCTCAAGGTCTGTCCCAAAGGCCTCCCCAGCTCAAACCTGAGCCTCGCACATTGCCTTGCTGGTGAGAAATGAGCAGATCCCTATGAGGTCATCCAAGCACATGAAGGGAGGACATTTCAGCCATACAGGCGGGGGGGCTCTTGTGTTCTTCAGGAGTTGGAGCTGATAAGACATCTCTGAGGTGGAGGAGACCAGAGAGCTGCGAGGGCTGTTGCTCCACCAGAGCAAAACAGACGTGGATGGAAAAGATCATATTCTGCCAAAATAACTGTGAAAATGTCCTCAACTGCTCCTAGATATTTCTAGGTTTTTTTCTCTGTTAATGTTGGCTGGTATTTTTTTCTTTTTCTATCAGGCTAGGGTAGAGTGAGTGGTTTGGGTTTCTCTTCTTGCCCATTGTAACATTTCTCTGGAGCACAGACGAGGTAGTGTTTTGGTGGAGGCCAAAGCCCAAGCAGAACTTAATCTGGCTGTGCCATAAAAAGCAATAAAAATGTTTCTGTAAAAAAAGTCAGCAACAAAAGGAGACCCAAGGATAGTCTCCAGCATTTACTGGATGCAGGATGAGATGTAGTCATAAAGGATGATAAGAAAGATCAGGTTCTTATTGCCTCAGTTTTTAATAGAAAGACCAGTTGTTCTCTGGATACCCAGACCCCTCATCTGATCTAAGCACAGTTATACCCCCATAATCCAGGAGAAATTATTAGTGACCTGCTACACTGCTTAGTCTATGGGCCTTGATGGCATCCACCTGAGGGTACTGAGGGAGCTAGTGAAAGTGCTCACTGCGCCACTTTGCATCATTTGCCAGCAGTCCTGGATAAGCAGGGAGATCACAGCTGACTGGAAGATGGCAAATGTGCCATCTATCTACGTGAAGTATTGGAAGGAGGATCTGAGTGACTGCAGGCCTGTCAGTCTGACTTCTCTGGTGAAAGCCAGAGGAGGTCATAGAGCGGATCTTCCTGAGCTCCATTGTGCAGGACATGCAGGACAGCCAGGGGATCAGGCCCAGCCAGCCTTGGTTTAGGAAAGGCAAGTTCTTCTGTGACAGAGACATAGTGGATGAGGAATGTGGATGTATCTGTCTGTACGTAGTAAAGCCTTTAATAGTGTCCCTCACAGGATACTCCTGGAGAAGCTGGCAGCCCATGGCTTGGAGGCACACTCTTCATGGGCTAAAAAAATGTCTGGGTGGCTGAGCCCAGGAGTGCTGGTGAATGGAGTCACAGGCAGTTGTTGGCCAGTCACTATGGGTCCCCAGGGCTCAGCACTGGGGCCAGTCCTGTGTAGTATCTTTATCAATGGATGAGGGAATCAAGTGCACCTTCAGTGAGTTTGTGGCCAAGACCAAGCTGGGTGAGAGTATTGATCTGATGGAGGGTAGAAAGGCTCTGCAGAGGGGTCTGGAGAGGTTGGATGCAAGGGCCTGAGGCCAGCTGCATGAGATTCAGCAAGGCCTAGTACTGGGTCCTGCCCTTGGCTCACAACAACCCCAGGCTGTGCTACAGGCTGGGATGCAGAGTTTTCAGTGGAAGAGCACCTGGAGGGGCTGGTGACAGCAGCCGAACATGAGCCAGTGTGTGCCCAGGTGGCCAAGAAGGCCAATGGCATCCTGGGCTGTATCAGCAATGGTGTGGCCAGCAGGAGCAGGGCAGGGATCGTGCCCCTGTGCTTGACGCTGGTGAGGCCACGCCTTGAGATGCTGAGGGGCTGGAGCGAGCGGGGCTGAGGTGAGCGGCTGAGGGAGCTGCGGGTGTTGTTACATGGAGAGGAGGAGGCTCAGAGGAGACCGGATCACTCTCAGTGATCTCAAGAGTCTTTTCCAACCTAAACAATTTGATGATTCCATGATGATGTTCATTTACAGCATGCAAGAAAGCCTGAAGAAAGACCCTATTGCAAACCTAGCATGTTTTTGCAGAGCCTCTTTAGTTGTGAGAGGCCTAGACAGGAGAGTGGAAAGCTGCTTACAAGCTTTCTGGAAAGCTTCATCTGCTGTTGAGGAGGAAGGGCCACAATTCTGAGGAGGCCCTTCTCTATTTCCCTACAGGGTTTTTACTGGTTTGCATCCTTGGTCTGGTGTATGACATCTACTGTGTGATGTAGGGCAGATGGCAAATACTTTCTGTATTAATAGCTTTGTAGAGCTATAAAGTTTGAAATTTCTGCAGAAAGGACCAGACTATGCAGAGTAGTTTCTTCAGGATGCCCTTAGAAATTAAAGCTGGGCTTCTTATTTACATCCTTCATATATTGGAAAACTCTCTCTTTTAGCAGACTCTTGTGAAGCTCTGTGAGCATTGCATACATGGAAGTGTTTCTGTACCTCCTATATTCTGAAAATAATTTCCTGGCATAATTTTTTTGGTTATATGAGTCTTTGGAAAGATAGTTTATCTTGATTATTTGCAACAAAAATATGCCATGCCACATGCTTCTCTAGGACCTAGTTGTCTGATTAAAAGTTTGTCATGCTGAAAGAGAATCAAATAGGAACAGTAGTAAAATTATGCTCTGGTCTGAAAGAAGAGTTACTGGCTTATAAGCAATTTACTTTTCTCTTGTTTTTTCAGCTTGGATACCTGTGGAATTAGTGACCCTTCTAGACATGATTTCAAAACCGCTTCAGGGGAGAAAACTGCTTTCAGTTGGTCAGACGGTTCTGTCTTAAAACAATGGTGATATGTTACTATGTATTGTTACTGCAGTTTAAATTATTTTGCTTTTTAATACTTTGAAACTTTTCTACAGGTGATGGTGATGGTGACGGTAGCTTGCTTTTAAAATGTGCACAACTTGTCCATCTTCTGAAGCAAACCTTTAAGATCAGGGGAACAGCAACACTGAATAAGTGCACGAAACATCCCCATCCATTAGTAAGAGTACCTAGGGAGGCATGGATGAGAGAAAATTTTTCACATGGAATATTTATGCTATTCTGAGTATTTTTAAGTCTTTTTATGGTAGACCCAAAACTACATTTCAGGTAATATTTTAACCATAGAAATCTGCTGATTTAGAAGATCAGTGAAATTAAAAGATAAACTGCAATGAAGTGACAGGCTTGAAATAGTGTGACAACACTCACACAAAAGGAAAACAAACCATAAAATTTTATCAAAAAATAGTTAACACTAGAAGTTTGGGAAATATTGTTTAGTATTTCTTTTTCAAATGAAGTTTTGTGGTTTTTGAGCTGTGATTTGTAAATTACTTCTAAATATTTTGATTTCAGTATCAACCATGTTTTCACTTCATGCATATGTTCAGATGGAACACATTTGAAATCTGATCTGGAGAGCACTTCAAAATGACATGTACCTTGAGTCCAGAAGTGGACTTGCTGCTAATCATGTCTGTAACTGTGAAATTTTAGGTTTGATGGATGAGAGAGAGGCTTAAGGATCTGTATAAAGTAAGGACCTGGACAGAAAGGCAGACCATTTCTTTGGAGTTTTCTTTCTGTAATTTTCTTTCTGTGTGCTTACGAGGCACTTATCATCATTGCATTTTGCTTAGATATCAAAGTAGAAATAGTGATAGCAATTTTTGGGAGGGAGCATGGTTTTTATTACTTTTGGGAAAAACAGATTGCTTAGTTCATAGGTATGGGTTATATACAATAGATACAGAGGGAAAAAATGATATGCTGTGTAATGCAGCTTAAATCTTTCCTTAAGGCTTATTTTGAAAGAATTTTGGATTTTCAGTCTAGCAAATCTGTTTGTGAATATCATCTGATATTCAGGGATTAGTTTTTTTTCTATCAAAGACAGAAATGCCCACAAACCAAAGTGCTTCAGAAGTCAGGCAGAAAATCTGACTGAGTTCAGCTATGGTGCCTTAGACTGCATTTTTGTTTTACATTTTTGCATCTGGAGTCCTTGATGTTTGGGCAGATATATCTGACAGGACTTACCATGACCAGGAGTACATATCCACAGTGTAACACTCCTCCTTAAAAAAGTCATTTTGGAAAAAGTCATATGGTAACAAAGCTTGAGCTCAGAGGAAGGCTTTATACTCCTGCTGCATGTATGTTGGTCAGGAAGCCTGTTCAAGAAGATTCCTCCATTACTCTTTCCTGTAGGAGAAAGTGTTCCCTTCAGGGAATGAACAGAGGCAGCTTGGCTTAATGGAAGGCTCTTTAGTACAGAAAAAAATCTCTCCAGTGTGACTTTACTCTTTCTTAGCAGAGGAATGATGATCTCTCCTTCTGAATTTCCAGGGCGGTAAAGAAGATTAGAAGGTGTTCTGTGTGTTTGATACTGTCTGCATCTGATAATGATTCCTAGGACCACGATATTTTCTTTCTATTATCTGAGAAAACCAGGAGATCTGTCTAGGTAGTAGAAAAGGAGAGAATGCTTCAGTAATTGCTATGCTGCTTAGTGTCTTGGGGATTTTCTTAGGTTGGCTTTATCACCACCTTTCTGCCATGTCATGATGTAATTTGATATTTTAATTTTTTTTTTTCACTTGAACCTTGCAATTTCAGAAAGATAATTTAGTGAATTTGACATGTTATGATAGAAGCCAGGAGAAAAGCTTCTAAAAAATGAAAAATTAAGGTTTTTTTTTCTTAGACTACAAATACAAAAAATGAACTAGTCATGTGATTGCCATCTATTGTTTTCAGTGGTCAGAGTTAATGCTATTCTGGGTGTCCTGACTCTGCATTTAGCCCCATGTGATTTAACAAGTTATTTTCAAATTTAACCATCCCACCATTTTTTTCATGCTGGGAACTGTTACAGGGAAACTTGCAATGTCACTGTAATGTATTTTTTATTATATAATTGAAATGTGCTTCATTCTGAACTGTTTTAACATCACTTTTTTGTAGCAGAATTTACACAGCATGTAATTTTATCCTTATACTGCATTATCTATATTCTAGTTACTCACCCAATTAAGAGAAGTAGGAAAGAATACTGAGCCAATTAAATGAGCAAATTGACTGTTCTGAGGGTCTATTTAACAAGCCCTTTTACATCAAAACCTACAGTATTAATCAGATGGAGAATTTCTTTGGTTCTGACAAAAATGACAGCCTGTTACACATCTATGATGGAGATGTACAGTGCTCTGTCAAAACACTGTTGCAGTCGACCAACAAAATATTCCAGTCCTCCATGGACAAAAAGCTAAGAAATTTGCAAAAACATCTTCATAAACCAAAATTATCCTTTTGGAGTGCAAGATAACTAATATTTTTTAGGTTTAAAATATCTGAGAAAGTGTTGCACTGCTTTACCACCACCCTGTGGAAAGAAATCAGTCAGTGTTTAAGACAAAAAAAAATCTGTAGAAAATTAGCATTTTTTATTGCAGCAAAAGCACTAGGCAATATTTTATTAGCTTGTGACCAGTATCAGAGAAACAACTCATTGATTAACAGTGTCCTGGGTAAATAAGCATGCTTTAAAAATTTTGCATCTCAGTGTTAAATGCACATGTAACTTTAATATACAGTTTTAGTTTGGACTCCTGCCTCCATATTATTAGCATTTAAAACCAAAAACTAATTAGTACCTCCATACTACTAGCATTTAAACCAAAAAACTAATTAGTAATTCTAATTTAGTCACGTCTGTGTTAATTGGATTTGGTCACAAATATAAGAGGTTTATTATCTATAGTGAGTATAAAGCATTGGAAGGACAAATAATCATTTAAACAATTACATGTATTTTTACTCCATTGGTTTGGTGACTTGTTATGCCTTTTATGAGCATCCTGAGTTAATTGTAGGTTGCTGAGAAATTAATTTCCTAAAATTCTGTCTTTTCTCATGGTGGTAATAGAAAGTCAATATTTTATAGAGGCAAAATGGATCTGCCATAATGGATGTGTTGTATGGAAAATGTTAAATTTATAGTCATTACTTACACTACCAAAGTGGTAGTGTAAATAATGATTATAAATACATTTATTAATCTAAACTCCAGGAAAATCAGACAGGAAATATGAACTGAGTAATAGGCTTTCACTTTTAATCACATGATAAAATAAAGCAGAATTGAAAATGTATCAGTAAAATAAATCAATGAAACTAAATATTTCTGATAATACATAGTGATTCGGAAACAAGATCTGAATCTGTGCTTTAAATTATAAGTAAACCCCAATCTTCATACAGGAAGGGGAAATGTTCTAGAATGATAATTTTTGTTAGTTACTAAATGAAATTTAGTGCTTTTAAAGTATTTCCAATTGGTGTGCTCCACATACATGCACAGTACAAGCATAGGACTAATGCTGAAGCAAGAGTACAGATCCTGAAAAGAAGTAAGGTGAAGGAGATGTTTGCTATATAAGGCTTGCAAATGTCTGTAGTTTTTCTTCCAACATGTCTTTGCAATATGTCCTTCTGCATTTCAGTGTTGTTATTTAGAAACCTCTTAAAATCATTGTATAGGCAAAAAAGCTTTAGCTTTCTTTAATTCAGCTTGCTTTACTGAATTGCAGTATTCACATTAACAACCAAACACACCATAAAACATGGCTGGAGAATTAAACCTACATCATTCCTGCATCCATTTTAGCAAAGGATGATAATTAAGTTGCTCAGAATGGCTGAAAGGCAAGAATCAAAATACTGCTTGACTACCTCTGGAGGGTGAATAATTATATTGCATTAGAAACTGTGATTTGAAGTGAGAGATTGCTGCTTTCCATTCATTATGGAATTTTTTGGTTTGAGTTTGGGAAGCTTAGTTCTGACATGTCTCAGAATTTTCCTCCTTTCATTATCCTGTATTGATTCTCGTCTTCCATCTACAACGAACCAGGTGAGACTCTTGTCAGCATTTGCCTTTGTTACAAAAAACTAGTAGAGGAAAGTGATAGATAAAGTACCAGCAATCCTTTCCTTTCTTTCTTTCTTTAGTGCTGATTTAGTGCATAGACTGCAATTTCAAGCATGTGTGAGCGTGCCATTCACATCTTTTATTTGGGGAGCTGGTATTCTTGAGTTGGGGGGAAGCAGTCACTTTGTCACCCTTTTCCTTACCTGATGTTATCTCAATAGGAGTTGCTAGAATTAACTCTGCAACTGCTCTGGGACTTCTGCCCAGATGGGGATGTGTGCAGGATGTATGGGGCTGGCTGAAGAGAAGCAGAGCTCAGAGGGGAAAAAATCCTCTCTTCAGGCTACAGAGTGAGAAATTACACTATCAATTTTTTTTATTAGAGACATAAACTACATGCTTAGAATCAAACCAAGCTGAGATCTTAACCAGCAGATTTTAGTGATACGGTAGAGAGTGGGGTTCTGAAGATACTCTAAGGTATAGGCAAAAAAAAAAGATTTTTCTTCATTTTACTTTGCAATATTCTGATACAGTAAGCTTTCTATTTTCATACTTGCTTCTCCACTAGATGATAAACTCTGCTACACAGAACAAAATGATTTCTGTTGATTTAGAACTTTGCGTGGCCTTAACCTGAAGGTACTGCTGATCATACACTCTTAAAAATTGTACCTTTAGAATGGTTACATTTCATTAAAATATTTTGTTTGGGATTGTCAGTGTTTGGAATAAATGCTTTAAGATTTTCTGGCTTTTGCCTATTATAATTTCAAGAATGCTTTAAAAATGTAAGTTTTAAGCTCAAGGTATGTACTTCACTTCTGCTTATGTACTTCAGAGTGGTACATTGTAATAGACATATTTCATAGTACTCCACCATATATATATATTCAGAAAAAATAAGTATTTAAAATTACATAATTAAAATTTAATTTGAAAGCAATATTCCTTTTAAGTTATTGGCATGGCTTTTTGCAAGAAGTGGGGAGTGTTTCAGCAGCTAAAACCAGTAACCTCTCCTAAGCCAATTATGTGGCATGCCCTTAGATCATATTGCATGCAAGATCAGCTTGGCACTTTGGCTACCAATGCCATACATGTTTTAAAATAATTGTCACATTCTTCAGAAATTCACACAGCTTGTCATTATTGTGCTGTACATACAATCTGATTTCATGTTCTGCTTGCTTTTGTATGCTGTAGTCCTCCAGCAAAGCAAGCAGCAATATCAGAGAAGAGAGGAAAAAATTCCTATTGATAGTATCTGTGCACAGAGCACTCTCCCATTTCCTGAAATGGCACTAGGTTTTTGGATTACACTGGTCTTCATTGTTTAATTGTCCAGCTGTACACACTGAGTTATTTTTATTCCTGTGGACTGTAACACCCTTATCAATAGAATGGAAATAATTCTAGTTTTTTTAAAGCATCTTGAAATCTATCAACTGAAATAAGAGCCATTTGAAATAGTTAATTGTGGGAGAACAGTTAATAGCTCCTTCCCCTTCCCCTTCCCCTTCCCCTTCCCCTTCCCCTTCCCCTTCCCCTTCCCCTTCCCCTTCCCCTTCCCCTTCCCCTTCCCCTTCCCCTTCCCCTTCCCCTTCCCCCCTCCCGCCCTCCCTCCCTTCCCTCTTGTAGTATGCAGTCTGAGTCTTTGTCTTCCCTTTGAGCCTCTTCATAAATCTTGAAAGGAATAATTTCAACTCTTTAGAGCTACTGAAATTTTAATAAGATGACTTGTTCTGATAATATACTTCTCTCTCCCATTAAGAGTATATATTTCAGGTAAATTTGATTGCCTCTTTAAGCTACATACATCTTGAGAAATCTTAAAATAATTTGGATTTGTTTTGTACTGCTGTAAGTCAAATGATTTTTTTAAACCTTAAGCATAATGTGAGGCAATACAAATTGCCAACCATGGCAGTTTTTTTTTTTTTTCTTGATGTAGGTAATATTGAACCAAATCTTGGGTTCATTCTGTTTGAGAAGATTGTAGTTAGAGTTGGATTTTTTTGGTTGCCTTTTAAAGTTGAAAACATGAAAAAGGTGCTGATTGTAAAAACTATTTTCAACGAAGCAATAATGACAAAATAGAAAAGCATTAAAATGGAAAGTAAACCACTTTCCCACTATCCTGCCCATTAAAGTGAAGACTTGCCAGCCTTCCAGCCTGCTGTGGGATGTGCTGCTCTGAGCAGTGTTTCTCTCCCTTGTTGGTAACTGCATGATGTATGGTGCATGGTTTTTTTTGAGGACAGCTGACTGTCTCAGCTACCAAAGAATGAAAATGTTCTCAGAAAAACACGTTAGACTAAATGCCTATTAACTTCTTGCCGTGTGAAGATCATGAAGTTTCCATCACTGAAGATAATCAAGAACTTGATTGGACATGTCCCAGGTGACCTGTTGTAGTAGATCATCCTTGAGCAGGATGGGGTTGGATGAGGGACCTCAAGGAATTGTTCTGAAGCTCAAGGATGATGTGATTCTCTAAAATGAAATTCAGCAGAATTCACCCAAATCAGAGCATGTCTGTATGTGTTAGTTTTCTTAGGTCTCTGTATTTTTAAATGAGAAATTCTTCATGAAATTATCAAAATAATTTCCTGGATTTTTATTTTTATTCAGTTTGAGTTGTTATATCATCAGGTTAACAGTATTTAAAGTGTTACAGTTCTGTGTAGACATTTCAACATCCTCATTATTGTAATGTTCCACTGTCAAGTACACAGAATGCTTTGTTTCTTCAGAACTTCCATTAGTATCTCTTACAGCCCTGTTAAATAAGTATTGTAGTTTGAATTCACATAATCATTTTACTCAACCAGATTCACATTCAGCTAGAGGTTTGTAAGCCATTTTACTGTTGACTGGATGTCACAGTCAACATTGTCAAGAGTGACAGACACCATCATTAGCAGTGGTCCTGACAGCAACCAATACTGTTGGCATAGGAAGTGATCATGTCTGTGTCAGGCTGCTTGCCAGTCTGAAATCATTAATGGTGCTCAGAACAGCAACTCTAATGGTCTTTTCTTAAGGTGTGCATTATGGTAAGTCCTGTTGCTGTAATTCCAGTCCTCCTACCAGACCTCCTGACTGGCAGAACTTGGAACATAGTACAAATATAAGTGTTGGCCTCAAATGTTAGTTTCTTTTTAAGATAAGTGCTTTAATAATGCAAACCATTTTTGCTTTCATTATTACTGGTGTAGATTTTATTATATGAATCAAGCATATTTTAGGGGGATTTTAACTGCCCTTAGGAGCTTTCATCTGTTTGAAGTTACAGCAAGTAAAGCACTTACCACTTCTAAAACCTCATGTATAGATAAATCTTTGTTTCTGCTTCTAATATAACATGACAGGCTATGCAAGGAAAAGTCAGTGTCTGAAAACTCATAATTCAGCAGGTGATTTGGAGTGAGATTATTCTCATATACATTTTCTTGTCATCTGAACTTTCTTCTACTTAGTGCTGTTAAAAAATACTTTTAATAGGCTTGTGTACTAAAAAAAGCATCTGTAGTAAGTTGAGTGGTAATCCTTTGTATCTTCATCTTTCACCATTACGTGTTGAGAGACTGCAGGTGACTAGTTCCTGTTTTTAGAAAACAAAATTATTTCAGAATAATTGAATCACTATTTCTCACCCAAACCATAGGGCTTTAAGAAACTTCTCTGTATTAGCACTGGGAGCTGCTATATTTATGTAGGTTATTTGTTTGTGTCTTCTCCATCTCAGAAGGAGAAATGGGATTAATATATCATAGAAATAAGGAACTCCACCAGGAGACTCTACTCAGAGTTGAGTCTTTGAGTGAAGGTACCCAACTTTATTCAAGCTGAACAAACTAAGTGATACCAGAAACCTTTCTAAATTTATGTTTGACTAGACAGATAATCTAAAACAAGATAATTGTTTAACTAGGGGAAACTCCGGTCTGGTAGGTAAATCTTACTGGAGCATCTTACAAAGGATGAACTGGTCCAATGTCAGAATTTTCCTGAGCCATGCAAACTCAGGAAGTTTCCTCTCATCTCCAGGACAGTGCCTTTCCTTCCAGTCTGTCAGAGGTTTGCCTTGGAAGCCTTCCAAATTTAGATTTCTTCTGTGCCCTCCCTTTCTGATGGTCCATGGCAGGAGCTGCCAGTGCAGAGGAAACTCTGAGGAGCAAAGCAGTCTCTCATATGGCCCCAGGGAAGTAGGTAGAGCAACGCAATGGGGTGGCCTTCCTCCTCTTCTTCACTTGCTTACTTTCTGGGTTAAACACATGTAACGTAGGTACATGATAAACTGAAAACAAACTAAATAATTCTACCATCTGTTACAAGCCATCAAAACAGAAGTAGGATAAAATATGAATTCATAATAGCTTTAAAAATATAGTGCAGTTTGGAGAGTAAGCAGGTGAATGTTTATGTAACATAGCTTGCCATGGGAAAACTAAGTCATGCATTTTTGACGTGTTAATGGTTTTACAGCTTCTTAAATAGAATTGGATAAATTTATCCAGATACCATTTCAAATAGTCACTGTCATCATAGAGCTAGGGAAGGCTCTGTAGGTGCCTTTCTTCCTGCATAGATGGACAAATACAACTTGTGTAAATTGCACCATATAGGTATTGCTGCCCTCTTTTCTTTCATAAATTGGTGGGTTTAATTAATCTTTTTGTTTCTGGTCGAATTGCTTCTCTTTTGGCTGACTTCACTCCCTGTAGGAGCCATTCTGTCCAGTGGTGCAGAAAACCATGTCTGTGATAAGAAGCTTGATGAATCACGAACAGGGATAATTTATACAGAGAATTGTTCCTGTACTATACAGGAAATGCAAATGAAATGGGTCATGGGACAAGGATTTTTGTCGTGGGGCTTAGTACAGACTCACCTCCAAGACTTAGAGATCAAACATGATCTACATTGGTAGGGGAATATTGATTTTTTCAGTATATGTTTACTTCTGATAAGCTTGGCTATCTTTTAAAAAGTTTCAAAGAGACTAAGGGTGTTTATGAGCAGTGTAGTAACCAAAGTGCTGGCTATTCACCAAACTCTTCTACATTCCTTTTTTAAAATAACTGTTTTTCAGGGCAATGACTTTTATTTTTCTCTGCAATTTGCATGTGTGTGTGTGTGTGTGTGTGTGTGTAAAAAGGCATGTTGCCGAACTCTAAATTTCTTTGGATTGTTTCTAAAGAAAACACAAATTTTGGCAAAGAACAACTTCTAGAAGGTTTCCTTAGCTAAAATGTTAGGATAAATAGTGTGGATCCTGAGAGAATGAAAAAAAACATCTGTTCTTCAGGAGTGAAAGCTGTTCTTCACAATATGGGAGTTTTCTGTGGGCTTTTCCTTTCTCGTGTGAGATGTTTCTGGAATTCAGGCCATGGTTTCACAGTAGGCAAGAACAGGATAAGGAGAATTCTTGATCTTAAGTCATTGCATTAATACAAATTAATGTGGAAATTGGTTCCTTTGTATTATAGCATAATTTCAGAATCAGTAGCTTATGGAATGTACTTACTAAATAATGTCTGTCTAGTTGAATAGATTTAATTGTGCTTCACTGTGAAGGATGTAACACCCTTTGAGGATTTCTTTCTTATCAATAACATTTGTATTTAGAAATATGTATATGTGCAAAAAGATTTAAAGTAATATCCTGAACTGCTAACCTAAAATTGAGAGTGTGAATGTGGAAAAAAAAATTCATAAAGTACATCAGATGGGCTATTTATTGCATTATGATAATTAAGAACATATTTTTAATGAATTAAAAGCCATTTTGAGAAAACCAGGTGGTGCTGAAGTTGGGACTGAGTCAAGAGACATCATAATTGCAAATGAGGGAAGCAGTGATAAGTAACACAATGTGCTGTTGGTAAGAATTGTTGACCCAATCTGCTCTGTGCTCTTCAAGTTATCCATTAGATCTTCAAACTACAGCATGTGTTTCTTACAGAGCATAAACTGTTTCTTGCTTGTTAACTATTTGTTAATAAAGAATTAAGAGTCTAATAGGGTAAGACTAGAATGATGACCTTTCTCATGATTTCAAGGAAAAGCTATTTTAGTTGAACTGAAGGAATTTCCTGATTGGAAGTGGCTTGTCCTCAGTAGAGGGGTTTACAGAAGTCAAAGTTGGCCTCCAGTTCTATCAGTTCCAGCAGTAGGCTGGGAGGATGGATGCAGTGTTTGTACTCTCAGGTACATATGATGGGAGCACAGCCTTTTAGTTGTGCATAGCCCTCCTTTGTTTTTTTTGTATATTGCAGTACTTCCTGCTGCAGTCTACAGTAGAGTTCGTTCTTTTGAACTATTTTGCAAAGAAAATGCCATCCTGTTAAGCAGTTGCCTTGCAATGTACAGTCTATAAAACAGAGTTGGTGTTAATAAATGTTGCCTGTCAGCTTCGGCAGTCCTGTACTGTCAATTTTCTAGTAAACAGGAACCCAATATAAATGATACTTGGGTTATTTTCAGTTAACTCATTCATCAAAGCTAGTGAGTAGTTAACTTGAAGGTATTTTTTTTAAGTCTCTCCCAAGCAGTTAGCATTGCAAGTGTTCAGTGCTATCTTTTAGTACACTGGATGCTGGGTCCAGTACTGTTTAACCTCTTTATTAATGAACTGAACTGGAAGATAAAATCAACAGATAATACAAAATTGGAAGCCATAGCTGAAGCATAATTTGAGTGTGTTGCAATTCAGAAGGATCTGGACAGGCTGGAGAACTGGGCAGACAGAAAACTTATGAAGTTCAACAAAGGAATATATGATCTTGCACCTGGAGAGTAATAATTAAAGGTGCTGGTACAGGCTAGGGAATGAACAGTCTTCCAGAGGGGGACCTGAAAACTTCATCCTTGGAAACCTGCACTAACTGACTCCGCTTGAGCAGCAAGGTTGGACAAGAAGATCTCAAGATGTCCGTACCAACCAAAATGATTCTCCATGAGAACCAATACTTATTACACTTACTATTGAAGTGAGACATTCATGAGACAAAGAAGTAACAGAAAATGAAAGGGAGATTTTGGAGATTTTATCTTCATAAACATTTTAAATTTCCCATTTGGTAAAATGGAAGCTTTGAAGGTGATATAGGTGTATCCTACAGCCCTACCAAGAATAGGTAAGGGAATCTTAAGAAAATAATGATTTAAAAAAAATAAGTGAGAAGGAGAGTTGAAAAATTAAATGGAAAGTGGAAAAGTATAGCAAAATAAGCAATAGAGAAGAAAAAGCACAACTGAAAATCAAAGGGATAATTAATGGAGGAAGAAGATGGCAGTAGTTGGGTGCAATGTGGGAAGGAGCTGGAAAAAAGCAGCTGCCATCTCTGTCTGTGAAGGAATCATGTTGAAAACTGCTCAGTTATGTGCCATTTATGTGACTGCAGTTCCTTACTGTTGACATTTTCTGAAAAAAATTACCACTCCCAACATTTTAAAAGGTGTTATTGAAGGTTGCAAGGTTTTGAAAAAAGAATTTAAAAATAGTGGCAAAGTTTCCTGATTTATCTCAATTGACAAAGATTAATCAACTTTGAATGTGTGATCTAGGTGTGCATATTACCTGAAAAAATAATAGTCATTCACAAGTTCTTTTTTAGTCGTTTATTTACACTACAGCATCCTCTTCCACCTGGGAGCTGGAACATGCTGATTTTCCCTGGGGAGAGATTAGTAAGAAAGCTGGCCTTTAATATAAAAAATAAATAAATCAAGTTTGTAGGCGTCTCATTTAAGTTCTCTGGTTTTGTAACAGTCTCAATAGCAAAGGGCTGGAGTTTAACTCTTTAATACGTAAAGTTACCTGGATAAAGAGTAATATTCTTTTTCCCAGAGGAATCACATGCAACTTCAATGTACTCTTTCTTTAAAAATATTTTTAATAATTGATCATGCATATGTGGATCAATGTGAAGAACTGTGTATTGATGTTAATTTCAGATGAGATGATTCCTTTTTATTTTTCTTGCTTTCAGATGTGACAAATTGCCAAACTTTGTTATGCGTGTACTGATGTCATGAATACTTTTCTAGATTCCATGGGGTTTTCTTAGTGAGCTGAGGTAGATCTTTGTTAATGGGAAAACATTTAAATCATTGAGGAGAATTTAGCTTCTTACAACAACCAAGTCTGGTATGATGTAGTGCCACTGTTGGCTTCCACTTATATTTTCCATCACCAGTTTATCTCATCATCATGTATTTTCTCACTGCCAGTTGATGATGCACTGTGTGATAATACTAGGGCACTAGATTTTTCTGTGCAGAGTTGAGAAAAGTCAGAAGTTGGTAGAACACCTAATTTTTAGCTGGTATTATTACTGAAATTATTTCAATACCTTCAAAAAGAGGATGCTCAGGAAAAGCAGAACATGAGTGGTATAATATTTATTTCCACTAGCATTGCTTCTAATTTTGGAAGCAGGTCTCATAGAAGTCATTTTACAGGAAAAGAATGCAAATTATTTCCCCACTCCTCACAACTGCTCCTCTGTCATTTTTTCCCCTCCTTCCATCCTGTTTTAAAATTAGACTTCTAAGAAGTCTTTTAAAAAGCAGACACTGGGGGACATCTTCATTATATCTGCTCCTCTGCTTGCTTATTGTGCCTTGTTAGATGATTGAATTTGGGACAGCAGTTGCAAGCAATTGAATTGATGAGTTGGAGGAAAAGCTAGCAGGTGAATTCAGCGGGGTGTTCTTTTTGTGATGTAGTTTCTTGATTACCAAAAAAACAATGCATCATATTTTTTGCAGATAGTTGAACAAGATAGTAACACGAGCCCCATCTCTAACCCATTAATCTGGAGAAAATCTGAAGCTGGAAATGCGTGAATAGTGGAATGATGCTTTGCTCCTTGGGAATCTAGTTTACAGGCTAGGAGGGTTATGCAGGAGGTGGAGTTGGTAGTTTGATTATGTCTATGGTATTGACTACTCAATTTTCATAAAATTATCAATTCTACAACACTTGGGAAATAAAACCCAAAAGATCCTCTTATCTTCCAGACTGCTTTTTTATCCATCATCCCACATAAATTATTCTGGATCAAATTAATAATGTAGATATTTGATGTTTGAAAACAGAAGATGTATGCTGTGAATTAAAAAAATATGAAGGTGGTTATGTCAAAATAAGATGTTCACACAAGGGAAATTATTTTTCTTTTCAGAGGAAAGAGGACTTGCCACTGTTTTATAAATAATAAAAGGTTCTGTTTGCCAGAAATAGTCTTACGTAAGTAGGCCTAGCTATTCTGTGTTTGGAACCAGACAAATTTTTGGTTTTTAAGTTTCACCATTGTTAGTAAAAGTGGCTTCACATCTTTCCAATAGTTTGGATAGTGTAATGACATCAAACTCTAGGCACTTCTATTTGTGTTTGTGTGCACAATGAAATTAAGAAGCAATGAATGTATACAAGTAGCATCAGCGCTGTTATGAAGTGCTCTTAAAATAAGTATGCACAAGTAGAAGTGTCTGGAGATATAAAATATTCAGAGGGTTGAATTAATGACTGAGAAAGACGGTTTGATGTTTTGAAAGTTTCTTTTTAAAAAAAGAATCAATTATGTATTAATATAAAGCTGTTTGATTAGCTGTCGGCAGCGGCTGTTGTCGCTGTGCCTGGGGCGCAGGATGGCGGCTCCTCGGCGTGCACGGTCACTCAGAGGCATGAGGAGGGCATGTCCTGCTGTGCTGCAGCCCAGGGGACTCCCCTGGCATCGTGGTGCTGGCAGCCCTAAGATGGCCAGTGCCAGGATTTCTCTGGGCTGACTGCAAGAGGTGTTTTCCTGCTAGCCTAAGGCCAGCTCCAGACTCCTCCTTCACAGTGACCTCTGAAATGCATGGTGTGCATAAAGATGGAGTTGTGTGTTGCCATTTAGAAGTAGCTCCTATTAGGCAAAATTTTTTTAAATAGATTTTGGAGGAAGTAAAAATCATTACTCATCAAAAAGAAACTGTAATAGAAGATGTTCTGACATTCATTTAAAAATGCTTTTTAAGGACTTTTTCTGCAATTTCCATATCTCCCCAAGTTCATTGTAAAATAAAACCTTAGCCAAAAGAAAGTTTCCATGTGTTTTCTCTGTGTGTGAGTGTATATTTATAGCTAGTTAATGGTCTGTGTAAATAAGGACTGTATTTATTGTCTAAATGATCCATCTTGCTGATACTGCTGTGGAGCCTTATCTGTTGTTATCAGAGATGAGCTCTGGAGGCTGGATGCTCATTTTGGTGAAATTTCAGCTCCCTTTTTTTAATACATTGTTTTCTCCTTCTGGCAGAACCCAGATCACGCTAAATGGTCTCAATCAAAAATTCACGAAGTCAGTGTTAATGTGAACTTCTCTCACATAATTTTGCAAATAGTCTCCCTTTTCTTTGGTTCCTGTCTTTAAGACCAGTCCCAGAGAATGGTCTAAATATAGTCTAAGGATCATAAAGTTCTGGATTAGCAAATGCCATTAAAGTGCCTCTGAAGTTCTGATCTTTCTGGAATGTATATGTAAAATTAAAGTGTGAATTTTCTGGATTATATTTTTAAGCTTAAAAAGGGATTCTTTCTTTAGTTTGAATTTCCTCCATGGGAGCTGCCATTTTATTGATGTCATTTAGCAGAGGACCCAGTTTACAGGAGCGTGCTGAGAAGCTTTTTTTAGAGAACACAGGAAATCAGAACATTCTAAGTTGTAAGACATCCTGCTGATTTTATTTTCTAATAAAATGTTTAAAGTTTTCTGTATTAACCAAAATAGGTACCAAGTCAACACCCTGGGACTTCAGTCTTCCAGCTTTTTACTAAGACTGTGTACATGCTAGCTTAAAGAGATTGTTCAAAGCTCGCAGGATGGTTTTGATCAACCACCACTTCAAATCAGTGGGTTTTGGTACTGGCTTTTATATGACACGATAGTGTCACTGAATAATCTGACACAGTATCTTCAGAGTATGTGTGATATCAACTCCTTTTATTTGGGTAGCAGCTACTTAGTCTACTGAAGAAATAGAGGATTTCAGATTTGTCTTATTTCTAACAATATCATGGCATTTTTGTGTTAAGCTTCTTTTTTAACTACTGCTGTCCCACAGATGGTGCAGGTATTGCCCACATGCTTCTCCAGCCTTTTTCATCATTGGGTTGAGAGAACCTTTAAAATCTTTATTGGTCATTAGGCAGATCAAATACATTGACATTTATTTTGTATTCTGTAGTTGATGTGTATTGCTCTGCTGACCTTAGCTAACTTCTTCTCTATAATGAAGGCATGTAATTATCCTTCAGAATTATGATCTCGGTGTCAAGGGTCAAGTACATAAAATCCAGGAATGAACCTCTCTCTTCAAACATGTTAGAGGAAAATGGATATACTATAAGGACTGCCTACAGTAGGATAATTAGAAATTCTTCCTAAAAGTGAGGAAAGATACAGACAGTCCTTAAGGTTTTCCAGCAGTACTGGTCTCTTTGTTCATAGTTCAACTCATTTTCTCTGTGTTCTCTTCCCTTCCTCCTCCCACACAATTTTTTATAGAAGCAGGTGTTTTCAGCAGTCACAACTTAAAATCTTTAGGTTTTTTGATTGATACATACCAGCCTGGAATTTCTTTTTTAGTTGAAGATCTGCATCTGCCAGACATCCAGGGGTACTCATTTTGTGACTTCCCAAAACAGTTCAGAGTAAAAGGTGCTTTCTTTGAAATTCCTGCATGCTGTAGTGAAGAGGAAATGTCAGTCTAAAGATGGCCCTTGGGTGTGTCTCAGCAACTGATTATGAGTTAATAAAATCCTAGTTCAGAACTGTTGCAGTGACCCAAAACCCAGCTCTCCTGGTGTAGTGATGGTACCTGACACTAAGAGGTGTGAAAAAACAGCAGGTGAATTACCGCCCCCCACCCCACATTTCTCCAGGATTTCTATCCAGAAGACACCTGCAGGGTTTCTGCTTCTTCATTTCTCTTTCCTGACAAATCTTAAGCAGTGGGATCAGAAGATGATAAACAACACTTAGTTGCTAAGGGCGGTTGTGAGTCTGAGTTTAAGCTAAATAAAAGTTACATGATTATCAAATAATGTATAAATTATGCAGTTGTTTGAAATCGTAAAAATCAGGTAGCATGATTTAAACTATTTCTATTTTGACAAGAGTGGGTAATGGGAAAAAAAGGATCATAATCATAATCATATTACCTGAGATGTATTTTGGTTCATTGTTGTGAAAACATGAGTATCTGCTAAAAAGTAAGTGAGAAACTTAGCACAAAGTATATTATATATTCTTATATATTATATAGAAATATTATATGTTTCTTGGTTATTAATTTCTAAGATTCAGTCCATAGTTCTGATTCAGGAGGGTGATGTGGGAAAAAATGGTATGTAGGGAAATTACAGAAATTTTAGAGGTCATGTCAGGAAATGCTTTGTGGAGCAATCTCATTAATATTCTCTTGTCTTTCTGGATAAATGTTGATTTCTTAAATTAATTTTTTAGGGTGTATAATGCTTTTAGTCAGTCTAGTAAAATATTTTTTTTTTTTACTTTGGAAAAGAGAGAACTGTCTTCAAGTACTGTGTTTCTTTGGCTCGTTTCTTAGCTGCTAAATGCTTCCTCTCTATGTACAACTTTTTGAAGATCAGCAATGAAAATACTAATAAACCATGAGACTGTTGCTGCCAGTCTAATGTAATTCCCTTTGTAGTGAAGGCAGAACAGAAGCAGAAAAGTGCAGCCAATTCTCCACAGGACGGAGAGAATGTTTATATCCTGGCTTCAGTAAAATGGAAAAAATTATGGAATGGAATTATGGAATTAACTGATTTTCTGACAAAACTACCGTGTCTTACTGAAATTCCATTACTTGAAAATACATAGGAATTGATCACAGTGGAGAGACTAGACATGGAGCATTCCTCTGAATATGCAAAAGTGCAAGTGGCTAAGTTAGCCAGAAGATGCATATATGGATAAAATGCATTCTGCACACACAGATGTGGATTAACCGCATCCGAGCCACTGGAAGATGTCTTGTTGCTATGCATTAACAGAAAATATCTTTAAAGCCGGCTTATCCAACTTCAGAGGGATGGCTTTGGCATTGGAGAAAACTTGTTTGGCAACAAATGTAATCCATCAAACTGAATGGGATCTTGTTTAGATGAGAGGGACAATCCTTTTCCTTGGTCCAGTGGGCTTTTCAAATGCTGTTGGTTGATGAAATGTTAATATGTATGCTAATTTTATCAATAGGATCTTAAAGTCTCTAGTGGTGTGTGAAAATGTCAGTTTCTGGACCCCAGGTCAGATAAAACCTGTGCAAAGTATGGAATTGATCTGAAATTTTGCTAGATGTAGAACATACTTTAGAAATCATGTAAAGAATTTTTTTGCAGTGGTTCTTACAAATCTTGGTAGAGATGCAGAACATATTTTAGAAATCACGTAAGGAATTTTTTTGCAGTGGCTCTTGCAAATCTTGGTACAGATGCAGCTAAGGTTCTGGAGGAAGCCTGTAGGTGTAGGTGTAACAAGATTGCTTTTTATCGTCTGGCAATCAGGAGTCATCCCTGATGGCTGGGAAAATGTAAGTGTTACACCTATGTAGAAGAAGAACAACACATAGAGGATTGTTGGTCTCTCTACAGTATCAGGGAAGATTATGGAACAAATTATTCTAGAACTCATTTCTGAGCACGTGAGAGACGAGAAGGTGTTGACAATAGCTAGCATGGCTTTACTAATGACAAATCATACCTGACCAACATAATTGCATTAGGGACTTGCTAAATTTTCTCCTCTTCCACTGGTAAATGAGCACAACTTGAAGTTATAAATTTAGCTGTAAATAAAATAATGATAAGCAGTTCTTTGTGGGTATGCAGGGAATAGACTCCTTACCAGAGTGTGCTTTAGGAGAACTCAGCTGGTAGCTATGGACAACTTGCAGATGATGATTTCATAGCATGGTATTAAGTATTTTTTATTTGTGAAGATATAGCTCAAACTTCTAGTGTTTAAAAGCATATGGATGTTGTTGAAATGTACTTCAGCAAGTAGTATGTTTAGCAAGTGGTGGTATCCCAGTAAACAACTTGAGGACTGGTGAGTGCTGGTTGGATTGCTACATTCTGCGGTTGGTGGTCCACATCCAAAATACAATTCACAACTGGCTACTAGTGCTATCCCTCAGGAGTTGAAGATGGGGAAAAATGCTGTTTTATGGAACATCTGTCATTACTGCAGACTTACCTGGCAATCACTGGATTATTGGCTGAGCTTGGCTACCATCACCAAACCAGTTTGGATCCCCCCGTTTGGGCTCAGGGCACCACCGAGGCTGCCGTGCCTGCCCGCCTTGTTGTCTTGCTCAGTGGCTGGCTCCCCTTGCTTTGCAGAGGTATCTTGCTGCTTGCAGACAGCAGTGCATCTCCAAACACCATGCTGTCCTAAGCAGGGTGGTGGACTAGATGAAGCCCAGAACCCCTTACAGCCTACATTTTTTTTTTTTAATTCTGTGAAATGTGGCTGTGCTCCAGCTTGCCTTTCTTACAGTAGTCACATTGCTTTAAATCATATTGACTGCTTTGTGAGGCCTTAGTTGTTGGTATTTAGTTATTTTTTGTTAAAATAGATATAGATTATCAGTCAGCCATTTACTGAGATAAAATGAACAAGGTGAGCTTCATTCTACTTTCTCTCATATGGACAGAGAGAGGGCAAATGGCTGGGGGCTTTTCCACAGAGTTCAATGGAGATGCCTAGAGGAGTTCTGAAGGGACAACCTCCACTCTGCCAGAGCTGCAATGACAATGGTGTGCAAACTGTGGTGGGCAGGCATCTCTGTCATGATTGCTGCATGTCTCAGTACAGCTTCGTTTCCACACCCCCTGTCTCCTAGTGTGGCAGAGGGACAAGCGAGGTTTGCCGTACATGTCTTACACCTTGTGATGGGGTGATGTTTGTGCGGCTGCCCCGAGGGATTAGCTGCCAACAGAGGAGGCACTGTGTGTTTCTGTTCAGCTGTTAACTGTGCTCCACACTGGGAGAGGGTGAGAAAGAATGTGTGCTTCGTAGCCTGCTTCCAACAGCTTGGTCTCCCTTACAGCAGCTCAGAGGAAAGGTGCCTGCAGCCAAGTAGGTGTTTCCCTAATATCAAAGTCACATTATCTGGGCGTGGCACAGCTGGTCCGTGATTGCCGCTGGAAGCCAGGAATACCCAGACTGAAAGTGACTGTGACACCTTTGCACCCTGCTAGCTCTGCAGCTGGGGGATTGGGGCAGCACCCTCTGCTTGCCCCTCCTGGAACTGGTTACACTGGTTTGTGCTGGAAACAAAAGCAGATGTGGCAAGATGTTTATAGCTGGTTTACTGCTGGCACTAGCCATGCCAGGCAGCATAGAATCATCCTGTGTTTTGCTGTTACCTTAATTCTGCTCGTACACTGTGCTAATTATAATGCTGATATGATCTAATTTGAAAAAAAAAAAAAAAAACCAAACCAGCAGTCACCACTCCCTGCACTGCCTGATTGATTCTAAAGCCATGAAACAGTGAAAGCTGGGCAGGCTTAGCAACTCTGGAGGATCCCTGCTGCAAACTCTGACACATACTTCGTGAATCCTGGGCAGAGAATATCTAAGAATAAACTTAGTTTGTAATTATGAATATTGTCAATAAAATGTCAATATTAAAAAGTATGCTTTCCAGATAGTTTATATGAATACGTAGATGTGCATGTGATGGTCTGTTCATGAATTAGCAGCTGCAGGTATTTTTGGGGGAAGATGGCTGTGCAGTCATTTTTGTATTTGAAGCTTTTCTGAGTGGGGAGTCACTTGATTTGTACTATGCTTTGTAATTCCAAATCTGCCACTAAAACCCAATGTGATTTTAATGGTTTTTAATCTACATTTGAATATCACATGCTTATTTGTTTTCACCAGAGATTTGCTATTGATTGAATTCTTAAATGGTGTCCCTGCTGGCAGAATTGCTTCCTACTAGTTAGCATCTGTCTGTGGATCAGGGGCTCTGGGTTCATATCCTTACTTTCATTGACACAAATAGGATGGCTTAGCACATCTTTCTTTTTTTGTCTCTCCGTCTTTATTTGTAGTTCTCCACCTCCTTAAATCCTTCTGTCTTTTCTCTTTCTTCTTTTCCTCTGAACTTCTCACATAGTGAAGCTAACAGAGGAGGGTGTGTGGGATGAGGAGTAGAAAAGGGGGAGAGAAAGTGAGAGGGAGAGTGAGGGAGACAAAAGGGAGAATGTGAGAGGTGAGGAGGAGGTGGTAATGAAGGTGGAAATAGAACAAAGAAGGAGGGGGGAGCGGGTGAGTGGAAAGGGGAATTAAATAAGGAGGGCATGAGAGGGGGTGAGACTCTGCTTCTAAATTTTTAGACCGAAGATATGGCAGTCTTTTTTTTCCTGCTTACAGTAGGAATAATCAGAGCAAATGTTGGTCCTGAACCTCTTCTGTCAGACAGTTAATTTTCCAAAGCCCTGAATGTATCACTTTATTTTATTCTTACCTGCATATGTACAAATAGCCTGTAGTATTAAGTGTGGCTGCTCACTGGTCAGTCTGGGGAAGTGGCTGCAGGGACGTTTACTCTCCCAGTTGTTGTATGGACAATTTCTTTGGCATAAAGATCGAGACTGAGCAAAATGAATCTAAGAGTCTTTGTGTTCTAGTTGCCTAACCATGGATCTGCTCTTATTAGCTGAGGTTTAACTTTTGAAGATTCTTTCAATCATTGCCTGCTGGAAGCAAGTTTTGTGGCCTGCATAGAATAGCTGGAAACAACTTCCCTTCTCATCTACTGTATTAAATAGTCCGCCTTTTCTTTCACTTTGAGTATTTTCCACACTGTCCCTTTTCTCTGGTATGAAAAAGTTGAAGGAAATCAGTTTCACCCACCAAGACTCTAGAGATGATGGATGGCTATACACAGACTGTTCTTTCTGTTTAAGACCAGATCTTTTTGGTCTTTTGGTCAGGAAGGCTTAGCTCTGTTAACTGTGGTTGTGAAGAAGTATAGAGATGCTGGACAGTAATTTGCAGAGTGACTCTGCCTGTCATTGCTGAGACATCTTCATTTTCCATTTCTTCGTTCTGTATTGTGCAGTAACGGGGACGTTCAGCTCATCATTTACTGCTTATACTCTGTCCATTAATAGAAACTGTTGATTTCATTTGCTTGTAGTGAGAATTTATTGAATATGTGCACCAAACAGTTACTCACCAGCAGCCTTCCCTATGCAACTTTATGGTACTGAGCAATTACAAATTAAAATGGAAAGTGTGCTTTGGTGCTTTGCTTTTCTGTACTTGCAATGATGTCTGGGGAAATACTGCAATGGAGAAATTCCATGTTGAGGTAATTCTAGAAATCATATTCACATTAGAAATCCCCAAACCATACTTTATTTTAAAATGTTTTAATGAGCTACCATATTCAGAACATTAATCTGTCAAAGAGAAGTGCATGGGAATACATTTCAAACCCCAGAGTCGAATTGAGGGAAAGTGTTGGAGATGACATCCTAAGTTTTCATGATGGAAGGTATGGGTTTGTTCTGTCATACCTTTCTCTGTATTAACTTGCAGTGGGAAGCCACTGTGGACTTTATTGTGGTGTAATAAGAATGAAAGAAAATCTGAAATAGGGGAATGATTGTGTTATTCTTTAGCAATCATAGAAATGTCTTGATTTTATACGTCTATCGTGAGTTGACCTTGTGTGTGAATCAGGCACCCACCAAAGTCTCCCTATCATTCCCTTCCGCATCTGGACAGTGGAGGGAAAATATAATGAAGGGTTTATGGCTTGAGATAAGTACCAGAAGAAATCACTCACCAAATACCATCGTGAGAAAAATGGGCTCTAATTTGAGATATTAATTGAAGTTATTACTAACAAAATCAGAACAGGATAATGAGAAGTAAAATAAGACCTTAAAAACACCTTTTCCCCACCCCTCCTTTTCATCTCTACCTCCTCCCCTCAGTGGTGCAGGGAGGCAGGGAATAGGAATTTGGTCAGTTTACCACAGGTTGTTCCTGCTGCTGCGCATGGAGATGAGTCCTTACCTGCTCCATGGGGTTCCTCCCATGGGAGGCAGTTCTCCACATACTCCAACATGTGTCACTCTTCCTCAGACTGCAGTCCTTCAGACACAGTCAGCTTGTGCTTTCCCCACAGGGTCACAAGTCCTAGCAGGAAACCTGCTCTGGTGTGGGCTCCTCTCTCCATCGGTGTGCAAGACCCTGCTCCAGCACAGGTCTGCCATGGGGTCAGAGCCTCCTCTCAGGCATCCACCTGCTCCAGTGTGGGTCTGCTCCAAGGCTGCAGGTGGATCTCTGCATCCCCATGGCTCTCCCTGAGGGGCACAGCTGCATCACCATGGGCTGCACCACAGGCTGCAGGGGAATCTTAGCTTTGACACCTGGAGCATCTCCTGCCCCTCCTTCTCCAGTGACCTGGGGGTCTGCAAAGCTTTCCTCTCACAGGTTCTCACCCCACTCTTCTCTGCAGTTACAACTGTGTAATTTTTTTTTTCCTTAGGTATATATTATCACATCTGTCTTAGATCCGGCTGGAATTGGCTCTGCCAGACTTGTAGCAAGCTTCTAGCAGCTCCTCACTAAAGGCACCCCTGTAGCCTCCCCCCGCCACCCTGCCACTACCAAAACCTGGCCATGCAAACCCAACACAACTTCTTTGGAAGTTGTAAAAGGAACTTGTGAACTACCTCTAGTGTTTTCTCTTCATGAATAGAAGCACAAGACTGGGAAAAGAGTTGAATAAAAGGCATGCCTGTCATTTAATCCATTACGTTTTCAAGCAAATCTAGTTTCATCTTCCTTTCTTTTAATGATACTCTTCAAACCACTTGCTGCAGTGTTTTGTTTTTTTTTTTTCCCGTAGAAATCATAAATTCTGAACTATGGCTTCTCTCAGGGTAGGGACTGTGTGTGGGTAATGGCATCTTTTTGGTTTCTGACTATATTTTTTGGTAGTAACTTGTAACACTACAATCCTGTGGTGTGTTCGGAATGGCATTTCAGTTCAAAAATACCACATACTGGACAGTATTGAACAGCTGAGAAGTTGCTCTCTGAATGTTTACAATGAAGAAAAGCAAGAGAAAGGATAAAAGGTCTGTTTTCAAGCTGTAATTTTAGGCAATGATATTAAGAAGAGATAATTTTAGAAAAAAAAGTGTTAAAAAGCTCTGTGAGAGAATGAAAAAGAAATCCAAGTATTGCTCTTTTAAACTGGGTTATTTTAAGTTCTTTAAATAAACCTATTACAGAATGGCAGTCTGGGAAAGGCAGAGGATTTGCATGATCCTGTAGGTCTCATCCTGATGGTTTGTATGGCTCTGGATGACTTTGTGTGACTCTGGATTCTCACCTTGTGTGAAGACAAGAAATAAAAGATTAGTAAAGCAGCAGGACCCACCAAGAGAGAAGATGAATGCATGCATAACAAACATGCAGCAAAGACCAATAAAGTATTCAAATTCCTAAGTTCAGCTTCTACTAAGTAGGCATTGCTTCACCAAAATTCTAGGCACCTGTTCTTGAAGTTCCACTTATATCCATATAGGTGATATATCCATCTAATTCCTCATATAAGAGATGGAGAAGAGAATTTCAGAAAATTACCTACTCTGACTGATACCTTCCTCTTAACTGTTGAGGAAGGTAGGCATTTTTGGCTTTGTATATTCTTGTATAATAAAAGAAATTAAATCATATTTAGTTGAAAGATTCTGAGACAAGTCTAGGCATTGTCAGTCTCCCAGTAGAGAGAAAGAATACATTATTTTTAAAAATCCGAAGAAAATTAATGATGTCATAAAAATGACAAATAGAGCTAAATTTAAGTGATTAATGCAGCACATAAACCCCCTGCCTCCTTATTTTTTTGAGTTTTGGTATCTTGCTTACTGCATTTTGCTGGTCCACTCTCCTGCTTTTAAACTCCATCTAGCTAATCATGTGCAGCTTCTTACCTCATTTTAGATGAGTCTCCAACATGCATTTCTATTTGGGTCAGTCCCTTTTACCTTTAAATCAGTAAAAATTCTTTACTGCAAGCTAAATTCTAAGGAATAAAACCTCACTTATCAACTCTCTTGTGTCCACCTTTTCACCTCCCACTCCATCCAGTGCTACAGTCAGTTTTGTAGGCACCTCTTGTTCTTCTTGTACCTACAAGACACAATTTGTATTAGTGTGACTCAGCATCAAACCGAAAACCTACTATTCTTACCATCCTCCTCTTGACTATGAGCAGACCTGCCACCTCTTCACCCCCAGCTTTTAATATACTTAGCTCTATGGTTAAGCATGAAGATACTAGCTGTGTGCTAGGCTGTGGATTCCTTGATCTAGTTGTGCTGGAGAAATAATTAAGGGTCATGATAAGACCTCTTAAGTAACATTCTTGGGTTTGGCTTTGGATCCTTTGTGAACTTGAGAAAACTACTGTAATTTCAAATCCCTAGCATATGCTAACATACTGAGAATGCATGGGGTGAAAGATCTTGAAGAGCAAAATTCACATGCATTTGTAATTCAGGAAATGGTGAGATCCCTGCTTCTCATCTGAAACAGGTATTTTATTAGTTTTGACGTCTTTGCATACTTTTACTTTTCTTATATCCCAAGAAAAAAAAAATTTCATCTGCAGATTGAGGGTGTAAGACCTCAAATGAGGGAACAGTAAAGCATTTCACCAAGAGTGGGATGTGTAATTGTCTGGTTTGTCCTAATGGAGCCAGATCTGGTCAGAATGGTTTTACTCATTTATATGATCAAGTGCTTGAACAATGTTGGATATGCAGATGTTCTATACATATGTTGCATGAAATTTTTACATACAACATCCCAAGAGACACTGTAAGCACATGGAATTTATTGTGCAGAAAGCAACAGATGTATTTTAGTTTCATTAACTCAATATATGAAACACATCAGACTGAAGAATTATTTCAGCATGTAAACCACAGTCCTTTATTATTAAGCATTATTATTAACTTTGAGGATGGCATGATATATGATTGTTATTAAAGCAGAAGCAAACAAGTTAATATTTAGATTGAGTGTGGATTTGTGCCTTATAAATGTAAATTTAGGTTATTTAAAAAAAAATAACAAATTTGAGAACAGACACTGTTTAGATTGGAGTTACACAAATGCTGTTACTGTGGTTCCTCATTTCTGAAGTGTGGATGAGATTTTTTAATAAGTGCTGTTACAATTTAATTGTCTGAATTAAGTCATCCTGCTAGGTAGGCTCTTCCTTTTCAAAAGAGGATGTCTTGTTTTCTTTTTTTGGTGCTTGTTTTTATTTGTTTGTTTTTTTCTGTTTTGTTTGGGTCTTTTGGTTTTTCAGAGGAGGGGAGAAAGGAGTTATGTCTTTATGTGCATGGGAGAGGTGTTTGGGTTTTTTTCCCAGAAAAAGTGTCTTTCTGGAAAAGTGTAACAGGCTTCTGTTTTTTCTTGTTATTTTGACTGCTAGACAGTTGTTTTCAGAACTAAAACTAAAGCAGCTCAGGCAGGGCCAGAGCAATCAAAAGCAGAATTTTGCTTTAGTGTGAGACAATTACACTATAGACTCCACTAGGGGCAGGATTCATCTGCCTGACTGCGGGAATGTTGTGCATCCATTTGAGATGCTATTTGGGACTTTTTTTGGGAACATCTATGTTGAAGGGGCTTATCGTTTTAAGGTGCAGAGTTAAGCAGCTATTGTTTAGTTTGTTTATACAGTCGCCAGTCTCTAAAAAAACTATTTTAATTGACTGTGTCTCTGAAGAATCTGGTGTGTTTCGGACTTTGCTGCACTGTCAGATCTAGAAACAGAAAATTTCTTACTTATTAATCCTCTTGACTTCATCATTTCAGCTAATGAATAAGAAAGGAATTTAAAAAAATAGAGGGATATTGGCTTGCCGTAGTGGAAGCCTGCTAGTGCAGCTAGTGTTTCCCAAATAGAGAAGAAGAAAATTGAACAGCAGAGCATATTTTGTAAATATTGTATATTTAGAAGATTCTGAAAGTGCTAAAAATGAATAAGTGGCAAAAATTGTCTGACACTGTACTTTTTTTTTTTTTTCTTTTTTCCCAAGAGCAGTATGTGTATTGTCATCAACTCCCTTTTTGTTTTCAGCATCTGCAAAAATTTAATCTGAAAATTTTTGGTCTCCCAACTCCTGTCACTCTAAGTCTGTCTTTTTGTGTGAATTCATATTTGCTCTCCTTACAAATAAAATGCAAATCATATCCTTGCCAGAGCTAAACACTTACCTAAGTAAAATCACAATAAATATTTGAAGGTTAAAACTGAGATTCACTTAAAGAAAATCGCAGAATGCCACATTATTGTTTGGAGGTCTAAAACTTTATATAAAAATGTCGGAATTTCAACTCATAGAAATATCTTTTTTCTGAATTCAGCTTTTTTAGATGTTTTTTTAGTCGTTTTAGTTCACAGAAGATGGCAAGAATAATTGAAGGGCAAGATACTCAGGGTTTCTTTTCTTCATGGTGACATGCTGGATTTTGTAGGAGTTGACTGTGTGTGGGTTAGGATGAAGGACTGAGCATGTTGGAGAAGGCTCCAGCAGTGGCACGGTGATCCCTGCCAGGGAAGGGAAGGGAAGGGAAGGGAAGGGAAGGGAAGGGAAGGGAAGGGAAGGGAAGGGAAGGGAAGGGAAGGGAAGGGAAGGGAAGGGAAGGGAAGGGAAGGGAAGGGAAGGGAAGGGAAGGGAAGGGAAGGGAAGGGAAGGGAAGGGAAGGGAAGGGAAGGGAAGGGAAGGGAAGGGAAGGGAAGGGAAGGGAAGGGAAGGGAAGGGAAGGGAAGGGAAGGGAAGGGAAGGGAAGGGAAGGGAAGGGAAGGGAAGGGAAGGGAAGGGAAGGGAAGGGAAGGTTTGCCGATGGTGGAGCGGAGCTGACGAGGGGCCGCAGCCTCTCCCTGCTGGAGAGCGCGCCAGGGGAAGCGGAACAGCTATTCATAGCCTGGCAGAGATGGCACCACCAGCAATAAACAAGAGTGTTCCACTTCAGTCAAGAATTCAAAAGGCTTCTCATGAACTTAATTAAGAACTTTTCTGACAGCGGGGATATACTAATTGTCTGTCGCAACCTCCAAGAAGGAAATCAAAGGAACTCTGCTGAAATTCAGGATTTGCAAGGAATCGACTTTTCTACCTGCCAACATCTGAAAGCTAAAAATAGGAAGCAGTGTGAAGAAAGGGTTTCAAAATTGTTTCTAAGGAATTTCCAAGCTGAAGAGTTTGGGCTTTAGCTAAGGAGCATTAGTAGAAGAAAATAAGGATAGAACACAGTGAAGTATTTTGCTACAATTAATAGATGTATTTTTTTAGTGAAAGTAAGATGTCTTATTTGTTTAAATTCTACTGTGATTCACATTATCTAGAGTTTTTGACAGGAGGGGGGTTAGAATAGTCACGTGAGAAGACTGAGACTTCTTTCTTAAGAAGGGACAGTGGATTTTTTTTTTTTTTTTCATGAAAATAAGCTATTTTTTTGACTTACAGAATTTTTCAGTAGTACAAATGATCACAGGAAAAGCATACGCCTGACTGGCCAAGAAAATTATGGTGGCTTTTTCCCCATAAGAAATTATCATCACTTTTCATTCTGCATTTTTCATTTTTATTTTAATTTTCATTAAATTCTTATGTAGGACTCTTCATCTGTAAATCCTTTAAAAAATTTCAGTTGTGCTTACTGAGAATATAAAATATTTTATGTGAAGAAAAGCTTTCATGCAATTCTTTGTAGACACTACAAAGCAGAAAATAGGGCAATATTTTTTGGTTTTTTCAGAGATGAAAATACTGATGTAAGACTTTGAAACTTTAATTTGTTTGCATTCAATAGTATCCTGTCAGATTTAATATGGAATATCTTCTAGGGAATGTGGTATTTCAACTGGCTAACTGATATTTACCTTAGGAATGATGCTGCACCAACTGCCTTTATTCATCTTTATTCATCTTTGTTCCTTATAAACACAAACTGTTTAAAATTATAGGGTATGAAATACAGGGAATTGGTAAGAGTTAGCAAATTAATAATTTTGGAATACATTTTAGACAGAAGATACCCTAATAAAGATGCTGGCCCTTTTTTAGATGTACAAAAATTTATTAAATTTTTCTTTTTGTACTTAGGGAAAAATGGAAAAGTGTGTTTACATCCTGTGCGGACAAGAAGTCATTTCTGACTTTGATAGTAACAGAACAAAACTTGAGACATCCCTGCCTCTGATAAATATTTTAAAATAAATAGGCCTGAATTATTTGTGCACAAGTAGACTGAAGACTTGGCTGCAGAAGTCTCTGGCTGGCTGATGATCTGTTTTCCTTTGTTAAATTTTGGGAATTAGGAAAATTCTGTAAATTTATTGGACTTCTGACACAGAGGCAGTATTCAGAAGGGGCACATGGCTAACCATGGAAGCTGTTGGACCATTAAGGCTAGCATTCATCCTTGGCATTTGTAATACAGCATTTGGAAAAAGGATAAAGGAAGGACACAATTCTTAGGGCATTGTATTTTTAAACCTTGTTGAAAGGTCACAAAAGGTTCAGTTAAGAGCTACAATAATGTTTCAGATGCTGTAGAAGCTACTTTGCAGTGGAGGATTTAGAGATTTCAATCTCCTTAGTTTATCACACAGGAGATCAAAAGGTGACTTAATTATAAAGTGTAAACGCTTTCATACATGCACAGTATTCACCACTAAAAGCTTTTTAATCTAGTGGTGAAAGGCAGAATAAGCACTGAGGGATGAGAGTTGAAGTGACTGTCCTTGGAAGCAGGGCATGCATTTTTAATGGTGAGTGTGATTCACCTAGTAGGTGTTGATCTCTCAGTATTCTCCAAACAAGACTTGCTTTTTGTCTTAAAGTTAATGCATTAAACAGCATCAGATCGCATCAACACAGTGTTACACACTTCCTGAACTCCAGGAATTCGATAGTTTATTTGTTTTAGATTTGTTTTTCTTATATTTTTATTTTTTTAAATTTTTTTTTTAATTCCCCTAGAAGAGACAGTTTTATTACATAAGCTAGAACTAAAGCTTTTGATGTCACCATGTTGCAAAAATGTTAATGAGCTCATATTGTAGATCTTCGTAACTCAGGAACAGGTTTCCTGAAAGCACAAATTGATGTTTTATCGTCTAGTTAAGACAACTTACCTAAACTTAAAACTTTATTATATTTAATTGTAGGTGATGATAATATTTCCAACATAATGGTTGCAACTACTCCACTATTTCTCAGTCAACACATACCACCAACCATAGATCCTGGTAATCAACTAGGTGTGACACAATGTGTGTAAAATCATGCTTCCACACTCCAGGCTAAAGTCAGGCTCCTAAGAATGTAATAGTTTGGCTGAGGAATCCATATCAAATACCAAATAATCGCCCAGGTGACTAGATCTAACAAAGTTACATAAAATTGGGTACCTAATGGATTTTGTTTCAAATTTCTCATCTAGGGATATTATCATTTGCGTTCCTAACACTCTGCCTTCTTCCAGTTTTCCTCATATATATATTTTGGTCTTCTAATGACCTGTGACGTAATTCAATTACAATAGCAGTGGCAGTGAGCACAGGCAGAAAATCTAGTACACACAAAAAATCTCATTCAACTCAGTCGTCATCACAGAAAAATAGATCTCGTCTGTTCTTCAGTGTACTATATCCTAAGTCACCTCTTCCTAAAGTGCTGGAAGTGGCATTTCACATGGTGCAATGCTAGCAAGAAGGTTTTTGAATATACACATATTATTGGTCATACCAGGATATTATTTTGATAATCTTGGCAATGTATTTAGAGACAAAAAAGGTGAGAGTTGCTGCTACTGAGACATACCTACTCCTTGTTTGTTTTCAGGTAGGAAAATTGCTGCCTTTCATCAGCCAAGTCAGATTTTTTGTGCCATCATTACATAAAACAATTTTTTCTGGCAAGTTGTACCTAGCTTCCTACTTTTTGGGAAGCTGGCACGTGTGAGGCCACATCAGTGACATGGTTGGATGATGTCAGTGTTCTGGGTCCAGCTCACCTCTTTGCTGTCCTGGCCATAGACCAAAGCGTGGTGCAATGCACAGATGGCTTGGTAGGTGATTTTCTTTGAAACATGAAAAAACTCTCAGTATTGGTACTATTGGCCAGTTCCAGGAATTTTCTTGAAGCCTCCAGATTTTCACTTCTACTTCAGAAATGTACTGTGGCTGTTCAGATTATAGCTGACAGAAAGAAATTTTTAGTTGTTCCACTTAGGTGAAGAGAGCTGATAAGAAATCATCATCCATTTTGAAGGATCTCACTCTAGATACCCATACAGCTTCACTCTTCATCATTCTGTTCAGCTGTTGGAGAATATGGTACAATGTGCTGGATAAAAATGTCCCTTGAGCACTCTTGACACACAGCTTTGGATTTTAAATTACGTACCCCATGTAAAGGGAGGGAGTGCCTTTTAAAATGTGGACAAGAACAAGACTGCAAAATAGTGGTTGTATTCTGTGACTCTTCCATGTTGTGAAAAATCTGTGAATTTGGCAGAAGGGCGAGTCAGTGTCATCAAACGACAAGAGCTTTGCATAGAGACTGCTTGCTCAAGCAATATGAAAGCCTGATGTAAAAGACTGATTTTCTTCCTTTACATCTAGCTCCATCTGGAAATCCATTTTTAGGTTAAGAAAATACTGAGTTATGACAGGAACTAAATCTTTACAGCGTTGGCTCTGCAAAGGGTTAGCCAAGGGAAATGAAATACCTTTTCCTACTACAGAGTAAGTAAGAGACTGATGGTATGGTTAGATCCAAGTGCTCTGAAACAAATTCTGACTTGGTCACTTGAAAACTTTCAGTGCTTTGTCTCTGGACACAGTTACACTGGAATATCAGATTCAGATTTGTACCTGGAGACTTCTGTGGGACTGAACCAAATCTTCTGAAGGTCTGAGCTTATGGCATGTGATGGTTCAGCAGCCAGTGGACCCTGTGGTGGTCCAAAATGATAAAGGAGCCTGAATCTCTGTGACTGCACACTGCTTAAAGGGCTGTTGTGAGAACCACTATGGAACAGCAGGAAAATACTAACCAAGGAAAACCTTTGGAGAAATGTCTCTCTGCCAAATTTACATGTACTTTGAGTAGCAGGCAGAATCATAAAACAGGTTAGTAGACTTTGTGCAGTGTTTCCCAAGGGACACTCACTCCTGTTATTTAAGACATTATTGGTTTAAAATGAGCCTTAGGGGTTTTCTGCTAGGACTGAAATGGTAAATAGGTTGGCAGAAGCTTTTCTTCTCTTAAAATCATGCCTATGATGAGTATGACTCCTCAGGAGAGAACTGCAGTGGGTCTGCTGGATGTGATGAATGAGCACGTGGTTACTGAAGCATCCCTCTTGATGTCCTCCTGCTATGTTGTCCAAATGGCATTTTTCCAATATACATTATTATAGAAATAAAATCCATATTTTGAAATACTAGCAGTACTGAACTGTGTGGACTGAAATTTTTTATGGCAATGTCTTTTCATGAGAGTTTGGGCATAAATAGTTGGCTTGGGAATCAATCAAAGTGATGATAGATACAGGAAGGAAAGGAGAATAAAACCTGAAATTGAATGTCATATTTTTCTGTAGGCCTTGCTGTGGAAATTTAGATCAAAGAAAAAAATAGTTTTCACAAATTTTGGACTTACACTTTCTACTCAACAGCTTCATCAGGTGAGACAGTTTTGCAGCAATTTTTTTTGATAATACGGTTTATTTCTGATCTTGTACAGTCTCAGTGAGCATCAAAAAGCAAGTATGCTCATCACAAAAGAGGCTCTATTTTTCTACTGAGAATAATTTCAAATTCAAGACAATTTTCTTAAAACAGTTATGAGCAGTGATATTCTGGAGGAAAAGCAGGCATTAAAAATGTGGAGAAAAATGCTATTGGTTTTCTTTCACAAATAATATTCTTGAGAACATTTAACTTCAATAGGGAGTACATTAAAAGAAGAAATTAAAGTAAATCATAAATATAAAGAGCCTTGGCATTTTTAATTTTACCATGTGCTATGCTTAAAACATAAAATAAACCAGTTAATGTTCTCCTTTTCTAATTTTCTAATTCACTAAAATGCCATATGCTTTTCATTTGTGTTTACTTTGGCATCCAGAAGAATGAAGAGAATTAAGTAATGCTGAAGACAAGCTTAATCATTATCTTGTGTTCAAGCACTTTGATGGTATATTTAAAATAGATGTGTGAGCCTTTTTTGTTCCTTGTAATATGGAAATTATAAAGGAAGGTGAACAGGATGATAAATTAGAGAAGCTCTCAGCAAGGCTGTTAAATTATTTTTAGGTAGAAGACATACTGTACACACTGAGCATCAGCTGAATAAAATTAATTTGAAATGTTATCACTGTTGATCTTGCAGTCCTATTGTATTTTTTTTTTCAGTTCTGCATCTTGCTGGCTCCTATCACACCCCTCACTGTGAGATCTTTTCCTGTTTTGCACATGTCCTGTTTGTTACCACCATATGGTAGTTAGAATTTCAGTAGCTTTGCTCTGTTTACAGACCACTGTGCTTTGTCATATTTTTGCTACTCACCCTGTATTGCCATCTGATACCTATCATCTGTTTAACACATTGGATGCCAAAAATACTCAATTTCTTTTTTTTTTTTTTTTTTTCCCAAATGCATGTATGAGGAAGACTGTTTCAGAATGCTGTTTTGATAAGCATTGCTCCCAAGTAATTTCCTGTTAATGTTGAACCAGGACCCATACCTCTCAACTTCCCAAACTTTTTACCAGGTGCCAGCTGACTGAAGGGATATATTTCAGCACCCAGGATTTTTTTTTTTTTTTTCCTTCTGTGCATTGTACTATTTGTAGCAGTCAATAGGATGTTTAAACATCTTTTCCCACTGTGTGACTATAGCAAAACCAATATTGTCAGAGTATAGCAGGGTCTATTCTTACCCTAGTTGCTAATTGCAATTTAGATAGGGTTGCATTAAGGAACTGTTTTTTAAATTGGTTCAATTGGATAAATGAGCTTCTTTTTCACTTTCTTTCTCATGTGTTGCTTCAATAATATGTCTTTTGTTTTATAGTTCTGCATTCAGAACAACAGAGCTAAATACTTGTACCTGTGATTTTGTGTAGGTGCAAATCTGTGCCTCGCTTCCAAAAACTTTTCCTTAAAATTTTCATTAATCTTTTCTCGTCATTCTGTGATTCTTAAATTGAGCTTTCCTAGGGTTGCACCCTGCCTTCCAACCCCTTATCCTATTCCCCCTACCCTGCTCCTTTCTTAATATTCTGAGTTTTATGGCTGGTTGGTTGCAATTTGATGACCATCCTTAGAAAAAAAGTGCCTGCAGTAGCATATTATGTGATTCAATAAATTAATAAATTGAAGAGAACACTATTTAATGTTCTTTCATGTCAGTCTGAAAACAGATTAGGTTTTGTCTGTTCACAAAAATTTGATTGTGGTGAAGTTTAGCTTAAATAAATGATATTTGTATTCCATAATAAAATGAAACTGACATTTTTGAAGAGAAAATAAATTGAGCCATTCTTCACTCATATATTTAATGTATTTTAAGGGACATTTGCTGACAGAGCCACTTCACAAAAGAGTACTTTACTGCAAAATTTCCTATTGAACTCAGAGACTCCAACTTAAAGGATCACTCCGTGGCATTAAAGCATTGTTATGCCACCACAAGCTGACATAGGTCAGCTCATTCAGGAGACAAGTTCTGTGTGTCTATTGTACAACATGGGGAGGAGAGGGAGGTGATGGATTAAATTCAGTAATATTTAAGTGATCAGGAATAGTGGTGATCAGTAATATTTAAATAAATTAGGAATATGAAGACATCACTTAGTCAGTTGATAAGGAAAAATTTTAAGGGACTTTCCAGCAGCCTTTTTAGAAGTTTTTGTAAGAGAAGCTGTGTCTAACATACTTAAGGGCTTGTTCTTTTAAAAAAGCAACCGTGTATGAAAATTCCTTGTGTTTGTGAATGCAGTGATGTAAAAGGATATGCCTTGCAATGTCACAAATGGTACTGGCGTGGCTCGGTGTCTCTGGGATCTTTGTTTTTTGCCATACACCTGCACAAAAACAATTCTTCTGTTATGCTGTATAAAGAAAACACTGAGAATGAAAACATTTCTCTGAAAGAACAAAGATAAATAACTGTAATTAATTACCTTTAGTATTTTTATTTGTCTTCTCATGTCAGAGTAAGCCCTGATTTCATAATTTAAGTAAGCCTTGCATAAAACTACTTTCTACATTTTAAAAATTCAAACAAAAGAACCATATATATATATGTGTATATATATATAGTATTGGTGAATAGAACTTTTAGATCTTTGTGTCTGAAACAGCTGAGAAGAGAGAAATCTTGATCATACTTCACAGTTTAGTAGGGATTAAACTGTAAGGGTATTGTGAATTGAAGAGATGCTAGAAGATGGTCTCCTTGCTGTGGTCTAATAATGTGTATAGACAGTGGATTTTTACAGTGGATCTTATGGAGAATATTAAGCTTAAAGTTTTGGGCACTGAAATTCAGTTTTAAAGCAATGTCTGTAGAAAATCAAGTCCAGTTTTAAAACAATCTTTGTAGCAAATCATGTTATTTTGACTTTGAATTAGTTTTTTTCTAAAGGACACATATTCCTGACGAAGTCACACACAAGCAATATTAGCACTTTGTACTATGCTAGAACTTTATTTTTTAAAATGCCCAGGTTTTACAGTACAGTTACAAGAGATGCTCAAGTTCACATTTCCCCTGCAGTCAAATCCCCTTCCTCAGTTTCTGATTTTTTAAATTTTTTTATTTTTTTTTCTTCCCTCCATCCATAAACATTAATGCAGCTATGTGGGATCAGATTTTCCTTCTTGAGTTTCCTGGGCTGATTGACTGTGTGGTTGCATGGGTATTGCTGTCCTTTGGTCATTATGGCTGGTTTTTCTGCAACAGGTATTGCGTGAATAATGGCAAATAAAACAATACAGCCATTTACCTCTGCAGTTTTGTTCCATGAGTAGTTTCAGCAATCTTTAAAAAGCTGAATATGCTTATAGGTCCTGTGTTTATTAGGTAGACAATAGTTGGCCTGAATGTGTGTGTTAATGCTGCAGTAAGAGTGGGACTGTAAATCAGTGACATTTCTATAAACCCTTTAGGTGTTGCATTTAGTAAAGCTCAGGCTGCTAACAGCTCTGTGTGCATGAACTCATGAAACTTTTTGAACTTCCTCACTTGGAGTTGGTGACAACTTCTCAGAGCAAGCCAGCTGCTCTGCTGCTGCACTGTCTGTGTTAGGAGAGCTGAGTGGTGAAGAAATTAAACAGGAAAATGCAGCAGAGCTGTGATGGTTGCAGGGGAGAACTGGTACTGGTGAGGTTGCCCACAGAGGTGAGAGGTGTGTGAGAATGGCCATCCTGGTTAAGACCAAAGGAAGAGGCATTGACACATTGTGGAGTGTTGTCACCACTCTTCTACTGGCTCCAGTCGAGCTGTCACTTTGTCAATTGAGTTTGAGCAGAAGGAGCTGATTCCTTCAGTACTAAATATATCTCAACATGTAAGTGCTTGTTAATACAAGACATGCACAGTTTCTTTCTGAATTCCTCAGCTATGCCTTTTTTAGTACTATTATGTGTGGTTGGCTTCGTTCTCCGGCTTCTCGTTTTTACCTCAGAAAGGATATCGGTCATTTGGGAGGAACTGTGGGAAGCTGGAATGTAAATTCCTTATTGTAGTTATTGCACATTTTTGACTCACAGTTCTTCAGTTGTGTAAGGAAGAAGTCTGCTTGTGGGCTGTAGTTATTTAAAAAAACCACCAACAAATAGAAGTATATGAAAATAAAGTTTTCCAATAATCTACATTAGGAAATCTTCCAGGAAGATGAAAAATTGCATTTTATACAAGTTATTTAATGAGCTCATTTATATGCTTGCAGAAAACCTGCCCTAAGTAAAATGTTAACTTGAAAATGACTGTTCCTGCTGCTCAAAAGGCACCAGATAAGAACCTTGGGAATAAACTGCAGCCCACACCACTTTGCTGATGTGTCTCTTCTCTGATGTGATGAGCACGGACACTTTCTAGACAAGGTGTGGGACTTTTTTCCAACAGCCTGTACAGGCTTGTGAGGATGCTGCCAGGTAGGATGTGCCATAGATTATAGGAAGGAATTGGAATTAAGACAACTTGTATAGAGGGCAAAAGTATCTGCTACATACATGTGAACAACTTTCCAGTAGTAATGGCCAAGTCTAAGTTCCTGTATGGAGTCTGTAAGGGAAACCTTTGTCTTGGCCAAGTCTGAATTTTAACGTGATTCTCGTAATACAATGTTTCGTGGTTTTGCTTCTCCTGGACTGGTGTCATGGACCTATGGGAAGATGCTAACAGTCATTAAAAATGCGTTGTCCCTCATGGACATGGGGAAAGCTCTAAGTATGTTGCCTGAGGGCTGGAAAGCAAAAAGTAAATTACTAGAATCATTAACATGATGAAAAGAAATTTTAAAAATTAACTTTATGTTTTTCTGAATGATGTTGGGAGATTGGTGTTACCATGTTGCCTGGAAATATTTGTTACAGATTATAATCCTTTGGAGTGGGGTTTTCACACGTGCAGAAGGAAAGGTGATCTTTGCCACAGGGGCAAACTGCACTGTAATTATTAGGCAAATAAAGAATAATAAGAACAGACAGGAGAGTCTGTATTGCCTGACCAGTTAAGGGAAAGTTTTAACATACTTTTGACTTATCGAATTTTTCTCCAGATCTTTGCAGGCATCAAGGTGAAGGAGAGTTTTAAGGAGGATAATGTGATAATGGTGATGTTCCTAATACTCCCATGCTAGAGGCAACAAAGAGATGTCCTCAAAGACCAGATTGGATGGGACTTTGAGCAACTTGTTCTTGTGAAAGGTGTCCCTGCCCATGGCAGGGGGCTTGGAAGTAGGTGTTCTTTAAGGTCTTTTCCAACCTAAACCATTCTGTGATTCTTGCTTGAAAGTTTAACTTGAGCAGAAGCATCTCAGTGCTGAATTGGAAATCATAGGCAGGATGGAAATAGGCTGTCAAAGTCTTTGAAGGTGAAGATAAGCCATTTATGTTTTATGCAGTAGAAAAGCAGATTCATTGGAGGAATACAAAGAGAGAGGTAAAATAAATTAAATTATATTTGTTGCAGAAGTGTGATTAGACTATCAGACTGACAGGCTTGCATTGGCAGGAAAAGGAATTGAGGGATGAGCTGGTGATAGCTGAATGTTTAAGCTGGAAAGATATGAAATCAGCTAAACTTCAGTGTTTTTTTGTTGTTTTTTTTTTTGGGGGGGGGGTTGAGGGAGGTCCTTTGGGTGTGTGATTTTTTATTTAGTTGGTTGGTTTTGGTTTGGTTTGGTTTTTATTTGAAAAATTAGCCCCCACAACTTGCATAACAGTTTAGATGAAGATCTAAGTAGGTCTGAGTACAGTGTGTAGCACACTGGTTATTAGTCCCGAGTGCAAAACAGAATGGAGAGGGTGGTAAGTTGTGCTGGAAGGCAGAAGGAAATTTCTGTTTCAATTTGTGAAGTTTGCTGTACAAGTCATCCTTGACAAGAGTCAGTATCTATGCCAAACACTTCTGTTCGGAGAGAAGGGGACAAATGTGAGGCAGAGAGACAGACCTGTGAGCTACAAGCATGGTGAGATTTATGTTTGCACCAATAAAACAGGGAGGAAGAAGAGAGCTTGGCATGTGGAGAAGGAAGGGCTGATGCCCAGCAGGATTGAGGTGGTTGCTGCTGAGGTGAAAAATGTCATGGATGGATGGTGAACAGCAAGTTGGCTGAAAATGGAGTTGATCCATAGTTGTGTGTTGACTGAACAGTGGAGAATGAAGAAAGCTTCAGGCCAGGTGAAATCTGGAATTTTGAGGAATTTTCATTGCTTTTATTATAGGGTAGAGAACACACTATATGTTGTCTATATTAACAATTTTGATACATTTATTAAAAAGGTGTAGGAGTAAGAGACAAGACCTACAGGAAATGTGATTAGGGAATAGTCAAATGGGTGGTAAGCAGTGTCAGGGAGAAGTGACAAGTTGGGCAGTAGGAAACAGCAGAGGGACTAGAAGCAGTCAGTATATGCAGGAGAAAATATGCGTATGAAAGCCTCCAACTCTACCATTTGAAATCCTTTGATTAATGCTTGTATTTCTTTTACAGAAACATGGCCTTTTTTTACCTCTCAGGATTAGTTGATTAATCATCCTGCTACCTGTTTCTCAGCTTATAGAAACCATATCCTGCTTGTCTTTGGTTCTTAAAACATCAGTTCACATTGAATAAAAAAGTACAGTAATAGCATTAATACAGAAACATTAACATCCAAATTCACAGAAGTTCAGTATTTTGCAATATGAGTACATCCTGCAGTTACTTCATCTTTACAAAATAACCAAGTATTGCCCATGCTAAAAAAGTAGCACACCCCCAAACATTTAAAAATATCCTGGACTTGAAACAGATGAACATTGCTACATCAAGAACTTGGGAGCTTGAAGAGTTAGTTATGTCGCTTACTATTCAACCTGAATTTGTCCTACCCATACAGAGGGTATAGATTTTAATAATGGATTTATATGTTGTGGGATGATTAATGAAGTAACTAGAAAATATATCTAGATTTCTCCACTCAACTTCAGCTGTTTTTCTAGTCTAGTCAACTAGTCAACGTGCTGGATTCCCCATAAACCCCTCATTTCCCTTTATTCAGACAAAACTATACACAGCAAAATGGCCTGTCTTGGCTTTGTTGTTTGAAGTGTGTTTTCCCAAAACCCATGACAAGTTGGCAGCTTTTCCCAGCCAAGGTGCTGGTGGGGCTGAGGCCAGAGCAGCCTCCCTCTGGAAGCCCCTCTGTGAGAAGGGTGCCTGCAGTGCTGGCAGACCAGCAAGGCATCCGGTGTGGCTGGGGCAATTCCAGCTTTACACAGCAGCTGAACAACGTTTTTCAGGTCACAGCTTCAGTGTAGATGCTTAAGGATCACCAACAGGTTTTCAGCTCTAGCTGTTGCCTTCGTGGGCATACACAATATTGCAGTTTGCATTTAAAATTATTTATTTAACATAAAAAAAGAATGCCAAGAACAGAGCTTGGTAAAACGCCTGCTTATCTTATGGAAAAACTTGTCTGAGCTCAGTGTGATGATGTGTTTGTGTGGCGTGGGTGAACAGGACAAAATACTGCATTTTACTAAGCTTTTTTTCAGACATGCAGTAGCTGCTGGTGGATAGTTACTTAAGGCTATGTCACTTAGAAGGCGGCACTTTTTCTACTAACATGAACTCATGACAGGGCATAATATTTTTATGACATTACATCAGGTGTTTAGTTTCAAGACCGTGCCTTTTGAGTTGAACTGGGAGAGTGAAAATGCAATCTGCATTGCCATCTACTGGATTTCTAAGGAAGTACAAAATATAATTTCATACTTCATTTGAAGTAATTCAAAATGTAACTGCTTGAAAGAGACACAAATCTTCATAAAATTTGTATAAAATCTGTGCAGACAGAGCATATATATTCAAAAGCACTATTTTGAAGCTCTTTCTACTCTTCATGTATGTGCAAATATTTTAGATAGGAATATAAAACTGCAAAATAGAATCTAATACATGATTTCAAGACAACAAAAGAAGCAATGATATAGTCTGTTAAAAATTACAGCCTTGGATTGTAATTTAAGTAATTAAAATAGCAAGAAATTCAATAATAAGATTATAAATATACATCTTGGTCCAGCTCTAAAGAGCAAACAATATAAATGATCATTTCTCTGTGGCTTGATGTAACACTTTTTGATTAGTCAATGATATAAATGGCCTCAATGTTCATTTTTTTGTCCTCCTAATTATATCAGTGAGCTGTCTGAAAGTTAAGTTATGTAAGGTGTTTTTCACAAGTGTTCTCCAAGGCTTACAGTTTTTGCTAAGTATATGAAGATGTGAGTAAAGCTTTGAAGAATTGCCTATCAGTAATTTTTTTTACTAGTTTATGCTGTCAAAGTAAAATAATGAATATTCAAATGAAAGTATGGTACATGTGTAACATAGCTGAAGCAGGGGTTTCTGTGAAATGCCTTTGGAAAAAAAAAAGGGGGGAGGAGGAGGAAGCCATCATGTTTTCTTGGTGAAAAAAGCTGTAGGAACCTAAACATATGTTGAGTTATATGTATATTGTAAAAGTGAGTGTGTTAAGTCTTTAACTGTAGACATGCAAAGTGTGTATTGGTTTTTGTGCACTGTGGGTGGTGATGCTGACCCCTCATAGGTGCAGTAAAGTCCCAAGCAGCTCAGTCTCTTCCAAGTATTTTAGCAACAGATGAATGTGGTTTAGTCATAGGAGATGTGACGTGCCCAAAGATCCTCCCATAGTGGGATCTTTTTTTGATCATGCATATGTGGCACGCCTGTGAGTGTGAAATAGCAGCACCCCCCCAGACACGTCAGCTCGTGTGGATGAAGCTCTTTTGTTTAGAGTGGTGGGAGGTCTGCACAAGTGAAATACTGCAATAATGTCTCAAAGTGAGCTAATCCTGCAGGTGCCCTTCACTTGAGTAGCAGAACCAGACATGTGTTTGGGTGCATGATGAAAAAGCACATGGCGTATGCAGATATACCTCTTACACAATACTACTGTGGTTGCTCTTTCTCTCAGAATTGGTATCTGCTTCAAGGGTCTGCCAAGCCATTATATCATATGCTGTTATTAGGTCCTTAGTCTAACCTTTAGGTGCTTTTCTACGTTAAGGAATATTTAATCAATTTAAATTTTCCTTTTATCTGTTGAAAATGTGCTCAATAGCCTGGAAGTTAAGGAGCAAATCAAAACCTACCATCTGTATTTTAGTTCTTGCTTAATACACTTCTATATATGGCAAAACTATTGAGAGGGATTTGCTGCCACCATTATAGAATAGCCAGAGATACAGAGATCCAGCTTTTTCCTCAAAAAGATAGGAAAGGTGGTTAAAAAAAGATCCAATTGAACCAAACCTGCTGTGAGCTGGGTAAGATTCTTTCTGCTGTCATTTTCTCCAATTCCATTCTTGCTGTAGATAAAATGTCAGCATTTCCTCAGCAGTACCATGTATGATATGCAAAATAAAGGTTTCAAAACCCTCAAAGTAAAATGTGTTTTACATGGATTCAGAAATTTAAAAATTTATGAACAAGTGATACTTTTTAATAAAATCTTTCATCTCACTTAAGTTTTGCCCAGTTTGTAGCAGGTTCATCTACCCCTTGGTGTACACAGAAGGACAAAAACATAATTGTATTAGTACTCTTCCTATGCTTTATTAGAGATAGAAAAAGTTCAAATGTAGATGGTCTAATTGGGAAAGAACAGGAAGAGGGGCAGTGCTTGCTATTATCTTCCCTTTCCATGTTAGTGAACAGCCAGGGCTTTTGGCTTTACTTTAGTGGAGGAGAACTGAATTTAGTTTCCATGGTTTCATTTTTTAATAGAATATTCAATGTAATAAGAAATTTACCTACAGACCTCTCCATTATTTAATTGCACTCTTTAAGCTGGTTATTATAAAAATTCCTGAATGTCTTCAGTTGTTTTTATGCATTAGAATTGAGGAGCTGTGTAAGATAAGTGAATTCATATGTATAATCCAGTTACATGGCCAAAAGTATTAAGTTTCTCCAGTATTTTGCCTAATTCTTTGACCTCCTTTTCTCATCTTACTCAACACTGCAAAGGTTTTTTAAGCAGGTTAGTAAAAATATAAAACAAAACAAACCGCTTTGCTGCTCCTTCCAAGCTTTTTATTTGCATAAAGAATTAAGTATAATGCATCATGTTTGTAGTTAGGGAGAATAGATTATTTGGCTGCTTAGCTTTTGCTGTTGCTGCATTCTCACTAGAATCACCCATATGAAGTTACTGGTTTTAGTGTGAGAGCTGTTTGATTTATGTATTTGCATAAATATATACAACTGAATTATGTGTATTTTACCACAATTCCTGTGAGTTGTTGAATTGTCGTTTTTTAGGCTTGAATATCATGCTAAAGTAAAAATATCCACTTCACTTAGAAAGTATTTCATACAAAGAACACAAATTACTTACATCTTAAAACTGCAGACAAGTTCACCACACGCCCATCCCCCCACCCCCACACACACAAGCCCACAAAAGCATGGAGTTCTGACACTAAAAATACAATAATATATACCAAATACTGGTTAAATAGTGTGAGTCTCAGTGCTAATTAAGGAAGTAGGTAGTTCAAAGCAGAGATAAAGGAGATCATAAAGACCTCTACAGACAACACACCTACTGTTTCCATTTATTAAACTCAAGATTCCCTGTTTCTATTCATAATCTGTGTAGTTACTTGTGATTTTAAAATGGTATCCATGGACATGTAGATTTGAAGCAACATCTGGAAAAGCCTGAGTTCTACATAGCATGGTGCAAAGACCAAGTTTTGTCCTTCTGGAATCTTCTCCGTAGGCTGTCTCTGGTCTTTTTGAGCTGTAATTAGGAGGAGGGTGTTGTATAGCAGCCAGATAGGGTCCCATGTGTTTGTTATTTGGGGCAGCTGGCGAAGAAGTGCTGCTTCTTTGAGCACCAGTCTTCATTGTAGGAACCTCTGTACCTGCTAATGCTTCTATATACTCCTACAGCTAAGCTGGAAGAAATATCTGTAATAGGAATAGCAAACCTTAAGTAGTCTCTCATACTTAACAAGAGAAGACACAACAGTTTGTTAAATATAAATTTGAAATAAAAATATGTTCTCCTATTCTTAAGGTTGGTGTCATCATAGGCCATGTCATCATTTGTTACATGTGTTAGTAATCTAGATTTTGAAAGCACTGAAACTGGAGATTGATTTATATCTTTTGATTGCACCTGATGTATCAATTTAGTTGGTTAAAAAGATGCAAATTTGATCACACAATTATTTGTTTTATTCAGTACATGGTAGGCATTTTTGTTTAGTATATGCATTTGGATCAATTTCTAGTCAAGTGAAATGATTGTAATCTTTGAAGCAAGCATTCAAAAATAAATTTGTATAATAAATATAATAAATTTTCATAATAAATATAATAAATTTTCATAATAAATAATTTTTTTTTCCTTTAGATTGCCCTATACAGTCTTCTGTGTACAGTGTGTATTTGATATGATATACATGTAGTATTGTGAACAGGCTCAGAATATTAGGTAGAGTTTCAAACTGAAAGAAATGCAGAGTAGTAGTCTTTCCTCCTATTCGTGCTATATAAACTTTTTTCTCATCTATACAGGAGGTTGCATCAACAATTTGAAAGCTATAAAGAGCAAGTAAGAAAGATAGGGGAAGAAGCCCGCCGTTACCAGGGAGAGCACAAGGATGATGCTCCAACATGTGGAATCTGTCATAAAACAAAGTTTGCAGATGGTTGTGGCCATTTGTGCTCTTATTGCCGGACCAAGTTCTGTGCTCGATGTGGAGGCCGTGTCTCTCTGCGATCAAACAATGTAAGTCTGCTGATGGTACTCTTCAGAAAAAGCCTCCTTGACTTTGTCATGCTGCAGATTGTTCACCTTAAGTTTGGCTTTTCATGCTTCATTTTACTTAAGTGTTTCATTCATTGCTTCATTATGAGGTGTGTATCATACAAGTAAATCAATGTGAGGTAATGCAAGTAAAACAGATGTATTTAATGATTGCCAAGGTACTTGGGAATCACAGAGTTATTTTAAAGCAAGAGAATAATGATAAAGCAAGTCTGGTTCTATGGAGTAACAGCTTGTAGAAAGTATACTTGTTTTTCATAGAATAAAAGAAAAAACCCTTTTGCTCAGGTACAACTCCACATTAATAAATTTTTATTGAAGCCTTATTTAATTTCATAGAGCTTTTCATAAACATTTATAAATTTCTTTTACACGAAATCAGTCAAATTTTTTGTTAAAAAAAAGCAAAACCAATCACTTTCCTTAGCACAGGGAAAGTGTTACGCCAATTTATTTAAAATGTATTTAAAGAAAAAAACTTCAGATTAGTCTGGATTAGGCATCCTGCTTTCAGGCAGGTGAACTGAATAGCTCTCCCTCTGATCTGCATGAGTTAGCTGTACTAGCTTTCCACAAAACCAGACAATATCCAGGAGTACCCTCTTGACTGTCAGTCTCTTCCAAGCCTCTGACTACTCTCATGTACATGAGCAGTAGGATCTAAATTTGGAATACTCTATCCAGTGATTATTTTTGGCTGGTCATCAAGGACTATGGTGTGTTATAAAACATTTTACACATCTCTTTTTATTATATGAATAGTTTTGTTTTCTGTCATGAGATGAAGCAACTTTTTCATATGGCTTTAAGATGCCAGGCTTTTGTAGCATGAATTTGTGGGTACTCTTGGTGACAGCACAAATTCACTTAAAAGTGAACACAGATTTTATAGCAAATAATAATTTCCACAAGGGAACTAGTTTGTGGCCTTTTCACTTTTACATTAAGGTGGACATCAGTTGAATAGGCCTTCTGAAATTTCATGTAAACTAAAAATAACCCCTCAAAAAGATGCATTTCATGAATATTTTTCAAGTTTTCCATAGCTTTAATATACCTGTGAGTCCATTAAATTCACATTCTGAAGAAAACTATATGGGTGAATTGAAGGAAAATTTGCATGTATTATTATATTAGTAAAAATAGATGCATGACATTGTATCACCTGTAGGTGGTGTCATTAGAGCAAGTCTCTGAAAATATAGTTTACTTTTATGTATTATTCTGTTAATGAGTGCATATGATACCACTTAACTTTATTCAGAAAAAAAGTTGAATATATATTTTAACCATTTTTCACCCACTATTTCAAGCCACATAAATGGAAGAGTATAATTTCATTTGTAACTTGTGTTTTGTTTCTGTGGATCAGGATGGGAAAACATGTTTTCAACATGTCATCTTTGACAGTAATGTCATCTTTTTATTTAAAGCTCTTTTTTTCTTAACTTTGTGTTTTTGACTATTTGTAGAGAGTTATTAGCATTGCACTTCTTTGAAATCTGTCTATTAATACTTGCCTATTTTATTCTTTATCTCTTCTTTTTTTCTTTTCTCTTTTTATTCTGCTTCCTTGGATGCTTTCCCAAAGGAGGACAAAGTGGTTAGAATCCATGCTTTTTATAATTTATTATTATAATGTTATTAGTTAACTGGGATACATATTAATGTGAAAAACTGAACTGAAATTTTATAATCATCCACAGGGGAGGGGGGAAAAACAGGAATCCTGACACCCAGGCCCTACACACCCCTTAGCTGAACATAGGCCTTAAAGATACCTCAACAAGGAAACCCAAGAGTATTGTCAAAATTATGACAATAAAAGAAATTAAGAACTGAGAATTATTTATTGGCTAAAAAGTAGGGGCGCCAGTAAAGTGTAATAAAATTTTATTTAATAAATACATATTTAGTTAACAGTTTTGACTTTTTTTCATGCAAGGTCCTTCCATCAGCTTCAGGAAATCTAATTTAGTCTTTTAATTGTAGTTTTACATTGTTTTACATGATTTGCTGTGTTTCACTTCAGGCTGCAGCAGAAATTCAGGGAATTCCTGTAAAATCAGCTTTTTGATTGACATTTAGAATAATATATAATAAGCAAACAAACTGGACCTAAGTATAGAGAGCAAGGTGGAGTGAATCCTTTTTGAATGCATAGTCATGATTTCAAAAATCTACAGAACTTTAAGGATCAAGTAGAGGCCCATTCACCAGTTTTGCCTGTGCCTTGTCTCAGACAGGTGAGGGTGGTTCCCTGTTCATCTCTGCACCCTGTGCGTGGCATCAGGGTGCCAGTACTTGAGCAGAACAGTGCACGTGCATTTCCCACCTCTTCTGGGGCAGTTCTGCAAAAGGTGGTAGTCCAGATTTTCAATTGGAGGATTAAGTGTGGAAATTAGCTAGCCTGTTCTGGCACCTCAGCTGAAACAAGTGTAAATTAATTACAATTCAGTGTGGGTTTTGATGTGTTCTTTGTTGAGTTGTGCTTGGGATATGGTGTTATGCCCCCATTTACACACTAGCATACCTATGACCTGAAATTTAGTACTGATCAATACCACTGGCATACCTATAACCTGAAATTTAGTACTGTTCAATACCCAGAGTAAATTATTTCTATCATGTTTGAGTATTGCAGTAGGTTTTTAATGTATCAGTATTAGTGCTACTCTGAACATGTATTCTGAAGACATATCTGACTCATTTGGATTGTACTAAATTCAATTAAATACATCCTTATTATTTGCACGTGTGCTGTTTTAGCTTTTCCTGAACGTTTTGGTTACTTTAGGTGTTTAATTCCAGGCTTCCACATGCCAATGAAATGCCCTAGTAGCAATGTTTGAAAATAAATTCTACCTGGTGTGATAAAGCAGAGCTACAACTCTTCAACAGATAAAAAGTTAATGGTAGTAGAGGGAAAGTTTCCAATAACTAGCCCTGAATGTGTGAAAAACATACTTCTTTAAAGTACTATTGCTTTAGCAGTTCCTCTCTCTGAAAGTTACAGAAAATATAGAATTAAATATTTCAAAATATTAATACATACCTAGAAGTAACATGTTTTATAACAAAACAATTAGTATAATTAAAATAGAGCAACATGAGAAAAATATTATTTCTTAATTATTTTTGAGTGGCTTAACATTCTTGACTAATTACATATGGCAAGTCTCATATCAGTAAAAATTTTTAAAACATATTTATCCCTTAGTGTCCACATGAATTTTTACCACAATAAATTATATTAATACAAAACACGTGCACCAAGTTTCTTCAGATTAAGAGGGCATCACTTAGAAAGGATGATGAAGTGTGAATTACCAAAGTGTCAGCTCAGGAAAAGTTAAGTGTTAACCTAGATTCAAGGTGTTTACTGTAGAGTTGGAGAATTAATGATGCCTCCTCACCTGGGGTGTTGTTTCCCAGCCATTACCCATCTCTGACAAGTACAAACTGTGATAGGCACAAAGAAAGTCAGTCAGGGGATGATCCAGGAAATGGAATGCTGCTCATGTGAGAGAAGACTAGAGAGATTAAGGGGACAAGAGCTAAAGCAATTATAGTTGATACCTGGAAGTATGGAATTCATATGTAGAAATGCAGGAAATTTAAGCAATAAGAATAGAGGACAGTGAGTACATAAGATCAAATGTGTATAACTTGGCCCTAAACACTCATGGCTTGAAAAAATATATTTACAAGCATTAGAGTAAAGCCATGAGAATTTATTTCATGTGCTTATTGGAAACAGAAAGAGCCCAATAAAACTTTAAAGGCTAAATTTAATGAGGTTAGGAAAGGATTCATGCAATGTGCTTGCTTGTGGCTGTAGGGCAATGTGTAAGGTCCCTGAGGTCCCTTGCAGCTTTTGATTGTAGCTAAATATTTAAAAAATGTTATGCTTTGAAGCTGTTCTTGACCTTTTCAAGTAAGTGCCAAGTATTTCTTAAGGATTTTTTCAAATATGTGTAGCAGAATTTAATAAGTTCTCTCCTCATTTAAAATCATGAAGGACATCCCAGAACACCTCGTAGTGAGAGTTAGTAGGCATCCTAGACTGATCCAGAAATGACTCCATTACACTTACAAAATTAATTGGCAATAACTGGCATATTCTAGTGCCTAATGAGTTGCATAAATTTCAATGATTCTTGTTCTAATATGTCAAAATGCATACCCAAGCATGTTCCTGAAGTTCTTTCATGTTTTTTGAGTGTTGGTTAGCTCTTTGCACTTCTCACTTGAGTTTTCCCTCCTTTTGTATGGCTGTAGGCAGACTGCATTTAATGGGTTTAATTCAATTTTATGTGAGATAACATTTCAGAAGGAAGTCAAGCAGGTTTCTTTTTTTTTTTTTCTAAGAGAAAGCTGACACTTCTTATTTGGCAGAATATTCTAGGTGGCTTTAGTTTCTTATAGGGGGCCTACACTTTTCACTTTGAATCCTTTTAGTTATGTTCCGCACACCAAGATTTTAATTGCCAAATTTAAAAAAAAGTATATAAGTATGTTTAAATTACTTCCTTCTATTCCATTTATTCTGCCCTGTGATGTGAAGCATTTTGGTTTTTAGGGCAGTGGAGAAGTCAGAAAAATGTCCAATTAATTGCTGTCCATGTTTTGGTAGGGGGTGGGAAGGGACCAACCTACCAACCTTAGTCCTTCTGATGGCCTGGCTGCCACTGCCACTCTTTTCTTCCCTGCCATGATACCACAACCTTGTAAAGCAGAAAAATTACTGAAAATACAACTTTTTTCTTTCCTCATTCCTGTAAAAGTTTTTCACAGTATTTGGTTTAGGCAATGCAAAAATATGTATTTCCTTCGTGATCACCTGATGCACGTTTCTTTCTCCTTCTAGAAAAGGAGATACATTTTAGGGTACACAAAAGAATGAGCAAATATAGTTTCTTTGGATCAAAATTCAAGTATTTCGTGAGGTGCTGTGGGTGTATTGAATTACAAGAAATTTGTATGACAATGACCTAGGTGGAAGATCCATGTTCCAGATTAAGTCATGTAATTATCCATAGCAATCAGTCTACCATTGTACAGGTTGCATTAGGATTACCATTTTTATCAAATTTCAAATGAAAAAAATTGGGAGCAAATGATAAAAGTAAATTTTGCCACAATTTTCTTGTGTTTTGCAGAATAGAGCAGTTTGCTTTCTCATTTTTCTATTTACATACGTAAAGGACAACTGGTGGAAAATCTGGATGTAAAATACATTATAAATATATGAGAATTTATTTCACTGAACTTATTACTATGTGGATGCAGAAAATAATGTTGGTAGTCAGTTCAGAAGAGAGTCCTATTTTTGATCTGGCTTTCACTGAGATTGTTTTCATTTTAGTATAATATCAGTGATTTATACTTGGAAAGAAAGATAATTTGGAAACATTTCCTTAATTCTATGTCAGGTGGTTTTTTTCAGGGAGTTTGTCATTTAGTTCCTTTAAATTGCTCTTAAAAATTGCTTACATAATGTCTTGCTAATTCAAGCCTTACCAACTTGAGTACATATGCCATGCAATTCATCTGTGTACAAATGCTTTAACAGAAGTTGGTAATATTGTCAGAACAAAATGTCTGGATTGTCAGGATTTTTTTTTACATCTCTTGAAAAGAACTCTTAGGTCTAATTGTCCATTAAAAGGCTAATTTCTGTATGGTCTGACTAACACAGCTGTAGAACAAAACAAAAAAGTCCAACAGAAGGACATAAATTGCATAGCAAATTGCAAATTCATAGCAGATACATTTTCTCTCTATAGCATTCAACATAATTTGTTTCCCAAAAGATATGGGGTTTATATGCAACATGAAACACTGATTTTCAGTAATGCCTCCCTAGAATGCCTCCCTGCTGTTTCTAGCAGAAAAATAAAAAAGGCCAGCAACAAACTGAGGAATTCTATTTCAAGTAAGGTGGGGATCACTGTCCTCTGCTTCTGGGCAGTTAGTTTGCTTTCAAAGAAGTGTGAGTGTATAAAATTTTTGAGGAAATCCCTAAAATTAGCTTGCTCTTCACCAGGTTTGCTGAGGAAACATGTTTGCCTTGAAATATACTTTTTGTGGGGTCCAGCTACTAAAAATGATTGGTTCTTTATTTTATTAAATTAAAAAAAAACAAAAAATAGGCAGATGATGCTAATGCTCTGAAGTTAACCAGATCAGAGTTTCTTCATTTAATAATGGGACTGTAGCAGAGTTACTAGACAGCTGGGTTTTTCTTCCACCATAGCCTTAAATCAGCACTAAATCAGTAACCACTTGATTAAGCTCTGTGGTTTACCCAGGTTTAGTTTACCTGTTTGCCAAACTGTTAAACTGTGACTTGTGTGATTCTACACTTCATGACCAAGAAAATATATTGCTACTGCAACCTTCTCTCTCAAGCTATGATAAAGGGCTCCTGAATCCTTCATATCTGTTATTGTTGTTGTCATGCAAGCTGGGTAACAGTGATCTGTGGATACCTGACATAAAAAATACTGGAAATTCCATGTAGTATAACGGGGCCTAGAACCCCCAAACTTTTAATCAACTGCAGTGTTATTTCTTGCCATGTTATCCTATTTTTAGTCTTGCATTTTCAGTGTTGTTGTTTCAGTTTAACTGATTTGAGACTATGAGAATTATTTTGACTGCAAAGCAATACCTCTGAGTGTAATAATTCCTTCCACTGCAAAAACTCGCATTAGAACAAAAAAAAATATAGGATTGCAAAGGTCAGTTAGGCATTTCCGGAGAAGCTGTATTCCAGCTCCTCTTGCTTAATGTCATATGTCTGTGTGTGTATATATATATCTATATATACACATATAGTATATATGTGTATAAGCATATATTTTATAGATTTTTCATAAGCGGATATGCATGCATAGCATACACATGCATTCTACTACACAGCCTAATACAGGAAGTACAAGGCAACCCAATATTTTGACCTTTGAAATCTGTTAGTGATTCAAGGTATTTAAATCACCTGAGGAGTTATTATTTATGCGCCCTTTATCTGGACAAAAAGAGATGTTATGCCATGGCAGTCACAGAATCTCAGAAGGACTGAGGTTGGAGGGAGTCTCTGGAGGTCTGATCCAATCCCCCCTGCTCAGGCAGGGCTTCCTAAGGGAACCTGGTCCTCACAGCTTGGCATATTTGTGTGTCTTTTGACTTGCAGGGTGAACAATGAAAAACTCAGAGATATTTAATGTGATTTTTGTTACTTGTTTGCTTATTGTAGCTATACACATTTTAAGCTTATGCAAAATCTCCTTAACTTCTGTTAAGGAATAATTTTATGACTTACAGCTTTGGACAAATGAATTTCAGAGTTTTTAAAAATCCTTTAGAAAGAGCACTAATACTATGGTGATTTTTTTCAGCTTGGCATTCAGAGAGAAAGAAAAACCAAAGCTACCTAATCAACTATAGGCTTTTCATTTCTTTCAGTGTAATATTTTTATCATTTTAACACTCACAATCTCATATTTTGTTTGATCTAGTTTAGTTGATGATATAAAGCTGAACAGCAAGAGCAGGAGAGCCTTCCAGTAGTTCTCCCAAAAATATTTTGTATTCTACTTGCTCAGTTACTATCTGAAGTGTAGGAGATCACTGTTGAGCTCCATTGTGATAAAAGCTGCTTTTCCAGATGGGATACAGTGCTGTCAGTGCATCTTCCTACCTGACTTGTGTCAGGCTCACTACAAAGAAAGAATAAAAAATTTTGAAATTGTTTTTCTTTTTTTGTTTTTTGTCCAGATGTATACTTTGAGTTATTATTTAGATCTTGGCTGAAATGATTTTATTGCATTTTTCTAATAAGTACTGGTTTCAGAAAATGCAATATAGAAATATTTATATTCACTTTTTGTCAAATACGATTCATCCATGCCCTGAATATCTGTAAGTAAAGAGATGGGTTTCAGGGTCTAGTGTAAAGGAAGATAATTTTAGTTAATTAGTTTCAACTGCAGATATATATTAAAAAGACAAGTAAATTAAGCAAGTTATAACAATTTAAATCTGAGATTTTTTTAATGCAGTGCACCTTAAGAAGAAAGGGGATAATGAAAGAAAATACTTGTGCAACACAACAGTAAGAGGTCATGAGAAAGGCCTGATTTCTGTTTGATGTGTTCATATACCTTAATGTAATCAATATTATATATTTATAGTAGATTCTAATCCTTGTCTATCCACTGAACACAGTGCTGAAAATGAACAAGTATGACATTATAGATTTAATAGGATAATGTATGCATATCTGGTGTAAGGTAAAAGGAAAAAAAATGAAGTTTAAACCAGACACAGATGATCAGACACAATTCTGATCATCTCTGACTAGTCAGAATATGTATACAATTTTATAAAATCAGGAGGAAAAAATCAATCAATTAAGAAACTGCTAAGACTATATATTTATATGCGTGAAATAATTTTTTTCTACGTCTTACTGCTTATAGTTATTAATTCTGATAGATTGGAAATACATTAATAGTATTTGATCACCTTTTACTTGCAGTTTTGCCATCAATAATGTAGATGGCTGTAATAATAGTGATATGTACAATAAAAATCCTGATTTTGACTGGAGCATTTGTTCTTTAATGAAGGCTTTTTTTGTAAGAGGAACATTTTATTCTTATGAAAAAAATCATTATTGCTGAATCATTACTAACATTCTCATAAATACTAAGTCGCATAAATATTTAAGGATGATACAGTAAGTATTTCAGTTTTATATCTTTTTCCAGATATTTGGGAATAGGGTTGGTTGGCTACTAACCCTATTGTTAGGGCTAGGCTGTCTGTTTAGATGATAATTTTCAAAGCACAGTCACTCCCGGAATCTGTTTATGAGTCCTTCAGTTCTTCATTATTTCAACATGTTTCCAGTAATGTTACAAGCAGTAGAAAGCAAACTCAGCCTTAAATCCCTGCAAGACCTGTAGATAGCAAGCTGCAGTTTCACCTGTGAGATCACTATACCAATTTAGAATTGTTCTTGCATCCTTTCAGTGTATTATGCACATTTAATTGTGTTAATTTTCTACAATGTGTTGTTTTTTCAAGTCCTTTGATTCATTATATGAATCACTTAGAATTTATTGTTACCTCTTGCTAACAAGTGAAATCCAATCTCACTACTATTAATATTGGACTCTTGCCTTTATGGTATCTTCAAATCCACTAGCATTTTCATTGCCACATCAAATTTGCAATTGCTGCTTCTGAATTCAGTTTGCCCTATTGCATTTCAGATTAAGCCTAAAATTTTATTTGGAAGGGATTGTGTATTCACTGTATTTCTGTTATCTTCATTTCTGTAATAATTTGTTATTTGTTGGCAATGCAGAAATCATAGAAGAGATTAGAGATCTCTAAACCACTATATACCACATATAATAATCATACTACTATATTTTTGCTATGGAATACAGAACTAATAGGCAAATACACAATCTTAACAAAGAAAATATAGAAAAAGTATCTCCATTGTCTTAAAAATTAAATTTTAAGAATGTGGTGTCCCATAATATTTAGCTGCCTTAGTTGTGCTACAAACTATCTTTTTTCAGTTTATGAAGAAGACATCTTGGAGTATGAAAACATAAGTTTAGAAGAAATAAGTGACTAATCCAGAGGCTGTGACTGGTATAGGTTAATTTAATTTGTACCTGCCTAGTTTCTCTGCAGGTATTTATTATATCAGCATGTTAGGGAATAAGTTCATTTTGCTGGGTAGATTTGCAGCTCTTTGAAGCTAGTGATCTGCAGGGTTAGTGAAGGACAGTGGGGAAGCCTGGGGAGTGCATGTGCGTGGGAGTGGGGTGAGTCTGGATATAACCCACTTTTCCAATGTGCTTCTGTATGGCAAGTCTGATCACTAGAAATGAATTTGTAGTGTGCAGTGCTTTGAAGATAGAAATTAAGTAAAAATGCCATTGTTACTGTTGTCAAACATATAATGCGTGTACTGGTGTAAAATCAGATGCTTAATATACTCACCCAGCATTTGTTCATGTGAGAGGTGACCTATCAATGAAGAAGGCATCTGTCAGACAGAACCCTGTATGTCATAAGTTTGAGCTATTTCTTAAATTCTTCAGGTAAATGTATGCAGAATTAACACATCTATTTCTGGATGGAGAGCCACATAACAATGTTCCATCTATTGGCAAGCCGAGGGAGTGGGTTTGTGTTTTGTCATTTGCAGTTTCAGTTGTGATGCAAAACAAAGTAAATCTGAAAGTGTAGAATAATACTTTCTGGAAGCCTTCCTTGCTGTGTAGGGCTAAAGAGAAGGGGTCACTTTACAAAGACATACCAGGCAGGAAAACATTTCACACCATCTAAAATTTCATCTAATTCACCCAGAAGAAAGAAACCTTCATATCTCTTCTGACTGATACTTCAATAGAAACTTAGTTTTGGAGACTGCAGGAACTTTTTATTTTCTTTTTTTTTTCCTTCCCTCAAAAACATAGAGGGAGGACAGAGTAGCAAACATGCAGATGTCCAGGTGTGTGTTTAGGCTCACTAGACTTGAAGAAGTGTATTCTTGTGTGGGATGCCTGAGGGGATATGGTGCACCAGCAGAGCTGACTCCTGATGTCCAAGCAGAGCTCAGTCAGAACTAGTAGTCCTGTGGCAGCACCTGGTGGGACTTGTTTTTTTCTGAGCAATGCACCTTCAGTTTTCCAGCTATGACCTGTTTCCTAGATATACTTGGGTATATTTTATTGCTAGAAGACATTCAATCTAGCATCATGTCCCTTATTTCAAACTGTGCCCAGCTGTAGTAACTGTGAAAAGTCCTCTTGTAAAATGACCCCATAAAATGGAAGCTATCTTCTAATCATGCATCATCCTTCCTGAAAGACTTGAGCTTCTGGCAAACTAACCAAATCCCCTTGTTCAGCCTCTGAATACATTTGTTTTGTGTGGTCACACAAAAACCAGCTGCCAGCTCCCAGGCATGTGAGAGTGGACTCATTCAAGCTCAGGCTGATTTGACAGTCCAGTGTATGCCCCTTAAGCCCAGCATCTTTACTTGATCATTTTATTTCTTCTTGGAACTTTTGTCTTTCAGCTTGAATCATTGTAGCCTCCATTTGCGTAAGATTCTTCTATATGATGAGATTTTTAATGTGATATGTGGGGTTAGGACTAAGTATGACTTCTAATATTTAAAATGTTCATAGCTATGTACACTGCTGAGGCAAAATTGTTTAGGTTTAGTAGTTTACAAAATAACACAGGAATGCTAAATAGAGCGAAATTTAGTAAACTTGAATTCCTGGGCTATTCTGGCACTACAAATCCAGAGGTATTTCTAGCCAAAAAGAGATCTTACTGCAAAGAGAGATTTGATAAGATTTTTGGCCTATTATGCATTATGAGAAATCAACAAGTAGCTGAAAAAATTTCAAGAGAATAAAGTAATTATGAGAGCTAAATGTAATCTGTGCTCTCTTGCTGCTTTGCTTTTTATCATAAATAACCTTAATCCTCATCCAGGATTAAAATTTAGTGTATTTTTAGCCATGTAATGTCCTAGATAAAAGATGCTTCCATCTATGTTTTTATGTATTTTGCATTCTGGATACTTCTGCAATTAGAGAGGACATAGGCTAGTTTGTCATACATATATCAAAGGTACATGATTTTATTAAGCATAATTGAAGATAGAAGTGTATATTTAGAGCAAGGAAATCTATAGAAAAGGCTTCTGTAATATTTTGTGAGTTTTTTCAAGTTCCTTTAGTATAAGGACCCATCTGCAAATCAGCCTTGCTGTGGAGATAAATTAAATCTCTCTCCAGAACTGTGATTATGAAATGATATAAAATATCTGTTGCCAATTGTTTAATGACTGGTCAAAGATTAAGCGAGAATCTGGACAAAATGTAATCTGAATTTCCTTAAAGAGAAGATAAAACCTAATAATTTTTTTAATCCAGACTGAGGTTTCCAAAAAACGGTGTGTTATTCAGGCTGAAGTTAAATCATGTGCTGTACAATTTCAGTATTCCAGATAAAGCCCCTGTCAACTAACTTGCATGCAACAGGTTTAGGGAATCTTTGGAATTAAATGTTAATTTCTCAATAATCTATTATATTTGTTATTAATTTGTCCATAAAAAACAGGGTCCTGGAGCAAAACCCTTTGTAGTAGTGAGTTTTGGGAATGTTATTTGGGATATTGCATTCTAAAAAGTGAGTTTTACTGAGAAGTGCAGATTAATCATAGAGATGAGCAGATGTTGCTGGAACTCTATAAATAAATGAGCATGGGGGATGATGGTTGTATTGTCATGACTGGAGGAAATTTTTGTATGTTGCTGGGATTTTAATACTGGCAGTGTAACCTTTCCTTTGCGACATGTGGTAAGTGATCAAAGCTCATACCTGTGCATGCATCAGCAAAGTTAGTCTTTCTCTCTACTTTTTCTTCCCTGACCAAATAACTTCTACAGAGAGAGGGCAGTTGAAAGTTCATCAGCAAACTGCTCTTAAGACTTTTGTCAGCCTGACAGCTTTACCCCTCAGGATTATTTGGATCAGTCCTTTTAGCTGTAAAGAAATCTGTTTTTCGGGGACTCATCTCACTGCATATATGGATGGGTTAAGAGGCAACTTCTTGCCCATGAAAGTTTAAAGCAACAGAAAAAGCAACAAAGGAATTAAACTGAGGAAAATTTCATCTACTTTATGTTTGTTTTCCTTTTTTTTTTTTTTTTTTGCCCTCTAAGCTTTCAGCATAAACATACTCTTGTGCATGTCCTGGGTTGCAAGTTGTACCCCTCCGCTCCACATACCTGATGTTTTCCTAATCAACCAGTGAATTTTTAGTAGAGCCTATTGCTCGTTAGAGGAACTTACTTGGTCACTTCTGTAGACTATTAAAGTGGAGACTGGTGAAGTGTCCAAAGGAGATTAAATCAATACATTTACAGCCAGACTGAGCAGGAATCAGTTCCAGATGAGAACCTCTACATTATAATTGAGCTGGATTTATGCTTTCATAATACTTATGGGGGGAGATCAGTGTGCCCCAGAGTGCTTCAGCTTGCTCTGAACTAGACTAAATCAGCTCTGTGTATTTCTCAACTGTGGCTCCTGTTTAGCCAGGTAGAGCCCCAAGTCATCAAGTGTCCTATAAAATACTTCAGTTTTACAGTAGCTCCCAGCAGCTACCCCAGTGAGGGTGGCTTTCAGGTAACACCCATGTCCTACCTTACAGCACCATGCTCATATTATGGAAATGTTTGGGCATTGAAGGTAGAAATGAATACCATTGTTGAGGCAGTTGAATCCTACAATAGATTTTCATCATCTACAGTAGGAAATTGTACAGCAGCAATGGCCTGTAGACGCATTTAGAAACCTATATTTCGTCTTGCTTCAAATGAAACTCTACATGCTCAGTCTGAATATTCTCTGCAAGCCTACGCGTTCTCTCCTCTACAGGCAACCTGACAATTCATGCACCAGCTGATTTTTTTTAGCCTTTTGTCTCCTACATGAATTGACCTTCTTAAAAGAGGGTATATGGTCTTAAGCAGTCTGTGTTATGTGGAAAGTTGTGAATATATTCTGCTGGAGAGAGTTCAATTTGTCTTTTTTCCCCCTACATTACAGACAGTCGCTGACAAGAAAATTTTGTATGCTACTGAAAATTGTACTAACCCACACTTAAATTTTCAGTATTTTATTTAGGATATGCTTATTTGTGTTTGTAAATTATTTTCCATTTTTTGAGTATAATTCATAGGCCTGTGAAGACCAAAATATTTTTTGAACTTTCTGACCATTCAATGAGATAGTCATAAACTCCTGTTGAAAATTTGCTATATACAGTCTTCAGATAATGAGGATGGTATAGTTCAGCTGAGTATTCAGCTTCATAAAGATCAAATCAGCTAAGAGAATAAAAAGTCTTAATCAAGGCTTTTTCAAGCTATCAAAGGTTTTAGCCTTCTTGAGGGTAAGATAGTGATTTGAGAGAAAACAAGTTGGTCTAGTTGACTTAGGTGAAACTGCTTCTTTTTGTAAGAAGAAGGTGATAGGCAGATAATTGGATACAAAAGGCAGATGCAGTTAGCTATGCAGCCGAGCCAAGGAACAAGCCTAATGCTTCAAGCTACACAAATTTGGCAGTCAGTCTTGTGCTAACCTAGTGTGTGTTTCTCAGAAGCTGTGCTCCTGTTGAAATGCTAGAGAGAAATGTACATTATCAAAAGTTACTGCATCAAAAGCTTTATGGAGTCTCAACATCTGTTGCATACTGCTAGGTACAGTTCTCTTTGGACTTTGTGCCTAAATTTCCAAGTTATCCATTGAGAATAGAGTTGAAAGCTTGACAGATCTGGTCCTCTATTAGCAAGGCCCAATGATAAATAGAAATTACTGCTTCAGTGACTGTAAATACATGAAAAATAACTTGAATTTCATATGCCTTGATATGAAAGTTCATGACTAAATTAAATTTGATTAAGAAGGCTGTTAAATCTATCCAGACTACTGCTGAAATGCATCCAGATGTTTTTTTTCTGCCGTTGAAAGCTACAGTGATAAACTGTTATGATTCCAAGGACTGTAGATGGGCTTTTCAGTCCTTTGTAAAAAATTGTTATGCAGTTTGTTTCACAAATACAAGATTTACACATTTCTTCATTTTCTAAGTCTTTCTAGAGAAGCTTCTGCAGTGGATTGACCTTGTCTGGCTGCTAGAGGCTCCAACATGACAAGGGGGCAAAGTAGGATGGAAAAGCTCATGGGCTGACATAAAAACAGGGAGTTGGTTCACCAGTTATCACCATGGGTAAAACAGTCTCAGCTTGGGGTGGTTAATTTAATTTACTGCCAGCTAAAATGGAGTTGAATTATGAGAAGCAGAGACAAAACCTAAAATTCCTCCCTGCTCCTCCTTTCTTCCAAATCTCAACTTCTCCACTCTGTACTCCTCTGCTTTGTCCAGCCACGTGGCACAGGACATCAGGCATGGGCTGGGGCCAGTCACAATTGCTCTGCTCTGCTGCTCCCTCCTTCTCCAGCTTGGAGTCCTCATGAGCTGCATCTTTCAGGAAAAATACTTGCTCCCATGTGGTTTCTCTGGGGGCTGCATCTTCTGTCAGGAAAACCTTCCCCACAAGGTCTTCTTTGCAGGATGTGGGGGAATCCCTGCTCAAGGGAATGCAGTATTTCCTCCCCTCTTCTTCCCTCGCCTTGGGGCTGCCAAGGCCCATTTCTTTTTGTAGCTCTGCATATCATGGGATCAGCATGCCATGTTCTACTTAATCACTTCTTTGTCCATAAGTACCTGTAGTTACTGCTGTCTGCAGTGAACTGACTGGATTTAATCCTTGGTTTTGAGGCATGAAACAATAGCTTGTTTTAAAAACTTTACTTTAGAAGACTTTCCTTTTTTCTTAATTTTCTATCCTTTTTTTAAAAGTGGAAGTTCCTTTATGCACTTAGTAGCATGGATTGAAATCATCCTTATTCACTTGCTTTCATTTCTAATTTTTTTCTCAACTTATGTTAATTTTTCTGATTATGATTAAATTTTGAAACCATATCATTGCAAGTTTTGAAGCAACGTTACAGGCTTTATTTCCATTATAAGCTAATTTATAATTAAATATCTAGTTGATAATATTGTTGCACTTAGCATCCCACTGTTACATTATACATTGTGTAATGATTTAGAATAATACAAAAGCAACTTTGTATACACCATGCAGATGAAAATGAGTTAAATGATGATTACAGAGCTAACTGCAAACCTAACATCAACATAAAATGGCTGTCTTTCTATTTTAACCCCAGAAAGATGACATTTGGGATTTAACTATTTTAACATTTGCTTTTAAAAGCCACTCTTTTGGAAATGCTAGATTATGACTAGAAGAGCTTCCTGATGTACAACTCCTTATATTACTTGAAAGTTGGCTGTGTTCTTAAAACTCATTTGACACTCTGTGCCCTTTCACTTGGTGAAGCCTTGAGTTTGTTTGGTAGGAATCTGCATTTTAATGTTTTCTTAGATGATCATTGCCAATTAAAATCTCTATTTTTTGCCATATCTGTGTTATAAATGTAGCTACCGCAATGTTTCTTGGCTAAGAAAATCACCTTTTCCTCCTTGCTTCTATTTTGGTTTTATTTTTCTGTCCTTTTAAGTATATAAAACCTCTCCAGCATACATTTTAACAGTAATTACTATTTCTTAGCAGTTTATTTTACTGAATAGCTGAAAGGTATGTACTCTCTCAATCTTTTTTCCTTCTCTATTTCAGATAGCTTTCTGGATGGCTGACTTTAGCTGCCCAGTAATTTCCTTTTTCAATTTAAATGTCACATATTATTGTATCAAATGAGTGCAAAGAACTTAGATTCCTGTACTTCTAACAGCAAGGAAGGAGACCATTGTTCAAGATTATTGTAGTATACAGCAATTCTTATGCTTCTGTATAATAAACATTTTGGGATGGCTAAGTTTAGCAAATACCATAAATGTTTCAAAAAGAAAAGCTCCTTGTGCTTGCACAGCAAGTGACGTGTCATAGTCTCAGCAACTCTTTCAAAGTGCTTGAATCTAATTATATAGTAGAGAGGAGGAAAAATAAACATATGTAGATTTAGAAATTGAAGAGTCACTTCTGCTTTGATTTGATTTGAAAGACAGCCATTGAAATCATACAGAGGACTTGGTACTATAGTCTGACTTACGCAGAGCATGACATTCAGTGCAGATCTTAAACCTTTCAGTTCTGTCATAGTCTGCAAGCAGCAAATTCTTACAAGTGGAGCAATCACTTGTGCTCAGGGCAAAAAAAATAGAGGCCTCTTCTAGTGGTTGAAGGTTGAACTTCAGGTTGTTTCTTTAAGGGAAAAAAGTGAAGGATTTACAAATAAAAGACTGCAGTGCCACGTGATTATTACAAAAGCTGCTGGATGTGCTTTGTTTGCATTTAGAGCTTTAGCATCTCACAAACAATCTGCCACTGTTTCCTGCTGTCACTGAGTCCTGGCAAGCTCTTTTGTGAGGTGGTTTGTCAAAGTGCACGTGTGTAAAGGCTTGGTAATGTCTTATGCTAATTATGCCTGAAGAGATGTAAAGCTCACCTAAAAGCATTTCTCTTAAAAGAAAAAGAGAACCCTGAATCCCCAAATAGCTTCTTTCTTTTCTGAAGAAAAAAACCAAAACCCAAAGAAAAAAACTTTAAACCAAAGAAAGGAAGTAGAGTCTTCTCTGAAGTAAGTTTTATTTGTCCATGCGTCATTTCTGTTCCAAATGCAATAATTTTTGCTGTGACAGCAAAACAATTCAATTGTGTTGCTTTTCCAGTACAGTAGTTTCCTCATAGTCCCTGATATTTGTCCTACTTTCTCCCAATTGTCCATCTCTCAAATTTTTTCTTCAGCTTGTTGCCTCTCTATCTTTTCTCCTCACCCTATTTTGAGCCTTTTTATCTGTTTTTCTGTGTTCTCTTGGACATCCATTCTTCTTGGCCACCTCATGTCACAAGTCTTCCCTTCTTCCCTGCATTCCTGAAGTGGTTAAGGGAAAGTTATTAAAGACAACAGGGCCAGAAGAGCCTGACCTCCAATAAACCAGTCGTATTTAAGCTGGGATAAACCACTGGTTTTAGTATAATCACCTAAAACTTACAGGGACAACCAGAATAAAAACAGTACTAACCTTATAAATATGTAGGCTACTGACCTGATTTCAGTGTAAAGTTAAAATTAATTATAAACTAGAAATACAAAGGAATGATTAAACTCAGATTCTAAAATTTCTACTGAAATAAAATATTCTAGAAAACCTCTCCCTGTGACTGTGGATGAGGGTGGAATTGTCTGATTTGTCTATTATGTCTGTTTTGGATTTAAATAACTGAGGTTGATTTGTTTGGCTGAGATCATTCTGCTGGCTGTGTTACATAATCTGAATTAAAAAAGCTCAAAGATGGAGTCACAAGAACATGCAAGGATCAAATCAAAACTGAGAGGAACAGTAACTGGGTGTAGAATGTTTATCACACAGCTTGGTCAAAATGATCTTTGCAGTGCACAAAACGGGGACAGTCTTTGAACCCAGCAGAAGGCTGATGTATCTGCAAGTTATTTTTTGATATACAGTGTGATCAGAGGTACTCCTGCTTCCTGCAAACTCCATGTTTGTGTTTCGTATTCAGCTACTTCAAATGTGGCTGAATATTGAGCAAATATCAGTGTGCAGGAAAGGTAATCCAAGTTTAGGCAACAGTCAATGGACCTCACCAGCTCTGGAAGCTGTTGCTATTGCAAAGCTACCTTCTACCAAGCAGGGAATAAGAAAGTTCTCTCCTTAGTTGGTGACATGGTTCTCTTTCTTTTATATAAGGGATCTAGCTGGCCATTAAATTTAACTCTGACAGACACAGAAACCTGCAACACACAAGTCCTTTACCTAATGAAAAAGATTGCTTGCTTCTGTTGAACAAGCATGGGAGCACAAGTCCAGCTAATGGTCCCTCTATTTGTACCACCATGGAGTAGGCATCCTTCTATTTCAGGTAGTAAAGAGGCAAAATATCCTTAACTGTTGCCTCTTCCCCAGATAGCCTTAAGTTGTCAATGCACTATCTGCCTTTTATTTGTTTAGGAATTACAAAGCCTCATTAGATATCTGAGAATATACAGGTAAGTGCAGAAGATCAGAATTATTCTGCTCATATAGCAAAGTTCTGATCTCAAATTTTAACCTGTTTTTGTGACAGTAACTTCATCAGATAACAAAATGTCATTATTGTTTGATTTTTCTAAGTGTATTGTTCTGCACTGCTTTACATCATCTTACCTTATTGAAACTTCCCTCTTTCCCTGTGTGGTCTACCATTAGTATTGCAAATTCAGAACAGTAAGCCTCTGATATTAATGCTGGGTATAGTCTGTAAATTGGCTGTCAACAATGTGCTGTTTAGATCAGTAAAAAAATTGCAATATTCTTACACTGGCATAAAACTCCCAGTGCATTTTCCTGCCCCATTTTCCTTTTCCTTATCTTTTGAATCTTCCATATTCAGACCCCCAGTTGTTTAACCCTGTCTCAGTCTCCCATACTCTTTGCTTTCCTAAAATCTACACTTTTCCTTTCTAAAAACATTGTTTTCCCCAGTTTTTTTTAATAAATCTGAAATATCCCTCAAATTTGTTGTAGAACACTGATACTCTCTCTTCCCCTTCCTCAAATCTTCCATCCCAGATTTACTGAGATTCCTTTGTGCTCGAGCTTGATAGCACAGATAGCACAGACTTAATCAACTTAGCCTCAGACTCTGCACCTGGAGCGAGAGGTGGGAGAATTAAAAGAAAGGACCATGGACATCTCAGAAGGTAGGATCAACAAAGATGAAATTTTTAAAAACCCAAACAACAAAAAGCCAAAAACCCTGTTGTCATCCTTTTGGTAAGGGAGTGACTGCAAATCAGATGTTGAGCCAACTCTTAGAGTATGTTGTGTTTCCTCAGGATACTCTGGTAATTTTTCATCTGAAGAGATCAGGTTGCTCTAGAATGTTGTGCAAATAAACTATATGTTTGTTTTAAACATTTAAGAAACTGCTATGGGAAGAATCTGCTTTCTGTAATTATACAGATTCCATGCATTTAAATTCATAAGAAGTCAGGCTTAAGTATTTCTAATTATGTGAAGAAAACTATTAACTTAAGGACCAATCTGGGATAGATGCTGAAACCTACATATATATATAAAATGTATAGGGCATAGTCATATTTGGTGCTTTGCCAAAACCCATGCTGGGTAGTAGTAATTGTTGCAAGATACTAAAGGTACCATATGATGCTCCACATTCCCCAAGCATGAAAAGCTCTCTCCAGCTAAATTTATACCATGATGCCTTTTTTTTTTTTTTTTTTAATTCAGACAACTAGATATTTTACAAATATTAATTTGTGAATTTTGCTCTTTCACTGAGAATTTACTTTCACTGAGAGCTTTCTTGTTTTATTAAGAAAAGTTAAAATACACAAGATCAATCTGGTGGAGGTTTGTAATGATTTTGTTTAAGCTGACATTTCCAGGTTTATCTGGATTCTATTCAGTGCTGTTATTTGTATGTGATGTAAAAAAGGTATTTGTAACAGATCAGAAACCATTTCACATCTTTGTGTTCAGCCTCAGGGGACTGTCCCAGACAGTGGTGGTGAGCCAGGGCTGTGTGTGGAGCTGCCCAGGCACAGGAGGACACATATGCTTGGTGCCACTGTCTTCCCACTGTATCACTCACAAATTAGATGCCTAATTTCACAATATGGTTGCAAGGCTCTGGCAGCCTTATTCTAGGCTTTGTAAGCTCAGCAGCCAGAACTTCTCAGCATAGGACTTGGTGGGGAGCAGAGGAAAATTCTGTCTAAGCAGAGTTCATGTTCATAAATCGTGATTCTCTGCAAGCGGAAAGATGATCAATACAAGAGGTCAGAGAAGATTTCTGTCAAGCTGCTTGGCAGAGATCACTGCAATGAAATGATCCTGCAGTATGTGAAAAGTATGCTTTTTTCTTTTCCCAAATTTGTTCTTCCAAACAGGATTTTGGGCATTTGTTATAACTGACAGATGCAAATGTGCTGCACATGTTCCCTTACGTTCCCTTGGCAGCTTGTTATGTCATCCATAAAAATCTTTGTCTTAACATGATTGTCACTCTGCTGTATGTTAAGCCCATTCCCACTAGGAGTATTCCTGAACTGCCAGCCATTCTCTGTTGCCTTCTAACCCTATTTACACTGGCAGTGACAATCTTCCTCTTCCTCACAGCCCCTGAGTTTTTGCGTCATGTCTTCATAGTGTTCTGTTAATCTCAGCTTCACTGTCTCTTCCTATGGATCCAGGAAGTGTCTGTAAGCTTGTCTCCTGTGTCCATTTTTCTTTCCCTGAATTGCCTCTACAGACACAGATGCCCAGGAGAGATCTCCTGGCGACCCCATGCTCCTAGTGATTGTAAAGGCCAGTATGTTCCTCTCATCAACTAAACAGTGATAGGCGCTGTACAGGTTGGGAACCTCAAATGCATGTTTTAGGTAGACAACCTCTCAAACCTAGAGGGGATGCCATCATCTGTTCACACCTTACTTCAACACAGGATAGAGACCTAATCTCTGAAATCTCTGGAGATGTGTGTGTGTGTGTGTGTGTATATATATACGTATGTATTTATATGTATATACATAAAGACACATATATGCTATAAATATAAGACAACTTGGTTCTCACTGTATCATGTTGGAAGTCTTCCAGCACTCAGTCACTCCACCAGCTTTTAGTAGAAGTAATCTTAATCTCTTGGATAGCTGAGGAAGTAGCTCTGTTCATAGCTCTGTTCATACATCATGGTGTATACTCTGGGAAGAAAATGGGTCAACACACTGTGGGCTTTCCACAGTCACTCATGTGAGCACAGTGCCTCTCCACTCAGATCTTCAGGTTATTTGTATGGTTTGCTTTAGGGCAGAAACCTGTGTAGACAGACAAAAAAGAGGCAGACATTCTAGCAGTAAAGTATGTAACATAGCTGAAAAACAATAAGGCTATTTCTCACTGCTTTATTCTTTGGAGTTTCACAGAGTTTTTGATGTTTGAGGGCACCTCTGAAGATTATTGAGTCCAAATCCTTGCCTAGAGCAAGCCCAAGTAGATCAGGTTGCCAGGACTTTGTTCTTTTGGGTTTTGAGTGTCTCCAAAGATGTAGAATCCATAACACTATTTTTATTATTTTTTTGTAGTCTAAGAATAAAAAAATTAAAATTTATTTCATGTCTATCAATTCCCCTACGACCTGCACCAGTTGACCCACTCACTTTCCTTCCTATGAGCTTTTTATAAATAATTATATATATATATATATATATGTATATATATATAAGATATATTATAATATATAAAAGAGTATAAAAAGATAAGTAAGGGTGCTGTAGTGAAAGCTCCCACAGAACTGATGGACACACTCATCCATGATTAAAGATAGTAAAGATAGTCTGTTCTGAGCATTTCTAAATTTTTACTGCTGTTTGTAAATATATAAGTGGATAGACAGAGTTGTCTCTGTTTTATGAATAGCAACTAAAGCTTTATGTCAGTCCTGACCATAAAGCTGTTTCATGCCATTTACCTTATCTTGTCAGATTTCTGTAATGTAAAAAAACATATTTTGTGTTCTATGTGTATCTGTAACTATGGGAACCATGAAATGATTGAGTACAACTTCTGTGGCTCATCAAGACAGCCAAATGTTCAAATAGATATACAAAACTTCTTAGGTTTTTTTGAAGAAGGTTAGAAGAATTCAAAATAATTATCTGTGAGATAATAATTTCTAGGGTAACTTAATGGTCTATGAAAAATGGATCTTGATGTTACAGAAAATGTGACTAGCAATTACAGAAAATGTGACTAGCAATTCATGGCTACTGTGTTATCAGAAGAAATGGAAGGAAATTCAGGCAAGAGAAATAAAGTTGAAAAAGAATCTAATCTATGAGGAAAGAGACCAGAGTTATAGTCTTGCATTAGAAGATCACAGCTATAACTATGACCATGCAGTTTTTGTGGCATTTTTTTAGTACCATGTTAACTAATTTCTTTGGGTAGCAGATTTAGAAAATAACTTGCAGGGGAAGAGTATTTAACTAACTGTACGTAAATGTGCTGGTGTGAATTTTTAGTCACAACTACTGCCTTCACCACTAGTGATTTTGCTTTCTTCCTTGAGCTCCAAAGATATTCTCAGAGAAGTACATGTGTCTAGAACATGGCTGTGTGCTGTTTTAGAGATGTTATTTCATATTGGTACTTTAGAGTTGCCTAAGTGTCTGAGTTCCAGCACTCAGTTTGCTGCAGCATTATTTTGGATAATGTTTGATTTTTGGGTAAGTTGTTGTTGACAGTCTCCTGAAAGATTGGCAGCAGTAGCTGAAAGATTTTGGCAGAAGGGCACACGAAGAAAGTCGGGTGTTTTTCTTTTTTAATCTTAAAATGACTAGTAACACTGTTCCTAACAGCAGTGGCAACAAAACTAGCATGAAATGCCCTTTTGATGTTAACTCCTTGAATCAGTGCTCCTCTGCATCTTTTCCCCCTCCTGTGGGCAGTTTTTAGCTGTGTATTTAGGAACCTCGGCCAGGAACATGATTAGGACCAGTACACCAGTACATCCAATGCCATTTTTTATGCCCTGTGTATGTAAGACACATGCATGTGGCTGGCACATGCCTTGTGGTTGAATTGCCATGTCCATTCTGTGGCAACAAAAAAGATTGCACTAATGAAGTATTTATAGGGTTTTTATAGAACCACATGTTTTAGGTAACTTTTGAGAATATAATCACCTAACTGGAATATAATTATGCAAACTGAAATAAAAATATCTAGCTAAAAACCTAAGTTTTTTTCCAAATCTGCTCTGCAAGAAACAGATTTCACAGGAATAGAACAAAAGGGAGTACTAAATTAAAATGGCTTTATTGTTACTGTCCTGAAATGGCTGAGCCCTGTCTGTCCTGAATGGTCCTGTTGAACCCTTCAGTTTAGAGGAGAGGCTTTAGAAAAATCAGAACCTAGACTCCTCAGCTACTCCTTTACTAAGAAATTAAACATTATCTGGGACTATTCCTCAGTTTTAGAGTATCAGTGTGAGTAAACTGACATAAGGCTACTTGGCACATTCTTGGTCTTCTGCCTTTAGAATTTTCTTACCAACTTTTCTTGAGAGGTGGGGAGGTGGAATGTTCTGTGGTGCACCTCCAGGAAACAACTTATTTGGAGTCATCTTGCTTTGAAGTAGAGCAGAGATCCTAGCAAAGATACTGATTATTTTGTGTCATTTGGTTTCAGTGCTCAAAAATGTTTCTGTGCCAGTCTAGTGTGCCAGTATTGGTGTCATTTCAGGATGTAATTTAATGGGAGATGCTGAGACAGTTCTGTAGGAACAGCAGACCCTTATCCCCAGTTGCCTGTTTCTGGTCACATGATTTCACTACTCATCATTCCCTCCATGAAAAATACAGATGTGACAGAGAATGAAACCAGTTTAAGAAAATGCAGATAAGTTCCTGCAATGTTCTTAAATACAAGTGGGTCCTGGGAGAACCTGACCGTCTAGGGATGGTATACAAGTGAGTATGTGGCACAGGGAACCTTCCTGTGAGCAAGAAAGGGAGAGAACAAACACAGATAGGAAGAAAGGAGAGCAAGAGAGAAGGGAGTTGGGGAGAAGACCTTCCCTTTTGCTGAGCAGGAGCTATTGGATGCACCCAGCTGTCTGTACATTTTGAAAAAAATATTTAATGGGAACTTTGACTCACAAGTACATTTTCATTAAAAGGAAGAGTTTTTTATTTATTAGGATTTTGGTCTCATGTAAGTATTCAAGAAGATTTTCAACTTTATTTATATTTTAGTGGAGTGAAGCGATTGTGACATTTTAGCTATTACAGAAATCATTTTAATATAGCAGAAGAGATAAATACAACGCTGTATAATAATTTCATGGTTTGCTGCATGTTTTTATGTCGTCTCAGAAAGGTTAAGTGATGTATAATCTGACTTAATTTTGTGAATGAAAATTTTGTAGGAACTAATTGTAGTAATTTCTTCTCTTTGCCTTTCAAGAGATGGCTTGTAGGGTGGTGGCACAGCTCTGCTGAAGTTAATGGTCCTCAGGCAGTGAAGAGGGTCCGCCTATTAGATCTGTCTGAAATAACTAGTGTCTTCTAAAAGTGCGTAGAAGGAATGTAAATTAAATCAACAACCTGAAAAAATGATGTGCATACACCCTTCAGAAGGGAAATAAGATAGTGTGAGGGTTCAGTAAGGAATAGCTTGTGGCCTGCTCTGTTAGCATGCTGCATAGGGATGAAGCAGGATGCATGGAAGTTATCCTAACTTTGGGATTTCACTTTCTAAACTCAGGAAGTATAAAGGAGTGTGCTCCTTATGGACCCTCCTCAGAATCCGGGCTTGGGTGAAGGATTTGGGGAACTTGCTCTGACCTCAAGTCTGAGTTTTGCCTGACATGTGTCACATAAATTTGGAATAACATTTGTGCCCCCCACAATGTGACTTTAGCCTCCCAGTGCATGTTTGGAAGTTTCCAAATTTGAATTTGATAAAAAGCCATTTTTCTGCATTCTAAAATGCAGGTTTGAAATATGCAATTATATAGAATTGTTCTTATTTTTGTAACTGAAATTGCTTTTTCTGTGTGTATAGTTTTATATATATTACTTACTATGGGCTCTTTCAAGTTGGAATTTCATGTTGTGTTAGTACAGGAATACTGTTCCTCCTCATGGTGGATCACATTCAGCAGTACCTGTAAGAGTAAGTTTGAGGAATATTTTTTCTGTGAATGAAATACTCTGTATTCCACATGAAGGCAAGCATGGGATCCTTCTAGCATGTTTTCACGCAGCCTGTAAAGTTTCCACATGAATCTGTGTGGGAACTGTTGACCCACCTGTGCTGAGTCCTGTGTGTGCCACTGGTCTTTTTTGTTATGTAGCAGTAAAGCCCAGAACCCTTTGCTATGCTGTGAAAATGCACCTTTTTCCAGAGCCATGCATATGAACCCTTTGAATGAAGAACACCCTTTTACTGGTTCTCTTTAATAGCTTCATGTGTGAAATTGCATTGACTGTGCAAGGATGCAATAAACCAGAAACAAACCCAGAAACAAAAAACAGACTCTGGATGCCTTGAACGACTTAATGTAGCACTTCATCAGAGCTCACTGTCCAGAGAGAGTAAACAGAAACTATTTTTGAAGTGACAGGCCAGAGTAAAATTGTCTAGCACTCTTCATTTTACTGATGCACCACGTGGAGGTCCAGAAGCCACATTAGAGAACTGTAATCCTTCATCAGAGCATTTGTTTGGTTGCCTAACATCTGTGGATTGTTAAGATAAGTTATTACACAGACCTGCTTTAGTTTGGATTAGTTTGGACCACATCCCAGTATATTCAATCAGGGTATAATTCCTGCATGCTGCTAAATTGCTTGCTCCACATACTTCTCTAAAAATGTTTTTCAATATACAGTTTTGTCACTGAAATTTCTGTCACCTCAATTTTTGATTTTTTTTCTTCCCTCTTAAAGAAGAACTTTTATTATTTTCCCTTTTGGACCAAATAGATCTCAAGGAAACTGTAGCATTTTTTAATTCCTGAAGAGATTCCTAAACAGGAATGGTAGTATAGCTTCTGTGTGAGTATAATACAGATTTCCTACGTGTGTAATCTGTGGTGATTGGTATGTATTGTGTCCAAGATGCAGAGTTTAAAAATAGCTGTAAGAAAATGGGTTTATATTTACTTCTCTAGTATTTTTCTTTCAGTATTCTGTATTTTTTGAGTCTCTTTGTGCATTAGCTATTCTTATTTGTTTGTATCTCATATTATTTTGCATAAAATTAATTACAGTATCAAAGGTGACAATGTAAATTAACAGTATTTTCTTGAAGTTTATTAAATAATTTATACATATTTAAAATTATTGAATACCTTAAGTTGTAGAGGAATTGTGTTACTGGGCTTGCATACATACACATATATGCAATTTAATTAGGATAATTTACTTTTACTTTAGTATTCTTTATCCTTTAAACAAACTCTAGTTGATTAATTTTTTAATAACACTTTTTCAACCTTTCTTGGAAACTGATAAAATACAGGTAATGACATGTTTTCTTACTGACTTTGGTTTATAGCACTGACATAGAATTTATACACAGACACATTTGTATACACATGCTTGCTGTCTAACGGGCTAACAGCTGTGGTAGATCCTATAAAAGCATTTTAAAATGTGTTTTCTTTTCCTTTTAGCATTGCTGTTTTTTGTTTTTTTTTTTTTAATACCTGTAATAAGAATCTGATAAACTAAAAGTCTGTTCTATTTGGAACAGATAGTTTAATAAACTGAATTGCTGGTTTTCAAGGTGCACTAAACTAGGTGAAATAAACTAGATGTTTTAGAATCAAGGGCCTTTTTTTTTGTTTTTTTTAAAGGTCTAGCATTTATCTTTGTCAAAGTTGCTGTTTCTATTATCCTACTGAGTGTTATTTGTTTTCATCATGATATATGTTTATGCCCCTCTTGGAATAACTGTAGCTTTTGATTAAGGTTGTAGTGTGTTAGTAGATACTTTATTATTCTTCCTAAATAGAAGAAATAATACAGTTATCTTTTGGTAAACATACAATGCTGACAGAGGGTAAAGAGTTGGATGTCTTCTCTGTGTGGTTTGCTCAAACAATGCAGAGATGCACTTGGAAGTTCTGATGTAGTTTTCAGACCTAAAAAGACAGTCTATTCTAGAGTGTTTAAAATAAATGGTAATTATTTTAAATACTCAAAATGCCTAAAGTTTTCATAATGTAAGTCATGCACTACCTCCACAGGCCAGAGAGTAAAAGATCTCTGTAGCAGAGCAGAGCTCTTTTTCCTGTTTCAATTTCTTCCACAAAGTGTTTTTTTCCCCTTCTTTTTAATTTTAAGCACTGTATAATTTTGTGACTGTTGCATCATTCCTGTGTTTACACAAAAAAATTGAAGCATATTTTTCCTTCCAATTTCGTCATCCTTCTTAGCCTCATTGCAATTTTACCCATTCTTATATACTTTCCATATTAAATTAAGAGATTTTCTTTACCATTTTCCTTAATAATAATCAGCTTTGTTTCCTTTCATCTCTGTTTTTATTTCCAACAAAAATCCTCTCTCTTCTATATCCTTCATGCATTTTGTCTATTTTTTCTTCTTTCTGAAAACTGCTTTTTATTTTGCCTCTATTTTTCTTTAATTTTCACATACTTTGGTCTTGATTAACTATTTATTTTTCTCTGGCGAGTTGCTCCTGTACACAAGACTGTCTCTACAGGGTACAGGCTGGAAACATAGAGTCTTCCTTTAATGTGTGTTCTCCTGTTTATCTGTGTGTAAGGAATTAAAACTCCCAATTAAAAAAAAAATCACAGGCACCACAGTGTATGCACACAGCTTAATTGTAATTTAAAGTGACACATGTTTGTTAATTTACTATTTGCAGCTATAACTTAAAGAGATAATGATGATAATTTGCAAGTAGTACAAAATATGCTACTTTTGCATTCTTTGTATTGGTGTATTTAGTTTTCTGTTAGTAGATTTCTTAAGGTTTTACTTTACACCTCTGTGCAGTTGCAGTAGGTGTAGCTAAAACCATTCACAGTACATAATGATTTTATTTGCAGGATAATGTGGAATTACTTAATGTGAGAAAATTTAATCACAAGAAAGTACTGTGTCAATTTTCTGTGACCACAGAAAGGAAGTTGGGAGTAGCAGGGCAGGACACTGCCCCCGAGGTACAAATCCTGTTCACAATCTGGAGGGCTTGTCTGCCCTGACAACAATCCACACCAGTGGAAAAAACCCAACCCACCCCCCGCTGCATCAACACCCCCAACAAGCACTGGTCATGCTGTCGGTGTCTGTTCAGAGGAGAACTAGGGCTGGGCTGAGGGAGGATTGCCACAGGTAGGACTGATGTATATTGACAACACATTTTGGAGAAGCTCGCATAGCATGTGCCTGTAGGATGCTTGGCTCTGGCCAGTGGAGCAGCATGTTCTGGGTCCTGTCATGAGCACCAGCCTCCCTAGCTCAGAGAGCCACGGGTCGTACCTGCTCAGCATGCATTCCAGGCTCTGGGAGGCAGCTGCACTGACTCTTCTTGTTGTCTTCAACTAGGTTATGTGGGTATGCAATTTATGTCGAAAGCAACAAGAAATCCTAACGAAATCTGGAGCGTGGTTTTTTGGGAGCGGCCCGCAGCCCTCGCCCAGCCAGGACGGAACGCTGAGTGATACGGCGACCGGCGCCGGCTCGGATGCACCGAGAGAAAAGAAAGCAAGACTTCAAGAGAGATCGAGGTCACAGACTCCCTTAAGCACAGCAGCTGCCTCATCACAGGAAATCTCCTCTTCCAGTGTGCAGCCTGACCGTAGGAAAGGAGCAGAAGTGTCGCAGCTGGCTATGGGCCCGGACCAAAAGCAAGCTTCAAGGTCTAGAAGTGAACCTCCAAAAGAGAGGTAATGCTTTCTGTCTAGATAGAGCCTACAATTATAAATGCCAGCTCAGCTGGGCCTGAGGTATGTTTGCTACTGTGCTCAAACAAAGGGTAAATTGGTGTACTGTCCAAGGAAGGATACATTTTTACTAGCAAATACATTGTCTGTTTTGGTCTGTGCAACAAAAATGAGGGGAAAAAAAGTGTTTTGTGAATATTCCCATACACTTAAATGCATTTTGTTGTACACTTTTTGTATAGAATTGTAGGTTACTTTTAAATTTTAAATTTGACTGGTATTTTAAAGTTAATGAACAAAGAACAAGCCTTTAGCTTTACTCAAATTTTTAAAGCAACGCTCTCCTAAAAAATCCACACCCAAGCAATCTGAAAGCACACCGTGTGGAATTCTTTCAGATAAACTTATATGCTATGTCTTTATCAGTGATATTTCCAGTTTTATTGTTAAAAATAATACAATTAAAAGACCTCGTTTACATGTGTGAAGTTAACATTCATGTAGAACAGCAATAGTAGTATCTTGAGTTTAGAGCAAGTTGTTTGCAAGAATAAAGCAACCAGAAGACAACTGTTTTAAGTGAGTAAATGAGGTAATTCCTGAGCTGCATTCTGTGTGATGAATGGGTTGAGGAGTTGATCAAATCAAGAGAGGCTAATGCGATGAAACCATTGCTGTTCTTTTGGCTGCTGCCTGGCAGATGGCAGAGCAGTTGAGGAGGGAGCCTGTGACAACAAAACAGGAGTCTGCCATAGAAAATTCTCCAGATTCTGGCCAGAATGGTTGATGATTTTTTCCCCCTAGCTATTGGAGCTGAAAATGGGTGAAGAGCAGTGGCTAGTAACTTACTGTGTGGGTGAGATCTGTCTGGGTTTACCTTTATCAAATTCAGGTGAATGTTAGGTATATGTATTGTGTAAATGAATACAATGCCCTCCCCTAATTCTGTTCACTTTTGTCCCCCAACACAGGGATGGCCCCCAGAGCAGTTGTAGTTTTAGGGCAGCAAAACACTTCATATTTTTGCTTAGCTACCCAAAAGTGAGATGTTTGTATTCATGATACAAAATTAGTGTTCTTACTTGTCATTGAGAGTTTCAAATTGATTCCAAGCATTCTGATTGAGGACCAGTAAGCTCAGTTCCCATTAACTGCCAAAAACTAAGGAGGAACAGGAGATAAGAAAAAAAGATAAGAAAAAAAAAAAAAAAAAAAAAAAAAAAGAGAAGGGAGCTTAATGTGGGTGATGTCCAACTTTGTTCTTTGTGAGGGTCTTTGATATGTGTTCTACAGATGTGTCAGTTGTGGAAAGGATGATTCAGTGCCACAAAACAAAGTCCTAGTGACTTTGTCCTGGTGTACATTCTTCTCAAATACACTGTATAGCTGTGTTCATCCTTCTTCAAAATCAATGGATTCATATGTGAGCTATTAAATGAAGGGGCAGATGGAATGGTGGGAGAAGTGAAAATAATCAGTATAAGGGAATTTTATGATTATTTGGCTTGCTTATTTTCCTAAAGCAGAATATGAAAGAGAAAAAAAATTCTTGCAGTCCCATGTTTTGTTTTGTACTTATGTCTGCATAGAGAAATAAACTTCTTATCCTCTTTTATTACTGGAGAAAGGAATGCCATTAATTTATCTCAAGGAATCAATTTGCTTTCATTTACATGCTTATGAAACAGGCACTTCTTTTTAGAGTTTAAATAAGATAAATCAAACTAGTTTAATTATTATTTCTAGATATATTATATTTTGCATTTTTTTATTTCTATATTACTTCTTTCTGTAGAATTATTGTGGTAGATACTCCATTTGTATCACAAATGCACATATCTGTGCTGTCAGGGCACTTGAAGTGATTTGTGTGGTTAGTCTGTAACTCTCATGACTGTTGCCAGAAAAATGGAGAACATAATGCCAGTACTCTGTCATAATGCTGCAGTTACTACAAAGGCAACTCTGGGTCTTCTTAGTTATGTGGGTAAATTATCTCTACCCATGTCAAATTTTTTTTTATTTTACTCATTAATTGGGCCATTCATGATTTATGTTTTTGGGGACTCTGGAAGTTGTTTGCTACTGGAAAATAAAATTAAGATGGAGGGCTTAATATATTTAATTTGTGTTAATGGATTCAGTATTTTCTGTCTTGCCATAGCTTTATCCTGGTTTTGAATTTGTTTTCCATAACTGTATGTAAGTATTTCTATTTACCATTCAATTCTTCATATTACTGTACTCCTTTTCATTGTAGGAAGAAGGCAGTATTGGTTTCTGACCAGAATGGCAAAGGTGTAAAGAGTGAGCGTAAGCGTGTGCCAAAATCCTCACTTCAAAAAGAAGGACCAACAGATGACAGGGAGCGTAAAGAGCGGCATGAAGGTAGAAGGCTGGAGAAAGGCAAGTCACAGGATTACCCAGACTTGCCAGAGAAACTTGAGGAAGGCAAAGTGCCTGATGATGAAAAACAAAGGAAGGAAGATGAGTACCATACCCGTTACAAGAGTGACCCCAATCTGGCAAGATATCCTGTAAAACCACACCCTGAGGAGCAGCAGATGCGCATGCACGCCAAAGTTTCCAAAGCACGACACGAGAGAAGACACAGTGATGTAGCTTTGCCACACACAGAAATGGAGGAAGCGGAGGTACCTGAGAATAAATTAGGAAAACGCTCACAATTACAGGGAACTCAGGACAGAAAATCTCTTGTGGAAACTCAGAGGTCGTACTCTATAGACAGAACAGGTGATGTAAGAATTTCTGTTTCTAAACAATTAACTAATCATAGCCCACCAACTCCCAGGCATAGTCCAGTTCCTATAGAACACGTAGAATACAAGAACCACGATTCCTTTATAAAACAGAGCCGCCTTGATCCTAGCTCTGCTATTCTCATGCGAAAAGCAAAGCGGGAGAAAATGGAGACCATGCTAAGGAATGATTCCCTTAGCTCTGACCAGTCGGAATCAGTGCGGCCATCCCCTCCAAAGCCTCATAGAGCAAAAAGAGGCGGAAAGAAAAGGCAGATGTCAGTTAGTAGCTCAGAGGAAGAAGGGGCATCAACACCAGAATATACTAGCTGTGAAGATGTGGAGATAGAAAGTGAAAGTGTCAGTGAAAAAGGTAAGGACTTTTCTGTATATTATGCACATGGCCATGATTGGGGAAAAAAAAAAAAATCTGTATTTTTCTCTCTCTTTTCCTCCTTTTAATCATACACTTTTTTCCCCTTGCCTTCCTTTTTTTTTTTGCCAACTGAAAAGTGTCTTATACCTGATTACATTTGCTTTACAATGTTTCCTTTTTATTCTTAGATGAGGTGATGACAGGTAGCATCAGCTGATGAGTTTCCTTTTCATTCTCTTCCCTCTTTCACCTGAAAGTGACAGAATTCAAGGGTTCTAGTCTACTCTCTTGATGATGTCTGTATTCCTTTGGTAATTACATCATTGTATGTAGACCAGTTTTCTGTGGATGGATTGAAATTAAAAGTGAGTTCTGTAACAATCAGAGGAGACCATTATAAAGCTTCAGAAGATACGCAAACTTTACTACATTTAATAAAATAGCAAAAATCAGCCAGAGTTCATTGTTAGTAAGGACAAGTAGATATGGGGCAAAGGGAGTGTTATGGAGAAAAGAAATGAGAATTGACAAAGTTGTTTAGATGAATTTTCTCTCGAGCTAAGAAGTATGTTTAAAATCTGTTATTTCAGTTTGTTTTCATCTGTTGATGCTAACACTCAGCAGCAAGGAGTAAGTTGTAGTACACTGTGTGCTTTTAAACAAAGCCATGCTTCTGGCTGAAGAAGTTAATCAAATTTAGGAACAGTGAACAGATAAAATAAGCATTGTCAGAAAAGACTGTGGCAGAACTTAGCAAGTCTCATAATCCTGCTTTGTCTTTAGGTGACAGTACAGTGAGCTGAAAGCTTTTTTGTGTCTTTGGAAGTAGGTTTTAGCTCCTTAGTTTAACTATCTGTGTTTGTACCTTGAAAGTTTCCTGCTGGTATTCATACTGAAAATGCCAAAGGCTTGTCTGCATTGCCTTTTAGTTCCTGGCACTGTTTCCTGACATGTCTGTGATTCATATATGCTAACCTGTCTATCTGTCTTTATCTGATGTTGTGGTCTCCTATCATCACCTAAAGCTCCAGGAATACATAGCAAAGATAGCAGATTTCTCTCCTATCCCATCTGAATAACTGCCTGTTTTAACTTTCTAAGCATGAGCTTTTCCATTAAAAATATGGAAACTTGCTTTTTTGCTCATTTTTAAGGAAGAATGGTGATCATACTCTGAAATTTTATTCCGGATTCCACTCAAACATGAAAAAATCTCACTTGTTTGACTGAATTTTGTCAAATATTGGAATGTATCACACAGAGATTTGTACACTCTCCATCCTTGTTTAAAACCCAGATGGAGAAGGCCCTGAGCAATCTGCTCTGCTGACACATCTTTTGGGGAAGGGTGTTTCAACTAGGGGCTTACAGAGATACCTTCCAGTCTCAACTGTTGTCTATGACAACACATCTCTTTCCCTTATTTTGTGGCAATGTTTTAAGCTGACATTTGGATTTGTGCCTTTTTCCCTGACTCCATCTGTTGGTAGTAGAAGTCAGTAATATAGCATTTCTTCTCCATCTTTGCCTTTTGCTTTCATTATGTTTATCAGTCTGAGGTTGCTTATCAAGTAAACAGAATTTCCCATAATCAGTGTAGGTTATTCTTATAAACTGAAATGTTGCTATGCCGGTCAAGTCCAGGCTGAAGGTTACTGGTACTGATATAATTGTGTGGATATAGTTTATGTTTTAATAGTCTTTCATAAATAAAATCTTTCAGTAGTTTCTTTCAGGCTCATGACACCAATCTCACCTTTTGACCAATTTCCCAGTTTATTGTTAAAACATTAAGGCTTGGATTTATTTTCCTTCAGTGTTATGAATTCCAGAGAATTTCAAATGTTGTAAAAGCTTATGTTCTCAATGACTGAATCAAGTTCTTGGTTACCTGCTAGACTCCTGTTGAGGGTCCCCCTTTACAGAGTGGAGACCTTGGTTTGTATCATATCAGAGTGCTGCCTCACTGTATTTGAATAAAAATTATTGATAGGAGGATGTTAGGGACCTGTCTGACCACTGACCTCCACATATGTGATTTCCAATGTTGAGCATTCCTTTGTATCTAATTGTCAGCATAAATTTTGTGTGTGTGTGTGTGTGTGTGTGTGTGTGTGTATGGAGGGTTATTCAATGCATTAATTACAGAGGTATATTTGTTAATTTAATAGCTATGATATTTAGCCATTTTTTGCCTGATTTTTGATATGACTTTTCCATAACAAGAATTGTAAATGGAAAGCCTTTGAAGATGGGGATGTATAGCCTATAAAAAAGAGATAGGAAATGTGTATACAAATGAGAAAGCAGAAGCATTTTGATAGTAAAGTATAGAATTATTTTTTACAGTTACATTTTCATGAGTACTTGAAATACTCTGGTGTATTTCATAAAAATAAATGGAAAGGCAGAATATTTTATTACCTAAGAAAATATTTTAGAAATCCCCTGGTACTCTAAAAGAATATATGCTACAGTAAAAGGATTTAGTTTTAAAGAAATATATATATATATATATATATATATAAATAATTTAAAAATGCTGCTATTATAACCCTGGTCATAGTCTCATTCTTTGCAATTTAACAGCATTGTTACAAGCAGAATTTCACCAGAATTTCTTCAGTTCTTTGCTTGTAACTTGGGAGAGATACTGAACAGGTTCAAAGTTATAGAGCTTTACTTTGTAAGCCCTGGAGGGTCTGGAATCCATCCTCTCTTATCTAAATGTCAGCTCAGTCAGAAACCTGGTGCCAAAGTAATATAGATGGAGCTAGAAAGTTTGAATAAAAACACCCCAAGATCTTAAAATTAATGTTTGCATTTGGTGAGTGCCAATATGAAATGATCTGCAACTAAGTAATAAAGATTTATTATTTTCAGTTCTATGTTGAGCAAATACAATAGAAGTTTCTGTGAGAAACACTTTACAGAGATGTTGAAAAGCAAATGATGCCCCAGAGAAAGATACAGGTAGAGCAGAGAAGACTGTATTGAAAATCAATAGCCAAAAATGTCATATAAAGCAGATACTGTGCAAGTATTTGCATTTCCTAGAAACAGATTAATATTGCATTACCCTTTCTTCTGAGCCCAAAAAGCCTTCACAAAACCAGCATAATATAGCTATTACATGCCCAGCTATTTACTGTAGCCATTTAATATGTATTTCTTCAAAATTATTCAAATAATTATGCACAAACACTGGGAGATACTTTCCAAAAAATAAATGCCTTTTGCAGTCCAGTGGCCTTTTACTCCTTTGATGGAGAATCCAAAGATTTATGTCAAATTGTTTCCATGTTGGAATAGATCTAGAGAAAGAGCTCTTTGCAGTGTCCAAAAAATTGTTGAGTGTCATCTCAAATTCTTATGAAATTATCTACACCCTTTACAGGATGCTACACATTTCTGATAATTATTATTAATAGATTCTGTAGAACTCCTTTTTTTTTTAAATCTCTAATAGTTTAACAATAGGTAGAATGAGTTTCCAGTGAAGTCCTGATGATATGAAAGGAATCCTTGTAGAAGGCATAAATTGCATTCATACTTGCTTCAAAGACAAGCTAGAATGGCATAAACCAGACTATTAAAAATTAAATCCAGACCTCCTTTTAAAAGTAATAGTTTCTGTCTTCTGCCATCCAGTGAAGAATGCAAACTGCATTTGGCATAAGTTTGAGAAATTGAAGTTGAAAAATAGCAATTTATATAGAACTAATAGATTTGTGTCCAGATGAGGTTGTATAAAAGTTGTTATATCTATTGATGGATGCAAGAGATACTCCAGAATTTACTTTAGGCTTGAAATCACGGCTAATACTCACAGATTGGTAGTAAAATGTTGAAAACCTAAGTAAAACTCACTTGGTATACTTGCTAATGGATTTATTTGGGAGTAAGGAGAGCATGATAAAATTGGTACCTTCTTTAAAAAATAAACTCCTGAAATGGCTTTATGTTTTCTTCCAGTGAAGATGTGATCTTTTCATTCATAATGCCTTTCTCATGGTCCTGTGAGGAACAGGGTGACCCAATTTAGTTGAATTTCATTCTTATGATGTTAATTTCTGGTTAAAAAACCCTGTGGCAGGGATCTTTCTGTTTTCTTGGTTTATTCTCAGGTGTAATGCAGGGGGTTGTGAGCAGGAGGAGAGGATGTGGAGGTAAGGAGCAGAAAGGGATGCTGTGGTTTGCTGACAAATGTGTCAGGGCCGGCTCAGCTCCAGGAGGAAAGGATCTGGCCCCTTCCTCCATCCTTTTCTGGTGTTTTGAGGATCCTTTTGGGTACTTGTGCTTGGGGTGCTCCCAGGGGAAAGAGAGAATAAATTATATCCTTGCCCCAACGATTTGTTCCATGCTCTGTAAGCATTGTTGACATGGTAGCTTGGGGACTGAGAGAAAAACCACACACGTGCAGTAGGGCCTGTAAAGGAACCAAAAGAAAACATCAGGAAAGGGATGTAGAGAAGAGGAGGCTGGTTTGAAATGTTTTTAGCTAAACTTTTTTACTGAGGTATTTTCAGTCTTGAGTGTAAGCACATCAAATTGTACTGTAACATCTGCTAGCATATTTTAACATCTGTTTGTTTGGAGAGTTGGGCATGGAGTTTTAAAACTGGAGCAGAATTTGTTTAAAAGTGCGGCTGAGATTTAAATTAGTGTAAAATAAACTACCCTTCCTAGGAAGACTGCTGTTTTTTAGAAATTAGTTCAAATTTATCTTCTAGTCCTTGTGCAGTAATTTAGACCTACATCCAAGTCAGATTTTAATGGAAATATAATTTAAAATTACTCTAGTTTCAGAAGTTTGCTCATTGCTAACATTATTCAATGCTATCAGTATTCAGTGTTTTTGAGCAGCTGAAATTATTTAGAGTGCTTGTGGAGCTGTAAATAAGTGCTTGTTAGATTAGAGGCACACAGTAAAAAGTCTGGTTTGTGTATATGAAAGTATTTAAAGTACATGCATATACAAATGAGATGAGCTGAACATGAGTGGGGAAAAGAGTCAAATTGTTTCCAAGATATCCTGCATTTCAGTGAAATATGTAACCATATAAATGAGGATGTCATGGAAGATATATGGTGGAATTTTGCTTTAAAATCCTAATACAGCTCTTTTTCTAGTTTACCTTTAGAAGGTTGTGAGAATGCTGGAGGGAGTTCAGAGGAAACAGCAAAATATCACCAAGATCTGTAAAACATGATAAACCAGGAAAGGTGGAACGGATTGTACTTTAATAGTTTAGGAAAGAAGCAGAGGGGAAAGAAGAAAACAGACAGAAGTGGCTGGAGGGTGAGAGGTTGAGTGAGTGCTCCCTCTTGCCCTGAAAGGCTGAGTTACTGCTAGGAAAGTTGAAGCTTGCTGCCAGAAACCCTGAGCACAGATAAGCAAAGTTAAGGAAAATTATAATCGTAATTTCTTATTCAGCTGAAATGGAGGATTCCTGGAAATAAAAATCAGTTTCTTCAGAGCCTGCACTGGGATTGTTGTATGTTAGAAATGCTGCTGCTGTTCCTGTGGCAGTATCTGAGTTAAATTCACATACCCCTATCTGTACCTTATTCTTTTTTTTTTTTTTTTTTTTTTTTTTTTTTTTTGTCAGCCTGTAAGCCATTTCCATTACAAATTTAAATACTAATCTGATTTTTGAAGAGGAAACAAGAAATGCACCTTTTGACTTACGAAGGTGATGTCACAAACTAAGTCTTTCTTTCATATCTATCACAGTTGGCAAGACCTTATGTTTCATTACTATTAATATGCCCTGTCTTTTGGGTTGCTTGATTTTTCACAAGTTCATGGTTTTATTAGATGTTTCTTACATTTCTTCTGCACATCTAATTAATGAAAAAGCAACAAATTTGTCCTAACAGTAATTTTTCTAATAGTAAGATGATTATTTTAATTACAGAAGGACAGATAATGAAGCATGGATGAACTGGAGTCTTACATTCAAAGACACTTAATGTTTAACATCAGGGTACTTTTACTTTCAGGAGCTATGAGAGTGTTTGACTTATAGAGAAACTCAGGAGTTCTATAGGCTTCTCCATGAAAGATCAATTCACAAGAATGTTCAGCAGTCAAGTTTTTTCCATACAGAAGCCATTGCAGGTAGCAGGCATGAGAATGTGAGTGTGAGCTCTGGGTCATGGAGTATTTTTTAAGGGTCTAAGAGGGAGATGAAAAGGCTTTTGAAAAGCTTGCTCTTATTTTAGTTGCTGAGCAGTACTTTTCAAAGTACTGTTATGAAGTTAACTGGACTTAAAACTCAGTAACTTAATACATGGCATGGTGTACTAGCCAGAGGTTGGTTCTTTCCTACACTTCTGCTATTTAGTATTTTTTATATGCATGCATGCATTTTTTGTATTCCATAAAAGTTACGTGAATTGCTACTCAGCATTTACTGTTACTTGTTTGATCTGAGAACTTAGAGAAAAATATAAAATGTGAAGGATGAGCCAAACTGAGTTTGGTAAAGCTGCATAACTGGATAGTCTGTGCAGTGTATTGAAGGATGAGTTTAGGTCTTGGAACTGAAATCCAAATCTTTGCATTTTTCTACCTGTATGGGAAATCTGTCCCACTTTGGGTGAAAAATGAAAGCTAATGAAAGAAAAAAGTAAATTAATTATTTGCATCCAGAATAATACATGCACTGTTATTAATTTTGGTTTTAGTTAATTATAGAGTTAACTAGGAACAAACAAGCATCTGATTCTCTTATTTTCTGAAGATGTTCATTCTGTGTCCTTTCCTTAGTGTATTCATTCTGATTATCCTATTGAATCCAAATGTAGGGTTATACTGTGAGGTACTGAGTATTATTGGTTAGTACTTGGCGCTAATATTTTTCTGATGTTTTCCTTATATTTTAATATATTATATATACCTTTTTATATATATACCTATATATATAATTTCTATATATTATATATACCTTACATTACATATACACCTTTCCATATATTTTTAGTGTACAATAACACAATTACAGGAGCCATTCCATTTTCTTTCTTCAAGCATTACTTTGACTAGATAGACTGGTCTATATAAGTTGTCTAAAATCAGTATACTGATGAATAGCTCTAGGAGAAATTTGATTGTGTCAGAAAGAAGGTTAATTATGAGATCATGTCTTTCCTTTGGATAAATATGCATGGTTTCATCCTGTTCCTGTCCATTTTGAATGTCCCTCTGAAAATTGTTTTTCCATATTTGCTCATGTGTTTTTTTATTCTTCTGATGGTTTCTTTGTTCCTTCCTTCTCCTGTACAACATGTGGGCTTCAAAATCAGGGACTCCCAAACTACACTTTTAAATCTTTTAAGCTGATTTATCTCCATTTCTCAATTGTGGTGCCAAGCACAACAAGTGTTGTGGTTTCAAACATGCCCATCTCATTTGTGGTATTTACTGACTAGTAAATGAAAGGGCCATTCTTTGACTTTTTTGGCCAAGTAATGAATTGAGGCACATTTTTGAACTCCTCAAGAGAAGGGTGCATGGAAGCTGTCTGTTAGGGTTTATTCTTGGCCTATGTCCTGCCTAATAGTAAACAGAGTGCTAGCTGGACCAGGGTACAACTGTTCCAGGGATTACTCTAAAGGCACAGTGTGAATGACAGCCCATTTGGCACTGGCTAACACAATGGTGTAAGTTGTAGTCACTTGTTCCTTATTTATTTGTCTGCTGTTTTATTGCCTTGCATTTGAATTGCAAGTTCAGTGGAATCCAAATTTTCTTTTAATGATTGTACATTGCCTAATTTTCTGAGATTTCAGTACATGACTGAGACTCCAATTTGCCTTGATGATAATAAATTAGAATGCTTATTTAGTGCAAGGATGTATTATTGGTAAAGTGCCTTTTTGGTCCATTTATCAGTATCCAGCAAAATTTTAGGTTATGTTCTAGTGACCTCTGACATGCTTGCATTCTCTCATAGATAGCTGCAGGTTGCCTCCGTGAGCCTAGATGCCTGTTTTCACTGCATACTAATTTGCTGCTAATCAGCTAAATTACCCTTTTATTTGCCTGCTTGTTTTTTTATCAGGTATCAAAGTGATTCATGTGTATATACTATGTATATTACTATGCTTACAACTATTGTGAATCTCTTTCTTTCATTTTTTCAGACTTTATAGCCTTTTTCATCCTTTGGGTTGGTGTCTTTTCAGTTTGTTTTTGTGGGCCTTTTTCAAATGGCATTGTGGAGTTTTATTTTGTTAATTTGTTTTACTGATGGAACCACTGCTAAAAATACAATAATATTTGTGTGCATTGGAACTTTCTGCTCTTTTCATTTTTTACACGTCCCCTCTGCCTTTTCAAGATCTTAATACAATGATTCTGATAATGGATCATTTTTGGTTTCTGGTCCTAGAAAAAGACTCTTCTAAGGTTTTAATTCACAGGGAGACAGGGGTTTTGTTTTGCCATTCAGCTTGAAGATACATAAGGACAGGGCAGAGTCTTACAGTTCTATTTTCAGTTTGATAGGTGTTTTTGTCTTTCCTGCATAAGTTTGCTGTGAGAATAGAGTCTGCAAGCACAACATGTGCAAAGTGTAACATGCAACAGTGATTATTAATTGACTAAAAAAGGCAGGTAGTAGACTGCCAGGACCTACATGCTGCTGGTCCAACATGCTGTCAGTCAGTTCACCCCTCCCTCTCCAGATACCCAGCTGCTCTAGATGCTATGAGCTGAATTTTTCACTTTTTTAGGTATTCCAGCTCTTTAACTCTCTGCCTTTGTACATGTCTAACATCTTAAAAACACCTCTCTCTTATGCATGAGTTCCTCATCACATATATTCATAGAGTGGCTTGGGTTGGAAGGAAGCTTAAAGATCATCTGCCATGGGCAGGGATCCACCCACTAGACCAGATTGCTCAATATCCCATCCAATCTGCCCTTGAACACCTCAAGGGCATCTACAGCTTCTCTGGGCAACCTGTTCCTGTGCCTCATTATCTCTGAGTAAAGAATTTTTCACATCTCATCTAAATCTCTTCTAGTTGGAAACTATTCCTCCTTGTCCTACCATTATCTGCCTGTGTAAAAAGTCACTCTCCCTCTATTTTACATTCTTTGACTACCTCTCAGGTATGTGTAATTCAAGACAAAATGTTTTCAGACATGCAGCAACATGTACCCATTTATAGAGTTGAAAGTTCCAGTTTTTTTAACCTAGTCCTCAATTTTGTAATTCTTTCCTCTGTAATATGAGCTTCAATTGTAGTTAGCTAGTGTCAAAATGATTGGTGGGGAAAAAAAGTTCTATTTAAAGCAACTTGTCATGTTATTTTACTAGTTTTCTAAAGAACCCAAGTTCTCAGTATTTTTTGTAATTTTCATGAAATAGTTTTGTGTAGACTTTAGGACACACTTCTTTTTTCTTCTAAAATTCTGTGGGTGCTCTAGATCTGCTTAGGAGTTGTCAGTCACAGAATAGATGTCATTTGCTGAATCAGACATGAGCTTTGAAATTTACTTATTGTAGTAACAAGTTTTAATGGTTAGCTTGTTATTAATTTTATTGTTTTAGTGAAAACATAGGTACCTTTTCACTGGAAATGTAAACTCAAATAAAAATGTAACTTGCTATAAATTCAAAGGAACCATTTGTAAAACGTTCCTGGTTTTAATAAAGTTTATTAACTAAAGAGCATAAATCAGCTAATAAATAGAAAAAAACCCTAAAAATATAAAATTACATCAAAGTTTAATATGGTTACATTCTAAAAGCAGATAAATACTTCTACATTTTTATGCTATGCCATTAAAATAATTAGGCTTTAAGAATTTATTTCATCCTGTTGCTCAGAGAAAACAAAAACTTCAGCTATAGCCCTTTTCAAAGCATAAGGCCACATGTTCTTAAATCATTAAAATTTTGCTTAATGAGCCACTAGATGGAGCAGTCAAATCTCACTTTTTTTATCAGCCTCTGTGCAAGACAGTCTCTCAGCACAGAGAGAATCTGGAAATGCAGTCACACTTTACTACTTGAACCAGTTAAACTTAAAAACCCTTTTCAGATCTTATCTGCATGTGCATTTTTTTCCATAAGCAGATTTATGTTGTCCTTTAGCTTTAGTGTTACCAATGATGTATGGGACATAGTCTGCATATGGAAATTACACTGACACAAATAGCTCCATGGAAGCAAGTATTCATTTCTTGAATTGAGTCCTACCCTCAGGGAAAAAAACACAAAACATTACAAGGAAAAAGGACTCTTGTTCGAGAATCATGAGCCAGATTTTCAAAATCTGGGAGGTTCAGAGTTACACATTTACACATGACTCTTTATGTTGTGCTTAAGAAATCTTGGTGAAGCTGTATATTCTCTTCCTACTTACCCAAAGTATCCTTGCAACCTCATTTTCTAGTGCATAAGAAACACTTCTTTAATGAGACCACATTATCTGCTTCAGGAATGCTGCAGGTAAGTGGGTGCAGGAACAAAAATAAAATATACAATAACGTATAAGAAAGAATTTTTTTTTTTTTGCTGTCATTTCACAGCTTTACTAAGACAAGATTTTTCTGAGGTGTAAAAGTTCATTAATATATATGTTTATATGAAATAGAATGTATGTGTGCTATTAGAAGGCACTCCAGTGATCCTGTTCCAGTTAAATACTTCAGGGATCATGATATGTAGTGAACAGGGCATTATCCCAGAGGTAGAGAATGGAGCTATGTGTGAATATAAAATACCTCATCTTTTTGTTTTATTATTTGCCTTTGAAAGTCAGAATGTTCTTCATTAAAGATCGTTGGCAAGGTGGGAATTTCAGATCCTGGCACTGGTGGCCTGTCAGTTCTGGGCTTTGCAGAGCACAAAGTTCATGCTGTGCAAAGCAGTGCTCCCCAGGAGACTCTCTTTAACCCACATCCTCTTTGCACAGAGATTAAAAAGCTTTGATGAGCCAAGACTTCTGCTCTGGCAGTGAATGCTAACCAGTGCCATGAGCTGAGGGCTGGTGATAGCTACGTTTCTTTCAACTCTGCAAAACCCTGGGTAATTCAGAAATGTAATGCCAGGTCTTGCCTGTTATGCTCCAGAGTGCTACCACAGCAAATAAGTGTAAATTTATATCAAAATACGTGGTATGCCAAAATATTTTGTATTCTCTACAGGCTTGGATTTTATTTAAAATATAGTATAAAAGTAACTTGTACTTACAGATAAAATAGTACCGTACAGAGGAACTCAAAAATACAATTTTAAATACATATAGGTTTTCAAAACATTCTGGTGTTTGCTGTTTCTGCCAATTTTTGTGTAACATGCTGAACCTTATCAGTGTATCCAGGTAGGTTCAGTTCTCTCCCATGGGAGAGGCATTATGGGTTTGCCAGTAGGGGAGCTGTCACTATCTTTAAGCAGACAATATCTGGGGAATTGCAAAACAGTCCCCTATGAATGGAACTGGAACTGAATGTTTGGGAATAAATCCAGTTGTCCGCTGCTGGGTCTTTTCCCAACAGAAAGATTGCTCTGAAATCAGTTATAAAACAATTTGGTTAACCTGTTCCTGTTACCAAGTTTTAAATATCACTACTAAGAAAGTCTTCAGGAATTACTATTTCTACAAGCCACTGAAATACTTAGGAAGGTAGTAATTTTTCCAGAGAGCAGTTATTTTTTTCTTAAACAAATGCACCATTTACATTTTGGCTTCTCTTCAAGTACATCCTTAAAAACTCTAATATATCAGCATCATTTCCCTTAAAGCTGCAGCAACAAATATTGATATTAATTGCAGGCATGTTGCCATCATAACATCAGTTACTTGTGCTGTTGTGGACCTAATCTTGCTTCAGCCTGGAAAATAAGGCTTAGGAATGAATTTTCTAACAATGCTTAAACAATGTGGTCACCATTAAACCCTGCATTTAGAGGTATGATTTTAGTAATTATTTTGTTTTGGTGGCTGGTATACGACATTTTAAAGTAATAGAAAATGCTGCCTAAAATGGCCAGTACATATAGCACTGCAGTTTTAATTTCTAGGTTTATGTTGCAACAGACCTCTCACTAGGGGTAGAAATGAGCCAAGACACAAACTCTCATTCAACAACACAAAAAGGGTCCCAGTTTATTCTTCTTTCCAGCTTTGCCATCCTGACTGACTACAGCAAGCTCCCCCCATAGGGCCCAGCTGCAGACTCTGACTGTGGCTGTTTCCTGCTGGGCTGTGTTGGTTTGCAGACTCTGAGCAGCTTTCACCAGCCCAGCTGTGGCTGCAGGCTCCAGCAGCAGCTCTGGCTCCATCAGACACAGACTGACCCCACAGCAGATCTTTCACTGCAGCAACTCCCTTCCTTGTTTTGTTCTTTGTGTCTCTCTGGATCATTCCTTCTTCCTCAGGACTTCTCTACCTCCAAGCTTACTCCTGAGCAGCCAGCCCACCCCTTTTATCACACTTACCTTTATTAGTCACTGCAGTGACCCATTAAGGGCAAGGCTGTTCCTCTTCGTTGGTAATTAGTACAACTGTGACTTATTGGGGTCAGGTGACCTATAATCTTTTCTTCTACACTTATAGGTTTAAACCTGACATTTTTTAGAACTAAAGGGAGGAATCTGAACTGTAGAAGGATTCAGAAATTAAATCATATCTACATCCATTTAGGTAGTAGGGAAAAGAAAAGGAAAGAATGTGAGTTAAATTGTCAAAATTATCATGAAAGACAGAAACAGAATAAAATAGCAACACACAATTGTCTATCATCCATGGCTGTATGATCTTTTAATCACAGCCTATACAGAAATTAGTTCAGAGCATGTGTAGTCTTTTGGTTTTTACTTTGTAATGGGGGTAGAGAGTTTTTGAAGGCGGGAAAAAAAAGTTGTTTTAAGGAATTTTAGTAAGATTATGTGACTGAATTAAATAAGCTTTAATGACATTGTGACCTTGGGTTGGTTCTCCTATTTTTGATATAGGCTGTGTTTGAATGGAATGTGTTTTGCTTGACTTCTCTTTTGGCAGGAAAACTCAAGTGCAGGTGGATGCCTGCAGCCTCCTCCTACAGGCTGAATGGATTGCAGTAATTTGGTTCTGTCAGTTCAAGCCTGTACTTGAGTATGGCTATTAAAAGTGGTGCTGGCATGCCAGCCCTTCAACCCAGCTTACCCTGCATCAGGCAGGGAGGGGACTTCGAATATGGGTTTTCCACTTCCACTGTACTGTGGGGTGTGGGAGCTGGGGGAAATCTGGCTCTGTGGAGACAGTAACATAACTAGAAACAGTGGTTAAAATTGGGGACAAAAATAATATTTTTATGCCATTGATCAGTAAATTGAAAAGTCAGTGCCTGCAGATTGCATCACCATTTAACTGAAAACATCTGGCTTTGGTTAGCAATTGGATAGCTGAGCAAATTGCTTGAATTAGGGTTTGTTTAAGATGACCTTTTGGTCTAAAAAAAAGTTATTCAGCAGATCTTTTCTAGATATTGTAAGTTAATATGTTACTTACTGCCCTTATGAAGAAAAATACTCCACAAAATCTCTTTACACACAGAGGTCAATTAATGACCCTATGATGTCAGAGGTAGTTCAGAAATCTCTAAACCTGTCAGTGGCTGCACTGTTAGATTTGCAGTGATGTTCTCTCTTGATTGTCAGTAGATCCTCCTCAGTCAAGCCCAGTTATCAAAATGATCTGAAGAGTAGTTGACTTTTTTTAGTACATAAGGTAACTGAGATAAATGCATAGTAAAGTTCCTGAATCATGAAGGTTGGATAGCAGAGATCTCAACCACTGCACCAATGAACTGAAGACCCAGCCTAGGTTTTCTAGAGTGAGTGTTCATTTTGTCTCTTTCCACTTCCACTGGCACAATCATCTTCCTCAGAGGAGTCAAGAACAATAGAGTAAATCACGGGTGGAAGAAGGGGAAATGAAACATCAGTGGCTGCACAGTGCTGAACAAGTGGAACTTGAAATGCTGGTTACAAAAGCAATAAATAGCAGGGTGTTTCTTTGCTGGCTTTTTCAGACCTGTGTGCTTGAAGGGGTTCCTGTCACTTAGTTGTGCAGAGATGCTCTTCTGTCTTCTGTTCTGCTGCAAAATGGTGGGTGATGTTCTGTAAAACTCCCCTAGAGGGCCTTTAGAAATAATGTGGTCAAGCCCTTATTCTGGGATGCCAGTGGGAGGCACACCACAGCCTGCTCCCAGTGTGTTCTTTTACATGGTGTTATTCAGACAGATGCCAAGTTACTTCACTTTCACTTTGAATTGATTAGCTTGGATCAAGGTTTGAATTGAAAACTGTGGAACAACAACAGCATGATATAAAAGACCAAACTTCTTAGCTTCAGCATATTACTCTGTTGATATGACAACCTAATTTCTGCTTTGGTGCTTTTTAAATATTTTGTTACCTGGCTAGGAATGTAAATGGAATATGTCTGAAAGGAAAGGAACTTTATGAGCTCTAACAAGTTTGATGTGTGTTTAAGAATGTGTAATTTAATGTAAAGACATTCTTTTAAGGAGCTACATGTCTTTTTCACCAGAGGTTCTTAACTTCCTGATTTTTTCAGTTGTTTTGAAATATTTCACAATTGGTGCTATGCCAATCTGTAACCTCTTCTTCAGAAGTATGTGAATATATGTATTTGTGTATTTATGTATAGAAATCTTTCTCTGGTGAATGGTCAAACATTTTCTTTGCAAAATTGTAGCTATTTTTGCCAAAGAATCTGAAAAAGAGACTGAGAAACATTCAGTCTCTTCACTGGGCAATCCCTTACTGAGGAGAAGATGTGGGTATGCTGCAAGAATTTTCATTAGCCCAGTCTTAGCTAGACACTGCACTTAAGCCTATCAGAAGCAAGTATGTTGTTTCTAATGAGTTTAATTCTGGATGCAAAGCCAAAAACTACTTCAAGTTTTCTGTGATCTCAGTAGAGCTTTTTGTGGTCTGGAGTGCTGCTAGCAGAGCAAAGGAAAACCTTGTTTCTTCCCCATGCATCTTTGTTCTGGTCCTTTTTCATGTCTAACATTTTACCACCAGTGAAACTCCAGTTCTTTGTCCATAACTGGAATCAAGTGGTTAGGTCTATTTTCCACCCACTTGACAGTTCACCAGACAATCCAGAGCTCTCTGATTTGGCTGGAAGGATATTGTGAGAGACTTGGTTGGAAGTTGTGCTACACTACACTAAACAGTATCTGCTGCTGTCCCCTTGCCTGCAGATCCAGCAGCCATACTGGTCAGGCAAGATTTGTCCTGGGTAAAGCTATGCAGGTGGTTCCTAGCCACCTTCTTGGCCTCCATGTGCTCAGGACTGCATTCCAGAAGGATTTGTTCCCTAAGCATCTCAGTATGTAGCTTCCCAGGTCTTGCCCTGCTTTTAGAGGTGTGGTATGTGGCTTGTCTAGTCACTGTTCATCTCCCACAATAGCTAGGACCTTTTGAAGCAGATCAGACAGGGCTACAGTGCAAAATGTCACATACAATATCTAATATTGTATCTTAGACTCCTGCAATTGTATTAGAATATCTTCCCCACTGTAACTTGGCTTTGAGAATTGGAGACTGTAACACAGATCTTTTTTGTTGTTTCTCTGATTTTCTAATTCAAATTCTAACTTTAGGCATAGGGGTTTCTTTACTTGAATTTGTTTTTGTGCTACAGAAAAATGCTTGAGACCATTCTCTGATTTTCCCCTTTCCAAAAAGTATTGTAAAACTTTTGGTTGAGAGGATGTTGTGTTTCCACCCAGGCATAAAGCTGAACAGTATGTTTAATGCTTGGAATTTGCTCTCTTAAAGCTTGAATAATGGTACAGTTATGTGTGATTGAATAATCTCATGTTTTTCTAATGGTCTTAGAAATTTTTATAACTGCAAGAGTATCATACACAGATTAAGACCTAGACAAACTATTAGCAGGAAGAGTATGAAGGGCTAAAATGTGGTGGTAAATATCTAACTATCAGATTCAGAAGACAGTGGCAATAAAACCATTTGCAGGGGTAAAAACCTGCAGAGATTACAAAAGTGATGCTATCTTATGCAAAGTGTGAAATAATTATGTATTTTTGCTAGGAAAATGGAATGATGTCCAGTTTTACAGTTAGTTTCCAACTGCTTTGATACTATAAATGGATGTAAAAGTAAATGAACCAAGTATTAGCACCTTGTTAAGCTGTCAGATGAGCCTTTGGGGCAGCCAGAAAGGCTCGATGAGTCGGAGCTGGGAGGAATGAACTCCACCCTTAGGGATGAGCAGTGGATGCTGGAATTGGTGGTACTGTTCTTTTCTGCAAAACTCCCTTTCTGACCTCAGAACATTCTTCTGTTGCTCCTCTCTTCCTTTATTTTCAGCAAATACTTGCAGACACCTCTGCCATCTGAAGCTGTTAGGCTGGGTTACCTAGGCAGGACTTGGGCAGAACTCATGACTAGGGATAGCATTGAGTAAAATGGGCATTGAGTACTGCCTGCTGGAGGAGAGGGAGGGGTTGTCACGTAGGGGAATGGGAGACAGTGAGAGCTTTAGCAACACCATGAGGCACAAACAACCTTTATAAATGTGTTTGGGAAAACAGCTCATTATTTTTTTCACAGACACATGTGTGCCGTGGAAATGACAGGAACACTTGAAATAAGTCAGAAAACAAGCCCTTTATATTACAGTCTCCTTTACAGATTCTGAGGTTCTAGCAAGCAAGAATTTTTCATCTGTTGATTTGTGTTATGACAAAATCCCCTGCCTTGTTTAGTGGGTGCAGTTAGGTGAGGTGAGTGCTCAGGACCCAGGTGTGCTGTTCTGAAAGTGACACACAGCCCTCAATGCCTGCCCTGGCACAAGAGGGGGTCATCCTTCAAGGAGTCAGTGATGGTCTGTGGAAGCATCAGGCATTTGGTATACTCGATCTTTTGTTTCTTTTGCAAGAAATGTTTCAGGCTTTAGAAGAAAGCTGGATATATGTTCCTCAGTCAGTAGTAGATGATCACTGTCTCTTGAAATATATAAAGACTGGACACTTTCCTCCTCCAGAAAATCATCTCCTAATAAGGGCATGTCTGTGAATAAAGCAGAGTTAGACAGCTGTATGTTCCTCATGCTGATGCAGTGCTACTGGGGACACTTAGTCAGCAGTGGCCAGGGATATTCTGTGGCTTTTGCTGTTGACTGACATGTGGGAACATTCAATACCTTGGATTTGATCCAGAATCAGATGGAAACAACTTGATTATAAGTGTATTTTCATTATTGCTAATAGATCCATATCTTGTTAAGTATGAAAGAGCTGTAAGCTGTCATTAGCTTTACTATTTATATTTTATCCCTTCTAAGCTTTTTTTTGTTTGCTTTGCTTTCTCACATTTTAGTTTCTAAACAGCAGGTTTTTTTGTATTTTGGGTGTCCTGCATTGTATTTTGGAAGTCCTGCAGTATGTCGATAGGCTGCAGAAAACCATCTGTTTGTACAGAGGAAGGCTGTCTCTGCCACAGAAATGGTTTTATTGTTGTGTCATTTGGATACCATTACAGTAGATTAAATACTTTGGTAAATTCTATTAGCTATAATTCTCTAATCATCTGGCTTTTGCAAATACAAGTTCTTCTTTTCTGTTTTATCTTGAAAATGTAATTTGGAATACAAAATATTATTTCCTGGGGGTTTTTATTTGGAGTATATTTTTTCTTACACATAATTATGTTCCCATGCACACATCTGTTATATATGAAAATAATGAAATTATCTGATTAATTTGTAAAAAGTGGTAAGTTTTTCTCAAGGGCTGTTTGTGTTTTCAGTGTGCTAGAAGTAAATCTGCAGCTTGAAATGTTTTACATAAATTAAAAAAGCCACATTTCCTAAACACATTGCTTCGTCTATGCAGTTGATTAAACTTGGTCAGTGCACCACTGCTGAATATAAATAATAACTGCAGCAGTAGTATTGATTACTTAGATGCCTGAGCTTGTGCCTACTCTTGGCTTAAAAGCACTAAGAAACTTCTTTCCTGTTCTATCCGGAGGAAGGAGCCTTTTTCTCCCCCCCATGTTGTTTCCTGAGGATGGTTGATTCTGTATTCCTAAAATCATTGACTCTTCCTAAAGGCTGAAACTCCTGTCACTGCAGCGAGCGTGTAGGAGCTAATGCAGTAATCGCTGCTGGCACTCCACTGCAGAGATTGTTCCGATGGCTCGGGCTCTCGTTAGCCCTGCCCGGTGTCACCGCTGCTCGTGTTTGACACTGCAGAGTAATTTGGCTCAGGATCAGGACGCAAGCACCTCATGACTTCTTTGATATCGTCTCCTGCACACTGAAGTGGGTTTTTGCTGGCATTACGGTTTTGCTACAGTTGCAGGCTGGATTCAGCAACCTACTAGATGCCAGTTGTGCTTTAAGCATTCTCTTGCTGAAGCTGCTATGTTTGCTGGGTTTCTTCAGTTTCTGCTCCATACGTTGCATTCAGGGACAGGTAAATAAGGAGCTATATAGTGCCTAGGTTTTATTTATATTTTTATATTTCTTATTTTTAAACAAAATTATATCCTTTTATGAGCAGATTTATTTAACTGTGCAGTTGTAGTGATGTATCCTCTGAATGTTAAAATGTTAATTGTAGCATATATTCAGCTTAAAGAGGGAATAAAAATCTATTTTGCCTTTAAGTCTGTGTTTCAGTTATGTTTATATTTTGAAATCTCATGTGCTAAATATAATCTGATGGTAGTGATGCTATATGGAATACCTTTTAAACAAAAATCTGCATTTTGAAAGTGCACATCAAAATAGAAATGTGTTTCTGAAATATAATAATAATAAAAATATTCTTGTTGCATTATGACTTCTGCATTTTGGAGAAGTCAAGGATAAAGAATTTAGAAATATACTTCAGGAAACAAATGAACATTTCTGTGTATTATTTCTTTTTGGCAGAAGACAATTGACAAGTCCTCAATCTCCTGAATTATTCTATTCTTAGGAGCTTTAAAAAGTTCAGAATGAAATGTGTTCTGTTACTTATCTCCCTATTATTTAGGGGGAAAAATCATCAAACTCATGTACATATGTTTTTTTTAGCATAAGATGAAGTTATGGTTATAATAATATACGGATTATAATAAATGTAGAGCTCTGATTATTTTGTATATTATTTCTGCCTGATCATATTGATGCATTGCACTTCCTGCTCAGGGAAGGACATCAGCTCCTCGCTTTTGTATTTAAAATAAGCTACTCAGCTAAATCACTAAAGGATCACAGGGGAAAGTGAGAGGAAGAATTCACCATTGCAAGTTCCTTGGGGATTATGCAGTGTGCTGAGAATAAATACCTTTAAAATCCTATATCTAAGTAGCTGATAGCACTGTCTATAAAAATTGATTTTGAAAAGTAGTTTTTTCACTAGAAGAATTAATCCTAAAGATGTATGATAGAACAAGTCACAAAAGAGGTTTGAAATAATGTTTTAGATACTACATTTTAAGACACATATATTAGAAGTCTATTTAATTTCAACAGAATTTAGAGGAGAATTAAAGTTTCTGAGGGCAGAAAATTGAGGGGTGCTTTGGAGAAAATGTGATTTAATAGCAGTCAAAACAGAGATGGAACAGAAACAGCAGCAGGAATATCAGGAAGACAAAATGCTGAGGCTGGGAGAGACAATGGTCAGCCTTTTCTCTGCATGGAGTTTAAAGGATAAACTGGATAACACCTTTGGCTAAGGTCAAAACCTTGCACTCTCTCACGCTTAATAAGTTGTTTATAGGTAAATAAAGAAGGTAAATCCCTGTTTCTTCTTCTGTTCACTGTGTAGATGACTAAACTGCATTCTGGAGGTCTTTTGCACCTCTTGGCAAAAGTAGATGAAGAAGGTGAAGTAGGGTTGAGGTGAGGAATACAGAGCAGTGCCACCCTGCGTTGCGGTGATTCAGGGCTGTGCTGTGGGCAGTGGACAAACAGCAGCATGTCTCCAGCCTTGGGAATAGCATGGACCTGGGAGATCTAAAAGGTGCTTTAAAATCACTCTGAGCCCCACAGCCCCTGACTAGAGAGATATAATGGACTGTTAAATCAGTCTATCTATAGCTCTCTGTCCATTAGACTTGTATCGTCTCTTCCCCATAATGACACATCAGTATCCTAAATATTCCTCTCTGAAAACTGAACTGTGTGCTAAAAAGACAGAACCTGAGAGCATGAGCTCTCATCAAGGTCAGCTCTTATGTCAGGGTATTGGTTAAGTGCAAGGCTGCCCAAAAGATAAACCATGATGGAAAATAGAACAAAACAAAGTCCCCAAAACTAACAACAAAACCTGAAGTTCCTCACCAGTTTGACCTTTTGAGGTATTTTTGTAGCAAAAGTAGGAAAGGCACTGGAGTCTTGGTCTCTGGCCAACCGTGTAACTGCCAAAGGGCAAGGATGGTGGTTTTCCAATGGCAGGCAGACTTGTGTGCCATCCTCTCCTGTTACCATTGAGATCAATTATATCCACCTCATCATTTTCTGCACTGCTAGTTCTCAACTGGTGGATTTCTCCCTGTTTCTATACTTGTTTATCCTAGGCTGAGTGTGGAGCCATTTCCTATGTCTACTCTGAGCCTGATCCTCTATTTCCAGTTTTCTAGTTTGTCAGGATAGCTTTGAAGTCTGGTTCTGGCCTCCTATAAAAAGCCATTCCTTTGTCCTTGGGGTCAAGTCTATTACATGTCAAGTATGTTTCTCTTTTATTACATGGAACTGTAGTGTGAGTGTTGACTATTACTATGTTCCAGACAAACACTACAGAACCAGCTTAATGAATACTTTTAGGGGCATTTGTTACCAATTTTAGCCAATATGGTTAGAATATATTTAGAATATTATTTTCTAAATAAGTTTTCACCTTATGCTAGACACTCTTTCTGGCGTGGGTCTTAACATTGCATGCTCATAAACAAAACTCATGCTCAAGTGAATGTATTTGACATCTACTGATAGAGCTAAATAGTAGCAGATTCTTTACATAGTATTCTAGATTGGAACCTACTTGGTACTAGATAGTAAGTGGTAGAGACTAAAGTTTCAGAATTATTTCAGTTGTTTTTGCATAAATCACTGTTTGCATTATATTTTGTGTTTCTAATTTTGTCTTGTGTGCTTCCTGGTACTCGATCACTGTAAGTTCCACACTCAAAGGGAACTTTCCATTGACTATTCCAGAATATGAAACATTTATGATTTAGTTGGTCAGTCTTAGATTGCATTTTTCCCTCTCCTGAATTGGCCTGGTTCTGCTTCTAATGTTGGCTAAATGTTTCCATGATTGGTGGATTCCTTTTACTGTTGTGGCTGCTTCCTTATTTTCTCTAAGGTTGGAGTGTTTTGCTTTGGTTATTTGGCAATAGGATTTTTGCTTTAGTTTTTGGTTTTTTTTTGTCGAAAAGTTTTTGACTTTTTTCTGCTCGGCATCATTCTCTTTTTGAAGATCATTAAGTTTATTCATGTTCACGTTCTTAACTATTTCCTCTCTACTGGTGGAAAGCAAAGCTCCAAAGATGCTTTGCTTATTGTTTTATTAGTGTCAGTGATCTCCCAGAGTGCACTCAAAAGATTCTCCCTGCAGTACTCCCCTCTGAACTAGAGAAAAAAAATCTCTCATTATCTTCTAATGTGGCATCATTGAGGATATTAATGAATGATAATTAAAAAACCCAGAACAAACAGAAACAATAAGAACAACAAAACCACAAAAAATGCCAAACCAACAGAAAGCTAAACTAAACAAAAACAACACCAAAAAAAATCCCTCATGAGGCTTTATTGTCCTAATTTGGTCTTCCAGAGTATGACCCATCATGGTACTGCTGAAGTGCTTTTCTCTTTAATTAGAGAATTTCATCTGCTGTATTTTCTTGAAGCTTAGAACAACCAAGAGCCTTTTTTTTTCCTATTCTCAGACTTTCTTTTTCATTAGATTATTGATTATCTCCCCCAGTTTTCATGAAGATGAAATTATGAATGATATATTGTTATTTCTCAAGTATCTTGTGCAGGTCTGCATGGTGGACTCTGTGTGTGTATGTTGGACAATAGAAAGGCTCACTGTCTTCCTCCCTTTCCCTGGTCCTGTGGATAACAAGAAGCTTTGCTTTCATCTGCTGTTGTTTCTATCATCATGCCTATAAACACTGTGTGCTTTCTTTTGTATCTGAGCAGAAATGCCGGTTTTCTTTCCACACAGTGGTAGAAAATGTGTGTTCAAGTAGGTTTATCTGGGCATTGCCTGTTTTTGTACCTTATTTGCTGTGTGTTCTACCAGGGCATGGATGCCTTAGTGGGCACTGTATGTGTGAGACTTCTGTGTGTGAGCTGCTGCTTTACAGCCTTTCAGATATTTTCTTTTCTGTTTTCTTCATCCTTGTTAAAATTTCTAGCTATTGGCAGTATAGAAACAGCCTGGGGTTTAAGGAGGGTTTATTTTCAGCTTTGATTTTTGATGATAAATTGTTAATAAATCAGTTTTTAACAAATACTAAAATAAAAAACTTAGGGTTTTAAAAACTCTCTGAGGAAAAATACCAAGAAGACCAAAATAGAAATATTACCTTTTTTTTTTACAATCAACACGTACGGAATTGTTTTAATGTACACAGGAGATAGGGAAAAAACTGTAAACCAACCCACAGGGAAAAAATATGTTATGCTGAAAACAGCATGCAGTATTTGAAGTGCTGGGAATTCTTTCAGAACAGCATGAAAATATTAAGAACTTGTCAGGCCTTTAGTGTACTAGGCAGCTATGTTATATATGTATACAAAATTGTGAGACCATGTGACTTTTTGAGATCATGTGCTATACATTTTTCAAATTTCATTATATGCTGAACAAAGTATTATCAAGAAATCATATCTAAACTGAAAGTGTTAATAATATGAAACAGGAACTCAATGAAACTCTTGACACAAGTTACTGTCAATATTGAATTGGAATGAAATAGAAATAATAAATTTATTCAGAAAAGCTCCAGATTTCCAGAAGGACATATCCTTCCATTCGTCTACAAAACTAGATTCCACTCAAGAGAGTGACCCCAGTCAGCAAAATCAGAGACAACAATTAGACAGCAAAGTTTTGCTTTAATCTTTACATGCCACAGTATCAAAATCAAAATGTTTGCCTGTTGATTTTAAGTTCTTGATGCTAACCATTTCTCTGGTATCCTCAAGAAAATGTTTTTCATGAACCTTGTAAAATAACCTTCAGATTATTGGAAGTTCATGCATCTTTCTTAATATTTTACATCTCTGTCATACCTTTTCATGATCCTACAAAATATGCTTTTGAGGACCATCCCTATGTGAATCATACACATGCTTCGACTCACATGCTTGCAATAAGACTTAAACATCCTCAGAATAGCAGTTTAAGTGGTCTCTGGGATAAAAATAAGAATCTAGCACGAAAGGAGTTGATGAACTTTTGAAGATGCTTTGATGCTTTTGATGTGCGTTTGAGTGAAGTTCCTAAATGTTGGCTCAGGGAGTTCATGAGAAGATTCCTTAGACATTCAGGAAACTTAGAGCAGCTTCCTTGTTATGTCCCTTGTATCCATGTTAAAAATATTAGAAACATTCAAAAATTCTCAGTTTGTATATTAGATGGCTTGTGATTTTTTGGCTTTAAGCTTCCATTGGCAAGATTGGTAACCCTTGCTTTCAGTAATTTTTTAAAGCCTTAAAACAGCACTGAGATAATTCAGGTAGGAAGTCCATTTTCTGAAACATAGAGATGGGCCTGGTTGTTTTTGTGTTGGAGGGCCTTTTCAAGTCTATCTCTGGAGCAATCCTCATTCATCAACGAACACAAGTGCAATAATTCATTATAAAAAAAGTGTATGTCTAACCTGTACACCTAGTTAAAATCAAATCACAATCTATGACATAAAAATTCTTTGTTAAATATCTGGATAAGAAACTCATACTATATTTTAATTTATTTATTTACAGATCACAGAAAATTGTCCTTATGCCCAGATTAAAAAAAGAATACATTGAAAAGCTTTTTTATAATCAGCAACAAAAAAATCGTTCCTTTACAAAATAAAAAATAATTATGAGTTTGCAAACTGTTGTAAAGGAACAACTTTGCCATGGTAACTAGGAGAGAAGTCAAAGGGATTTTCCTTTTCACTAGATTTTTTTAATATCAGTGCCCTTAACTCTTTACATAATATTTCGTAAGTTCACTACTTCCTTGCCTAATTATTTCTGTGTTTCTTGTTTTCCAATATCAATCGGCATTACTTTGTTCAAAATATAACTACCACTTCAAAAAATATTTTTAAACTACAGAGTTTGTTTCAAAATAAAAATGTTTGTCTTGTATGAGAAAGAGTATAATATGTCCTTACCTTCTAAATGCAAAAGCAAGTAATCATTTATTATCAGTTGGTATTGAATAAGCCCAGGTTATCAGTTATCTAAATCTGAAAGCCTAGTGCTTGATAAAGCTGTGTAGACCCTTTTCCAATGTTTTTGTTTTTGTTTTTGTTTTTGTTTTTGTTTTTGTTACTCAGAAATGTAATTAATATACTGAAAAGTAATTTTATAGCTCATCATTAAATGAAAATACCTAAATAAATGCTGAATTGAGAGAGCAATTTAAGAGGCTAGTTCTAGTTTTGGGAGCTATGTGCCACATCTGTATCCGAAATAGGAGTGTTATATATAAAGAAATAAACTTCCAAGGTGTACTAGTCTTTCTTTTAACTTTGGAATCTTTCAGCATGTTAATATTCAGTGCTTAGGACATTTGCCAGCAGGGAACTAAAGTCCAGTGTATTTATGTATTTTCACTACAAAAGAAAATCCTAAATTTCACAGCCTTGTGGTGCATTCTTCCCACAAACTGCAAGAGCCAGCCTGTCCTTGAACTGTAGATGGTAAAACACAGATCTTGTCCTGCAAGGATTAAGTTCTTAACTGCAGACATCTGAAGTAGTTGCTTTGAGATAAGAGACAACGAGCATTTTTGTGAAGTTTTCTGTAAAAATAGGCAATAGTTAGCGTTTGAATTCTCTGCTTTCCACATTAATGCGAGGGCTGTTTGCCAAGGCAGGGTACTCACATATTCTCTTTATATGGTTAGTTAGCAGCTTGAACTAGAATGATTTTAGCATTTGTTGTTTAAACACGGAATTATTTTTCTGATAAAACAATAGAATGTTTTTTTCCTGGGTGTAGAGATGCTTTACTGCTTAACAATAGGATGTACCACATCTGTAACAGCAGCTCACCAGAGTGATTGTCCAAGCAGACAGAGATCATGTTAGGAAAGCTAAAGCCCTGATAGAATTAAATCTGCCTGGAGACATCAAGGGCAACAAGGAAAGTAGCTATAGGTGTGTAAGTAATAAAATGAAACCTAGAGAAAATGTGGGCTCTCTCCAGAAGGAAAGAGGCCTGATTACCTTGAATGTGGAGAAGGCTGAGGTACTGAATTACTTTTTCACGCAGTCTTCACTGAGAAGTGTTCCAGCCACACTGCCCAGGCTGCCACGGGCAAAGGCAGGAACTGGGAGATGCAGGAAGTGCCCACTGCAGCAGAGCAGGTTTGAGACCATCTGAGGAACATGGAGGTGACCCAGTCCATGGGGCCTGATGAAATGCATCTGCCACTCCTGAAGAAACTGGTAGATGAAGCGTTTAAGCCGCTATCCATCATATTTGTGAAGTTGTGGCAGTACCACTGCCTGGAAAATGGAAACATAACCCTCATTTTTAAAAAGAGAAAAAAGGGAGATGTTGGAAACTGGAGGCCAGTCAGTCTGACATTTGTGCCCAGGAAGATCATAAAGCAGATTGTCACTGTCTGTGAGGTCTCCTGAGCCTGAGTTCTCATCAGCAGGACATGTAGGTGGTTTAGAGTCCGTGTTCTTCCCAGCCCAATCACCGAAGAAAATGCAGAAGCTGTTTTTCAGGATTTTCCAGGGTTGTTTATTGTTTCTTATCTAAGGAATTCTTTTTCTAGCTAACAGAAATCTGTTCAGCACGTTGAACCAGGGCACACTCTGACTGCCAGAGGGCAGGTCTTATCTTTTATACTATAAATTACGTACCTAATATTTACAATTACTTTCCAATACATGACAATTTTATTACAGTGTCCAACTCTGTCTCAGTCCAATCCAAGAATGCCAGCTTGGCATTCAACATGGGTGGCATGAAGAAGAAGGAGGGAAAGACATACCATGCCCAAAATCCTCCATGTTAGCTACAAACCCCCTAATATAAACGTTTATAGAAATTCACTTTTCTACTTTCTAACAGTCTGATTTATACTCTACTTATTTTTCGTGGCTTGTAATTCTTCCTGCAATGTTGGCCAATTTCTCCAGGACTTAAGTCCAGCCGCCAGGACTCCTGGGTACCGTGCCAGGGCCTTTGAGACCCTTGCCATGGGGGTCTTGAGACATTCAGGGAAGCCAGGGGAAGCCTGGACTCCCACACAGAACATCCTGGAAACTGTGCTAAGGAAACTGGAAAATAAAGAGGTCATTGGTGGCAGCCAACAGGGCTTCACTAAGGGCAAATAACGCGTGACGAATTTAATTGCTCTCTACAATGAGGTTACAGCATAAAGGAAGACTGACATCAGCTGCTTGATCTGCAAGGAATTTGCCACTGTCTCATATATGGCATCCTTGCCTCTAAACTGTGGAGATGTGGATTTGGTTAATATACCCCTAGTACAGACTGGGTGGAGAATGGATTGAGAGCAGCCCTGAGAAGAAGGACTTGAGGGGTGTTGGTGGATGAAAACTCAACATGAGCTGGCAGCTTGTAGCCCGGAAAGCCAAATACATCCTGGGCTGCCTTAAAAGCAGTGTGGCCAGCAGGCTGAGGGAGGTGATTCTGTCCCTCTGCTCCACCATGGTGAGATATCACATGGAGTGCTGCATCCAGCCCTGGGCTCCCAACATATGAAGGACATGGACCTGATGGAGTTAGTCCAGAGAAGGCTATGAAGATGTCAGAGGATGGAAGCATCTCTCCTGTGTAGACAGGCTGAGAGAGGTGGGGTCATTCATCATAAAGAAGAGGAGGCTCTGGTGAGACCTTCTAGTAGCTTTTCACTACCTAAAGGAAAGCTACAAAAAACCAGCAGGAGGGCTTTTTACAAGCAATTGTAGTGATGGGACACAGGGGAATGGCTTAAAACTGAAAAAGAGTATGTTTAGATAAGATCTTGACTGAATGTGGTGAGGTGCTGGAATAGGTTGCTCAGAGAGGCTGCAAATGCCCCATCCCTGGCAGTGTTCAAAGCGAGGTTGGATGTGGTAAATTATCTTTAAGGTCCTTCCCAACTCAAGACATTCTGTGATTCTGTGGGTTAATTAGAGAGACGTAGGTTGACTATTCAGTTTGTAGAGTAATTTTAGATGTAGTCTCTGAAAAATATTTGTCTAAGTTTCATAGTTATCTGTTAGAACTGCTGTGTTAATTAACAGTTACATGCTGCTAATGGTCAGTTAAGTGCCTAACATGGGCTGACTGACTCATTATTAGATTCTGCTTCTTGTCTTAAGTAACTCCTACAGATCCAGTGCATATGGATTTGAGCTAATCACTGAAGCACATTCTTTGCTGAATATCAGTAGTCTCCGAATATGATCTGGATGGATTTGGGAAAACATCTTTTTTATCCCCAGTATTCAAGATACTTTGGAAATCAGCATGACTCTTCATACACAATAACAGATACACTCATATTTTGTGCTTGTTTTGGCCTTGCAAGAGGGACAAGGCTGTTTTTTTCCAGAACTTCTCAGCTTTTCAGGATCTTACTTGAAATCACAGTACCCCAGTATTAGCTTTTGGTATGGATAGTGCTGCTGAAGAGAATTTTTTTTCAAGAAAATGGATTTTTGGTAATATGACTTAGCTTTCCCTTTATTTTGAAAGCACACATATTGCAGGTATAAAACAATGAGAATCTATTAAGACCTTTACTCCCCATCTTGAATTTTGATGGAAGATAGCAAAAGACATGGAAAAAGCTCAACACATTTTTGTCTTGCAAATTATTATTGTATCCATGTGCATCCAAGAGTAAAGCAATTGAGCAGCAGCATTTTAATATGAAAAATATTTCATTGCTGTTAGGATACAACTTTTGAATTATTCCCTTAGGAAATAAGATTTTACAAATAAATACTCTGTTTTACTCAGTTGGTCTTAAGGAAATCATACGTTAAAAGGGAAAATGCATTTTTAATAGCATGTTTTAGAAATACATCAATAAGGTACAAAAAATGATTCAGTATATGTGTATTTTCATGGAGACTTATTATTGTTAAGTTGCTGATGTTTTTAAAGAGTGGTTTAAAAGGCATTTAAAAGCAGTTTAAGCCTATAAAGGTATTATTTGCTCCATATGAAAGTAGTTTTTCCTCTCTATAATGTCTTAAATTAAATGTCTTAATGTCTTTCTTATTTTACTAGTTATCTTTAATGACTTTTACCAATGTAAGAGTGTTCTCTGTGTATAGGGATTTTTGTATTCAGTTTTGGTGAGTGTTTTTTGGAGAAAACTTGAAATTTTGAAGCTATGCTCTTAGTAAGGTATTGCATGTTATTTACCTATTCCCAGGTTTCTATAATGCTGCTCCAGTGAAGTTATTTTGTGCAATTAACCAAAGAGTGAGTTCTGGAGTATGGCAGTGCAAGAATGGCATAAAAAGGCATTAGGCAAGAAGCAGCAATGGCACAGGATGACCAAGGAGAAACTATTTTCAAGCTAATGAACTGCAGATGTCCCTAGTATCAGTGTTCTTGGCATAAAATATTTTTAATGCACATTTGGGGAGTTTTTTTCATTTGTATCTTAACTTTTATGTTCTATTTGATGAGTGTTTATGAATAGATTAACTGAAAATTTCCATTTTATAATCTTTTTTATAGTTTTAAATTCCCCCAGATGTTTGTGTGCCAGTGGTCTGTATCATACTGAATTTTAATGGAAATTTTAAAATTAAGTCATTTTTAAAGAATGTGTACTCTTCTCTCCCCAGTTCACGTATTTTTTGCAGCTTTTAAAGTATTCACCAGATGGTAGACTTACCACTTTCAGTGTCCTTCAGTCAAGATATTTGATTTGATACCTACCTTTCTAGCTTCTGAGCATATTATTCATGTTCCAGCTCAGTAGAGCTGCATTTGAAGTGCTGTTTCTGCTCTCAGCTTTTGAGAGCAGAGGGTGAGAGAATTGGTGTCATGGCCAGCTGCTCTGGATGTAGCTGATGGCTTGAAATTTAGCAAAGCATGAAATAGACAGAACAGGGGACAGGGACAGACACCTGAAAGTTTAGATGTGAGAAGGTGGGTGCAGGAATGTATCTCAACATCAAAGGGTTTGATGTTAAAGAGGGATTAAAATGCAGAACCTTAAGAAAGGACTCCAAATCTAGAAGCAGAAGCAGACAGATGGATGACAGAAAAAATGGGCAGGGGAGAAAAGGAGCAAAGGGTAGGTAGATGGTTAGATTAGGAAGATCAGCAGGTTAGACAAGACAGAAGATTTATGGGAGGCTCTTGCTAGAGCAGGGAGTTGGTGAAGGATTTCTAGGTACATGAGATAAATGGCCATGGATCTGCAGTAACCACGAGGAAGAACAGCAAGGAAACTAGGAGCAAGAAGCTGAACCTAGGAAGGATAAGAAAAGAAAGCAGGGAACAATGGGGATGAGCAGAAATGTTTTTGAGGACTTGGATACATTCATCTGCATGCTGGAGCTGACATTTATATCCCTCCTGAACATTTCTCTATTGCTGAGCAAAGAACTCTGAAACAAGAAGACAAGGTGTGTTGTGTTTGGCTTGTGGCAGGCCAGACCACACAGGAGATAGTTGGTTTTTGGTGTTACTGTTGAGTCCATTTCTGAAATTTGGAGAGCTCTGTACCATAGCTTTGAACTTACTTTCAGCACTGCAGGTGTCAGTGTAGCATGTGGGTTTGCTGCTGTTCTTGTTGTAATTTTCAAGTTTATAAAGGCACGAGGAAAGATCCTAAAAATAAAACCGAAAGATCTTTAATGTGATTTAATGTGTTTTCCAAAACTGCAGAGCTGCAGTAGCTAATGAAACCACAAACTGCCTCATGTGGTTATGCATATGATAGTAATATGCTGTTTAAAAATAAACTTGAGCATATGATCTTGTAGATGGTAAGCTATTAAAGATTTTATGAGTTATGGAGAATATTACAACTTGTATTTTATAATCAGCATCTAAGTATTTGTTGAGAAAGAATAAAAAAAAATCTCTGCAAGTAAAGGTATCTTCTCTCTTGCATGCTTTGTTTGGGCTTCTATTAGATCACTACTCTTACTAGGACACAGGCATCTAGCAGTAGTGTTATAGAGATCTGTTTTATAAAGTAAGATATTGAAGGTATATTGCCAGAAGTGCCCTCCTTGTCCTGATAGGCTGATAGCTTCCCGACCACTGTAACTCATGGTCTTATTCTTGATGTACACAGCATGTAAGTTTGTCCCAGGTGAAAGAGAAGATTGCAGCCTTGTACCTGCTGTTGGCATTATTTGCTGTATTTGTGTGGCTGTTCTCTCTGGTATTCAGTGACCAGATCCTGTGCCTCTTCCTCTGTACAGTACCTGTTGTCACAGCCATTGATCTCTGCTGATTCTAGAGCGTGGTTGTTCTGTCCTTAATATAGCTAAGTGCCTATTTTGTGGAGTACTCCCTCTTGTGTCATCATTAGCTGTAGTCCTGTGTGTTTATTATGGAGATGGTGGGGAGGAGTAGGGCTGTGAATGTGTTGCCTTTGGGTCCATTCTTGAACTGAGTGAAGATAAAAACAGTGGGCACAACCAGTTCTAAGGTGCAATTCCTGAAAAAGCAGATAAATGTATTATTTTATATTAATACACTATATTGTTTTCAAATTTATATATTGATTTAAATCATAATACAGGTTTTGTATTTGCTTCTTCAAACTATTGCACTTTAAAATTCATGCATGCAGAAGTAATAATTCGTACATCTTTCTCTGTTTGAGAGATTACACATTTCTTTCTATTCATATTCTTCCAGGTGACTTGGATTATTACTGGCTGGATCCTGCCACGTGGCACAGCAGGGAGACGTCCCCTATTAGTTCGGTAAGAAATAGAAAAATAGGGGTTCATAAGTATGAGTTTAAATGTTTGATAAATATTTTAATTCAGCATAGATATTTGACTGTAAAAAATATTCTACGCGAATCAAATAAAAATTTGTTTTAGAGGAGGATGGAAATAAAAATCAGAGAGAAAGTTTTATCAAAATGCATATTTGTAGAGTAGTCTGAATTTTAACTTTAATTTAATTTAATTTAATTTAATTCCTTTTTAGACATGACAATTTCACTATGAACTACAAATAAAGCAGTTTTGTGTGTGGTGCTGCTCTGGGAAATTAGTGATTTTTTTTTTAATACTTGGAGTTGAAAAACATCATCTTGATTTTATTATATGGTAGACCTGCATAATGCATATTATTCTAAAGAACAGAATTTCTGAATGCGCTTTTCAGAGTGTAATTTAAAAATAAATATTTAATTTTATTATCTAAGGTTTGTTTAAAATATTTAATTGTATTGACGTTTAAACTGGATTATAGTTCTGTCTGTAGACTAAATGCAGAAATTTTCTTAAAGCAAGCATAAATGTTTAATGTAGCCAGGGTCCAACAGATATAATCCAAGAAAACTCCGGTGCAATATGTAACATCTGAAGGTTATTTGTGTCTACTGTGACAGGATGATACAGTAATTTCATTGGTTTATACATGTATATCTAGATACTGGGGGATGGTCACACTTCTTTAATTCCTCTGCTTGTTTTTTAACAGCATCCCGTGACGTGGCAGCCTTCCAAAGAGGGAGATCGCTTAATTGGGCGTGTTATTCTTAACAAGAGAACAACCATGCCTAAAGAATCAGGTGCATTACTGGGGCTAAAAGTAAGTATTACATGATTTATGTGCTGAATGAAAGGAAGTTCCACTGATCTTAGACATAGAGGTATACCACATTAAATCAGAAGACTCTCCAATCATATGGTCCTCTGACAAAAAATGTATTCCTCTCTTTTACTAAATTTTGAAAGTTACTCAGACAAGTTATGACTACAAATACATATACTCCTGCTGTCTTCAGTTGTCCATGACAGAGGGGCTGAACCCTTTTTTGATTAAAAAGGATGTGTTTATTCAGCTTCCTGTCTGCAAGATACATACTGCACATGGCAATGCACTAATGGAGTCCTGCCTTCTCTAGCTCTGCTGTTTACAATTTAGTCAAGTAGTTCATCTTATAATTCACATACATTAATGTCATCTGGATGCAAATGCTTGCAAGGTCAGTGTTTAAAAGACACTGCCATTTGAAAACAGAAACTTTGTAGAAAGAAACCAAATATTTACACAAAAATTTGCAAAAAATTCCTCTTAAATCATAGTAGAGATTATATCAAATGTAATTCCACTTGATCTAGCACCCCAAAACTGAGATATTTGCAACACTTTCCAATTGATTTAAATCCCTAATTTACATTTTTAGCAGACGTTTTGGTTAATGTATCCAAATTGCCAGAACACTTGGAAAAAAGTGCTGTTTTGAAGCTAGTGGGAAATACAGTGTACCAGTTCAAGCATTTCTCTCTCCGTGTGTATTTTTAAATCTATGGAGCAACAAAGATGACTGATAGAATTTAATTTGGGTGTCCTTCCCTCTCCATTGAGAGCAACAGAAAGAGTGCAAGATCTGAAATATTCTCCCCTTGAAGTGAAATAGTGTGGCATGGTAATGCAAAAGATGAAAACAGCTTCACTCTACTAAATGTTTAGTAGTCTATAGCACAGAGCTGGTCTTTGCTGTCAGCAAGCAATTCTGTTTGCATATGTGACGAGAAAATGTTGGTCCTAGTAGGAAATGTAGAGTTGTAGAGTTTCTCTTTGATTTTTCAAGTTTCAGTTGTACGTAATATGAACTAAGGCTCTCACTGATAAATTTTACACACTATCATGTGACAATATTGTTGGCAGATAGGCTTCTGGATCTTTTTTTGGTGTAAAAGCTCTTGCTAGTTACTGTGACTGTAACATGGGGAACTAATACCTAATGAACCATCATTCTGCTGTTTCACTTTATTACAAAACTGCACTGGGATATTCCTGACAAAAGAAAAAAAACCCAAACCCCTCACCTAACTGGAGAGAGTAAGATAGTTAAAGAGTAGCAAGTCAGCAAGACAATATTTTCTTTGTATTTTATTTAAAATCTGGCCTCTTGAAAGCACTTGGTTTTTTTCTGATGTTCCTGATATCTGTATCCTACAGTCATCTTCAAAAACAAATCTCTTCAGTTTCAGTTTCTCTTCTGTTCAACAAAAGCCAGAAGTCCCTGGTTTGTCTTGTCATGTTCTTGGTTGGGAGTGCCTATGTTTTAGCAGTACCAACATTCTTGTGAACTTGTTGCTCATATTTAATACTAGTGTATTTGCTGTTTTCAATTAATGTGCCAACTGCATTTTGGGATTTCATACATGATGTACACTTGCAGTTTAAATTTGAGTGCGTGACAGAAAATAATTGTAAAAAGTGCATTTGCTTGTTTATCTTATAAGAAGTGTTCTCTCTGCAACAAATGTAGGTACTTAGCAAACTGCACGATTGGTTAGTCAAACACAGTAAAAGGAATATCAGTTTTATTCATTCTGTGTCAGCTTTACTTATTTTTGTCTTTAAGCCTCTCTAAAACCCAAAATGATAATAGGTTTGCCTATGAACATTTGAGGTGTAATTTTAAAAATAGTGTGAAAACTGATCAGTCTATATATTTGTGCTTTATGTGACATCTTGTTTGTAGCTTGGAGACTCACAAATTTGTGATTAACTAGGTTGTTGGAGGAAAAATGACAGAATTAGGACGACTCGGTGCCTTCATTACCAAAGTGAAGAAAGGTAGCTTGGCTGATGTGGTGGGGCATCTCAGAGCAGGTAAATCAATCAGTTGGGTATAAAATATACTGTCTTTTATTAGCGGCCTATTGAATGCAACCTTTAGATTATACTAGCATTTGTCATGTGTTATGTTTGTTTTTTTTTAATACAGAACAATAATGGTATTATGAAATGCCATGGTTGCCTACATTTCTAATTTATTATGGGCACCAATTGCTTTGGATGTTTGAGCTAAACAAAAGACACTCCTGAGGAATGCTGGTAACAGGACTGAGTGACACTGGTAAATTTTTGTTTGCTAGCTCAGGAGCTGCTATTACTCTCCACAGAAGCAATGCAAACATTTTTTTAAAAACTGATTGTGGCAAACAAAATCACATGACTGAAGGACAACACACTCCATACACAGTGGATTTTATTAGTGTTCCTTTCAGTGTTAACTGTTGCAAATGAAAATGGAAAACAAGCCAAAAAAATGGTCCTGAAATATTTCATTTCTACTGGATGTATATATTGCACTTACAAACAAATGGCTGTGCTAATGGCACTTTTCAAGCTTCCAAATGAAGTGAGAATTATGCAGAGCATTTGGTTTTCAAAGTCACTTCTTAATGGTTTATATTTTTACTATAGCTCTAAGCAACTACTTTGCAAATGTTGTCTTAGCAAACCAAAGTACCAGTGTACTGCCTTAAGAATGCAGAAGATCCAATGCCAGTGTGTATGGCTTTAGGATAATTGTGTGAAGCAGGTAGTAATAAAAAACTAGAAAGGATGATGAGTCTCTAACAATATGCTACTTTATTTGGCATTTTTAATATTTTCTTTCTTAACAAATTAATATACACGGGGTTGATAGCACCAACTATTATAGTTGTTGATAGATTTTAAGTGCAGATTATAATTACAGAAAATAAATTTGTCTCTGGTAATCTTAAACCACTTGGGCTGAAATCCTAATTTTCTATTTCTGATCTAGGTTTTTTTGGAATTTTTTTTTAATGAAAGGTATTTTTAATTTCTAAAAGTAGTTTTAGAGCCAGAATTATTTCCCAGAAAAAATATATTGTTTTGCACTTTTCCAATGAGTGTAAGTCTGTTCATCCTATTGCATGGGACTAGAGCACACAAAAAAGACATGGATGAGTTCTTGAAGTTAACAAAAAAAACTTTTGTCCTTATAAAAAAATGTCCATAATTTGGGTATTTGATAAAACTTTGAGTAATTGTACAAACTTCATAAATTTTAATAATTGCAAATATTAAGTCTTGCACAAGGAACAGAACATCCTTGTGCAAGAGTAAGCACTGGGAGCCAACCAGCTAAAAAGCACCTTGGCAGGAAAGTGTCTGAAGGTTTCGGTACAGTTTTTTCATGTTTTTAAATTACGTTACTTGAAAATATAAATTTCATTCTTTGTAAAAGAGTACAAAAGTGAGATAAACTTGTCTTTAAATTCAAGGGGATGAAGTTCTAGAATGGAATGGTAAACCCTTGCCTGGAGCTACAAATGAAGAAGTTTACAACATTATTTTAGAATCAAAATCAGAACCTCAAGTTGAAATCATTGTTTCAAGGCCTATTGGGTAAGGCTGAAGGCTTGCTTCTTAAGCTTAGTTATTACTTCTGTTAATAGGAATCTTGAAGGGATTATTTGTGAATTAATTATTTTTTATTGCTTAATAATGGGATACAATTGTGTTTCTGTAACTGACATTCTGTACAGTCTGTTTTCTTCACTACCATTTACAGTCTGGTGCCTTTGCAGTGACATACAGGCATAAATGTTGTTTTCTGTGTGGTCAAAGCACTGTAAAGGCTTTTGCCAAGTGGCAAAGGAAAATCAGTGAATTAGGTACAGCTGTGCATGACAAACTTCTGGTGTTCAGGCTTTCAGCCTACTAGATCAGCATAGTTTGTAAACGTCTTCATGAGCAGAGGGGAGCATTGAAGGATTCTAATAAGCCAGTACTAGTGGGATTTTAAACAGGCCTTCTTTAAAGAGCTAAAAAAGGAAACAAAAAACTCATAATTGAAAAGACTGTATTTACCCTTAAATGATTGTTATTGAAGTCAAACATGGAAGCAAAAGCTTCAATCAAAAATTAGCATTAATGTGTTATGTTTATAATCTTTATTTTTTTTTTATTACAAACCCAGGTTCGGAGTTTTGTGACAACAATTCTTATATTCTCAATTTCCTGAATAAACCTTAGAAGGAAAATAAGATGTCTTCAAATTGATAAAATTATGGGGATTGGCCCTGCATTAGTGATAATAGTTTTAGTGATATCAGGAATGTTTTAATGTTTTGAGCTAAGTCTTACAAAATTGTATATGAATCATTTATTGTAAATTCACACTGACCTTGTGAGACAGAATCACATGATTTGCAGTAAGTAGTGAGTCTGGAATTTGCTATTTTTGTCTTAATTATAATTTTTGCTTGTCTCAAATATATTTTTTCAGTTTTAGAAATTAAAAACTATTAATTTTCTTTCTGATGAAAATGTTCTTTTTTACATTTTGATTATTGATTTTGTCTTTGCTATGCGAGTGTAGCTCTATTTTGCAAATAAGTTTTGCCTTTTTAATGGCAATCTCTATTAAAAGTACTTAAATAAAATTGATAGTAATAGGCAATTCCACCTATCAGTTTGACCTTCTAATGGAAAATGAAAGTCTGATGTAGGAATAGTGTCTGTTAAATGCTAAAATTACCATCCAGCTGAAGACTGTGAGGGAGTGGAACCTTTTTTTTTGCATTTTTTGAGTCAGATAAATTAGGAGATACTCTTTAAAGGAAATTGAAAATTCAGTTGTCCATCTTTGTTACTAAAAATAACATGCCTTATTAAAAGAGGAGATTTTTTGGAAGTCTTTTTTTTTATATAAATCAGCAAAAAAAAAAAAAAAAATTTGGTACCAGACATGACTTGAATTCCACATCTCAGTTGAAGAAAACATGGGAATGGATTTGTACAACTGTACAACTGATGTAAAAGGAAGGTGCTAGATTAGCATTTTAAACAATGGACTTTAGATGTATTTATTGCTGTCAATATTGCAAATGTTGTGTGCCCTTAAACTGCTAAGATAACTTCAGTATTAAACCAAATATATTCTTTAAGTTTGCAAATTTGATATATCAATTAGTTTGAAGAATTAAATACAAGGTGACTGCATTCCAGTGCCACATTCCTGAAGAAAAACTGAAAAAATACCACTCTTTTTAGAAGTCTGTTCAAAATCAAAAAATGTTCCTGAATCTGAACAGTGGATTTTACACTTAAGATAGTGCACCCAGAAATACTACCAATAAAATGTAAAATTTTTCTTTGGAGGACCCATGCATATTTTTTCAATACATAGTCAAAAATAGAGCACATCAGATTTTGCTTTGATTTTGAGATAAATGGAGTCTTGGCTTGGAGGTTTTTGCATAATAGAACAACATTTTTCTTGTAGAGTTATGTCTCAATAGATTTTAATTTTTTTTTTCTTTTGCTTGAGGGTTATGTTATTTTTGGCGTTTTTAGGAGAACAAATAAATGTCCCTCGAGGCTAGAAATTTAAAATTTAAAGATAGATCCCTTCTATCCTGCAGTAATGAGTCAAAGTCCAGCTGTTTTATATCAGATTGGGATTTACCTGTCTTTCATTTGAAAATAACCAAAAATTTCAGACATTGTAGAGCAGAGAAAATCCTGATAGTAGTTGTCAAAAGAAAGACCAGGATTTTGCACAGGATTTTCTTTTTCTCTATTTTTCTTTTTTCTTAATTATGATCTATGTAAATGGTGTTGCATAACGAAAAATGGGTTGCTTGCATTAACAGTTTACTTTTATTTTGTCCCTAGCTCTGCTTTGTCTTGTTTTCCAAACTGTGTGATTGTTTCAGATTCATGACAGGGAATTTTTTTTCATCCTATCCAACACTTCTAGTGTGTAAAAGTTTGATGGGTACTTTTATGTGCTGACTAAGCAAAATTGAAGTTGCTTGATACAGCATTAAGTGATAATCCATTACAGCTAAAATTCCTGTGAGAGAGTCAGTTCCCGAATGGCCTGAAAATGATATTTCATCTGCATAATTTAAGTGTTTTCATCTCTCAGTATTAATAATGCAAATAATGTACCAGCACTTTTAATGGTCTTGATTTAAAAATTCCTAGCATATTAGGTCTAAAAAGCCCAAATATGACACAGTTTGCCTTAAGTGAATAATGGAAGGACTGTAAGTCCACAAATTAGACTGCCCACAAATAGGCTGCCAGTTACAAAATTGTGGTCTAAACAATTTGTTCAGTCTTGTAAATTTGGATTTCTGTGTCTGCCAGCAAATGCAGTTTTAAGTAATGGATAATTGTAAGATGTTCATTAGAGAAAAAGGTGAAGCACATAACATTATTAGCAGCTAAAGGCATAACAACAATAAACAGTATAACCACAATAGTACCGTGGAAACTCCATAGAAACTAATTGACACTAATTCTAATGGCTGCAACACTAGGTAGATAAGAAACCTATAAAAAGTAGGATTAATGGGTTGGCTATCTCAGTATGAGGGGAAGAATTACCTATGAATATGCATACAATGTGAGAGATGGTTAACATAGGACAGCACAGAAAATCCTCTGGCATTATACTTTTTGGAGAAGAAGCGTGGCATGATAACTAACTCACCATCTCCATTTTGTGCTCTGTGGGATAGTGAAGGTAAAACAAATGTTTTTTCATTTGTCTCTGTTTTCTTTGTCAGATGCTAGCTATCTTTGCTTAGATTTCCATAGATAATGCTGCCAATTGTTTCTCTGATGTGACTCAGTTCCTCTGGGTCAGTTACTGTGGTCTAGGTCCTGGCAAGGAGGTTGAACCTCCATCATAAACCAGGCACTGCTGAGCTCCAGAGAGCTGCTCAAATAATTAGTGCAAACTGCAGATTGATCTACAGGTTCTGATGGGAAGGAATGATTTTGGAAACAGCAGGATGAGCACTGTGGGGAGCACTCAGAAACTTTTTAGAAACTCTCTGGGGTGTAGAATATGATATATCTGATACACAACCTAAGAAGTGTGGGTTACAACCACATTTGAATTTGGTTCTTCTTCAGTGATCAGCCTCTGGACAATATCCCTCTGAGAAATTACAGCTGTTCCTGTGCAAAATAGTGATTCTCACAAATCATTTGTCTGCACAGAGTAGATTCAACCTAAGATATAGTTTAGTTTAATTTATGTAATCACTGAGGCTGAAAGGGTCAGACATAAGATAATAATACGTAATATCATGTAAGACCCCAAAGTACCTTTGTCTTCCAAGGTAGAGATAGAAAGACAAAGTTTGAAGCTGACAGCTCTTTACTAGTGGTGTATCTGACACTACTTTTCTCAAGTTCATATTGCTCCAAAAGGGGAGTAAAATTTCGTTACTATGTTAGATTGCAGCTGTGCAACTTTTCACTTCATTTTTGTTTGGCTAGTCTAGTTTTGAATATTTAAAGTCATGAGCTAGTATTTCTTCTAAAGAGCTTTTTCGTAAATCATATGTCAGAATATTTTCTGCAGTGCAAAATTAAAAGCAGTCTAGATAAGACTAGTTTTCTTACATTAAAAGTTTTAGATTATAGTTTCCTTTTAGAATGTTCATTCTCTAATTAAAATGACAACATTTAATCCTCTTGTAAATGGTGTGGATCTGTTTCTGATGTTGATTTATTGTTAAATTTTTCTGTGTTGGTTGTAATAGTGTGACAGTGCATTAGCATAAATATAATCAGTTATTAAGTGCTTATATGTAGTTAATATTTGAAGTTTATTTTTAGCCTGTTTTTTTCTACTGTATTGTTGAGAATACAAAAAAAAAAAAATCCAATGAGAATTAGTTTTAGTGTCTTTCTTTAACCACACTAGGACTATAGAAGTTGACACTGTGGGCAGCACTTTCGATGTTGAAGTGCTATACTGCAGATAAGAGTGTTCATATTCTAGCACAAGAAAATATTGCTTATGACAAACTTAACATTGTATTGAACAGAAAAAATCTGTTTGATTATGGTGAGTAAATACTTCAGGCTGATGAGAAATGCCCTAGAAAGTCTGACCTGAAAAAGAGAAAATGTTAAGAGGAAGAAGACTTCACAGCAGCCCTGCTGTGCAACAGGTCATTAATCTGTTTGTATGTTTGTGGAGTAGTACTGTGTCATGTCAAGAATGACTAATTCAGCTATGATTCCATGAGTTTGAGGAAACACATTATTCTTAACTCATGAAGTCAAGACAAGGAGAAGCACATTCTTGTTTAGTGATGCAAGGTTTAAGCTGATTTGAGACATTAGCATAGAGCTGAAATAGCCTCTTAAAACACAGGCACCACAAGTTTAAAGTACAAGACATGAAAAGTGAATTTTAGGCTCAGTGGTTGGGTACTGTTGCATTCTTTTTCTGATACAAGTGTCTGTTTCTTTTTCATATGTGACTTTTATATACCCAGGTATCTTTGACTGACTTCTAAGTCAGAAAGATTTCTGTGTTTCACTGAGCAGGCTGTCTGAATACCTTTAAAATTCCCAACTACAGACTTAAAATCTTGTAAATGTTTCTTCAGAAATGTTATTGCAGTTCCAATTTTGGATTAGCCTGTGTGCATGAAAATACATTCAAGTAATTCACTGAAGAGTTTTGTTTCCATTTCCCTGCTCTGATGCTTTGTTAAGATTTGTGCAATACTAGATGATTTTTACTTGTGTAGTGTATTTTCAATGATGGCTGAGAACATAAGGAGCCAGGAACTAGCATCAACCAGATTTTGATGGAAGAGTAAATTTATTGACAGTAAAACGCTGATAGATGTGTGTGGACTTAATCATTTTATATTGCTTACATCTGTATATGTGTTGGATATGTATGTTTTGAAAAATGTCCATACCAAATTGTAATGTTGTTTCATTTTCTTTTGTCTTTGGAGAAATGCATTATTCGCTTGTTTATTTCAGATTGCTAATGCTCTTTATTTTCTTTTTTTATTATTGTAAGACATTTTCATCAATTTCATTCTCTGAACTCCTTGAGACGTTTATATAAAAATTACTAGTGAGTTAATCTTTGTCTTATTTTTTTGATTTTTGTTCCTCCAAGAAATAGTTGAACAACCATAGCTGTACTTCCTTTCGGCAAAGGAAGTACAGCTACGTACTATATATTTTTCTCTTCCTAAAAGTTCTCTTTCTTTATTGTTCCAATTGTAAAAGAATCCTGTAATCCATCCACAATGTTAACATGGTAGTGCTCATATCTGCTAGTTCCTTAACCTGGACCTAGTTTGCATTTGTGTGATTTTCATGAATGGTAGTGGAAAGTATGTCTTTAAGTATTTCCTCTTTCTTCCCTTGTGACCTTTTAGAACAGAAATATATCCATAGTTCTAAAAAACTAAGTAATGTATTTGTCGCAACCAAAGGTCATCTCTGTTGTTTCTAATTACTAATGTATATTCACATTTTAGTGATATTCCACGGATTCCCGAGACTTCCCACCCCCCATTAGAGTCTAGTGAGTATACATCTTGTTCCTTTCTTTAAGCATGATCTTGTACCCAGCAAAATTATTGCTATGAAATTTCTGAAAGATGATCTGTGAAAATTGCATAGGCTCTGAGATTTTTTTCCTGAAAAAATGCAGTGGGTTTTGGTCTTGTGTATTAAATTTGAAGCAATATGAATTTTATTAAACATATACAGATTTCAAATGTTAGTAGAATTCTATTTTTTCATTCTACATCTTGTGTTGTTATTACCAAAATAATATAATTTACTTCCCCTAACATAAGGGAGAAAAAAGGTATAAGGGACTGATAAAGGTACAAATGGTGTCAGGATTTCACCTCCTGCACCATGCAGAACAAGTCCAGAGTTCTTGTTTCTCTTTTCTTTTAACAAAAAAACCTTGATTAGGTGAATTTTTGTGCATACTTCCAAAGACTGGTGTTCTTTTAAACTATGCCATTTGATTGCTTTCAGCCAGAGTATTTGAGGGCCATGGCTCCCTGTCCTTTTCCATCTGAGATGGAAAAGACTTTTTCTGAGATGCAACTAGAAGCCTTCCCTGGGACAGGAAAGATGTGTTCACTTGTCACGAGCTCATATCACTAGTGAGGGCTCTGTTTCACTAGGGGAGAACTGATGATGTCCAGCAATTACTGAAATATCCTCCATGCCAGATGCATGTCCTGCATGTCTTCCTATTAAAATTTCAGAGCTACTGGGAGTATAATCCATGCAACAGGTGTGATTTATTCATCAAAGACTTAGGAACATGGAATCAAAGTACATTGCGTGGGAAGGGAGATGTGTAATTCAGTCAGAGAACAGTATTTTATTTTAAACACCTGCTATGGTTTGTCCATGATGTGTATGAGGAACATTTTTTTTTATGTGTTATTTCAAATACACCAAAGAATGACAGATTTAATCTGGGATGTAGGGTAAACAAGCAGTCTTTTCACTGTGTTTTCTACATCACCTTTATACAGTTCAAAGGAAAAGCAGTTCATAAGTTATCCAAATTTTGGATGGTAAGTTCATGTGTTTCTCATGTGGTTTTAGGTTCAAGTTCTTTTGAATCTCAGAAGATGGAAAGGCCTTCTATTTCTGTTATATCTCCAACTAGCCCTGGAGCCCTACGGGATGCACCTCAGGTCCTACCGGGGCAGCTTTCTGTGAGCATATTTTGTTTTTCTTGAGGTTTTAATGGAAATCTGTGGAGTGCTAGTCTCTCAGCCCTTCACATTCCCAAGGCCTGTTGGGAGGCCAAGACAAATGTTCAGTGTTGGTAAAGGTTGACATCTTTCAAAAGTTTTTTGACACCCTCCATATGCACTAACAAGCCATCACTATAATCATAGCAGACATAAGAAATTGTTGTCTTAATACACCAAAAAGTGCAGGAATTTATGTTGAGAAGAGCCCATAAAAGTGAAGAAGAGCCTTGAAACTTGTCATTTTGTAGCTTTTGCATTGAAAATAATGACTTTGCTGTACATGTTGCAGATAAAAAGCATAGTATCACTATTTTCTTTATGGGAGTATTTAAAAGCCCATATATTTGTTAGCATTACACTATTCAGTAATGCATTTTAATTCAAATACATCTTGGAACTTTCTTGTAATACTAATTGAAGTTCTGCTTATTAAATATATTGTGAGTACTTAGACTTTGTTTTCTACATTCTTTTATTTTTTTATATTGATCATATTAGTTCATGAGCAGGCTTAAAATGTCCTAACATTATGATTCTGTTAAGAAATTATGTAGCTCTATACTATTGTTTCCATAAACACTTTTGAAAGGGTCACAAATCTGAGTAGATAGATTTCAACTATGCCTTGAGATTAAATGCAGGCAGAGCTTCCTATTTAATGTAGCTTTTAAGGTGCAGAATTAAGACATGCTGGTTTAGGTGCACTTACAGTTCCAAGATTATGCAGTGACTACAGTAAACAATGTAAGCATAATCAGGCACCATAATTTTATTCAGCTGTGATAAATACCACAATCTTCAGTATATACCATCATCTTTTCCATCTAATCTAATTAAATATTAAGGGATTTTAAATGCAAAGTATCTTGTTGTCTCTGGGAAAAAAACCAACAGTTAGTTTTACATTGTGGTTATTCTTGATGCAATATGAAAATTCTGTTTCTTCTCCATTTTCAGTAATGTTTTCTGGTAACTTGTAGGTTAAACTCTGGTATGACAAAGTGGGACATCAGTTAATAGTAAATGTTCTACAGGCAACAGATTTGCCACCAAGAGTAGATGGACGCCCCAGAAATCCCTATGTAAAAATGTATTTTCTTCCAGACAGAAGGTAACAGTATTCCAGTTTAGAAAATTATGCTTTAATTTACCATGTCTTGAATCAACTTTTAATGAATGCTTATGAAGAACTCCTTTTTTACAGTTTTTTATTGCTAGATTAATTATAACAAAAAATTGCTTTTGAATCATGCAAGTCAGTATCAATTTAACTTCGTGGTCTTTTGTAAGAAGGTGATCCTCTGTTCAAAAAAAAAGCTTTCTTCACTTAGGCATTATTACCTAAGAAAAAATGAAAACAGTTATGCGCTGATGAGTACATGGTATTTTCTGATTTATCTCTATGAATAATTAACAAAAGATATTTATGTTTCAGTGATAAAAGTAAAAGAAGGACCAAAACAGTAAAGAAAAGTCTAGAGCCAAAATGGAATCAAACTTTTCTCTACTCACATGTACATCGTAGAGATTTTAGAGAACGAATGCTTGAAATCACTGTATGGGATCAGCCAAGAGTACAAGAAGAAGAGAGTGAATTTCTTGGAGAGGTGATGCATACAATCACATTTCTTCTGAGTTCATTGCTTGGTTTTGAGTACATATGCCTTTGTATTTTGTATATGTGTTCGTCTGTGTACCTTCAAATCAAAATTGAAACCTGATGATTTTTCTGCTAGATTCTTATAGAGCTGGAGACAGCACTTTTAGATGATGAACCACATTGGTATAAGCTACAGACACATGATGAATCTTCACTACCTCTGCCTCAGCCATCACCATTCATGCCAAGAAGACATGTTCATGGTGGAGAAAGCACTAGCAAAAAATTACAAAGTAGGTTCAAATTCCATTAAGGTCTCTTAAATTTTAAATTCGAAATGTTGGATATGGTGTAATGATACTTAAATTCCAAATAAAATAAAAAAGACACTTTTTTATAGTCTTTAAGAGTAATGAAAATATGTGGCAGAAAGCCAGTTTATGACAGTATGACATGTCAACATTACAACTGTGACATGTAACTTTCAAGTGTGTGAAACCTGCTGGAATTGCTTTGGCTTTAAATAGCAAAACAAAAATTTCAATGATTTTTTTTTTCATAAATTTCTTTTTAAATAGAAAAATGAAGTTTATAATTATTGGATACTTAAAAAAAATTTATGCATTTTATTTTATAAAAATAAGTCCTTGAAGACTTACAAGGCTTAAAAACACTTTTCATCATAAAGTTAGTCTCAACATCCAATATGCTCATTAAAGTGTGCAGAAAAGAGAAATTGTATTCATGTATTTGGGAAGTACACTTTCTTTCATGAGTCTGATTTCAGGTTTGTATGAGACATGTTAAAAGAAGGAGATATTTTAACGTTGTAGTTTCTCTGTTGATTGAAATTAAGATTTACTTAGAAATATGAAAGATGTAGGGGATTATTTAATAGTACATTTCCAAGCTATTTTTCTGATTTTTCTAAAACATGGAAGTCATTCACTTCAGCCAATGCAAAGGAAATCGGTGCACATTCAGGAATGAACTATAAATATGTGTTACTGCTGTAATTACTGCATAGATGCCCAAATGGAGGATATGTATAGAGAGAGCAAATTAAAGGTTAGTTTTTGTGAGATATTTGAGCTTTTCTAAAAGCTGGCAGTGCTGTTTCCTCTTCCTCTCTTTTACCATATGCTGCTTCATCTCCTTTCCTGTTCAGCAAGCTGATTCAGCATATTCACTGAAGTAGCACAAAAGTGTTTGTTTTCCTTTACTTGAGTTTTTCTTTTGAAGGCTTAGTGAGATAAACTATCCTAGTAGAGGATTCCAGAGGACTTGAGGGGAAGAGAAAGGGAAAGGAGGCTGCAGCAGCTGTAAGATGTTCAATTGGCTCAGCTATCGTTTTGAGCATCAGTTAGTTACTGAAGTTGTGTTCTCCTCTATTGTTTTGACCTAAAATCATCTTTTTGGTTTCATTATTATGTTGAATGAACATATTCTTACATCTTATAATATGACCAGATGTTCAGGTATTTGTTTACCTTACTGTTGTGCAGGATCTCGGCCAATCAGTGATAGTGACATCTCAGATTTTGATGTTGATGATGGTATTGGAGTTGTTCCTCCAGGTGCGTGGATGAACAGCATGGTCCTGCTTTCTTTTTCTTCTTCTTTTTTGCTTGTTTGGGTTTTCTTTTTTCCTTATAATATTTTGGAATATTGAGGATACTGGTTTTGGAGAGTGCATTGTGGAAAAAACAGTTTTCCTGATTATTCCATGGTAACCATCCCATATCTGGTAAATTAAAAAATTCCACTATTCATTCATTTATATTTATTTTGCATATCACTCTTCATATGGAACCCACTGATTGGTTCAAATTGGTTAATTTTTTACTGTGTAATGCTCCAAGCATTATTTAAAATGCTAATTGAATAACCCCCACATTTTAAAATAATTAGGATTTCAATTTTTGTTAAAAACATTTTTTTAATTATTTTGCTTTTTGCTTGAAAACTTGAAACTTAGCTTTAATGCAGTCTTCCATGGACTTTATTGATAATGCATGGCTATAGATCAAGATGCATGTAGCATGGCTATATCTTTTATAGTTTTCATAAGCCTTCATGAACTATCATTACCCTAAATGTTCATATTTACTTGTAGAGACTGTCATGGTTTGACTTTTAGTTCAGCATTCCTACATACTGAAAATCTTGAGGATTATCTTGGATAACACATTCTTCTAGTTCTCATTCACTGTTGCCACAAGTCAGATAAATATGTTTTCCAATTGTCCCAAGCTAACTGAAGAGTCATTATGTCATTGCCAGCACTAAATCAGTTTTTCTGTGGATCTTCCTGATGAAAACCACCAAATTAAATCTGATTCAGAAAGCTTTCTATCTTTATGATCTGATTTTAAAATACTCTCACAGTTGATTTATCCACTATATAACTGTACAAATAAATCACATATCTTATTAATGCTCTATCATCTTGATGTTTACTGAGACAAATTCTCCTTCCTTTGATGCTGACTGTGTTCTTTTCTTATTTTATATACTTTGCACCTCAGCTGCTAAGAGAGAAACTCATTCATGTATGCCTAGTTATAATATTTGATATTTTTACATCAGCAGAGAGAGGGAGCATTTGAAATTAAATATAAATAATTGGATCCAAATATTTTTTCTGGCATTTGCTTTTGGTTGGTTTGGTCTTTGGGGTTTTTTTTTGTAGTTGAAGATGTAGAACACTGGTATATCTTTGTAGACCTACTTATGTTTAAAGTTTCAGCATATTCTATTAAGAACTGGGGCTTTTTTTCAGCTGCCATTTGAAATAAATAATTTTCCATCTGACAGGAAGCGGTTCAGTTGCATGTATTGGACTTTGTTCACTGGACCAGCATTTGAGTAACTGATTCTTATTGGCGTTTCTTTGGACTTCATGCTGAAGTGTGCCTTTTATGAATGAGTTCAAAACTTTGTCAGACACCACTGTAGAAAATAGCAGGATTTCATTTTTAGAACTGGATTTGCAACAATCTGAGTCTCCAAGTTAAAAACTGAAGGGCATAATGAGGAAGTTCCTTCTGAAGTCCACCTAATCAGAAACATTCTGCTAGCTCACTCGACCAAGCACAGATTCATCCATTTTAAGTTTAATTGATGCATTTGTTTGGCAATTCTAAGTGGAGTTCATCTGTGTGTGATTCCTATGTGAATTGGATATGCATATTAGTGTGTGGGGTTTGTTTTCATATGCAACCTGAATTCTTAAAAGGCAGTTAGACTTTAGGCACAGGGACAGAGAAAATTTGATTCATCAGCCACAAATCTATGAAAGCCTGGACAGTGTATGGAAATGTGTTTGCAATAAGATCTGAAAAAGGTTTCCAGTCCCATTGTCTGTCAAATTGTTTGACAGCATTAGGCACAGATTCACAAATGTGACTGGAGATCAATTTCATGTATATGCATTTCTACCCTCCTGTCCAACTTTCTTAACATGCCTCATGGCTAAATTGTTAAGCCTTTGGGCTGCTCCCTTCGTTTGCACTGAATGAAAAGTGCAGTATTTTCTCCATAAAACAGACTCCTTTGGTAAAACAAAGTTCAATGCAAGTTGTTGTTCTGCAGGGCCTTGGCCCCTGCCCTCCTCCTGCCCTTCAGTACCATGGTCCTCATCAGAGTGCACCCCAGCTCTTGTCTGGTTCAGATTTTTCACACATTATCTTGCACAGCATGCATGTGGGAGGGAACAGAAAATACCCATATGTCCCTTTAATGTAGTATGGCGATGCACCATTTTGGAATATGGCTTTCACAATTTTTTGAAGCCTTTATCGGCATCAACCAGATTAGTCTAGTTTTAAGATATCCCTTCTCAAGAGAAGTAGGGATATCAAAACTGAGTTTACAACATTTGACACATAAAAAGGTATTTCCCTTTAAAGACCTGTCCAAGCTGTAGGCTGCCAGCTTCTTCAGGAGAATCATGGGGAAACAGTGTACAGGATTTTAATAATTCAAGGTAAACAACATCCACAGCCTTTCCCTCATCCAAGAGAGTGATCTTGTCACAGAAGGAGATCAGGTTAGTCAGGCATTATCTTCCTGAAAGTTATTAATTTTCTCTTTTTCCTGAAGTATGGAGAAAAAAACATGAAATTATTTAGCCTCCTTAATATCTCAAGATTTTCACAAAAGTTATTGCTCATTTTCTAATAAATAAATACATAACTAAAAAATGTAGAAGCACGAAGTTTCACTTCATCTCCATGCAAGGTAAAAACATAAAGGAAAATAGTTTTGCTAATTTAACTAACCTTGAAAATCCTTAAAACTATAATTTCAAATTTTTTACCAAATGCTAAGGCAAATGGAGTATTAGAATTTAGTAATAACAAAGAAAACTATTTTCCTAGAAGTTTCTGCAACTGCAACGAATAACTTCTTGTCAGTGAAAGATTGTTACATCAAAAATAGTGATACTTGAATAAATTACATAATGTTTTAAGAGAAGTACTTTTTCCTTGTCATATCACTAATTAATGAATCTTATCTTTCATGTAATGATACCATCCTCATTTATTAGTAGTACCTTGCAGGGATATACATACCTTTTTTTTAATCAGCTCTGAGATATGTTCATAAAAGTTTATATCAACAGCTGAAAGTAACTTTAGTTTGAAGCTCAGGTTTTTTGTTAAACAAAAATGATTTTGGCAGGCTTTTTGTGGTATGCTGACATCTGTTCACACGAGGAAAATATTGTTTTAAGTCTCTCAACCTCTGCATATATGACAGATGCTTAAGTCTCTTAAGTTTGTGATCCTGAGCTGTTCTTAAACCAGTCACTCTGTGTCTGTATTGTACTGGGCAGCCCAGTACTCCATGAGGGTCAGTGAAGGTTTTAATAAAATCTGAGCATGTTTTTAGACCAGTCTGTTTAACCAAAGCGTCAGTAACTTCCTTAATTAAAAACAAAGCAAAAAAAAAAAAGCTGATATAAAGTTGGCAATATCCCCAGTGGTATTTTTAACAAGCTGCATTGCTATGGGTAGCTCTTCAGAGCAGTTTCTTCTTCTGTCATGTGTAACCTGTATAAGTGTATTTGCCTTCCTTGTCTAACAGGAGAGTGCCATCAATACCTTGTCCTTGTCTATATTGTCTTTAAAGAAAAATAATATAATTCTGGTATCAAATGTTTGCTAGAACCATTTTCATCATCCATTACCCATTCATTTCCTGTCACACCTGATAGCTTCCCATGAACAACTGAGAAACTTCTGCATAAATTACCATCAGCTTGGTTGCTGCTATCATGCTGGTCCATGCAAAATTTTTCTGTGCTCATGCTGAAGAGCACAGAGCCTTTGTATTTGAGGATATGAGGAAATGTTACTGTTGCTGTCACTGTCATGGTCACTGTGAAAGTAGGGGTGTGATTTGACAATTTCAACAATTATTGAATTAATACTTGGAATAAGTATGAATTACTGTGTTCTATAAACTTTGTGTACACACACTGCATAAGTGTCAGGTATGGTTCCCTCGATAGCTTGGCTATGCAAAATATGTAACATAAAATAGTGTTTCTATATACTAGATTACTAGACTTCTGAGTTTACAGAATAATCCTATGTACAGTTTTTTAGGGAGAGCAAAAATACTCTAGAAATATATTTTAATTTAAATTCATATTTCATTTTTTAAACTTAAATTTTTTGTATTTTATACAATTGCCTAAAGATCTGAAAGAAGTTTAGGATTTCTTTTGTTTAAGTGTTTGATATGTGTAAACTGATCTTCCTTCTAATAGAGATGACAGGATATTTTATAGCACAAGCTTATTTGGAAAATGAAATATCTTTTTCCAAATAAGCTTAGCTGGGAAAGGGAATACATCCAGCTTTTATCATATATTTTCTTCCTCTAACAAAAAGCCTAGACATTTTCTGCAGAAATTCTAGTTTGTGAATCTCCATTAAAGTCCTGAGGGAGTCCCCCTTTTACTTCAAAATTTTTACCCAATCCTTGTCCTGAGATCAGGGACATCCTCCTGTTTCTTTATAATTTTATTGCAGAACTCCAAAACACTTTTTTGGCAAGTAAGGTACTCCAGCATCTCAACGTATCAAAACCTGCAGAACACTAGAGTCCTGCTTTGTTAACAGGTTGATAAATCCCAGCAGATAGTTTCATGCATGTTGTCAACTTTGAGGCCATTAGGATACATTGGTAAACTCTTACACATTTTGAGAAAAAAGTGTGAGTGCTTCTTTGATGTTTGTGGTCAGGGTTGAAACTTGCAGCTAAAGAGGTTATTAAATGTCACTGAATACATGATCAAGCCTAATGCAGACTCTGTATACAGGGCACACTTTTAAAAGAGGGACTGTTTGTAATTTGGTAGAAGACCAGAAAGAACTAGAAGAATTATACAAACTAAATAAAATATGAAAAAACCCCAAAGTTAAAACCCTGTAGTGAGATCCATACAAAGTGCAATTTATTTAATATATTAAATTTCTCCAGTTGACAATTGGGTGACAAAATCATAGTCTTTTCCTGCATGAAAAGATTTCTGATATAGCCTGTTTTTTGTAGCTGAACAAAATCACACATTACAGTAACTTTAATGCTAAAGAAATCCAGAGAAAAATTATTATTTTGATACCTAAGCAAGAATATGTGAAGTGATTAAAGGATGATTTAAGGGGTGACTTTCTATATCATTAAGGGATTTTCTGTAAAGGGATTCTTGTAATCTCATTTAAATGTCTAGAAATGAGCAAGTGAAGTCTGAGTTGATCTCCTTAGGCTCTTTTGGGAAGGTAACAGGTACCTTTTGAAAGCTGTTATCTTACTGAGCTTCACTGTCTGTTTTAGAATGGGAGTTAAAATGTATAACAAGGCAGAAAGTGTGTGCTACATAGAAAAAGGCACAACAGTATTGAAATGTTGAAAATGTACTAACATTCTACTAACTTTTTTTAAATCCTATTTAAAAATACTGAGAGAAATTTTGCCTCTTAGTCACAGAATTTGGAAAAAATATTCTGCAAATTATGCAACACCCAATATTCAGTAGAATATACTCTAAATCCTAGTAGTTTTTTAAGTAGGTGGCTTTGGCCAAGTTTAAGATGCTTTACATGTGAGCAGCCCTGTGTGAGTCTGTGCTGTTGTGTGCAAGCATGGTTTTTCCATTTTTCAGATGAGGTAAACCTGCACTGTTTAGATTCCTTTCAAATATTTTTTAATATACACAAAATACCCAAAATATTCTTCCCCAAGTAAGAAAACTGCTCCACATCTTCCAGTACATTGAAAAGTCTCATTTTTTCAGTCTCTGTAGATGTAGACATTTAAAGGTAATGCTAGTAATTTATTCTGCATGATACATTAGAGTGTACCCCCGATGAATGATGACCTGAAAATTGTGTAATCGTTTGGATACTCCTGTGCTCCTGGAAGACTAGCCATCTGAATTCTTTCTAAACCCAGACCTCTATTGTCTAATTGCCTTTTGTTATTACCCTCTTGCCAGTAGGTTATAGGTCTAGTACTAGAGAAAGTAAATCCACAACGCTAACTGTGCCAGAACAGCAAAGAGCAACAACACATCATCGTTCACGTTCTGTGTCTCCTCACCGTGGTGACGATCAGGGCAGGCCCCGTTCACGTTTACCAAATGTGCCATTACAGAGGTAAGCATCACAAGTGAAACTCAGCATGCTTTCACCTTTCTATAGTGTGTCATTATTGACTTTCCTCTTGTTCAGGAATTTTTCACTATTTTAAAGCTTGGGTTTTGTATTTAAATTTATTAGTGCAGTATTTGAACTTGATATATGCTTTTATTAGTCACTCAAGAGCACTCATGGGATGAATCATAACTTTGTAAGACTTTCCTCTTTCTACTCATATTTTCTCTGTGATTCATCATCTGTGTACCATAACTAATACATAAGTTTGGATATTTTTTTTCAGTCAGTGGCTAAATATTCTATGAAGCCACTTAAGTATATTTGTAGGATAATTGTGGCATGTATAAATTGCATAATTATTAATGTCATTCTTTCAGAAATCAAGTATTAATAATTCATGATTAAAAAACTTCCTTCAACCAACTTGTACCGTGATCCATTGTTGTTCATGAGAAAACAAGATTATCATACATATTTCTGCTTTTCAGGAGTTTAGATGAAATTCATCAAATGAGAAGATCACGTTCTCCAACTAGACACCATGATGCCTCCAGAACTCCAGTTGATTACAGATCCAGAGAGATGGATAGTCAGTATTTATCTGATCAAGAAAGGTACATTGTCAGCCTGAACATGGAAAAAAGTTTAGAAACATCTTTGTCAGTTTGCCTAATTTTCAAGTTTTTGTTAGAAATGTGACTGATAGTGATGGGGAAGGAGAGAATTCATCATAACTGATAGCTCTAGTGCCACTATTAAATTATCTACACCTCTTTTCTTTTGGTAAAACTGTGTACTGAATTGACAGTAGTTGCAGGTATCTAGATAAATGATCCTTCTTTGTTTGTCTTAGATATTCTACTGCTTTTTCCTAAATAAAGCCCAGAGGTTTTTGCTAGAAAGCCATACATGTTCATGTATGCCCTAGCTCTTCTTGTAATGTACCAGAATTTAACAGTTGTGCTAGCCAGCGAAATACCAGACATGAATTCCTCCTAGCTGGGAGCTGGATGCATGCTGGTTTGGATTCATATGCTTATAAATTTTGGACATCTATGGGTGCAGTCTCCCAGCATCTTATGTAACATTCTGGTGAACTTTGTACATTACCTAGGCATAGCAAGGATAGTTGCAGTACTAGTTGTAGTGTGCAAAAACTTCCAGTCTAAGATGTGTGACATCTGCACATCTCTCCCTGGAATACATGGAGTGGCTACACTCAGGGAACATGTGACCTCTCTTAGTAGGCACAGGTGTCTAGGAATGATATTCTGATAAAATGGAAGAAATTAGAATTTCTGTTTAGTTTATAGCTGCAAAAAAGGTTAGAAATGTATTTCAGCTCAGCAATTGTGAATAATAATGATGACAGTCACATAGATTATCAATCTTTATGGGATATTGTTTGCTTTAAAAAAATCATATAGCTAGACTATAATAACAAACTTACCATTCAGGTAAGATCAATTGGCATAGTAATGTCTTTGATTTTTTTCTTTTTTGGTAGTAAGTAACTACTTTTAGAACTAAGTATAACAAAATCTTTCCTTACAATCCAGTAACTTCAATACAGAAAATACATTTCATCGTGATGTGGAAATATGTAAACATTAAATTATAAAAACCTCTGGAAATCTTTGGCCAGTTTTGAAGCAACATAAAAACTGAGTAACAGATGGCTCTTGCAGTTAAGCTAGTTCAGTTTTGTATATGATCTTCCCTATTTTACTTTTGTGGTATGGTAACTTAGGTGTAGGAATTCATGAGTTACCTAGTACATTTAAAAACTCAAGTTTATAGGCAAGAAGTGTGTACAGAATTGACTAAGTTGGATTTTTGTAGTGAATTTTCTTTCAGAGGTGAATTAAAATTGTTTCTAAATATAGTAGTCAGATTTATAGTTAGGCTAATTAAGTATTGTCCACTTGTTGCAAATTTTTTCTGTTTTTATTTATTTCGGGCAGTGATATGTTCAAAAGATTCCTGGAGATATTTATTCAATTGATTTCTTCTTCATCAGATTTGAAGAGAAAATGGTTTTAAAAAGGAACTTTTGTCAGTATAAATATAGACAGTTAACTGCTAGAAATTTCTCTTTTAGTAAAGCCTCAAACCTAGACATAACTGGTGATATATGCATGGATTATGGCTGGAGAGGAGCTGGGTTTACATTGTGCCTTTCCTGGGGATGAGCAATGGGCTGCTGGATTTGGTCAGAATCTTTTCAGTGTTCACAAAGCCTTTTTTTGGAAGTTTAAAGATCAGGCATAAGGGATGTACATGGCTTATTTGCAGAATTTAAAATGGGTCCATGTACTTAGTGTCCTGGAATAATAATCTTGACTGCAGTGGTCCCCTTTTCCCCATTTTCCTTTTCCTCTTCAGATTTCCTCAGTTGTGAAGGCTATTTAATTCTAGCAGGTTTTGCCAGCTTCCAGTACAAAAGAATAGCATCATGTGAATGATCCAAACTGTGTTTTCTTGAGAAAGATCCTCTGTCACATACAAGAATTAAAAAACCCCAACTTTTTAAAATATTATGAGTAGTGTAGATATTATGTATGGTGCATTAAGTGAAGCCTTTATCTAAACAATTACATTAATATAGATATCTAATACAAACTTGGCTTGAAAGTTGAGGAATTATCTGATAATTACATGCCAGAAATTACAGTTGCTGATTAGTTTCAAAATTTTCTCAGTGATCTGTTACTGGTTCAAAATTAATATTAAATAGTAATATAGGTCTTTGTAGAAGTAGTTATTACCACTATCTTACAGAGGCATCTTTTGCAATAAATTTAGTGAAAATTTCTTGTCCACTTCAACAGTTTTATATACATATATATGTGTGTGTGTGTGTGTGTGTATATATATATATACACACACATATATACATACATGTATGAATATATATATAAACTGTTAGGAAAAGCTTTTTATTAAAAAATCATTGCCAAATTTTGAAGAGCATGGCACTTCTTTTTCTTTGTGTTTCTTTTATTAAAATTTGTTAATTGTGAGTAGAGAAAACATTTATTTGAGAACAGTAATCTGTACTTTAAATATCTCCCAAACCAGATCTAGTTTTTCAGAGAACTGCATATGCTCACAATTTTGGTGATCTTCTTGATAGTTCTTTTCCTTATTTTTTTTCTTAACTAGAATGTTTCATGTGGATTTGCTATTTTTTATCAATTTCAGGATGACTTTTTTATTAGTCATTTATTTGCTTTGGGCCAATTAGATACTCTTTGGCTTAGGAAATGTAAATATTAACAAAGTACCCAATGTGGACTTTGCAACTCTTAAGAAAATAGTAACTTTTTTCCAAAAATCCATAGTTGTTTGTAGTTGGGAAATCTGCATATAAATTCTGTCAGTCCTCTGAGGTTGTGAATAGAAAATTGGCTTAGAAAAAAAATTTAAAAATTCAATTCATCTCTAGTACCTATTGTTGCATCAAGCTGGTGGCTCCAGATGTAACTACATCTTATATGACTCACAAGCCATTATTTATGAGATAAATAATGCTTATAGTGTATCAATGAAATGGATCATTTTATAAAGCCATGAAGTGTGAAACACATTGAACAACTGCTGCTTTATCTGTTTTGTAATGTTTTCTCTCTTTTTTTTTTTTTTTTGCCATAGTGCTTCATGGGATTCCCTGCTTCTTTTAAAATTAGCATGTTTCCATGAAGCTTACCTTTAATTTCATGTTTACAATGATAGGAGTTTTGGAGCTTGGTCTTTCTGATTGTGTTGAAGTGCTTTAAACTGCAGGCTTAATTCAAGGGATATTTCATATCATAGTCATATTTACCATAGGCATAAATGTGCATTAATTTCACCATTTTGCTGGCTATAGTATGTGCTTGGTTACAGTATAAGAAAAATAGAATAGATGGCTGATTTTCCTCAGTTTGAAAGAATAAGAAACAAAAAGTCTGATGGCTGACTAGCTTTTTTGTTAGTTTCTTTAGGACTGTCATTACAAAATGCCTTTAAGAGCTGTGAGTCAGAATTTATGTTTGGCCAAACACAATATTTCTAATGAGCATATATTTTTGATTTTCCCTAAAGGGTGACTGGTTATTATTCCCATAAACCAAGCTGCACTAAATCATGATCAAACCTTCACTGCTTTTATGTGTATGATTTTGCAGCTTATGAAGCCACAAAACCCAACACAAAACAAACAACAGGCATCTTTCTTTTTTTTCCTAAAGCAGTTCTCCATTAATTAGTTCACAAGACAGGAGGTTATTAGAAAACTGTAGCCATTTTATGTATTTGTTTCATCATGAAGAGCTCTGAAATAGTAGTTCTGAATTTTAAAGAAAAATATCACAGAAGGAGGTGCCACATTAAAATGAATTTGTTGAAACTGTAGTTATTACATGCATTTTTTGAGACATGCAGTCTTATCAGACTATCTGGGTGAAGGCCTTTCATTTCTTTTTATGTTTTCATTTGCTTATCATTCGCATAACTCATGTCATCTAATGCTTCATAACTATATCTGTTTCACTCACCACCCATCCTGTCTGTGCAGTGAGCTTCTTATGCTGCCCAGAGCAAAGCGAGGAAGAAGTGCAGAGTGCCTACATACCATCAGGTAAATACAGGAATGTGGGAATCATGAACACATCTGGTTAGCTCTCCATACTTTGTGTGCCCAGCGTTTTTTCCATGGTGGAATTTAGTCCCAGTAAATAAAGAACTTTCAAGTACATTGTGATCCAGATGTCAGTTGTCCTTTTTTTGTTTGTCTTAATTCAGATTCAGATGTGCATATCTGTTTTTGCACCTCAGCAGTAGGGGTTAAAGGAGTTGAAGAAACTTTGGTTTTGCAGTTGTATTTTGTGGTAGATGTTCTGTCTAGTCACAAAAGCCATATGCATGATGGCATTGTTATAATTTCAAACTTTGTTTTTTAGTTTGTTTTGTTTTCTTTAATTTGTATTATTATGTTTATATACCAGCCATGCACAATTAAACAGTCTTTGCTTGTTGTGACACCTAATCTCATGCTGATTTAGTTACTTGCACAGGAATCAATACTGATTTACAAGGGCTTTACTGGAAGTCCCAGATTTGAGTGGTTTTGTATTACTTGTTTTGCATCAAAAAAATATTCTATAAATTGGATCCACATGTAAACTTGTAGTTTGGGCTCATCTTAGTCTTCAATTAATCTCTTGTTCCAAAGCTTGGAGCTCCCTGTCTTACCATTTTCCAGTGTTGTGAAACTAAACAGGACTGAAATATCTTTATCTAAAAAATATCAAAGTCTGCTCCCCCACCTTTTTTTTTCACCATGTCTGTTAACCTTGTTAAAAATCCATGACATTGTGTAGAACATCTTTAATTTACAAAAAGTAAAAATGTAGGTTGAGATTGAAGTTAAAGTAATTAATCATTCAGCTAATTTAACCAGGTAGTTACCCTTGGTTCCTTCAAGGATCTGGCTGTTGATGAGAGTTTTGTGTCAGTGCTAAATATTTAAAATCATCAAATGTTAAACCATGTTGTCTAGCGCCATTATTCATTTACTTAATGTAGGATTTTTTCTTACAATATAGTTTATTTTTTTTTAATGCTTTGGCTTGCTTTAATCTTCATCATCAAATTTGAAGCAGTATTGAAGATGCTGTGATAGGATTCTGTTATAAAGCAGAGTAGTATAAAATTAAAATAATAAATATGTACACTTTCAAAAAAACCTATGTCAGTGAAGCTGTTAAATTAGTCTTTATTATAAATAGAAATATTTCCATTCTCATACTTCAGCTGAAAAGGCTTTTTCCTCAAGATTTTAAGTTTCAGGTTTTAATAATTTAATTTCTTGTTATTTTATGTTTGTTTATTGTCAGATAATAGCAATTTTTCCTTACTCCTTCCCATGTCTTTTTTGCTCCATCATCTGTAGATTCACCCTCTTCCTGCCCTCAGCCCTGTGCTTTCTCCTTTCCCTTTTAAAGATTATAATTGTCATTATATTTTTTCAATGACATTGCTTAAAGTCTCAATTAATGAAGTAAATACAGCACTGTAAACGTTTGGTACACTTTGTCCAGCCATTAGCTTTCTAGAAGTTTTACAAATCTGCCAAAGTCTGGTCACAGCAAAAAGTTGTGCAAGAACAGCAGTAGAATTAGGTAACAGCTACGCTGAATTCAGAGCCTTGAGCTCTTCCTTGCCTTTTTATTTATTCTGTTTATTGTTACTGTATTTTAAGGTGAAAAAATTCACCCTTAAAAAGTAATAGTAGTGATATACTATGGTACTTGCAATAATGTACTGAAGGTGAATATAAAAACAATAGATGACAATAGATTGATTCATTTAAATTTAACTCTGAGGCTTATACACCTCAGTTCCAAATAATACCCCCAAACTGGCAATATAGATTCTTGAAAGGATAGTTTTGAAAACAGTTTCAGGAAAAATCTGTTCTATGCCTTTTTTTGTCCTTTCTTATTTCGAGTGTATTCCGACATTTATTCACGCTACAATTTTTCTAAGGCTTTTTCCTTGTTTTTTAGGCAGCTCACTGAACAATGGTTTATTTAGTCCTTGGGACAGCCTCAGCTTAAAATGGGAAAGAAATGTTAATGGTTTCATGATAAATGAAAGAAATTAGGTAGTCCAAGCTACAAAGTTAAGATATATGGTGAGTTTAATGCACCAGTTTGGAATACTAGTCCTAGCTATCCATCCAGTTGCTCTGTATGCAATTATTAACTAATAGCAGAAATGCTGGAAAGGTGTGTACCTATGCTACAGAGCATGGCTTGTCACATTCCATGTCTTAGATCAGTCCTATTTTGATTGGTAATACCTGCTCATATGCCAGGATTGGCCTGATGACAACCATTCCTTTATTCCTTCTTTGTGATGTTGCAGTGACCTCTGATAGAGAAGTCACCTGTGGTGTCCACTAAACTCACACAAGCAGGGTCAGAGTCCCTCTGTTAAGTCCCTCAGGGTTTTAAAAACACTGAAATTTCCAGTTGAGAGTTGAGGTATTTCCAGGCAGAGAGTTAATTCATCTGTCTGTGACACAGCCAGGTTTCTAATGTTGATCCTGCTGTTTTTGGTCTGAGGCTTAACAGGAATCAAAAGGTCCTATCAGGACAGGCTGTTCTGGATGCTGTAAAATCCTCAAGCCTGCTGTCTCTTCTCCTAGTAGTTCCAAAGTTGTGTCTTAGTAGAGTATGTGGAAAATTTTCTGCCTTTAAATTTCTCCCTTGTTCATTGGGTTGAGCTGGCTGATAAAATTAACATTTCCTTCTCTAAAGTCTGTGATGGTATTAGATAGTTGCCTTCGTGCTGCTGTGCTGGCTTATGTAGTACCTCTCCAAAATTTTAAAATTAGCTTATAATTAATAACATTTAATTACTGGTACATTTTGAAGCTGATACGCCACTTTCAAAAGACCCACATTCAAAAAAGCCAGCTGCTAATACATCTGTATTTCAATTTTTTTGTACTATATGTATATACATCCCTGTTTTAGCAAGATTTTTATGCTTAGTTAGTTAGGTAAAAACTCTGCAGGTCTAATTAGGCATCTCTAAGAGAAATAAAGAGTAAATTTAATATCAACTTAAAGCAGTCTATTTTAATTAAAAGTACCTATAAATGTAATATATATTACTTCCATTTCAAGAAAACATCTGAGCTGTACTATTATTATGAACTTATATATAAGTTCATGCACTTCATTGAGAAAATGATTAATACAAAATTTTTCCCCCATATAGCTGTCACAGTACTAGAGAAAAACATATATGAGAGATCTACTCCTACATCTATACAACGTAATAGAATATTATGCATTTATTTTATGTTCTGGTCAGTCTTGGCTTGCCTTTACCTGTCTTTTTATTTCTGGCATGTTTTTGTTTTGTCCTGTGTTCTTTTCTGACCCACCACATTCAAGAAGTTCTGATAGGCACTATAAAACATTACCACCCAAGATGCCTTTACTAGAAAATGGTATTCATTGGAACTTATACAGGTAAGAAGTGTTTAGAGTCCCCTTTAAGTAGTTAGCTTCTTTTTAAAAAACATGAATAGACTTCCCTTATCAAAGAAAAAAATAACAAAATTTTTCATACATTTTTGTGACTGAGACATAAGGGAAAAAATCCTAAAATAACTTAATCTAATTGTTTAAATTAACACCTGTATTACAAAAAAAAAAAAAAAATAAACCAAACTACTTTGTATTATTTGGAGTTGTCTTCACTGTTAAAATTATATGTTGCATGTTTTTCTTTATTGCATTCTTTTGTTTATGTATGAGATTTCTGTTACATGTTAAATTTATTTTCATTTTGTTTAAATAATTTTAATTTACAAAGCTCAACTCTTCCTGCATGTGCTAAGACCAAATCCGTGATTAGACAGGATATTTCACTCCTTCATGATTGCCTTAATTCACGAATATCGAAATTTGGAGATGATCTGCTGGTTAGGTAAGACACTGAGGATTAATCCCCCCATTTGTTTGGTATCTAATATGGATTTTGCAGAATAAATGAGCTTCACTGTAAAGGGATTTCACATGACATATAGTGGATCACATTCTTTTATGTTGGCTTATGACTTACTGCTGTTATAAGGATATAACTTTATTGTTTGGTATTTCTCATTCCACTTTTCTTACAAGTGGATGATGTTCTGTCTCATTCAGTTTTAAACATTTCAATGATATTTGCAAAAAATTTCTAGCAGCCTTTTGTTTGCTTTTATTTTCTAAACAAATCTTGACACTATCATCCAGTCAACTCTTTTATGTTTTCCTTAATTAAATCATTGTGATTTTACATTTTCTGTAAAGAGAGCATTATTTTATGAGTTAATATCTAACATTGTATTCCTTTCTTTGTTTTCTTTTTCTTTCTCTTCTACCATTGGATGCAATGCACTGGCACTAGTGAACTGCAGCCCTCCCTTGACAGGGCTAGGAGTGCTAGTACCAACTGCTTGAGACCAGATACTAGTTTGCATTCACCAGAACGAGAAAGGTATAAAATAAAAACTTATGAATTTCTTGTCATCTGTGCTGGTGATCTTTATAAGTTTTGTTTTTCTTCATATGAATATTCTACATTCTTGTACATTCTTGTCTGCTTTGGTATTTGTAGACATTTTTGCTCCTATATTCATGTATGTCATGTAAATTGTTTGTTGGAGTTTATAACTGCTTCTGGCTACTTCCTTTGTTTTAGCTCAAGCTAATGTTCATTGTTTACAAAAGTCCTCAGTATGCTGATAATAGCATTGCAGTGTTAAGTATTTTGAAACTACCACTTGGTTGTGAATCTTCATCATCATTTGCTAAAAAAGCATTACATCTGTTTCTTGTTTGTTCTGTGCACTGCTATTAAAGCAGTGGCATGATTAGAAAGCACAAGAAAACTCCCACATTTCAAACCAGAACTGTATCAATACTGATATATTTTTTTTACAAAAAAGTCAAACATCATTGCTTTCTTTAATCTGCTGCATATGCTTTTGCAACTGCATTAAGGTTATTTTGTTCTGATATTATTTTAAGGTTCACATAAGTCTTAAGACATGTTTACAATTTAAATGAAATATTACTCTGTCACATGCATTGTGAAGACATGTTATGGATGCTTTCTGTACTTCTACAATTACAATAGCTTGATTCAAAATTTTAGTTGAATCAAATATTACTTGTGTAAAAAGGATGATTCTATGAGAGAACTTTTCATCACTACCCATGTTTTTGTCTAAGAATTATACCACTTTAGAGTGAGATTTTAGCCTCACTAAGGGCAATAATAGGCTCTCTTTGAGTGGGAATAGGACAGAATTATGATTTTGTCTGTGCAGTACATATTTAACTAGTATGGAAGTTAATAGTGCTTTTTTAGTCAATACAGAGTGTAGTGGTAGTAACAGTTGTGTTATTTTCTTTATTGTGGGACAGGATGTGTGAAGAAAGACACTAAGAATGCACTTTCCTCTTTGCATAGGGTGTCACCTGAGTTTTTTGTTTATAATTTCCCTTTCCTTTCTCCCCACTTCCTGCTGCTTCTTGGTTGGAACTGTGCTCTTCTTAAGTTATGCTCTTGTTGAAGAGAAGTGACTAATGTTCTGTTGAGGTATCCCTGATGGATCTACAGTAGTTTATTCCTTTTTAAGTCTGAGCTCAAGACATTACAAATTATATGAACATGGTTATTAAAAAACAGAAAACAATGATCTGACGTAGAGCCACTCAGAATGAAATATAGATATTTTTCTAGATATTTTTTGAAAACTATTGTAACATCATATTAATAATGGAGTGTGTAAATATATACAGCTGCCTTCATCTACAAGCAGTAACTTAATATAATTGTATATAAAATTGAGCACTGTGTTCTATACTTACTTCAAGGTGCCACCCATCAAGTTGAATAGTCAATGAAACACTAACTGGTAATTATACAGAAGTAAAAATTTTATACTGAAAGCTACATGTGTCCTGATGTGATGCATGTTCCTCATAAAGGAAAGTGTTCAGCCTATATTAATGACCTCTATTGCTATTAAACATGTGTTTTTGCCAAATCATCGTGAGTCTGATACAGAAAAATTGCCCATCACTGTGAAAGTTTTTCTTAGCTTTTAGAAATCCTAAATAGGAGGTTTTTACTTGGGATCCTTCATAAGCAAAAAAGCTCTTGTTAAGGAAATTTGTATTAAATTTCTTCTTGATAGTTTCATTAGTAAGATATGTGTGGCTTTGGCAGAGGATTTTTCTTCCTTTTTTGTCGTTTTGTAGAGTTTAATCCTTCATATACCTCTCTTTTGCACAGTATATTCAAAGACATTCAAAAATATCACTCCCCTCCTAATACCTCTATGCAGTTGCACCATGCCTGCCTTTTTTTTCTTTTCCCACCATCTACCCTCTACTTATTCCAAGCTGTTTTGCTAATTTGTTTTTCTTTCCAAAATGATTCTATGGTTGAAGTTGCTTTGATGATCTGCAAGACATCTTTAAGTTTATAATTTGTCTTCTTTAGCCGTTGAAAGTGTTTTTTCCTGCTACTACTTCATTATGCTTTAGGCTTTTTCATTATCATCCTTTTCACTGTGTCTCAAAATTTCTACTTTTTTCCTTGTAAATTGGGTGCTATTTCTTTAGAATGGAGAAAATTCTTTTCAGCACTGAGTCTCTGGTCAGGAAAACAGACATGAGGTTCAAGGGCAGACTCTGATCTGATTTAGGAATGGTTTCTCATCATAATAGCATGTTCCCCAGACTGATTTAAAATTGCAGTCAGTGATAGTTAATAATATGTAGTTTGGCTATTATTTACCCTCTAAATTTCTGCTGTTGCAAGCAGTTGTTGAATGTATTAGCAATATTAGCACAAGAGCAGATGCACTGATTGGTACTTCTGGTATGTGTTTGGCCTGAGACATGACTTAGTGGAGATCTGAACAAATAAAACTGAGGAGCACAGCCCAGGGATTAGGTCATGTACAAGGGTCAACAAACCTGCAAAATACAGCCCCACAGCTGTGTTAGATTTGTTCTGAGGTGCTTCACTGCAGAGGGAATCAAAACATGAAGTTTGCCAGCAGCTGGTCACAACTAGCTAAACAAAAGACAAAGCTCAACAGTTATACCTGTTACCTAATCATAACAGATACCAGGGAGGTGGATCCAATTAAAGCTTGTCCTGATTTCATGTTGTTTTTTGTATTTCATGCCCTTAGCAGTCGAATACCCTCATTTCCATTTAAGATAATGTGCAGTGAAATAACTGTTTGCATTAGGTCTGTGGCATACTGTCTTTCTGGTTCTTTCCAACCATGTAAAGAAATAGGCAGTTACATGTTGGTGTTGTACTGTGGCTCACAGTCATTCAGCATTCAGTGAAAGGGAGCATGTTCTGGAAATTCATACTGAATTACCGAGTTAATTCTATCAAATGCTCTTTAATATCTGTAGTGGATATCAGCATATTAAGGGCTTTGACTGAGTGCACTGATGCATAACATTTTCTTTAACTCTTGCTTTAGAGAGAAAAAGAACTACTAACAACCTATTTGCTCTTAAAACATCTGAAAGACCTACGTAACTGTTAAAATAATGCTCATGTCCCTGAAACTTTTGTTATTTGCATGCTTCATAAATCAAACCCTTTTCCTTATTACATGGACTGGAAGAATGCCTCAGGAAGGGAAATATTAGATATTTGTGCTCCGTTTATGCAAACATTTTGCTATTTGTTAGTAAATCCGTTTGTTTTAGTATCGTAAATTTTAGTATTGTATGCAATACAATGCAATTAAGTTTTAGTATTGTATGCATACACTTGTTGCATTATAAACATACGACATCCCAAAAAAATAAGCAAGATCAGTCTAGTTAGTATATATATATATATATTAATTATAGTATCCATAATTCTAATTTGAATTACCTTTTTCAAGAAAAAAAATCATATAATACACCAGTTTTCATTCTCAATTCAGGTTCTTTTAGTTGACTTTAGTTGTATAACATAATGTGCTGGCATGTACTGCAGAGATGAAGAGAAATAAACTGAAGAGGAAGCTGGATGCACGCACTTCTACTATATATTTTCAAATGTTAAAAAATTACCCCAGTGCTTGTACACAAATGTGTGTAGCTTAGTTTTAGTTAAATAATTTACCTGTATTCTTTCACTGCATTGCAGAAAAGGGTGACTTTGTGCCCTAGAACTTTTATTACAATTAATAGTCCTACATTTTTACTGAGATTACACTTTTCCATGTAAAAAGCTGGGAGGGATGGGATTAACAAAATACCAAGACAAAGACCATCATATGATCTTTAAAACTCTTTTCTAATTTGGAGTTGCAGCTTCTTACACAAATGTCAGGCTTTTAGCTAGTCAAGCATTTGAGACTATTTGAAAACTTAGTGGTACACCATAAAGAAGGTTTATATTGGTGTAAATTCTGCATCTTTGGGCACACCTCCTCTTTGTTTCAGATGTGATGTTTCTACATGAAGCAGCCCTAAATAAAGTATAATTGGGTGTTGGAAAGCTGTTGGAAAAAAATAATTAACTTACACACTTCCATTACTTTTTGGGGTATTTTTCCAGTCCCAAATCCCATCTATTTAATTTTACCACAAACTAAATATCGTATTCTTTTCCTGTTTTATTGAACGGGCAAACAGGGGTAGATGGTCCCCCTCCCTAGAGAGGAGACGACCTACTAGTCCCAGGATTCATATCCAGCATGCATCTCCGGAGGATGACAGGTACTAGTCAACTCCTCCCAGTTGAAAAATGGCTTGCTGCATCTTGCACTCTCAGAGGAGAACTCTGAAATTTAAAAGTGTGCATATATGTGGAGATTTACAACCTCCAGAAGCCCAAAATAAAACAGCAGTTTAGATATCATCTCTGCATTTTGTTGAACTGTTATAAAGCACAAGAAGAATGAACATCTCTTGAAGTTTTCTGTTTGTCTGAATAGTCACAAGACACGAAATACGCTGTCTGATACAACAGAACATTATCTGTGTTAATGTTCTTTAGTCTGTTTTTACCTGTTTTTCTGTAAATGGTGCTGGTGCTTTCACTGTGGTGCTTTATAATGTGATAAATACTTGTTGTAGAGCATATTCTTGTGTACATGTTTGTTTTCCTTTGTTCAACCAACTGTTCCTAATTGGAGAAAAACCCCCACAGGCTGATATGTTGGAGGTCTTGGTTACACTTTCTAGTTGATGTATGTAAAAATTGGCACTGTTTGTAAATTCTGTCCAAATCAGGATGACCTCCATGGAGCAGGTTTTCCTAATAAGGTAGGTTTTGATTAAGAACATCAGGGCTCTAAATAAATTTTTATGCTGAATATCACCTATGATTAGTAGAAGCACCTTTGTTTTTTATTTCTCATGAGTGTTTGAATCACATGAGTTTTGTTATCCCATTGCTTTGGCAGCAGTGATTTTTTAAAAATTTTATTTCCAGATCTGGCTTTATTTTAAGCAGACATTGCAATTTATATTTAAATGCAAATTCAAAAATTTTCTTTCAGTATTTTGTATTACAGTAAGTGACAGGATGATGTAAATAGAGGTTAATGTAAATGATCTGTACATGAACTTAGGAAGTTGCACTTAAAACTGTAAGAATGAAATAGCAGTGCCAGTCCTGACCTTCTGCTAAATTCTACACACAGTACTGATATTTGTACTGTGATTTATCTTATTTGCTTAATACTGGAAATATTCCACTCATACCAAGTGTGTAACTGTGGATAGTATTTTTTTTTAATTTGAGTTAAACAGCATTATAAATTACAAAATTAAATTAGTGAAACATCATTTCAAAGCTGCCCTCCCTTACAGATACTGCATTTCCAGAATTGTTGCTACACATCCCTTTGATGTGACAGCTATTAAGAGTTTACAAATGTACTTTATGTCTTTTAGGCATTTTGGTTCTCATTCTTTTGAGTCTTTGACTTCAGAGTATGAATTTTTCAGACTTGAAAAATCAGTGAAATGAGGTTTTCATTTAAATACTACCATTCTCAATGCCAAATAATAAGCCTTTTTTACGTCAGCTGTAATTTTGTGGAGAAAGTCTGAAATCATCTAATACCACCAGCAGACATTTTACAATGAAGCATCTGTAGAATATGGAATCTGTTATGGGAAAGTTTTTGGGATGGTTAAACAGCAGTCTAATTTTCTATGTGAAATTGGTGCCTTCTCATATTTTCTTCTCATATTTTTAAGTCTTGCATGCATTCTGGTCACCAAAACCCAGTGATGAGTAGTCAGGCACTGATGAACACAGGAGGAATTTAAGCTAACCTTGATACTGTTGAGTGTTTGCAGCCTGCCAGTTCCAGGATTTTCTCTGACATTAAGAGAAATTCTGAGAACATTGAGTTTTTTGCATTGCATATCTGTAGAGAGAACATCAGTGAGAGAATCAAAAGTGCTTTGCCTTTATTCTCTATTAGCTTACATTTATTCTGATTAATTCACATATTTATTGCAGTGGGCCAGTGCTACTCAGTTCAATAATTAAAGGTTATTTTAAGATACACTTGTATCACAGCTGAAGTAGTGGCTGTTGGGGAATGACTGACGGATCAGCAGGATAACAAACTAACTGCTTGTCACAACTTTTGAATAATATTTCACAGAGTAATTGGCTTTGACAGACTTCATCTTACTCTTCATTTGAGTGCTTTACAGATTTATATTACTAATGGGTCAGATTTGCATATACAATGCAATCAAGATCTGTTTCTGAATACATTTCTTAAATCTATGACTTATGCATTATTTCTAACTTTGATAAATTAATTTTTTGCAACATTGTATTTATTTCTAATGGTTATTAACATAAATTTTGATAAAAGTTTTGGCAAGACTGTTCTTCTGGAATTTATTCATATGCCATATCAGGAAGAAGTGACTCCTTGATAGGTAGATGAGATGAAGACATGAGTTAGTATTATTTCAGTGCTACATAAAGTAACAGTCACTGCAAACCACTGAGGGCTCTTGTAAAGACAGTAATAAATCACTTAAAAATACTGGACACTGAATTGTATAAAAATGTTATGTTTTCATCTCAGAAGTAATGATTTTTAATTTCAGTAGGAATATTTTCAAATTTCTGTGTGTAGATTTGCTAACAGAAATCTGTTAAATATACTGAGGCACATAGAACTTTGGAACATGAGCTGTAAATAGCTTGTCTGTATATAAAACAGCATGTAGTGCTTGTCTATATATGACGTATATTGTTCAATGATTTGGTGTGACAATTGGAAGATTTTTGATCTTACAGAGAAATTTTAGTTTTTCCTGACCCTAATGGAGGTATAGATACAAATATATTACAAAACTTAGATTATTAGTGAACTACAAAATTTGCTGAGTTTTCTCATTAAAATCCAAATTTTGTGCTTGAAAAAAAAATTCCATTCATAGATCTTATAATGTATTTCATTAAAACTAATAATAAACCAACAGGATAATAATATTTTTGCCAAATTGAAAACTGTGAACGCATTCTGTGGCTTTAGCAGAAATTAAAATACCATAGAAATTCAGAAATATTCCTATATACTTTTTATTTTTTAAAAAATCTGAGTCAATTATTTTACTTTGCTCTTGAATTATTGCTAATTGTTACTGTAGTGGACTATGTAGCAATAGAATATGAAAATTTCATCAAAATACATGAAATTAGGAAAGTTACTTGCATTTCCAGGAGAATTTCACAATATAATGACAAAATATGCATCTTCTTAAGCAAAGGGATTTTTTTATGTGTTTATATATATTCTCAATAAGGATAATAGCACCTATTAAGTAACAGTGCTGCCATTCAGCATGAAGAGTATAATGGTTTTTAAAAATACTGGCATGGCTTTCATTCTATACTTCATTACATCTTAGACTGTTGATCTTATATCTAAAATTTTATAGTGTTTGGAATAGGAAAATGAGAAATACAGCTTTTCTCAACAGATAGTGACTTAATGCTTTTTGTTTGTATATTTGACTGCATGTCTCCATCTTCACTGCATGTGATCATCTCTCTATTTCTGCTCATTCCGTCCAATTTCACATCCATGTTTCCAAATATTGTGAAGAACAAGGACGCTGGAGTCTTGCATTCCAAAACAGGACAGTGTAGACCACCTAAGTGCTAAACCTGGAGCAGCACAGAGGTATCCTTATTTACTGAAATCATAGATCAAAGTAAATGAGGTATTGGTTATAGTATATTTTTCATATGCTCTGCATTCTTTCACACATTTTCTTTTTTTTTCCCCCTGGTTTTATGTACAAGTACATATATGCATGTATCATTCATGGTAATATTTTTTTTCTCCTCTGAAGTACATTTAGGAAGTAAATCAGAACATGTTGAGCTAATTGGAAATATTTGCAGCATCATCTTAGCCAGAGGAAGGAAACAAAAAGGAAAGTGATTTAAAATAATTTCTAGTATGTGCTGCTTTCGAGGACAGCCCTGAGAGCAGAGAAATAAGTGTGCTCAGCTCATCAGTGCTGTGTATTCCTGTGTTACTTGTCACAGCAAAGCTGCTCTTAGCTTTTCCACCTGGCTGAAACTACTCACTATGTGCTCTCTTTCTCCACTGCATGCAAGGTCACAGTCTAGGCAAGCAACATAAGGGGTAAGAGAAGAATAAAAATAAGCCCCTAACACAACCAGCTAAACAGAAAATGAAGAGGGTGATATAATTTGAATGGTAATGCTGCTGCATACCATGGATCTAATCATAACTTTAAAAATTTGCTAACTGTAGGTTTTAAGCAAAGCTGCAGCATTTAATATGTGCTTTTTCCTCAGTATCCATTTTATATTTGTCCTGGTAAAGGAAAAAAATGAAAAGCAATGAAAATATATTAAAAATAAATCTGAAAAAAATAGATTGAGGACAAAAGGGATTTTAGTTTTTAATCTGACATACTATGTTCTGTGAGAAAATACATTTTTTAAAATCCAGAAAGTATCAGTAATGACCTCAGCTCATGCAGAAAGCATTTTTTATTTTGCTGCAGTGTTTCCTTTTTTGTGGAATCCACTGCATCACCAATAAAATGCTCATCAAATATTGCAGTGGGTAAAAATAATTAAAATCCACTATGATTATGTTATTTGTGCATAACTTGGTGTCACAGCTGTTTAGGTCTCTTCCAGTTCAGGCACTGGATTACTCTTTATATCCAGAAAGGTTTAAAAGGAAAACATACTATTTTAAATATTTTTTGTGTCTTTTTGTTTTTCTCACAGTAATTTATATAGCCTAATATATGACATTGATTGTATCATTGCAGGATTATGCATGCATTAAAATTTGTCACATTTCTGGTCTAGGATTGAATAATGATCACTCCCTGGTTTTACCACTCCTGAAACATTGTATGCACTTTCTTCTGAAAAAAATAATACATCTTGATGATTTTCTGAGGTTTAAAGAAGTAAATCCTAGTTTGTAAATGCTGACATTATTATGGATAGTACAGGACACAAGACTTTCAGAGATTTACATATATTTATTGTCCTGGGTAATAAATGTGAAACGAGGCTTTACCTTTGTTCTTGTATGTATAGACTCCTATTACTCTTCATTGTTCTTATTTAATATCAAAGTGAGTGCTTAGATTGTCTGAGGTAGCTAGTGCCTCATTATCCAAATGTCATATGAATTCTGTAAAATATTTGTGTAGGAAAGGAGTGAAGGAGTGAAATAATTTCTAACTTACTTATATTGACCAGGAAGAAAATAGAATTGGTTTAGTCGGTTTCTAAATGCTTTAAAATGTAATGGAATGAGATTTTTGAAAAAAACCAAGTTTTTAGTAATATAATGACAGCCTTTTATAAATCTGATATGATACAGTATTTGTCTTGCTTCTGAAATTTAGATCGAAAAGCAATTTTAAAATCTATTTAATCCTTCAAATAGTATTTTCTGGTTCTTTCTACAAGGTTTTTTTCCTTCTGTATACTCTGAACTTGTTTCTCATGCTGTTAAGATATGACTTACAGGTCTGTGAGGAATCATTGTTTCTAGTCAAATGCAGGCTGTGAAGTGGAAACTTGTTGCAGGCTCAGTCAGGATTTATGTTTTCTTCCTTGTTTTGGTACCTCCTAAGCTGCACACCATGAGCCTCAATCAAACCTAATTAATGCAGTGTCTGTTAAACCTCAGCTTCACCAGCCTGTTTATGATGATAGTTATCACTTTCTCTTCTGTCAACAGTTTATTTTATTACCTTTATAATACATGAATAAATAATCTTCATATTTCTGTATTCTTTTTCTTCTTTGTTTATTTCTTTTCTGACATGTCATTTCACAGGCAGTCCAGAAAAGTGGAAAGATATAGCAGCCAAAAACAAACTAGGAAAGGTCCTGCAGCTGAAGCAGAAAGGTAGGAGTGTTGAACGGTGTGTAAGCATCTCTTATTATCAGTCTGATTCCAGATTTTGGAATACAAGTGTTTTAGAACATCTATGGTGGTACCAAAAGCTATATTGTCATAATTTACAGTATTTTATATTTTATGTCTGTATTATTAGCACTTTGTGGCATACATATGGAATTTTTCTGGCATTCTCCATCATTGCAGATAAGCTCAATGGCAAAGACTAGAAGTGCTTTTTGGCACTTCAGCACTGATTCTTTTTCAAAAAATCCTTATTTTACATTAACTTTGAGGATGAAAAACCACAATGGATTATATAAAAGACAGATAGCTATGACAGATAAATAATTCAAAATTTCTCTGATCAAATGAATTTAACTTTAAAAGATAAAAAAATTTACGTTGCACATTTAAAGCTATCATTGCATAAAATTAATATTAAGACAAACTTTTTTTATTAATTGAATTTTTAAAAATTTGTATTGTCATTATGTCTTTTAACTTTGATGTTACAGTAGTATGGGTTGTATGTTCAAATTTTTTAGAAAAAGTGAAAAAATAAAAAATTTTACTGAATAATAAGTACATCTAGTTAAGTTTTAAACCCTGTATATTGACTGAAATAAGAGCAGTGAGGAGGGATGAGATCCTGCCTTTGTCAGAAATTAATTTGTGTTGTTCTGATTCACAGAGGTTGAATGTACATCTCTTTACATTGAGAGAGCTTTAAAACTAACATAAACAACACAGACATCTCTATTTTCAATGAAATTGCACATTATGTAGCAGAACTTCAGCACTTTTTTTTGGTTTTACTGCCTATAGTCCCGGATTATTGTTCCTAATCCAAAAGCAAGGGCTACATTTTCCTTGAGTCAGATGATTCTGTTGTCACAACAACCCAGGGTCTTTTTCAGTTTGAGTTGGAGAGATTACCCAAATGATGACTGAAATCCTTGCTATGATTGAATCAGGGACTGTTGTGCCATGGAGATTACTGAAGCCTTTTTGTTCCACTGTTTTTTCTGACTTCTGAAAAGTAACTGATGTCCAAGAGGTTTGGCTCTTGGTAATTCAGCAATGAACCCAGGGAACAAGAGCATAGAGAAACATGAATTGTACTGCTTATTTTTATATCTCCATGGCACATATTGCAGGCTTCTGGTTCCATAAAATGATTCACTAGTATTAGATGTAAGACAAAAATATTTCAATGAGTCTGAATGCTGTAGTTCAGTATTCCATCTTAGATGTAATCTTGCATTATGTTCTGTTTGGCAGAAAGTTTTGTTAATAGGACAGACAATGAATTTTCCTCTCAAATAGTCCTGAGACTATTTCTTCTTTAAATACTCATTTTTGTTGTACAATTGGGCTTTATTTTGCCATTTGCAAATCCTGTCTAGTGTAGTTCAGCAGATTACTGAAATAACCTATCAAAATGCTATCAGCATCTCTAAAAAACATTTCAACATGCTATATAAGATTAAGTTTTTTTTGTGCAGTGTGATAGCTTAGGAAATGTACATAAAAGGGAAAAAAACAGCCTTTTGAAGATAATTTATAAAGCCCAAAAGTTCTCTTATTTCAATGAGATAAGCCTTCTAGATATGATTCAGTAACCTGTTCTGAAGGAGTAAAATTGTCATATGAACCAGACAGTTCCTTGGATACCTTACTGTATCTTGTGGGGAAGTTGTTCTGAGTGTGTGAAGGGAGACTTCATAAGTTTGCAGAAATAAAAACCCCACAACAAAACAACTCTCCCCCCCAAAAAAAAACCAAAAACAAACAACAACAGAACACCACCCCATAATGAAATGATGGCACAAGAATTTAAATTTCTGATATAATTTCTGGTACAGTAGTACTGTTCACAAAAGGCTGCCCTGTTGGAAAGCCAAACAAGAGTAAAAGGGCACAGTTAGAGTACTTTGGCACTCTACAAATTTGAAATTATTCACATTATCTTATACTTGTAGTGTATGCAGTTAATGATCTAATAATAATTATGCTCTAAACTAACATGATCAATAATTTTACTGCATATTAGTTATACTTTCATTAGAGTTCCTTTAGAACTTTATTTCTGTTTTAGTACTTACAGTTACTTAAATAGGTTTTTTATTTCAAACTGTAAGGGAAAATAAGAGAATCACTTAGAGATTCCATATTGTCCTTTTCTAGGTCACTAACTAAAATGCAGTTAATATTTTTAATAAAAATAAAAGGTATGTTTTAGAAACAGAAATGCTTTGTGGTAAACCCAGGTATTCATAGCCAACTCTGTGCTCACCCTTTTGTCATATGTGTTGTTAGCTTGTGTTTGCTGAGTTTAGGGTGCAGCTAGAGTTTTTGGCCAACTGTTCACTGCAAGTTCAACAGTTCCACAGTTAGGGTTGTGTATTTGCAGTGGTGAGTGTTCTGCAGTTTGTGATTTTGAAAATGTATTTGCATTCAGAATTAACAACTTCCATCTGACACCTCAGCCCTGGTCCTGTAGCCAGGATTTGCCATGCTCTTTGATGAAGGGAGGCATGGGAAGGTATGCCTGGAGCTATCAATGGAACAGTCTCTCTTTGGCCCTGATGTTTTAGGGGTCTGCTACCATGTCTTTCATGAATGGCTGGGCAGTCAGTGATTAGGGGATTAGGCTCCATGCTGAGTGAGCAGGCTGGTGTCAGACCCTTGTGCTCTGTACATCACCCTGCATCCAGAGGCTCAGCACCGCCTTCTCCACTTATGACAAGGCTGCTATGTGTCCAGCACAGCTTTCATGTTCTGCCTCCAGGGTTTCAGTGTGGTGTTGTACTCTGAGCACACATGGCACATTCAGTTGTTCTGGCACTGTAGATTATTCTCTCTTCATGGTATTTACAGTTCTTCCGGATTCTTTGCGCCATCTACCTTCACCATCCAGATGGCACTTCTTGCTGATGAACTAGTTTTGCAAATTAAGATTAAAAGACTGCCTGGGTCTCATCCTTCCATTGTTGTGTTTTGTTCTGTATCCATATGAAATTATCAAAGTATTTTTCTTAAACACTGTGCAGAAAATCACATCTTTCACACAGCAAATTCTGATCTTACAGGCTAAGAGAGTTTGTTGATCTACCTAGTGAAAACCAACTATTTTGAGCTTACACAAATGTGCTACTTTAAATTACAAGTGATCTACTTGCAACTGGATAAACAGTGCTTATCCACTGTAGTGAGTGTGACATTACTGTAACAGGCAAGGGAATTTCACAGTAAGCTCTCCTAAGTGATCTGCTGCTTCTCATCTTTGTTTTACTTTTTTAAACCTTTTCCCTATAGTTATTATAGGTGTCCATAATTTAATTAAATGTGAGGGTTCCAAAGGTGTTTGATGCCTTATACTCTGAAACTGTAACTGTGAGTAAGACATCAAGTAGACAAAATATTCTGAAACAGTGCTAGCTAGAATTCAGCCAATGGGATTTTGGATATTTACTTAGATATTAATATTAAAGTCTTAGGCATTTTTTGCATGCACAAAATATATACATACATACACATAGATACACACCCTCCCTTCCCCCATCCCAATACAAAAGTTAAAGGTCTTTTTCCTTCTTTGAGTTCTGGGAAAAAAAAACATGCTATCCTTTGGAAATAGATACTTGCTGTCCAGTAGCCTTGTGCAATTATTACATCAGCATAAAGGGAATTTAAATTTAAATTTAATAAAACATAAAAGTGGCATTTTATATAGCTCTTGTACCAGTGCAGGAGACTGTATATAAATTGTGAGTAATAATCATGAGTGATTCTTAGAAAACTGCTTTTCATTCAATGTTTTTTCACTATTACTTTATTAAAAAAAAAACAAAACAACAAAATGACAAAAAAGCCAAACCAGAACAATCTCACAAATAAATAAATAAACTAAACATACAAACAAAAGGTTATATTTTTTCTAGAGATAAAGGTAGTTAGAGAAATTAAATGTAAGACCTTATAAGTTGACTAGGGATCTAGACTTGAGTATGTGCCTGTGGCATAGACCGAATGCAAACTTTTTCAAACCAATCTTCAGTACCTGCAACTTAATTTGCATTTAAAATTCAGAATATAAAATGTCTCTTCATTTGCCTTATTTTGCTTATATCTCAATTTCATTTGCAGAACACATCAGCAAGGAAGTCCCACGCAGTCTCCTCCTGCAGACACCTCCTTCAGCAGTCGTAGGGGAAGACAGCTACCACAAGTTCCCGTAAGGAGTGGCAGTATAGAGCAAGGTATCAAATAATGAGCTTGTGATAGCTCAAACTCTTTGATTTCTTACCTTTCTTTACTTTAAGCCCTCTTGCATAACTACATGTCCAGTGCTATAATTCTGCCAGTAAAGCAATAGAAGAGAATGAAAACATCTTTGTAGTTTGGGAAATCCATTGAAGTTTGACCGGTGGGTTATTACATGTGGTTTAATTGCCTTACTTTTCTAGTACCCTTTCATATTTAAATTTTCTATTAGAGTCATGGTAGTTTCCAACGTGTCTAGCATGTTATCTGCAAAAAAAAAAAAAAAAAAAAAAAAACCACAAATAACCGGGGACAAGGATTTTGAAAGTCTTTCTCATTTCTTATTTTGTGTTTTATATTTATTGTTGTGTATTATTAACATAGATTAATAATAAATGTCACAGAAAATGTTTTTCTTCTGGAGTTCATAGTTCAGTGAATAAAGAATGAAAACAATTACCACGGGAAATGTAAGAGCACAGGTCACCCGTCCTTTCTTGCTTAAGAATAAACTGATCAGGCAAAGAGTGCTGCTCTTTTCTGAAAAAGACAATGTAGACCTGAGAAGACAATGTAGGCCTGATGGTTATGGAAGATGTTTCTTACATACTAAGATCAAATGAGGATGTACATTGCTGTTTCTTTTTCTAGCAACATACTGCACACATAGAATGAGCTGTTATGGTAAAATGAAGTGGCACAATGGATAATATTTGTACATTTATGTTTTCTTCTGTGTTTAAAAAATCCTGTTTCCTCATTGACTACAAGCAACAACTGAGATTGCACATACTACAAGTTTTTCTTTGTGGAAATTAAAGTAATGCTTATAATGATGAAATATTGTGGTGCATTGCAGAATTGTTAGCAGATCACATTCTTGAACAGATAAAGTTGCTTACCATGACCACCTTATCATGACAGATTACCAGTGAGGTTTTCTTGTATGATGGCTTGCATAAAATCCAATCAGTTTGCATTAATGTTAAGGCTTTGAGCTGTGATGGCATACAAAACCCTGAATTAGCACATATAAAATGTACTCTTGTTTTTCTTGTATTTATTTTGAATGACTAATATACTTATATAATTGGCTTTTATTAACTTTAAACTTTCAATTCAGGTCCTCTCGTTTTGTAGTGACTCTAGTACTGTCTGAATTATAAACTAGTTACAAACTACATTCAGAGTTTCTATTTCTGCATATTAGCAAGTTGGGAGCTTTGTAGGGACATGTAATAAGTAATAAATTTCAACTTTCTTCCATATTTCTACTTCAATTTCAGAACTTGTTATAAAATGCATAATGATGAATCAGCTTTTAATTTAATTTTAATTTGGCTTTCCTTTGCATATTCATATATCATCTTTCTGCTGGTAACTGGTGTGTGAAAGTAAAATACCAGTTTATGTTTTGTTGAAGGCGTTGGAAATGAATGTAGAACTTACCATAAAAATGAGTAGAAATGGGATGTGTGCAGAAGAGGAAAGAAAAAATGAAAGTTGAGCAGAAGGCCAAAGCTACTCCAGGTTTATGAAGTTGTTGGTACCATGAATACTTGTAATGCTGTTTTGGTGAACTCCTGTTTACACTTGTGCTCAATATGCTTGCGCCTTATATATAAAATGTGCCGGGAGGATGCGTCGTGGTTTGCTATGTTGTTACAAATCCTGCCGCCTGTGACACCAGGGCTGTTTTACAGCACATGGAAGCAGTGGTTAAAGAGATTTCCTTCTATACACTTTGGTTTTGTCTGAGTGACTGACTTTCCTTCTGAAAGGGAGCTTTTCTTACTTTACCCACATTTAATGCTCTATTCAGGCTCAGAGCATATTTGTAGAGGAGTACAAAATTTAATAGACTTTATAATATGTGTTTAAAAAACCGTGTCAGTATGTGTTGAAATACATATGCTAGTATGTCTGACTTAATACTGCTTTTAGAAATTAAATTCACTAAGACCATAAGACCTAAGTACTTGCTCAGACTTACACTACCAGATTTTATTATTAGTTTCACCTCTGTAATCCCTTTCAAATGAGTATCAGGGTCAAATGTAGTGACCAGAAGTGATCTGACCTTAATATAGAATTGAGACCAAAACATACTGAGTTCTGTAAAAGATTTACATTAACTGTGCTTGGAACTGGAGTATGTCCTTGGTGGTTTATATTCACAGTCACTATAGATACAGATGATGTCATATTCAAGTGCAATATCCAGATGTCATCAGAAATATTTCAAAATGCCTTTTCTTCCTTTACTTTGATGGTCATCTTGACATCATGATGTGTTTCAAGGAAAACCTGTATGATATACATAAAGTATCATTTCTATAGTAAAGTACTTCTTTATGTTCCATAAAAATCCTGTTGTTTCCTGTCAAATGCTCATCTAAATATATATATCTGTGAATCTAAGTATATACATATATGCATTTAAGTCTGTTATACAAGACATAGTGATTGCTGCAAAAAGATTGCATATTTGTATATCAGGAATGGACTTCTTATTTGCACTGTTGCACATTTGGGAGACATAGAAGAATCCAGTGAAGTAATTTTATTACTCTTTAAAGTCTTCATTATGAAATAAATGAGAGTTACTGAAGGAGCAAGAGACTGGTAGCAGTTTTCATGTGGTAAACAGTGTGATATTTTAAGTTCTAATCTGTAGTTTTTAGCTATCAATTGTAAGTGGTCATATCCATGCTAATAAGGCTTGACTGACATTGTATTTCTCAGACATTCCATTTTGTTGTCAAGTTTAGAACAAAACAAAAGCTTGTTTCCTTTTCTCTACCAAATGATACTGTCTTAGGTACTGTGCTGGTTGGCAGTCTGAGAATCATAAAAATTCAACTTAGAAGAAAACAAGATAGTTTTACAAGGTCATGAATAATACACATACTTTCTTTAAAAAAAAACCAAACAACAAACTCACAGAAGTAATTGATACAGAGAAGACTAAAGTAGTGATCCTTATTCCATTATGGAAACAGTTGGTACTACTGATAGGAATGGAGAAACAACCTTAAATGTTGAGGAAAAGGTCAAGTTTAAGGACTAAAACCTTGAAACAGCATTATAATTCACACTGGCAAAAATAGCAAAAAAGAACAGGCTTCTTGGTGATTATGTTCTGAAGAGGAGAGCAACTTTGTGTAGCTTTAGAGTGGAGGAGAGGAATAGTAATTTTCATTTGAGGCAATACTAACTAAATAATAGCAACTCGAGGGCATGCAAACTTTAAAAAGTGGTTGCAGTTAAGATTGTAGGCTTCTGTAATTTTTAGACAATGTGATTTTTATGTTTATTACAGTCATATTCAAGGAAGACATAGTTGTATTTCTTTCCTTTGCAACCCTGTCAGCAGTATTTCTTAGAACACGAGATTGGGATGCTGTTGTGTTGAAAGGTCTTGAGGTGTTTCAATATTGAATATTAGTCCTGTATAGGTGTGTCTGTGTGTGTTTTTTCAGGACATCACAATTTAATACTAATTTCCCTAACTTATGCTACTAAAGAAGTGGTTTTGATTTTTCTTGTATTAACGGATGATTTTATAAAAGGACCTAATCATATGAAGATATTTTGCCTCAGTGACTAAAGCAGTGAAATTCTAAGCCATGGTAAGGACAATGATGTATTCTCAATATATCATTCCGTGCTGGGCTGTCAGAGATTTGAATCACTGTTTTTTTATTTGCAGTATGTTTGAGTGGAACTCTGCAATTGTTAAGAGGGATTAGGATTCTGCATTGACTTTGCTTTTTAGTGGTTTCTATAACAACTTTGTGATGTAGTTGTTTGGATTTTAAATTATACTTTCATATGAAGGATGCATTTGTGATCTTTACTCAGTCTGTCCTCTGTCATCACAGCTATCAAACATCACAGGAAGTCTCGCTTGAATAAGATTTGGGGGTGGGTTTCTACACTTTTGCATAATGGTTGATTGTTGTATTGATCAAGGAAGTGAATACACCAGCAGATGGTAGGGATTATATTATTACTCTGGCTAGTAAATAACAAAAGAAAATAGTACTGTTGAAATTTATGAACCAGCAATATAAATGTGCAATGGTTGTCATACAGCAAGTCTTTCAGGGCTAATTCATGCAAAACAGGTCTTACTCCCTCGATCTGCCTGTATTGGGTCTTCACAGCATGGTTTTTTCATAGCTTTGACAATGTAGTTTCCTGTTTCAGAAGTCACATAATGAGAGTAAGGTTTGTGATCATAGCAGTCTGTTTCCATGTGAAGAGCATCTGTAAACCTGACTGAAGCAATGTGGTTGTGTGTGTTTCCAGTGGCATCTGGTTCCAGCAGTGGGGCTCACGTGGTGACACCGAGCAAAGCAAGCGTGCATGCAGCGTTAGGTGTGGCTGTACCTTAGCTCGTGTTGGAAAAGGCTTTGTACAGCACTTGTGTGGAAGGTGAAGTGCTTGTGTGTGTGTGTGTGTGTGCTGTTACATGAGACTCTGCTGGGATTCAATGGGGGTTAATGCATAAAGTTCATTGTGTGATATTTGTACAATGGTAGTGATGTCACAGAGGAACAAAGTGTTTTGATGTCCAGTGTTTTTTCTTTTAACAAATAAGAATCAGAATTTCATGCAGAAAATCAGTATGTTGTCAAATAATACATTGAGTTGCAGGTGTCTTTTTATATTTAACCAACTTTAGATCCCAAAAGGAAAAGAAGTGCTAGTGAAAACAGTTCTGTGTTTGTGTACTTGATCATTGAAATGTTGTTGCAGTGAGAGTATGGTTGTGGTAATGGTAAAAGATCAAACCCTTTTAGTCAAAAATGTTTCTCAATTCTATTAGTATAAAATTGAGTGTCAGAAGAAAAAAGAACAAGTCCTTTCAGTTTTAGATTTCAGTCTATCAGTGTTGTTTGTTTTGTCTCCATATTTCTGGCTTTATTTTTAAATTATTAGATGGCACTGCATATTTTGAGGCAGCTTGTGGAATCTTTACTCATGCCTGAGAGTATTTTTCTTAGCACTGCTAACTTTCACAAATGAGTTGAAGCCTCATCATCTTTTATGTTTTCCTTAAAAACAGATTTTTAGTAGTCCGGTAGTTATTGAGTATTATAGATTTCAGTTAATAGAAAATAAATACATAATACTCATTATTGCAGAAGAGGCTTCAAATAGTGCTGTGTGGTTCAGAAGTAAGAGTGATATTTAAAACAAGATTTTCATGTCATTCATAAATTTGGGTATGATGATACTTCTCTAGTAGAATACTTAAAGACTCCACAATCTGTTTCTCTGTAACATCATTGTTCCTGTTAATTTTAAAGAAAAAGTCATAGGCTTTATTATTTGTCATGGTTTATCACTTTAATTTTCTACATTACTTTTACATATGCTGGAGTACTGCCTACTGTACATGCCATTGTCACATGTAACACATTTCTTTATCTAACTTTAAATTTGCTGATTTCTTTTTCTGTTTCCATCATTCCGTGCATTTAATTCATTGAAGAGCAAGAGAATTTTAAGTCTCCCACAAAAGGTAAATATTTATGCAATTTTTTACAAATGTTTGGCAACTGTTGATACTGGCTTTTTCTTCTTTATACTCCACATCAGTATATAGGTTTTAGTTAACAGTGTTAACATGCAAAAAGATTGTTTCTCAAATATCTCTGCTATCTGAAGAATCTGAAAATGGTTTCTCTTGTGATTTCTCATGCTCCTATTGAAATGCAATATACTGGATTTAACAGAGGTAATCATGATAATTTACATGGCTCAGAAGGTGCTTAATTGAGTTAAAGTTCACACAAAGACTTAAGATTTTTCCTAAACTGTTCATGAGTTCTGCACAGCACATGCTTCTAGTGATGCAGCCATGGTCCTTGGCAACTGTGAAGAATGTTTCCTAGATGCGGGCTTAGGTATAGTTAAAGGTGATGATGGTCAGAAACTATTTTTTATATGCAGAGAGATTCTGAGGAATGAACTGTATCCAATTTGCATGTCAGTTCCATGTCAGAAAGTTACTCCTGTTGTAGGGCAGATTTTAGTGGCAGACATTCTATGCTCACTTCCTATGAATTCATGCCTGGGCTGATACCAGAGAATCAGTGAGCTCAAACAACAGGTATCTTAGGCTGTCCCACAAAGTGAAAACTGCAGTCTGTTATGTCAAAGCCACATTGCAGAAAAGTCCTATTTTTTTTTTCCTTTTAGCTGAAAGTAGAAATTATTTCAAAATCTAAATGAAGCTTGTAGAGAAAAAAAAATTAAAACACCCTTTTAATGCTAAAATCAAAATACTATGCTACATAAACATTACTAGCACTGATTAACCTTCTCTAGCCTTTATTCCTGAGTCTTGCTCACGTTGGGACATTCTGGTCTGAATACAGATTTGGGTGGGTCACAGCCAAACTGTGAGTTAAGCTTGAATCAAAGCATTTCCTGCAACTACTTTACTTTCTGAAGGGATAAATGCTTAGGTAGAAATAAAGCAACTTTTCTACTAGGTATGAACTCCAACACCCATGTCAAATATACACAATTATGTTTTCATGATAATGTTGAAAGGAGATGAAAAAAGAAATATGTAACTTAGGTGTTAGCAATTACATGTTATTTTTTGCAGTGTAAGGATACAATATGAAATGTCTTAAGAAAGTGCTAAGAGTGGTTGATTTAAAGAATTATTTCTGTCTTTATATTTTATATTAGTATTTATATTTCTCTCAAACAGGACAGTACAAAATCAATCTTGCCTGTTTTGTTGGTTATGCCTCTGTCAAGATTTGGGCTGCAGTGGATGTTTTTTTGTTTAAGACAATGGACTTTATGCAGTCAAACTAGACTGTCTCTAACAGGTTTGTAAAAGAGCTTGTTTCCACAAGATTTGGATAGATTTGGCCCAACATTTGGGCATGTGTAGAAGGTGGTGGGATATTTATATACACAGATTCCTTTGGCTCAAGGGAGCTTATGGCAGATGAAACCCAGGGGCTAAAATGAGCTGGACAAAAGACCAGCAGGAAGAGTGTAGTGCTGGCAGATCTGGGGAACCACACATATCTTAATTTGAGCTAGTTTACACCAGGAGCCCACAGTAGCTTCTTACAAGAGGTGAAAAGAATAAACAGCAGGTGAATTAGAGATGAGAATGGAGAGTTACAGGATGTTTTGTGAAAGGAGACATCTATATGAGGGAGAGCATATACTACAGAAGTGAACAACACTAACCATGTGAGTCTGCAACAAAGGAAACATCTGTTCCATGCAATCAATGGAAAAGGTTGCAATAAATTCTTACCAGTTATGAAAATGCTGACCTTTTATTGCTGCCAAAATCAGTGGTTTGTTGTTTTGTTTTGGTTTTTTTGTTGTTGATGTTGTTCCTTTTCACATAGAAGCTTCTCTGTGGATCACCCCTGAAGCTCTTTGAGAAAGAACTGAATGTTGCATCCTCCACTTCAGGTTTCTATTCAGGTTTCTATTCAGGTTTCCCTTCTCTGGAGGGAGTTGTTAAGCTCAAGATGGCCACAGTGCCTCTGTTTGTACTGAGAGATTCAAGCTCATCTCCCATCTTGGAAATCTGACTGTGCCTTGGTCATGCCTTAATTATGACTGGGAGAAGGTCGAGAGAACTATCAGCTCTCATGGAAAGGAAATTCTCACACACAAGCTTGAACTAGCTACAGCAGGTTCTGGTCAGACAGAGCAGGTTTCAGAGCCATTGCCCTCACTATCTGCATTGCCATTATTTTTGGAAGTTGTTTATTCAAAGAAGTTGTAGCAAGTTCTTCATCTTGGCAACAAATTGATTTTTTAGTATAACTTACCTTATATTTCAAAACATTTATCTGCCCATGATTTTGTGTGCTTTCTAAATTTCATGGTAGAGTTTGCTGTGAATTTTTAAAGCCATGAAACCTATTTTGTATATAGGATATTTTGTATGTGCATTCTGCAAAACTCATCCTGAAGGATAACAGTTAAATGAACTAGAGATTCTCTGTATTATTTCTGAAATGGATCATCCTGGTCCAACACCAGTGTGACTTTTCTATGCCACACAGCCATCTCTGCCCTAGAGGATTCTCCCATCCAAATCTTGTTGCTGCTTTATTTCTCTGTCTTTTTTATACATAAGTTCTGCCTAGTTTCTACCTCAGCTGCCTCTTCTCAAACCAGATTTTTTAAATTATTATTATTTCATATATAATTCCTCAAACCAGTTTTTTCACCTGATTCCCATTCACAGGGCATCTGAGTTGCTCACATGGATAAATCTCCTAGCTTTTGCTGTGTAGAAAGGCTGTATACATGCTTCTAGACTGCACTACAGCTTTAGCTGTTTGCCACTGTTCAACCTTTCTTCTTAATATGAAGACTGAAATTGAAGAAAGAGTCAGACCTCTCTTGTCTTCTGGAATAAGTGCAGTTCTCTGTTCTCCTGTCTGAACCTGTTGGGTTTGCCCCAGAAGCACCGTTAATATAAGATTTATGAGATAAATTTTCACTTCAACTTGCTTTTCAGTACATGTAAGAAATCTTTGTGTCATTTTAGCCTTGTAGACCTTTTCTCTTAAAGTTTGCATCTTGAAGGATGGATGTGAGATACATTCTGGAAAGAGGTACAGCTATCTGAAATCTTGATGCCAATTTCTTCCTGTTATGTAGCTTACTCTGACATTTAATAGTGCAGGTAAGACTCGGAGGTTTACCAAGTCATACTGTTTGCCTGCACCTCCTCTTTCTGTCTTGACCATCTTGAACAGAAATATGAAGTGTCTCAAGAGAAAATTCTGAGTTTGTTGCAGACTTCATCATTACAGAGAATGGTGAGGCCAGTGCTAAGACATCCATAGGTTTTCTACCATCTAGAAAGGCATAGTATGGTTATCAGTTTGAATCACAGACCATGTAATGTCACCAGTCATTCTGTCATTAAGCCCATACTTGGAGCAAGAATGTCTTTTAGAAAGGTATTTTCACTTAATGAGTGCAAGGGGTAGAAATTTCCTCGGCTTAATCACCTGACTTTTAAAAAATGTATCTTAGTACTTGTCTACCTACCTTCTTTTGAAATGTATAAGGGGATTCTTATTAAATGTTATTTATTGACAAAATACACTGTTTTCCAAAATTTTCAGAATGTAGAGTCTCCTTGATGAATGTTGTGAAATAAGGTGGATATGTAAAGAGTTAGAACTCAAGAATAAAAAACTGGAACTAGAAAGGAAGTTACAATATTTTGCTGTTCCTTGCTTGTTCATTATAGCTGCCTGTGATACAATCCTTATTTAAATGATCCCACAAAATTTTCATATAGTGTGCTGTCAGCCTAGTAGATGGATGTATAGTACACTCTATACAGTATAGAGTTTAGACTCCCTTTTAAACCTTAAAGGGAGAACTTTAGAACTTAAAATTAATTCTATTTCTTTTTGCACTGGCCACTACTATTAGTGCTGCCTTTGTAGCTCTTATTGATTTTCATAGGGTTGGTCTCTTGTTGATGCTAATGCAAGTTTAATTTATTTTAAAGTCATATTTCTTGCATTGTTAGATTCATATTCTGTGGGTAACAGAAATATGCCATATGACACATTGTCTAGAAGAGTTTTATTAAAGGTAAAAGAAAAACTTGGTCTGCCCTACTACATCTGATATATTAATATAGTACATTGATTATTATTGTGTTATTTTGCACATAATTGAAAAGGTAGCATATATTCTGAACATTTAGGATTTTATCCAGTTCTAACTTCTCCCACAATTAAACAGCATTTAGGGGTTGAAACATGCCCATAGTAGTTTTCTAAGGATAGCAATAAAGATGAGGGTTGTAAACTTGTTACTGGCACCAGATGTAACTATATGAATCTTAACATAATAGTCATATATTAAAAGGAATGTGACTAGCACATACAATCTCAGTAAACAGATAAAGTCTTAGAAAAATTAAGTGGCTATCTCCTTTAAGAGAAAACAACTATTAGTCTGTCCTGATTTTCTTTGAGAGTAAATTACAGACTGAAAATTAGATCTGTAGCTATATTCTTTAGATTATTCCATGCCTTTTTTAAGTAGTCTCTTAAATAATTGCATATTTTAGACTACCCTCAGTTTTATTGCTGAGTGTGATGCTATACAGTATGGAATGGTACCTCTGGTCAGTTGGGGTCACCTGTCACACCTTTTTCTTCTCACAGCCAGGGGGAAGCCAGGACAGGGCAGGGGGCTGCAGCATGAGGAGCAGAGAAGGCCTTGGTGCTATACAAGCACTGCTCAGCAATTGCTGAAACACTGGTGTGTTATCAACACTTAGTCACAACTAGAAGAACAGGCAGCTCTGAAGAAAACTGCCTCCTTCCCAGCCAGACCCAGTACACCTGGGATTACAGGAGTCAGACGGGTTTATAAATAGATTAATGGAATTGAAATACAACATTTTGATTCCATTCATATGTCTGTCTTTTCTCTCCTGCATGGCTTGATTGTTTATGTACATCGTTGTTGTTAACCTTCACGTGGTTTATCAGTAGTAAGCTTTGGCTATAAGGTTGCACCCTTTATTTAAGAAGTCTGATCAATGAGTTCTCTCAATTTCTTTTACACTGATAAATCTTACATCTGAATCATCAGCCTTTGAAAAGATGAGAGTCACAGCTCTTTGAAATGTGACTTCTGACACCAGAGAGTAACTTGTTGACACAACTGGTATTGATTGTAGTTGTGCCACTATTTTAAGACACTTATGGTAAATCTTAATTTTTTTCATTCTAGAGCCACTCTAGAGTTTAAAGGTCTTGGGATTAAAGTGCTTTGTTCTGTAAATTATTGTGTACTTCTACCTCTCAAGACCTCAAGGAAAAACACTCAGTAAATAGTGATGTCCTAAAAGAAAGAAGATCCCTATTTTTCTAAGAGGCAGGCTAAGTACTTTCTGTGTCAAATTTTTGTTACCCGTGGTAACCAGCCATGTTTCAAGAAAGCAATGTGATCATATGGTGTTGTTACCTATGGTTGTTACAGTTTTCCTAGTGTGCTTTTGCTCCTGTGTTAGACTTTTTCTGCTTCTCATGATTAACATGTAAAGGTTTTACAAAGCCACTAGTCAGGCAGATAAAATTTTCCATCTCAGAAATGAGCTATATTCAACATATGCTCAGATGTGCAAGGTGAACAAAGCTGGAAAGAACACAGTTGGATTTTTTTAGAGTAGTTTCATGCAACTGCATGCTTAGAAATAATTTCACAGCTAATTGATCCTAAATTACATTGTGCTTCATGCACAAAACCAAATTTCTCCATTAGAGAATTTAGGTTTACTTCTCAATTCTCAATAATTGTTCTGATGTTCTTCAATGTAGTCATATATATACAAAGGAAAACCAGAACATAAACGTGTTAAGCTTAAGGATTTAAACATAGCAAAAATCAAGAATTACAGAATTAAGGTTGAATATTTACTCAGTCTTGACTGAAGTAATAACCTCTGAAATAGCATTTCATTACATAATAGAATATTCTTTCCCAGGTATCATAGGTAATACAGCATAACATATCATATATATTATTTAGTATAACATACAGTTGACAGGCTAGAGGACCTAAAATTCACACAATGAAAGGATTATGTTTAAAGTAACTCTAATCTGTGCACCATACACATGTAGGGATAAATTTTTAAAGGGGTCTCATTTTTCCCTCTGGTTTCATATCCTCAGTCTATTTCATGCATGTATGATAGGATTAAGATACCCATTTTTAATCTCAGTCCCTAATTGATCTATCTTAATCCTTTCATATCTGTCCTTAAAAAAGAGGCCATCTTTAAAAATTTCACTTAAAGTGCTCAATTTTGCCTTCAGATACCTCCATGCAACTTCCATTGAAGTAATTGGAGCTGTGCCTGCATATCTGATGGTGGAACTGGACTCATTGCAATTAAGGTACACATTTACTGACATAATTAGTCATCTGGAGTAATTGCTGGGCCCAGTGTGACATTCTGCATGTGCAGAATTTGCTAGATTGGACTTTGCATATAGGAGATGGAAGATAATGATAACTTTATTTCATTATTGCTTAAATTTGTAGTTGTAGCAGAATTTTAATGTAGTTCGGTGTACTTAATTTTCTTATTTTTAAATAAGAAATGTGGAAGGAATTAACAGTGATGCCTTTGTATATAATTTCATACCCAACCAGCATACAGCACACAGATATCCTATCATTTCAAGCATGTTACAAATGGTATGGGCAGGCACAATTTGTGATTTATAGTCAAAAATATCCAATCCTGAGTGTACTGCTTCTTTTTTTTTTTTTTTTTTTTTTTTTTTTTTTTTTTTTTTGCCTTATATCTTTGTGCTGGCAAAGCACAGACAAAAAAAATAAATCTGTAAATAATGCCACAGTGAACTTACAGCATAAAAGCCACATTTGAGAACTTTAGTACTTCTTAATTGAAAATATATATAGAGTACTTACTTTCCAATAATTTAAAACTTTCTGTGTTTTGTGATTGCAAGTTGATTACATGCAGCTTTAATGTAGGTACCTCTCTCCTGTCACTGATCTAGGGAGAGGCTCTTTGACTTATAAAAGTAGTTATCTTGTAGAGAGTAATATAAATCCATGGTTGGCACAAAAGCTGAAGATTTTGTAGAGGTTGCCTCAAATAAAATTAAATTTGTGACACATAAAAACTTCCAACTTAAAAGAAGTTTTTCTGAGATACTGTAACCTGTTGAACCACAATGAACATAGTGAATACTCCTGTGATTTAGAGTAGTTACTGATAAATATTTGGATCTAGTTCTAGAACTGTTAAAAAGTGCCTGTTTTCATGATATTGATGTTATTTGTATTGCTTTGCATTTAAAATGTTACAAAGTTTAAGAATAGCAGAATATATAGATCCCTCTGAAATTTATTCACTACCACAAAGGTTAAGTTCCTTGGAGGAAGCCTTGGCCCAGGGGTCACTCTCTCTGTTAGTGCAAAGGCATCTGCCTGTGGCAGGCACAGCCAATATTAGTTGCCATAACTTGTTCAAGTTGAAGAAGATGCTCTTTATAACACCACAACTCCTTGAAAGTTCAAGATTTCTGTTTTTAAAGAAACACTGGCATATGAAAGTTGAAAACACAAGAACAAATAATTAATTGGAGTAAAGGTGATCATTACAGAGCAAAGTAGTAATTTTAAAGGAGGCCTTGTTAAAAAAAGCCAAATTACTAGAAAATGACTGTGGTTTTGATATGACTTGTTGAATGGAAAAATTATTCCTCTCAAATAGTCTTAGCTGTGTTAAAGTGCTCTGCTTCAAGATAGTAGGAGGAGTTAATTACTTTAAAAATAAGTTTCATGCAATAGTTCTTAGAATGCTACTGTAATATTTTCTACATTTAAACAAACACATGCTTAGATGATCATGGATTTACGTCCCCTGCATTTAGAATATATAACAGGTTTATAAGTTAGCCCGCTACCTAAATTTTTTCACTCTTTTCATATGTGTTGCACCAGCTTGATTATGTGTAGAAATTGGGATGTCTGCCCATTTTCAGGTAAAGACTCTCACAATGAAAGTGATTGGTTTCTTGACATTAGTGTTCCTTTGTTCTGTGCTTACACCCTGCTTGTTCTACATGTTTGTACATTTCTTTGTTTTGTTGAAAAGGAAATAAGCTGAAATTGTTGCTAAACCATTTTTTTTTTCCCAAAAATGTTTCTCTATTTTTAATTGATTTTCATTGTGTGTTTTTGCAGCAAGCTTAGTAGTGGAGGAGCGAACGAGACAGATGAAAATGAAAGTGCACCGTTATAATCAGACATCAGGGTCTGGTTCTAGCCAAGAACATGAGCGTGAGCAATATACCAAGGTAAAGTCAGTAGTCTTGGAATGATACTTTGGCTTGAAAATTGAAGGCATAAACTTGTTTATTTAAAATATTATATTACCTTCAAGAACACTGTGTTTTAAAGCCTGACAGAAATGTCTTCAAGTAATAGCTTTCTTAGCATCATTTTTGCCCCCATCTGATACGTGTTAGACTTAGTCTTTGACATCAACTAAAATGAATCTGTAAAAACCAAAATACTTCAAAACTAATTCAGGAAAGCAAGATCCTTCAACAGTTGCTAAAAAAGAGACTTTTCACGTCTAGCTTAGGAAGTCCTCATACTTCCAGTCCCTGCAGTCTGGAAAAGCAGGCCAAGAAAGAATAGGTTCACCCTTGTTGCTGTCTGATGTGTAGAGAGCTAGACAGAACTAGGTCCAATCCCAAATGGTCCCATATTTGTATAATTTTTTTGCATTCCTAATGAAGTCAGAGATAAAGTATTTTCTTCATTGAAGTACCTACTGATTACTTTGAGTTCCTTTTCTAATAAAAGCATAAAAAGTTTCTGTGATAATGAAATATATTAAAATTACATTAATTAATTTTTATAGAGGGATTTTGTTTTCTTGATAAGTCTAAAGTGATAGCCCGTAACTTTTTAATTTACACTACATAGGGTTCTAAGCAAACTGATGAAAATGTTTGCACATCTGCACTGCTGCTTGCAATTAAAGCTGTGAGGAGCTGGATGCTCCTGGAGATACAGGTTAAAATAATATGTAAGTGAGGTACTCATCTAAAACAAAATCACAAATTTACTTAGGAGTGGCTAAATAGGAAATTTGGCAGCTAACTTTTAATATCTAACAGATTTGAAAGATTAGTTCAAGATCTTGTTGCAGTTAAATATGCAGAAAACTTTAATAAGAACTTAAATGAACAGTTCTCAAAAGGAGAGAAACAAGAGAAGCAAGGCTTTATGTCCTGAATGGCCAAATTGTGGGATATCAGTCCTATTAAAAAATTCAACACCTTGGTGGAAATTTCAGTGAGATGCTCTATCAGAAGCAAGCATTTGTTTAATTAGAACAGCTCATTTGCTGCTGGGTTTGCTGTTATTTCAAAAGAGGTCCACTAAGGGCAAAAGGGTGAGATGCAGTACTGTGATTTCTGTGGTACTTCCCAACCACTTCACATGTTAGATAAATAATCTAACTGGGTTGATAAAATTGTCATGAGAGAGAGGTAATAATGCCATCTGAGGTCTTCTGCCAGGATGACTTTTGTTCAGTGTAAAAGGCCAGGTTTCTGAATTAGCTTATATGTGCTTACAGAGTGATTGAAATTTGATTATTTATCAGTCTGAAATGTATCTTTTAATCCTAACTCTCTAATATTTTTGATAAGCATCATTTTGGCCATCCAATCTATTTTTCTTACTTGATCAGCGTAGGTCCAATGTATTGTTAAATAGTTGTTAGAAAACATCAACCTGCAATGTTACAAATTTCTCTTATCCTTAGAACCTTGAGTTTTCTAGGATCTTCTTTTGGTTTTAAATGCATGTGGAAATCAAAATTGAAATAATGATGAGTAGTAAATGAAAACACTGAAATTATTATATTCAGAATTTTTTTACTAAAAATCTAAGGAAAACTTTGAAGAAGCAAATTGTCTGTCAGTTGTTATAGAGAAATATTTTTGGACTACCTTGTGTTCTGACAGGCATGTACTTTTTTCCATACTAAAACAGTAGTAAGAAGAATTACCCTGGACTTTAAATGTTTAACCTTTCATATATTTTCTACATGATAATGTTGAAGTCCAAGATAAAATGGTCCAATATAGAATTAATTTTTAAGTGCTGAGAATGATTTATATTAGCCCATTCTAACACTCCATGATATTCAGTGGTGTGGTTGTTTGCTTTATTTCTCTGTGGTGATAGTCATCACTTTAAAAATGTTACCAAAGCAAACCTTATGCTACTGTCTTTCTCTATCCTGAGAAAATGCTGAAACAGTCAAGAAAATAACCAAGACAGATGAAGATTTGGACAGCTCTAATGAAAATGTAGTATGTCGTTATCAGCTGTTGTGGTAAAGCTGATGACTGAGACTTCTCAGAACCAAAGACTGCCCAATTTCTGCTGCCAGAATTTGTGAAAAGTCTTCAAAAGCTGCAGAAACAAGACTTACTTTAAATAAGAAATATTAAATGGTATAATAGGCATTCTGGAATACTGAAAAAAGAAATATTAACCGACAATTAAAGAAATACCAATTGCAAGTACAGTTTTTTCTCTTTAACCAAAATGCTTCTTTCTTTTCCAAATAGCAGCATTTGCTCACTGCTCCAGAAAATAAATACATTTATTAGAGAAGTTATACTGTGCTGAACATTGAGAAAATAGTCTGTTCTGCTTTTCAGAGCAACCAGCTCACATGGATTTGATCCTTCTAATATTTTTGCATTTGCAAATATACTTGTTTTATCACATACAAAATTCTCTAAACCATTCAAAAATTTTCCTTCAATGTGGGACTGGATCACATTTCTAATGGTTAATTATGCATATACAAAATAATTCCTGAAAGTTAAATAAACTTTCTCATATATTGAAACAAGCCTTTTTGAAAACAGAGCTATTGTAACTGGTCCTTTGCAATTTCCAGTCAATTTCTGATGCATTACAGTTTTGGAATTTTTCCCACAGAGTTTCTCAGTTTTCTAGTCTCAGTAAGCAAGCAGTAGTTTTCCAACATTCACCATGCAAGTTTCCATTTTGAACATCCATTAATGGCTTTTGAATGAGTAACTTTTGTATATGTCTTCATGGCTGTTCCACTCTGTTTTGAGACTTTCACAGAGCTCACATCCTTATTTCCTTCCACAGCAGTGGAAAGACTCCATAATTTATGTGAAACTTCTAATAAGCTAAACAACAACAACAACAAAAAAATTTAAAAACCACCAGATCTCTGAGGATTTGTCGAAAGTAGAGCCTTAACTATGTCTGCCTTCTTTCTTATATATTGGAAAAGCTGTAGTGGCTAATGTGCTGTGCTATTTGTGCTGTTTCAGTGCCTGAGAGAATCAAAACATTTGGTGGCAGAATTCCAGATTTGCACTGTGGTGAATTACAGTGTAACTCAATTAGCCTTTTAATTCAAAATACACTAAGCTTTTTTTTTTTATTCCAGATGCCACACATAGAACACAAACACCATGCTGCAGCTATTCCAGCTTTCCATTTTTTTGGAAGTTCTGTTTATTCAAGAGTTTTTGATTAGAGCACTGTAGTACATACTTTAAATGGATATCACTCTATATTTAGATGCACTACTGACTTAAGACTATGTAATTGAAAAGCATTTAGCATAGAAGTGTAATCATGGCATTTGTTCAGTGGCACTGTGGATTTAACTCAATAGTTACTGTCTTAACTCTTATGTATTAGCAGTTAACGCCTAAAACAGGGGCTGATAGGAGGCTGATTATGTTAAGTTTTTATGTCATGCTGGGTAAGGCATCTGGGCTGTATACAGAAAATGCTTTTGGACATAGATTTGGCATCTTCTTTTGGTCCCTTCACCCACCTTGAAGAAAAAATTCTTTAATATATGTTGTATTAAGATGACAGTCATTCCAGTACTAGCTGAATTTCATAAAATTTAGTGAGTTCCATTCATTTGACCTGTGGGCTTCACTGCAGTTTCCTCATGGTTTGATTTGCTCATTTTTGTTGTCCCCTGTTCAGAAACTGAGCAGTGTTCATAGGAATTGGACACAACTAAAGAAAAGTTCTTTAGAATCACTGGTGCATAGTGGGCTCTGGGCCATGGCATGAGCTGCTTCTAAGACAGAAGCTGGTGGGAGTCAGTGATGAGTCCTGAACACCCCAAGGTGCCAGCTGCTGGGCTGTGAATGCCAGCAGCATTCAGAGGAACCTTGTGTGAGCAATCATAGAACTCAAGGTGCTTTGTGCAGGATTCAGTTTTCTGACAAAATTCCTCATTACAGTGCCTCAAAAGATATCTATGGTCTCAAGGTATAAGTGCCTGGATGAATCTGTGCATCTGGTCTGGATTTAACTTTCCTCATTTAATGACCTCATTTTAAAGCCCATTTTATTTTCTCATTTGGTTTTCTCATTTTAAGCACCAAAATGAGGTATATATTTGTCAAGGTTAGTCACCTGAGGCTTTTTTGTAGCCAAAGGGCAGCCCACTCATTTAATTTTCAAAGCTCTGAACTCTTGCATTCATGATTGTTTTGGGAGTTAAATCTAGAAATACAAATACTTTCATTTTAGAAATAATTTCTAATATGAAAGATAATCCAATTATAATGGACTGCTAAATGACTTCTAAGATATGCCTTATAACTAGTAAAATTGCTAACGTTGTTAGTCGTTAAGGACTGTAAAACTATTTGTGAAGTACAGTCTTTTGGTTTGTGTCTATGCTCTTCCCTGATAGTAACACATCTGCAGTTCATCATAGCCCTTTTTTCTCCTTTTGCTGGTATGCAAGAAGCAGCAGCTCCACAGGTGGTAAAGTGAATGGAAGAACTGCATTTCAGCTGTTTATAGACTTCTGGTTTTGTAATGCAGGCAAGGACAGTGGAGATATTTTTGGCATTTGAAACTAGCTGCTATTAATGTTTAAAAAACCAGACCTACTCTTTAGTAATTGCTATTTTAGAATTTGCTATTGCTGCAAACTTCAGAAACTCTCCTAATGTGATGAGTAATGCACCTTGGAAAAGAAATGTTACATTAGCTCTAGGATGTAGGGTTTAAAGAGAAGTGATTGCACTGAGAATATACTTCATTTTGAGTCTTGAAAATGATGTAATGTTTAAATATAACATGTCAGGCAAACTTATTGCAAATATATGTGCAGTTGTAAAGAGCAGCAGTTTTCTGCTTTACAGTAGAACTTTATCATATTGTTTTTGAGCCCAGTTGGAAACCTGCAGGCATTACTTCATTGCAGGTACCATATAAGACGATCTTAGCTCATGTAATTTTTCTTCTGAATTGTACATTCAGGTTTATTGCAGCAGTAAAATAGTCTCATTTTAATGAGCCCTGCTAAGAGTACTATTTATTTCTCTCTGTATTTGAAGGGAGAAAAGGGTAACGTCAAAATTGCCTTAATTTTGTTCTTCTGTTAGCTGAGATGAATATGAGACTGTATCAGAGGTAGGTAGGAAATCAGTAGGAAAACATGCATGCCTTCTATAGAAGTCAGTGAATTAATTAGAAGGAGCAAGTATAAGAAGGAAAAGCTAAATCCAGAAGTAGTAGTAGTAAAATGTAAACCCTGTAGCACTCAGCATTGATTTTCAGCATCACTACCTTTTGTGCTAATCTCTATTTCTGTGAAGGGAAAGGTTTTCAGTTTCTTGGGAATCACAGCCCTGGCATACAGTATAAAGGGGTAGGAAAAGCTCAGCCATGTCATGAAAATCTCATGTAGGAAGGAATGTTCCATGTTTTCTGCAGTAGCTGTGTGATTGCAATACAAGGCAAGTAGAAGACATGAATTCAGTTTTTTCTTACAGTAAAATTCTCTGTTTACAGAAAACATCTTTATTGCCCCCACTTATGGGGGATGATACCTGGGCTGAAGATCCCTGGACCAATAAATGGTTTCCTATTGATACTGAACAGTCAGCTGATGAGGCTGAATATCTAAAAAGCCACTGATACACAAACTGGGGCTTTTAACTTCTCTTCCAGTATTCAACTATGCTTGATGCTTTCCCTCTCTCCCCTCTCCCCATCTTTCCCAGCCCACATAGGTACCCCATGAAAGGTGGAGCAGCTTCAGTACAAGTGAAACAGAGGGTCTTCTTCATGATATGCACAGTCCACCTGTTGAATCATAAGTTGATTGCTACACTGGCAGATTCAGGTGTGGCTTGGAACAAAGGCCAGCAGCCTATACCTCCCTCAATTAATTAGAAGAAAGGCTTCCAGCAGGACAACTTCCAGAAGTCACTGCATCTGGCCTTGGTGGTTCTCTTGGTGGGGGAGTCTGCCTTCTTTAGCACCATGTCATGGTGCTCAGGGACCTCCTAAGTCTTCTACCACTGCAGGTTCACTCTATATACTCTAAAACCAAAGGCCACAAAGGGAATACAGACTTTTTGGTGAGGAAGAGAAGTTATTGGACATTATAATGGCAGAGGGAAGAAGATTGTCTTCAGCAAATACAAATAAAGCATGGAAGTATTTCTGAAACAGTCTGTTACTATATTTAAGAAACTCCATGCATTTGAGAGAGATTGCTAAGTAATGAAATCTCAACTTCAAAGGAATAGTTTGTAGATATAATCCCAGTATATGGGATGGGTAAAATCCCTATTTCACTGAAATCAACAGAAATTTTATTATTTAATGGGATGATTTTTCAGATTGCAAATCTTTTTAGCTTAATGGAAAGCCAGATCGTTCCATGTGTCCAGATGGTTTTCATATTTTTACATGTCTCATTTAGTGTAGCTTGAAGGATTTGTCAGGAATTCTTTAGGAATTTTGCATGAAGCATCATGTCTCAAGTCTGTCTCAAGACTGGGGCAGTTTAACTTATACTGGAGAGAATTAACCATTCAATTTTCTGGTCTCCAAGTGTTTCTACGTAGCCTAAATAAAAAGTTTTCAAACTTGTATTCTTGCTTTGAATATTTTTTTTAGACTTTAGAAGAAAAATATTATTAAGAAATCAGTCTGATAAGAATTAGTATGCTTTGTGTTTCCATTTTGGAGTCGCCATTTTATCCTGCAAAATTGTTAAACAGACTCTACAAGCCATTAACAAAAGGTGATCTGAATAAACATACCAGCATAGTCTCACCTTAACCCCATTGGGGCATTTATATTCAGTAAAGTCACAAGTCACTTGTAAAGTGAACCTCTCAATAAATTCCTGCTGTAGTTGAAAATATTTTTGAATATCAGGGTATTTGAGTTCCTTTCTGTTACCCATTTCCTTAAAATTACCTTTAATAAACCAAAGCTTTGTCTCCTGCAGATGTTTTTACTCAGCCACTTCAAGGTCCTCAAAGGGTACTGCTTAGAATTTTGCTAAGCAGTGTTCTAATGCACACCTGAAAAACACACTGAGACAGTTAATTTATGGAAACTCCATTTGTCCTGCAGATTTCTGTATTTACACTTGGTGCTTAGAATTGCTTTATTCGTTCCCCTTCTCTACTCCAATTGACTTCCTCATTTTATCTTCAAAGTTTTTCCAAGTATGCCCAGGCATAGTTGCTGAAAAGCATTGGAGCAAGGGAAGATAAACCTGGCTTAAGGAGAGGAGACCTGATACATTCATCTGTACAAGCTCAAGCTTGTGTTTGCCAGGTTTTTTTAATTAAGTCATGGCATTTGCTAAGTGACTCAGCCAGCAACCCAGTGCCTAGTTGGAGTTTGGATATTCACAGCCAGCCACAGATTTGTGTATCATTCATAAATTAACTTTTATGACTTTCAATTTTACAGAGCACAGATCTGGTAAATGAAGTCTCTAGAGTGTCATGTCCAAAACTGCCTAGTGCTCCTATGTGTTAATAGTTTTCCCATAATATACCCTGAGAAGTATGCCACTGGTTTAGTTGCTTTCCAGCCAAGAGTACCTTCCTCTAATGACAGTGAGTTTTAGTTTTGTGAGCCTGAAAATTATTTGGTCCTCATATGTGTATGAGTGAAGATTTAGGTGAATGTGGCATTGCTGAGATTGAAGCTTCCTTTTGTACCTGTCTCACTGATATGATCAATAAGAGCATTAACTCTAATAGGTGGTGTGGTGTCACAGTTGATTTTAAAAGCAAACTTCTACCTCTGTCCAAATATTCCTCCTTCTGCTAATTCTTAGGCATGTGCAGATGTAAAAGCAGCTAGATCAGGGAACTGATCTGCCTGGAAACAAATACTTTATTTGCTGAGTTAGCTTTCTGCCTAACTAGTCCTCTAGTATCACAATACAAAGAGATATTTTGAGATAGAATATGTCCTTTTTCTCTTTTTTTTTTAATGGAACTTAGGAACGGAAATCAGTCCCTAATAGCTTCATTTACCATTACATTTCATTCAGACTCATATGTAGTTCTATGTGTAGGTATTTTATAGCATACATTTTTAATATTTTAAAAATAAAAAAATCTGTAGCCAAATGGATGGTATGCATGTGCTTGAGATATCTGTCTTCTGTGAAAATATTTTATATAAATATTTCATTATTGTAGTTCTAGTGTGCTGAAGAGCTAATAGCTTATTTAATTTCTAATGTGTTATTTTATTCCAGGTATCTTCTTTAGTCCATAAATAACCTTCGATTTCTGCACTAGACATAAAGGCATTATTTAATGTAGGCATTTCTTTGAATTTCATACAATTTTTTAAATATCTAAAAGCAGATAAAGAGAATTATCATACTTAGGTCATGTGTTGTCTCAATGAATGCGCTGTTTCCATGAGACTCCTCACCCTTTCTTTTCTTGGTCTCTAGTATAACATACAAACAGATCAGTACAGAAGTTGTGATAACGTCTCTGCCAAATCATCAGATAGTGATGTCAGTGATGTGTCAGCCATTTCCCGAACCAGCAGTGCCTCTCGCCTCAGCAGCACAAGTTTCATGTCAGAGCAATCCGAGCGCCCTCGGGGCAGGATCAGGTGAGTTCTCCCTGCAGCTTCAATTGCATCACACTCCCTCTTTCATCGAGTGCCACAATACAGCCAGAAATTCTTGAAACTGGATAACCATAACACAGGAATTTGTGAAAAAATGTTATGTATAAACTATCTTCCATGACCGGCCTAAGATTATATTATTTTTGCATCTAAAACAGAAAGCAAACTTCCCATGCAGAGATGATAGATTCATGTATTTATCCCAGTTGAACTTGATCACAGGCTGTCCTCTTGTTGGCTAAGAATCAGTGTAATCAAGATGTCAGTAAGGCATTACAGCAGAAATATTACTAGATTTTTTTAGTTAAATAGTTGTTTTTTTATAAAAGCTTGGGTCTTCTTCCTCCAAGTATTTTTCCCTACCTACCTGCCTTTATTTTTCCTCTTTTCATGTATGTGATAAATTACTAGATTGGAAACTATTATTTATATAGTAATTTTGATACTTCTTGTTCAAAAGTAGTTTAAGTCATTTGCAATAATCAAATATGTCCTTCATCCTTGATACTAATCTATTCTGGGGTTAGGGCTTTTTTAGATGTACAGATTGGTTTTTGTTTTTATTTAATTTGATGACAAAATTCTCAGCAACTATAATGGCTGTAGGATTAGCTTGGTAGTCTTTGATTACATCTGCTAGTTCCTGAACTGTCTAAGATTTTACTTTAGGTGTTATAAAACACAAAAAGAATTATGTACTATTAAAAAAAAAATTATCCCTACTAGGAATTCTGCCTGATATAAGTCTGGAAGGGATCATTTACCACTCAGAACACTTCTAGACAGACTCAGTGTCTGAGAATATCAGGTGCAGGAGTTTGGTATTGTTTCTGCAAAAGAAAGAGATGTTAGGAAAACTCAGAAACTGGCTTCTATGTTTGAGCTAGTTCCACCTCATTTTCTTTTTAATGAATGGTTACAAGGGTATTTGAAGTCATATTCCAGATTGATGGAGGTATAACCTGACAGCTGCAGTAATCCACAATCCAACAGGACACTTCAGTGGAACTGTAAATGTATTTAAAGTCATTTCAATTCATGTCTGTAAATAATGCATTTCATTGTGTCCTAGATTTTCAGTATTTGACTCTTACAAGGGGCTTTTTTCATACCAAAATATCTTATTTCATAGACAGAATTTTTCTCAACTAGGCCCTCTCACAATGTCTTTGTCAGGTTCAACAAAAATAGGATTTTTTTTTTTTCTCATAATCACATCTAACAGATTTTATCAGAAATTTTCCTTGAGTTTAGAATATCTGATCATAAATATCAGGACTGGGAGAACGAGAAACCTTGTGTGAGCCTGGCAAGGGTGAAACCTGGGGTCAAATCCTCAGCCTCTTCCATTCTTAGGAGTAGCAGGGTACTTTGGGTACAGGATTGGGTGATGTAATATACAAAGCCAAGTGTCTCCAGTGGGAGTTCCAGTTCAGCTTCACTCTAGACCATTAAAGTGAGATGTAATTGAAATTCAGATGCCTTCCCTTTCTGATACTGTCCACAGAATCCATACCTGAGAAATTAGACACTTTATGGTGGCTTGCTTTAATCTTCTCTAAATTCAGTTAATAATTCCACAGTGAACAAAATAGTAGTAGTAGTAGTAATAACCTACAATGCAGTTCCTTCAGTAGAAATATGAGGAAGAAATTAAAAGATTGGGGAAAGTGTTGATTGTATTAGGAACAATTTTTTTTTCATCTTGAGATTCATGCTTGTGTAACTCCAACCTTTAAAAGCTATGTATCTTCAGTGGAATTCACCTGAAAAATAGGTTTTTATTAAATAATTTTTTTAGCTTGCCTAAGCCACCATTAAAAAGAAGAAAACACCTATTATCTGAGACAGGTGTCAAAGACAGGGGAATCATCATTTTCTAGCATTAATTGTTGAAGAAACCCTAGATGACTTGTTTAGATCAGTTTCTTTAGTTTTCGGCATTTAAAATTAAAAGGGTTCTTTCTCTCAATTATTACAGTTTCTTTAAGGTCAAGGAATTAGAAGTTTTAAGTTGAATTTTGATTAATAATTTGAAATTAAAATTTTGTTTTTTGCCTCCAAAGAACCTAATGTTAACATATATCAAACAGGATGGAATAGGATGGGATGGCATGCTTGAGCATGCCATTTTTTGTCTATCTGTTTTTGTCATTCTGAAACCACCTATCCAGTATCATCTTCATTTGGAAGTGTGTCAGGCCAGTGGCCATGGCGGTTGTGTGAGCATAATGTTACACTTACGGACAAAGATTGTAGAAGTGCCTTTTTTATGCACCTACTTTTTGTTCTCCAGATATGTTCTAGAGATGAACCTAATAAACACAGAGAAACTCAAAGGAGGTGGCTCAGTTCTAGACATTTCACTAAATTAAGTCATTCAACAAGTATCCTTGCCCTGAAGAGTAGTCTGGGCTTTAGATTATTAACCTGAAGTGATTGATGCAAGTCCTGAACATAAGTATATAAAATAGCTTCTTGCTTTCTAATTTGTTTAGCATTTTCAAGTATGTGTTATAACCAATGGTTTTGCATGAATGAGCTACTCTGGATATGAAATTATTAGAAACTTTTTCTTGCTACTGTCCTGGGGAGTCTGGTTAACTGCCATGCTCTCTAGTTGTAAGTGGGGAAAAAAAAGTACCAGGAATTTTTGATGTGTGAACAAAAAGTTCTGGGACTTTTGATTTGAATCAGAACCAGATCACATTTGTGAATTTGGAGTTGGTGTGTATTTGATGAGTGAAGCCAAATTACCAGTCATTCTTTATGGAGATTTGCTTTCATCAATCATGGTCTTTATGCATTCATAATAGAGTCACACAGTGCTTTGTGCCTGCATATGTTGGGGACATTACTGTGTACGTCCCTGAAACATTTCTTGCATCCTAAATGGAGCAGAAGGGAATTTTTTCGTGGTTTAATGCAAGTGATAAATAAGAACCCATGATGATTAATTAACACCATATGGGTTTGATCAGACTAAGAAGGACACTTGCTGACTTAATTAAAAATTAGGCCATTGCAGATTATGTCATTGCATCACTTTTCATTTGTAGCCTGTTTATGCAAAGATACCTGCACTTCATAGTGCTGTTAATTAGGAACTGTCCTGCATGGTAAGGGTGAGATGGAGGCTTCAGTTTTGGAGGAATAACAAGCTACCATAAGGTGTTTCAAATAAATCCAATTTAATAAAATCTGATAAATTTATGAAAGACTAAAGAATTTGTTTAAAGTGAATTTGTCTCCCTGTATCTGGATTTCAAACAAATTGCCTCTGCATTAGGAATATTACTGTTATCTTTCATTTTAAATTTGAAAACCACATCTTATTAAGAAGAATTATACTTTTTTATCTTGATCAATGTGTGATATAATATCATTATGTATGTGCCAAATTTTAATCTGTTTTTACACGCTTTTTAAAATTGAATGCTTAAGTGTAATTAAAATATTTTATATGAGCTTATCAAGGAAAGAGGATAATGTAATGAGTTGTAACAGTGGATTTAAACAAGTTCTAATTTATTTCACATGTTATGCCATGCCACTAAATGGCTTCTATCACAAACACATATATGGTTTTTGGGATTTATGATCTCTGTATGTCACTGAAGTTTGTACTGTCAGACTCTACTTGACAAACATTTTCTTTCCTGGTTTCCAGAACAGAATACACAACTTTTATGTAGCTGCTGTTCCTTCAGTACACTGACACTTAGCTCTAGTACACTTGAGCTTTAAAATAGGAACGACGGAGTAGAGAAATGATGATTTGGGATCAAGTGAGGAAGTGTTTGATGGTTCATAGACAATTGGTGCTGAGAGATGGAGACAGCCAGGACCTCATAAACAAAACAGGGCAGGGAGGAGCCACCCAGAGTGTATGCACAGGAATGAGGACATGATTGAGAGAAGAGCATTTAGGGAAAGCTCTCATACCTTTTTTGAGAAATCAGCAAAAGTGTGTGGCTCTCTGGATGGCCTGTGCTCTAAAGCATGGGGAGCAAGCCAGAGGAATTAGAGGTTTGTTGTGTTTCTACAGGGCTATGGTGTCATCATGATTACAGAGAAGTGGTAGGATAGCTGATATTACTGGAGTGCTGCAATCCATGGAAGCAGAGGGCAGGATAGCAAGGAAGGGGTGTAGTCCTTCATGTGAGAGCAGAATATGCAGGGAGCTTTGCCTAGAGATGGGTGATGAACCAGCTGAAAGTTTATAGGTCAGGATTAGAAGCCCATTGTCATGATATTGTGAGTGTCTGCTATGAACTTCCTGATCAGGAAGAGGAATTAGATGAAGCCTTCTTCCAGTTGTAGGTTCTGATTTTCATGGAGAACTTAAACCATCCTGGTATCTGCTGTTTGAGCAATGCAGAAGGGCACAAGTAATTCAGGATGTTTCTGTAGTGCACTGATGACAGGAGGGAAAGTCTGGAGCAAGGACTCTGCAGACCATGATATGATCAAAGAGTATTTAAATAAATTGGACATGCACAAGTTATTGGCATGTGACAAGGTGTATCCATGAATACTAAATGAGCTGGTGTTGACTGATGTCTTTGCAGGGCCAGTCAGTAATCTTTGGAACATAGCAGTCAGGGGAGGTTATTGAAAACTGGAAGAAAAATTATCACTACTACATTCAAAAAGGGAAAGGGATCTTGGAAACAGTAAGCCTGTCAGCCTTAGCTCAGCCTCTGGGTAGGTGATGAAGCAAATAATTGTGGAAAATATTTCCAAACGTATGTGTAGACTGTAGAGGGTGTAGAGGGTGATTGTGGATAGTCAGCATGAAGTTACAAAGGGCAAATCAAGCCTGGCCAGCCTGATGGCCTTCTTTCATTAGTTGACTAACTTGATGGATGAGAGGAGAATATCAGATGTTCTCTATCTTGTCTCTGGTAAGAAGTTCAACACCCTCTTCTAAAACACCCTCATAGACAAACTGGGGAAGTACAGCCTAGGGAAGTAAACAGTGAGGCAGTTTGGAAACTGACTGAATGCCAAGCTTAGGGGATTGTGGCCTGTGATACAAAGTCCAGCTGGAAACAAATCACTTGTGGTATATGCCTGGGGTCAATATTATGGCAGTACTGTTTTAACATCTTAATTATTGTTTGGTATGATGGGGCAGAATGCACCCTCAGCAGGTTTACAGACAATAGAAAACTGATGGGAATAGTTGATATAGTAGGGGGATGTGATACTACTCAGAGGAACTTTAACAAGGCCATTAGGAACCTCATTAAGTTCAACAAAGGAAATGAAAAATCTTGCACCTGGGGAGGAGTAACCCTGTATGCCATTGCATCCTGGGGACTCAGCTAGAACACAACTTTGCAGCAAGAAAGCAGATTTTCAGGAAAAACCCTAGGATGTTTCTGGATGCTAAGATGAACCTGAGCCAACAATCCCTCCTTGTGTTAAAGAACCAACACCATCCTGGGCAGCATTAGGAACAGTGTTGCCTGCAGGCTGAGGAACATGATCCATCCCTCTCAGTAGAGCTGAGTAGCTCTAGTGACACATATCTGGGGTTCTAAGTCCAGTGCTAGGCTCCCCAGTACAAGAGACATGGAGCTACTGGAGCATGTCCAGCAAGGGGCCATGAAGATGGTGAAGGGATTAGTGTCTGTCATACAAAGAGAGGCCAGAGAGCTGAGTGTTCACCCTGGAGTAGAGAAGGCTCAAGGGGGATCTTACCAATGTGCATAGATGCCTACAAAGAGGGACTGGAGAAAAAGACCAGACTCTTCTCAGTGAGAGGATGAGCACAAACTGAAATAAGGCAAATCACATTAAGACAGGAGAAAAACATTTTTTCTGCAAATTTTTTTAAGCACTGGAACAGGTGGTGCAGAGATTTTGCACCAATATCTCAGGATATCCAAACCTCAAGCAGATATGGCTCTGAGCAACCTGCTCTTATCACACCTGCAGTGTGCAAGTGAGTTGGACTTGGCAATCTCCAAAAGTGTCCTCCTACCTCACCTGTTCTGTGACTCAGATTTTCATTTCATGCTGCTTTTTATGGTGTTCTCTTGCACAAAATGCAGTGTCTTTAATTTGGAGCCAGGTGAAGTGACTGGAAGTTTGCCATCCCACTGAGGACAAACAACAGGGTTGAGCTGCAGATGTGTCAAGGTGATGTACCCAGGGACCATTCTCTGGAGTGGAGATGGATTTTCCAGAGATTTTCCATCCTCCCATGTGGTACATTGGAACAATTGATACAATTTGTAGTGGTGAGGGGCTAGAGAGTCTGAAGGGTCTTCTGACCTCTTCTCAGGCTTCTCAGTAATGCTGCTTGTTACTCATAAATCTGTGTGATGTGACTGGTGCAGCACAGTTGTTCAGTCCTTCCCCCACCCTCTCTTTAGACCAGGGCTGCAGTCACCTTTCTCAGCACACTGATTCACTAAAATGCAGCACTATTGCACCACAAAGCCAGCTGAGCAAAGTTTAACTTCATGTCACAACAGTGAAGGAAAAACAACACACCAAGGTTTTTCATGCATTTGATTAATGAAAAATGAGGTCTGTGTGGAAATAAAGAAACCCAGTCATTTCATGTTAATTACAAAAGTAATTAAAATCTTTATATTGAATTTATGCTACAGTGACTAAGAGTGTAGTCTAGATACTTTACTCATGAAGAAAATGAAATGTAAAATCTTTTAATTATTGATATAAATATTGCATACAGAACTGGTGGAGGCAACAACAGAAGAACATTGAAGCTTATTCATCAGCATAAGTAAATCACCTGGAAAATGGGAACAAATTCACAAGTAATTTCAGACTGGCTTTGTGGAGGATATTCTCTATACCACACCCATTATCTAAACCTGGAAGAAGATCCTGAAAATGTGTGGAGTATAACAGATCTTTTGTACTCTGCTAAGTTTGATCCCATATTTCTTCATTAACTAGTGTAAGGGCAAGTTCACATTATTTAAAGGATTGAGCTATATAAATTTGCAGTGGAATATGCTGGAGCTTAGCCTAGGAGGGATCTGTTTGTGTATACTAGGTAAAATTGGATATTCCTGGCGTTTATAGCTCTCATTATTCTGTAAAAAAATAAATGTTACTTAACTTATTCAAGCTGGGCTATGATGACCAGAATCAGTGCTTCAATATAATTTGTTTTTAATCAGCTGTCAAAGCTCCAGTACAGTGGTGCTCATTGAAAAGTTACTAGTTTATTTTCTTAATGTGAACTGGCATGGCTTTGGAGATGTAATGCTGTTGTTCTCTTTTCTGTAATTTCTATTTTTAATGGTAGAAATACTAAGTTCCCAATTTATTTTTTTAAATTACCTCTCTGCAAATTTAACTTTGATCTGGGTATTTCTTTCTCGTGACAAATTGTAGATCCTGCAATTTTCATGTGCAAGAATTTTAAGATGATTAGGCTATATTTCTCATAAGTATGAAATCCTACCTCTTCTATGTAAATTGGAATTCCTCCTTTCTAAGAAAGAAATAGAGATACTAGAATTAGTCTACACTAATTAAAGTAATGAGTATATTTATAATGCAATATTCCTTCTGTATTAAAATGTACAAATATGAAAACTCTTGAAACTCTTTAACAAGTCTACACTCAAGATAGTGATACATTTCTACAAGAATTAATACACTTTTAATGGTTATTAATAACATTATACTGTGGAACACATTGGCATAATGTTAACATTTTAAACCTGAGTTTTAAAAGAATACTAGTTCATATCTTTATTTAAAAACAGGGAGACTTCTATGTGTGCTTAACAAACTGATACCTTAATTCAACTTCCTCCTAGAGGAGTAAATCTTTGCCAACACAGAGAGGTATTTTAAACAAAAATGTAAACTCCTTGTCTAGCTTTTATGTACACCAAAAGCTTGTGCTGATGGAAAACTTGTCAGTTTTCATGTAAGTGGGTTGAGTAGCAATAGTATGACTGCTACTTTGTTTAAAATGCAACAATTAAAATAGAGAAACATGGATATAAAAATAAACAGTGGAAGCCTAGAAAGATAATGCAGTTTTATTACCGTGTAAAATAAAATTTGTAGTTACTGCAAATTCCCTAGCAGGGTTAGCAAGGACTAAGAGCTTCACAGATGTTGTTGAAGCTGTCATCAAAACTAATAACTGAAGGGGTTTTTTAAGACTTCAGGATGGTAATAGTGTTCTTTTCTCAAAAAAAAATAGTATTTATATAGCAAGAAGCCTGATCAAGATTTTGAGGCGAAGCCATATGGATAAAGCCTTCTCTAAACTCATTTAGAGAATGAGGCAGGAATTGTAGAAAGATAAAGAATTATCTTCTCATTGCCTAGTTTGTTACTGCTCTGGGAAATAACTCTCTGCCCCATAGTTTTTATCTGATTAGTGACAAGTCGTTTCAGACATGCCTTTGTTGGTGGTCATGTGCTGCCTGTTGCATGGGGGTTTGTTGTGTCTTGATGCTGTGGATTCAACTCCCCATCATGTGGGAAGTTTAGAGCAAAACTCACACACAATTCTTTAAGGTTCTAGTGTGTTAAACCCAGTGACAGAGTAAGAGATTGCACAGTTACATGGTTGCTGAGTTCAGCATGCAAAATGGTATGATGGCACATGAAAAATCTTTCTCTGCAAAAGCAGAGAGGATAGTGAGTGTTCTGTGACTACAAATGACAAACTAATCAACTTTTGGGGGTCATAATATACTAATTACTTGTGATGGGATATTGAAAAGATTTCTTTTGTTCAATTTCCACAAGAATTTTTAGGAAATGTTTTTTGGTTGTTGTTTTTTTTTTTGTTGTTTTTTTTTTTTTTTTTTTTTTTTGAAAGAGTCATAAAAAGAATTTATTCCTCAGTTTTCTTATTCTCTTTCTACTTCAGTATCCATGAAATCTTTCCTTCCAGGGATTATTGATCATTATACTCTCTTTGTACTCCAGTCAGGTGACTTTGTCTCGAGTCATGCCTGATTGCCAACAAACTTGCAGCCTCTCTGCATCCTGGACAGTCTAGCTAATTTCTCCCAAATGCAGAATAGACAAGGGGTGCAATTCCTGGGAAATACCAACTTTCTGCCTCTGACCTAGAGGCAAAATAGTAACATTCAGGAAATGTATAATCTATTTAGCAACAGAGCCTGTGAGTGAGTGGAAAGTCACTTTGCAACAAGAAAGCTTCCTGATATCTTAACAGTTGATCTCTGAAATCTCTTAACATGAGAGGTGTGACTTAAAGACGTTGTTTTACCAAATCAAAAGCTACTCAAAAGAATTGGCAGATACTCTATTTGTGCCAGATAGAAGGATCACTTCATTGGAATCTTTCAGTCAGGCACTAGCCTCTTCTCAAAGTCAAGTGAATTTATAATTTTGGTTTTGTTGTTGCTGGTTTTGGGATTTTGTTTATTTTTGTTGTTTTTTGGGGTTTTTTTCTTGAAATTTCCTTTGAAAGGGCCAGGCAATCTGCCATGGTGTATCAGCTGGAACTTAGAATAGATAAAAGAAGAAATTTGATCATGGGCAGAAACCAGACATGGAAAATTTCCACCTAAATTTTTCATGTTTGACAAACAGAATAGATACAGGTAACAGACAATGTAATTTTTGTCTGAAATCTCCATAGTGCAAACATCTGCTGCAATGCTTGAAATAAATTGCCAATGCTACCTTGTTTCTGATTATCCAAATCAGTGCAGCTAAAAACTGAACTCCAGAAAAGTTCCATTAACTGTGCACTTCCCAGTTTCATTAAAGAGAGAAGCACACGGAGCACATACTGTGATTTCTTGATATTGCTGCTCAGGTGATCTGTCTTGGGGCAAGGACAGGTCCTCTGATGTAACCTGAGTCACAACTTTTGCTTTTTTCAGGGGGAAATAGAGGGCAGTAGTCTCCAAATTATTACCATGAAGGCAATATAAATGAAAACATTTTAGATAAGCTGCTTAAAAAATAAAATGTATCCTCTTTACCCCCAAAAAGTATATTACAGATGGAAACTTCTGATTCTGAGGTCATTTATGTAAATCACCAAGGTGAAGCTAGAGTAATTAATGTTCTAATTATTCATTATCTAAAGATAATGATTTTTGAAAATCCATCATTATAAACTGCTTTATATATCTGTCAGAGAGGGAGGGAGACAGAGTCTTTAATCCCTTCAGAACATCTGTACATGAAAAATGTGCTATGGAGCATTGCTTCTGCATTTTTAATTATCTAATTATGTTTCCTCCTTCAAAGAAAGTGTCACATCACCAGCAGTCTTTCTTAACAATTTGAAAAAGGCAGAAAAAATATTTTAATTGGTTTTACATTTAATTACCACAGTTGATAAAGATGAAATGTAATCCATAAACTTTTAGTATGAGGACATTATGCTAGTATTTTAAACAGGCAGTACTTGTTATTTTTAGATTAAAGAAATGCAGGAAAATAGTTTTAGCCATGGCTCAGACCTTAGAGTACTTCTCTTGCTTTGTCTTCATCTCAGTTTACTATATTTTTAAAAATTTTATCTGCATTTTTTTTGTTAGCGCTGACCTTGTACTGTCCCATTTAGCTTTTCAGGTTCTCCTCCTGCATTTCATATTTTGTTGCTATTATCTACCTTAGAAAAGGAGCAATGAGTAATATGTTTAATGTCAATGGTGTAGCATTTTTTACAGGAAGAGCAGTGAGACCACAGGTACTTCTGTACCTCCTGCTTTAGAGGGAAAAAAACAACAGGAAAAATAATATTACTCCTGAATGCAAAGAAAGAAAAACTGGTGAATTCAGCTTTCTTGATACTGAAGAAAGCTTCCTTCAGTATTGAACTACATATTTTTGTATTTGTCATATGCACACATGCACACCCAATATCTATTTTCTTGTATATTGTCTATTTACATCCTTTCTATATTTGGTACACTTTAACATAATATTTATGGAGCTATATGTAGTCAAGTTTGGGTCATTTGAGCTGTTTGCCCTTTGATTCACATGAGCCCTTCCACATCAGCTTTAATAGCAATAGTTAACCCTGAGCAGTGCCCCTGGGTGGCTCCTTTTGTGTTGGTTTCATTTTATGATTCATGTCATTACTTGGCTTCAGGCTGATGGTGCCTTGGGCTTGTGCAGGCAGACTCACGGGCTCCACATACAGAGAAAATTACTCTGCTTGTTTCAGAGAATATAAATTAAGTTGAAATATTCATGGCAAATAATAAAAATCTGCTTATCTTTTGCTTGGAAAATAGTTAAAATCTGCTTATCTTTTGTGATGTTCAGACTTATTTTCTGACTAGTCATTCTTTCATTTCATGGAGAAATGCTAGTTTTACAAGTTTAAAAAGTAGAAATCTGTCAGAGCTGTGAAGCTGGCACAATTCAGTGGCCAGCATCCTCCTGAAAAAATCATTATCACAACTCAGATTCTGATATACTGTATTCCAATATGGAATATTCCAAATTTCCTGATCTTCCCAATCAGGATTTTAACCATTTAAGCTCCCAGAGGAGGCTGCTGTGACAAAATCTTCCCCAGCACTTCCCTCAGTGAGAGTTTGCACATTGAACACTGTGGGGCTGGGGATGTGTCATCCCAGGGGGAGCAGCTGTGTCACTGCATGGCACTTTCATGCAATATAAGAATATTATCAACAACAGATACAACTTACAAACTACAGATCTTCAAATACCTTAATACACCAATAGGACTCTAACATGGTGATTGACAGCAAAAGCAAGGGTTTTTTATGATTCTAATAGCTATTTCATAGGGTATATTTCATCCTAGGACAATCTAATATATGATCAATGTGCATGTTAAATCAATATGTAGTTCCAGTTGGTACAGACTGTACAAAATTATTATTTGATCAAACCAACTTTTATGGTCTAAAAAATTCTTTTGACTAACTAGAGAATTATAACATAGGATATATGTTTACCCTTTGGTTTGTAAATTACCATGCTTCAATTAATTTATTAAATGCTAATGAATATTTATAAATATTTATATAAAATTTTACAGTAATTTATCTTGCAGCAAATGTTATATATCATATATAATATCAAATATAAATATTTTCTTAGAATGACAGATTTGTAGATAAGTAATTAAGTGTTTGTATTTATTGATTATATATCATAAAATACTAATAACAAGACACTTACATTTAGAAATGCAATGTTTCTCATTATAAAAATATCTTCCCTTTGGTCCAGACCTATTATGTGTTTAGGAGATTATTAGTATTCATGAGCTACCTCATGCAAAAGGGTGCCATAGGGGCTATGAGTGAGTACGTGATGCTGCATTCAGCAGGAGAGAGGGGAAGTGCAGTAGCTTGTGCTGGTGGGGGCCAGGGATTCTGCTGAAAGATTCAAGTTGCTGCAACTCTGCAAAGAGCTTAAAATATAACATCATCTACACAGCAAGGAATACAGGACATCGTTTATTTACTCATGGCTTGCATTATTGGGAAAGTGGGTGGAGGAAAAATGAGGGCTCATGAAAATAAAAACCTAAAGTACTTGTTTATACATCATCAGTAATTCTAAGAGAATGAAGGAAGTGCTGTCATTTTAGCAATGGCTAATCATTTCAGATTTTTTCTGTGAAAGGATATACTTCCAGATAGGTGAGTTTATGGACAAGTATTTTTCTAGCTTTCTTACCACTGTCTTACTATCTTTCTTTCTTTTTCAGGTGGAATGTGGAGGTATTTTATGTAATTATTGAGAGATACTGAGTGTATATCTATATACCAATTTTCTCAAATCAAATTATTTTTCCAGTATGCTTTTATGGATCTTGAATATATATATAGTAGTTATCTGTACATAAAAAGATATATAATGATTTAATACAGGTACTTGCCTTGATTTCAGTTCTATATGGTTGTGTGTGCTGTACTTTAATATAAGCAAGTATAATCCACAATGCTCTTGTAGCATGCTTATCTTACAGAATTTGTTTCAGGATTAGTTTTTATGCTAGCTTGTAACTCAAACTACTCTTTGATTAAGTTTTTTTGTCTTAATAGCTCATTCTTCATTCCCACAGATAGAACTTTCAGCTAGGGGCAGCTTGCAAAACCAAATGTGTTTCTTTCTTTCAGAAGTCTGATGACTGTCATGTGAATACAGTCTTGATGTTGCCTTGTGTAGTTCAGATACAACTTTAGATGGGATCTGTCTCAATTGCATAAGTTTTGATAAGAAATATAAGCATAATTCTCTTGGTAGAGGGAGCAGTGTCTTCCCTGCTGATGCAGGAACCTGAGGGTAATGTCTGACCCTGTGCTGGGGAGGCTCTTGCTGGGGTTAGAGGGAGATTTTCTCTAGAAGTCAACTTAAATTTAAAAAAAACAAAGAAGTTTAAAATCTAATTACTCATTTTTCTGTGCTGAATATCTCTGAAGTAATATACAGGCCCATATAGATTGTAACCATTCTTAATATGCACATCTATTATGTTGTTATGACTGTAATTAGAAATTCTTAGAAATAAATAAGACTTTTGCGGAACTATTCATCAGAAGAATTGCTGAAGATCATAAAATAATGGTAAATAAAAATTTAGTGAATTAATTAATTTATGACTAAATGGACTATACTGATAAATATGTTACTCTTCATTATCCTGCTACAGAAAATAACATTTATTTATGGTGTTATGATTACTAGGTTTAAATATAATTGAATAATTTACCGATTTTAGCCACAAGCCTACAAAACTTGCATCTGCATTTAAACAAATGTGTTAATAACCTCAGCAAGTCTAGAAAACAAAATAAAAATTAGGTATGTTATTATCTAAACAGTTAAGTGCACAGGGATATATTCATGCAGGTCTTTTTCCTGTTTGTTCTTCATAAATTAAACTCTAACAGTAGTGAATAAATCAAGAATATGGGAGGGAGCTTTTTCTTAAATAATCAATAATGTAATGGTAAAACATTGTGGTCTAAGGGTACTCAATTAGATGGTATAAGAATGCTGAATTTTAAATGCTCATTCTTTTGAGACTGTTTTAGTTAATGAAAAATAATAAACTAGCACAGGCATTAGATGAACACAAAGAAAACTTAATCTGTTTCCTTTGTTATGACAAGAGGATCTGTTAGACATCTGTAGGATCCTTGGTCCTATGCCATTATGCCCATTTCTAGGAAATTAATAGCTGTTTTGTTCTAGTACACTAGAACACATTTCCTAGGAAAGTACAGCTTCATATTTTCAAGGTAAAAACAAGTACAAGGTTAATTTGAATTCTAAATTTCTCTCTCTTTTTTTTTTTTTAATTAAGATAAATGTTCTAATTCCCTCTACCTGTTGCAAAGAATCAAAACTGAAATTTGTATGAGTCTTTGTAAAAAGCAATATTTTGGTATTATTCAGAAGCTTTCCATATTCCCTGAATTAGTGAATTCATACATCAAAAATGTTGTTTTGTTTTTTTTTTCAAACGTTACGATACTATCTTTTATTATTTCTCAGGTGATGGGCATCACTGCCTCCTAAATGCATTTCAGATAAATTGTTTAAAAAAAACAAGTGAAGGCTGGCATAAAAACATAGTGATTTTAGTATTTATTTTATTCATAAACACCTGAAATTCAGTAGAGTAAATTCAGTAATATGGTAAATAATTCTTTATTTGCATAGCAGATTTTATAGTCCATTGAACTTCAGTGCTGGAAATTATAGGTTTATAGATTATTATGTCAGCAAAGCACATGTTAATATAGTTCAAATGTCAACAGATGCTCTCAAAAGAAGTATTTTCACTTTCTTTCCCCTCTCTTACTGACACAGTGGTGCATAAACTCAAGAATTGACAGAATTGACAACTTCAAGGTTCAAAAATGGGAGCAAAATTGCTACAGAAAGCTTTGTGGAGGGGGTGTTGTTGGAAACGTAGAAACAGTCACTGAAATCCAATTCCAAGTGCTGTTGGAAAGAAATTATCCATGTGAAAAGGAGTTGTCAATGTCTAATCCAAGTAGGATCCTTCAAAATGAGGCCTGTGTGATTCCCCCCTCTCCTTGAAATAGTGAAGTTTCTCTTGCTCCAGAGAAGAAACCAGTTAACAGTTGCCTTCTATCACCCTAGAGGCCTTTTCTTTGGTACTTGTATATGTGTGTGTGAAAGATGGTATTTTTTGAGTTTTGTGTTGGCTTTTTTCCCAGTTAAAATTCTTCCTGGAATGATTGAATATGTTTGTGTGTGCACTCACATTTATGTGAGAGAGTGTGTGCTGGGGAGAATGGTGATAAAATACGAAGAAATTCTATACAGAAACCTTAATATATATATGTCTTATATTTTTGCCTTGCAAACCCAAAAGCTAGTCCATAATGTTTCTCTGGGATAGGAGGGAACACGACAGAATCCATTTTAAGCTCAATGTACCTCAGCTAGTCCACTAAAATGTGTTCTTGAATATTTTACTGCATCAAGCAGCTTGTTCTGTTTGATGGTATGGGTGGTTTTTATCTGAGCTTAACAGGAGTAGATTCCAAGTGCTGAGGATAGTTAAAAACCTATGCAGAGGTTGATAGTGATCTTTCTATGAAGTGTTGTGTATTCAAAGACTTTACTTTTCCAACTTAATTTTCAAAGACTTCTGTCTGTTCTTATCTGTTCTTGCCTATCTTCACACATTAGTAACCCTTGGTAATTGCCAGTAAAACAGGGCTACACTGTTTTATTGTAGTTTAGGGATAAACTGTTTTATACTTTCCTGGACCTGTCTTGTCACAGGACCAATTCAAACTCCAGCAGGGCCCAGATCCATAGAAGTAACAGGATATCATCTTTTCTCCCATTGATCCCTTCGTTTTTCTCTGGCCTGATTTCCTATCTGTCTGAAACTTGCCATGACATAAAAAAGCCTCTAGCCCCACTCTTTCTAATTTTGACTGGGGGAGAGGTAGTGAGGGGTGGATGGGAATGGGGGACAGGAGCAGGCCATTGCATCTGCTAGGGAGGGAACTTGCTGGGAGAGACAGCAGGACTGTTGGTTAACAAATAAATTTGACTTCAAAATAGTGAAAAACTGGAAAAAAAAAATCCTAAAATAGCATGTCACCAGTAGGTCAGCAATACAAGGTCAAGGAATTTCCTACATGCCTGGCTGATGTAACAACTTCAACTGAAGTGAGTCCAGCTTCAACTTAAATTTCTGTGTCTCTACAGAGTCACAACTAACTTTATACTGCCATTAGAGCTAGGGCATTGCTTGGTCACAGCAGACTTAGGACTGTGTATTAGTATGTCCTGTGTGTATTTGAGGCTGTTCTCTAAATCATGTTTGTGAGCACTTTATCCTGCATCTGTACACTGGAGCAGAAAAAGGATTTGTATAGAAACGTTCAAATGCAATTCAATAGCTAAAGGAACTCAGACAGAACTGACAGAGTGATTAATTTTTCTGTCAATCAATGAAAATTCTAGTGGGCTATTAGAGATTCTACCTCAAAATTATTTTACCTTCATACTGTGATTATTGCACTTACCTTTAATGAAGTGAGAGACTGAAGACATAAAAAATACCACATATTACATTATCTCTGTGAAAAGTGTGAAAATTTAGATGATGTCTTCATTTCTGTTAGGTCATAAGTCTTTGGTGAACAGTACTGATAAGATGCATGTGTTAAAGTACTGGCCTATGTTAATTTTCTTTGGTTATAAAATTGCTGTTTTATTTGTTTCTGTATTGTGGGGATATAGGAAGGCTTCACATAACTTTTAATTGTCTCTCTGTTGCTCTGAAACCATGGGAAAGTGTTCATTTCATATATTTCCCTCAAATAAGTGGAGAACAAACAATAGTATTGTAAATATGTACTCTGAGGAGCATCAAATTAAGCTTTTACTTGTGAACCAAATAAATGGAAAGGTATCAAGATTTAAAATTAATTTACTGATTTAAAAAAAAAAAGGCTTTTGGAAATGCTGTCACACAGACAAATTAACATGTTTGTTTTTACTTTGTAACTGTAGTACATTTACTCCTAAAATGCAAGGCAGACGGATGGGGACTCCAGGGAGAATCACTAAGAGCACAAGCGTGAGCGGAGAGATGTACAAGCTGGAGCACATTGACGGGAGTCAGTCGGACACGGCTGTCGGCATGGTTGGAACAGGTGGGAAGAAAAGGCGTTCCAGCTTTAGTGCCAAAGTGGTTGCCATAGTGTCTCGAAGGAGCAGGAGCACATCTCAGCTTAGTCAAACAGGTGAGTGAGACACACACTCTTTGGGAGCAGGACTCTCACCCAGCGTGGTTTGCCATAATTTCATCTGCTGCATCTGCGTTACATGTGCACATAGATCGCTCAAGAGAGGAGATGTTCCAGCTATGAATGAATTTCTAATTTTCTTTGATCATTAAACATCTGCAAGAAACAATATACAAATGTCTTCTAGAATGTGTGCCGTAGTTGCTTTCTGTCCTGATCAATGAAAACTGTTGTCTCTTAGAAGCCTTGTTTACAGGTAGGCCAGGAAATGTAAAGAGATGTATTGGTATCAGCAGTGAATAATGGTTTGCTAAGACCAGCTTTTTATGTGTAGGAAATTTCTTTTAGCAGAAGAGTTGAGTATGAATGTGGGAACTGAAATCTGAGTAAATGAATGGCAGTTCTGCAACTTGGATCAGAGGTTGTACCTGTAGTGGCAAAAAAAAATGTGTTTTTTAAAACTACCTTTGGTTTTTTAAGTCGAGAGTTAATCTAGTACTTTATATTTTTTTAAGTAAAACTGGCAAATTGGGGTCAGTGGTTTCAGATAAATTAAATGTCAACACAATGCTTCATTAGGAGCATTAGCCTTCCAACTCTCTATTGTGACTCCAGAAATCTTAAAAGCTTCATATCAGCATAGCCTCTAGGAACAAAAGCTCATACAGAAAGATAAAAAAGGGAAGAAGAATGTTTTAAAGTCGCTGTCCTGCTCCTGAACCCCAATGAAGACTTCTGCTTTTGTCTTCACTGGGTGCAGGACCTGACCCTAAGGGTGCTTTCTTACTAAAAGAAGGAAAACAAAGAGGAAAAGCTTCAGCCTAGCAGGCAATGCACTCATATTTCAGCATTCCTCTCACATAGTCAGGGTATCTAAACTAAGGTAAGTAACAATATTGTTTATTTAGATCATCAAATATTTCCCCCATTTCCTCTGGTTTTCTTTGATTGCCAGATGAGGAGTAGAATTGATCCTCTGACAATTAAAGCTTGGTCAGCTTTAAAATAAAGACTGTTACACTTTTCTACGCTACTTATAAGGCAGAAGTACATAATCATGCAGTTGAACCAAATGATAAGTGAAACTGGTGTATTTGAAAACAGAACTGTATTTAATATTGTGTTGTTCAAGAATGCAGTAAGTATGAGACTAGAATATAGATAGTTGTATACAGCAAGATGCTATTTTAGATGTGTCAGAAGCTATGGCATGCTCTGTAAGTAACAAAAAGTGGTGTTGTAATGGAGAAAGGATTTCTACGCTAATATTTTAGTCCACTTAAAATCTGAGCAGTGATTTCCAAGCACTTCTCAGTAACATCTACTTAAAGCTCATATTTTCCTATTCTTCACAGAAAGGTACTATAGCTCTCCATGTTTTGCTTGGTGTTAATTTCAAAACAATAGGAATTTTGCAAGTAATGGAACTTCTAAAGTTTTAATGAAACTCAAAGAGTAAATCAAATATTAAAAGCATGACTATGTATTATTCATGATTGTAAAACAGTTCAGAACCATCTTTACTTTGTCTCGTTGTGACTCAGGAAGAGTGTAATCTGTAGCATAATCAGAGCAAATAAAATGTGTCAGTTTTTGTCAGTCACTAATTTTGAATTTGTCAAAAATCAGTGAATTAATGCATTTTTTAGAATAATATACACATGAGACTTGATAGATTTTCCAAATGACTTTGTTGGAGCCTATGTACTCATGTCCTAGATCAGGGATCCATTTCCTTTCCTTCCTATATTATACAAGATGAGAGGAGAATCCTAAAAATGTTTATTTCATTTTAATGTGTTGCGCAACTTACTTATGTCTCCACTATAGGGAATTATAGAAAATTTATGTTATGACAATATAATATATACCAGGTACTTCTTTAAAATGTATTATGTGAAAATTGGTCTAATAGTCAAGTTCTGAAGTTTTGGAACTGATGTGAAAATTTATGGACCTCCAAAAGTGGTGCCAAATAGGAATTTCTGGGACAGATCTTCAGAAACTGGAGGTGTGCTGTTGATGCAGTATATGTCTTTTAAAGGAAGTATAAAAATACAGAAATAAATGTGTAGCCTCCATAGGTTTTATTTCTATGATTTGCATGATGGTAAGTAAGGGAAGTATTACACAGATGAAAACTCAAAATAGAAGATCAGAAATAAAAAGGCAGATTATTTTGAAAAGCATAGGTTCTATATTTTTATGGCTTGAGTAGATCTGAAATTCTAGTTTACTGCTTTGTTCAAAACCAGTAAAGTTCATTACCATTTCACTTTTTTCACTTGAAGAAATAGTCAAAAAGGGCTGAATTTAACTTTTGTACATAATTCTTCTTTTCAGTATCCTGCATGGGTTTGATGTTATATAAAAATGGAAGGGGTGTACATGGAACTGCTGCAACGTAGCTATTATTTGTAAAATTTGATTTTCTATTCAGCTGAAAAAGGAGTGTGTGTGCATGGGCCTGTGCATACATGTTTGTATCTATACATACACACAAGGATTTCTTTGGAGCAGATCCACTTGCATGTTGGAGTTAGAAGGACCAGCAATCATTATTTTACACACCCTGTTCAGTGCTGTTGTAAAATATTTATTCAGAATATGTGCCTTATAGATGGGCTGTGGAAGGGTTTGTTTCTATTTTTATGTAAATCTCCAATTAAATTATGTATTTTTACTGTACCTTCCTTTTATGTTTAAGATTTCATAATATTTTAGTAACTGTTCTGTGAAATCCTCTACTTGTTCTATAACAAATACTATTTATTTGTTCAGTGTGCCCACAAATTGGATAGATTAGATAGTTCACCAGAAAAAGCTTTTGATCTTCTGATAGTATTCTTAATGAAAATCCAGCTTTTCTTATGTTCTCACAGTTAAAAAGTAGAAAAGGAAAAGGAAAAAAAAAGAAACAAAACTCCCAAAATGACCACAGAAAATTGAAAATAGCTCCAGGCGTACATAACCATTTTACTTATAATCAAACTTTTCTAGCTTTCATTGTCAGCCTTATTTTTAGTAAATAAATATATACATATATATAGAATAAATATGTAACTGAAAATTTTATGAATACAGCAACTAAACTTTAAATCATAGGAAAATTGTAGGGAACTAGATCAGCATAAGAAATCATCATCAGTTGTCTTGATTTTGTGTTGCAGCATTGTTCCTTTCTACAGAAAATCTTAACTTGTAGTTTTCCATACCAATGAGTGACTGAGGGCAGTATTGATCATAATGTATTTTGATTTGGGGTTCTAGGTTTTGTATGAGATGAAAACTTCTGTAATAGGAGGGAAGAATTTTATTGCAAAATTTGTACCATATTTAGACACATAATGATGCATTTCAAAGTGAATAGAGGCAGTAGGAGGGGTATCATCAGTAAAATGAGTTCTGGAGAGAAGGAAAACCTCAATCTCAGATAAACAGAAGTATTCCCATTCCTGGATCCCTGTCAGTTCTCCTGGTGCATGCAGACATGTGCCTTAAGAAAGCAAAAGAATTCCTCCCTTTTGCTTTCTACTCCCTGTTCTGAAGATTATGCTTCAGAAAGATCATCTGTTTGTAGAAGCACACTTTCCTTCTCTTTTAAGTGCCAACAGTGGCCTGCAACTGTTTTGACACAGATGAGAAGAGATGGAAGAGATGCAGGGAAGGAGAGCTAAGGAGCTTAGAAGAATGGGCAGCACTTCCAGTTTGACATTACAGTGATACCAGGTCAACTTTCTAAATGAAAGTACCTTGCCATGTTTATGGTGAGAACAATGAGATTTTCTATGTAGGAGCCAAGGTTACTTGCTTTACAAGTTCAACATCAACAACCTGAAATGAAGCCATAGGCATTGACATTTCAGAGACAGATTACATACCATGAAGCAGAGCTGAAATCAAGTGTTGTCACAAGGTGAAAACAGAATGAAGAAAAATTCTTTTCACTTATGTGTTTCTCTGGAGTGGATACTTGGAAAGTCTTGAAGTGCTTGTCTGCTTCCCTCAGGAAGTAACTTGCAACCTGAGCAAAAACACTATCTTATAACATATTTCCCTATGTAAAAAATAGAATTTCTTGCTAAAGTATATCTTCTGACATTTTATGTAATTTGCCCTATAAAGAAGCGGCTCTCCCTATGTACTTTTGAATTAAGCTCCAAATTTCCAATTTCAGATATGATAGTATCATTTAGGTGAGGAAATTGTCACTGAGCAGTAATCCTGTACCCCACAGTATATTTATGCTCTTTTTGTGAGCTCACTGCAGCTTAAAGAACTCTTCTTCATCCAGTTGATGGCCCCACGTTTCACCTTCCAAGCCTGGTCTCAAGGCAGTGCTCTCATGGTTGGATGACTGAAGTTAAGGTAAAGATTTCGAAAAGAAAACCTCACCCATTACTCTGTTGATGGAGGATATGATGGTTCACTGGAGGTACTTAGTGACTGTTAACAAGCATCCCTCTCTTGTGCAGAAAAATAACCTTTCTTGGGAAATGTGGAAATATAAGCAAAGCAATGCTTAAATTGAACATTCCAGGCTCAGAGCTACCACATTCTAGAGTGGACACTGCCATTAAAAAAACAAACAACAAACCAAAAACCCAAACAAACCAAAACCAAACACAAACAAACCAAAAAAACAAACAACCAAAAATCAAAACCACATCCCCCTTTCTCCCCATCTGTTAATCTGCTCTTAATTTTCTCAGTTGTTGTTGTTGTTGTTGTTCTTGTTTTAATACTGGTAGAACTGTTTTTCTGTCCATCTTTTTAGTAATTTTATGGTAAAATGAGAGATTTCCTAGAGGTCTAGGTAGTAGGGACAGAAAAAGCAGATAATAAATAAGAAATAAAATATGCTGGAGGGCAAAGGCCTTTGGGATAAGGATGGTTTGTTTGTTGTCTTTCTTGAGATTGTCGTCTTTCTTTGCATAATTCTGTTACTTTTTTACAAGGGTTGTGACAATCTTTTCATGCAGTGGTCAGACTTTTTTACCCCTGACATTTCATATTGATTGCTTGATTGACTGAATGACAAGGGTACATTTCTGTGCCTGATTCTTTTACCTCATAATGTGACTTTTTTTTTTTTTATTACTGTAGTGAAAGAAATTCTGCTTCTTTGATAAGAACTGAGTGCTAAACAAAAGTTTAAAATACTTATTTTATCTAGAATTCAGTAAATCATCTATTATTATTAGACTAGATAGAAAGCATGGAAATACTGGATGTCAAGAAGAAACCAGCTAGGAGGGAGGTTTTTTTAAAACAAGCCACAGAATGTCTGTTCGTTGAATTTTAAGACAAAACTCAAAGGCAGATTTTATTTATACTTTATTGAGAGCTAGTGTTTATGCTGCTAGAATATGATGATGAAACTGATTTAGAAAGTATGCCAGTTCCTATAATCTAGGGGAAGGATTTTTGGGGATGGTTCTGTGCTGGGCCATGAGTCAGACTTGATGATCCTTGTGGGTCCCTTCCAACTCAGCTTATTCTGTGATTCTGTGATGGATGAACTTGAGGATAAAATAGTTTTTCTCAGTAGGACTCAGAAAAGTTGTGATAATGCAGATTGCAAGTTCATTCCTTTCAGAATGAGTAATGAAAATTTTCAGATGAAGAAGAAAATATTGAAGAGTTTTTGAATCTAAAGGACAGCACTATCAGAAACTGCTATAATAACAAATAGGTATAAACTGGTTATAAATAACTTCTATATTTGTATCAAAATTACAATAAAGTTTCTAACAATCAGAACAGAGAGAGAAGTATCTTGAACCTCTCAGAGTATTTAGCACAATAGGGAAAGAGCCTTTTTTTCTTGTTTGTTTCTTACCTAGCATAATACACTTTTGCTGTTTTCATAGGATTTCTTTTCTGATATTACTTTTTTGTATTGCCATCTCTTGTTCATCCAAGTGAAATGCTACAATATACCAGATTTCTGATGGCAGATTCAGAAAATCAGCTTGGAATTCAGAATTAAGATGAGTGTTACAGCTATAGAGTTACCTCACAGGTTTAACTTGGTCTACTGTAATTTACATGTTGTTCTCTGTTTTTTTTAGAGGAGCATTTCCAAGTATTTGTTTATGTTGGGCATTGATCTCTGCAAGTATGCTTTATATTTACACATGAGCTTCCTTACCTACAGATATCTCTGTTTTGTTATCTTTGACAATCTTTTCCTTAACTTTAGACTGTGTGTACTTGAAAAGTAAGTTTCAGCAGCCCAGCAGAAGTGTGTTGGTCTGTCCTGCAGCTCCCTCATTAGCCTTGCTTGTCTGTTCAGTATTACCTCTGTGAGAGCTTTCCTGTCTGAGTTGGTTTTTTTGCCAGAGCAGGCCCTTAGAGCTTGCTCTGCATAGTTGTGATGATCTGTGAGGATAATGGCTCTGTTGCACAAAAAGAAGAATGGAGGGAGATTGACATTTAGAAGGATTACTCTTTTCAGCCAAACTAAAAAGTCTGTGGTGAGACAGCAGGGATGGTCATGGTGCCTTAGGGATGGTGGCAGGATCTGGGCTCTGTACCTGACACCCAACAGGAAAGAGCAACCCTGGTCCCAGCAAAAACTCTGAGCTGCTCCTGCACCCAAATGTTTCTGCAGCAGGGAGTGGGGAAGAGGGGGAGGGTGATGAGCAAGTGGATGAAGAACATTGAAAAAAAAAAAGAAAAATACCTGATTATTTTCATAAGAGGAGCTCTTTGTTCTAGTAATGATACTCAGTTCTTTGAAACTCTTGAGTGAATGTAAGCATGTTCTCTTTTATTTACTGTTGCCGTCTCGCTGAGGAATTCACTACCCTTAATAGAAACACAGTTCAGTTCCAGTTACTCATCTTCCAGAAGATTTCCTAATAAGGGCTAGTATTTTCAAAGTCCCACTGCTCTGTTGAGTTAGTGTTACATGTGGTTCTTTTCCTTTTTCCTGAAATGCAAAATGTGACTTTTTCTTTTTATGCAGTGGCTGGACTTGTACTCAAAGTATTGCTCTGCTTTTGTATTTGTAATTTCTCCCTAGATTTCTAGATATAACTGCAGCAATAGCTGTTCTTAGGGCTATTTCCAATACGTAAGTAGTGTGGACAATTTATAGCTTTCCGAAAATATAATCTTGATTATGCCTAAACTATTTCATGCATGTCTTGTTAATTTCAAAAAATGTCAAATGTATTTAATAAGTGTAGCTTCACTGCTATGCTTATATTGTATTTTCTTAGAAAAAGGCCTACATATAGCCCTGACTATATTTAACTGAGCTCTGTTTAAAGAAGATTTTTATTTGCTTTATCTGATTCATACTATGTTCACAAGCTTTACTTTGTGCAAGTATAAACACAGAGTTGAAATAATACCAAAATTATGACAAGAAAAGGAAATAGAGTAGTGCTAAAGGACTACCAAGAAGGGAAAAAAATTGTGCTATCTTCACATTAAAAATTCTTATGTAAATGCCTCTCTTTATGAGAATGTCAGTCTAAAACTTGTATTTTATTACTCTTCATATGCTTCTTCCCTGATGATGTCCACAGATTGTGTTCTGGAATTTGTAAAAGGTTTTAGAGTAGCTGCAGTCATTCAGAGGAAAAATGTTCTTCCTCTGTGGCCCAGGAATTCATTCCTTTGTCATGGAAGAATAAAACACTTTTGTTTAGAGTCAGATTAATGAGCTTAATTTTGATAGACCTGGGTTTGTTTTTTTTTCCTTTAAGAAGCAGTCCTTTTCTTATCTAAAATAAACCTTGATTTTTTTTTTTTTTTTTTTTTTTTTTTTTTTTTTTTTTTTTTTTTTGATTGAGATAGCATGTTCCACACAGTATTTCAGATACAAGTCTCATATCTCTAAATCCATTAGGGCCAAGAAAATATGTAGTTTGGCAAATTTTAGAAAATAAATCTGGCTTTGCAAAAAGTCTTGAAGGTTTTTGTTTTTGGTGGATTTTTGTTGTTGTTGCTTGTATGTTTTTTTGGGAGGAGGGTTGTAGTTTTTTGTTTCATTTATAGAACATTTCTAAAAATCATGCTTTTGATGATAGGATATTTGTGGGCTGAGTTAAAAAAAAAAGGGTTTTTTTTATTGAATCCAAAGAAGCATAAGATTTAGGAACATCATTTTAATCTTATTAGAACTTTTACATGTGAATGGGAAGATAAACTTCGAGAGTTTTTCCAGTTAATTTTTTTTTTATGGTTAGGAACAGAACTATTAGCAACAGCACTAAACCTAACCTAGAACAAAAAACTGTTGTTTTTAAGAGATTTTCAAGGAAAATAATAATGATGATGATAATAATAACAATAAGAATAAAGCTTGCTGCTTTTACTGCAGCTGGTTGTGTTTGTGTATTTATAAAAAAAGCTGTATACATGTATAAGATAGCTATATAAGTCTGCAATCTAGCTAATGGCCCTTAGATATGCCAAATTCTGTATCATAAGTAATGAAATATGCAGAACTCGATAAAGTTACAGAAAAATATTCCTATAAATTAAAAAAAATTATATATTTTTGCAAGTTATTAAAGTAGATGAAAAATTAATTCCTGGCTGAAAGTTTGTGATTTGATCTTGAAAGGACAAAATATAGCTTGAGTATTTCCTGAAATGTGAATAAATGTGAGTGAGATTTTTAAATAAATGCTAACACTGTCAGAGCAGGTACCAGTTCACAACACATTTCAATGTTGCTGAATTTTTTTTTTCCATAAAAAATTTCAGCTGAGAACTTTCACCCAGAAAGCTGAAAAATTTTACCTTTGCAGAAGCCTCTTGGTACAGTGTCTCCAGTAGGAGCTTTGCATATGCATAGGAAAGATCTGAGCACACCTGAGGCACACTCTTACAGCACCTCCCCTCTCCAGTACTTTTCAGCTATCAAGAAGGGAGGTTGGGCTCAGCTGGCTCAGACCAGGTAACAGCAGCATGGCAGGACACGAGTGGGCAGATTGAGAGCAGGATGGGCACTGGCCTTGGTCCCACGTGCATCAGTCAGGCAGTGTTTCTGCTCCCCAGGGCTATTGGCCAGTCCAGTGTGGACTTTGTTTCCAAGAAGAGAAGGAGCAGCAGTTTAATGTAAACTGTGTGACAAAGGAATTAGATCTCTGATTGTATAACTTTTATTATCCAGAGTACTCTTCATACTTTAGATGACATATAAATTAAATTAACATAAGTAATAACCACTTTGGCAAGTCTTAAAATAGCACAAAGATAGAAGAGATGAAAACAAGCACCTCATATTACTTGCTAGTCTAAACTTGCTTCCTAACAACCAGTCTGGAAGGGAAAAGGGGGATTGAGGCGCCCAATTAATTTCTTCTTCAGAACAAACCTTGGCTCTTCAGTGGCATCTGCTTGCATCTCATGCATCAACGTGGCTGATGAGCTGTGGGTTTTATCCCCTGGAAGTGTCTGCTCCCTCTGCTTGTGAATGGCTTTCACCAAAACATACCAGAGGTGATTGCTTTCTCAGTAAATCAGTCAGACACTAGTGAGAATTTTACAGGTCCATATTTGAATATATCCTTTTATTTCTACACTGGCTTTTCCTTTGTACATGTACTGTGTACATGTGTTTAATTTAAAGTATTTAAATTAAATTTTGAGTGATTTTTGACCACTCCATTTGACTAGCCAGTTTATTGATTGTTAAATTTTCTTCAAATTGCCAAGAAAAGACAAAGAAAAAAAAATAATCCCAGGAAGTCAGCGATGATAGGATCTCTAAGTCACTGGCATGTTGTCAAAGTACAAATATTTTTTTATGAACTGTGGCATATTTTTACAATTTTCATTAGGCTTTTGAATGTTCTGCCAGCTTTTCTTTATTTTGATAAGCAATTTTTAGAAGTGATTTCCATATAACTTCCAAAGGGGTACAATAGTGAAAAGTGATGATTGTTTATGTATGTATTGATCTCTATGGTGGTCTTAGGTGCTAAGTATGTCCATTATTTGGTATAACTTGCTCTGACTATGGCATTAAAATACTGTGCAATGCTGGAGTTGAATTGCTGTTTCCTTTTGTACAAACCTCTATATCGTTACTTAGACCTCAGTAACAGTACATGTGGCCTCTGTGAAACCTTAGTTCTGTCTCAGCTTGCTTGAATTTACTGAAATTGGACAATTTGTTTAAATTTTTCAGACAAGTCTACAAATATTTAACTGCAATGCGATAGAATTAAGACATTCAAAAGGCTAAAAGATTAAAGCACAGTATTTTCTCAATGGACTGTTGTGGTTTTACCCTCAAAGTTAGCTTGAGAATGGCTTTGAAATTACTTAATATTTATAGACATACTTGATGCTCACAGACATTCACATATAGTTTACTTCATTTACTCAAACAGCCATTTTTCATATTGCAAATAAATTTCAGTTTCTGGTGTCTAATCACTTCAAAAAGTTCACTTTGCCAGGAATCTTAGAAATGAGATGTTTTATTTCTCGGAAGCTCTAGATGTCTGACCATCCTAACAGAAATTCTCTGTGTGATCAAAGCTTGACTCTGCTTCCGTTCAAGCCAGGTCAGTGCTAAGCCCAGAGGAGGCAGTTGTCTTTCTGCTTTAATTCTGTGATCTGTAAAACACAGAAGGTTCATGGTTAGATAAGATAGGGTGGCTGCCCAAAACAGTTCCTGCCTTTGAAGCTTGGGTTAACTTTGATTTTGTGTGGTGTTTGGGAAATACCAATGTGAAACACTACTAAAAGGCTGGGGGTGGTGGTGGTGGTGCTGTGTTAATGGTGGATTTTGTGTCTTTGGGAAAAGAATCAGTGTCTTGGGAATCCATTTATTTGTGATGACTTCTCCGGTTTCAGAAGAGAACTTGTCAGATTGACAAGTTATCTAAACGCAGGTGCGTGCAAATGGATTTCCTGTTTACAAAGCAGGTTAAAATATCCAAAAGCTCTTCCAGGCAGGAATATCAGAGTTGCTGTTTTGATTATTTTTGCTTTCACATGGCTCTTGGTGGCTTTATTTGTAGTTCAACTATTTGATTAGATTTGATGGTGTGAAGTGTTCTCTCTTAGAGCATGGCCAGACTTAAGCACTGAATTAATTAGGGATAGATGTGACCTAGGATTTCTAAGATAAGATTTATAGGTAAGTTTGACCCATTGCTCTGTCTTTAAAAGTTATTCTACTAATGATCTTCTGTTTGAACAGCTCTTTTCTAGAGTTCATGGTCAGGGCAGGGTGAGGGGATTTCTTTGACAAGGTTCATCTGCTCTCTTCAGTCTGGACTCCAAACATTAACTAGGGAAACATGTTCAAGGGGTATAGAAAAAATCCTCCAGGTTTTACACATGGTAGGATTGGTTTGCTTTTTGTATAATGAAACTTCTCCATTGAAGTAGTAATTATTGCTGGGAAATTAATAGTTTACCAGGTAAACATTTGGAGGGAATCAGTTGTCTTTAGCTTAGAGGCATACCATGTTAGGGACCAGGTTCTTCTGCCTAGGTAGAGATACTCCACTGCACTCTGAAGGACTCACTTCAGAGAGGTCACTCACAAGATCCAATCTAGCAACCAAATCCTACCTGGAGTCTCAGTAATGGTCTTTGTGAGGCACAACCACCCCAAGAGCTGGGTTTGAAAGAACTGAGTTGCATCCATATTGTGCTTAGTTTTCCTCGGATGTTGAAAAATTCACAGCTCTGGCTACATATCACAGCAAGAGAGCTATCATCTCTAGCATGTGTTGGGACAGGCAACTTGAATATATTTAGGCAGAGATTATAGTCACAGGTCAGCAGTTAGCTCTTAAAAGTTGAACCTTTGTCATTGACTGGGGAATCCAGGAGAAAAAGGAACTGACAAGGTGCCACAGAAACTGTGATGTGTTTGAGGAGCAGTTTACAGTTTTCTTTATCAGAATTTACAGAGTTACAAATACAGTTTTATTTATTCTTGCACAAGAAGTTTTTTCATGCTCCATGCCTGCATATAGACCTTTACCCTATACTCTGCTTCATGGAGATAACTATGTTTATAGCCACCTTGAGAACAATCTCAAGAAATTTAATGGGATCCCCTTTTAGCAAAGGTTCACACTCTCCTAGTCTGCATCACAGTAGTTTCTGGTCGAAAGTTTGCCCATGGCCAAAATCCTAGGAGAGTGACTTTTCACCTTTAAATTGTAGCAGGCTACCACAACACCATTTAAAGTTTACTGATTTGGGCCAGAGGAGACTCTGTAAAGGGCAAAAAGCCCCTCTCCTGTCCTAGTTTTCATGGTCCAGAAATAAATCTTTCTGTGCAAATACTGGTGACTGAATATTTGACACCATTGATTGTTCCATTTTTAATTTAAAAAATAAAAAACCCCAAGGTCCCACTGCTTAGCTCTTCAAGGAATCCCACGAGTCCATCTCTCTCAGATTGTGTTTTTCTCAATAGACCTACATGGTACAGTTGTACTTCAGGAACTGGAGAGGGACTGTGGGATATAAAACATGAACCCTGTCCTTAAAAACTAGAAAGGCACCATTTTTCAAAGTGGACCAGGAGCTGTAATCAGAAAGGCTGGGAGTAGTCCAAACAAATATAGGTGTCCACAATATAGCTGTCAGTTCATCATTTCAAGCTTTCTGTCTAGCCAGCAGAGAGAAATGTTCACTTCTACCCATGGCTTAACCATCCTCAAGTAAATGTCTGAAATAGTAAAAAGTAAGTGCCCCCTGAAATGTCTAGTTTTCTGTTCTAAAAGGAGTCTGGCATGACTTGCTCCAGTGCAACATCTATAGACACCTGAAATTGAGTGAGCTGAGTCCTACTTGGCCTATGCTCAGCCTCCTTTATTTCTGCTCCCAGCCCTTTCCTTGGTCCCCCACAGAAGCAAGGGCTTTCAGCTGCCCCAGTCCTTCATATCCTGTAGCTGAATCCTGCAAGGTATTCTGTTGCCTATCTTGCATGGAGGAGAGGCACAGGGCAGAGTTGCCTGGATAGAGGAGGTCTTACTTAAAAAAATAACCACCTCCAGGCTACACAAAGTAGCCCCTTTCTTCTTCTTGCAGCTCTACATGCAAGAAGCAAACTATGTCACAGCACCAGGCTTGAACCTGATATTGCTGGATGATGGCTAAGTTCAAATTACAAATGCAAGAGTGCCTTTGGCACACTTACTTTCCAGAGGTACAACTGTCCTAAGATTTCTGATTCTATTTCTGTAAGTCTTGCTGAGATGCTGTAACTCTCCACCTCATGGTGGTTTCTCTCATTTGCTATGTAGATTGCTCAGCATTCATAAGATGTAAAGTCAGTTTTCTAAAACTCTGTGAATGCTAATCAAGAGGCACAGTTATGTGTGTGTGTGTTTCATACTTTTGTATAAATTTTTTGCACAGAAGGAACCATTAATATCTTTGTGTTAAAGAAAGTGAGGCTGTCAGTCTCAGAAGTAGTGTCACGAAAAATCTTTAAGATCCTTTGGCTGATTGTTTTAAATGTGATCAAATGTCTGGTGATCTCCTTAAATGTCCCACTTTTTCTGATGAGCAAATGTCATTAAAAGAATACTATGTAAATGCTATGAATCTTTCCAGTCAAAACAAAAAGTGAATAACTGTGTAGATGGAAATGAGATAGTGAATTGTAAATTTATTGTAACTTGAATTAGCTGTGCTCTCAGCTGCACAGCTGTCATGATCCAAGCCTTTCATATATCGTCATCGGTCAAGGAAAATATGTAATAACAGCACCTGTGATACAGTGTTTATGATGAAAATGTAAGTACTTCAATAATATTCTCTTTTCTTTTCTTGTGTGTACCATTAATAGAGATACTACTTTTTTCTAGGATGTGATACTGCCAGTTTTTACATGCTGGGAATATAATAATGCTCTTAGTCTTCAAAGGGCAATTGGGGAGCACAGTAAGCTGCAGTGTGCTGTCACTCACCCTGTGCTGCCCTGTGCCTGGTGCTGGGACACTGAGCAGTAAATACGTTTTCTTAGTCTTACTTGGAGGCTGGGTGCCAATGCTTTTGTCAATACTATGCTTTCTTAGTATCATTTAAATATTATTTTTTGCTTATAGTTGCAAATAGTCTGTTGCCAAAAGAGCAAAAAATATTTGGGCAGCATGAAGTCTAGTCAATTTAAAAACGAGGAAGATAAACAGGAAGGCAAATCAAATATGCAGCTGGATCAGTGGTTGATGCTATAAGGGAGGCTGAATGATGACAGAGACTGAAAGGGAATCTCATCAGTGCATATGAATATCTCAAAGATGGATGTCAAGCAAGGAGTAACAGCCATAAATCAAAACACAAGAAGACCCACCTCAGTGTGAGGAAAAACTTGTTTACATTCAGGGTGGCAGAGCACTGAACAGGCTGCCCAGGGATGTTGTGGAGTCTCCGTCTCTGAAGACATTCAAAACCCACCTGGAAGTGTTCCTGTGTAACCTGCTCTAGGTGAACCTGCCTTGGCAGGGGGTTTGGTCCAGATGATCTCCAGAGGTCCCTTCCAACCCCAACCATTCTGTGACTCTGTGATGTCAATTTAGAGTGCCAGATGTGACATCTCCTGACTTTCTTTTCATGTTTTACTCTTTATTTGTGTTCATGTGGTGCCCATGACTACAATATTGACAGTACTTACGACAGAAGCCATATGCCATAGAGAAGTAGGATCACCAGTATTTGTTAAAAGAACTATGTATGAAAGGAAGTTGCAAAAATAAGAAGCGAACATTGATGCTTTATATTGTAATGTTCTCTTTTCACTTAAAGAACTTTCTACAGACATGCAGGTCAACATGTTAGATGCACAGGTAGTTTCTCTTTATGCATAAAAAATGGTCTCTTTGTTGGTGGGATATGATTATTTTTAAGAAATCAATTGCTCTTGAGAGTTTGATGCTTAAAAATCCCATTGACTTAAAGGCTTAAGAATTTTGCAACCCAGTAAGACTGTTGTGTAGAATAAATGGATGACCTTTTGCTGATTTTTTTTCTGTTGTTCAAAGTTTTCTATTCTCTTAGAGTTGTAGTAGCAGTATAGCAGTCATTTTGCAATCCCAACTGGAGGAAGAGCTGCTATGGCTACTATGTAAATATGTACTGTTGAACTTTGTAGTGCAATTTATTTTATATGCTCTTAATTTATGTCCTGACTTTTATAGTTCACGTCAGACCTCTTTAATAGTAGTGATGGTTCTTTGTTCTGTGCATTGTTGGCAGCCATAAACCTTAAAGCATTTTACAAAGGAACGGTAAGTGCCATTGTCCCATTTTACTGAGGAGCAAACTCCAGGACTGCAAATGACCCATTGAAAATCCCAGTCTGCAGAAGAGCCAAAACTTCCTAAAAAGCTTACAACTGTAACTATGAGATTGAAATATATTTGTAACTGTTTGTTTATTGGGATATTGTTTATTGGGATATTGTTTTAAGGAAAGAGTCTATGGGACATTGAATTTCCATACTTTAAAGCACATCTGTGTTATCACTTACATATTAAATATGTTTAATAACATTTACAGTGTTAGCTGTAACAGGACAGTATTAGCATTTTGGAAATTGGAACCTGTGGCTGAAAGCAATATCATGTTTGATGCCCAAACATGCTAAAGTAGGACACAGCTGTGTGCTGCTGGGGTATAATGTGGCTGTTCATACATTTAATCCCAGCTTCATCTAGCATCTTGATTTCTTGTGTCCTCCCAGTAAGAATGTTTCTGTTTGGGGGATTTTAATTAATTACTCATTAGAGGTTACTTGCTTAAAGGGTAAATACCATAGATCACTCCTTGCAGTGTAAAATTAGCTAAATGAGAAAGCAGTAGTGCTTTAGTTGATGTATTTTAGTGATATTATGGAAGGTATGTTGACCACAGGCTGAGTCAGGACCTGATTGTAAGAAGATCCCTAAAGTCTTTTAAGATGTGGACTCAGTTGAACTATGAAGAAATGCATAGGATATGTGAACAGCTCATTAATTAAAACAGATTCATCCATCACTGGGTTGCCTTGCAATTGTGTTTATACTCACACCCCTTTGTTCTTTTAGCTCATGTTTTGTACTTCAGAACATAGCATGGTGACATTTGTTATCCTACTTGATGGCATAGTGCTGAACTCTCTGTAACAAGATGTTTTCATTACTATTGCTAGTTTTTTTACCAAAATAATAATTATCACTGTCAAAATTATCCTTACAAAATAACTGAAAATACTGTGGTTACCTGCCTGGCTGAATAGGAAGGTGGTATGGTAAGAGATCATTTAAGTATACATAAAATGTTCTTCTTTCCCTTCGTAATTTTGAAGAAAAGCAGACCAGAATTTCACCATAGTTCTGGGTTGGTGCTTTGTTTATCATTGTGTTGTTGGGATGAATAGAACAGAACATAATATAAACTCACAGATTGAGAGTTATATTAAAAACATAAGACTTTTTTATATAAATCATATCCCAGTAGCAAATATTTCAATTTTTCAGGAACCATTGTGCTGGAACAGGAGTTTATATTAGTGTTTCATTTTCCTCACTGTTGAAACAAATAATGTCATATTACAGAAGTATTGGAACTGTATTTAAATATGATGTATTAGGTATCCTCGTGATGGTGAGGTCCAGTCCTGTGTATGCTTCACAGGGAATAGCCCCATGGAGGTCTACACATGATGAACTTGGACTTGGTGAAAATTCTGCATGTTTTTGTGAATATGTAAGATTAAAAAGAAACCCCACTTCTTCTGAGTGTAGGGAAAAAGAACATATTTAACAATGCCACGCACTTCAGATTTGTTTTAAATAACCCATGTTTTTATATCTCCTTTGATACAGTCAGTGACTCTGTGTAGCCCAAAGTTCCTTTGAGGATGACAGAAAAATGTATAGAAAAGTTAAGGCCTTTGAAAAAATATTGGTCTTCATTGGGCATCTTCCTCTTTCCCAATGTGGCATTACACATAATGCGGTCTTCAGAGAAAGACCACCACTGGGCAAGGGTTGGAAAAATTGATTTTACTTAAACATTTCAATGGAAAAAAAACATAAATTATTCTAAGAATTTTTCTGACTATATAATGGAAGATCTTGACTTGAGAGAAATGCTTTCAATTTTCTGCTAGAATATGTTCTTGTTAAAAATTAAATACAATATTAGAAGCTTTGGAAAATAGGAGATATCATGAATACAAATATTCTTTTGAAAACAGTATGCAATCAGGCACATTGTATGAAAGGATCATTAAGTAAAATGATTTTTAGATTTGAGTCATTTGTCAGTGACATTGGCTTCTTTTACCACTGCAATGCAGATTAAAACTCACTTCAAAAGAAAGTGGAGATTGTCTTTATTACCTATCTTCAGTGCTGTGTCACTAATAGATAGGGTAAATCTTATGATTGCAGACTCTTTTTTAAAAATATTCTTTTTCTAATACCTGACATACTAGTTTAGATATCTTTCATAGCCTAAAGATGGTGTGTTTAATAACATATAATTATGTTGATTCAAAGGCTGGGAAATAGTTATTAAAATATCTATGTACGATACTTAAGTTTATTCAAAGTCACTTCTACATTGTTCTTATTCTGGCAGTAGCTATTTTTTTAACTTATCAAGGAGATTAACAAAATTTCTGTTTTATGATATTTACATGTTCTTGATGTCATCTTTCATTGTGATTTTATTAGAAGTTGGCTACCAATTAGATAGTTGTATTATGTCTTATCAGACCTTAATTAGACAGGAAGGTAGTAATACCAGCTTTATATAAACAAGCTAGGGTTTATGCACTTTTTATTATTTTTTGTTTTACCTCAAATTTTCTATCATACTATATTCTATTGTACTCCCACAGAGTTTTAAAGTCTTACTTATTATAGAGGTTAAAATAGCAGTGCTGTGTGTTTCCTTAAACAGTATTTCCTAATAATAAAGCAAGTTTGTGCTCTGATCTTGGATTTTACCTTATGTGATTTTGATTCATTGTAGGTCTGTACATATATTATGTTTAATCCTTGTTTTGACAGCATCTTACCTGCATGGAAATTATGTATCCTACTTTTCCCTCCTATTTAACTGGCAATTGCTATTTTCATGCCAACTTGTACTCAATAGCAGCTACCCTCTCACACTTTGAACAAACCCAAAAAGAGCCACTCTCATTAATGATCACAATAATCCTAGGCAGCAAACAGAGGTTTATCTGTCAGTTGCAAGAAAAAATACTATCTGAAATAATTTGTTTAATATAGAGATAATAAGAGATTAGTGCATCTGTTCCAAAGAGCCTGACCTTCAAACCATTAGCTCTGCAATATTGAAGCACCATGGTTGCAATCCTGCTATGAAAGGCAAGTTTGTTTTACTATCGTATTTTATGATCTTCATCCATGAGCTAATATATATTGAAGTCCCTGGAAAGATTTAGTACTGCTTGGCTTGAGTAACAGAGTCTAAAGTTACTGTAAAAAGCACTTTTCTGTTTAACCAATAGTAAGCCTAGGACCATAAAAATAAGGGTTTTTTATTATATCTTAATTTTGTGCTGTGTACTCTGGAGAGCCATCTTTTTCTATGCTGTCCACAAGTAAATTCAGAATTTGAAATCTGTGGTTTAGACTGTCTAATTGATTATTGCAGATTTTCATGTTTGTTATTATGATGTGGATTTGAAAATTTCCCCTTGTACAGAGCTGTGCAATTTTCTGTTATCTTTTCTCATATTCTTTGGTGCTGATGCTGCTGTGCAAGTTTTATTTTCCAGTTTATTATTAAATATTTTTTTAATTTCTTCTTCTATGATAGGTTTGTTAGTGCCCTCTATATCAATACAGCAGGAAAATTTAATGCTCAATCTTAGTGTCTGCTTTTGAATAATACACAGGGAGGAAAATGGCCTGTTAAATAGTTCAGAAGTTGTGAAATTAGCTTGGTATTGTATTTTTTTTCATTAGCTTACATGGAACAACGTTTCTGGATATATTGTAGTAGTTCAAGACAACTGCTGTTGATTATTAAATTTACTAGTATTCATGCACGGTTGCATTAAAATTTTATTTCATATAGCGTTCTGTTTTAGTTGGCACAGCAGTTTGGAAGTGTTTTTGCTTCAGAAGTAACTAGAAGTTTGGGAGGGAATCAGGTTTTTTCTGTAGAAATAGGCTGTATTAAGACCACTTCTTTTCTTTCCCCATCTCATTCTGCCTTGTGTTTGAAAGGACTTTAAAATTTTGTAAACGCTCACTGTCTGCTTCTATTTATTGGCTGTAATTCAGATGCTCTCAAATATTGTTTTATAATATATATGGCTAGTTCTCCCTTGTGCTTATATTCCTCTTAGCTTTTTATCATGTTTGTAACAGATTATTTATGTGATAAATCTATTATAAAACAAGCCAACAATCACAATAATAAAAAATACTTGCTTTGTAGTAAAAATTTAGTGTAATTTATCAGGGAAATCACAGAACGACTCTTCCTATATTGGTGCTCTTTTTGCATTGTCTCCTCTGCTTCACCTTTGAGAAAGGCATGTGCTTCCTTGCTAAGCAAGGTTTGTAACCAAGAGAGGAGAGCTGGGGAGAATGAGAAATGAGCAGCCATAGGGACCTGCAAAAATAACCTGTAATTGTCTTTGATTTTGCAAAATGTAAAGTGTTACAGAAAATCCTGCTGTCTCACTTGCCCAAATATCAAAGCACTACTGATGCTGTGACAGGCTTTTTGTGCAGGTGTCTGGCTGTGGCACAGCTGAACTTTTATATCTTGTCAGTAGGGTTTTCCTCAGAGTGTATTTGATAATGAACATAAACCAGCAATATGGGATGCAAACCTTAGGATTTCATAGCAGAGTTATGCCAGAGTATTTATCTGGGAAGTTTGATCTGTCTCTAAACCAGGTCTTTGTGTGCAGTTGTCCACTTTCAATAATATAAACACAAAGGGAACAATTATATCTTAGAGTTAGGCAGTGTTTATCTAGCCCAGATCCGCTGCCCAAGGCGTAGGTGTTTTAACCCACAGATGGCTGTAACTAAACCAGTCTGAGCATAATGCCACAAACAGCTCTTTGGAAACAGAAACATTAAATGACTGTCTAGCTCACTGCTTACCTGTCTTAACTGCTACTGTGAATAAAAAGCTGTTTCAAAAGATAAATTTTGCACCAGGACCACTATTAACTGGATTTGAACTCTAGTTCATCAAAAGAAAGAGCATCTCCTGAGTTTTTAGCCTCCCTTTCTGGATTAATTACATGGGCTGACCTCAAAGGTGAGAGGTCAGATGATGTCTGTCCATCATCACAACCTAGCTGGCTTGGAATCCAGGTAGTTAGATTTTAAAAGAAATTCAAAAGCAAAGTAAACATTAGCACAGGTACCTTGGCTGTAAAAGAGCATGGTTATAGTTTACTGTAGCTGAAACTTCAGTGGGATCACTGATGGTGGTACAAGGGACAGCAGTGCAAACAAGGTTGCAAAAACAACATGAAAAATTTTGTCTAAATTTGTGGAAAGTTTAAATAAAAGTTTGCTTGAGGTGTGGTACTTTGGAGACAACTGAGAAAAAATTTACTTTGTGAGAGTTTAAGATTAATATTTCAGGATTCAGTGGTGGAAGAACAAGCCAAGTTTTTCATCAGCCTTTGTGTCATACATCCAGAAGAGTAAGTCAAACAGTTTTAATCCTGCAAAGGGAGTATGGCCCTACAAATAAGAAATATTTGGAATTATTTTTCCTGGGACTAGGAGAAGGAGCATAAAGGTAGAAAGGCTGTGACCCAAGGAGCTTTCTGAGAGCCTGTAGAACCATGGAGCTTTCCCTCTGTCTGTTTTTTATTTCAACTTTAAACCTCTGTTGAGTTTCCCTAAGCAAGAACCTGTGTGGGAGGGAATTTCTGTACACTTGACACATGTGCAGTGCTTTGTGTAAAACTGCTCAAGGTGACAGGCAGGTCCTGGAGCCTTTGCCAGGTGCAAGCTGAAGGCAGACCTTGGAAGACTAACATGCACACACTAACAGCTGCCAACATCAGCATTTCATTCCTACAGTGGTATTGTACTAAGTCTTTCCATTTAATCATATTTTATTTTTTTTTAATTTAACACACATCATGAGAGATTTACATACCATACAGCTATGTATTTTTCAAAAAGGCAATGTCACCTTCTAAGTATCATTTCTAAAATTATCAAGAAGATTAAGATTACTTCAACTGTTGCACTAAATAGGAAATCTGTGCCTAGGCAATGGAAATACATGAATATTTCTGCATAGGAGTGACATGTGTTATACTGCATCATTACTGGGGAGGATTTTGAGTTTCTCACCTCTACAGTATTAGCAGTCTTAAATCTTGTTATGTGTTTATTAGATGAAATGAACAATTTAATTTCTGGCATTTTTCTCCTTGATTATTTTATGATACTTTAAATAACCAGAACTTTACCATAACTTGAAGATCTACAGAATTGTATTGCACATGTTTTATTTTTTTTCCTCATTATATTTCTGTTTGAAATAGTTCTCTTGTTTTGGCAGATGACAGATGTCGAGTAATTTATTTTCTCCTTTCTGTCTCTAATCACCCTGAGAAGGCACATTGGTCCCTACAATTTCGAATGCCAGTCAATAAAGGTGTATTAAATTAATTGATTCTTCATCAATTGCAGAATAAAACTATAGTACATTTTCAGACTAGAGCATTAGAGAAATTGATCAATTTGACACAGAAACAAATATTGTAAAGTCTGTTTCCTCAAAAGGAAGTTTAAAGATGAAAGGAGAAATGAAAAAATGAAGTACTGTTCTTAGAATGCACATGGGCATTTCAGAGGCTGTGAAACTTTTTAACTCTGCGGTGCTCAAGTCCCTCTAAGACAGTATCATCATTTAGACTTTTCTGTTGCAAAACTGTAGCTTAGTATTCAAAATCTGATGTTTTCTCAGGTTTGTAGTGTTTCAGGTGGTTTTGTACCAAAATTCATGCAAAATGAGTCAAAATCAACAGGACAGAGAAATACGATTCTGGATTTATCTGCCTCTTCATCAAATTTTGACCAGCAGCATTAAAAAAATGCATTGACGAAGGTTGCTAAGAATATTTTGTGCTCTTCTCTGCTTGCACATAACTGGAAAATGCACTGCTGACTGAATTTTTTAACCTTTCAGCAATATATTATGAAGTGCTAGCTGGCATGTAGTTCAGTACTTCTTTCACTGCAAGGCCCTGTAATGTAATCACAGTTGTAAAAGGAACTTGTGAGTGAAGCAACTTGACCATTCCTCGCAGGGCTGCAGTGCCAAGTGGTTACAGGATAATGAGGGAGAGGCAGCGCCAGGACCCCAAAGATTTATCCTGCCCAGAAACTGCACAAGATATTTAAACAAAGGTGAAGCTGCTTTAGGTGCTGGCTGCTTGCTAAGGATTATATCATAGCAAATGTTTAATTTTGCTTAGACCAAAGGTAAGCCTGTATTTTCTGTGTTTTACCGTGGTGAGCCTGTTCATGAGTCTTGCTTTAGCAATGTGTGGTAGTCTGGAGTTACAGCTTTGCAATGCTACAGTCACTGAAGAAAAACCCGAGTTGGTGTGATACTGTGTTGATCTGATACATAAGAAATGAGCTCTTAAAGGCAGGTTACTAACATTTTTAAAGGGAAATGTGATATCCACCTGGGAGTTGCTGGTGGTGGTAAAATAAAACTTAGAGGGCTTGAAAGTTGCAGTCGGAGCAAATCAAACTACTGGAAAGGTAAACAGCATTTTCAGATTGTTTCATGGTTGGTAATTGAAATGAAAAGGAAGGGACTGTTTCTGAAGCTGTAATGTCTCCTGATTAGTTTGCTGTGAAATTATATTGGGGTTGATCTATTATTCTCAAATTTTTCAACTGTACAAAAAGACATGTAACTTCTTTTTACTGGAGGATACTTTAGCACTAGTGCTTTTGAGAGTGTTTCAGTTTACACTTTGGAGGTTATTAAAATAATTAGACGTTGGGCTGACGTCATATACAGCACACAAAACTTTTTGAAGATGCACAGTAACAGTAAATTTCTTTATTATTGATGCCTTATAAATTGTCATATTAGTGGTAAAATATTGTCTTTTATTAATCATACTGTCATGTTATGTTTTTAATAATAAATAATGCACTATTTGTAATTGTGAAGACTTACTTAAAAGGCCTCAAATTTACTTAAATATGTATAAGTTCCTAATGAAATGAAATGTTGTTTTATTTTATCTGAAAAATCTTTTTTTTTTCCCTGCATTCCATTTAGTTTTCCCCTGCTGTATTATCTGCAAGCTGTGTCCCAGCACCCTTGCTTTGGACAAATGCTATCTCCATACCATGTGTCAGTTATCTGAGAGGGCTTGGCTGGTTATAAATAATGTTGTAATATAGGACTGTGTTTTAGTGTAAAAAATGTTATTCTTGAAGTGCTAACAGCTCTTCTGAACTTATTTTGCTCTGTCTGGCATTCCCCTCCCATCTAACAAAAAAGCAGAGAGTATATGAGAAAGTGAGTGCTTGATATATTATAAACTGTTTATATAGTAAATAACTTGTTGGAAACATGGGTTTGTTATTTTACTAATTGATTTTCATTGAAATAGGCTTTCAAAGTTGAAGAACATGGCATGAATACCTATGATCAGCTTCACTGATATATTCTGGTTTTATATGGCTCTTTGCACATGTGTGAAGATAATTAAGATGCTTTCTTTTCTGTATGTTTGTAAAGTGTGCTTAGCACAATCCCAGAAGTACAAACTCTTTGCTATAGATCATCTTTGATTGCCTCATTTTGGCTGAAAGACTGGCTCTTTTCTCTTCATTGCAAGTATGTGGACAAGACAATTAATCTTCATAAAGGAATTTCAGAAGCCATAACTGATCTTTTCCTGACCAGACATCCTTGCTTTGCCTTAAGATACATGTGTCCTGGTTAAACACAGGTTTTCTTTCCTGACATGAAAAAATAATAAGTATCAGAATAAACATATGAAACACATGCTTGTTTCTACTTTTCCCTTTTTTTTCAGGAAATATGTCTAAGACATCTAAAGAAGATACAATTTGTACAAGAAGTTGGTTAAGATTTTGAGACCACTGTTAGGTAGTAAAAAATGGCCTGATTTTCCATTTCTTATTTGCTTTTGTTTTGAGCATGGACCTATTCCTGTAATTTGCACTCAAAGTGCTACTTCAGTTTCATGCAAATCACTAGGAGCTATTGGATAAGTTACTTTGAAATCTAAAACTGTTAAGTGTCTGAGTCTGCAAGTTTGATTTTCAGTGAAAAATACAGTCAAAAAGTGAGATTCTGCTGTGCACTGTCTAAAATGCCATCAAAGCATTGATACAACCATTGACAGCAATTCAGTAAAGTCTCCTTTTGTTAGGATTGTTGCTTTTGGTTCCTTTGATCTACATATGTCAGAAAAATATATGGTGTATATTAAGGGACTAATTGCATTATCTTTTATGTATTATCTGAATGTATTTATTGGGAAAGTTGGGTGTGAAAGATGAGTTTGCGACTTTATAAATACAGTTGTGAGATACAGTTTATTCCAAACTTCTGATAAAATTTCTTCTCAATGAATTATCCCAGCTGAAAAGGTGAATGTTATTTCTAGAAGGTTTTGTAATTTATATTAGTATAAATTTTGTTTATAGATTTGCTTTAATAAATAAAAATGGGAAGAAGTACATGATAGTTTATATCTGGATTTTAAACCTCAGGATCTAACACTGCAGAATACCAACAGCATTATCCTTTCTTTGAATATATTGTGTGATATTTGGAAGAAACACTTAAAAGACAATTACTGCAGTATTTTATGTCTTTTTACAAAGAACATTATATTCAGGAGAGTATTGCACAATACACAGAATGGAATATACAGGGGAATATTGCGTGATATAAAGACTAGAAACTTGTATTGTTGAAATTTATATTTAAATGTCAAATTTTTTGCTATTTATCTTCTATCCATAGTCACGATGCACTTTCAGTCTTAATGATCAATCTACTGCTGAGTTCATCTGAGAGATGTACACATATTTTTTTAAAAATGGTCTTTGAATTTTTTATTCTTTTCTTTTCGTCTCTGCTTTAGGACTGTAAGCCAAGGGGCACTTTGTCAATTCATGTGTAAATAAATTTTGTTCTTGTTTAAAAGCACTACATGCAAAGTGAGGGGGATGCTGCAGAACTTGTAATCCAGCTGGTCTCCAAGCAGCTAAATTTGAAGTTGTAACAATCACTAACACGTCAGAAAGTACCAGAAGGAAATGTGCCCCTTGGCTTTTCTTTTTATAGATCTTTGAATTGAGGTTGACCCTTACTATTCCAGCTGGCATAATCTCGTTGGTGTCTCACACACTGTCACTGACAGTGTGCAAACCAACCATATGGTCACAGTCCTGCCAGGTTTCAGTCAGAGCTGGCTTGGAGCTGTAGTCCTTCTAGGCTTTCTTTGGATGCAGGAGCACACTTGATACTGCAAATTAATTGCCCTGGAGCTGTGCAGTGACACTTCTCGTGATCCCTTTCCTTAGTGGATTTAGCAGTGGTGTATGCTTTGTTCTCTGGTGTGTTCTTTTGAACCAATCATAAATTTTCACTTACTCAGGTGCTGCATGTGTGTGAATTTGCTTCTGTCATGTCAGGATAGTCTCTGCCCCTCAGTGGTCTCTAATACTGTCCTGTTGACAAAGCTGCCAAGCTCATGTTCTTGCACATTCTTGTATGTCCCCTAGCCTTGACCCATGGCATGTAATATGCACCTTGGCACCTTAGATGAAAGCTTGCTCCAGCAAACCCCTCTTGTCATTTCAGACTTCCTGAACTGAAACAAGAGCAAAATGTAGTAAGTGCCTCCAGGAATCACACAGAGCACAGAGGAAAAGCCAGGCCAGTGGTGATGCCATGTGCAGCCATTCCTTTGCTAAGTGGGGGGCTGGGAGGAGGGAATGCCTGGCATTGTCTTCTCTGAATTGGATGCCTTTAGAAGGTAAAGGTATCTGTAGCAGGCCGTCTTAAATCTCTAGATAATATCATTGACCCTCTCATTATAATGCTGTTGTCAATAGCTCCTGGTTCCTAGACTTGAGAGTGACTAGGGAGCACAGAAATTTGGAACACATCAATTGCTTTGATATTTTGTGCAGATATAAGTAGAGCATACTTTCTTTTTGCTGTGCTTGGTTACTCAGGTTCTGTTCTTTGTTAACTTTTGTCTGGGAAAGCCAAAATCAGGAGCCAGTTTCTTGTCAGGTCAAATAGGAATCACTATATTTATAATGAGTATATAATATATATATATATAAGTATAATATAAGAAATAGGACATCGCACACACTCCTCAGGGTGTTACAGCAGGACTGCTGCAACAAGCTTATTGATTAATTACAAAATGTTTACAAGCTGTGTATATTTCACAGCTGCAGGTGGTTGCTTTATGATGCTTTGGCATCAATTACTAAATCCGCAAAAATGTTCATTGCAATTGCTTTTTAGTAGTTTTTCTCTGGCTTGTACCTGTTAAGCCAGGTGTTTACATATAATTTATGCACATCAGTCTGCATTCCTGCATGCAGAAATCCTTACATAATTGACACAGCAGAGAGCCACACAGACCATTTGGAGTAAATGTTATGTCTAAATGATATTCAGTATAGAGACATCCTCAGTCTGAACAATGAATGTAGTGTAATTCACACAGTGCAGGCAAATAACTGTAATGCATTATAAAATTTAATTTTGCATATCAAACTAATAAAAATTTGGAGCAGGATTAAGTATTCTCCAATAGACATCTTGACAAGAGCAGAAAATCTTCTCAGTATGTCATAGCATAGATATTGAACTTGAATATTTTATGAACTGTATTATTCATGTAAAGACAACATTCCCAAGATATATGTGGAGCTGTTAGATTAAAAGTAATACAAGATGAAAATGAAAGTTTGCTAAAGAAAGTATTATCAATAGCAGGGAAAACACTAGTAGTTGTTTGGATCCCTTGTTTCATTGTGCAGTCAAGGCAGGACAGGAACTGTACCCCAGAGTGAGTTCATTTTAGCAAGGCACCTTTAGAAATAGAAGCAGCTCCCAAATTATCTGCATGCTTAGCAGCTCCCTCCTCAGAGAAATAGGTTTTGCTGAGATGTTTACAGAGGCAGACTAACAAGATAAACCATCTCTTGATTTTTTGTGATAAAATTGGAAAAATAATGTATTATATCATGTAAGATATGGGATGCATAAGTGACCAAGGTTAAAACTTCCAAAACCTGTGCAACAAGTATTTTGATTCTTATCCATGGGCAAAAGCAATTTTCTCTATGCCATAAAACTCTTGTTGTGTTTCATCAGTCTGTTGGGTTACTGTTATATTTCTGATTGTACTTCAGAATACTAAGACTGTGGTTATAAAAGTAAATAAATTGGAGGACTCTAGTTTTCCTGGGAAACATTGTGGATATTAATAGCAGTTATAAGGGGAGGCAAAAGGATGCTTTTGATTCTTCAACCTGAGAAGAAAAAATACTGAGGAGAAAAGAGAAAGAAATAGAATCTGGCACTCTAAGACAGAGAGCAGTGACTTGAAAAGTACTTGGAAAAAGACAATCTGGTACTTGCAGCTCAGCAAGACTAAGTTTTCGACTTGCTTGTGGCCACACACAAGGATTCCTACTTCATGGTCTGTGCTTTTCAAATCTGTGGAGCAAAGTGTGTTTAACCAGCAATACCAATGCTATCCATGACAATGTAACATTACTCTTCAAGAAAATTTCCACCTGCTGTTTTCAGTATCTACTGTGGCTCAAAGCTAAAATATTAATTTTTGTAATTTAGTCAATGGGTTTTTTTTACAATGATTATTTCGATGACTGTATTTGTTATCTGTCCAAACAGCCTAGTTCTCGTTGCCAAATTTCAGCACCCACCATGTTGTCCAGGTGTCCTGAACAACATGTCTTTAGCAATTTGTGCCAAGACCATAATGGTCTTGTAGCTACCTCTAGAGTATTTTCCTGAGCCCTGAACACTCACAAGCAGCCCTTCTCAGCTGAACACATTTCAGGCTCCACCCTATTATATCATCCAGGTCATGCTGCCTGATCCGGCTGGCTCCAGAAATGCAGGCAGGGGGTAAACCACATAATCTCACATGATCTGTAGGAGCAGACAAAACACAGACACTTTTAGACAGGTCCTGACAAGAGAGAGAGAGAAAGATAGAGTGAGATTGAGAAAACAATACAGGTGGAAAATGCATACTACAGAAAATGTGAAAATATTGCTTTGGAGTGCAACTCTGTAGGTGGCTTATACTTCCTAGGTGCTTTTTCAGTTATTTTTGAGGCTCATCCTGCCTATTAGCATTGATATGCTGAACCCTCAGTTTTTAAAGAGAAAGTTCAGGACCACATGTTGTGTTTGAGCTCCTACATACAGAGTCACTGAAGCTCCAGCAAATCCCTTCCACAGCCACCTGCACTGTGTAAGAGTGGAACCTGGTGTGCCTGGTGTACCTTGCCTACCCTGCTCTGCCTCATATTTAGCAGCACTGGATAATGTGTTTTCAGCTGGCCAAGGACTGGCAATGTGGATGAGCTCCAGTGGCCCAGAGGAGAACTACAGAGCTTCAGAAGGGAGGACAGGATCTGTGGAAGTAGCTGATCTCTTCCACTCAGAGGCATTTGGGTGTGGCTTAGTGGGTGTAGTTAAACAGCCCTGGTCCAAAAAGCTTAAGAGGGAAAGAGCCCCTTTCACTGTGGGCATGTCTCCTCTAAGCCAAATAAACTGATTCTTTCACTTTGGCGACGTTTGCTGTTTCCCTGAGAGCTTCAGAGAGGTTACTCTGATAGTTGTATGGTATGATTTCTTCTTCCCTCCACCAGCTCTGCAGATCCAAAGAGCAAGAGTTAGCTGATCTCTGCAGCATGTTTAAGCATCCTGGGGAATGGACAGGCTGTGTGTGGCCTACAGAAGTGTTAAGTTTTATTGTGATGAATAAGATCTGTCCAGATGTCAATTTCAAACTCAACAATGTGTCTGTGAAACAGGAAGGTGAAAAAAATTTTCAGAGCAATTCAGTCTCCACCGGAGGTGGAGATGGAAGGAATAATTTGCATTTTCAGCTCATTCCCTGAGCAGACCATGAAAAACGTGCAGAATTTCCAGAGGTGAAAAAGGAGCACTAAAATGAAGGGGTAAATGCAGAAGAATGTTTTAGCATGTACTTTGTCAAATCTATAACTTTCTGAGAGAAAGTGGTGTTATCCATTGAACTTTGGGTACCTATTTTGACCTAAATGAAAAAGACCAGGACACTGAGTTTGAAGACAACACATGTTATTACATCACATGGAGGCTTTGGTGGAAGAAATTTAAAGATCACTGAGAACAATTATCATCATCTAGAAGTATGATTACTGCCATGCGACAGCAGAATTCACTCTAGGTCAGCCATAACACGTAAAGAACCTGCAAAGGACTGGAAGCTCCTCTTGGTCAAGGGATACGTGAAAATTTCCTGGTGAAAATCAAATTGCATTTTAAAGGAACTGGGATAGAAGCTTTACCAAATGGATGAAGTCTTTAAACAATTTCAAAATATTTACATTACTTTCTAATCTTACAGTTGCAAGCCTGGAGTCTGACTGTCCAGAGAGGTTGTGGACATTTTGTATTGGTATTGGAGATATTCAAGAACTGTCTGGACATAATCCTGTGCAATGGGCTCTAGGAATCAGGGAGCTTGGACCAGATGCTCCACTGTAGTCCTGTCCAGCTTAACTATTCTGTGGTTTCCCAGACAAATTCCCCAAGAGTTATTTCTGTTTCAGGACTGCTGAGATCATATGTTCTGTAAAGTTCACTGTTTACTTTGAAGACATTTTGTGGGGAGAAGTAAGATTTTGCCAGGTCAAGAGACATTATTATATTTTTGATACTAAGTATCTTATTATTTAACATTTTTCTGTGGCATGCATGAAGGATTTTTCCCTTTTTTGTACTTTCTGTGAGAATTGTATCTTCTTTTGCAGTCACCCAACCTAGCAAGGTGGCTAGAGGCACATTTCCAAGTATGTGGTTAGTAGACAGTGTCACGACCTGTCTGCATTCCAACTGTGTAAAGGCTATTAACAAGACATCTAATTTCTAACAGTTTGCCCTAATGAAGATCTTCAGGTTGCAGCCTTTTAAAGAGAAGTCATTTCCAGTTTGCAGCTGAGGAAGAGAGATTGCTTCTTCAATCAGAACAGTCTTTTTATGTTAGTAAATAGTAATGACAAGTCAGATCACTGTTCTCGGGTAAAAACTGCAAGGGAAGACTTTTCTGTAAGTTATTCTAACTGTTGCTTCTTTTTCTCTGCTTTCAGAGGCTGGCAGCAAGAAGCTAAAGAGCACGATACAGAGAAGCACAGAAACAGGAATGGCAGCAGAGATGAGAAGTCGTATGGTTCGACAGCCAAGTCGAGAATCCACTGATGGCAGCATAAATAGCTATAGCTCTGAGGGCAAGTAAGTGGCATTAAAAATCTGTGATGTAGGAGAAGTTTCTAATGTAGTAGAATTTTCTTTCCCATTGCATGGGATGTCCCGAACTCTAGTTGAAGGAGATAGCCCTGTGTAAAGATTCTTCCTCTCGAAGCATTTGAAAAACTGAACTATTTTAGGTACATAACACAAATTTCATGGAAATTGAAATTGAGACAGGACTTCTTTAAGAATTATTATTTTCCTTGTCATCCAGTGAGGCATTTTGTTCATTAAAAGACAACTAAATTAAGACTGCATTATTCAAAACAAAACACAGGGATACTTTTTCTTTGAGATAAGTTTGGATTAACTCAGAGTTAAACTTCAGATATTGTATGTGAATCCCTGTGATATGAAACTCTCTTCAGGAATACAACATACAAAGTTTAATTTGGAGTTATTCCAAGTCTCTTATTAAGAGCTGTAAACCCAAAGCCCAGCTGCCCCATCAGCTGAACAGACAGTTTTAGGGAATGGGGCAGCTGTTTTCATTCACTGCTGAACAATTTGATATGTGGAAAAGGAGAACAAAGGCAGTTCTGACACAAAAATGTGCAGAAATATTCCAGCATCCTCACAGTTCTCAGTGAGACTCTACTGCACATGTGGAGGCATAGTGGTTACTAGGGAATTCTTAGAAGATGACTCTCCAAATAAAGGGGAAAATGGGGGTGGGCAAATGCACCTTTATAGACCTGGGGGAAAAAAAAGAGAGATTTGCACTTCTTTGGCTTCACCTTTTTATATGCTTACTGTGTAACCACAATTGCTACTGCATATTGTATGAGGCACAAAAAGCCAAGGCTGCTTTGATGGCAAGAATCTGTGTGAAGGTGCCTCCATCATCGGATCTTCTCATCATCCTAATTTTTTTGCAAGACTGGAACAGGTTGCCCAGAGAAATTGTGTATTGGCCTGTCATTGGGAGTGTTCGTGGCCAGATTAGATGGGGCTTTGAGTTACCTGACCTAGTGAAAGATGTCATTGTGCATGGTACAGCCATCAAAACTTGATGATTTTTAAGGTCCCTTCCAACCCAAACCATTCTATGGTTCTGTGATAATGCCACGAATTTTAAGAGCCATGTAAGAACAAAGGGCTCCATCATGATGAATTTAAAACCAAAGCAGATGAAGATCAGATGAAGAATGAGGGACAAGAGTAAAATATCCTAGTGTTTTCCCAGTATGACTCCTTGTCAGGACATTACTTTTAGCCTTTCAACACTCCACCCTGCCATCCTCCTTCCCTTCTCTATGCTGGAGTGTCAGTCTGTAGGGCACCAGTTACTCACTTTGGTGACAAAGGTGATAAAATGGATCCTTTAGAGAGGAGCTGGGGGAGCCTGTTTCCCTGGTTAGCAGTGGAGACGAGAGGTGGGAGCCCAGCAAAGGGTGAGGACATTTTCAGTGGAGCAGCTTAATCCTCTGTTCCACCCTCATTGTGTGTAAATTTTGGCAGGGCTGGGGCAGCCAAGGTCTGGCTCTGGAGGTCAGAGCAGGCATCTGGAGGTCAGAAAGGTAGAGCCATAAATTGCTGATTTGAGAATCAGCCTCTGAGTAAGGCAGTGAGGAAAGCAAGCTTGAGAAGTAAGTACCTGCTTGCACCCCAGGTACTGTGTCATTTTCTTTTGCTTGACCCTTAACTGGAGTTTGATTAATTAGAATTAATACACATTAAGATGAATGTGTACTTACAACCTTCATTATCATATGTGTAGCCAGAAGTGTGCTCTCAAGTGAATATTTTTAATGTTTTTAGTCAACCAGTGGCAAAATATTACACATTTTGGGAAAAAAGGCCAATGAAACAAGCAAGGAACTTCTCATAGCAGAGGCGTGAGTGAAAGTATGGTGCTCTGGGGAGAAAAGAAGATCATATCTTGGTGTTGAACTGGAGATCTTGAGATTCTTTTCCTCCTCTATCTAAAGAAACCATATTAAAAAAGAAAAAAAAATAATTTAAAACCAAATTCCTGTGAAAAATCTTACCTTTTGGCAAATAAAGAATTTTCTAAAGAAAAATGCTGTGCCAAGGGAATGGCATGCAGCTGAACCAGGGTAGATTTAGGTTAGATGTTAGAAAAAGTTTTTTCTCGCACCCAGAGAGTGGTCACAGCATCAAGCCTGATAGAGTTCAATAAGCATTTGATGGACTTTTTCTATGCAACCACTGGGTTTGCAAAGAACTGTGAATTGAATGGCTGAAGCACACAAGCCTGGTGTGCAGAAATCAAAGCTTTTAACACTAGATGCTTTTGGTTTTATTAGGAGGGTTTTTATTATTTTTGCAGTCTAATAGGGAATTTCCTTTGAGGAATGAGAAGATAAAGAATGGTGAATGGCTTGCTGAGTAATATGTTGACTAGACTTTGTTCAGAGTCTGCTCTTTTATTTCTCATAATTGTTATAAGGAAGTCAAAGCTGGGTTTTCCCACCACAGATCACTCTCTCTTTTTTTTTGTTTTTCTTTTATTTTTTGGAGATTGTATATCTATTTAAAAATATAGTGGACACTATGGAATATAAGAAAGCAGCTTGGCAAAGTACACATCATAGCATCATAGAATAGTTTGAGTTGGAAGGGACCTGTAAAGGTTATTTAGTCTTATTCCCTGCCCTGGGCAGGGCTATCTTCAGCTAGACCAGGTTACTCAAAGCCCTGTCTAACCTGGCCTTGAATGTTTCCATATATGTTGTGCTGATGTGTTGTGGTATCAGGAGAGAGGGGTGAGTAGCAACTGTAGATCCAGATTTGTCTGCCAGAATATTTTGGCTAGAGAGTGGCCTTGGGTTTAGCTCTAATCACCACTGCTGCTACTACCTGCCAGTTTACTGCTTCATTAAACAGCTGCAGCAATCAGATTTAGTGTATACATCTGTTTCCCCTGTTTGTTCTAACTGATGCAGATGGGGTTTAGATCTATGTAAATCACACACTCTCTAATGAAGAATAGGCTATTAAATTTCATTAGGCTTTTAATGTTTTCTTATTCAAGGTCATTCTTAGTCTATTTACCTATCAGACTCTTCACTGTTCCTGGAGACCTCCTTAGCAAGACCTATTTTACGGACTTCTTCAAGTCGATGTGCAGAATTTCTCTACACTGCTTTGGGGTCCATGGGAAACACAGAATTCCTGATGCTGCAGAATGACTTGTGGTTGTGCATCCTGAGCTGCTTGCTTTGTATCAGTAGTACTTTTTGAGGTAAATACTGTAGGACAACAGAAATTAATCCTGTTCTTATGCTTAACCAGCTTCTATTCTGTTTCAGCTTGATATTTCCTGGAGTGCGGCTGGGCGCTGACAGTCAGTTCAGTGATTTCCTCGATGGACTGGGACCTGCACAGTTAGTAGGCCGACAAACACTAGCAACCCCTGCCATGGGTAAGATTGTATGTTCTCCTCTGTTAAATGAATAAGACAACTAATGCACACACTGACAGACTACAGCACCAAAAGGACTTTTACCAAGTATCTCCCTTCATTGTCATCATGAAAGTCCTATCTGCAGCCACCAGTATTCTTATCATGGCAGCATCCAAAGTGGGATGAGAAACAGTATTTGCTCTATTGGAGGTATTCACTAATCTTATTTACAATTTGAAGATAGGGGTTTTACTTCCCACACAAAATTATTGTGGCTTCTCCAATCGTAGCTCGCTGCAAAAGCTCAACTGTTTAAAGTTCATATTTACTTGACACAGATTATACTGGATGTGACAGAGAGTTTCTGGCCAAACTGCACTTTTCCAAGCTTAGTTCATCTAACTCCAGAAACTGAAACTTCTGGAAACAGCTGCAATGCCCAATAATCAGTCACTGATAAAGCCAGTGCTTGTCATGAGAAACACAAAGTCCTTTTCTACAACAGCTGCTGGGGGCTATCTGTGATCTTCTCTATTTTCCAGACCATTCTGTAATTTCCTTTAGCAGCATTAGCTGTAGCTTTTTTATGAACAGAGTATGAGTTGTGTAAGGAGTGCAAGAGTGCAGAACTGTGTAAGTATCTTTTGAAAGATCTGTTGTTGGGGTTTTTTCAGGGGTTTTTGCTTATATATGGGCAGTTCTTAGACATGCTTTAGGATGCTAATTGAGGAGTCCTTAATCTGCTATTGTAATAATACTTCTCCTGCTGGAAATTATAAATGGCCAATGTTTCAATACAACTTTCTTAGGAAAACCAGCTTTAGTAAGGGCTACTGAGACACATCTGAAAAAGGAGAGAGAAGCAGAAAAGAAAATTGCAAAAGACAGTATTCCCTTCCCAACTCATGAGCAGAAGGCAGACTATCTTCAGAATGCCCTGAGGATGCTCTAGGCAAAACTTGCTGTATAAATCCTAATGACTGCTACTAAAGCATTGATAAACATCAAAATCATTAAATTAGCATTTTTATTATTATTTTGGAAGAAAATGTATTAGTGAGATTATTTTTCACTAAATATATAAATGGCTTTATTGATATGCATATTATGGTCTACATTTCTGCTGTTTCTTTATTTTAATCTTGTTTTGTGACTAAAGATTTTTCTGCAGATAACTTGAGTAAAACGTTTATTCTGACTTTTTTTAGAACTTTATCTACTATAGGCTCATTTTTTGGCCCCCAAAAAGCAAAAACCATGTTTTTAAACAATTTTTAGAAGACCTGCTCTGTGGTATTCTTTCACTAGTGATGATTTGAAAATGTTTGGATTATCGCTCCCCCTTCTGGCTCACTGTTGCATGTTTTATTTTGGATATGCAATACAGAGATGTGCTCTTAAAAAGACTTGTTGGAATTTTTCTCTGACCTAATTTTAGTGCAAAAAATGGCTGTGTTTATTCGAGCAAAGTTTAATTGAAAAAAAAAAAAATCTTTGTTGCTGTTCTGTCGTGCCTCGCATACCAAGGTATCAACACTGCTATAATATGCTGCTAGAGAAACATGAAAATCTCATACCTAATTAATTTCAAAATGCTATTTCTCTAAAACCAGACTACAAATTCTATAGTTTAGGCTCATCTATTTGTGAATTTGGTTTTTTAGACAATGAGAGCTTTCATATCAAATATATACATACTCATATGTTTCATGGATGTTCATTTATTTGCTCAAGTGTCATGTAGCTGCTCATGTCATACTGTGCATTTTTTATCCTAAATAGCCTATTTTCATCTCTTTTAATCTAAGTTAGATTTCTACTCAGCTGATTCCTTGTTATATGAAAGCATAGAGATATAATTTTTTGAGTATCAGCACACAGTTTACTGCCCTTGTATTTTATTGGTCTAGATCAGAATAGTGCTTGGTCTCAGAATAAGCAGTTTCCTTTCTGCAGGAAATGTCATTTGTCAAAACTCAGACAAGGAAACTAGTTTGACTACTGAGAAATGAAGCAGTTTCTTTTTTTTGACGTGTTGTGACATTTTAGTCACACCAAAAACGTGTGTGGAATATTGATAAAAATGGGAAAATTGTCACCTGTGTGCTTGGTGGAGACTTTTGAAGAAAAAATACCTCTTTTTAGCTGGTATGAACTGTATACCAAGAGAGGGCACCATGCTCCCTAAGTATATGTTATTTAGTCCTTGATTAAAGATGGAGAAGCTAAAGGGATCATCAGGAGACACAACAAGCTCAGTAATGCAGAAGAATAATATCAAACTAGTCTTTCTTACTCGTGTACCTTATCTCCTGTGCTGTACTGCTTCTCTAAAATGTGGGCTTCTTTCTTCTCCCTCTCAGGTGACATCCAGATTGGAATGGTGGATAAAAAAGGCCAGTTAGAAGTAGAAGTCATTAGAGCCCGTGGCCTCACACAAAAACCTGGCTCCAAATCTACCCCAGGTATGGAAAAAACTGTACACAATAATGCTTCAAGAAGGCAGCACCTTGTTGCTAGTGTTACTGTCAGTGTCAATAATTTGCATAATGTATACTGTAATTAAATTTTATCATTTTATAAGGACATTTGTTGAAGTTCTAGTTATTTATAGAAACAATTATTAGAAGAGATTTAGAATCAATACCCAACCACTGCTTATTGTTACACCTGGAACAGTTCTTTATATAACATTTAGTGAAAATGGAACTTTGCAATCTCCTTAGGAGCTAGAGATGAAAAAGCAATTCATGTCTATGTCATTGGAGTGACATAGTTTTAAATATTCCTTTTTCTTTGAACTATCTCTGACCCCTAAGCATTTATAGAGACTCCAGAATAGCTGTCAGTGACAGCTAATTCCTGGGAAAATAAAATGTTTTTAGAATGACAGACATGAAGTATAATTGTTGTTAGTAACATCTTAGATCATTAACATTCAAAGTTTATAAAAATCAAATTGATTTCTGGTGGCTGTGTTATCTGTTTTATGAATATAATTGTATGCAGCAGATTATACAATTGCAAAGATAAAATGAAAATAACGTGTGTCATTTTCTTTCTACTCTGCTTCCTTTTAAGGCATTTGTCCTCCATTTCAGATGTGCACTGTAAGTCCAAACATAACATTCTTGATGTTCTGTTTGCAGCTCCGTATGTCAAAGTGTATTTACTGGAAAATGGAGCATGTATAGCTAAGAAGAAGACAAGAATTGCAAGGAAGACGCTTGATCCTCTGTACCAACAGACACTGGTTTTTGAGGAAAGTCCACAGGGTAAAGTCCTTCAGGTCAGTTTCTTCTTAATCCCATTTTAGGCTGACATTTGGGGAACCACTTGCGTGTTTACTTAAATTTAACCATTATGTGTACATCCATTCCAACTCACTAAGCATTTAATTTTATAAATACCATTAAACACATCCTTGTGGCTTGTGGTTTCACACTTGCAAAATGTCTTGTTGCATTAAACATTTCTCTGTTGTTGACTTTGCTCTTGTCTTGCCATGAGGTTTTCCCATAAAAGAGAAGCTGTCACTCACTCTTGAGAACAACATTTTCCTTATGCTAACACATATAATAGCAAGAGTGACTGCATAAACATGGATTTGGGGACCTTTATTTTGTGTTCTTCCAGGTAATAGTTTGGGGAGACTATGGCCGAATGGACCACAAATGCTTCATGGGAGTTGCCCAGATCCTTCTGGAGGAACTGGATCTGTCCAGTGTGGTAATAGGCTGGTATAAATTATTTCCACCTTCATCGCTAGTGGATCCAACATTGACTCCCCTGACACGTAGGGCTTCCCAGTCATCTCTGGAAAGTTCAACTGGGCCTCCCTGCATTAGATCATAGTAGCAGGTGCTGTCTATCCAAAACATCACCCAGGATAACAATTGGAACCAGATATTCACATGATCAAGAAACACTGTTGGAGAGAGACAATCACTTCCGTTTTTGCTTGTAGTAGTTATTCAAACATATGTCTGTCTGTTGAAAGATGGCTTAAATTGACAGAACAAAGGTATATCACATACAGCTAATGTATTAGCAGCTATCACTGATGCTTATAATGATTTAAAAAAATTAAAAAAAAAAAACAAAAAAAAAACAAAAAAAAAAACAAAACAAAACAAAACAAAAAAAAAAACAAAAGGAAAGGAAAAAGAAAAAAGAGAGGGACCTTTAGATTCGACCTAAGTCAAAGATGACCCAAACTGGAAGCTCTCACTCTGTTAACAATGTTGTATTTTTCACATTTTGAGAGAGCCCTCAAGCAGTGTTACCTTCCTGGTGTTTCAGCAGTTTTTCTGTACTTGTCACTTCCACAAGTTTTTTGCCACGTGATTCTGCTAGTTTTGTAGAAGTCCTCACAATGCTAACAGAGACCCTTCCTTTCTTTTTCTAAACCAAACAAAAAAGGGCTGAAGTATATCTCTGTAAGCATCGTTAAAGTGTTCAACAGCCACAGTTACAATTACAGCGAGTTTAAATCGTTTCTCAGTTCTGGTACTTACAAGTCTTTCACGTGGGAACCCGGAACAAATGACCAATCTAAGTTATATTCTTAAAAATAAAAATCATCACAGTGCCACTTTTTCTTTGTAAAAAGCAGATATGTTTGCATTATATATATATAAAATAACTTTTCTGTTTATGATGTTTTGCATGGAAGAATTTTGAAGAATTCTGCAACTACTGCTGGGGACTGGTATAATGCAGCTTTAGTCTTAATTTTGACATTGAATATGTTACTGGTAATGCAATTTTCCTCCTAGAAATGGAGAGGAAATACTTATGTTTCTGTGTATAAATGTATATTTGACTTCCCAAAATGTTGACCAGGAATGAATTGAGCATATGACACTTTCAGCTGTACCCAGGCTTCTCTGATGTGTGTCACTTCAGACGCACCTGTCTGCCCTGGATAGAGCATGGTATGAGTTGTTCAATGTTTCACTGGAAATTCCAGTTGAAATATTCTGCACTTACTAATGTTTTTATCAAATTTTAGTTTACATTTCTTTGAGATTGATGCAAGCACAAGGCTTGATTTTTTAACGCAAGATATCTTACTTTTTGGAGAAAAAAAAATCAAATTTCAATTTGCTTTTTATTCATTTGAGTTCTTCTTGGCCTTGAAATCCCTTGTGATATTCTGTAAATGTGCGAAGAACTGCAGATTCCTGCAGGTGCATTGATATGTTTCCCCTCCTTTTACAGGCCATTCAATTTTGTGATCACACAAATAGAGCAGCATGACTTGGAACTGTTCAAAGCTGCATGCACGTTTTGTAAAAAGAGATGAAAAAGGTTATTTAATAATGTATGTTAGTTCCACATAGGCCAGCTTGTATGTTGCATGTACTTGTACAGTTTGCTCGTAATTACTATACTGAAGTAACCAAGAAATCTAAGCCATCCATTTTTCTTATAGACATTTTGCAGGTTTTAGCCAGGCTAGGTCTGTGGGTCTGGTGCTAAATGTCTATAGATGGACTTTATTTTTTACCCTATGGAAAACGTGATGTAGTACGGACCAAATTCCTTCTAATAACTATTTTGGTGTAGATTCCTACTGTGGGGCTGTAACACATGTAGAAACTGTGTACACACTAGGTTTTAATTCATAGACATACTGCCTGCACCAAGTGAACTATTTATTATTACTCAACACATGGGAATTATTCTGCCCATCTTTCCATAGGGCACAGATTGGTTACTGCTCGACCTGCTGAGCAGGAAGAACTCAAGCATTGGTGCACTACTACTAGATCCTGTTCTGTCTTAGTGGCCAAAAACCAACTAGCTATAATTCGATAGTATCTTTCTATTTTGACCACTTGTCTTAACACTCCCCTGTGCTTTTAAATGAATTTCCAACTCATGTTATGTAAACATGTTTAATAAAATTTCCTTTTCATGTCCAGTGTAGTAGTTGTGCTCTCTGTATGTTCTGAGGTTCATCTGTGATTCTGCTTGCTGCAGGACTGTGTGATATGTGTTAAGGAACAGTAAAATAAGTAATTTCTATGGTTCTTTTGATTGCTGTAATAGTGTATGTTGAAATCTGGGGCCAAAAACTGAGGCCTGGTGAAAGTCATGTTTGGTTGGCTTCCTTTTCCCTGAGAAAGCAGCCAAATTGTGCTCTCATTTGTTGAAGTAGGCAAATTGAATTAAAAAAAAAAAAAAAAAAAAATTAGCCAAATTATTATCTGTTTAAATCAAATCAGTTTGTTGGAGAGGAATGATGCTGTGGCTGCATGTTGTAAGGCAGCGGGGTGATGCGAGTCAGGCACCAGGCTCCACTCGGCATGTGCTGAGCCTTTATGGTACGAGAACAACTACTGACCTTTGGCACTTTTTAAACCCATGAACATGCCCTTGTACTGTGATGCTGTTAGGAACAATGCTTTATAGAAATTTACCTGAGAGCAGAATTTGGCACTAAAATTTTGCTAGAGAAGCAAAGATTATGTATTTTTTTTCAGTTTTCCATGTCCCACAGATATCTGATCACAATTTAAAAATAACATAAAGACAGTATTGCCTCACTTTGAACACTTTTGTTTATTACTTTATTTAACTGAATACATTATTAAGATACTGAAAAAATTACTAATTAAACATGGTAAATCTCTGAACAAAAGGCATGTTATTCTGTGTGGTGGGAATGATATGTTTAAATACAGAATTTTTCATGCTGTTACAAAAAGCCCTCAACTTTATTAATCTCATTACTTTGAACATTGTGTCCAATACTAGGATATATTTTCCTTTCTGATCCTGAGAAATAAATAAAGTCCAGCATTTCTGATCTCCCTCTAGAGGACAGAAAATATGGCAGCAAAAGAACATGCTAAACTATTTCATTTATGGTGTTTCTGATGAACGGGGATCATAAATGCCAAGATTTCAGGAATGAGGTAGTAGAGCATGCTAGGTCAGACAAGTTGTGTGCTGAACTCTTTTCCCAGGGACTGCTGCCTTTTAAAAACTCACTGCTGAGTGTTGGAATTATAATACACAAATAAATCAGCTGAAGTTCCCTCTTGGTTTTCCCTTAAGAATGCAGTACTCCCTTATATATATATGTCATGCAGAGGAAAAGCAAAGATTATTAAACTCATAATCCCTGTCATATAATCAGATAGTTATTTTATTTGTGATGAGTAAATGCTCTAAATTTTATATTTAAATGCAAATTTATGTCCCTCTTTGTGGCCTTCTTTGGAGGAAAAAGCTTTTGGCCTTAACCTTTGTGTTAGAGAGGCATCAGAACTGCTGTGAGTGGATGGGAAAAACCAGAGCTTCATGACCTCATGTCTTCATAATTCACAGAGAAATTACATCTACAGTTTGTCTGCCTGTTTTCTGGGGGTTCAGCCCAGGTATGATAGAGATATGGGAGTTTTACACTTCTTTTGTCTTAAATGAAGAAAGTCATGGCAGTCTTCCTTTGAAGCCCCAAACACTTCATTCCATCATACCCTACTATAATTCTGCAAGCATAGCAGAAAGCAATCTGTAAGAAAGTTTACTGCTGTCAAAGCATGAGATTTCATTCTCAAGACAGATGATGAACATTCTGGTTGTCATAAGTGATTAAAAACTCTTCTAATAAGTATCAAGAGTAGAGTCTCAATACTTCTCTCAGTCCATTGGCTGCTCTCTTTTGAAGAATAAAATGCACAGGTCACGTATGAATTTTCTCAGTGTCTGCAGGAATGACCATGTATGCTGGTAGTTAAATACCATGCTTATGAAAGAGGTTGTGTGATCTTCCAAGTTTTGTGATCCAAACTCCTCCCTGGGGTGCAGAGACGGGAGGGGAAACTGTCTTCCAGGTGATGATAATGATTCAGGTGCAGACCCTTATCTAATGAAATGCTCCTTAGTTAGGTATTTTCTAGCCACTGGTATGTTTTGAAGCCACAGTTTTGCATTGGGACATAAAACCTACACATTCTACCTTGTCAAGTCAAAATGTCTTGTCTTAGAAGGTACTGAGGGAAAGGGCATAAAGTCAAAATCTGCAGAATACAGTTTAACAATACAGAAATTCAGGTAAGGCAGATATACAGCTGTATGTTTACCTCTGCTAGTATGAGAAGAGCATTCTCAAGAGCCAAGTCTTTTGGAGGTTTCAGCTGCTTGCTGCTAGAAGAGTGACACCTAAGGGTCACCTAAGAATTCCTTAGATGGCCTCTGGAAAAATTGCCATCAAAAGGTGATGAGCAGCAGCTCATTATTAGAATGCTCATTGGACAACTTCAGAGCCCTGCCAAAATGCATTACAAATCAGTAATGGCCCACATGGCAAAGCAGTGGTCTGTAGTGAAAGCCTGTGTAATACCACCATTTGTGTGGATTTTCACTAAGTCCAAAATAATTCATTTCAGTGAAGACTGAGTCTTTTTTTCACATTTCCTTCTCATTTATATCAGTGAGATATACTCACTGTGTGACTTTGAGAATTAGTTATGGGTTTCTGCACTCATCATTTAATTAATTATTTCAGAGATATTCCATAAATACAGAAAGAGCAGAACATAAATATTCAAAAAGCATTTGTGAGGTCCTCAGGGATATAAATAAGCTACAGCCAAATAAAAGTTTCTGAGCCAAAGCAAGATGCTGAAATTTCTTTTAGTTTATGCCAACACCCATACAAAGAATTTTTAAGAGAAGATGTCTCATATTCCAGTCTCCTTACTCTTCAAGAAATACAGCAGCACTATCACCTCAGCATTTCCAGCACCCTCCTGTTGTGTGGTCTGGCTGGCCTAGGCTGCTTCATCGCAGCAGGTCTCCACAGAACCAAGATGCCCATGTCCATGCTAGACCACAGATTATAGAAGGCAGAATAATAATTCCTTTTAGAACAAGCTCATAGAGAGGACAATAAGACAATCCTAGGTATTTTAAGAACTCTTGTAATGTAATTTAAACTAAAAATTAAGATTTTTAAATTCAGCAAATATTGTAAAATAGCAATTCAATTAAATGTTACCGTATATACTAAAAAAATTTTTTTTTAAAGTCTGTTTGGTAACTGTATATGCATGCTGAAGTATCCACACAGAGGGAAAGATGTAGCAATATTACACTAACATCAGAAAAGACTTAACACTATCTAATTCAGAGAGCGAGAGAGAGCTTAGAGGGAAATGTTTTCTAAACGTTAGTTACTGAGCAAAGTCTTTCAGAAGCCAAAGCCAGCAGCAGCATTTACTTGGGCTGCTGTCTGTTAAAGCTGCAGCAAAAGAAAGGACCCATGAACATCATCCTCCAGTTTTAAAAAGGGATGTGTTTCTTCCACAATGACAAGACAGGGTCTGAGACTAAGTGAGCAACCCTTGAGTGCATAGGAATGCCAAAGCAACACAAAAAAAATAATGGTAATTACAATAAAAAAAATATGTTTAAAAGCATGTAAAATACTTTCTTAGGATTTTGAAGGCCTGAGAATGCAGCCCTTAACAGATAGAGAACATCTGGATTTTGAATGAGTCTCCAGGTCTCTCTCATACTGCAGGTCAGAAGGACTAGGATGTCTGGTAGCAGCCAGTGCTACAGAGAAAGCTTTTTCTAACAGAGAAGTTTTCACATACAGTTTGCCCACGATTTTTTCTTTGTAGATGGTCTGACACATGCACTGCCTGTGAGCTTAACTTTAAGGGGATGTGAAAGTGGGTATATTTAATCTCAAATTCTATGTGTCTAAGAGAGTTTCTCACATCAGATCTGATAAAGCTTCATGTATGATGCTGAAGAAGTCAGGTATTCTGTGATGGGTCAACCAATAAGTCAGAAACAGGTCCCCACAGAAAACAGAGCAGAAGCTTGGGGAGCAGAGGGGGAGGGAGGAAGGAACAGAAATGATGCCTTTGTTCACCTGGAGGGACCAAAAGGAAAACCCAGGTAAAAACTGGCATAATTGCTTGGCTGTTGTCTTTTTGACTGAAAGCTCCAAAAAGAAGTGGCCACTCCTTGAAGCCTTATAGATGCAGTGCACATCTTCCTGAAGGGTCATGGGATTTTATCCCAACTTCCTTGCTTTGGTATGGGAAAAAGTAGGGCTTTTCAAAAAATCATGCACTATTAGTTGACAAGGTGGTATTAGGTCATAGGTTGGGCTTGATGATCTCAAAGGTCTTTAAACCAACCTAGTTGATTCTGTGATTCTGTTTTACTTTTTGACAGGTGGCCCTCTAGGAGTTAACCGTGACAGAAGAAATAAGTTGATGGCACAAATAATTTTTTGAGTTGCTCTGTACCTAGTCTCAAAGGGCACATAAACTCTGTAATTGCTGGGAATAGGAAGCATCAACAAGCTTCTCACAGGCAGCTAGAGTGTGGCTTGTTGACCTCTTTTGCTTCTTTTTACCTGGTAGAAAAAAGGCCCTGAGATTTGTGAGACAGGTGGAGTACAGCATCTGCTCGTCTAGAAAATGTAAGAAATTTTCTAATTCCCTCCTCTTACCCTTTTCCTGATCATTGCTCTTGCAAAACTGTAATGCAAAGTTTAGTGTTTCAGTTGTTCTGCTCCAGTGCTGCCAGCAGCTCACTAGATCCCCACGCCTATTGGTGGAACAGAGCAGCATACCTAAACTATTCATATTAAAACACAAAGAACGCAACCCTCTGGCCTTTTTTTTTTCATCATATGCATGAAAAGACAGAGGGGAAAAAACACATCAAATTTTCTTTCGTTGGAGAGCTCAAAACAGAATTAAATTCCAGCTGCACCAGAAGTCACTGCTATGCTATCCATATAATCCTTCAGCTCCACTATTACATGCAGGCTTCTTTGTTAGATGTCTGTTATGCCATTCTTAAATCACACTTCTCTAAAACAAACCCCAGAATGTAAAGGAGGAGAGGGAGATGTCGCCATGGCAGGGCTTAACCTTCTCTCTTTGTTCTTTAGGTGTGTATGTCCCCGTCACCCTCACAACATCAGCATCCTTAGTCTTGTTCTCTCATCATTTTTTCATGTGATACCAGCTCAGAATCTTGTTGTCTCCAAAGAATACCTGTTGGATTTGACAACATTTACATTTCTTCACAGAGTGAGAGTGAATGAAGTCAGAGGAGGATTGTTGAATACCTCACCTCTCTGGGGCTGCTCTCCAGTTTGTGTGTGGCTGGTCTTGGGGCTGGTTTAATATCACTATTTCCCCTCCCCCCATCACGTATCTCATGCACATTGAGCATTTTTATGGACTCTGTATTTGCTTTGTCTGTGCTGTAGAACACAGAAATTGGCCTTTGATTTCAATGAGGCCGAACCCAAAGGGTTTTTGTGACGAAAGGTGCCTGACACACACAGTGCACACGGTGTGGCAAGCTCTCCTAGTGCCAACACCCAAAGCAGGAGGCCAGCCAGCCATAACAGCCATGCAAAGCACGGAGCTTCATCTGCCTTTCAAGGAGGCAACGATCCGTGCAGCAATGGCAGGGGTGACAGCCTCTGTCTGCGACAGGAGGACATCGCCTGGCTCCTGGATGAATGCCTCGTTTTTTATTTTCATAATGCAAACGCCCTAGCAAGTAAGAGCAAAATCTGGTGTCTTCTGGAAGAAATGCAGCCGCAGAGCAGGGCTGTGGGCTGTAGCAGCCCGGGCGGCCCTGGGGGGCTGAGGGGCAGCGGGATGGAGACCCCGCCGCCACGGGCTGCCCAGCCCAGGCCTTGCGAGTTATGCAGAATCTGATAACAGGTAACTAACTACATAATGCAGTTAAAATGGGAGGGACGCGCTTGGCTGCCAACAGAAAAGGCCAAAGCGCCCTCGAGCATGAGCGGGCGGCAGCCCCGGCCCCTCACACCCCTCACGGCCCTCACGGCCCCGCGCGGCCCCGCACGGCTCCTCACACCCCTCACACCCTCACGGCTCCTCGCGGCCCCTCACATCCCTCACGGCCCCGCACGGCCTCTCACACCCCTCACGGTCCCGCACGGCTCCTCACACCCCTCACGGCCCCGCGCGGCCCCGCGCCCGCCCGCCGCTCCGCCCGCCGCCGCCGGGGGGCGCCGCAGCACCGCGGGCAGCGCCGCCCCTCGCGGGCCCCGGCGGGGATGGGGAAACGGGCGACAGCCTCTGTCAGGAGCTTTTTATGGGAGCGAAAAAGAAAAAATCAGCTGTATGGTTTTTATTTCCCCGAGTGTCGGTTACACGTAAGAGCTCTCAAAACAGTCGAAAGTTCTGAAGGGGAATACATAAAGCACACAAAGAAATAATGGTTATATTTAACAGTCCACCCTGTTCTCTGATTCAGTAGTGATTATGAACTCACTTAAATCAATGTAGTTCCTCTAAGGAGTGTTTTAAAACCACATTTTTCCCCATTCCTGCATTATTAGCAGTGGCTGCTCCGACAGATTAATGTCAGGCTACTGTGCCATTCGGTGACAAGGCTCATTTTGTTTTCCAAGTGCTGCTTTTATTGTTAGACTGTGCTGTACCCTCACTACACCTTCGTAACTTTCCGATTAAGCTGCAAGTCAGATGCATCAAGAGAATTTCTTGCAACCAGCAAAGCCTTGTGCTGGAGTATTATTAAACTTCAACAATAACCTCTTTAAGAAGAAATAAGAAGATATTACTGCTGACAACCAAATGGGTTTGAAAACTCAGGTACTGCTTATTTGGCTGCTATCTAAGAAAGCTAAGTCAGCAAGGGCATAAAATGAAAGATTTAGCTCCATCAGAGGAGACAAAAAATCAGGGGAAGCAAGGTCTAGTTTGACCTGAGCCATAAAGAAGCACCCAGCACCATTTAGGACCTAAAGAAGGAACTGCACTGGACTGTTTTGTGTAGCACCATGTCACGTAGTGTGCCCTATAAGATACCAAATAAGTGGATTAAAATCTACATGCCTTCAGCTCACCAACATCCTCAAACAGTGAAAACTAAATTCTTCTGGTATTTAGGCTCAGGCTGACCTGGCACAGAGGACCAGACAGTTCAGCTGAAGGCTGTCAGACAGTGCAAATGCCCAAGGGCCGAGCCCTAAAGCCAATGCTAGAGCTTCTCTACACAAATCTCAGTGGGAAAACAACACAGGACCCTGGATCACAACTCTAACCCTGCTGTTGGAAATCTAAAAAGGAAGCACAGCTAAAAGAATGATGCTCAATTTGTTATAACATAGAGAATGAGCAGGGGGCAACATGCTTTGCTACTCCCCTGCTTGTTTAGGTTCAGCAACAGTGTTCTGTTGGATGGCAATGAGGGAATTGCTTACTTATTATAAGTGCTTACTTTTTATGCTTTGGAAGATCCCAAGCATAAAAGTCTGCAAGTTGAAAACCTAGCAGTTCTCTAATTAGCTGGTGTGACAGGGTAGCTGGACTTGGTGTCAGCGTTGCACTAGGTCACAGAACAAAAGTTAACCCTGCATTTCCATCTTCTTGAAGCTCCTATCTCCTGTGTAAGACATAGGGGGTCAATAGAAAATGTCCTTGGAATTTTCCCCACCAAGCTCCAGGAAAAGAGGCCATTCTAGGGGACGTGGCTCATGTATCCTTATGTCCTGGCAATGCTTGGTTGCTAGAAAAGGTTCTCTAGTTAGTGATTGGCACATTTTACAGCAGTCTTCAACCTGCTGTAACATGCTCTGAAGTGAAGACAGCTACAGGCAACACTTACTTCTTTTGAACTATGCTCCAGTCTGATGTACCTATGCTGCCCTTCAGCAAACTATCACAATTGCAGGCAGAGAAGGGAGGGCCTTGCTTGCAAGCTACAGCTTCCAGTTGAGAAGCTCTTTTACTTCCTTGGGAATGGGGCTGGTGAAAGCCTGCCGAGTTGGCTTCACCTGGGTATGTGAGCAAGATTCAGCAGGACTTGTTCACAAAAGTTGACACCAGACCAAGCCCTTCAGATGCACATTCCTAAACCCACTCCTCCCCTTTAGGGTATTTTATGCCAGCCACTCCCAGGTTTCCCCCTCACCTTAATTACCTTTTTGTAGGGATCAGCTCTGTGTGTGTGTGCATGCTAATGCTAGGAAGGGCTGTCAGTGTAGCTTTGCAGCCCAATCTCTTCTATGATCCTATAGCTTCAGGCTGCAGCTTTTTTTCCCCAGTGCTTACATGCAACACGTGGATATTAGGCAAGGGCAAGAATGTGATTTTTCTTGCACATGGAACAAGGAAATGTATTCTGCCTCACCACAGCTGCCGCAACCGCAGCTGCACTGTTGAATCAGATGCACTTGCTGGCCTCTGCCCCTTCCCTCACTGCTGTTCCTCCTCTAGAGTCTCTAGACACCAGTCCCAGAGTGGGGACTGCAGTCTCTCTTGAGGTGGATAGAGGAGCCCTTGGTAAGTGAGCTGCAGCCACATGCAGAGCACTAGAGATGAGAGCTGGCATGGTCCCAGGGGAGTATTGAACCGAATGATGTTACAAGGCAATCTGAGGAAACACCTCCTTGTACACTAATAGGCTGGAGTTAATGGTCCTTGCCTTGCAGCCCTTGTAAAGTCCCACTGGAAACTGGCTAGGGTAAGGGGAGCTAGGAGAGCAGAGACACAATTTGTTAGCTCCCGGCATGATTCAGAAGTATCTGTCCACGTTACTGGTGTGAGTCAGAGCCTAGAAAGATCTTTGCGATCTGTGAAGATAACTCAAAGAATTCCAACCCTTGAGAAATCATTTCAGACATTAAATTGGTCTTGTCTCCAGATCTGAGCTAATTTTTGGAGGATGGAGAATTCCCTGGATGAAGGTTAAAGAGAGTGGCTGAGCTTACCTTGCCATTGGCTTTCTTGTTGTTGGTTGGTTTGGTTTAGTTTTGGGTTTGGGTTTTTTAAATGTTTTGTGGTGGGGTTTTTGTATCTTTTCGTGTTTCAAAAGGATTGAAAAGAAGTGGAAACGCTAGCGGGTATTTTGGCTTGTTCTGCTGTATAGAGGGTTTCTGTGCCAGTTACCTAGGAAACTGCTGTAGGATTGAATTTGGATAGATGTGTTGTCAACTGCAAGTGAGTACAGTGGCTTTTCAAGAGGTTTGGAAGAGTGTAAAATGCACAGAAAATATAAATGCCTGTAATGTGATTTCTGGGTAAGATGGTGGTCCTATCTTTTTGATTGGCATTTTGTAGGCACCCTGACAGCTGCACAAAGGGATCACAGATGGAGTGCATGGCCATGCCTTGGCACCTGAGCTTGAATGCCCTCATATTTGTAAGCTGGGTTAGCATTCATTTAAATGTCAAACCATGGCAGCAAAAAATAGTACTAAGGTTGCTATTAAGCACTTTGCCCATTTTATTACAGCAGAGTTATGATGATCCAAGGAAATTACAGCCTTTCTAGATATTTGGACTGCAACAGTGCACAACCATTCGCAAAAAAAAAAAAAAAAAAAAAAAAAAGACATTTAATGATTGAGATACATCTAAAGGCTTATGCAATGAACAAAAATGTTCTTCAGAGCTTTGCCTGGAAATCATCAATAATAAGCCTTTTTTTAATATAGCAGCAAAACTATGAAAAAGTGAATAAGTGCTTCAGTCTGGGGGAATTCTACTGATGTCTGTCAGTTCTGCCATGATGGCTAAATTTGCAAGTGGTTACTTATCTCACAAGAGCCACAACTTAGAAGGGTCCATGGCTGAAAAGAAATTAACAGCGGGGATTACTTACTTAGTATAGAACTCCCACAATTTCTCCTGCTCCCTCCCCAATTCAAAAACATACACAGGATTAACATTTGGGCTTACACTGAACTCCAATTTCCTTGTATTTCTCCTACAAAGTGCAATTCAAATGGCAAATGCATACTCCTAGTAGTTTATTCATGTTATGACAGGTGTCACCTGTTGGCACAGCTACATGAGATCTTCAAAGGTTTGGTTTCTTCCTCCGCCCCCAAGCAGGTGAGCAAGTTTCCAGCCTTGAAAAGACAGGTTGTGCTGCTTGTTTTGGGTTAAGCAAGTGCACCAAGTAAGAAGAAGCACTGCCCTTATTCCTCTGGCTAAAGCTTTGCTAAGGCAGAACCTGCTTCAGAGCCACCTTCTAAGGCCAGCTTGTCCCTGCTCCCTGCAGCTGTACAGCCACCAGTGTGTTTACATCCCCTGCATTTCTCTCTGCAGGTGCTTCTCTCTTCCCAGGAGTCTAAAATGAGTGCTAACCTTACCAGTTCTAACTTCTGGTCTGACTCTGGTTGTGAGTGAGTGGTGCCCAGGCTCTACCTTCAGGGCAGTATTGGTCCCTTGGAGCTGAGAGTCGGATGATGGTCCCTCCAGATGTTTGGTCAGCTTGCATTGCACTGGCACATGGACATGGCTACACATGTACATGTACCTTGTGGGCACACCTGGACTCTGCCCCTGCCTGCATTGCTTACCAGGAGGCCGTGCTGCCTGGGCCCAGCTGCTGCTGCTGCTGCTGCTGCTGCTGCTGCTGCTGCTGCTGCTGCTGCTGCTGCTGCTGCTGCTGCTGCTGCGCTGGGGGTAGACGCCAGAGTCAAAAAGAAGCTGCGGTATCTCTGATGTCTTATCTGCTGCTTATAAGAATATAGACACCCCTGATCACTATTTTTTCAACAATATCTTTAACAATATTTACATTGGAGATTACCCAAAACCTATTAAGACTGCATGCTGATGGGCCTGGAGGTGGCTCCAGTTCACTTTTTTGCATCCACGCTTTCCCTCTGGCCTCTGTCTTTGGAGATGGGCTGAAGTGACATCCAGAGCTGGACTCCCTTCCTGCCTACTCAAGCAGATGTGCACACAATCCTAGGCAGACTCCTCTATTTCAGGCCCATCTGTAACCTTCGTAATGAATAATGTACAATGAATTTGTGGTCTACATGTTTATTAAGTGACTCAGTATTTCCAGTGGAGATTTTGTGCTCATGTTTTACTCACATCTCAAAACCCACTCACTCTTTTATTATCCCCAACAGCGGTAGGTGATAATAAATTATACAACTGCAGATGACGGTAACTATATCAACAAACAAATTGTATCAATTTTCAGTGTGAGTTTAAAGCTTTGTTTAGTGGTTGTGCAAACTCTGAAAAAGGAATTTGGGAACGCTGCTGCTGTTATTAAATGTTCTAACCGGGCTGCAATCCAAACCTTCCATAAGGCGTCTCTAAAGAAGATTTTTGCCTACTGTGTACAACTGCTTTTACATATGAGATTAGGGATTTATATACGTAAGAACAGAGGGAGAAATGTAACTAACAGAACAGTGACAGCTCTGTTTGTTACTCCATGGAAAGGCTGAAAGACAAAAGGCCACAGTGGTGGATTTGAGAGCTAATCCCCCTCTACTGCATTTGTAGGAACACATTTGTACTTTCCGAGAAACAAAGGCTTGTAGAAAAGCGTCAATCAATCAACACTGCAGCTACATTCTGTGTATTGAAACAAGCTCACATGGTCTCTAAATTACTCTGGATCCTATTTTAAGCTTAATAAGCTACTCAGTAATTTGTATGGCTGTGGAAAGATGTGAGTTTATGCCGCAGCAGCGGTTTTGAAACCTGTGGCGAGGGATTGAACTTCTTGGGAAAGTAGTTGTAGCTGTATTTGGAAAGTTACAGTATCCTTTCTGAAAGGAATGGAGACTGTTTGTTGAGAAACTTGTATCTGTGTGATAATGGGACACATCAATCACGGGAAAGTGTGATTGGTCAAATGTAAGTGTGGCTCACCATGGCATGTGGTGTATTCTTGTTTCAATTGAAAACTTTCCATTTTCAGTTGTCTATATTCATAGGCTATGTGGGAAAATAGGCCTGGATCTCTGTCGCTTACCTGAGTGATCCTTATCACCTAGGTGCTGGATGGAGCATTAAAGGTAAGACAATGAATATGGCTGAGACTTTCAGTGAGAGGAGACCATCCTGCAGGCTCTGAATTTCTCCTCTTAATGATCCTGATCCCTCTGGGTCTGGGACAGGCTGAAGCGACTCAGAGCTGACTAAGCTGCTGCGTGACTAAGTCTCCTGGACCTCACCAAACTCAATAACTAATACTTTTAACTGAGCTGCTGATCACCGTCCTGACATGCCAGCTGGGTTTTGCATACTTCATTGCCCATAAATATGGTTAGGGCTGTCATGAACCTTTTCAGTCTGCTCCTTTTGCAGCTGTTCCCAGGGGTTGAGAAGGAGCCCACTGCCAGTGGAGCTGAGGAGGTTTCAGCTCAGAAAACTCTTGGAAAAGGGCCCTCAGAGAGACTGAATTTAATCCCCTCCCTTTAATTGCTATTGAGACCTGGCGAAAGTACATATTTGCAATTAAGTTTGGCAGTTAAAGTGTTCTTGAAGCTTGACACCATTAACTTTGACACCGAGAACTTGAGGCCAGACCTTAGAGCATTTCCTCCTGCAACATGACCAATGTTTTCATGAATAAGTAAGACCAGTTACAGATGTAAGTCAGTTCTTGTTAATCTGATGTTTTTTATCCAAGTCCTATACATTCCTCTCCATGTTTTTAAAGCAGCTGTCACTGCCCACTGCACCGGCAGTAATTGCTCCCCCAGCCAGCCCTCCTGCCTTAGACCAGTTCTGTGTTCCCTTTGCTTCCTAAAGTCTTCCAGCTGAGGAGCAGAGCTCTTCTTACTTCCTGTCCCCCTCTCCAGCAAGAGCAGTGTCAGAGGAGATTGCTTTGTGATTAACTTACATGTCCTTGAACTGGGGGAGGGAGGATGGGGTACTTACAGCCAAACCTGGACTAATTTACTTTTTTTCCTTATATCTGATTCTCTTATGGTATGAAACTTCAGAAGTTCACATTTAAGTGAACTACCCTACATTTGAGTAAATTACCCTACATTGTATTAAAAAATATAAAGATAATTGTTTTGAACAGTGTGATATATTCACCTTAATTTCATAGCAATATCTCCTCTAGGAACCAAATACACAAACAAGGTGAGCTGTTACAATTGCAGACATAATTTTAAATAAGCTTTTTTTTTTTTTTTGACACCTAGGGTATTTGGTCATATCTTGCTTTCAGTCTATATGTCCTTTATATCAGACCTTTTTTATTTCTGCCAGATTCCTCATTTGATCTGTCTCTTTTTCTGATTTTGGATGCAAGAGAAGTGCTCAGAGGTATGGAAAAGTTACTCTTCCCTGTTACGATAATGATATGTAAATATATGTAACATCCTCAGCCTCTTCTGTAAACAGAGCTGGGCATGTTGCCCTTATCTTCCAAGGCTGCTGTTACTAAAACATATCACACAAATGTACACTCAGTTTGCACAGAAATGGCCTTCCTCATTTGCTTTTGGGTGGAAAAGGAACAGACTAGTGTAAAATACGTAAAACCTGGTGAGACCACAACACCAAACAAGGTGACAAAACAATTGAGAGAGCATCTTTGGAAGTATGCCTTTACTAGTATAGGAAAAAAAGGTATCTTCTTAATCTAGGTTCACTAAACTGTTTTCAAAGAGTAGTGAACAGCAGGTTGTTCAGTTTTAACTTGGGTCACCAGCTCAATTTCAGTTGTTGTCATGAGCCTGATAATTTAGCCTGGGCAAGTAAGCTCAGGGCTCTGAGGAGGCGGGGGAGCTTCTGCAGGAGGGAATCGTGGTGATAGGCTGCAGTATGCTCCCACGGGGTCCCAGTGAAGCAAAGCACTGCAAATGTCTCCCAGCTGGATCTGTGGCCATGCTGCCCACACTGCTGGGACAGGCTGGGAGCAGAGCTCAAACATTCCCTTGCACAGGTGACAGGCAGAGTTGCTGGCTCTGGGAAGCCGTGCTCCCATCTTGAGGTCAATTAGCAAAGAGCAAAGCAGCCCATGAGCCAGACTGGGCTGATGTGTTATACCCACAGCCAGGCTAGGGCTAAACCAGTATAAACTCTCTTTACTACGACTCTGAAGGCAACAAGCTCTGGCATATCCATCCCTGTGGTGGGTACTGCTGTGAAACCTCACAGGATACAGCCCGCCTGAGATGAGAAGGACATCTCTGAGAGTTCAGAAATGCTCAATGTCCCTCTGCATAGAGAAGTGGTAACATCCCCATTAGGTAATGGGGAAGGGGTTTTGAGAATCACCCTAAACTCTCTTGGAGTATAGTTTTTATTTGAACACTATTTCCCCTCCTGCTTATTTGTCAGCTTTAAAATGCAAATATGGAATTTTAAGTGGTTTGGATTTGGAGCTGAGAAAATAGTCTTTCTTTGGAGTAAATTTAGGATATTCATTTAACTTCATTTACTTAAATAACAGCTGGTTTTTGGTCAACTGTATGTCAACCTCTGTCTGAATTCTTAAGAAATTAGGGATAAAATAGTTTATGAATTAATTCTTACTTAATCTTTGTCTGGTTGGTCAAGCTCTGAGCAGGCAGGTTGGTAAAACCTCTGTCAAGCTGATCTGTGATAAATTCACCTGTGCCTGCTCTACAACAAAAAAGCACTCAGTTCCTCTTGAAATAAAAGGAGTTAAAAAGATAATAGACTTCAAAATCAAAAGAGTGAAGATGTACTGTACTGCCAGCAAGGACTAAACGATGGCCATGCCACAACAATATGCTTTAATCTTAACATACAAGGTCAAAATTGGAACATTAGCCCCACTGCTGTACATCTTTTATTAGGAAAGTTTCCATTTCCTTCTTGACAAGTATAAATGTCTGTAACTGGCACTGTGAGTATGTGCCTTTTTTCAAGCCAACAGAGTTTGTAAAATTTCTTTAAAAAAACTAAACCAGGAGTTAACCCCTTAGAAACTTGAATTGGCAGGATCTTGATTCAATTAACTTCTTTATCACATTTCTCCAAATTTTTTTACTTTTCAGCAACTTACATTTAAGTGACATGTTTTCTAACTTCTGTGGCCTATTTTGCATATAATTTTGCCTAACTGATACTTCAGTCTGTAAGCAAATAATATTTCTTCTCTTCTACATTCATCCATCTTCAGGAAAATCTGTTTTTACAGACACAGAAAAGGTTTTTCGGACTTAAGTACTCTATTTCACTATAATACAATCGTGTTAGTGCCAAGGTGTGTTCAATTGCCTGAAAATACTGGTGTTTAAAGGGTTTGATTTTCTTTCTTTCCTATAATTAAATACTGGGCAGATGGAGTTAAGGATTTACTTAGAATAACTTAATTTTTTCTTCATCTTTCTCACCTTTTTTTTCCCATTGTGAAGTTTTGTGCCTATTTTGCCTTCCTATTTTTATTACACTACCTGGGAGCCATGGAAACATTATTCAGTTGTGGATCATCCACTCAGGAATGTCAGATAAAAAGTTCTGTGAATGCCACTATAGAGCTGATATTAATTTTATTTTTTTAAATATGTGGTAACATTTCAAAGTAGTCTGGGATGAAGATAAAATAAATAGAAATACTTTTGTGGATTTTTTTTTCATTAGATGATTAACTTCAAAGAGTATTTTGATGAAGTAGTTCTTGTTTTCTGAGTAGCAGGATTGTTCACATCCCAGGATGCAAGAGATGGATTGTCCTGGGAGTGAAGCATGCTGGGTTTTTTCATGGAAGGCCCAGTAGCTTTGGTAATAGATGACAGTAATCTACCAAGGCAAAAGACCTATGGCTCTGACATTGCTACTGAATGGAAGGAGATTGTTTGTTCCATTTCCAAACTGGCTTATCCTCAAATGTGCCATTTTGTCTTCATAAATTTTGGGAAGAATCTGGAGAACGTTGCCAAGAGCAACCACTACGTCTTGAGGAATTGGAAACAAAATACAAGAAGAAAATAGAACAAATATTCCTTAAAGGAGATTACTGTACTGTATTCAGTGCCTTGTAAATAAGCAAATTACAACTACCCTGGTTATCCCTCAGCAGGTAAATGCTCTGGAGCATTAAATGTCAACTAAAGTTAAACTACACGCTCAGTGCCCCTCCAACATCAGTCTGTGCTAACACTGTTGAGGGGTAGGTAGTGTCAACAGAGCACTTTGTTCCTTCTCCTGTACTCCATCAGTGGGGGAATTTCCTGACACCTGCAATACTCTTCCCAAAGTGATAATGTATTTCCCTTTGATCTCCTCTCCTCTGGAGCCATACTGCTGCCATTGGGTAGGGATGGGTGAGTGGAGGCTCCTGTAATCATGGCTCACTAACATGTTCTGCAAATGTCATCACTTGTGTCAAATGTAGCTGGGAGTCCCTGACACAAAAGGTGAAGCTCTGTGATTTGATGTGCAGTCTTGTGTAACTGGTGTAAATTTCACTGAGGACCTGAAAGAGTTATCAAATATGGAGGAAAACTCACATACAAATTGATGTGGGAGAAAAGGATGAAGGGTCATCCAGAAAAGAATTTAAAAAATTCAAACTGCTACTGTTCTCTGTCCAGTCAGCTGACCCCTGTAGCTTTCTGAGTCAGTAAGAGCAATGCAAAAGAGAGGTATGTAGCACAGTTCTGTCAGGTATTTTAATGAATGACCTTATTGGGGGTGGAAGACTGAGCGATGGCTTCCACCCAGTATTATGACTGGACCCTCCTGATTGTCTTTCCAAATGACAAATGACTGTTTCTCTATTGAGAAATCAATTTATAGCTCACTTTCAAACTCTGCTACATTTGAGATGCTTTGGCTCTGTGTTTTGCTCTTCAGGCTCATCCCTATTAAAAAAATATTCTGGAATTATTTTCCCATACTTGGAAGCTGTATGGGCTGATGCTTCCAGACTCTCTCCCCAGAGCAAGTTCTCTGAATTCATACAGCTGAAGTGACCTTTCCAGCTCACAACAGTGACTAAAATTCCCAGCAGTAGTGAAAGTTTTGTGATTGGATGCACATCTGTACATGAATACTTATTTATACACAGCTCTATACATATACTACACACACGCATGCACACAGAATATGTATGTGTGTATGTCTAAAAATACCACTTGGAATTTCAGCTCTCATGTTCCTAAGCTCTGTGTCTATATAAGTTATGGAAATTCTGGCAAAACTCGGAAAGGGACAAACATATTTTATATTCACACAGCTCATCTGTTGAAGTATGATTTTAAGAGGCCCTAGCTATTTAAACACTTACTGTGAAACGAATGAGTAGATGGGTTTCTGGATTAGGATTTTTGTCAGGTTGTAAATTTTTAGAGATTGGGACTGTTTGCCTGATTTTGTACACAGGCAATAGATTTTGGTCCCTTGGAGCTGTCTCTGAAAGAATAATTATAACCATTCCAAGAACTGAGAAAATGTACTGAAAATTGCTGTATTATTTAGTTTCCAGTTTAATTTGGTGAAATTTTCCAGACAGCTCTTCAAATAATAAAATCAATAGCAAATACCTTTTAAAAAAATAGTAATTCTCCTTTGATAAGCTTCTTTGACAAATTCTTGAAATAAACCATCCAGTGTCTCAAGGCAGAGAAAACTATAGGCTCTGTTACAGATTCAATTGTTACTGCTTTTTTTTTTTTTTTTTTTTTTTTTTTTTTTTTAAACAGGCTGCTCAGTGGCAAGAAATATTTCAGGACAAAACCCCATCCAATTTAGCCAATACAATCTTCCTGAAATTGTTGATAACTCTTCATAAAATTCTCTTTTCTCTTGGGTGAATGTGTAGCTCTAAGGGATCTTTCAGCACCTGCCTCCGTTTAGATAGACACTTGGGATGCTGCTCAGATCAAGAATGGCAAACCTGAAGTTGAATGTCTTTAAATCTATAGGTCTTTGAGCTCTGAGCATAACAGAGAAGGCAGGTCAATGCAGCCAGCAGACCCTAGAGCTCACCAGCCATGGGAAATGAAATTTCCCATATGGCATATCCCATTGTGCTTACAACAACAAAACTTTACTGAAGCCTAGCTGTATACCATGAACCAAGACATGCTCCACTGCTCTGCTGGTTAAGAGCTTTATTCTGTTGTCTATACCTGTTATTTCAAAGCATTTGAAGAGCCTTAGGGTTGCCCAGACATTGGTAAGAGGGTGGCAGATGTGACCCTTGCCTTTCTGGAAAAGCAGCTGGACCAGCCAGCTCATATTGGGAGGCATTTCTGTTGCCCATCAGTGACCTGTTGAACTGACCCTCGATCTCATGGCAGTAGTGGGAATTGAGACCCCAGTACATCTATAGAAGCCTTCAATTATCTAAGTGGCCTCACAGCCCTGTCTGTACCAGTCTGAAGTTTTCCAGCAATGTTTATGCAGCTACTTAATTCTTCTACTATTTATCCACCCGCTGCCCTGCATTCTCTCTCCTGTGTATATGTACTTTGGCTTGCGTATTTTGCCCGGACATTTTTAGACTTACCCAGCGTCTTCTCTGCTGGCTCACATACTCTGTCCATAAACTTTCCTTGCTGCCAACCAGCTTCCCATCAGAAATTTTCCACATGGCTCCCAGGCAAGGCCTGAGGAACATTCTTCCTGCCATCCCACTTCTCTTCTTTGGGGCGGACCAGAGGCTGGAAAGCAGCAGAGGCAGGAGCTGGAGATACCACCACATTCCCTGGTGGCCATTCTTTGCTGGGCAAAGGACATCAGAACAGCTTCAGTCTTTCTGGTGATAATCTCATACAATGTATAGAATGTAATGGGTTTGGTTTGTTTCTGGGGAAGACCATAGATATAGTTTCTTGTAAAGTATAATATATATTGTACTTAAAGAGATCATTAAAACTAAATAATTCTTGGCCTTTATTTCCCAGGGAATTAAAAAAATTGTTAAACTGGTATTACTGGCCAGGCACACCCGGTCAAGCTGGGCTAAAAATTAGTTAGTGGACTAAAATACACTTACAAATTTCTATCCTTTTACCTCTACATGTCTATATATTTATTCAAATGTCTGTCACATTGCCATTGAGGCAGCAGTCAGTAAGTTTGAGCTCTGCAGTTGAATTCCCTGGAGAGATTAATTCTAGCAATAACCCAAAGAGGAAATGGAGACAGCAGTTAACTATGGCCAGAAAGAAAGAAAGAAAGAAAAAAAAAAAATAGAAGCGAAGAGTACTGTTTATAGAGTTACAGTGTCCTCTGTGCTTTCAGACTGAGATGAACATTTCACAGCATTACAAACTTGCCTGTAGGCTAAACAGTACTTTCCAAGCAGCATAGCTAAAAAAGAGTGGTACAGTCAAGGAGGACCCCAGCCGCTGAACAGCCTTCCCAAAGCACCCTGCCAAGTTTGCTTCCAGAATAATTACCTTTCACCAAAACCAAAACATTATTAATGTTTTGTCTCTGTTTCAGTTTGCTTCTTCATGAATGCCCAGATGATTTCTTCACCTGTCCAGACCAACAAATCCAGATTCTGTTCTGTGTGGTTTATTAGATTTCTGCCACAGAAATGTTAATGAGCTCTGAATGTTATAGTAAGGTATTTTTTTTTCCAGAAATAATGTGGTAGTGGTTCTACCCTATTTGACTTTCAGTCAGGCCATAGTCTTCTCAGATTCCAACTTAAAAATTATCATTCTGGTGTTAAAGGTTTCCCAGGGACTTGTCAACTCCACGGTAGCTTCAAAACAATGGTATCTTTTCTATTTATTCTTACCAAGTGTGCAGATATCAGCATTGAAAAAAAAATTAAAAATAAAAAAGAGAAATTAAAAACACTGTGAGAACAAACTGTGGGCCCAAGGAATGACATTTACAGCAATCATGATGAATTCACCAGGCTCATTGCTTTAATTACCATATGAGACATCTTACTTCTTTTGATTGTCACAAAGCTGTGGCAACCTCTGAGCAGGAAATAAAACCAAGATTTTTTTTAAAAATGAGAGCCTAATGTATTCAACACAATTGAAGGTACTTAGAAAGAGAAACATGTGTCACCCTAAGTTTCTGAACTTGGGGTGTATTTGCACAGTAGTTGTGTCAGGTTTTGGAGAGGTAAATAAAGTTACATAAATTTTCTTGCTGTGGGAGGTCTGTCTGATCTCCTTCTCAGCTCATGTAAAGGTAGCTCACGTGCTGCTAGAATAAATCAAAGCAACACCTGCAGCAGTATGGAAATGTGCCCTTCCAGACAACCACAGAATAAAAGAGGTCCATGCTCTTCATATTGGAATTTTTATTCTACAGCTGCTTTGTAACATGCTTAAAACTTTGGCTAGAGAAAGTTTCCATTTGCAGTATTCTGGCCCTACAACTTCAGCGATTTTTCTTTTCCTCTTTGTTTTACTGAAGTATTCCTATTATCTGTTTTGCTTGTGACCTTCCATTTCAGTGTGGCTGCTGCATGCATATTGGTGACACAAGACCACAGTACAGCTCACAACTCAGGCCCAGATTAGCAGCAATCTGCAGTCAGACTTCAATTAACTGGAAGGATGATGTTTCTTGACCGTCTGGTGTTTAAATGAAATGAAAATCAAAACCCTGTTTTTCTTGGTTCTCTTCCAAATTGCATACTACAGTTTTCCTCATTAAAAATTAAAACAGATGTCAGTAAAAGGAGATAAATCTGAATCAGATTTGAGATCCAAATGGTCCTGAACTCATCGTTTGGGCTTTTCCAAAACATCGGAGGAAGAATCAAACAAGTCATATCCATGGGATAAAAGTAAGAGGGGCTGTAGGGGCTTAGGAAGACCCTTGGGAAGACCCATCCTTCATTTGCTTAGCTCTGTAAACTCTGTCTATGGGTGGTGTTGCAGCTGTGGTGCCCTCTGTACATCAGCAAAGATGCCCCACAAGGTGTGGGTAGATATGGTCCTGCTGAAATATATTTCCACCTTGGCCTTTGAAGAGCTGACCCAGAGTCACCTGGATCCCAGAGCTTAGGTGTTTTTCTCTCCCTGCAGTAGACTGTTAAAAAGACAGAGCACTGCAGCTGTCTTTTGCAGTTTAGTGTCTGAATGGAAAAGAAGAGAGAAAAAGCCAGGGCAGAACACAGAGTTTCAATGAAATCATTGCAACTAATCTAATATGCAGTTGTAACAACATCTAGGTGCCTACTCACTGTGTGGAATATAGATATAATAATGAGGAAAACTGTTGGGGTTTTGTTTCTTGGGAACATCATTTTGCTTCACTGTGACCTTCTCAGTTAACTTAATAAGTGAAATATCTTTATATGAAAACAGCTTCTTAGTTTCAACACTACAGGATACACTGCCTTATCACTTACTATAATTTTGATTATGAAACAGTTGTTTTCATAAGCCTCACTTTTCTGTTGCTTGCAGCTATGAGTAACTTTTTTTCAGGCTACCACTTCCTCATGCTTCCCAGTTCTTCAGTAATAACACTTTATGCAGGTGAGGGTTATATTTTAAAGAAGACCTCTTTGATCATGTTCCAATGAAAGTTTTTCAAATTTTTGTCATTGAGGTTAGACATGTAGTTTGTAAATATATAGGTTAATGCAGATGCCTTGTTTGATCTAACATTTCTTTTCCAGTGTAGCCTTTTTTTTTGTCACACAGTCTTATGGTACTGCTTCAAGGGAGCCAGATGCCTTGGGCACAAGGGTGCTGGTGAAGCCCAGAACTCCTGTATTTTTGTGCCCCTTGATGACTTTCCCTAGGATGGAAAGGAATGCCTTTGGCCATGGGGAGTAAACCTTCTTGAAAATAGTCTTATACAGTATCTGTGAGTATTTATCTCACTTGTATTCTCCAACTTTCATTTTTCTTCCAAAGTTGCACATCCAAAAGGTGCATTTCCCCTCAGGTCCCTCCAAATCTTGATCTCCTGCCTCCCTACTGTGCCTTTACTCTCTGCAGGGGCCGACTGCTACCACTACTGCACTGTAACTCCCCAGTGGCACCAGGACCCTTTGGAAAAGCCACCAAGATGTAGGCCTAATTTCACTCTGGAGCTTAGCAGGTGATGCTGAGCTTGTGGGAGAGTAGGAGGCACATCAAGCTGAGAATGCAGCTGACCAGAAAATATTTGACATTTTGTTTTAGTACAAATGTTCTCTTATTAAGAACATGCTTTGATTAGTAGTTGAGATTTCTCCTCCTTAATATTAATCACGAGGCAAAGAATTTGCACAATTTGTTTTCTTAATCATGTTTTAAAAAATGCAGTTAGAGCCATCCATGCTTTTATCCTGTACCACAGAGGGCTATGAGGAAGAAATTTCAGGTGTTACTTAGAGGTGCATGCTGCTGAGTGCTTTCATACAGTACCTAAAAAAGAGGTGTTTATACAGTCCCAGCAAAAGACTGAATGTCCTTTCCTCAGATTCTGTGAAAAGAAAATCTCAGGCTATAGCCATGACTGTCTATTCTGCCCCCAGGCCATCTAACACGGCAATTTCCTCTGACAGTAGCTGATCTACCTGATAAATCTGTGGTACCTTGCCTTTCTCTGGGTGCTATCACCCTCATCCCACACCAGCTAATGTCTGCATAGGGATGAAATGGGTTTTCCAGCCCCATGAATAAAGGTTGTATAGTTGTCTGTTTCTCAAAAATCCAGTTTGCATGCACAATCCTAAGTTCTCTTATTGTCCACAATGATGCCCACCTCATCCTGAACACTCAGGCTCTCTGAGAGAGAAGGACAAGAAATTTCACTTCTGAATCATAGCATTTTATTAAAATACATTAACATCAAAACTTGCTGTTCTGACAGTTGTATTAAAATGCTGTATAATACTTGAGCTCTCTATATTTGGCTTCTGCTTCACTGTCCTTTCCCAAAGAGCCAGAAGCAAACTTGAGGTGAGAGGTAGGAAAGGAAAGTAGGTGCAGTAGTTTTTCAAACTAGCAAGCCACTTGAAGGAGTTCTCTGATTGAAAGGACACAGTGCTTGTTCACAGTTCAAAAGATCAACATAAGGTAAAAAAAAATTAAAGGAACTTTGCATAACAACAAAGCTCATCGGGAGTTATGGATGTCAAGTTCTCTAACACAATCCTTCTTGATGAAAGGGAGTCTTCCTTCCAACACTCCTTTACCCTGGTGTCCTGGGTCAGGTGTTCCCAAGGGCTGGTCTTGTCAGTGAAGACCAGTGCAAAGTGGGCATTCAATAACTCTGTCTTCTCTGCACCCTCTGTTCCCAAGTCCCCCCTCCACAAAGTCACAGGCCCACATTATCCTTAATTTTCCTTTTGTTTTTGATATATTTGAAAAAGCCTTTCTTGTTGTCCTTGACATCTTCAACCAGTTTAAGTCCCGATGGGCCTTGGCCTTCCTTGTCTCGTTCCTCCTTACTCTGACAACCTCTCTATATTAATTCCAAGTGGCCTGACCCTGCTTCCATCTCCTGTGTGCTTACACTTCAGCAAGTGTTGCTTACACTTCAGCAATGACAGGGGTTCTTTATTCATCCTTGCAGGTCTCTTTCTCCCTCTGTTCAATTACTTGCTCATCTGGATGCATCTTTCTTGAGCCTGGAGGAAGTGATCTGTGAATATCAACCAGCTCTCTTGGACCCCTCTCCCCTGCAGGACCTATCCCCATGGGTCACTTCAAGGAGACCCCTGAAGAGGTGAAAGTGACCTCTCCGAAGTCCATGGTTGTCATCTTACTCGTTGTCCTGCTCCCTCCTCACCCAGTACTGAACTCCACAATCTCAGTGTCACTGCAGCCAAGGCTGTGCCCAACATTCACATCTCCAAAGAGGCCTTCCCTGTTAGTGTAGTAACAGCACACAATTCCTTGTAGGATCCTCCACTGCCTATGCAGTTGTCACCACTGCTTTCCAGAAATCTCCTGGACTGTTTGTGCTTCACTGAGGACCACTTGCAGCTGATTGCCAAGCTATGTCATTAAAACAAGTAATTTGAATTAATTTTAGGGGAAATATTTAATAGTTGTAATACTTTTGAAACTCTCTACTGCTTATGAAAGACCCTATATTTCCTTTTCTGTAGGCTTGGGCTGCACTTGTCTGCATTCTCTGATGTGAATCTGCTCCATGGCTCTGGACTGTAGCACCCAGAGAAGCAACAACAGAGGCCTCAAATTCTCTTGTGAGCAAAAACTCCCTCTGTTATCAGATCTGAAAATCATAAGCATTTTCAAAATCTTGAGTATTAAAACACTTGTAAGTAATCACCTTTGAACACAGATGGTATTTCCCTTTTTTAATTCAGCTATCATTTTCCTCATAGCAAAACGAATATAATTTTAACTTATGCTATTTTATTTAGTTTTAAGAATACAAAATCCATTAAAAAGCACATTATAAAGTGTGTTTTGCCAGAAACATCTTCAATATTACAGAAAATAATCCTGTTACAGGATTCTATGATTTTTAGTGCTGTTTTCCCCCCTTGCCTTTAACTTTAAACATTTTCCCGTAAAAGACGGAAGATGAAGTAAGAAGCTCCACAAAATTTATGCACCAGGATAAAGAAGACCCCTTTCATATTTTCTGGTTTGACTTCTTTATGTATTTCTTTTTATGAAATTGATTTCAATTTGTCTCAAATTCTTTGAAGAGCATGGAAGTAGCACTGCCAAAAAAAAAAAAAAAAAAAAAGTATTCTGAACAGAAATTACAAGAATTAAAACATCCCCTGAACTGAGAGGGGAAGAAAGACTGTAAGAACAGTGGATAATAGGTGTCACTTCTGTGATCTTCTTTCTAATTATAGTTTGACTCACTGAATAGTTTTAATCTAGTTAAACAATCCTCTTTTATTCCCTGATTCAGATTCTGTGAAGACACTAATCTTTTCCTGCTTTGCAGGGCTTTTGAAAGAGACACATGAATGGATTATCACAGAGTACAAGGCCAAATTAGTAAAAGTCTATTAGGAGGTAGCAAGTGTTTTACTCTTAGGGAGTTGCATATAATTTGAAAGGGGACTGCATTTTAGGCATTTTCACTTTTACATCTGTTACTGAAAACTGCAGAGGACAGCATATCAGCATAGTATTAAAAATGTGATGGAGATCTTACCTCTTCATTCATTATGAAGAAATGTGTAATAGAAGAAACAACAGTGAAAGGAAATTTTCTAATTAAAATATTTCATGTATTCAGCATTTCTTGTTGTAGATGCACAAAGATAGAGATTTATTAAGCAAAAATTCATTGCAACTGCATAAGCCTTCTCTGCTTTAAGATCAACCCTGTAAGGGAGGGTACCATCTGCATAGTCTGACAATTAACTTTAATTCTTTATCTTTGCCAAACACAAATATTTAAATCACTGGTACTCTGAAAAAGGTGTGCTTCCTCTGATAATATAAGTCAGCTAAAAGCCTTTATTTAGCATAGAGTTCTCCAACTTTCTCACTGAGACAAAGCTTAATAAAAATCAGTCCTGGAGGACATACCTCCTTGGCTTTGCAGACATGTACACAGACTTCTTCTCCCAGTCCCCAGCACAGGCCCCCCTCTCTCTGGTCAAGCAAATGGAGAAATAATGTTATTCTATTTTTAGCTTCCTTTAATGAGATTTATTGGACAGACAGGAGTTCAAAATCCCACAGCATTGAAACTGCAGCTCTGCTGGTGCTGTGCTGGGCCCCCTCAAGGCCTGTAGATGTCACATTGAAAGCTGCTGAATTGCCCCAGGGAGGAGCTGGATGGTGTCAGAGTGGTAGCTTCACTGAGATACTCGAACGTTTCTATGACAGCTATGCATTTAGGTGACAGCTAAAAGACTTAGTGAACCCCTGTATTTTGTTAAGTTCACCACTTGTAGCTGTCTCCTGTACTCAAAAGCTTGTTCCACACCTCCCTTGGTGCTGAGGTTTTGTCATTACATAGTGCTAAATGCAATGAATCTCTGGAAAAATCTGTGTTAAGGGTCCTGCAGAGCCTGCTGGCTTTTGCCAGCTGAGAGCTCCCCATTGGGGAGTGACCACATACGCCCCAGGAGATCTGGAGACCTGGGGAAGCAGTGCCAGCAGCAAGCTCTCCTAATTAATTGTAACTATTCTGCAATCTGTTAAGGAGCTGTGTGATGGCAACTGAACAATGATAACTGGCACTCACTGATGCCAGATCATAAAAAGCAAAATTACGTGTTTGGTCAATCTAGTATTGGGGGAAGAAAGGGAAAAATACCATATGTTGTTTTTAATTTTTTAGAGTTGTTTTATGTTCCTCTTAGGAGTACTTTCCTCTGCAGAATTCCTTTGTAATAAATTATTTCCCTTTCAGCATGAATGCACACTGTGCAGTACCATATTGTTTTCTTTTTTGAAATATTGTTATTTAGCAAGTTTCAGAATTCAGAGAAAAAAAGTCGAGGAAATTGTATAGAACATGATACCTAGGAGACTTACAAAAGAAACTCAGTTTTTCTTTTAAAAAAAGTTTAAGAAAGAGAGCTGAATTAAAGCCTTGAGAAGAGATGTTCTAAATCTGCCTAGGAAAGGACCATGAAGAGAGGCTGTTTGCCTGATAAAAATTATCTCTAGAAGAGAATCAGAGCTGAGATTTTGGAGTGTGGGTGCACAAGAGGAACTGGAATGATTACATAGGCAAAGACACAGATATTGGGGTTCCTAGTGAGTAACCTCTGCATACTATTAAAAGGAAAAATTGGCCATTGTAAGCAAATATGGTGGCCAGTGAATAGTGATATTAATATCTTGCTCACATTTCGTTTTATTAGATCAGGGAAGCGTGGTGGGGACACCACACCAGAAAGCTGTACAGATGGTGATTATTATCTATCCTTTTAATCTGGATTTAAGAAACAGTTTCTGCTTATTGCTCAAGTTAATGCACATGGAAGAGAGAAGACAACACCAAAATCTTGCAGATATTAAGGTGGGGAGAAAACTGCTGAGCAGCCACCTTTTTTGCAAACAGCGCACTTTGGAAAAGCAATAAAATGACCAACATGGGCATATGTCACTACTGTAGAGGTTTCCTTCTTAACAAGGGCAAGTTTATCCCTAAATAGCAGTAAGAGGAATATTGCTGCTGAATCAGAGCCTCAAAAAGAAAGAAAACACACATGAAAGAAAATAATAAGTGGTTGGAATATCAAAATTTTATTTTTCAGGAAGAAACTCCTGACCTGCAGGGCCCCCCTCTAGTTCTCCAGATTTCAGGCACCAGCAGGGATCCTTTCGTTTCTTTGCTGAGGTCCTGTAGTGAGCGGGGCACTCACTGAGAGTGCTGCATGGCTTCCAAGGCAAAGGGGGTCAGGCCCTCCTGAGTAACTCCTTGGAGCTGTGGAGATTTCCAACAATCTCCATTTAGCTGCCAGGGCAAGAGGGGATACTGCCTGTGCAACCATCGTCTCTGCACCCTCCATTCTACCAGGCCACTGGTTGGAAAATCTCTGTCAAAACTCTCTTGAGGTTCTATTTAGAGTTTTCTGTTCACAAGACAGAACTTGCTTTGAATGGAAAATTTGTATTTTTTTTCTCTTCCCTCTAAAGACTAAATGGCAAAAGCCAAAACATTTTGGCCAGATGTGTGGAAAAAATTCATTTGGCACTGTTGCCAAAGGGTTTGTGGGAGTTACTCCTTGGCTGTCTCATACCTCTGCTGTCCTCACCAAGCCTTCGGATGACGGTGTCTCCTGAAATGCACTGTGGCAACAGTTCTGCTCTGGCACCTCTGCAAAGAAGAGAGAGTGCATGAGGGAAGAGTCTGGCTCCAGGAGCAAACAGTGGAGAGCTCCTCTGCAGCAACACATTTGGGCCATATGAGCAAATGTCAAAGTTTCAGGTCTCCAGATTTTTATTTAAATGGATAAAAAGAGGGCTTAGGAGATGAAAAAACGCATTTCCAAGCAGCTCTGGTTAAAACTGGTTTTTTACATTTTTTTGGCAGGAGGACAGTGAAAGAATCACCTTATCTCCATCAGCTCATAGCAATGCTCTTGGTGAGATATCCTAAAGCTCATTCTCTCCCATCTCTGTTTGTCTTTGCTATAGATTTCCAAATGCTGTAGCAAGCTAGCAGATTTGATTTTTCACATGCTGAGTTGAAGACTATTAATTTCCTATTCCCTAGCAACTGCCTATATAAACAACTACCAGGTGAGCAGTAAAACTGGGCTTGAGAACTAAAAGCAAATTGATAATGTAAATAAATAGGCTTTGGACCTGAAGTGCTTCAAGAGAAGCAAAAGAGTTAAATCCAAATGGAAATAATTGGTTTTTCCTTTCATGAAATGCACATATGTAGCGGAGGAAAGCAGTAAGTCCAGCCATCATCTCCTAGCAGCATTCAACAATTTTCACAATTTTATCTGCAAAACTAATCAAGTTTAGTTCTTTCACAAATGCAGAAATACTGCATATTTTGACTCGTGTCATTTTGCTTATAGTTTTTCCATACGTGTTTGTGTTCCCAGTCTCCACATTCTCTTCTCAGCTCACCCATCTTGGCTGTGGTGCTGCCTCATCACCAATGCCAACCTCGCAAGCACATCCATACAACCTGGCTCAGAGCTCTTTGAGGAAATTGACTTTTCTCCTCTTTATGTCATACCTGAAGGGCTTCCCAACCTGTGGATGTATGGAGATCACAACCATGAGTTTTAAGGATTCTGTAATTCATAATGATATTGAGACTTTATCCTCTAAATTTCCCTACTTTTTTAAACATAAAATCACAGAATCATTAAGGCTGGAAAAAACATCCAAGATCATCAAGTCCAACCTTTAACCAAATACCACAGTGTCAACTAAACCATATCTCAAAGTGCCATGTCTACTTGGTTTTTTTGAACACTTCCGGGGATAGTGACTTCACCATTTCCCTGGGCAGGCTTTTCAAATTTACCACTTATTATCACAAAAATCAGCATTAGCAAATAGGCCTATGCTTAATAAAGGAATATGTATCTCCCAAGTTTTAAAAATTTCTCTCAGCAATTACTAGTATGTCAGCAATCAATAAGATAGCATCTATCAATAGTATAGCAACAATCAACTGGAGTGACCATCAGTATTTTAGCAGTAGCCAAGTAGGTATTTACTGTTACAGGTTACTAAAAAGACTTAATTAATAAAGCAACTTATCAATATAACAGCAGAGGTACTTATTTTAGATTATTTATATGAACATATAATGTCAGTATTAAGCAAATTAGAAGGGGATAAGCTGTCCAAAAGTAAGAGGACAAATCATATGAACCCCAGAAGGGGGTCCAAAGGGAACTGGCAATGTAACAGTCTTACTTCAGAGATGGAAACTGGGGTCAGTGAGGCACCCCAGTGACAGTCCAAGACTTCATAGAAAGTTCATGGAGAGAATTCAACCTGTTTAGGGAATGAAAACTATGTGCAGCACAGGAAGTTGTCAGAGAGAAAACAGCTCAATTTTGGATAAAAAGTGTAAGAAATTTTTGTACCACAGAGGCATAAGAGTACTTAGGGCACCACCACTCTGAGAAGCCAATAGATGTTAGTTGGTGATTTTCATTTGGGGAAGATGATAGATGATGTTTTCAGTTCTTTTTGACCATTTTTTTTCAAACTGTTATCATGTTCTTGGTGATAGAACAGCCAATGGCACCTACTAATTCATACTTTCTCGGGATGTTTTCCCATTTTTCCAGATTATTTTTCACCTTTTCAGATAAAAAATTGCGGTTACAGTTCCTTGTTTTGTGCAGTTATTGATGATATCTCTGGAGGTTTCCAGTTTCTAGATACTCAAGTGTACTTCAAAGATGCCAGATGAGCACTTCTTGAGAATGCTTCTTGTTCATAGGTTCAAAGTCCCCAGACTAGCAGGCATTTCCTCTGAGAGTATTTTTCCAGTAGATATTTTTTTCTGTTAAGTAATTTTCCCCTTCTAAACAGGCTACCTTTATGGCTGCTCCCATCACCTCACCAATCAGTGTCAGTGTTTGGTGACCACCATGTTAAGGCTGCAAGTTGCTAGCTAGGCTTGTTTACCTTGAAAGGAAAAATAATTATTCGGGATATTGGCTTGTCTACAAGTGTGAATGGATGTTATTTCAATTTTGGTTTGACGTAAGCAAAAAAAAAAAAATTAAGCAGGAACTAGCTTGGAGTAGAGAAAAATACTGTGAAGATTTCCGAGAAAGTCTAAATGCTAAATGCTGTCTCTGCACAAGTTACAAAAACAGGTGAGATGAGATTTGTTCTTTGGTTGGGGCTTTTTCCATCAGAATATAACTTATGGAATGTTTTTTGCTTTATATTCTATCCAAAGAACTCTATAGAAGGAATATTACAGGAAATGTTTTTTGCCTACATTTTCCAATTATCCCTTTTCAAAAAGAAGTTTTTTTCTTTCGTCTGACTTTATGTGGGTAAAAAGAAAAAAGAACATAAAAGTAGAAGCTCCAGGCTAAACTCTTTTACATTATATGAAAACCTAGAGCAAGACTTTCAGCTCAGGCCTGTTTCAGTTCTCTAAAGGGAAAGAGGTAGGACTGTGTTGCTCTTCACTTTATCATTGCAGAAGTTCTGGACACAAACAGATATGATGCAAATTTTGGAGGTATATTTATCTCATTTCTACCCAAAAGTGACCTAAAGGTGGGATCTGGAAATTTAAGTTTAAAAAAATAATTGTCTTTAAAAGTGCCACATTTCATTTCCATTAAGCAGATTGTTAGATGACAAAGGAGCAATATTTGATGGTAAATCAACAACATGAAGGTAGGAGGGCTAAGGCTGTGCAATGGTCAGCTAAATCTCTCTCGTGTTGTATCAAACATCTGAGAAAAAAATACTGCAGCACAAAGGAATATTAAATGTGCTCCTGTTTCTCATTTAGAAAATATTCTCAGTCCTTCACTTCTGAGTGTTGTCAGTTTGATAATGCTGCTGAATAATTAAATTTACAGCTTTGGAAAAAAAAATCATATTTATTTAGTAGGATTCCTTTTCAGAAAAAAAACAAACCAACACTTATAAGAAGCAGCAGGATGTGATGCCAGTCAAAGTCATAGTAACTTGCATCAGACTGTTATCAAAAACATGCATGCAACATGCAGGCAGTTTATCTTCCTGCAGTTCCATTAGCACAGGAGAGGTTTATTCCTCATGCATGTTTGAACTCTTCAGCAATTATCTTAAATGTGAATTACAGAACTGAGTTATCCTCTTTTTTGCTGTGACTGGGACTCAGATCAAGGGTTCCCTGAGTAAATTCCTCCATACCTTTATGGGTATGTGTTTCAGATCTTGATTTGGACTGACAAAACTTGCTGATTTTCACTAAGTGTCCGACAGCGTCTTTAGGTAGGTATCTATGTAAATAAAGCAGTATGATGGATATTAAGTAATAGGAACAGCACTTGAGTTTTAGATAAATGATAGGCAGTGATTGAAAGCAGAGTACAGCCTGGCTGTCTGAAGGAATTGGCTGAGTGTACCAAATGTCATATTTCTCTTACACATCAAGAATTGTACCCCTTTGGGGGTACAGAAATGTCAATTTCCAGTCTGCAAAAATGTAAGGTGCATGAGCCACATCCCATTTCAGTGCTGGAAATCAAACTAATGAAAATGAATCTGATTTTCAGGCATGTGAGGTTCAGAAACAATTTCATTAAATAGGTCTGAAAGTATCTATGGCGTAAAGAGGTTATATAAACCATCAAGATTTTATCAGAACATTTGCCTTTTTCCATGATGGTATATCAAGCTGGGAACATGGGCCACCAAGGAAATAAAATTCTAAATATATTTACAGAGTGGTGATGATGAAAAAGACAGTGCTGTGCTGATAAAATCTCGGAGGTAAGCAGGAAAAGATGCTTTCTAGTCACAGTTTAGAGGAATTCACACAACTGAGACCCAAGCCAAGCTTAAATGAAATATTTATCACAGCACATAGATAAGTTTTAAAGTGCATTATGTGCAAAGCATTTCCAAAAAGTCAAGGCTGAGTACAAGGCAATTGAACTGAGCATGGATCTCTAGGCCATGCTGGTATTTGTAAGATCCTTCTGTAGCTCTGAAATACAAACTTGTATAGGGAAATGAGATTTGGAATAGCCCCATTCTTTTCTCTTTCATTTAATACTGTGTAGTTTTCATTAAGTTAATGTGAAGCAAGAGTGGCAGAAGCCAATGGCCAGTTTAACTGTAAAAGGGTGAGCACTGGGACCTTCTGTCCCTCTGATCACCACCATCCCATTTGGTGCCTGACGGGTTGTGTGGTGGTGGCTGAAGGGCTGCTCCTGCTTAGAGCACTCCTGAGACAGAGCTCACCCCAGTGGAGCCTCCCCTGGGTGGGGGGCTATGTGGAAGTGCCTGCTGGCTCCATACCAGGAAGAATGCCAGAAGGCTTACAGGGGTGGCTTTGCTCCTCTAGGTAACATGCAGGTGAGGGGACTGTGCTCTTTTTCATGCCTGCATTCAGTGTCACAGTGCATCCACACTGTAACATCAGTAAGTCTATCAGGCTGTTTCACAGCATCCCCATTATCTTTGCACTTGATACCAGAGGGCAGGACTGCCAAAGGAAGAATAAATATTTAGGAATCCATAGATGAAGCAGATACAGGGTGCAGCAGGACAGAGAATGAAACAGAATGTGAAAAAAATGGGGAAAGTTACAGTTTATTATTGATGTATTCTTTGTCAGTAAAAGAAACCCTACTTTGAGGGTTTTGCTGCACATGACCTTAAAAAAATACAGAATATAACAATATTTGTGGGCAGTGGCTTGCTCTAACTTTTTTATAGGAAGAAGAGATAAGACAGAAAAATTTGAGATTTTTTCCCCAAGGCTGCTCTGCTAAGAAGAAAAAAGCTGTAGATTCTATGGAGGGGGAAAAAAACACTGAAAATAAAATCCAGCATTAACCCATGACCTGAAAGTTGTGCTTTCATATTGTACTGCAGTAGATGGTTTTTAATCATCAGAGAAACAATATATATGAGCCCCCATACAGCAAAGTCAGCTTGTGGGGCTTCTGCTTTCTAAGACAGATTTGGGGAAAAAAAAACAAACAAAAGAAACAAGAAAAGAACAAACAAACAAACAAACAAACCCCACAAAAACCAAAACAAAAGCAACCAAAACAAAACAAAACAAAACAAAACAAAACAAAACAAAAAAAACAACAAAAATACCCCACCCCAAAAACTGAAACAACTGACAATTTGGGAAGAACAGAAATTTAATGAACAGTTTTAAAGGAGCTTAAGAAGGTGCTGTTATGGGTGATAAGCACAAGACCAGAATATGCTGATAACATTTAAGATAAGTTCACCCTTATTCTTCCTGATTAGACACAGAAATTCAAAGCAGATCTTTGTCATCCCAGCAGCTGCTGTGCTATGAAGCCTTCCTTCTGCCAAAAAGGTCCGATTTTGGAGGAAGTGGAAACACTTGTGCCTCTGGCTGGCAGCTAATCAGGGAACTAATCAGCAGTTCATGACCCAGGGAGGCCCAACCATCAGTCCCTGCTCTGGCCAGCAGAAAATTTTTATACAAATTGGAAGCAGGTTGACCTGTTGATACTGAAATAAACTTCTTTGGATTTTCCTACATGCACTCTGTTCTGGAGGAGACAATAGAAGGGATTTGAAATGTGTTTCTCAGGTCCAAATAGAAGTCTTAACAGACGGTAAGTGTATTTTTTTTTTCTATTCTTTGTACACCCTCTATCATTTTGACTAAACATACTCAACTCATATTTGGAAATTGGACTAGTTCTAATTAACACAAATTTTCATGGAACAGGGTATTTCATAAATATTGTGAAGAGATTTCATGTAAAGAGGAGAGAAGGCTTGATAAAATAATTAAAAGCAGACCAGAAATCTAGAGTATTTGAGCTGTATCTTCATCCAGATTTGTTCTCTCACCTTATTGCAGGGGATTCTTCTTTCTGTGGCTCACAGAGGAATGACCAACTACCTGAACTACATCTGGGGTTTAGATAACATGCTCAGGGTCTCCCCAGGTACCCCAAAATTGTGCTGTTCTGCTCCATTCCCAGGTCTCTTCCCACCTTGGAAGTCAGGCATTTCCTAGCTGAGTTCATATGATTTGTGTTGTTTTCACAGAGTATTGTTTTCTGAAGCTGGAAGAAATAATGGTAAATCCTTGTACAACTGCTGCACAATGAAAATGTTTTATTTTGAGAGGTATCACCTTTAATGTGTTTCTCCTCTAACAAGCCTACAGAGAAGCAGTTAGTAGTGGCATTTTCTGTTCTTTCTTTACTAAATTTCTCCTATATTTCCTGTCTCCAAGAACTAATGAAATAACATATAAGAATGTCTAATAAAGTGCTAATGAATTAGATTTTCTGATGTTTTCCATGTCTTGTGTGATTAATATGAACCACAGGTCTCTCTTAAGTAATTTACCAGACATTGGGTACAGCAAGAATCCCCAGGCCACTGGGATTGCACTGCCCACCGTGAGAGTCCACTGAGAAGCACAGCATGGTCCCCTTAAACCACCTTGGTCATTGCAAAATTACATTGTGCTTGCCATATGCCCCTGTGAAAGAAGGGTTGGATGGAAACCTTTGTATTGTAATTCTCATTGGATTTTGGTGGTTTATGTAAAGAAAAATAAGGTTCTTATATATGCCAACCCCTTTGGCAAAACAACATATGACTTGGTTATCTTTTTCAGTTGGCAGCTCAAGGTCTGATTATAGTGGGAAGAAATGGTGATCTGTAATGGAACTGGAAATTTAGGGTCTGGGGTAGGTAGCACTGTGCCTGTTTCTCCCTGAATTTTGTTTCAGTTTGGCAGGTGTAAAACTACCAGGTTTTGTAGGAAAACTGGTGCCTGTTTGGCTGCCTTGCAGAGGAGTGTTCAGGGTAAGGAGGCAAGGCTGAAGTGTACCTTTCATCCCCCTGTAAGTGTAATTTAGTGAGAGAGCCAAATTCCTTTTCTAGCTTCCAGTGTACCCAAAACAAGGCTGAAATGGTGTTGGGAAACTTGGCTAAAATTAAGTACCTGCAATGTTAATAACTTCCACAATTGTTTTAAGAAAATTGAAAGGGTTTGGTTTTTTTTGTTGTTTTTTTTTTTTTTTTTTTTTTTTTTTGTTTTTGTTTTTTTTGTTTTTGTTTTTGTTTTTTTTTTGTAATACTGCAGGCTCACATAAAACTTAAGAAGGAAAGTGCACCTGTTCTCCTGTTGCCATAGTCCTATGGCTGTGGATCTGTTCTGGATCCTGAGCTGGTTAATCTGATTTTTGCCATGAGCTTGTAAGCCTGTAACTGCCCTGCTGCTGTCATCTGTCCTCCATTTTGCCACTTGATTACAACTTAAAACAATGCCTTAAAATTTCCTTGAAAAGAAACCTTAAAATAGAGTAACCATTAAATAATAATGTTAAAATACGTTTTACCCTTAAAATAAGTCTTCCCTATTATCATATATTTATTTTAATAACCTTTCAAAGAAATAATGATGCTTTTCCTTTTGCCATTAAGGAAACCTGAAGTTTTTCTTTCTTTCCATAACTAAAATTGTTTTGAAACCTCTCTTGCTTCTCTTCCAACTTTCTCTTACACAAGGTGTGTCTTTCCATTTTAACTGCCATTTCAATCTGATAAGTGACTGGGAAATTGCTATTATCTGTAACATGCTCCCTGTAAGAGTTGAGCTGAAATTTATTTTAGTGACAAAAACAAGCTCCTCCTGCTAGAGCTGCTAAATTAACATGCTTGAGGCAAGAAAGAGCAAGCTGCTTATTTATGTGCTGGGCAGGTTCAGTTCCAAAGTATTGGAATTTCCAGTGTCATTTTTCTAATATTTTTCTATTTAGATACTGACATTTTAAAAAATCTTGGAAGTTTATATTTCATAGCTTTACATTAACTTAGGTCAGGCCTTCAGTTTTCCAATATGATGCAGAAAAAGAGCCCTAAAGCCTCATGTGGCAGTACTGAAGGCAGGTGTGCTGCGGGTGCTGGAGCTGTAGAGCTCCTGTGTACACCAGGTGTCTTTCACTAACTACCCTCTGGAAAGGAACCCTCTGCTGCCTGGTCAGGTAATGACAAACCTCATTGAAATGAAAGTGTAAAGGGATTGGGCATTGTCTTCCTCTTGTACAACTGGCCCTCTAAGTGGGTTTTAGAAGTTTTCCTGATATTGTTATCTTGACCTTTTATGGCTCTTTTTTTTTTTAATGCAAGGCACATGTCGCATTATCATGCAGTGAATACCATAAATTATTCCATTTTATTTTGCTAAATATAATGTAGAGTGTGTTTAGCTGTATGTTTTAGTTTTGAAATCCTTTTAATGACTAATAGGCAATACTATATGTTTTCATTTCATAGAACCATTCACTCCCTATTCAAGTCATTAAGATTTCTGGTTAGTGTGTCTGTTGATACTACTATTTTCTTGCTTTCGTGTCTCTTTGTAGCAAGGGTGCAGTTTTTAGACTTAATTTCCCTTCTCAGATTTTGCCACAAAGGATAATGTTCCACACTGTTTTAAGTGATGTGACTAAAGACTGAATCATAGGAAAAGGCACTCACAAAGACCTCAAAAGATCACTCACCCCTACTTTGAGGAAGGATCTGTTGCATTTCTGACATGATTCGCAAATATTTGCCAAAATATCTGTTTTGAGAATATCTAATAGTGGAGCTCCCAGGGCTCATCTAGTAATAAAACCAGTGTTTCTCTATATTTCAGAGTTTCTTATTAGGGTTTTATTTTTATATCCAGTATGAATTCCCTTTTTACAATCAAGCCCACTTACTCTCTTGCCTTGTCTGCTCTATCTCACAGAGAAAATAGTTTTTCCTCTTTCTGTGAAACATCTTTTTTTAAATGTGCTTGAATACCCTCTTGTTCCCTCAGACTCTCTTTCTTTACACTGAACAAATTAAGACTTTCTCAGAAATCACATTTTCTGGTTCTCTGATCATTCTTACCACTTCCCCCTGCAATCTCTGTCCTTGCTTACCAGCTTTCCTGAAGCAGAGTGCTCTGAGCTATATTTGTTATAGAGCTGAGCTAGCATGGTATAGTTTTAAATTGTTTTAGAGAGACAGCAGTACAAGAAGGAAACCTAGTTATATCTTCTTAAAAAAAAAAAAAAAAAAAAAAAAAAAAAAAAAAAAAAGAAGGAATAGGAGGATTTATCTGTGGTACAAGCCAAACTAAAAAGGAATCAAACATGGTTATGTTTTCCAGTGAATTCAATATTTACTGACCAATCCCCCCAAAAATCCCATCTATAATTCAAATGCAGCAAATAAAATATTATATCTACTTCTAGATTATAAGACAAGCAGTATATATAAACTTGGCTGAAAAAAAATCTGCACTAAGGATTTTTAATGATATGAGGGAACTAAAATAAGCAATTTCAGGAATTTCTAAGAGTTGCATAAAGACTGTGCTGCATTGGAGGGGCAGGGGGCTCTTCAGTGAGAGAGAGAAATTGCATTTCTATTGTTAAGTATGAATAAAATGGATCTATTTATTGCAAGACAGTTGCTATAACAGTTAAGCTGCCAAAATGACCAAAATTTTCAAGAAAGACCTAAGTCATTCTAAGTGTCAGCACAATTAGCAGGAGAAAAGTTCAAAGAATGTGTTAATTCATAAGCACATATTAGATACATACATACATACATATATTTCTTGGTGAGAAGCTGTCTGCCAGCGGTCAGTGGGAAGCCAGATCGTGGTGCCAGACTCCCTGATGCTCTTTCTGGCCTCTCCTTGGAGACCCTCATGGAGTATCTCTTGCCTGTTTTTTTTCTTTTATAAAATAAAAACGTATTTTGAATCTGTGTTATGCCTTGGATTGTGTGGATGACAAACCCTTTCTCATCAGGGTATTTCTTGTTATAAAACTATTTCTTAGAGGATCTACCAGACACACCATTGGTGTTGTGTACCTTTCCAACACAAAGATTACATATGCTTTTGTTCTGAACCTACAGTAAAAATGTACCTTAAGTGATTCATTCCACATCCTGCCACCCAAACACTAAAATGTCCCATGGAGGACAGTAAAGCCCTCAAACTTGCAGTTCAATCCCTGTAGAGATTCCTCTTTTTCATTACCATTCAGGTTGCTGAGGCTCAGGAGCCTCAGTATTTGTTCCCTCTCCTCATTGACTTATCCTTCCCTTTGAATTAACCTACTGGACTCCTACAAGTTATCCTAAAAGCCTCTTTGGTATCTCAAGAGAGGCAATAGCTGCCGTCCCACTGAGCTAAGTGCTGATGTAAACCAGGTGTCAACCATGAAGAGCAAAAATGCTGCTAAAATGAAAAATTCTGAAGTCTAAAACTGATATAAAATGAATGAGAAAAGGCAGGACTGGACAAGGCTGTCTTTACTACTCCTTTTGTGTTTTACTCCTCCACATGTTGTTTATGCAACATCTGACATTCCTTGCTGCCAGCAACAGACTAATTTGTCATGCATAACTCACTGTCCAGCATCAGACCTGTAACTTGTGTGACATTATGGAAAAATTAGGTGAAGCAAAAGAGTGTTAACTGCAGTGTCTTATCAAAACATATCTTTGGAATCTAATGCAGCAGAGTAGTTGTGTTTCAAGAAGCCGCAGAAGATGAGAGAAATTGGTTTTTTTGGTGTTAATCAATTATATGAAGCACTGATTTTGCCATTCTGAATCTCAGTGTAAAATAGAGTCAGATTTGAATATTTATTTCAAAAGTCTATTGCCAGGAAAATGGGATCAAATCCAATCCAGGATTTTGCTGAGGATATGGATGGCAGAATTTCTGCTGGCTTAGTTCAAGAGTCAGGCTTCTCGTTAGGATGCAGGTACCTGGTTTGCAGCCCTGGAAGTAGAGTTGCCTTCCTTTGTCCCACTCAGAAGTACATTGAATCCTATGTGAGGTGAAGAAATAGTTATTTTGGAGACATTTGGACTGCATTTGTTTATGCTTCAGTAGGCAGCTGGATTAGTTTTGGTGTTTTGCCAATGATAGCTGGTCTTTCACTATTAGCATTTCAGACCAATATATTGGATTTTCATAATTCTGGCCCTCATCTCTTTATGTGTAAAATAAGTTTTCAGATAATGTGTTTCCTCACATAAACCTGCAGGATAAAATGAATGAAGGTGAAGGAAAATGCAAGCTGGAGCAGGGGACAGGCTGTGAGAGGTTAGCAACAAGGGGCTCCTTGGAGAGAAGAAAGGGAAAACAGAGGAGGGAAGGAGTGGGGTAAAAGCATGTAAATCTTTGCACATTGCTTCATACAAAAATCTCTCTCTAATAAAGTTCTTTGGCTTGTTCCAAAGGCTGTTCATCCAGATAAAAGATGCTCTTCTAAATTTCATGTCTTTCACATACATGCACCAGAAATGCCATTGGTATTATCAACAAGATTTAACAGCCCTAATGGGTAATACTGTGATTTACCTTCTTCTTTGAGGGAAGATGGAGAATAATCACAAAATATGAGTCCATTTATATTTTCTAGGTCATGGTAACTTTTTTTTTTTTTTTTTTTTTTTTTTTTTTTTTTTTTTTTTTTTTTGAGGCTAGATGAGCATTTCCCCCTCTTTTCTCCTGTAACAGAGAGGTTTCTGCTTTCTCCAGAAAGGCCCCATGCGGACACTGGAAAGATGCTCTTCATCAAGCTGGTAGCATTCTGTAATAACCCTCATCTTAAACATAAGGAAATTCAGAGGATTTTGTTTATTAACAAGGTGTTGGCAGATTATGGGTGGAGGTAGGAAGTAACTTCTCTAGGGGCTGAAAGCTTTGCTTAAGGGGGAGCAACACAGGCACGCCATAGGAAAACCTTCAGCTTGTGCCCTACTTTTGTTGACTCTTGTATGTGGGAAATTCTGGTTTTAACTATGAGGAGAATGTTGCCTGAAACATGACAAGGGTTCTTGGCTGTAGCAGAGAAGACAAATTACTTTTAGAATATGGGTCAATCAATGCATGGAAGAGCTTTTTTTTGTGGGGTTTTGAGCTGTGGGGCTGTCAATCCTTCTGTCTCTGTTTTCAACAATGAGCACATTTATTCACTGAATGCCCCCACTCCGCTGCTGAACTAGAGAGGAAAAGCTTTTGAAGAGTGCCCCTCTACTCTCTGCAGAAAAGCTGGGGTGTCCCTCTGAGAGCTCAGTCCCTGAGATAGCATTTGGGATCAGGTCATTCCCTCCTTAAAAAGGTGTATACCCCAACACCCTCACAACTAAGGATCCCTGATAAAAATATTTATAAATTTCATACTGCAACTGTTCTCTGTGGGTAAATGGAACTCATTATTTTACCCATAGATTCTCAAAGTATTCCTAATTCATAAGGCAAAGACTTAGTTGATATTTCTTAAGGTTTTTATGCCTACACTGCATTGCTATTTCAGGTGTGCTGGCATGATCCACTTAAATTTCTCTTATCCCCTTATGACTAATCTGTGATGAAGACACTGTTGTATTTACAAAGAGAGAAGCAGCTCCATAGTGAAGAAAGCCATGCCAAATGAGGCAGGAGGGAAAACAATACCTCAACACTTGTCTGTCATTCACCTGCCCTCCTACAATGCAGGTGATTCAATGAATATCTATTTGTATCATTCCTTGTTAAAACTTTCCATCTTAAGGTGCTAAGTTCTTTCCCCTACTGAGATGGCTGTTTTATGGAAAGTTTGATGTCAAGGTCTAATTCTGTTTCTGCGTCAGTCAGGCTCAACCTTGTATCAAAAAGCCACTTAAAACTGTCAGATAACTTCAGATTCAACCACTGACTGAAGATCTTCCTTGGACCCTAGTGATGTTTTTCCCCCCAGAATACCACTATATGCTCTAAAAATTTTGCTGAACAAATAGAGAAATAAAAAACCACATAAATAAAAGATACATCAAGTCTAGGCTCTATAATGAAGAACATCATAAAAGTCAAGGTAAGTGGTAAGAAAAACAGATGGTTAAAAGCAAGGAAGCAGTGGAGCTGCTGATATGGAAATATAAGCAGGATTAGTATTAGGCTTAATCATTATCAATGCAATACTTAGTCTTCATTTTCCATCCCTGTCCAGACTTGTATTTAGCGAAATGCTCTTGAGTAATAAGTGCTGTTATCCTTGTTTCATAGGGAGATTAAGCTTTTAAGCCTTTTTTTTACAAAAGCAGCTGCAATGGCTGAGGTTAGAAACCTTAAGCTGCCACATCAACCTCTTCACCATGAAATTGCTCCCATTTTGCAGACCTTCTTGGATGTCTGCAATTCTTCCTATCAGCAGCTTTTTTCATAGGAGGTGGACAACTGTTGAAGACACCGGAATGGTAACACAGACTTGGAACACGTACTGTGAGCCTGTGAAAGCCTTGACCTCTGCTCTTCAGCTGATTCCAAGCCTTACTTGCAAGCCCAGATACATCTGCCAGCCAGCCTTGCATTGCTGCACCTCATAACGAGAGGATTGAATCAAACAGGTAAGGTACACAGTCATTGCTTACAGCAAATAGGTGAACTGAGTCCTGCCCTATATATCAGCCACAAGTGGCACTCTATGAAAGAGGCACTATCAAGGCCTCAAAATATATATCCCTTGGCAGCTCTCCTCGACCAGTCAAGGCTGCTTAATGGCTTCTCTCAGTGCTTACACTAACACTTTGTGGGTGGCAGGAGCAATGTGCCAGCTCAGCAGCTCCTTCTTGTCCCAACTTTTAGGACAGCTCTAACCATTATGAAGCTGTAGCTGGATATCCCAAACCTGTCTCATACTTCCATTTTCACAGCCCACAAGCCATGTTGTGAAAATCTTTAAATGCCAAGCAACATTAAAAACTCTTTACCTTCTAATAGGGGATGAAAATACAGAGTGGGATCCTCTTTATGTATATATATAGTGGCTTTTTTGAATACTGCTTAGCAGTCAGGAATGAAATTACTACCTTGACTTCCACATCAAGGCCATAGTGTAGCTCACCCCTCACAGTCAGATGCTTGTGTAGCAGTAGTTACATCAGCAGTTACTGACCATGCTGCACAGTTGTGTGCTCCCCTGGGCTACTTACGAAAATATATTTTGTGGCCTTAAAACACATTTTAGGTCTTTTTAGTGCTGCTTATGAATGTCAGTCCTTGTATTCAAAGTACAACATTTGAAGTTGGATTTTACAGGGAATCAGGTTTTCTTTTGGTACCTGGAAACTATTTTGGGGAAATAATTCCTGCCACTCCAAAGGGACTCTGAAATTTTTCAAATTGGAAGCAGTGTAGTGGTAGAACCTTGGGCTATATGTTGCTATGGGAATTGCTAGTGATTTGATGAATTTTCCTTAGGAACATTCATACTAGAAAAATCATAAAAAGATATTTATATTCATACAATAAGGATGTTTATGTTATGCTTTACAACCTTAGATTTTAAAAAATGTTATTTGAAATTAAATCACTTTTCTTACTTTTTGTCAAAACAAAAAACAACATCTTTACTGTTGCACCCTACAATCTGTCTTTCTGCTGCATCTGATCTTTTGGACTTGCACTTAGGATATGCCTCATATCCTATCATCTGTGCCTTCCCTGTCTTTTGAAATTGAAAGCCAGTAGCCACCATTAATTGATTTCTTCAAGTGCTCCCTGCTAAAATTTTCAAATACCAGCTTGTATGATGATCTACCTCTTGGTCCTATTATTTGGAGGAGCTCTCTCACCTGCACTGAAACAAAGCTGAGTCAGGCTCCTGAGGCAACCCATCTTTATAGGAAGGCCTACAAAACCTCTGTGAATTGTAAATTATGATCATGGCTCTTCTGCCAGGAGTATTTACTCATAAAATTTTGTTTTTCCCTGTTTCTGGCTGTTTTCCATCTCTTTCACTTCCAGCTATGTGTAGGATCCTTAACACAGTGGGATTTCAGTTCATGACTAGAGGAGATATGTGGCTGTGTGCTGTGCTGCTACAAACAGCAAATTACACTTGTTATCTAGACATCTTGGCAAGGAAAACTGAAAGTTTCTCAGGCTAGGATCTGTCTTGCATGCAGCACTTAAAATTACTTACTTTCAAAAGATGATCAGAAATCTCTAATAAAAAATCTGTCTATTAATAATATTGATGCAGCAGTTTAAATCATTGATAACTTTCATTTACTTGAAACAGTTTGGTTTCTGCTCCAGCTACTTGTTTCATCACTTTTGGGTCTTTTCATTCTGCCTCCTGCATCCCATTCATGCTTTCTGAGCACCTCCTATATAAAGTTACAGTGGGAGGGAGAGCCCACAATAGCTGTTACTTGGTTTCACAGCATCCTGCAGTTGTCCTTCTGCATTAGAACTTTACTTTGATGAATGCACTGGCTTTTTTTTTTTTTATTATTCCTTTGGGGGTGGGGAGAGGAGGAGGAATGTTTTAAAATGTTGTATTTTTTTTTCTTTCTTGCATTGGAAAAATTTTCTTGAATCCAAACTGAAGCAATGCTGTGTTTGTGGGAGAGTGTGTACTAACAAAAGAGGAAGGAAACAAGGGGTATAAATCCATCCAGTTCTTTGCTCCTGACCTTGAGAGGAGTGGGGAAGTTCTACTGGAGTGTCTCTCTTTCCTAAGTGCTCACTAGCCCTCAGCAGCCTCACAGATCATCAATGATAATAACTCACTCTAGCAGCTTCTCTCCTTGGCAAATGCAGATCACTGCTCTTGGGACGGCTGGCAGCATCTTCAGCTGCCAATAGCAGTGGTTCTACAAGCAGCTTGTTAGATTGGGCACACCTGCAGCATCAGCAAAATCACAATTGGTCCCACTGCTGTCCCACAGGTATCCTGAACTCACATTTCTGTGTTTTTCTGCTGGGGTGTGGCAAACTATCCTATTTCAAGCACAGTGTTTTTATAATTGGACTTAATTTTTCTTTATATAACATCACATCCAAAGATCAGCCCAGTCCTTCAAGGTGCTGGTAAGCACACCCACACTGCCATGTACATTCCCTGAGGAAGAACAAAAGTTCAACTGTTTTCTGAGCAAGGCCCAAGCTCAACACTGGCTGATGTACCAAATCCTGTGGTGCTAAGACTTCAAGCAAGTAAGGCCTATTTTTGTCTTTGTCTTTCAAATTTGTTCAAGAGCAATGATTTATGGCAGTTCAGCTGAAATGTGAACTCAATTGGCAGTGAAATTGAGGTGCAGATAGGTTGACTGAAGAAAATCAGATCACCTTCCTGTCAATGTAGCTAGATTGTAGCTAGGCATAGGTTGTGGGCAATGGTCCTAGGTCTTTTTGGCCCAGGAAATGGTTTTTTTTTGGCATTTTTTAGGAGTTTAATGTCCGAACAATTAAAAATGGGCTCTTAAGAATTGGGATGATGACACTATTTTTGAGCAAGAGATGTAGAAAGAGATTTTTTAAGTACTTGCACTTACTTTCTCTCCTCCCCTGCTGTTACAATCCCTGATCAGCTTGCCTGGGAGGTAGCTGACCAGCCAGAGGCGAAACAGGGTCACGTTGAGATTCAGCTTCTCCTGGCAGGATGCCAAATTTCGCAAGCTTGGAATTCACTGCGTGGAGGGAAGTCCACACCTTTTTCAGGACATTTGGAGCACAGGGCCTTTACTATGCTGATTTAGACAAGAAATTTTGCTGCAGCAAAATCACTAAGTCCTAGAGCAGGCACGTGTTCTGTTCCCAGACTGTTGGATGGTACCTATGTAGTGTTACCAATGTGCTTGATGTCCTTCAATATGGACAAAACATTGAAGAGAGTTGTATTTTCTGGGTTTTGTGCTTCCTAATGTAGGCTGCTCTCCATGGCTGGGATTGACACAAAATACAGCAGTCCACCTGGAGTTTGTATTTGCAGAGCTTTGGAGTATGCTTTATTCATTTGTGCATAAATGGCAGAATGCCCATGTTCCACTGAAAAGCTTTGGAAATCACTTATAATGTTGTCCCTCCAGATACTGGTCAAGGTAGATCCAGTTTAGGGAAATATGTATTTACTTCCCATAGCAGATAAGAAACTGATTTCTGTTGTTTGCTTTCTTCAGACATTTAGTTCTTAAGGCAATCTAAGTGAAGAGAACTTGATCCTGGTCAGCTCTCCTGGAGCTGCTAAACCTCCTCTTTATGTGACAGGGCAGCAATTTTTATGGGGGAGAAATGATAACAGGGGGATAGCAGAACAAGACTTCTGTCCTTACTTTGATTCAAAATTAAGGCTTTCCCAACCTGATAATGCAAAGCCACCACACAGCACAAATCTCACAGTCCAGACATTTTTCACAGCATTTCCACTGCAGTTTAAGGTCTGCAGGTCAGGGAGGCCCTCAGCATTTTGCACAGCCTACTCCTGCCTGCATCAAGTGTGTCTTTCTGCTGCAAACTGGACCTTTCCCTCTTTAAATCAGGGCAATGCTGGAAGGGGCTGTGGCAGTGCTACAACATGGGAGCTGTGGGCTGCACTTTTCCTTTATTCCTCTGGGGAAGAATGCTGCCTTTCCCAGAGCTCTTTCCTGGCTGTTCAAACACAGGATGGGTAGGATGTCCACTGCCACACTGAGCCCTGCACACTGGCTGTCACTGTTGTTATCATATCCTGTGTTTGTTGGTTCCATCCAGATTCATCTTGTTCCTGGCACAAAAATGGTTCCGTGGGGAAAAAAAAGACCGTAACTAGAAAGACTTAACATCAGGAGTTTAGAGACTTTTTTTTTTTTTTTAAGTTGGAAATAATATAATCATAAAATGTAATTTTTATTTGCACTTAATGATTTTTCTTATCTGTTTTCTATACCTGCCACCTGCATTCTCCTGACATGTCCTAGCTGCAAAAACTGGGGCTCCAGATATTTCCTAGCACTTACAGATGGCTCTCTATGTTTTATATGACTCTACTTACCCCCTCTAACATTTCTTTCTTGTTAAGATTTGAGTACAAATGGAAATATTCCAGATGGCTTTAGCTGGAGCCAAGTGCCTTCAGTACTTCAGAGATACATAGACAGCCCATTAACTAATTGTCCCTTCTCAGTCTGCTCATGTTAAATTCTTTGGATTTCTTTTAGGGCTACAAAAATATTCGTCTGTGATACACAATAAGTAAGTTACACTTTGTTCAGTGACGCCCATGTCTCCAGTTTCTTTTAAAAACTACATGCAGCACATTTAATAATAGCATGAATAGCAGACCCAGCAAGACATCTGCTTTGCCCAAACATGTCTGGCACTTTCTTCCTCTTTGCCTCTGAAATCCCATGGTCCTTGTGTGGCATAGTACACCTTGTGCTTTTATAAGAATTATAGGTAGTGCTCATGTAAACCAAGGTATATTTACAAGATTTCCATTCTGGCTTCTCATATTGAATAATGATGTAATCTGATAGTGATTAATTATGAGAAAAGCAAATAAGGAGATATGGATTTAGAATTATTTACATTGAGGCCTGCCTAAGATTTTTAGAGCTTAATTCTCTTTACTTTTCCTATTAGTTTTAGCAACATTTCCTATTCCTTTTCATGTGTTTTTCCATGGAATTCTTAAGTATGAATATAATGGAATGTTACTCAACAGTCTTCAAAAGTCTAAAGCTAACATCTTCCTGGCAAAAAAGAAGATAATTCCTAGCTCAGGGAAGCACCTGAATGCTTCACAAATCCTTTTTTCTATACTGCTAAGGAGTACAAAGTGGTTTGCCTCATTAGACTTCAAGGCATGACACAGAATATAGCAAGACAAACTTTTCTAATGGCATGTTTTTCATTTTTAAAAAGTTATTTTGTACTCTAGAGAAGATTTAATTGGGAGAAAGTACCAAGGTTCATGCAAATAGAAAATAGCATTTGATTTGTCTGTTACAAGAAAAAGACCTCTTTCTAGTCTGTTCTGGACTATCTCACAGAACAACACAGAATGGAGAGCAAACTCTCCTAGTTCTTAGGCCTGAAAGTGCAGCAATCATAGCTGAAATATCCGAGAAGACAGAAATCAAAGTTTCTTACAATCTTTAAGGTGAAGTTGACATGTGCCTTATGTAGCCTACATAGAGAAAGGAAACTATGTCTGCATTATTTGAATGCATGCTGTTAGAGGTAAAACATTCATCAGCTGCTTTGTTTAAAGATGCTATTAGCATTTTGATAATTAGATGTATTATTCCACAAAGCTGATCATACCACTCTATATTCCCAGAGAAAAATACTGTGATGGACATGAAAAGTTATACACTGGCTGGCAAAAGAGAATGAGCACGGGATGAAGCTAAAGGTGAGAAAAAACAAAGCTGATGAAAAAGAGTCAGGAAAATTGTGTCTAGTTCATGCTGACTTCCCAGATGACTATAATCTGTGATTCCTGAGTCTTCCTATCCCCAGTGAACAGATTGCTATATTAGTACATTCCTATCCTTTCTAGAACTAGTTTTCTAAGTAACAAGTTAATGCTGCTACCTGTTGCTTTGTTCCCTTCCTGTGCATCTCAAGTGGCTGTGTGGTGGATTTCCAGTCCTGGTGGTCACCTTCTTCAGCATCAATACAATTCCACTTGGGAGAGTTTCTGTTTTGAATTTTCTGTTTCTTCAGTTCATATCATTACACTGACACCGTAATATATACAACTACTACCAAAAAGCAATGTCAAAATTGTATTAAGCTGGCATAGTCCACTATTTAAGAGGTAAGAAATGTAAAGAAATTTAGAAGCACAGTGGCACCGTGTTACAGCTTACACCACATTACAAATGTATGGCAGTAGTGGAACTTCTCAGGAGTCTCAGCATAAGATCTAAATTCCCAAGAAAATTTTGGTAAAGGCCTGCAAAGCTATTAGGCACCAAATTCTCCTACTAACCTCTGGTTTTAGGCTGGTAAACTTTTTCTCAAACCTGTTGTCACAGCATCTTTTATTGTAACAGGGACTTTTATTATAAAGTGGAAGAAAGTTTGTTAAATTAATAAAGGGAATCTACTGTATTGATTGAAGTGAGACTATCTACCAGCACAAGTCTGTAATGCTTTATGTAAAAGCCTTGCAAGTGAACTAGAAGTCAGACTTAGCTGTGCCTCTGGAAATGGGAGCAGAGGGAAAAACAGCTCTTGACCTGATTTTTCTCTCCCTCTTGTGTTACCTTACAGCCATGCAGAAGCCAGGTAGACTGTGAATGTCTGCAGACCAGATGGAAAGGAGTACTTATTTTGAACCAAATGTTCTCAAAGCTTGACAACACACTTTGCCAGAAATTTTGCTTTTCTTATACAGGAACCAGGTGTGGCTTATGATACAGTGATAAAATCTTTGATTAGACAAAATGTGACGAAAGTTCTGCACATGCTAGAATAGAGCTAAATATCTCTGCCTGTGACACAACCTAGTTTGCTGCCTAGGAGATAGGGAAAAGAGGAAAGACTGTTACAGAAGGCAGCAGATGTTTTTCTTATCTATAAATCCTTTAGATGGCCTCATTACAGTAGTGTCTTGGTATATTGTTCTTCTTCCTGAGGACTCTCAGGATGTAAGGAAGTGATATTTTACCCATTTTTAAGGAAAATTTAGGTGCAGGGTATAAACAACATCTGTGGCATTGTAGAGGGCTGACCCCAGCTGCACAGTTTCTATTAATCTAGCTATGCACCTTCTCTCAGTTCTGTTTTGCTTCTTGTATTTACAGTTCCATGTATAATTTTAAGCATCTGCAGGGAAGTTGTCTTCCTTCATATGTGTAACTAAATTTACCTAAAATACAAGATTTTTCTGTAAAAACAATCAACAGGAAAAAATAGAGAAATCAAGTATATAAAAATCTTATTTTGATTTCTCTGGGCTCATTGTAGAAATCTAATTACATAAATGCTAATTCTTCTTCTCCAGACCTAGTATTATTCAAGCAATGACGATAGATTGTGACTGTTGTACTGGACTATGCTGTGTTTCTATTCACACCTATCCAAATTTTATAACTCATCTTCCAATTTCTCCACCAACTTTTGTAACTCATCTTCTAATTTCTCCTCAAACTATTAAATTATTTGTGGACTTTTCTGTGCTTTCATCACTATAGTGCTCTACCATCAATTAAGAAGATAGCTCCAGACTCCCAGGTTTGATTGTCTGATCATGAGTAACTTGTGGTTGATATGTTATTGGCTTCAACTCCTTCCTTCTACTTCCACTTTTGGTCTCAAGGAAGCAAGTAGTATATGAGGAATATGATCCATGATTGTGAGTGAAAGTTGTAGTCTACATTGTATAAAGGACATTTGACTTTCTCGTAAAGATGTGTTCTTGGAAGGAAGTATTTAGGCAGAGTGCTGTTGTTTGAATTCCATAATACAGCTCTGAAACCTCCTGGATTGGTTTCTCTCCAACTTTTCAGTGCCCAAATGTCTTAGGGAGTTTATCACACTAGAGGCTGAGAGTCACTGAGGGTTTTACTTCCGTACATGCCTCAGCTATGATGAAGTGCAGATTGTTACCTGGTTTTATTCCTGAGCTGGCTTTCAACTGAGAAATCAGTTTATGGCAATTTACTAATTTCTCTCAGTAATTTGTAATTGGTAGACTCTCTAGGTCAACAGCATGTGTGAGGTGTTACCTCAAAAGCATGTAAACTCTCAGCAAAATTGGAGCCCAGAATTGCTTGTGATTGCAACTGGTAGGAACTTAAATGTTACCAGTTTTCACACCTATTGTATGCAGAACAGTGGATTTGGTGTCCCTGGGACATTGGATGTGTTAAGAATGTCTCTGATGTTAAGGATTAACCATTTCCAAGTTTTTCTGTCATCTGTGCTGTCACCTCCATTGTGAGCTGTTGTTTCTTGCTCCCTTGAGCATATCAGCAAATGAGGTCATATGACAGCAAGTCTCCAGAAACTTATATGTTCGCCCACTCCCAAAAATCTGTGGACATGAAACTGACAAAAAGCAGGAGCAGAAAGATAATCAGCCTGAAACCCTGACCGTGTTTTGAGAAAAATGTTTGAGTTCTGTCTTGGCCAGTTCTAATTTAATTAGAGGGAGGATGCTGCTCCTGTTGTCTTTGGATGCCTTTTATAGCTGAGGTTGGGGTGAAGGAAGGTTAAAGCTGCTGTAATGTAAATAATGTAACAGGATTTCATCTTGACTTGGAATCTTAAAAGAAATATTATTGAATGACCATCCTTATATGATAAAAATCTGTTCAAACAGTACTATTTGTTGAAAGAATTTTTGTCTGTTTTTCACTGGGTGTGCTTTATGAAGTTAAAATTTCAGAAATATTTAATATGGAACACATAAATAGCAAGGGATTGAGCTATTGTCTTTGGAATAGTCCCAGATTTTATTTGTTTATACAGTATCATTAAAAACAATGCAAAAGCAAGTTCCATCCAGGAAAACATCCAATTATAATTCTACCATAAATATTCAAAACATCACTTCATATTAAACATTTAAAGTGTCTGCAGTGTAGCCACTGGAAGTGTTTCAACACCTTTTTTTTGAGTCTCACTTCATGGTAAGTGTGTAACAAGTGGTAACTTGGACTAAGCTGAGCTACAATACCCAGAGACATTGCATTTACACCTAGTACTTTTGAAACTGGCCACGTGCTCCACTGTGTGACATTCCTTGACAGGATCGGAGTTTACAGGGCAGCAAATCCTGGATTTCCCTGTTCTGGACCAATTCTGTTTTTTTTCATTTAACTACAAGTCAAAGCTAAAAGAGAGAGTGTTTGTTAAGATGGCAAATGCTTGATGGCATGCTTCTCCCTTAGCTAAATTAATATTGAACAGCACAAATCTCATTGAATGAGTCAGCCAATGAGTCAGCAGAGCAGTTAGTGGTGAAAGCGGAAGCCTGCGGCTGATAGACATGATTTAAAATTGAAAATCCACAATCTGTTTTCTTTATGAAACTTCAGAGATTCCAGGAAAACAACTCCACATGATTGCCCAGGCTAGAAAGAAGCCTTCATTTTTATCATATAAACACTTGTCTCAGCGAACTGAACCAGAAAAATATATCCGCAGAGAGCTCACCTACTACTAGATGAAGTTTACACATGCTTTATTGAATTGTTGAGGTTTTTTAATCAGATGAAAATATCTATACTTGAGTGAAATGATTGCTCTGACACCAGCTAACACAATTCATAATGTTTGGCTTCTATTAGACATGAAATCCCAATAGGAACAGAAAATAACTATCACCATTTGTCTTCAAAATTTGCCATTAGCAATGTTAATTAGTGTCGAATGCATCTTAATAAAGTCTAATTATATATATATGGACAATACCAGGGTAGAGCTGCTAAATATTGAAAACAATAATAATTTAATATCAGCATTTTACATCTATTTTTAAACAGAGGAGCTCCTGTTCTAGGCTGTGTCTTATGATATTTGGACTTCTGCAGTTTAAAACTGCAACTTAACACAAAATGAAAAAATTTTCAGACCAAAACAGAGTTCAGAAATTCTTGCCTATGTTAAGACAAAATACTCCATAATTAATCATTGTCTAAATGAAAAACCTCATAAATAAAAACAGTTTAACGAGTGAATGTATCTGTGCAGGTAAGTATCAAGGAGAGAAAAGATCTCTATTTCTGTTTTTCTTTTCATGAGAAAATATTTTTTTTAATACCAAAATTTTGACAAATGTTTTTTTGATATTTGTCAAAGACACATACTCCTCAATGAGGACAAATATCACCAAACAGTTCAGAGAAAATCAGCTCTCTTGAATATCCAGGGAAGCTTGCATTACTGCCCACATCTTTTATGAAGATATTTTCTTACTTGGATCATTAATGTCTTGACTCCTTTGCTGGAATCTCAGGTGTGTGGCATCACCAATGTCCTGCTTTGTCATCTGTGGTAATGCCACAGGTTTTAGGTTCTTCGTAAGTAGCAGATCACTCACACACATCACTGGTGCTGCTGGAGCTTACCAGGGGGAAATTGATTCACATATGGGACTGTTGGGGAAATTGTACTGGACCAGCTGAGTAGCATTAAAAGGTTTTAATTTTCACCCTCTCTGGAGAAAGTGGGGTGGAGCTGGGATAAAGGACAGAAACGAGGACAGAGATAAGGAGTGAAATGGGGTTCTACAGAGAAACCAGAACTCTGAGTCAGCTTCTAAACTTCTATTTATTACTTGGTGTATTTGGGGTGGGGGGTGGACAACGAGAAGTATTAATTTTGTATGTTTAATGGTTATGAAAAAAAAAAAAATGGAACTTCTAAAAAGAGATTGCTTTTGGAGGACCGAGTAATGAGGAAAAAGCTTTTTTCAATAATAGGATTTTTTTATGTAGGTACAGCTGGCTTAGATTTGTCTGATTTTTAACATCATTCACTGCAGTGCTAGAGGTCTGTGCTCTCAGGAGCTCATGACTGAAAGCACAAATGTTGAGTTAAGAGACAATGAGAGAGGTAGAGAAACCGAATTAAATGGATTTCTTTTTTGATTGGTTGTTTTGCCAAGTATTTAAAATCAACGTTCTTTTGTTGGCTGGTTTTCTACAGCTCTGTTCAACAAAATTTATCTTGCCCTTCTCAATACTCCTGTCAGGTCTGGAAGAACTGTTTAACAGTAACAGGATGGCACACGAAGTAACCATTTACTGCCAAGATGGAAATTTCAAAAGAAAATATGTCTCTACTGAATTCTGCTCTCTTAAAGTTATTTTTTTGTATTCAGTTACTTATGGAAAAAAGTAAACTGCAATTTTATAGGATCTGTGGATTTGGTTGCTGAGCATATCTGAAAGTCAGAGCATATATTTAGGACTTACAGATATTCAAAATTGTTCAGCCCAAGGACTCCACATTTAAAAATATTGGCCAATATACACACTATCCCATAGAGATGGAAAGAATGTATTCCAACAAATCTTTAATCTCTGAAAAAACTCAATAGTTCTAAAAAAAATTATATATAATCCAAATTCAATTTATCCTTGAAAGGCTGTCTTGAGAAGAGGATGAGATACATTTTGCACTCATATTTCAGGCTTAAATAACCATTCTGTTTGAAAGGTCTTGTGTTCATTTACTTCCGAAGTCTTTGGCTTATAGTACTTTTAACTGATGATGTGCTTATAGCAAAGCAAGTGGGTAAAGAACAGGGATATGTTGATTTAGGGGAGTTTGAAGTGTATGTTTCCCACGGGTGTCTGTCTGTGACAAAGGCAATGAACCGCATTTACAGTTGTCAAACTAACTCATTCTGTGAGGCGAAAAAACAAGCAAATAAGAGCACTATCAATTGGTACTGACAGCATCAAAACAGTTTTGAAGGTTTGCCCACTGCCAGAAGAATGGCTTAAATCTCTTCTTCTAAAGTTTAGTGATGGAAAGCTTGCTGCTAGTCAGCCCCAGTCAGTAAGATATATTTTTGGCTACATGCTTCTCTTTCAGGTTTTCTCTATGCATCAGAAAAGTAGGCAGAGAGAACATATTTATTCAAGGGTAAATACAATAGAGACTTGATACTCCTCTTTCCCTCTCTCCACAGTAAATGGCCTTTATGATCTTGTTTCAGACCATTAACTCTGAAAGATTTTAAACACTCTAATCACCCAGAAGGTTAACTGAGTCAGCTTCATCCTATACTTTTTCTAATCATATTGTTAATGTGAAGGTTTTTTTTCTTTCAGGCTTTAGCATGAGCAAGCTGAAATGATTAATAAAAGTTCAGATTTTCCATACCTTTCAATTTGTTTTAAGGAATTGCTTTCCTTAATTGCAGTTATTAGTTTTTCTGTCAGATGCCGTGGCAGATATGGATATGAAAGAAAATGACAGTGTAACAGGTGTAACAACATGCAAGATAATAGTGTAATCAGTGGTGTGAGCTGCTCTGTACATTTCCATCTCAAAAGTGTTAGGCAAACTTTTCCAATGAGGATATCTCAGCCCTCACAACAAAACTAGTATTCCAGAACCTAGGCAGAAGTTAGAAGGTTTAACTTTCTTTTTTTTTTTTCTTTTTATGGTGGCTTTCAGTGATATTACTCAAATACCAGTCTGTCTCTCTTGGAGTGACTCTTCGAAATGCCCTGTTATCAATATGCACAGTTGAAGTTGACAGGAAGTAGTGAACAGAACAAAGCCATACCATGTAGGCCCAAGGAGACAAATCTGTTCTTTACTCATAAGAGAAAGTTGCAGGAAGGAAACCTCTAAGCCAATTCTCCATAACTGAATGTATGAAGGAAACACAAAGACAAATAATGCAGAGAAAGGAAAACAGCTAACCAACTCACACTAACTGTCCATTTTTGGAAGTGTGAACTTGCAGAGCAACAGTGGATCACTATTGCAAAAATCTCTTTCAAAGTACTGAATACAAATTACAGTAAAGTAAGTATGGAAATATTTAAAAATACAAAACTGGGATGTCAGGATCTCAAAAAATATTGGTCCAAGCAAGATATTTGTAGTTCATCATCAGGTACTTTTGCCAGTGGGAATGGAAAATATTTTATTTTTAAAATGATGACTTAGAAAGTTTTGCAGCTCAAAAGCACCCAACTTAATGAATGTTATAGGCTTTTCTTGAAAGATGAATATCTTATTTCTTATTAACAAAGAAAACAAATTTGAGTTACTCCTGCTTAAAATTGCAATTTAGCTTGTTCTGTAATTAATGTCTACAGTTAAATCAGAATATGTTCATTCTGTAACATCTTTATTTCTAAGGGAAAAGATACTTGATCAGTATTAGGCATTCAGATTAACAATTAACTTTATTAGCAATGTGCCCAGTTACTGTGTACTGTCTATTAAAAAACCTAGGTAATAAGATCAGTAGAATTTGATAAAGTACTGGTTATTAAATAAGCAACAGCAAACTATAATCCCAAATGTGACAATATTTGAAAAATCCAGGACAGAAGGATTTATGTGAACAGTTTAATATAAATGAAACTTCAAGATAAGTGAAAAGTGCAGATCAAATTTGCTATGCAGAAAATATTTTCTTTCATTTTGAAATAACAAGGCACCATGTAAGGAACCTCTACCTTACCTTCCAAATAATCTGTTATCTCATTGATTTGGTGAGTTAAATAAGCATGTGCCCTTTTGTGACCACTTGAGCAGTTTCTGTTTCAGAGGGATCATTGTCTCAAGAGGGTTCAGCAAAAACGAAGTTTCCTAGTGATCTGGTTCTTCTGGGCTTGCTGCCCTGCTCATTGGAGTCACTGGAGATCTAAGCCCATCTCTTTTCTTCTTTTGCTTTTCCCCCCTAGGAAACAAGATTTAGGTACCCTTTTGGCCCACAGATTCCAGCTTATAATGTAAGAGATGCAAGTGCAAAAGCAGTTCCTTCTGGGGAGTAGCTAATTTCCATGAATTTTCCCATTCTTGCCCTGAGATTTTCAGGTATGGCTGTGTTCAGCTCAGGTGATGCCAATGAGGGTGGTTCCCACCCAAACAGTAGCTGAGTGCAAAACCAGGCTAGTAGTAGTCTAATCTCCCAGAGGATCTGGTGCTGTAGGAGCACAACCCTTGCAAAAAAGACCAATTTTTTTATTTATTTTATTTTTATTTTTTTTTTGAAATGTGGTAGTAGTAATCTCCTTTCATCTAAGATTTTATAGCTGGGAAAGAATAGATCTCCTAGCAACCTGAGAGCAAACAAATCCACATGCATTGCCCTGACAGGAAGCTCAGTCTCTGGGCTCTACCAGAAGATGTATGCAGCTGCTGGGTACAAGAGGAGTAGGTTATTGAACTTTATATTGAATTTTGCTCAGCTGATTTGTTAGAGACTCACCTGTGTTACCCTTGCAGATGGGCTGGAGCTCCTGCTTCACACAGGGTCTTGCTGGGGTCTCACAGAGCTGCCCTGGGCTCTCAGGCGCTGGATTTCACACCCATCCGCCAAGATCCTGGAAGTGCAGGGCAAAAGTGAAAACACGAACAAGCTTTCTGTTCACAGGATATTTGTTTATTTAGCTAGTTAGTTATTCCTACAATTATCTGGAATAATTGAGGTGGGGTTTTTTTGGAGAGGGTATGACAGAGGTATGCTTTATAGTAATAAATCCTTGTAGCCAAAACTAACCCCTTCAAGGAAAGGATTATTTCTTCTTTCAAACATTACTTCTCCACCTTCCACACCCCTCTGCCAAAAATAATTTTGGAAGCAGTATCCTAAATGACCATACATGCAGTACAAGCAGTTTCAGATCTCAGCTGGCATCAGACCAGAAGGCTGGGAGTTGTACAAAGCAGATTCGTAGTCTTGGTGTCTTGTATATGTTAAGGCATTCATGTGGGTTCTGGTGACACTTTGGGATGGTTTGCTCTCCATGTGGCTGACTGCAGAGGGGTGGGTGAAGGTTGCTGGTACCTGCAAGGAGAGCAGGGCCAGTTGCTGGCCACAGCCCCATAGGGTGGCTGCTGAAAAGCCAGCAGAGGAGCTGGAGAAACACCACGTTGAGCAGGACATCCTCTGCTCTGGGGCTGCACAAAGAGCAGGCAGCTGGCACACAGCCAGCATCCATGGAGGGGAGAGGGAAATCTTCCTGGGAAGCCAAAAGGAACAGGCACAGTATGATTCCAATAGGAAAGCTTTAGAGCTGGATTAAAACACTCCAGAAAATGATAGTACCATGAGTGCAAGAGAATTTAGTTTATAAACACTTTTACTTTGGTTCTATCTTGCCCAGTCACTTTTAGTGCTTCTCTATTTATTAATTTACTGATGGACTTGTCAGTGTTACATTAATGGTTGAACTTGATGATCTTAAATGAATTTTCCAATTTAAATGATTCTACAATTCTAGTTATTTATATCCTAATGAGACCTACTGTTTTTAGCTTAGAAGCCTTTTGATCTTTCTGGGGAGTTAATACTGGGAAAAGAAAATCCATTTGAAAATGCTGACTAGGTCCCATCACATTCCATTATTCCAAAGTTTAAAATAATTTAATTTGGATGTTAGCATTAAATCTTTGCATTTTAAACATATTTCTGTAGGAAAAATTTCTATTCCTTTGGTTCTGGTTTTGATGTTTCTTTTTATTTTCCTTTATATTCATATAGGAAATTAATTAATTAATTCCTATTTATTTATTTATTTATTTTTAAGAAATTGGAAATTCTACACAGGCTTGATTTACCCTAGATTTCTGTGGTCTTTAGTATTTTGAAAAGGCAAAAACATCTTAGGACTACAGAAGAGAAGATACTGAAGGTGGAAGTTTATTTGTGTTAGATTGCAGATGGAAAATGTCAATCAGGACATCTAGGTGATAAAGACTGCCACCAGTTCTAGGGGGAGAAAGAAATGTTCCTGCTATGTCTTTCAGGTACAGGTAACTTTAGGCAACTAAGGAACCTGAAAGTTAAGTTTGACTGTTAATTGAAGAAAGATTGATATATTTCCTAATATTTCTTGCTAGGCAACTTGGATTGTTTGACAGTTTCCAAGAGAGAAATTAAGCAACATCTCTGTGCACTTGGTTACAGCAAACCCAGAGGCTTGGTTGCATTTAATCTTAGCTGCTGTTGTTATTACAACATCACTATAAAACCTGTGAGAGCTGGCCCTGGATGGGGGGCCCATCAGCCAGATGCTGTACAGAAAGAGAACAAAGAGATGGTCCCTGAGACCAAGTACATCAATACATAGAGAAAACACTATAAAGCTTTGAAAGATCTGGAGTGAATAGTTTGTGGCAGAGAGCATCATGCTGTGCCTGTATCTAACACGGCTGCTGCTGTTTTGTTACTCAGCTGTGGGAGAGAGGGTAGAAGGTGAGGATGCCATTTTCTGTATTATGGGACTGAAAAAAGACCAGTCACTGAGCATCAAACCAAGGTCAGTGTATGAGAAACATAATGCAGACCCTGAAATGAGCGTGTTATTTACTCACCATAAACAGAACAAGAGGCTATCAAAGATAAGGGAAGAATTAATGAACTGTTTTAGGCTGAATTAATCTCTCTGCTTCAGCAAAAGCATTTCAGTTTTAAAAAACAGCAGTTAAGAGTAGAGAGAAACGCCTTTGCTGGGACCAGCTTTTTGAAGTAACGCCCAACTGGAAACTAGATTTCCCAAGGAGAGGCAAACTGGTAGTGAACTTTTTTAATTGCTGTTTCCTGCATCTGTCATATTATCTTTCTAAATTGGTTTAGTGTTTCCTGTCCTACCTAGGAAATGTTGGAAGATGCTACTGCAGTTAATTAACCTGTCTCTAAATTAGCAGGCTGTTGCAATCCATTGTCAGAAGCTGCAGCACATGGAGTCCTATCACCTCGAAGAATTTGGATTCCTAAAAGTTTGATTTTTTTCCTAAATTACCACAGAGGAACATTTTTCCCAGCAGGATAAATCAATATTTTCTCAGATCCTTTAGTATTAGTTTCTTTATGAGCATAATAAGCATTTTTTAAGACATAGGTAAAAGGCACTGTTGACTCTGGAGAAACAGAAGGTATGTTCTGCCAGAATTACCAAAAACCAAATTTTAACAATTATTTAGCTGTTTAAGTGTAGTTATGATTCTTAGGTGGGATCTGTTTTTTCTGGTAAAAAGTCATCTCTTTCAAACTCCTAATCTTCTTACATTTCTGCATTGCTCTTTGCACAGCCAAGTACAATAACCTAATAAGTTCTACAGAATTTTTTCTCATCCTAGTGGGAACACAATAACAATATTTGCAGAGATGAGGTGAAATACAGTGATGATGACTATCCCAAGCAGATATGGCCAAACTCACTTCTGGTTTCTGGACAATCAAATACAGAATTACATCAGGATAATTCAGGTGCACAGTTCTGCCAAGAATTTCCTTTAATGGAAAGTTACTTAAGAAAAGCAAATTTACAACAGATGCCAGTTAGAGCTAAAGAGAAGGAGATTATGTACTGAGGAAACCTTAAGCATATAAATTGATGGCACATAACAACAAATATTAAAACATTTTCGTAATTTTGTTGTATTAAAGCCGTCTGTAATCACAACAATTTGCTGCCCAAGGGACTTCTTTTAAGATTCTGTCAGAGGAGCTGAGAAGTGCAAGAAGCCCGAAGCATTTTGACCCAGGACCTGAAGGAGCTCTTGGATACCCTGTTCTCTTTGGAGTGGCAGGCAATGTATTGACAGAAAATGTCCCAATTTTTTCACCAAACATGGTTTTTGGTCTTCAAAACCAAAACAAAGTCAGTACTGACCTCATGCCCAGAGCACACATATAAAGTACAAGAGAGGAACAGGGTGAGAAATCAGGATGCAGAGGGCTGCTGAAATAACCCAGCAGCCATGAAGAATGAGGATCAGTGCAAAACTTTTGAAGAAAATAGTACTATATCCTGGAGTAGAGGTTCAAACTGGCAGATCCAGCAGGATTTTTGTGATCCCTAGCCCTATTTGCAGCTTCTCAGTAGAGTGGGGTTCATGCATGTACTGGTCCCTATTCTTCTCACATCTTTTTGCTGGGGGCAAATACAGGAGCTCTGGGTGGTGCCAAGTCCCTGTCCTTTTTGAAGATGGACCCACTGTGCAATGCAACAGGAACTTAACACTCAGCTCACCAAAATTATCTCTAAATCACTGGTCAAGATATTTAGAGGATTTAATCCTTGGTATAAGCTCTCTGCAGATCCAAGTGTACACCACTGCAAAGATTGTTCTTGAGACTCGTGAGATTTAGCTTTATTAGGCAATAGGGGTGTAAAAACTCTGGTGTCAGCATACAGTAACTGCAACCATGGGGCCTGGCATTCACCTGCAGTTTCACTGTCTATCACCTATTGTGATTGACTCTGCCAACGTGCTCTGTTAAGTTGCTCTATAATTCCATATGTGTGTGAAATAATTTCTTACTAGAAATGCACTCTGACATTTCTAGTAATAGATCTGCTACTGGCTATGGTATCTTAATTTGTCACGTGGTCTTCTTTTGCTTACTAACTTCCTTTTTCTGGGTCTATTAAAGCATACTTAAGAGTGCATCACATCAGATTATCATTGCAAATACCTTTTATAATCATTTAATGATCACAAATTGAGAACATTAAGTAGCCCAGCCAGATTTTGGAGTGTCCTTCCTTGAAAATTTTCAAAAGTCATATGGATATTATCCTGGAAACCAGCTATTGGTGGCCCTGCTTGAGCAAGGGATTGGACCAGATGACATCCAGGGTCCCTTCCAGCCTCGACCATTCTTTCATTCTGTCCTAAAATTCAGTTTTCATTCAGACTTTATCTTGAGATATCTCAAGATATATCTTCACCTTGGTATCTCTTCTTGACCCTATTAGGTAATAGCAACAATGATACATTGAAAATTGTTGATTTTCAGCATGGAGAGTGAGTTACACTCTACAGGCACATTAATTTCAGTTTTCTCTGTCTAGTTCCTGTTTTAGCCAGTGAATGAGTAAAATGTTTTCAGCATGAATATCAGTAAAGAATTGAATAAATTTATTTTAGAAAACCTTTTCCAATTGCATTTATTTACATAAGGATCTATTATAGTCTATTATATTATATATATCAGGCTCTTTTTTTTTTTTTTTTTTTTGAGTAATGACTTCTAAAGCGTTCCATAGTGTTTCTCAATAGACTTAAATGTGCCAATCCTGCCTAGACATTATACATCAGATATTTTTTCTGGTTTGGTTGTGCATGGTGGTTCTGGTTTTAAAATGTGAGTTACTGTTTTTTGTCAATCTGTTCTTCCAGTACCAGACATGGAATTTTAGAAGAATAATGTAAACTGGCATAAACTTATCTTGTTCTAAATACTACCTCCAAATAGAAAAAGAAATGGCAAGTCCTTTTTTTTACCACAACTTACAAATTTTAAAATGGTTTTGTTTTCATACCTGTGTGTGTAAAAATATTGTTGTGTGTATATCATACTGATATATAGCAATATGTATATATAGGATGCTTATAGGTGCATATATTATATAATCATGATATTACTTAGTCATTTCCTGTCAAGAATTTAGAATTAATTTTGCTGTGTGTACTAGAACAGCTGATTATGGATAAGGTGAAAGTCTGTGAAATCTAGTATATATGGTTTTGTGTTAAAGGCATATCTTTATTTTAATATACTGTTTCTAAATAGAAGGACATAAACTTAGGACACATCTTTGATTCTCTTCTGCTCTTTAATCTTGTCTGTTTTCCATGCAAATCTAAATGGCAAATGGGAAGATATAGGGCATTTGAGGATTTCAACAGAGAATACAAAGCAGATTTTGACCTCCTCAGGGATGTGCTTGAAAGAGTCCTACGAGATAAAGAGGAAAAAGAAGTTCAAGAAAGTTGGTTGATATTCAAGGATCACCACCTTCAAGCTCAAGGGCAATGCATACCAAAGCAGAAAGAGAAATGTGAGGAGACCTGCATGGACAAACAAGAAGTTTCTGGCAAAACTCAAACAGAAAGGGGAAGCCTATAGAAGTGGAAGCATGGAGAGGTAGCCCAGAAGGAATATAGAAGCGCTGTCTGAACATACAGGGATGGGGATTAAGAGTGCCAAAGCCCAACTGGAGTGGAATCTGGTGTGGGATATCCAAATGCAAAAGAAGGTCTTATAAGTGCATGGGTGATGGAAGGAAGAGTAGAGAAAAGGTGTAAGGAACGTATTGAACAAGGCAATTGTCCTGATGGCATGGGACATAGAAAAGAGTAAGATATTGAAAACCTTCTTTGCTTTAGTCTTTACTAGCAGGACCAACCTTCAGACATGCCAGGCTCTGAAGGCCAGGGCAAGATGTTGGGACTCACAACAATGAAGGGTTGGCTTCACAGATCACAGAATCACTGAATGTTTTTTTCTTTAGTAGTGCAAGTAATTTTGCAACTATCTACTAATGTAATGTAAAAGACATGCATTAAAATCTAATAATTGTCATGAGGAAATCATAAAAAAAAATTCAGTTCTGCCAGTTCATTTAATTGTTCTTCCATGTGTAGTTTTGTTTTTTTTTTTAAAGCAGCTACTTTGTTCTTTTCAGTATTTTGGGTTTTTTTTGTTGTTTGGTTTTTTTTTTTTTCCTTGCACTGGTAGAGTTGTGCTTGTGGAAAGCTTCTATTTGGCCTCTCCTCCTTATATTCATTATTCTAGACTTAGGTATGCAGAAAACATCACAGGATTTTTGATCTTTGTGTAAATCTGGGAGATATTTGCAGTGAAAGTGTACATCACCCTTCAGCTGACGTATGAAAAAATAATTGATTTTATACAAATGATAGAAGGTGGTGATGTTTTGTATAAATGGAATAGTATTTTTCAGTCGTGCCTGTCATGTGCCTGCAATAATTTAGGTCAATGCCTTCAGGATTTAAATTTGATCTGTACCTTCAGTCTTGATTTATATTTTGGTTTAAGATTTGGGTCTGTGCAGAGAGCAAATGTCTGTCTGGGCAGGGAGACTGAGGCACAGGCTGCTGCAGGGAAACCAGCCCATACTTAGTGTCAGTCCTGAAGCAGAGAAGGGTTATTCCTCCTTCAGTCCACTCAGCCTTGAGCTGGAGTCCATAATCCAATGTAGATATTAAAAAAGGCAGTATGCATTCTGCTACTCAAATTTCCCCCCTTTCACTGAACCATTTTCTTTTTGCAACCCAGAAAACATGCCATTTATTCATTCTGCTCTTTTGCTGCATGTGTAGTATTGAGACTTGGCTAAGGATAGTTTTCTAAGTATAATGAGTATTTTTGTTTGTTTGCAGGCTGTTTCCCTCATTCCCTGCATGCATTCTGCTATCAAACAGGCAAAAATCAATACTGTGTTTTGGTCTCTGAAGTGCAAGATGAGTAGGAGAACAGTATGAGAATTTCCTATGTTGAATGCAGGCTAGGGAAAGGAGTTGTCTTCAGGCAGCCAAGTGAATGTAAATTGAACAAGTAAAATTTTCTTAGGAAGAATCATTTATGAACTGTCCAGAGGGTGTCCCTGAAAAGGAGAAGTTTACTATTATTTTCCTACTTTAACAATTTTACTGAAAAAAACCAAAAGGAAAAAAATGTCTAGCATCCTGGAATTTTCAAAGCCTAAGAGTTGCAGATGTCTTTCTGCAGTGCCAGCTCAGAGCAATAGGAATGACCAGGATCCATTTCTGCACTTGTTGTTCCAGACTTAAGCCTACAACCAGCAAAGAGAGGAGTGTATAAATATCACATCTCCCTCCCTTCCTTATTGAGAGAATGATGGGCATTTAATAGGCACTTTCTGCATTGTGTTTATTATTTGGTTTGGGCTTTTGATGAAGATGTGGTAAGAAATATGGCACTGATTTAATTTGGTGTCTCAGGTGCTGAATCCAGCCAGAACAAGTATTCCTGAATGGCAGTTAGATAAGGACTTGCATATCTTTACTACAAAGCCCAATGGAAGGAAAATAGCATCTTATGATGTGACCATAACAAATCCTTTAAACAGCACAATGTCAAGAAATGTTCTGTGGAAGACTGGTTCACTCTCTCCTTCCTGCAAGTGTAGCCTGTGTCAACAGATACCTCTATTTTGCTTTTTTCTCAAAGACTTATGAAGAAAAAAAGGCCTGTATATCCCCCTGCTCTAAGGAATTACAAGAATAATTGATAGGGTCTAACTGATCATAGCTTTTAAAAAGAGGAAGAGTAGTGATTCCTGTGGATGGTGTAGGAGTGGAATTGTAAATCATTGAAAACACAGAAATGCTAGAAGTAGGTGGCCTGAGTTCTAGGTCTTACTTAGCTTTTGTGGAGTCAAATCCATCCTTACCATCTTTTAAAATTCAGAGGCTGATATTTGGCCATAACATTTTATTTTATCAGCAGCTTAGGCAAAAATGAGTCTATGTGAATCCTACTCAAATAGCCAAAAATTACTTTAGAAGATGAGATTTTTGATTTTAAGACATTTAGAAACTCCACAAAAGTTTATGCCAAGCGTGGTGGCTTACAACTCTAACGTTACTGAACTCTATCAGAAATACTTTTGACCTCCTAGTTTTGTAACAAGAAATCTGTGGTCCTGCTGCTTAAAATGTTCTCTAGTATATGCTGAATTCAGTCAAAATGGATGCCTTTCATGTTTTCTTACTATCTGAATTTTTGTTAGTATATAATTTGATATTATTATAATCTCCATAGGAAAAATTAGGATAATTGTCAGCCTTTAATATTTTTGAATGAGACTAACAGCTTTTGGAGCATTAAAAAAACAGTGAGCTTGTAGGATAGAAGTTCTAGATCATAAAAGTGATTGCGTCCAACAGTTTAACTATAAAGATGAGAAGATTTTAGACTCTTTAGCTGCCAAATAGTCTCAGTGCTAATAATGAAACCGTAAGATTTCTTTGAGGGTTCCTGCTTTGCCCCTGATGACAGGTGTTTCACTCATAATAAACATTTTCCTTTTGGATACCTTTGCTGTCAAAGCCTAAGGATGCAAATGATAATAGCTTTTGTTTTTTACAGGTGCAAGTTTTAGTGGGATTGTCTTTTCAGGCAGACTGGAAGGGAAGGCTAGAGGAACTGTGAGTTCTGGCTGCGCTCTAGACCCTAAGTGATGCTGAGGTCCTTACCAGAGCACATAGTTTTTGAAGCAGAATTGTGGGAGACTGAAGTATCAGGTTCCTGGTTTCTTTGGAGCTGTGCTCCCAGACTGACAGGTGCAGTTGGTGTAGGAAGGGCTTATAAATTTTCTTTAATATTTTAAATTCAGAAGTCTTTGTGCAGTGGAATGTTAACCTCAGACTGATGAAAATTGCATCACAAGGATGAGATGTCTGTGGTTGTTAGAAAGCACAGATGACAACATAAGAAGAAAATATCTGCCAAGGCTAGTAGAACAGGAAAAAATATACTCAATCCTAATATGACTTATCATATAAAAATACTAGCAGCAAAAATGCTAAAAAAGGTGTACTGAGACATGGCATTAGGGTCTTCTATCATATAAATGCCCTCTCTAATGATAGTATCCTCAGAGAGAAAAGAGTGCAGAATACCTGCCTTTTCCCCCTCAGATCTATGCAATTGTATTCTAGTTAACAAGTATCTAGAAAAAGAAATAGGAAATTTACAGGAGAAGAAGGAAAATACATACAAATGATCTTTTTTCTTTTCCTTTCCTCTGTCTTTTCATTCTTTGCTCCTTTACTACTGTCCTTTCTTTAGAGACAAAGGAACAAAATCACACAGTTGTAAATATACATGAGTTGGGAATATTTTAATATCTTTGGTATACAAGATGTAGAGATAAAGAGAACCCATTTGCAGGGTGCACTGAAGGCACCATATAGTGATTATGAGACAGGGGTTACAGGGGCTGTCCTTTGGCCTCTGTCAGCATGAGGTTCCCTGAAGCAAGAGAAGAGGGCCAACAACTTTTAGCCAAGGTAAGAAGAGGCCAATTCAGTTTCTACTGCATAAATAAGAAGGTAGATGGATCCATTCCACTAACCTGCCAAGAGGTAGGTAGCATTCTTATAGGCACAGGAAACTTGAGGCAGGAAAAACATCAAAGCAACACTATGGTTGCCTGTTCATGAGTGAAAATCTTAAGCAAGAAAAACATTTGTAAAGTAAATCAGAAAGTGTCTAGTTAGAAGAATAGTTGAGAGACAGACAAATAACAGGATATTGCTGGTAGAATAAATAGACAAGGACTCTACAGACATTTCCATGAGTCACCACTGGGCTACACACGGCAACCAAAAAGGCACAGAGAAATGATTCAAGGGGTTGCAAGAGAACTGAATGCAGGAGAAATAAAAAGGAGGATGAAAGTGTTGCAAGGCTGAGAAGACAGGGAAATTGATGAGATGGAATGATGTCATGGAGAGATACCTTTCTTGGCCAGACATGTGGAAAATTGAGGTACATAGATTATAGTTCTGTTTATGGTCTGCTGCCAGCAAATGCTTGTTTACAGCACTGAGGTTTAATATGACAGCTGTACCTTAATATGACAGGAAACTTTATTTCACAGTAAGTCTGATTGGTCTGGCAAGGGATCATGTCTAGTAGCTATGGAGGTCTGAAGAGAATTTTTAAATCTAGTACAAATTTGAAAACAACTGAAGTGGAAAAAGGATAACATATCTTTCTTTTTCAAATTTATGGTACTTAAAAGAAAGACTATTTTTTCTGAGAATCATCGCTAGAAGCTGGTGGAAGCAAACAAAATCAAATGCACAACTTGGAAATCAAAGCATATTTTAAAATTAAGGATTTGTTTTTATCCTTACCGGGAGTAAAAAACTGGAATAAACCTGAGTCTACTGTTACCATGTAAGTTCCTGAAATGAAATAAACAGTTTTCTGACTTAATGGCTATCCCCATGGCAATAGGAGAGGATCTTGCACATTAAAGACTGAAAAGAATGAATAGATCAGAAAGAAGCACAGTAGATCCTGACACAGCCTAAGGTACAGCATGTATCTGAACTGAGATGTGAAGGATACATGCAGAAGGAAAATTCCTTTTATTTGCAGGGTTTACCGGTGATGTGAGATAGAAATACATTGCAAGTCAGACAAGGGCAAAAAGACCCCCTGATACTTCTAGGAGCACTGGTTTTGTTGTGTCTGGATCATTAAAGGTGCATTATTTAATGGTGTCTAAAACTTTTGTTAGGTCCTCCTCAGTCAGATTTATGATTTTATTATTCTGTGATTTTCTATTCCATGGCTTAAATGCAGCCCTGGACAGTTACCAGGGTAAACTTTCAAACCAACAGGAGCTGTGCCTGTTTATTCCAGGGTTTAAAGGCACTCTGTAGCTCTGACTTTAAGCTGAATAAGTCTTGCAAACTTGCAGCAGAGCTCTACATCAATTACTGTTTGTTGTTTTTTTCTTTGTTTGTTTGTATTTGTTTCAATTCTGAAGTAAAACAAGGAGTAAGAAATAACCAGGTTCTAAGATCTTACTTTGGCAAGAATAAAAATCTCATGCTCTGACACTGAATGTTCCAATTTGGCACAAACAAAACCATTAAGGTATTTGAAAGAAAAGCCAAAGAAATAAAACATTAACTTCACAAAATATGTTGTAAATTCATGCTTTAGCTCCATAGGTTCAGGGATCAGATTTCTCACCTACATTGACTGGCTGAATTCCTTCCTCTCTTACACACTCAATATCCTTCCAGAGCACTTCTATCTCCAGCCTAGTAAGACAGTTCTAGTTTGAGCTTTCTCTCTAATCCCTGTTGATATTCTTGATTCCATTAGAAATAAAGATAAATGCTTATTCTTTGCATCACAGTGGGAATGAGGGCAAATTGTTTGGTTACTCTAGACCAAGAAAGTAAGAGGGCAGGTTTCAGTTCCCTCAGGCAGAAAATGAAATTTAATTTGCATGTGTGTTCCTGAAAGGTCCTGGTAAGCTTTGGTTCCTGAGCCCTTCTGTGACTGGGAAAAGTTATTAAAACCTTTAAATAGAGCTGTACTTAATTTGTTACTTATATTCAGGCAGGCTGAAATCCCAGTTTCACCAATATTCACTAGAAAAAAAAAAATCTACCCAGCTAGTTTTGAGAGTGAGTAAACTCTACCCAGATGATCTTTACAAATCTCTTCAAGTTCAGTTTCAGTGGGAACACCCTGGTCTTGACATCTTCTTCATCCCCAAGGTCTCTTTCACTATAAAAATAGGAAAGGGGAGATTATGTCTTTCTTCTTCCGTAAGCAAAAGTATCCTCTGCAGTTATTTCTTTTTCCTGATCCTGTCAGCCCTTTTACTATTAGTGAAGCTAGAGGGTGTTGGTGCTACCTTGCCTGGGGCCCAAGGGAGGATTGTAATATCACATGTTTTAAGATCACTGGACTATCCTAAATCTATATAGATTTATTAAACAAAATACTGAAGCTATAATTGACCTGGTCCTAATTTCCTCCATAGTTAGCACAGCCTGTTGCACATTCAAATTTAGAGGCAGAGTCTGGAAAGAAAATAATCCATTTTGATAGTGCTATATGACATCTTTGAAAACTTCAGTGGAAAGGGACATTCCCCAGCAATCCATAATGGCAGGGATCACTATGAACACTTATATTGCCAGGCAAGATCTGCAAAGAGCACTTAGAAATCAGAGTGATCAATTTATTTCAGATGGCCTTTGGCTGGTGAAGATTTTTCACTGAAAGAAGTTTAGGTAGAGTAGGAATCACAAATAGCTATCTTTGCAATCCTCCTGTGCATAAAGAACACTAAGTTTACAAAGTGAAACAGTCTAAGGGAAGAAAAAAGCAAATTCACAGAGGATAATCCAAGTGGGAAGAAACTCTAGGAGGTTGCTAATCCTTTTGTTCAGAGCAGAGTCAGCTAGGGGGTCACACCAGGCTTCTCATGGTTTTATCCAGTTAGGTCCTGAAATTGTGCAGTCCCTCAGAAACGTGCTCCATTGCTGGGCCATTCTCATATTGTTAAAGTTTCTGTTTCCATGCTTTGAACACTGTCCTGTTACAACTGAGGTTCATTCTCTCTCAGCCTGCCTATGTCTTCTTGATGACCTTGTCATAGGTCCCAGAAATATTTTTCCTCTATAACTTTAGAAAACTTAAAGGTTCCTTCTTAACTTCATTTTAGTTTCCTCTTGTGTGTGCATATGGCATGTGCTAACATAGAGTGTCAAATTACCTGAACAAATGCTGCTTCTTAAGATTTCATCCTCATTTACCAAAAAGGATGGATGGCATCTTACTTAAAGGGCAGGAACTTATTAAATTTTTATCCCGGATTGTTCAGCATGCAACCTTATTGTTTGTTTACACTCTTAAAATTAGCCTCCTAAGAAGGTTTTTCTCATTATCATTAGTCCTAGTAATATTGACTGTAAGACTCGTGCAAGAATTGGAATTTGTATTACATGAAATTGCATAGAATAGTCCTGTATTTTTAATTTCTGATTAGGAAAATAAAAAAAAAAAAAATAATTAAAAAAAAAAGCTCTGCAAAACATTTTCAAATTAGAAATTGACCTGTTTACGTGGAACAGCTCAAACTGAACAAAGCTGTAATACTTAGGTTACATGATTTGTTTTCACAATTTCATAACTTCAGATACCAGGTGGGCTGGAAGTTTATTATGCTTATTTTATAAGTAGGAAGTTGAAGGACAGAATGAAATTTTTAGGGCAACTGTATGTTTTGCATTTCTGCACTTAGACAATTAAGAACATTGTTAATCAGAGAGCCCTGAGCCCTTGTGCTCTTCTGAATAAAGAGGTGAACACTCGTGAACCTTTCTTAATACTCAAGAAAGAGAATGGAAAAGACTTGAGACTTTCTCTGTTAATCTGTAAGGATCTTCACAGCATCTTGACTTAATTACATTTCCAGCTGTTTTGGAGAACAGAGTGCAGCTCATACATCTGCTGGGAAGGAGAGCTGCCAAAAGTTGACACTCTGCTTACAAGTCCAGAACAAAACTAAAAATAAGTGATGGTTTACTGATTTGATTAGTCTGCTCCCAAACACAGCAGATTTTGAAGGAGAACACACAGAGAGGACCAGTATCTCTGCTCAGAACAGAGGTCCATATCCTTTGCAGTGGTGGTGACAAGGGGCAGGGCATGGACACAGCCCAGGAACATCTATCCCTGATACATCAGATTTAGCTTTTAAGGGTGGATGCAATTCTGCCTCTGGGGTCTGTAGAGTCACCAGGGGCCCAGTTCAGATGTGCTCCTTGCCAGCAGCACATGGGTGCTGTGAAGATGTTCAAAACCCAACTGGACACAATCCAGGCAACAGGCTGTGGCTGACACTGTTGTAAAGCAGGGACTAGGTGATCTCCAGATATGATGTCCAGCCTCAAATGGCCAGTGGTTCTGGGATTCTGTGACTTTTTATCTCTGAATTTGACATTTCAATAAACTGTCTACAGACAACAAAATGAGTGGTGCTTGCTTTCATTACAACTCTTTCTTTCTGTCCCTCTTTTAAAATATGCTCGTATATCTCTTATTTGTGGTCTTTAGACTCTTCATGTGTTTTTGGGGGTTTCTCCATACATTCTGAAGCATAGATCCTGAGCACTACCACAACTCAGGACCTGTGTGGAGTTATGCCCAGGCTAAAGTAAGGTGTCTACACAATCCCATCTGTGTTCTCAGTAACAGATGGTGGGAAAAGGGTATCAGAAAGTCATGCTACCCTTGCACCTTTGCTGCACCAGCTTCCTGCAACGTGGCACTTGTCAGTGTTTTTACTTTATAGTTCAAAATAGTCTTTTTAGCCATGCTTTTATCACTCAATTTCAACCAATTCACTTTTCTGTATTACATCCTGTAGCAATCATTCCACAACACATTTTTGACTGCATCTATTTGCTTTAAAGTTGCTGCTTAAGTTCATTTGTTTATTCCTGTGTTGTGACTATTGACTCCCTCTTTCTGTCCTCCATGATGCTTATGATTTCACGCACTGTTAAAATATTCACCTAAGGAGTCTTTCTTCTATGCTAAAGCATGCTAATCCATCTATCTATCTATCTTATAAAGCAGCTGCTTCGTACTCCTACTTGTCTTTGCCATCTCCTACTGTTTTTTCTATTAGACATATCCATGGGAAGAAAGGACTGTGTGTGATGGTTAAGATATGGACAGACAGTAGCATAACATTTTTTATCTTTGTATTATCATTATTCTTTCCCTTTTCTAATAATGTGTAATATTTTGTTTTATCTACTGAGCAGATGTCCTCCTGGAAAAATTCACCCATGATGCATTTCCTGAGATGTAAGAGCTGATCTAAGTAGAGCCTTTTAGTAGATAATATCTAATTAGAGTTGTTTTTCTCCATGTATTTACATTCATCTACATTAAAATTTATCTGCAATTTTCATAGACCTGTGGCTTTCCCAGTTTTCTAAGGCAGTGCTTCATCTACTCTTTCTGACTTTGCTGTACTTTTGTTCTGCTACCTCATCATGATATATTTGTGGCCTGCCTGCAGCTGCCTTCTTCAGAGTAATCCTGTGGGGCCATGCTTCTGCTGTTGAATTAAAATGCTTCATCTGCATCTTTATCCTGAGTAACCATCTCATCATAATTTTTTTCACTACCTTATTCCAACTACCTAGCTAGAAATCATTTGAGCTAGTTAATTATATTTTAAAAGTCAAATTCCACTGCAAACTCATGTCTACTGAAAAGCATGCTGTAGTCAGAATATGAATAATTTATTCCACAAAAATAGATGTATATGATCATTTGTTCAAATATGGTTACTGTCTAGTATTGTAGTCTCAGAGAAGGCAGAATGACTACAAAAAACCCTCGTCATAAACAATTATATTTATCTGTACTTCCTTAATGGGCAACATCTTCTATTGTAAGCACCGGATCTTTCAGACACCTTGTTATATATATTCTTTATAGATTTTGTAAGTCAAATAGCCTTAATGAAGGCAACTGTTCTTTTTAGGTTAACATTAAAGTTTTGCCCTACTCTCAGGTTTTTGATTCTGTAAATCATCCTTATACCAATCCTTTGAAGCATTTCTTTTTTCTGTAATAGCTTGGCATTCATTATCTTGGTGCTTTCAAATAAATTCTCAACCGTACTGAAAGCCTTGCCTTACAATAAGGTCTAGGAATACACTGTTCTTATTCTCCAGGACTATTTTTTGTAGGATCTTATTCCTAACAATAGTGCCAGGAATAATAGTCCTCATTTTCACCTGAAAGCAGACCACATTTTCAGTCAGATTCACAGGACATAACATACCTCTTGACTCAGCTTCATTGCGCTGTTAAAATGCTCTGAGTGTGTCTGGAACCACTAATTCTTTCCCCACTTGGAGTTCAATTTGCAAATCATACATTTGTAGCTGAAAAAAAACAAGCTCTATTCTTAGCAGCAGCAGAATGGTTTGCCAGGCCCCTTTTGGCACTGTCAGCATGTGGTTTATGGTCAGTGTCAGCTAATAGTGGCCTCCCATAAATAAAAACATGAAACGTTTTTCACTCATGGACTGAGACCAAAGCCACTTTCTCTATTTTCATTTATTGGAAACTTGGTTTTACTTCATTCTTATGATGATTATTCTACTGGGGTTTTTAAGTTTTAACCACACCATTGTAAAGGATTGTGCAATGCTTTTCTTAGAGCCGTCAGTTAACAAATTTGTTTTGAGTTTGTCATCATAGCAACTCACAACTGAACCCATCAACCTTTTTAATCTCTTCCTTTTTTAAGGGCCAGAATGAGTGTTTTGTCTCTATCAAGCTACCAATTTACTACAGCCCGGTTCACTAAGCACAGAAAAAAATGCCCTCATATTTACCATTTCTCTAAATATTCCCCTTGTTTCTAGATAAGAGAGTTTTAGTGTAAATACATAGCATCTTGGAGCTGACATCTAAATAAAGGGTCCTTTTTCTGCACTGAATTGCACCTGCCTGGATGGTTGTTGATTCTTCTTTTTCCTGCATGGTTCTGAACCAGAGCCTACTTCCCTACCTCCTTGCCTCAGGCTTAGGAAGTTCTGTGGGATTGTTGAGATTTTTCAAGTGGAGTATATAGAAGATAGATGTGAACTTCGTTCTCCTTTGAACAGAATCTTGGAATGTGTGACAAAGTAGATTCCCCTGCCATCTCCAGTGAAGGCATCTGCTGGATGAAACCAAGGGGTTTGGCACATTTCTCATGTGGTCCTTACTATTAAATGAACATTTTTTCTATACTCTGTAAAATGGAGTGTAAACACATCACACAAAAAAGAGATAGTGGGAAGAGGTAGTGAAAAGACATTTCTATCATAATATTCCTTTTGCTTTTTTGCACATGCAAGTATACAAAGTTGACACCAGAGGAGCAAATAAAAAGCCTGCTACAAAGACATGGTAAAGCAAGCTGCAGACTTGAAGCAGGAGAGTAGCCCATGGCAAGAGGAGATGGGCAGCAATGCCAAAAAGCCAAAAGCTGGCTGGTGAGTGAGCTCAGCAGGGAGTAGAACGGGCCCTTCCTGGGGAAGGGCAGTGATGGCTCAAGGCATGGGAGGGACACTGGCACAGGGATCTCTGATGCTACCCTGAATAGAAGCACTGGATTATGGCACTCTGTTTTCTCCTGTCCATAAGGTTGCTGCTGGGGTCTTTTTCCTTAGGGCAAATGTTTGCTTTAGGCACCACCTTGGCTTCTGCTCCTCTGCCATATTAGAAGTACTGTGTCCCATTAGGTCTCAGGCTTACTGCCCATTTGTCACTGCCCTATGAGGCTCGTTTGAGCTATCAATGGTATCCAGTGTTCCTCCTCTGTGTATGTACCACAGAAATGTGTGCCCAAGGTTTTGTATCTTCTTTTCCATATGCTTAACATTGGCAGTGCTGTTTGGCAAAGGATACACAGCTTTTTATGTTATTGCTTTGTGGAATTCTATTGTGAGCTCTCGTACACTCTTCTATCCTGGATCACTCTTTTTTACATGTCTTGCTGGGCTTAGGTGTCCTAAAGGATGCCATTCTGGTCAGGTGGACTCCTTTCCTTGTGGAAATTTAGTGGCTTTGTTCAGAGGTTAATTTTGGGACCTCCACAAGAATCCTACGGCATTCTTGCACATAAATTCAAATTTATCATTTATTATGTGGTTTTGTAAGTGCCACATACCTTCCAAGACGCAACCTTCAGCTGTCAGCCTCTGTTCAACTGTATTTACTTCTTTTTTCTTCTTAGTGTATTGAAACCTGTTCCTCTGAAGTTTGATCATCATCATATGGAGATAAAGACAAGAAATGACAGAGGAAAATGCCAAAGTGAAATCATGCAAAATCAATAGTTACACTATTGTTTCTATAACATGTATGAAATGAACATGCTAGTACACTGCACTGACTGTATATAATTTTAGCTTTCCTGATTTTTCCAATTACTATTACTCAGACTTTCCTAAAATTGCCACTTTCAGAAATTTGAAATATGACTAATATTAGCCTTCAGACTCTGACATCTATGAAGAAACATGCCTAAAGAAAGGGCTGGTTTTTAGTGGAAATTGTTTTAGTCTATCAGCTGTTTAAACATTGACAGGAACCTGCTGTCTCTTTTTACTGTCCCTTAAAATTATATTTCAATAAACTCCTTTGTCTAAGACTGCAAGACAGAAAGAAAATTAAATTTTAACCTACCAGTTGAAGCTGAAAGAATATGTTTCCTGTGTGTGAACATGAAAAGAATATATTTGTTGTTGCTTTCTCCTCCAATGCTGACCTAAATGACCCACTCTCCCACCTTAGCATCTCAGCAGAGAATATGAATCAGTTTCTAGTTCTGAAGGGCAGTCATGTATTTTCCATCACTCAGCACCACAATTTGCCTCTTCATAAAGCTATGCATGCTGAATTGAAATATAGAATTACAGAACAGTAAGTGGGTGAGAAGGAACCTTTAAAAGTTATCTATTCTAACCTCCCCTGCCATGGGCAGGGAATTCTTTCAATCAGGTGATCAAGACCCCATCCAATGTGACCTTGAACATGTCCAATGACCACAGAATCTTAGAATGGCTTGGGTTGGAAGGTGTCCTTGAAGATCATCTAGTTCCAAGCCCCTGCCATAGGCAGAGACACTTTCAACTAGACCAGGTGCTCCGAGACCATCCAGCCTGGCCTTGAGCACCTCCAGGAATGAGGCATCCACATCTGCCAAGTGTGGGCAACACGTTCCAGTGCCTCACCACTCTCACAGAATTTTTCCTAATATCTTAATTTAAACCTACTCTCTTGCAATTTGAACCCATTCTCCCTTGTCCTGTCACTAAATGCTCTTGTAAATAGTCTTGCCCCATCTTTCCTGTAGGTTCCCTCCAGGTACTGGAAGGAAATAATGGGGCATTTAAAGCTTCTTTGGTCAAGCTATATGTTTCCATTCTTACTCTAAAGACATTAATATTTAATTTTTATTGATGCTTTTCCTTGACCTCAGTAAAGCAACTCTTCTTATTCAAGCTGGGATCTTTTCTCCAGAGGAGTGCTCATGTGTCAGTCAGTTCTCCCACATGGGCACACAAAGACCACTTCCATACAGCAGAGCTGCACGGTGACCAAAGCCCTCCTCTGGCTTTTGCAGAAAAACAGGCACTGAGCACTAGGAGCAGAGGATACTCTAACTCTCCACAGCACCTATCAGTAGAGAAAAATCTTTCCATCCCGAGTTTAACCACTAAATAAGAACTTTGCAACCTGACACCCTTTACCACTGCAAATTTCATGTTCTGCAAACACCCTCACAGCTTCCTTGGGAGTGATGTCCAGCAATTGCAGCACACTCCAAGGTCTCCCAGGCCAGAGCACTCCCTGGCACGTGCAGGTCTGGGGCTGTCACTGCACTGCAGGGCTGCACTGTAGATAGTGACAGCTGGGAGCTCTGGGCACAGAAGGCTCCCAGATACCTGTGCTGTGCTCTAGTATGGCTGCCTGCACTTGGTTTGCTCTGTTAGAAAATGTTTGATTTTTTCTTCATACATTCATATTTTCCCTTGGAAGTTAACTGTTTCCTTTCATACATCAGCCAGTGTTCTAAGCTACAGGTACAGAGCCAGTGGCTGATTGGTAGCTGCCATGGCCTCCTCTCAATGTGTTATTGTTTGAACATCTGCCTGTTAAAAAAACCCTGCTTGCTCAAATTGCAGCTTTAGGCAGCATCTTGGCACAATGCACTCTTGAGATTTGATTGACTGTTTTGTCTATTGTCATCTTCTGTGGAATGATTTTGCTCCTTTCTGAGGAGCATGGCATGGTCTTTGGAAACATCTCAAATCCCTGCCACACAAATCAATGCAAAGACCAGAGGGTGAGACACTCTCCCCTCTCAAAATTTCTGAGTGCTCTTGATGGCTGGATAAGCTCAATCTCCTCATGCACAGTGGAGCTGAGCCAGCTGACACCACTAGTGAATCTGGCACTTTGCATTTAGACAAAAATACTGTTTCATGCAGAATCTATTTTTTACTTCTAAGAAAGGAATCCAGGAACTGCAATCACAAAAGGGTTTAACAAATGAGTCTATAATTTAGAGCCTCAAAACCACTGTTCAAAACTTTATACTATATCATGTGTTCCTGGGAGCCCTCTGCCCCAATGTGCTGGACAGATGATGCCTCCTTAAACCCACCCCACTCTGCATGAGGTGCACTAGGGCTGAGCAAGCCTACCTGAGGAATACTTCATCAATTAGGCTTCCAAAATATGTGGTAAGATAGCAGATGCAGACCTCTCAGTTGTCATCATTCTCACATGTTCAGCACTTCTGTGATTATCCTGATATCAGATATCTGTGAGAGAAATCTGACTTGCACCTGAGACCATCACACTCAACTGCACAGGGCAAGGTGGAAATATTTATATTTCCTATGTTCCACTTACCTGGAAGAAATCAATTTACAGTTGTGCAGAGAAGTAATGAGGATGAAATTCTTGTCCCTGGTGAATCAGAGCATCCCAACTGATAAAGGGATACAAGGGTGCCAAGGACAAATTTTAAGTATAAAATAAAATTACAGCAATATTTAGGCTCTCCCTCAGGTGGATAAGCATATTGATCACTAGCCTGTAAAATCCTCATTGTCAATCCTGGATTCAGTCACAAGCATGTATTCTCTCTTAGCAACTATAAAAGATTTTTCTATTTTTTTAATTTTTTTTTTTTTTTATGTTTCATTTCATTCCTATTTCTGCTATTACCGGGGTTGTATACATGCATGAAGAATAGCCTCAAATGATGGGGAGCTAGAAACTAACTGCAGCATTATTTTAAAGCAGTGAGATATCTTGCATGAATCTATATTTCAAAACAGTGTTTGACATGTATAATTTTGAGTTGGGTAACTCACCAAGGATTCTTTTTTCCCAGAATTTTAATTCATTTTTCTTTGTTTACACTGAAAATATTCTACATTCCCCAAGTACAGAAAGCTACACTAACTATAAAGCCTATAAGTAGCAGCTTTTTCTTTTCTGTCACTTTTCTGTCACAGCAGTTAGAGACTCTTATTTATGACTTTAATATAAATTTCTTCCCTAGTGTATTTGTCACTGAGGCCTTGTCGAAATTCTTGTTTTACGTCATAAAATTTCTTTATTCCCAAAGACATTCTTCTCTATCAGAATTTTGTCTATTTTCACCCCCAAAAATGAAACGAGGTTTTCCTGATAGTGTGTTAATTTTCTTCATCTTTAGAATTCTTTTCAGTGACTGTGATCCCTCTTGGATTTTATGTGCTTTATTTTAAACTTAGGATGAACCCAAAGAGACTCCAGTTTGTCTGAGAGACTGGTGGGATGGACAGGAAAGGATTTGTACCCCTCATTTCTGAAAGTCTGGACTGGAGACAGAGAATGATACCTAAGTACAAGCTGCTAATGCAACTTGAGATAGCAGATGGCTCAGATGGCTCAAATGTCCTCAGGAATTTCAACTCTATGGCCCTTGCAATGGTACTGGATGTCTATGTCCAGATAACTGGTTCAGGTGGGTTTAAGACACCTGAAGTTAGGTAGCTGAATGTTGGTGTTTGTGTGAGCCAGGGCCAGGCTTGCATTGCAGCCAGCAGGGCTCCATTCAAACTGGCAGCTGGAGGCACACTACCTGAGGCTGCACATCACTCCACATTTTTTTTAAATTTTCATAAAGAAAATGCAATTGTCGTGGTTTGACACTGGCCAAATGCCAGGCACCTATAAAAGCTGCTCACTCACCCTTCTCTGCCACAGCTGGGCAGAGGAGAGAAAAAATTTACAAAGGTTCATGAGTAGAGATAAGGACTGGGAGGAAACACTACAAAAGGGCAGAACAGGCTCAGCTTAAAGGTACAAAATGAGTTTATTACTAACAGAGTCAGAAAAAGGTAATGAAAGTAAAGACAGCCCCTAAAGCACCTTTTCTTTCCCCAACCAACAGCACAGGGAGACAGGGCATGGGGGTTTGGTCAGTTCAGCACTGAGATTTTCTTCCACAGCTCAGGGAGAGGAGTCATTCCCCTGTGAGGCCATGGGGTCCCTCCCACAGGAGACAGTTCTCCATGGACTTGTCCAGTGTGGGTCCAAGCTCACGAGCAGCAGTCCTCCCAAAGCTGCTGTGACGTGGGTCACTCCTCCACGGGTGCAGTCCTCCAAGGACAGGCTGCTCCAGCCTGGAAGCAGGGCCTGTACAGCCAGAGCCATGCAAAAGCCTTGCACCAAGAGCCCAGCATGCAAGGTCCCATGGCAGAGTATGTCACTTGCAGGCTCCATGTCCTTCTTGGTCCTGGCTGTCATGGATTCCCACACTCCTGCAGCTCAGCAGCAGCACTGTCCCTGGAACACAGAGCTGGGGGCACACTGGCCCTTCCAGGAAGGAGGAGGTTTGGCCACATGCCCTGGGGCAGGGCTGGCTGGCAATGCCATGTGCTGACAGAGAGTGACAGTGTCCTTGGCACAGTTACAGGGCTCACACAGCACAGCTGAGAGCTGAGGGCAGGGCATGTGCCACACAGGAGGCGGAAATGTTGTGGGGCAGGCACAGGCTCACCACAAGCATCCTTTGCTCTTCAGGGTGCTAGGGATACCCAGATAGGCCTGCCAAGATTTTTATGCTAGGAGGTCAAAACTCAATGATTATTAAAATTAAAATTATTAAAATTTAAATTTTAATTTTCATTGAAACTTGAATTTTAACACAATTTGACAAAACTGGTCTAGATGGGAGAGAATCACACCTGGATTTTCATTATGCATCACATCTGCGACATTTTCATTATGCATTCTATCTTAAAATGGGGAATAGTTAGGATCAGAACCATGTCAACTACTTGGAGCCTCTAAAATATATCCACATCTTAGGTGTTGTCACTGCCATATCTGATTAAATATATATGAGATATATGTTTTAAAACTATAATTATTACTAAGATGCTGAACATAATGTCCCAACAACCAACTTCTATTCCCAAAGAACTAACTGTTTTATCCTATTTCCATAGCAAATGCCTTAAGAAAAGTGAACAGACGAAATAAATTTTAACGGCTTAATTTTTCTGCCAGGGGAATGTTAAAAACTACTTTTAGACATCAATCCCATCTATCAGTATGCAGCACATTACAGGAAAGTCAAGTTATCACAAAAGTAGTAATGGGAGGATATTATTCAATAAACATTTATGCAGCAGAAAAAAATCTGAAAAGCTTTTTTCTTGTGTTTTCTGTGTTGTGGCCTTTTTTTCCTGGAAAGGTGTGAATGGTCCCCTAACATAGAATCACAGCTAACAAAATTACTTGTAAAGAATTGGACTTGGATAGCTTTTTCCCTTAATGCACCAAGAGTGTGACCTACTTCATGGAGGGAAAGGGAAAGAGTTGTAGAAAAGGGGCCTCTTCCCAACATAACTAAGGTGAGAGCTGTTGGTGCTGAGCACACAAATGTACATGGGCTGAACAGCAGAAACTACTGGCCTTGACAGAGCTGAGGTCCCTTTCCTGTGGCTGCCCATGATGTCTGGCCACCACCATTCACTGCCATGCCTGCAAATGGTGTTGAAGAACTCAGGAAATTCTGACAGTGCAACCCTAAGCACAGAGACAATGATTTATCTTGCATCATTCCCAAGATCACATTGATATGTGACCCTGTTGTGACCATTATTGGATTTTTTTTCTGTCAGATGGTAGTATTCAAAAGTGGATGAAAGAAGGATGGGATGACATAGGTTTGAAGAGCAAGGAAAGATGAAAGAGAAATGTTATATTTCTGTTGAATAACATATAAAGTCATTTCCCTCCCCAAATTATAAGAAAAAAGTAAGGCTGGTTTTAAAATATTGCTTTAATAAGTATTTTTGATGGCCCACTCTTACTTGTGGGACAAATCAAGTTCTTAAGTTGCTGATATTTGGGGATAGTTGAAATTTCTTTACACTGTGAGGCCAGATTAATGTCAGCTCATGTCTGTACTCTTGCAGGTACCAAATTGTCTCGCAGAGTAATTTTCAGAGTTGCTGAAAACAGTGTATCTATATACAGGCATCTGTATACCTGTATCTGTATATGGGTATGAGGACAAATGGCAAAGCTCAGTAATAAATAGGATTTATGATTATTTATTGTACTTGATGATCTGGGTGCAATACAAGTGCTATGTGTTTAGTAACAACCCAACACTTAGCTCCTAAAGAGGTTTCAGAAATAGGTTTCATAATCCTATTCTTCATCTCAAGAGGGATGATTGCCTACTTCAGGTTTTTGTGGCAGCAAAACTCCCAAACATGGATTTCTGGTTCTAAATGTCAGGGTGAAATGGTCAGCCAAGTTCATCTGAAATTTCACTCTGTGAGAAGACCTATAGTATCACCTAAGTCAGGAAAAACACTCTAAATTTAATATGTTACTCAGCCCACTCCTGGCAGAAGAAATGCACATCAGCTTCTATCAATTCAATCTGTGGAGAGTTTCTTAGTGGAAAACAAGAAAGCAATTGTGGCAGCACAATTTTAGCTTTAGATACCTCTTTTAACTAGCAGCAGAATATTTTGGTGAAAACACTTGAATACACTTTAAAGACTGTGATCTCATCTTCATGACTTCTAAAAGAACTATCATATCATTTTCTTTTTTTTTAAACAGCACTTATTTATATTTTAAAAGGCTTCAATTAACATCTCTTCTTTGAGTTACACTCAAATAATTTTCACCCAAAAATTATTAAAAATACCTAGATCTTCTTAATTCAGTTATAAGTCTGAAGTCTGATAACCACCTCAAACACAGAAGAGGGGAAACATCTGACACCCTTACAGAAAATTACTAGAGGTTGTATAGTAATAATATCCAGAGGACACTTTAAACAAATTCCCTTAGGTAAATCTTTTTCCTTCAGAACAGACATTGTAGGTTTATTTTGAAACCACTTAGACCATGTTATTACTTTCAGCAGAAAAGCTATAAAGACATATTTTGTATAAACAAAACCCATTAAAAATTCCCAGCACTAAGTTATTTCTAAATGCCTTGAAGGTACAGTGGGGAAAGGAAAGGAAAATAAAGTTAAGAAGGAAAAAAAAGAATCTACATCATGCTGTACCCAGTAATTATTGCAAGGTTAGATTCCTCAGTCTACTGGAGTCATCCTGCTAGAGAGCTCTGTGTGTTATGGGTCCTGCAATGTTTCCCACTTCTGCTGATGTGGGCACCTTTTGGGGAACTGACATTTTTGCTGCAATAGGAGCTGGAGGGAAACTCTGGCAAACACTAACTGTAATTTCTTTACAGATGGAACACATTCCCCTCAAAAAGTATATTAAACTTACTGTCACTTACTGCAATTCCTTATTTTAAGTAAAATTTTAGTTCTTCCTCATAAGAATTTACTAGAATATGATTTAAGAAATCATAAACTTCAAATATTTTAGCATGAAATATATTCTTATATCTTAGGACCAGAACATTGTTCTCTTTTGCCACTCTGGATGAAATCCCACCACTTGAAACAGATTGCTATTTTGCTGTTCAGTTCAGGAGGAAGAAAAATTCCTACATTGAGCACTTCTTTGTTCTAAAAATATTGAAATAGTCCATGAAGTAAGGGCTTAATCATCATTAATGAAGACAATGAAATCTTCAGTCATTACTAACTGAAGCTATACCTTCATGATATAAAGAAAAATGAAAACTGTCCTTGCACAAATAAACTCTAACAAATAGATGTTTAAAATCCAGTGGAAACAGTAAAATGCATTGAGTGATTAAACAGACTGACATTTGATATTTTCTGAGTATCCATTGAAATCAAGGGTTTAAATAAAAATTGCAGATTGGAGCAATGCATTCCAGATGCTTTCTTGGCCGAAAAGGAAAATACAAATCTAGTACACCTTTTTTTTTTCATAAGAAATGAAAATGAAGGAGTCCTGTCCCTGCAGCAAGGGCAGGACAATGCCCAAGGCAGTCACACAAGCTTCTATCTTCTAGAAGAAGATAAACTCAGCTGGGGGTGGCTTATCAATAGAAAAGAAATTAATAAAAGAGTTGACTGGGAATGTGAGGATATGACTCCTGCTTGTGTATCCTTCTGCTTGTTTTTCCAGTTGGAAGTCTCTTCATCCTGATTTGGAGCTAGCCTGGTGTCTGGAACCAACTCAAGAGAAGCATGAAAATCTTTGAGGAAAAGACAGCTCTAGCCTGGCTGCAAAGACAGTGCCTTTGTCTGCTACGAGCTCACTGGCTTGACATCCACAGAGGCTGTCTGTAGCCCTCACTACCTGTTCCAAACAAAAGATTTGCAGTGCAAAAGAAATTGAGTAAACAAATCCAGAAATATGGTGTGTTGAAGACCCTGTGCTTCAAGTAAGCAATTAAAAATCCAAACTGAACTCTCACTAGGAAGAAAAATCACAATTTGCACAGTCAGTTTTATTCACTGCAGTGAGGTTCCTCTGGTAGTCCCTCAAAGCCACCTGCCATAGAACAGGGATTGCAGATGACATGGCATTCCCTTGCTGTGGGGGTTTTTCAGGGTCTGACATTTGATTATACTCTCCATTCTTTATAAATAAAAGGGCTGTACATGTTTTTAACAAGAATGCTGATGTGTGTGTGCATGTGTTATGTATATAATAATGTGTGCATACACTAGATTATAATATATAATGTATATCATACTAATGTATCCACTATATATATATATAAATGTATATGAGACTTGAAAAGCATTGCATAATTCTAGAAAACTGTCAAAACCAACCTTTGAATCAGTGCTGGTTATTGCTCAATGATTTAAGAAGTTGAGTGATACATCACAAGCTGACATTTTTCTTATGCCATTTGTAGAGAGATGCTATCCTCAGGCAAGGCACCTGTTCAATGCCACTGCTACCAGATGGGTGATATTCCCTTGTGTGCACGGGGACAGGCATCAAATCTCTAAGCAGAAGCAGAAGAGGAGCAGCCTTCCCAAGCTCATTGCTTCATGGAGGCCACAGCACATCTGCAAGGTGATGGCAGCTCATGCACAGACAGGCACATTCTCTCTCTGGTGCTCCTCACCCCTTTCCACTCATGCATCCATTTGCACCTCTTCATTAAATTATGGCCATTCTCACATAAAGACCTGGGAGGTTCAGGGTCCTTCCCAGCACCCCCCAGACAGCACAGCTCTGGAAAGAGCAGGAACAGTCCATGTAGACAGAGGAATTTTGGCAATTTGACTCTCAGAGGTATTTCACTGAAGGCCCCATTGAGTACATGCTAATAAATTACCTCTCAGACAATCTTTATCTCTAGTGCTGGCTTGCAGCACAGTGGCAGAAGGCAAAGGACACTGTTTCCAGCTGGAGATGACAGAGGGGCTCTCTCAGATGGCATAACACATTTTCCCTTTCTTTCCTCCAGGTCCTCCCCCACCTCCAGCATGATGTGGCTGGCAGGATCTAAACAAGGAACCCTCACCACCGCATTTCCCTGTCCCAGTCAAAGCAGGGAGTATTTCCATGTATTCTGCCACTCCTGGGTCACTAGGCTCCTCAGAAATGAGATGCCTCTTTCTGAACATGGAAATATGAGAAAAGGAGAGGAGGAGGAGGAGAATGGGCTTCTGCAAATGCTATCCTTTCTTCTGGGCTTGGAAATAAGTTGTCTAGAGTTTCCACATACTCAGAGGTGGTGCAGGCAAGGTGCTCTGCCCACAGCCCTGCCCACATCCTTTGTGGATGGCAGCAGTGCTTTTCTGGAGGGTGGAAGGGCTGGTCACCAGCAAGTCACTTGGTGTGTTTGCAGAGAGACGTGGATAATATTTAGAAAGTAGAAAGGGCACCACAGTTGATAAACACACCTTTCACTATTATTTAAATATTTTCAAAGTTTACTAGTTGCTTGGTGCAAAAAAGCTGTGGAGAGCTGGTGCCAGATTTAACATCAGGAGGGACTTGAATGGGAATTACTGACAGAAAGTTAATTACACTGCTTTTTAAAATTAATTCAGTGCTAGACACAACAAAGATTACCATCATTGCTGCAGAAAAGAAAGATCATTGAGGTATGAGAAAATACTGGAATTAATATTTATATGCAGGGAAGCCTAACAAACAAATTACTATGTTTCCTTCATAACTTGCTATTTCATATCTTGTATTTTCATGTAGAGAAATTAGATATAGGGTTTTTTTTAGGCCTAACTTGGAGATGATCTCAGAACATTTTTAAGGGAGTGTTCTTCTACTTAGTAAATTAGTCTTATTTGGATAACACACCTATGTGATAGTGAGCATGTTTTTTTATTCAGTGGGCATGAATGATCACTTGTGATTTAGAAAAAAAACTATGCTGGTATTTCTTCTGTGTCCTTTAGTACCTATTACAACCCCACTGGAATTGGCAAAAGAAAGTTCAAATGTCTTTCTTTTTCTTATTAACCTTTCAATAGAGGACTATGTTTTCCCCAGAAATATTTTGTTTAGTGTTGAACCTCTTTTAAATTTGTTTGACTGTATGTGATAAACTAGGGTTCAATGTGAAGATTATTTTTACTGTGTGGAGAAATTATATTAATTACATACTAATATCTGTCTGTATTTATTAACAGTATTTTCTAGAATTTGAACGAGGAGCACTGGTGTATTTTATAAGTTTGTTTTTCATTGAAAGAAACTTAATATACATAAAAAGGCTGCATAATAAGACTAATCATTAAGATATGTTTTGATGTAGTGAAAACCCCATAATTGCAGTATCCTAATCTGCTGTTTACACATTAAACTGCTGTCAGTTACACCAGTGAGGTGTCATATATTCAAGATGTTCCATGACATGGAAAAATAGACTTATTTTTTGGTTTTTTATTTTCACAATAAACAAGTTTTCCAGAGCTGGGCAAGTGGGTCCAATGATCTTCATGTTTTTTATATCTCTAAATCAAATTTGCAAATTGGGTGTGATAACAGGGCTAATAAGATAAAGAAGATTACGTACTTAATAGAGTGTGACACCTAATTTGCCAATTAGTTGTCTTTTTAATTCACTGCATAAGGAGCTGGCTATTGCCAGGGGCTTGTTCTTCTCTAATTGGAATCCAGTGTTCAAGAAGCATAATTACCTGTTAGAGCAACTGCATTGAAGCCCTTCATTTAGTAAAATTCCTGTTCTTCAAATATGCAGGCAACTGTCATAGTTCCATCAAATTCTGTGGAATAAGCCACATATGCTGCTATATAAAAGCAGAATTCCAGTAAAATCAACTAAAAATTTAAAAAAGCACAGCGAAGTATCTAATCTAAGCAGTAAAAAAAATTCCTTATTAAATAAATTTCTTTCAAAATTCGGATATTTGTTTGCTACCTGCCAGAGTTGAAGAATGTCAAGAAAATTTATTTTTTTGTGTGTGGGAAATCAGTGATTGATGGATAACATAAATGACTGCTTGACAACTAAATTCTGAAGCAGATGCTATTATACACTCTTTGCCAGTTAACTTAGTGCAGCTGTATATTGTAATTACATAAGAGTTTCATTTTTTAAATTTTATTTTAACAAAAACAAACCCTTCTATTCTGATTACAGTTGATAATCAAACCACTAGCAGAATATGTTTTTATTAAAATAGTGCAGCTCTTTTCAAATGCTTTGTGAAGTCTTGTCTTTTTTTACTCATATTTCATTTATGTGAGGAAAAAAACAGCTTGAAAGGCTCTAGCAATGTCATTTTGACATCTTTGAATGAAAGTCTTAAGGGCTTTTTTCTTGCAATGGCTTTTTACTTAGATTTTTGTGTTTCGTATAGATATATGTGAGATGCATTAAAAAATCAAAATTGAAAATAATTGATATATGGGAAACTATGTATTTTTCTTTTTGCTGACCATATTAATATTCAAGTTTTCCAGAACTGGAATCAAAATATCTCTAGAAAATTCTATGGGTTTAGAAGGATTATTGTTCTCCATATAGTTCTAGTTTTGCCTTAAGTGATGGAGCAGACATGTTACCAGAGTTACAGGTAAAATGGCCTCTAATAACTCTCTGATGTCTACACTTGAAATGTGAACAGACATGAAAGCTTTAACACAGGCATCTTTTGGGTGTCAGCTTGAAATTCAGAGACATTTCTCTCTGGTGGCTCCATTTAGCAATTCTTGAAGAGTAGAACTGAAACAAAGGAATTACATTGTCTGATATTTTCTTCAAACAACTCTTATCCACCCTGCCGAGGAGAGGGAGATGCTTTTCTGGAGAAAACTAACCCTTTGAAGCCTGAGAAAAGCTTGAGTCTTGCTGTTACCTTTCACAATTTCCTGCAAACCATGCAGTGGTCATTGGCTTGTGCAAAATGAGTCCCAGCTGTCTCAGAGTGGTGGCCCATGGTTCTCTGCCAAGTTACCCTTGTATCAGCAGAGGAAGGGAAGCAGAAATAATGAAATTTGAGGATGTTGCAAAGGCAAAGTAAACAAAAATCTTAAGCTTTGGGATGGCAAGATTGTTCTTCAGAGGTGGCATAGTGGATTTGTCAGAGGCCAGACTTCCCAAAGAGACCCAGATCCCCTGACCCCTTGGCCACAGTAATGGTTAAGTTATGGTCCAAACTCTCACCAAGTCTGATCTTGATTTTCTGTTGGCTTCAGTTTATTGCATGCCCAGAAAAGGTCTGATGCCAGCCAGAAGGAAGGAAGATTAAAAGCTTGCTACTCAATTTTTGACATGACCTGCTACCCTGCCTCTCAGCCAGAGGAACAAGACAGAGTTAGTGGCAGAGCAGGTCTGAGCACAGTTTAAAGGTTTTGCCATCATGATTGCTACTGTTGAGGAATGCACTTGATGTCCTCATCCTAAACCTTTCCAGGGATGCTTCTGTGGAAGCACTTCTCAGTCAGCACAGGTCAACACAGACTATGGCCAACAATATGACACAAAGAGGGTATCAGTGTTCTTCTGCTTGATGACGTGGTTTCACCCTCCTAGACCTACATCTGCTGCAGCAATGGGTAGTCTTGTGTGCAGCATTAAAAATGAGAAGCAAACTTGCACATTCTCCAGCTGTTAAAACACTGGCAGCCCGTGGTGTCCCTCTTGCTGTGGCAGCTGTTCACATTCACAGAGCATTGGCAAGGGGAGGGGATGACATGTCCATGCAGGATAACTGGCAGGGCTTTTGAGACTAACAAATGACAGTGCTACCAGGTGGACGTTTCTTACAGGAAAGGGAATGGCTCAGGCAAGTCTGCATGCCCAAATGAAGCTCCTGATCAGGAAAAATGGAAGGTTAAAAGGTGCTGAGCATGTCAGAACTCACTGTAGGTTTTCCAAAAGCAAACTGTGACTGTGCAAACCTCTGTGCCCTTCGGTCTTCAGAGATTAATCAGATACACAGGACTTGTTGAAAATCTGTAAGAACTGGGAGGTGGGATAAATCAGGGCTTGTACAGTGCTAGTTTGTAATGTGATTCTTCTTAGTTTTGTCCCCAGAATAGGTGGTACTCAGGCTGAGTATCAGCTTGCCAGTAGGAAAAAACAAAACTATTTGCTATATAAAGCCAACTATATAAACAAATTTAGATAATCTCTATGTTTTCTTGGTTTCTGTTTATTGTAAAGTATATGGCAAATTTATTTTCTTTTTCTATTTTACCCAATAAACTAGCTAAGTAAACAAAGTTCTGACAGTATTCATATACACTAATATATTCACATAAGCTCTTTTACCAATAATTTAAGCAACCTTTATAGAGCATAATAAAAAATTACATCATAAGTGAAATGCCTACTTTTCTCCTTATGTTATTGTTGGGTATGTTTGTTTGGCTTTTGGGTTGGTTTGATTTTTTTTTTTTTTTTTTAATTTCTAGTGGTGGAAATAAATTCTACTTTAGAAGAAGTTTGCAGTACTGTAGCAAAGACTATCAGGAGAACCCATTAGAAACTTTTACAAAACTTGCTGTTTATATTAGTCCTGCAATAGCATAATAGTAGCACTCAGACATTGGAAAGATTTCCCACATGCTGTAACTGTAGTTGTGCAGTTGAATTTTGATACTTGATAGTTTGACATCCAGTCCTTACTGGAGCAAATGTGGGGAGAGGCTACAGACTATGCCTATATAAAACTCATTCCATGTTGGTTTTTAATACTGTGAAGTTCTCAAACAAACTACAATACAGACAATTATACAGACCACATTTAGAAGTAGATCTCCAGGGAGGAAAAGATGAAGCATTTCACTGGATTGGCAGGTTTGTACTCAGAAAACTCTAAATTCACCTGTCTCTCATAAATGTAACTAATAAAGAATACCAAGACACTGGAAAAATAAACATGGAAAAGAGATACTTTAAGGCATAGGCACTATGTGCTTTATACTACACTATCCATACTGTGAGGTTTGTGGTTTGGAACAAAACCATTTCTCAGTAATTTCTCCACAGTACTAATAATAACAACCTTGTATGCCAGTAACCTGCCAATGAACTGTGGCCAGAAACGAGTTCTCAGGTCCATGTTCCCAGTTGGTAAAATGGTCAGAAGTGCTGCACACACAATAGCTCCTACTGGCAAGCTGGAAGTTAACATTCCCTTGTTATTCACAGGAAAAGGTGTTTAATATATAACTAGAAGCAGCCAAAGCAGAGGAAGTGTTTGAGCATCTGTGGCACAGTAAACTAAGAGGGCAGCTCACCAAAACCTATGAGCCTGACACTGGCCCAGAGGCACAATCTACTGCACCCCTCCATAGCCCCTTAGAAATGTCCTAGGGGATTCCATCCTACCTCCCAAAACAATGTGTCTGGCAAATAAATTCCTGTGCCTCTTACAGCTCAGGCCAGGCAGCCTAAGCCATTGTGCCATGTGAGTGATGAGGAAAGGGACAAGGAGCAAAGTGGTAGAAGAACCTTGGTTTGTTTGAATTATCAACAAGGTTCTTGCAATCTTTCAGACAGTATATTGAACTAGTCACTAAACCAAACTCAGGGCTGTTTTTTGTTGAGATTTTTTTAAAGTGGTGCTCAACTGATACATAATTAAAATTTTTAAAGCACTTAAAAATTATCTACAGGGTGACTAAGTTGAATTTTGATTGGTTGTGTTTAATAACAGATGTTTGTTAGTACTGTAGAGCAATATACCAACATAATACAAAATGTTCCATTAGAAATGCATATTTTTTATAAGAGGAACATTTAATTAATTTACCTTGTGGTAATAATTTCTTTACTCTCAGTCATGTATTAAAATAGATGTATTTTACACAATGACAAATATAAAAAACTTCTCACTAACTAACATCCTCTCGTGTCAGAATTATCCTGGCTGTGAGCACAGTCCTCTCCATCTGTGGTGGATGACTGAAGAGATAAGCAAACTGTTGTTTCTGAATAAGGAGGAAGAGTGTATGTTTATAATCATAGGCTGTTAAATCACCTTAAGGATGGTAGCAGCAAACTGCCAACAATTAATGGGGATCTCATTTGAAATCATCTTAAATAAGAAATTATTACTCCAATTTTACAGTTGGGAAAATACATCTAGACATGCTGTGTAATTTCTCCACATCTGCTCAGGGAGACTGCAGTGCTGATCAGAAAACACTGAGCTCCTAGCAAACCAATGGATTGTTGTACTGTCCTTCATATACAAGGCATCCAAGATCAATCAGCAGCAGTTAAATTAGAAAACAATATTAATTCTGAGGCTTTCCCATAAGATTTTACCTTTCTCTAAACCCTCAATTAATTCTTTCTCCTAACTCATTCCATGTAAGTACTTTAAAGTTGGGACCCGAACACTATTCTGGCCAAGATCTGAGTTTCTTTTAGATCCTGTTCCCCACTAGCTTAGAAAAGAGGAGCTGTGCATTTTGGGGTTCTCTCCTGCAATGTACTATATTGCCTGCATAATTTCCAGTTGTGCAATTAACTAGAATGTTTAAAATGCAGAGTTTTCAACAAAGCTGAAATAAAAATCCTGAATACTCTACTCCTCAGAATGCTGAATTACTAGCTCAGACAAACACTTTTCTGATAAAAAAATGCAGAAGGCTTACAGCCCCTCTAGAAAAAAATATTATATATTAGTATTAACATTTTGCTTGTTTGGTTTTTAAATCTTCCATCCTAAATTGTTCTTAAAAATCCTGCAGAGAAAGGTTTCCTTCAGGCAAATCCCTCTAGTGATCCTGCCACAAACCTGATGCTGTCATGTCATAGAAAAAATGCTTAGTCAAGCCCCATTCTGAATGCCTCTAAGAGGGAACAAAATGTCTGGAGTATCAAATCTCAACTTTACTCAGACAAAGCTGTCTGGAACAGAATGGACAGAAATATGTTAAATGGCAGCATGGCAAGTGCTGAACCCCTTTAGTAACACACCTACTGAAAATGAGGGACCTTGGTGGGGCACTCATAGTTAAGCTCCTTTCCAGATATCTCCTGAAGGTATCTTTGCTTTTCTGTCTCCTTAGAAAGAGTTGGTGCCCTCTGAATAACTGAGTAAAGTTAGGGGTAGGAAGTGGAAGATTTTGGGGCTTATTTTCTGCAGAAAAGAAGGACAATTTAGGGATCAATAAATTCCATTAAATTCTCTATTTAAATTGGAAAAAAAAAAAGGCAAAACCCAACAACAATTACTATTCAATACCATTATACCACTTGTAAATAGAGTCATAGAACTTTTCAGAATTTAAATCAATAATAATACAAATTTAAAGGTGTTCCAGTGCAGTAGAGCTACAACTTGTAGCAATCACAGGAGTGATATAGGAGTATTTATTTTATGTAAAAAAAAGAGAGATGCTACTAAACATTTTGTCAGAGCTCTGTGACAAGACCCTGAAATAATTGCATTAGGAACCACAAAACCCATGATCCCTAGGGAGACAGTCTTCCAGACCTTGTTCCTTTTTTAAAATATTACTCCCAAAGCAGAAGCAGATTCTGATGATTGGAGGAAGTAATAGAGGTATCCACAGTCAACACAGAGAGTTGAAAGACAAAATTTTGGAGAAAGGTATTTCATATATGCTAGTGGTAATAGTTTGTAAGGTAAGGCTGCATTTAAAATAATAAATATAAATGTTTAGTCTTCCTTATTCTGGCAGAAGGAGTGCATGTAAATATTAAATTAGTAACTTAGGTTTTTTACCTGCAGTTTCATGTTTTTCAATAAATCTTTAAGATGCAGATTTCATTTTAAGTCATTGTAAACATATGGTCTAGTGCAGTAGTTTGACAACTGGAAAGTGTAACACAGAAAATGTGTAGGAATTTGCATTTCCACAGCCTAACACCAGTCAGACTTCTGCTACTCTGCTTTTGTACCAGCCTCTTTCATCAGATCATGCATTTTAATGAAAAAGCATTGCAGTAATCAGTTTGAGAAGACTTAGGGATAGAACCTGACTTTAACAGAGCAAAAGCCTGGAAATATTCTCCAGTGGGAAGCAATTAGAACAACGCAGGAAAGTTAGGTGTTACTGAGCGCTGCAGAAGGCAAAGAGAGCAGTGCAGCCATGGAAACCATCAGCAGGTCCTCTCTGAAGGAGTGCACAGAACCTCGGAGGGACACACAGAACTGCCAAAACTGCACCTCCCTCCTTTCCCTGCTTCCTTCCTCTTCTGTCTTGATAGGAATCATCAGCAGTGAACAGGTGAAGAGGAACTGTCAATCCATATACTTCTATGGATTCCAGAGATAGGCTCCTAAAGCTCTTGTCAATAAAGAAAATTTGCTCTTTCCCCCGTAAAATATGTATGGTTTCCTAATTGCCTGAGGCCTCAAATCAGAAGACTACCATTTCTTTTAAATAAACAGAGTCCCATTTGAAATAAATTACTAGCCAGCAGATGAGTACCCAAAAATGCCAGAGTTTTGAGTAGAGGTTACATAGCTTCTGAAAATAAGCAGAAAACTGTCAGACAGTATATGCAAAGTAGCCAAATAGATAAAAATAGGTATTTTCATAATTCATAAACAGGTACTAGCAAATAAATATAACCTACAAAAAACAACACTCCATTACTCTTGCCTTATTCTCTCTTGTGTTATAAAAACCCCTAAAATAACCAAAAATAATGAGTGGTATTCATTACTGATGTCATTCCACTGAAGCTAGCACAGATACAGTAAGGAACAGAATCTGGATAAGCATCTCAACTACCCTTATTTAGATGAACTCCATTCAGCAGTTGTTCCTGCAAACCCTAATCCTTCTAATATGTAATAATTAATGGTAGAGAAAAGAAAAGAAAAGAAAAGAAAAGAAAAGAAAAGAAAAGAAAAGAAAAGAAAAGAAAAGAAAAGAAAAGAAAAGAAAAGAAAAGAAAAGAAAAGAAAAGAAAAGAAAAGAAAAGAAAAGAAAAGAAAAGAAAAGAAAAGAAAAGAAAAGAAAAGAAAAGAAAAGAAAAGAAAAGAAGAGAAGAGAAGAGAAGAGAAGAGAAGAGAAAAGAAGAGAAAAGAAGAGAAAAGAAGAGAAAAGAAGAGAAAAGAAGAGAAAAGAAGAGAAAAGAAGAGAAAAGAAGAGAAAAGAAGAGAAAAGAAAAGAAAAGAAAAGAAAAGAAAAGAAAAGAAAAGAAAAGAAAAGAAAAGAAAAGAAAAGAAAAGAAAAGAAAAGAAAAGAAAAGAAAAGAAAAGAAAAGAGATTAAACTTAAGACTACTTTAAAACACTTAAGTTATCATACAAAATTATATTGCAGAACCATATGAAACACTTCAAAAAGAAACAGACACCTTTCATTGTGCTTTTATAAACTCAACGTTCATATGATTAATAGTTTGGAACTTCAAATAAAGAAGGCTCTCCCTGTCTGAAATGTAATTGTTTCAGCATACTTTTACATGGATACTTCTTTACAGGTCCTCTCCCTTCAGGGAGTAGCTAAAGACTAGCAATGTTGGCAACTAATTGTATAAGCAGCTGCCGAAGTGTTTAACAATAGCAGCATTAAATTCATGTTGACTAAATTTAGCAAAATCCCCTTCCTTTTACTATGATGCTTTTACCGTCATTTACACATAAATCCAGTCACAGACATGGTGGTGAAAGGACTGAATGGATAGAATGGATAGGGGAGCCATACTTTTGATTTGTTTCTTGGGAATGGTGGAATTTTTCGTGATGAGTTATTTTTGGGAGGGGTTGGGTTTTTTTAGTTTGGGTTGGATTGTTGGATTGTTTTTGGGTTTTTTTTTCTGGTTTCATCAATTTTTCTTTGGAATTGCTGTGAGGATTCCTCCGCACTAGTTGGGATACGCACGCTGCCTGAGCGGGAGCGAGGAGGTGGCCGGAGCCGCTGCAGGCGCTGCGCGCCGCGGAGCCCCGCGGGGGGAGCCGAGGGTCCGCGCAGCCGGCGGGACGGCACTGCCACCTGCTGAGGGACCGGGACACTGACGGGCCCGGCCCCGCAGCCCCCGGGCCCCGAGCCCGGCCCGGAGCAGCCTCCGGCCCATCGGGGCACCACCGGGGCCGGGCGGCGCCGAGGATGCGGGGGATGCGGGGGATGCGGGGGATGCGGAGGGTGCGGAGGGTGTGGGGGATGCGGAGGGTGCGGGGGATGCGGGGGATGCGGGGGATGCGGGGGATGCGGAGGGTGCGGGGGATGCGGGGGATGCGGGGGATGTGGAGGGTGCGGGGGATGCGGAAGGTGCGGGGGATGCGGGGGATGCGGGGGATGCGGAGGGTGCGGAGGGTGCGGGGGATGCGGGGGATGCGGAGGGTGCGGAGGGTGCGGGGGATGCGGGGGATGCGGGGGATGCGGAAGGTGCGGAGGGTGCGGGGGATGCGGAGGGTGCGGAGGGTGCGGGGGATGCGGAGGGTGCGGGGGATGCGGAGGGTGCAGAGGGTGCGGGGGATTCGGAGGGTGCGGGGGATGCGGAGGGTGCGGAGGGTGCGGGGGATGCGGAGAGTGCAGAGGGTGCGGGGGATGCGGGGGATGCGGAGGGTGCAGAGGGTGCGGGGGATGCAGAGGGTGCGGAGGGTGCGGAA